>NC_090024.1:19589228-21989228 GCF_037176765.1 Anolis sagrei | reverse complement strand
GGGACTACTTTTACCTTTACCCTGTGTATTTTAGCATGTTGTATTTTAACTGTGTTTTTTGGGCTTGGTCCCATGTCAGCCGCCCCGAGTCCCTTCAGGGAGATGGAGGCAGGATACAAAAATAAAATTATTATTATTATTATTATTATTATTATTATTATTATTAAATGGCTTCATTTGTGAGTTGTAAACTCTTTTCCCATTGTTCCTTTCACCACCATCCATATCTTTTTGCATGCAGAAAAATATCAATCTGTTCAAGTTGAAGTAAAGAATAAATGGCTAATGTCTTTTGACTGGCATTTTATCTCTAAAAACATTCTCAGTATTTAAAAAAGATATAAAAGGGTAATCACCAAACCCTACTTGACCTTCAAAGCTAAAGAGGGTCCCCCCTGGTTAGTACTTGGATGAGAGACCTCCAATGAATACCAAATATAGGAAAGAAATAGTAAAACCACTTCTGAGTATTCAGTGCCTAAGAAAAGCCCTATGAAATCAATGGTGTTGTCATAAATTGACAGACGACTCGCTGGCACATACACAAGGGTGCAAAACTTTCTATCAAAACATCTTTTTATATTCTTCCTAATTTTGCAGCCTAAAAGAGTTCTGCAAATCAACACCCCATAGCATAGTGCTGCCTTGTCCTTGGACTGAAGTATTTTTAAACATTACTTACAAAGCTTTCAGAGTATCCAAGGGATATGATGAGGTATGAAAAGTATCCCTTGGAAAGTACTCTAAAAGTATCCCTTGTCTACACAGGAAAAGGTCCAATATTCTACATCTTTAACCTGGCTGCAGTAGTTCATATAATGGTAGCCTCCCAATTAGACTACTGCAATGTGCTTTCCTTGAAGATTGCTCAGAAACGTCAAGTAGTGCAAAACACAGCAGCTAGAGCACTGGCAGAAACATCTTATAGCAACACCAGATTTAAAGGAATTGCACATTGATAACATCCTCTGATCTGGATTCAAGTTGCTACTGATGACACTAAAAGCTTGAAAGCTTTGGGGTATCATCACTTGAAAAAGCATCCCTCTCCAAATCCATGTTTGATGACTGAGATCTGGAAATGTTTCCCAAACTCTGGTTTTCTTCGTGCCTAGAAACACAAAGTCTGTCACTGCCTCTACGTTTTCTTCCTCTATTTACCAGTTATCAATCAGTCTGGTTGACATAATCTTGGTTTTTTTGAAATTTAACTGTAACCCAGCTTTTGCATTTTCTCCTTTCACCTTGGTTATTTGGCTACTTGGCTCCTCCTCGCTTTCAGCCATCAAGGGGGTATCATCTGCATATCTAATGTTATTAGATTTTCTTCCAGCAATTTTAACTCCAGCCTTGGATTTATCAAGCCCCACATGTCAAATTCTACCTAGTTCTTTCTTATTTTTCTCATTAAACTTATTTTTAATATCCTTTCTCAGTTTTTGTGGGTTTTTTTCGGGCTATATGGCCATGTTCTAGAGGCATTTCACCTGACGTTTCGCTTGCATCTATGGCAAGCATCCTCAGAGATGAGGTCTGCTGGAACTGGGGAAAAGGGGGTTTATATATCTGTGGAATGACCAGGGTGAGACAAAGGGCTTTTGTAAGTTGAGCTAGGTGTGAATCTTTCCACTGACCACCTTGATTAGCATACAATGGGCTGATTGTACCTGGAGCAAACTCTTCTTGAAAGGTGATTAGATGTCCCTGCCTGCGTTTGGTGGTCCCTATGTAGACAAGAGGGATCCTCTCACCTCTGCAGGAGTCTACCGTATACCATGCAGCTGTGGACAAGTCTACATAGGGACCACCAAACGCAGCGCCCAAACAAGAATCCAGGAACATGAAAGGCACTGCAGACTACTTCAACCATAGAAATCAGCCATAGCAGAGCACCTGATGAACCAACCTGGACACAGCATTTTATTTGAGAACACAAAATGCTGGACCACTCTCACAACCACCATGTCAGACTACACAGAGAAGCCACTGAAATCCACAAACATGTGGACAATTTCAATAGAAAGGAAGAAACCATGAAAATGAACAAAATCTGGCTACCAGTATTAAAAAATTCTAAAATTGCAACAGCAAAAACAGCAGGGAGAAAAACAGGCAGGGACAGCTAATGACCTTTCAAGAAGAGTTTGCTCCAGGCACAGTCAGCCCATTGTATGCTAATCAAGGTGGTCAGTTGAAAGATCCACACCTAGCCCAACTTACAAAAGCCCTTTGTCTCACCCTGGTCATTCCACAGAAATATAAACCCCTTTTCCCCAGTTCCAGCAGACCTCATCTCTGAGGATGCTTGCCATAGATGCAGGCGAAACGTCAGGAGAAATGCCTCTAGAACATGGCCCTATAGCCCGAAAAAACCCACAAGAACTGAGTGATTCCAGACATGAAAGCCTTCGACAATACAATATCCTTTCTATTAGGAAGAACTTACTCATGGTTAGAGTAGTTTAACAGAATACTCTGCCTTCTCAAATGTCCTTTTTTCCTGAGGTTTTTTTTTTTAAGGCAGATATAAGATAGACATTTATTGGTGATGATTTAGCTATGGTTTCCTGCATTGTCAGGCAGCTGGATTAAATTATCTTTTCAGCTCCTTCAATTCTATTTTTCTATCCTCTCCTGTCCTCTTCCAAATCTGTTTCCAGTTTATCTATGTCTTGTTTAAACTGCCACTTTCTGCCACTTCAAATTAATGGTACACTAAGTACTGCATTTGTGTCTGATCACTTCCTTAATATTTTGTCCTCAAAATCAAGAATTAAAAGCAATTATGAACTCATGACTACAAAACTGAAGGTCATGGAAACCTTTTTCAAAATGTATTCTAGTTTTATAGGAATTTGGTGATCTAAATTCAAAATTCTCGGATGTGTAATTTCCTCACAACTGGCCCTGATATTTTTATGTTACAGTATGTGATTGGATGAAATTAGTATTGACATTATTAATGAAATTGACTAAAGCCTGTGTGTGGTATGACATGTTCATTGTATTTTTATAAAATTAAGCACCCGTAATATATTAAAAACAGTTACACTATTGAAATCAAGTCTTTTCATAGCAAGCCTAAGCTTTCCAGAAATTCAGCAACCCTCCTAAGAAGCTGCAGTCCACCTCCCAGAATCCACCAGCCTTTTGAATTGAGGGGTGCTGGGATGTGCAGTCCCAAATCAAGACCATATTCAAAGCAGAGGTATTTCTTCCCAAAACGAAGCAGGCTATAGTCCTTGTGCCCCCTTGAGAGTCCATGGGAGGAGGCATGCATTGAATAGAACTGCCCTCCTTAAAGATGCTGAATAGCATTATTTGTACTTTGGTATTCCCCAAGGAATATCTGGCAAAAGACGCTGCAGCAATACAGAAGGAATTCATTAAATATGAGTCCAGCGAGTGCTAATCCTTATGTAAGCAGAATTTTACTGCAGAGAACTGTTCCTAATGAAGCAGTCCTTTGCTGGGAAAAGGAAAACAGATTTCACCCCAAAAAGCATTCATTCAAATCCAAAAATCCATTCTGTTTTGTTCTCGTTTGCTGCCATATTGCATAATGGAGAAATGAGCCCATTATCTTTAAAGCAGCAGTTCTTGTGTCACTGAATGGCCACTTTTCAAAATGTACATCTGACTCACACAAGCACACTATTTTTTAATGTCTCACCTCAAAGACACTATTTTTCACTTAGCTCTAGGACTGGGCAAAGTTTTGCCTTGGGCTCCATGTAGCCTCCAAGCTGCTTTTGTCAACCTTACTGTTTCTACTCTCCCCTAGACTGCCCATTTTCTGCCCAAAATATAACATCTCTTATGGAAGCCATGGAAAGATTCGCATTTCAGCCAATAGGTTGCAGGGTTCACATTATAAGCCTTATTTTTAAAACAACCAGAAATGGGCTTCTGGACAATCCAGTTTGGTTTTATTGATATTTTTTGAAACCTGTGTGGCCTTCTGATATATCCCACAGGCAGAAACTGATCCTCAGATCTGACATAGTTGCAGTCCCTGCAAAGGAAAGTCTCAGAAACACAATAACCCCTAAGAAAGCAAAGGTGACTTCTATTTTACCCAGGAGAGGAGAAAAGATTGAAGGGGGTTGAGGAACAGGAAAGTTGAGCATTTAGCCGAAATGTCTTGATAGTAAGACCATTTGGAAATGGGAGCAATGATGAATGCCAAGAACACATGTATAAAATGTTCTATAAAAGCTGTATAACTCCCAATGTGATAAACAAAATTGAAAAATCCCATCTGGGGGATGCTGGATATGCAAAATACATAAAGGACCTTCTTCCACACTTGGTGGACTTGCGGGCTGGTAAAAACATTTTGAGAAAAGGTAAGGCAATCAAGGAAAGAAACAAAATAATTACTAAAAAGGTTAAGAAAAACCCAGAAATATGACACTTAAGTTTATTTGGCAAAAAAAAAAATCAGTAAAGAAGATATAGAGATTTGTCAATACAGTTTTGTAACTGCAAGATTAATAATAGAAAAATCATGGAAGGGGGGAAAAAAGCTATTTATAAAAGATTGGAGAGAAAAATTATTAGATGTATATCCAAATGGCCATGCTGTCCAATTGCATTACAGGAGGAAATAATGAAGACTTTTTTTTAGAAAATAGAGGCTTGCATTTGAATATTTACAAAGGAAGACAAAGGTAAAGTTTAAAATAGCAGCAAGGGGGGTTATTAATATAAAGATAAGGGTAGATTTTAATGGGATATTAGTTTCACACTGAGTGGTGTCAGAAGCCATGGGTGGTGGTTCACATGTGGGGGAGGGGGTGAGTGTGGTAGACAGGTGTATTTGTATTATGTGTGTCATGCCTCCGCAAGATTTCTCACTGTTTAATCCTGTTAAGACCCTATTTAGGTAGAGGGGATTCGTATTTTATGTATGGTTATTGGGCTTAGTCTAGATAACCTCTCCCTCCTTGTCTTTGAAACCTCCCTCACCCTGTCCCTTTAAGACTCCTCTCAGGGGTGGAGACTTAGCCAAGACCCTCCTAGTTCTTTGAGGAGTCAGCCAATGTGGTAATTGGAAAGAAAAGAGTAAGGAAAGTAGGAAGATCCAAAAAATAGAACGTCATGTCAAAGCTATACGTCGTCACACTGAAGCTATACAAGTTACATCTAATCACGTCAAAGCCATACAACATCATGTCTAAGCCATACAAGTTACATCAAAGCTATATAAAAGTAAAAACACAAAGCAAAACCACGTCAAAGATATAACAGACTGAGACCCGTTGAAATGTTACTAAAGTAATATCCAGTCAGAACTGAAGTTATGCTTCAAGGACTTTAACTCCTCTCATAAATTATTGAAGTAAAAACAATAATTTATTAAATAACAGATCTCAAATTACCTCTCCTCAAGAGGAGAGGTAATTTGAGATCTGTTATTTAATAAATTATTGTTTTTACTTCAAATGTGTAGCATCTTATCTGTTCCCTGCACCACAGACACCTTCCAAATAAATAGCTAATGCAGGGGCAGAACAATGTGTATTTGATGTATTTCCTTTCATTTCTTTTACATTCTGTAAATCTCCTTTACATAATAAAATTATTTTAAAAAATTAAAAACAAAACAAAAATGAAATAGGAGCAATGACTGAGGGGTGAGTATTGCTTTCATGGGGCAGGAATGGTCTTCAAGGACACACCATGGTATTACAGCTCTACATTTCCTGCACTGATCAGGCAGCGGGGCTACAACAGGTGTCTCCCAAATTCTGATCTCGAGATGTTTTGGACTTCAATTCACAGAATCCCTGATTCTCAGCCAAGGTGGATGACCTTTCTCGGGGTTGACCTCCAAAACACTCGAAGAAATGGAGTTTGGGAACTCTCTCAAGTCCAATGCTTCTGTGCACTGAACAAGAAACTTTGATGTCTACCAACATCAACTCAAAACACAAATCATTGGATTGGCCACTAGGTGACACTTTCAGATGGAACCCTGTTCTACTTCCCTGGCAAAAATCACTGCAAGATAGCCAGCTGTCCTGCAGAAATATTTGTTCAAAACATCAGTGTTATTGATGTTTCAAATGCAATGTTTATTCGGTTAGATCAAACTATTATATGAAACAGAGAAAACTAAAGCTATCTTTTTTTTTCTTTTTTTTTTGCCCCATTAGGCTCAAGTAGAGTGTTTTTAAAAATCTGACATAGGTCAGTTTTTTAGACTCAAAACAAGATTATAGTATTTTACCTTACTTTATCTTGAAAAGGAATATTTCCTTCAAACCGCCTGTCGACTAGTGACCTCATGAATTTCATAGGATTTTCTTTGACAAGAAATATTCAGAGGTGGTTTTCCCAATTCCTTTCTCTTGTTTGAGACAAACCCAAACAAAAGCAAAGGTATTGAGAGGTGGAAGAACTTTCTGTGTGGTTTCTTGTCATAGCTTGCCAAAAAATAATGCCAAAAAGGGCAGTTGGGGTACTTGCAAAGGGCTTCAGAGGATGTAAATATGAGGTCCAGGGACTGTATGGGATGCACTTTCACTACCACAACTATACCCCATACATAATTTGGGGAGGGGAGTAGTTTTGTTATTTTAGCTTCCTCCCCAAGAAACCTGGAAATAATTAGAAGGCAACAGGCTATTAAAACAGTATTACATCAGACTAAATTATGAAATGCCCTATTGAAGCCAAGCCAACCTTACTAGAAAAATGCATGTATGCACAAAAGTCTACATAAAGAGGGGAAAGTTGTGCCTTTCCCAATAGGCTAAGGCAAAAGCAAACTATGGCAGCCTCTCATAACTTGCCTGCTCTTCCTCATTAATTACTTTTGCCATCTTGCCTGCACTCTGATATCACTTGGAATGGTTACATGTGTGCCAGTTTATATTTGCAAAGTGCTGGAGGGTATGGAGCCAACGTGTTAAAGGGTCTGTGTGCTTGTGTTGCTTTACATGGTCTTGGGTCCAACAGTTTCCCAATGCCTGCCCTAAACTCTGTCACTCCTTCCCACCTGCTACTAAGGAGGCTGTCGAAGTCCTGAACCGGTGCCTGGCCGCTGTGACGGTCTGGATGAGGGCGAACAAACTGAAATTAAATCCAGACAAGACAGAGGTACTCCTGGTCAGTCGCAAGGCCGAGCAGGGTATAGGGTTACAGCCTGTGCTGGACGGGGTCGCACTCCCCTTGAAGGCGCAGGTTCGCAGCTTGGGTGTGACCCTGGACTCATCGCTGAGCCTGGATCCCCAGGTTTCAGCGGTGACCAGGGGAGCATTTGCACAGCTTCGGCTCGTGCGCCAGCTGCGCCCGTATCTTGGGAAGCCTGACTTGGCCACGGTGGTACACGCTTTGGTCACATCCCGCCTCGACTACTGCAACGCTCTCTACGTGGGGCTGCCCTTGAAGACGGCCCGGAAGCTCCAGCTAGTCCAGCGCGCGGCAGCCATGTTGTTAACCGGAGCGGGACGCAGGGAGCGCACAACGCCCTTGCTGTCCCAGCTCCACTGGCTGCCGATCAGCTACCGGGCCCAATTCAAGGTGCTGGTGCTAACCTACAAAGCCCTAAACGGTTCCGGCCCAAAATACCTTGAGTACCGCATCTCGGCCTACGAGCCCACGAGGACCTTGAGATCATCCGGGGAGGCCCTTCTCTCGGTCCCGCCTGCCTCACAGGCACGCTTGGCGGGGACTAGAGAACGGGCCTTCTCGGTGGTGGCCCCCCGGCTGTGGAACTCCCTCCCTGCTGAAGTTAGACAGGCGCCCTCCCTCATGGCCTTCCGTAAGGGCCTGAAAACCTGGCTCTTCGAAAAGGCCTTTAATTAAGTGCTGTGTTTTGGTATGAATGGACTATGATGATGAGATGGATTACGACCCAAACTAGACGAAGCGGATTTTTAGTTTAATTAATTGTGTGTTAGTAAGATGTGTGTTATGCTCCGGATTGCTGTAACTGTTGTCTTTATGTTCTATGTTCTGTACACCGCCACGAGTCGCCTCCGGGCTGAGAGTGGCGGTAAACAAATGCAAATAATAAATAAATAAATAAATAAATAAATAAATAAATAAAGGCCTCTCCATGATTTGAAGAAACAAAGCAATTGGACCAGGCTCAAATTCAGATGTTTGCTGTTTCACATTGACTTGAGTCCTGAGAGACATGCACAGTGTACTCTTGGGGCCCACTTGCTGTAACATTTCTGGATATCAGCCCAACCTGTTTTTTCTAGCTGAACTTGCTGACCGTGGATTCCCCTCACAGCCCCACTGCTGTTGTTGCATAATTGTGGACATAAAACTCCCATTTCCCCTGTAATTCTGCAACGTGTGATGAAAGGTTACACATGCTGACTTCAGAGGATACACTTACCAGTGGAACACTAGGAGGGATTCCATTTCCAAAGAATGCCACAACCACTACGAACCTCACATAATGAAGGAACGAAATCTATAATTTTGACCCAGTTTTTGCCGCAATAAGAAACCAAGCAGAAAAAGCAAGAAAGCTGAAATCTAGGATCTCTGGATTTTCGTTAATTGTTACATAAAGGAGGCCTGCAGAGCTCATGCATTAGTTTCTGAAGACCCTGGAAGAAACTTCAAAAGAATTGTAAAACATTTCAAATATTTTCAGATACAATAGACTAAATTTTAAATAAGTTTAAATGAAGTTTTAATGAAGTGTTAATGCTGGTTTTAAGGAATTCAATTCCTATCAGCCATAGTTGGATGGGGTCATGTTAGCTGGTAAGTCTTGCAGTTTTGGTCCCAAAAAAGCAACTTTTCCAAGTCCCGCTCTTGTCAGCTGCAGACAAGGACCTTTCTGCTCATCCAGGCTTTGTAAGTAACCGATCTAAGCCTTTTCCTTTTGAGTTCTGTGGCCTCACCTACATCACCATTGAAACTGTTTTATATGATCAATGTATACTCATAATATAGTTCAGTGCAGTTGAACTGCATTATATGAGTTTACACTGACCATATACTGCAGTTTCAAACTTCATTATATGGCAGTTTAGATGGGGCCTTGGTGTCATATTCTAACAGGAGAAGACAGAAGCCCACTATGAGCAGCCTATTCATTCAGACCATTATGCTAACTTAGTATATCGAACTGATGGATTACACAATTCACACTACATAATTGTGTCACTGTGATTCTATTTTCATGCCCATGGCAGCATCTCATGAAATTCTGAGGTTCAAAATGTATGACTATGTTCCCCCTCCTGTGTCCTCTTGCATTTACATTTTTTAACCTTTACAGGGATCACAAAACAGATATAAACCCACAGAAGCAACCTGAAGTGTGGCAAATCTGACAAATTAAAGAGAGACGCTTCCAGCCACCTTTAAAGAGATGGCTGTCTAGGGAGACTATTTATTCAACTCTAACCAAAAACAATAAATATGGCACAAACCATGCGCTTGCACACTCTCAATTTTTGCATAGACAGATGAAAACTACGACATGCAAGGCCAATCAACATATGGGTGTAGTCAGTGAAGATAACATATTGCTTTTTAACAACCCCAGATATAACTAAAAGTAGAATAAGTCTATGCACCATTTCTGAATTTCCAGCATAGTCGGGGTTGTAGAATGTAAACTTAAAGGGAAGCCCAAAAGATTATGTGCACAGAATGCAAGAACAGCCAAATTTTAGGTACTCATATGGAGATGGTTTACATTATAGATTTGTAGTATGTCTCTATTGCACAATTTTACAAATTAACAACAAAAGCACATGAGGTTTTAGTTCAGTTTTTCTCAGGAAAACATTTAGTGCCTGTGGAGACCTGTTCCTCTCATCAACCATATTGAAGTAGAGTGTTTCAGTCACTGCTCAGACAAGTCACAAGCCCACATCTGGGGAATTCATTTACACAGCAGAATTAATGCATGTTGACACCACTTTGACTGTCCTGGCTCAATGCTATGGAATAATGACAGCTGAAGTTTTAGCCTTCTTTGCCAAAGGGTGATGGTGCCTCATCAAACTACAATAATGTAGATGGGCTCTGGAACAGCAATTTAACACAATTCATGTATTTAGTACGGCTAATGGTGATCTAGTCCAAGTACTCTAATAACTCTATAGAAAAGTAGAAAATTTGACAGTGGTGACCTGTAGCACTTGGGGCTTTTGGCCCCTTTCACCTCTCCGGGCCTGTCGAGTGCCATCAGACGACACTGGCTTGGCCCTTCCCCATTAATCCCCAAAGTGGTGAGGAAGCGCTGCGAAATGCTTCCTCACCAACAACGCTTGGTAAGGCAAGTTTTGGGTAGTTACATTTTCTCCATCTGTCCTTTTCCCCATCTGTCCCATTCTGCACAAGTGATGGGGGAAGGAGGAAGGGTGTGTGGGGCACCACAAGGTGTCCCAGGTGTCTGCCATTCTGCGGGCAATTGCTGGCAAAATGGAACAAAGTGGGGGAGGGGTAGTGTGAAGAGGTCCTAGGACAAGAAGAAGGCCAGAAAATATGCATCCCTCATTCCTGCTCATCCACTGTAGGTTCCCACGACCATTATTTAAGGTGGTGTGTCAACTGAAAAAGATGTCAAAAAGACAAAAAAGAAGAGCCAAGGAAAGGGACATGGATGAAAGTTTCTGAGAAAGGGAAAAGGAAGATAAATATTTAGGTATTTAATATGACGATATTAAATTGATAAGCTATAATCTTGGTCAATTCTGGTGATAGAAGAGTCTGTATATGGCACTTCGTTTCTACCAAAAATTTGCAAGAAGGCTGCCTTCTTCTGAATTTCAGAGGAAGGGAAAGAGTGAGACATGTTTTTAAACACTGGAAAAAGTGTTAGCTCTAAACAAGAGGACATCTCCTAGAAAAGAATGTACAGCAATGAAGCCTGTACAATGCATGGTCGGAATAGCACCATGCAATGACAAAGCAATGCTACAGAAGGGTCCAGATAATTGGATCCTCCTACTGGCACTCCCAGGGAGAATTAATAACAGGCAGACATGGCAGAAAAGAAGCTAATCAGGACGTAGGTTGTAACAGAACTCCTTCATTGTATTAGCAGCATCGTATTAGGAGAGTTGGGCTGGAGCACGCAGAATGGCCAAAAACCGAGCTGACATCACTCCCTCTCGGTAACACAATTCAATAAGCAGCTGGTCACATGGATTTGCAGCTGCTCTCTACAATGAACTAAAGTCTTGCTATTTTCCCTCTTCCCTCTCTAGCAGCCAGGCAATGATTTCAAAATGGGTTTGAAATGGGATTGAGATATTAAGTTGTAAATGTGGACCTCAGCCCTCATGCAATCATCTCCTAAGCAAGCAATTTGAATTGTTTCTAGAAAATTTAAAATAGGAATTGTACACGTACTATAGTGTGTTGTACTCTGTAGTCAACATCAGGATTCACAGAAGGCAGGCTTCGCTTTGTGTCACTCAGATGTGGGGCTCCAATTCTGAGACCACACCTGGAATATTGTGTCCAATTCTGGGCACCAATTCAAGAGAGATATTGACAAGCTGGAATGTGTCCAGAGGAGGCAACTAAAATGATCAAGGGTCTGGAGAACAAGCCCTATGAGGAGCGACTTAAGGAGCTGGGCATGTTTAGCCTGAAGAAGAGAAGGCTGAGAGGAGATATGATAGCCATGTATAAATATGTGAGAGGAAGCCACAGGGAGGAGGGAGCAAGCTTGTTTTTTGCTTCCTTGGAGACTAGGACGCGGAACAATGGCTTCAAACTACAATAGAGGAGATTCCATCTGAACACGAGGAAGAACTTCCTGACTGTGAGAGCCGTTCAGCAGTGGAACTCTCTGCCCCGGAGCGTGGTGGAGGCTCCTTCTTTGGAAGCTTCTAAACAGAGGCTGGATGGCCATCTGTCAGGGGTGATCTGAATGCAATATTCCTGCTTCTTGGCAGGGGGTTGGACTGGATGGCCCATGAGGTCTCTTCCAACTCTTTGATTCTATGATTCTATGAATTCAGGCAGATTGGATAGCTATGTAGAGGTTATTGTAGGATAGCTGTGAGTCAGATGCCCCATTTTAGAACTATATCCACAAGTTTTAGATCTATATTACTCAAGTTTGTGTATCTGGTTATGACACAACAGTGAAGCAGATTAAGCAGTGCTCAACTCCTCTCCCCCTGCATGCTTGTGGGTATATCTGTGCACACACTTGTGATGTCATCCAGTTAATTGCTAGCCCTTTTCACCTTTCAGGACTGAATGAGCCAATGAGCTCATACACAGCTGTGCAGTTGGCTTAAAAAACAAGGCAACCCACCTGCATTTCATGAGTATAATTTGGAGCTGTAGAGATCAGAATGTGTGGGTTTTGATTATTTTATAAAATGAAGAATTAGGTCAGAAGTATAGATAATTAGTTTGCTCCTATAAAGTTACAACAACAACAACAACAACAACTTTATTTTTGTACACCCCCCCCCCCCAATCTCCTTGAAGGAACTCGGGGTGGCTTACATATGGTACAATGTGCCTAAAACAATGCATAATAATCATACAATACAATGCAAGATAAAGCCAATAACATATAAAACAAAGTTTAGGCTCAAAACAGTGCCAGTAACCTAGGATGAGAACTGTTGTAAAACATAGCCAATTGCAAACAGGAGCAGGGAATAGGATAGTGCAAATTTTAGCTAATGAACTAGGGCATGGGGCAAAAGTGCTGTGCTGTGCCATTAATTGCAGACCACTGGAACTAGACATTCTCAAAGACTTGTCAAAACATCAATGTCTTCAATTCCTTCCAGAAGGAGGACAGTGTGAGGGCCTGTCTAATCTCCCTAGGAAAGGCATTCCAAAGGGGGGGGGGGGCTGTTTAAGGTCTTACCTTGATTATTGAGAATAGATTCGGTAATACAGGTTATAGAATCCTAGTTGGAAGAGACCTTGTGGGCCACCCAGTCCAACCCCTGCCAAGATATCGCATTCAAAGCACCTCTGACAGATGGTCATCCAGCCTCTGTTTAAAAGCCTCCAAAGAAGGAGCCTCCACCACTCTCTGGGCAGAGAGTTCCACTGCTGAACAGCTCTCACAGTCAGGAAGTTCTTCCTCATGTTCAGGTGGAATCTCCTTTCCTATAGTTTGAAGACATTGCTCTGCATCCTAGTCTCCAGGGCAGCAGAAAACAAGCATGCTTCCTCCTCCCTATGACTTTCCCTCACATATTTATACATGGCCATCATGTCTTCTCTAGGCTTTCTCTTCTTTAGGCTAAACATGCCCAGCTCTTTAAGTTGCTCCTCAAAAGGTCTTGTTCTCTAGACCCTTGATCATTTTAGTCACCCTCCTCTGGACACATTCCAGCTTGTCAGCCCTTCAGTTGTGGTGCCCAGATTTGGACAAAGTATTCCAAGTGTGGTCTGACCAAGGCAGAATAGAGGGGTAGCATGACTTCCCTGGATCTAGAAACTAGACTCCTATTTATGCACTCCACATCCTGTTGAATGAGGTTGAATGTCCTTAAGAAGCATTGCTAAGAACTAGGCAGCAGGAGACGGGATCTCAGCTGAACTGTTTAAAATCTTGAAATATGATGTTGTCAAGGTGCTGCATGCCATATGCCAGCAAATATGGAAAACACAAAAATGGCCATTAGACTGGAAAAAATCAACTTATCCCCATACCAAAAAAGGGAAATGCTAAAGACTGCTCAAACTTTCATACAGTGGCCCTTATTTCTCATGCCAGTCTTCCTGCGAGGAAGACTCCAGCAATACATGGAGCAAGAGTTCCCAGATGTACAAGCTGAGTTTAGAAAAGGCAGAGGAACAAGAGACCAAATTGCCAGTATCTGCTGGATAATGGAGAAAGGCAGGGAATTTCAGAAAAACATCTATTTCTGTTTTATTGACTACTCTAAAGCCTTTGACTGTGTGGATCATAATAAATTGTGGCAAGTTCTTGGTGGTATGGGAATATCAAATCACCTTGTCTCTCTCCTGAGGAATCTGTATAAGGACCAAGTAGCAACAGTCAGAACTGACCACAGAACAAAAGACTAGTTCAAGATTGGGAAAGGCATACAGCAGGGTTGTATACTTTCACCCAACCTATTCAACTTGTATGCAGAACACATCATGCGATGTGCGGGGCTTGATGAATGCAAGGCTGGGGTAAAAATTGCTGGAAGAAACATTAACAACCTCAGATATGCAGATGATACCACTTCGATGGCCAAAAGTGAGGAGGAGCTGAGGAGCCTTCTAATCAAGGTGAAAGAAGAAAGTGCAAAAGCTGGGTCGCAGCTAAACAAAAAAACCCAAGATTATGGCAACAAGAATAATTGATAACGGAAATAGAGGGAGAAAACGTTGAGACAATTATAGACTTTGTATTTCTAGGCGCAAAGATTACTGCAGATGCAGACTGCAGCCAGGAAATCTTCTTGGGAGGAGAGCAATGACCAATCTCGATAAAATAGTGAAGAGTAGAGACATCACACTGACAATGAAGATCCGCGTAGTTAAAGCAATGGTATTCCCCATAGTCACCTAAGGATGTGAGAGCTGGATGATAGGGAAGGCTGAGCGAAGGAAGATAGATGCCTTTGAACTGTGGTGTTGGAGGAAAGTTCTGAGAGTGCCTTGGACCGTGAGAAGATCTAGTAATGCATTGAAACAGCTGTGGATCTAGGCAGGAGGCAGGCTGCGTTGGATAATCCAGAATGTTGGATGAGTGAAGGTTGGATACGAGAGATTGTACTGTACTTAAAATACTGTGTATAAAATTATCTTCAAGCTATGTGGATAGAAAACATACATGACTTTCATGTTTAGACTTGAGTCCCATCTCCAAGATACTGCATTCTGTATATACAAGCATTTCAAAATTCAAAAAAGAAAGAAAGAAATCTGAAATATATGCAACTTTCTTGGTCCTAAGGTTTTTGGATAAGGGATACTCAACCTGCATTCTGCTTTGTTTCTGGATCAGCCCTTATTTGAAAATCAGCTTCCCCTTCAGGTCATTGAAAAGTCACTTGATATTTTTTTAAAGCTTTTCAGTTGTTCTTGTGACCTGACCTTCAGATTCTCTCCTTATCTTTGTTTTTTATGTCCCAGTCAATTCTGACATTGTGTAATTTGTTGTTGCAAGAAACTGTTCTGTTTTGTGCTACAGTTGCTGGCATATTTAAAACAAGTGTAAGTCTCCATGAACTCTACCAATCTGATAGCCTTCAGGATCTACTAAAAACTGGACTTCTTGAACATTTTTAGATACATTTCAGTAAAAATCCTGGGATGCCTGACCACACCAAGATAATCCAGAAGAATATCTGCGAATCAATGAAAATCGGAGCATAAAATGTTTTGTGTCTCCAGTATAGGACATTCCAAGTACAAACACCCTGTAGTTCTTCTAAGAGAAAAGTAAAAAATCTGTCTGCTGGTCTTTATAACTCTAGATTGGATAGACCTATAGTTAGGTCTCATATAAGGTAATTTCCAACACTTGCTTACATAATAGTTTGGATTGCATTTTCTTAAACTGCATACCTTGTTCTTCACCAGTCAGCTATATGCCAAGTCAGTATTTTCTTCTATGATTCTGATCAGATAAGAGGGTTCAAATAGGTTGCAACACAACATGTGTAGCAAGTCATCACACATTTGCCAGTGACTCCCACAATGGGAGTCATTGGGCTGCACTAACCTTTCACTACTATTGATACTGAATTTTATATAAGAAAACAAAGGCCTCTTCCACACAGCTGTAAAAAGCATCCACATTGACCTGGATTATATGGAAGTGTGGGCTTGGATAATCCAGTTCAAAGCAGATATTGTGGATTATCTGCTTTAATATTCTGGGTTATATCATTGTGTGGAAGAGCCCAAAGTCAACCACCATGTTTATGGCTTTCTCCTTTATGGATTTGACTAAAACTGAAAGAGTAGGCAAAGAGTATTCATCCAATCTGAAATCCTGTAGCTGCGTTTGGCAAAATTCTGTGCTCAGCCAGGCCCACCCTGGCTGAGCATTTTAAAGGCTCCTTCCCTAAACTACAAGGTCCAGAATTTTGCAGGAGGCAGTCACAGGATTTCAGAGGGAATGCATACTCTTTGCCTACTGTTAGGCTCTAATAGTGTGATGAGTCGGTGGTTTGTAGCTGGTGCTCTACTAGCTAGACCTCCTCACCTCTCTCCTTCTGCTGGTTCTTCCACATCCTGCCAACAACACCAACCTCTTACTCTGTTTACCATCTTTCCATCACAAAGACTTACCCTCAATTGAAACCACATTTCCAATGATCCATCTGTCCACATCACTCCTTTTCTTCCACATCCTGCCAGCAGCATCCGCTCCTCTCTCCATTGACCACCTTCCTTCCTACCACTTTTCCTTTCAGTGAGAAAGGAATTTCAAATCTGGCAGCAGAAGGAGAGTTGAGGAAGTGGTTCATCAGGAAAGAGATTTAAAATCTGGCTGAGGCTGGATCTACGTTGCTCTAAATCCCAGGATCTGATCCCAGATTATCTGATTTGAACTGGATTATACAAATCTACACTGCCAGATAATCTGGGATAAGAAGATAATCTGGGATCAGATCCTGGAATATAGAGCAGCGTAGATCCATCCTGAGGCTTTCTGGGGGAAAGAGGAGTGAAGGGGCAGTGCTGTTGGTGGGAAAGTGGTATCCAAAAAGTAGTGTTAGGATATTTGCAGTTTTACCACTTTTGCAGGTATCCTGGATACATAACTCCTCCTGAGAGATAGGCCTCCAATCTCTATTTAATGGCCTCCAAAGATGAAGAATCCAGTGCCTTTGAAGACACTGGATTCCACTGCTGAACAGCTCTTATCGTAAAACATGTTTTGATGGAATGTTTTGATGGAATGTCTTTTTGTGTGTGTGGCTTTCAGCATCTCAAGCCAGGACAGTCATTGTAAGGAATGCTAGAAATTGCAATCCCATAACAACTGCACGAACCACATCCATGTTTCAAACAAACACAAGGTCCAGGCTCTCTGATATACCAACTGTCACTTTTGTTGGACTGTGAGCTTGTGCTAAAACATGACGATTCCTCATATACTAATCTAGAATATGTTGAATTGAATCCAAACAAGAATGCAACATGCCCAAAATGATTTCATCTGAATTTCTTTCATTGCAATTGCTATTTGGTGGCAAAGTGCTCCTCTGCCTATTTTCATTTCTGAGTAGAAAGAGAGAGTTAGTACACCTGCCCTTAATTTTCAATAACACTTATCATCTGGTTGCCGCAGAAAGCACAAATGCTGAATAAATACTCCCAAAAAAACCCATCCCTTGAAAAGAGCCAGCACTTAAACCCACAACTGGTTTACAAAGGAATTTTTAAAATTACCCCAGTGGATTAGCTTTGTGCTTATTGTGAAACATGATCCACTTTAGAAGGGAACTCTGAGTTTCCCCAAGGATGAATCATGGCATTTCACCGAAATGCAGTACAGCTTCTTTCAGGGGAAGAGCAAGAGCTCCACAGGAATAACGAAGAAACCATTCTTTAAGACTAGGCTAACATAATAAGCCAACCTCATAATGAGCAGTAATTTGGAGTTTCTGGAACTGGGCAATATTGGAGAACATGGAAACTATGGGAGTGTTGCTTTCCAGTGAGGTGCCATCTAGTAACAGGGACGGATTTATGAAATCTGGCAAAATTATGGACACTAACTAAGTGGATGTACACATGGTACTTTGATATTTTTTTCAGAATGTTAGCTTTCTTTAGTCCACTGTCATTTACTTTGCCATTGCTTCTTCAGCATCACTTCGTAGATTCTCTGTTTCTTCTGCAGGCCATATAAAGATAAAGGTTTCCCTGACCTTATGTCTTGTCCTGTCTTTCTCTGGGGGGTGATGCTCATCTCCGTTTCTAAGCTGAGGAGCCAGCATTGCCTGTAGACACCTCCAAGGTCATGCAGCCAGCATGACTGCATGGAGCACTGTTACCTTTCTGCTGGAGCGGTATCTATTAATCTATTTACATTTGCATGTTTTTGAACTGCTAGGTTGGCAAAAGCTGGGCCTAACAGCGGAAGCTCACCCTGCTCCCTGGATTCAAACTGTCAACCTTTTGGTCAGCAAGTTCAGCGTTTTACCTGCTGCACAACCAGGGGGCCAATAGCTATCCCTATTCAAGATGGAGTGGTACAATGCTAGGAACATGACAATACAAAGAAGTCCATGGGCACTTATGGAGAATAGCTATGGAGATTTTGAGTGTTATCCAGAATGGTCATCTGGTTCCTCTACCCACTGGCTTTCAAGATGTTGAAAACAGTTCTAGCCTTACAATCACATTTTTTTATGATTTTACTTTTTCCATCATACGTTCCTTGAACAGAAACATGAGTGGGAAATCTTGTAGGTAGTGAACTGCAGTTCCTGGCAGACCTCACTTGTATGACCAATAGTGAAGCATGATGGAAACTGAGGTTTAACAACAACATGTCTTCCATCATTGCACAGATGAAAACCTGGACACCTTTGGCCAAGCAATATCAGAATATGATCATTATGGTCAAAATGATGAATGGGGAAGAACAGGCAAACTAACAGAAGATACAGCGGTTTGCTTCTGCTGAGCATCATGGGAAGGGATAGATTCCACCCCTCTTTAAGTAGACATAGTACGTACTCAAATAGCTTTTGAAATGTATCATCAATAAATTCCTGGGGAGATATCAAATAATTAAAGCTTGTTATCTATAGACAGCATTAAACAAGCAAGCCCTCTTTAGTCATCATCATTTCTATAGACATCTATCTGTACAATAACTTTTGAAAGGACATTAAGAGAAATGTTTGTTGATGACTTTCCTCTCTAACAGGAACAAATACAGAGGGAAAAACTTGATAATAATATAATAATAAAACTTTATTTATATATCACCCTATCTCCCCTAGGGGATTCAGAGCGGTTTCCACATATGCAAAATAATACAAAAATATACAATATAAAAAAAAACATATGCATAAACTGTTAATACAACATATACATTAAAATTAGTTTAAACCAATTTCGCTCTCTTCTTCTTGCAAGGTAAGACGCCAGGGGCAAAGATTTCAATAAGGGCCTGGACTATTTGGAACAGGCTGGGCCAAGGCTAGTGCAAGGAAAAGGGAAAAATGGGGCTGGCTGAATGCTGCAGTAGAAGGCTCGTCTCAGCAATGGCCCTCCTAGGGGACCGGTGCCACTCAATTCCAGGGTCAATTAAAGGACTATAAAAAAGGTCATTGGCATAAACGTAAATAATTTTACAAAGAATATAAGCGAAAGCACAGGGTGGAAGTCAATGGATATAAATTAAGGTGTGTGTGTGTGTTTTAAAAGATTTACTCTTTTATTCTTTTATTCTTTCTTCCTACTTTACTGGAAATTCAATGCTTTCTCGCTTTCTATGTATATATAAAGTGTGCTTTTTTTCTTTTTGATGTCTACATAATAAAAATATAATAAAGAAAAGGGGGGTCTGGGCTGGAAGAAAAGGTGCCCTCAGATGACAGGGAACTGGGGAATGGATGGGGTACAAGGCCAAGTCCTAACTGTTGGACCAAGGGCTTGAGACTTGAGACTAGTCATTATCGAAGGCCTGATGAAACCACCAAGTCTTCAAGTTCTTACAGAAGGAGGTGAGGAATGGGGCCAGCTTTATCTCCTTGGGGAGGACATTCCAGAGGCAGGGGGCCACCACCAAGAAGGCCCTCTCCCTCATCCCCACCAACCGCGCATGACATGATGGTGGGAACAAGAGGAGGGCCTTTCCGGTGGATCTTAGTGTCCACACCGATTCATAGAGGGAGATGCAATTGTGGAAATAGGCAGGGCCCAAACCATTTAGGGCTTTATAGGTCATCACCTGCACCTTGAATTTGGCTCGGCAACTTATCGGCAGCCAGTGGAGCTGTTTCAGTATGAGTGTTGTACGCTCCCTATAGTTAGCTCCTGTTAGGAGCCTGGCTGCCGCCCATTGTACTAGCTGGAATTTCCGGGCCATCTTCAAGGGCAGCCCCATGTAGAGCGCATTGCAGTAGTTCAAACTGGATGTAACCAAGGCATGCACAACCCTGGCCAAATCAGACTTCACAAAGTGTGGTCACAGTTGGCACACAAGTTTTAACTTTATTGTTTTTGTTTGCAGAAGAAATTACTACTACCAAATTACCAGCTTTACAGATTCTCATTATGATGCCCCATGGGACTAAAAGCTATGCTAGCATCAAGGAGAGTAAATCCATTGAAATCAATGGGACTTACATTATATTGCAATTAACAATGACTTCTAAAAGTCTTATTCTGATTGGGACTAGCACTGGATTGAGCCCATAATCTGAAGTGCAAGATGCCTTATCCTAATACTGCTCTAATCAACACTTCCCATGTATAAGTAGTGGAAAAAAGAAGATTAGCTGCTGTTTGAAGGTATTAGGACACTGAAAAGGAAATCCCAGTGTTTCTGTCTGAAAATAAGCTTAGCTACCAGGGATCACTGGCTCAGCAAATATAGGCCAAGTGTCCTAAACAACTGACTCCAGAGGAATTCTTTTGATCTCGGTGGGACTTTTCCCAAAAAAGTTGTGCAAGGCCAACGGCTTCACCACAAACCAAAAGTCATAATAAACTCAGAAGGAATTTCTCTGTAACATTACGGAAGCATGAACAAGAGAATATCAAGGTATTTTTTTACAGCAGTTTGTTTTTCAAAAAGGAGTTGTCACTCTGGAGCCCAACAGATTTCATGGAGCGGAGACTTACTCCTTGCAAGCATAGTTTGGATTGTCTTTGCAATAGCACTCCATTGGAATGCCAGACAGTTTTATTACTCTGCTTCCATTACATCCAAATGAAATTGCCTGACATTCTCAGAGTACTAAAGATCCAATTTACAGTAATCTATTATATCTATGGATTGCCTTGCACCTTAACATCAAATGTCCCAGGTCGTGCAATGGGTTAAACCCTTGTGCCGGCAGAACTGCTGACCAAAAGGTCAGTGGTTGAAATCCAGGGAGTGAGGTGAGCTCCTGTCTGTCAGCTCCAGCTTCTCGTGTAGGGACATGAGAAAAACCTCCCACAGGATGCTAAAACATCCGGGCGTCCCCTGGAAATGTCCTTACAGATTATCAATTCTCTCATATCAGAAGTGACTTGCATTTTCTCAAGTTGCTCCTGACATTAAAAAAATCAAATCTCTAAACCATTTCTGCAGAGGGCCCCAGTGGCGCAATGGGTTAAAGCGCTGAGCTGCTGAACTTGCTGACTGAAAGGTCGCAGGTTCGAATCCGGGGAGTGGCATGAGCTCCTGCTGGTAGCCCCGCTTCTGCCAATCTAGTAGTTCAAAAACATGCAAATGTGAGTAGATCAATAGGTACCGCTCTCGCAGGAAGGTAATGGCACTCCATGCAGTCATGCCGGCCATATGACCTTGGAGGTATCTACAAACAACGCCGGCTCTTTGGCTTAGAAATGGAGATGAGCACCAACCCCCAGAGTTGGACATGAGTGGATATAATGTCAGGAGAAAACCTTTACCTTAAACCATTTCTGTACATAACATCCAAAATAAGCTTTCAGCTATGTTTTTGGAGGAAAGCAAACCCCAGGCAGACCTATTCCCAAGCTAGTTGTCTCGAAGTAATACTAAACAATTTATTTTTCCATGGCTGAATATACAATTTTAAAGAGCATAATAAAAGAAAAGAGGATACATTTTCTAATTCATTCTCTCATCAAATAAAGAAATACATCTCTTACCAGTTTCATTTTCTTATCCATGAGTTGATGGAAACTCCAGCCCGTTTATCACTGGTTTTGCAAAAACCTTTTCTACCCAGTCCTTGCAAGCTGGGTGAGATGCTATAGCCCTGTCCTCCTGTGACTTGTGTCACTGGTCTGCTGTATTGTTGCCTTTTGAGAGCAGTCCAATCCAGATGAAGTCAGGGTGCCAGCTGTCCTTGGAAGACAATGGTTCAATTGGCAGATGCCTTTCAAACAAAGGAGCTCTTTCCAGGATGGATGCTTGTATTCCTCTTCGTCTTCCCTAGCCGCACGTCACAAGAGAACCTTTCCCTCAAATGACACCGCTACAAATGCCATCCCTTCTCCCGCCCAAGACCTGTTTTTAAAGGCATCTACTTGGTATGCAAGCTTAATTAGTTTCCCCACAACATCCACAACAAGCATCTTCAAGGGAGGCTTTCCTATCAAGAGGCTGGTTGGATTCCACCAGTTTTTTGTGACCTTTGGAAGAATTGCTCTAATCACCTTTTTTTAAGAAAAAAAACCCAAGAAATTCCTCGAATTTATCAAGAGCTCAGACTGAAAAAGAGCTAAGACTGAGTGACAGCAAGACTTCCAAGTAAAGAACAAAAAAGTATGCATCGAGGCACCCTGATGTGATTAGAAGTGTTGCTTTCTGCCTATATTACTTAGAAAACGGTTCCACTCTGTTCAATGGTATTTACTACCAGGTACGGCTTAAGGCTGTAATCCAAAGCATGCTTACTAGGAAACCAGAAACACTGAACTAAGCACAATTCACTCCTGAACCAACATGTCCAGCCTCACTCGGGACATCCTGTGCATGATTACCTGGAAGTTAGACTCTTCAAATGCCATATTTTCCCATATACGTGTACATATTCTGGATAGTATTAAACTTTCTAGGTTGAGGATCTTTTTTAAATGACACAACATTGGTGGCACAGTGAGTTAAACCACTGAGCTGCTGAACTTGCTAGCTGAAAGGTCGCAGGTTCGAATCCAGGGAGCGGTGTGAGCTCCCACTGTTAGCCCCAGCTTCAAAAACATGCGAATGTGGGTAGATCAATAGGTACCGCTCCGGCAGGAAGGTAACAGCACTCCATGCAGTCATGACCTTGGGGGTGTGACCTTGGAGGTGTCTACGGACAACACTGGCTCTTCAGCTTAGAAATGGAGATGAGCACCGACCCCCAGAATCGGACATGACTAGACTTAATGTCAGTGGAAAACCTTTACCTTTACATACATTGTTTGATCAAATATTATCTTAATTTGTTCTCATGTTTTCGTTTGTAACCATATTACTTACTACTACAGATATATGCTAGTTGAGGGAGCAGCTACAATTTACATGTAGGTACATGAAGATAATGTACAGGAATGCCATTTTTCACTCTTTCCTGTTCTGTCTTCAGATTCCCTTTTAAGCACATTGATTACTATAATTTTACTCTATATAATTAATTTCAGTTCTTATTGGTTGGGGGATTGGCTCTGTTTCATTATGTTTTGCTATCACGTGCTT
Organism: Anolis sagrei; assembly: GCF_037176765.1. Lineage (NCBI taxonomy): Eukaryota > Metazoa > Chordata > Lepidosauria > Squamata > Anolidae > Anolis > Anolis sagrei. The sequence goes on along the minus strand of NC_090024.1, from coordinate 21,965,944 downwards.
ATATAAGAGCATTAAACGCACTTAGCAGCATATTAAAGCTTCTATGATTGCAGGAGTTCTGGCTTATACTATTTATATGTTGTTTCTGATTAACTGTTATTGCTGCTTAGCTGCTGCTAGCTCTTCTCCTCCATTTCTCATTCCCTAAATAGTTTGAGATTACACTTCTTGGTTATTCGGAAACTGACTGGGTGACCTTACACAAGTCACATTCTCTTTTTTAAAAAAAAATATTTTAAAGATATTTTACCCCACTCTCACCTATCCCCCTGGACATACAATAAACTACAGAAATTGTATTTGAAATATCAGTCTTAATCTCAATTTTTCCTCTCCACCTCTTAATACATTCTGTAAATAATTCCTAGCTGGATCCCACATATTCTTAATTATTATAAAATTTTCTATTTTGTCTATATTGTTCAATTTACAATTTGTTATTTCCACTTTTAACACTTTTACTATCTAATTATTCCAATTTGTCAAAGTCCACTTTGTTTTATTTTTCCAAACCCTTTCCTCCCACTTGAATGACATCTGAGTCGTGTTGGGTCTGTTTTAGCAAAAAGAAGGCAGTAGACTTCCAGCTGAGATCCATGGGGTGGCAAGAAGGGCTGATTTTCCAGAACTTGGTCCCATGTGATGCCACTGTTGAGAGCTTTTCCTAACCAGGTTCAAAGTGTTCAGTGACTGGTATTTTGAACTATTTCATCAGAGACTGTTTTCAACTGAACTCAAGAATCCAACATCTAACTCACCATAGTTCCATTCGTCCCTCGCTTTCTCCGTTGTCATGGTGTATTCCTATTAAGAAATGTCTTCTATCTGCCCTAGATATATAAACATATTTAAATGCACAGAGGTTCAAAGCCATACTCTTAAAAGTTAATCACTCGGACACATGTGTTGCCTTGTGAGAATCCCTGTGAGTAGGAGTCTGCTTCCACTTGTATCTTTTTCTGAACTTGTTCTGGCCAGTAACATACTTTCAAAAGAATTGTTTATTTTCTGACTTTATTACAACATTTCCTCATTCCAGAACACATTATCCTGATATCTGAATCCTTAGCTGGCATTTTCATTTAGATGTGGGGATGCTTATTACATGGGATCTTGAAATATATCTCCCAAAGATAATAATAATTTTATTTTTGTACCCTGCCTCCATCGCCCTGAAGGGACTCGGGGTGGCTTACATACAGCACAATGTGCTTGGAACAACACATAAAATAAACACACAATACAATAAAAGATAATAACCACTAGCACATAAATCAATGATTTAAACTAAAAACAGTACCCAATAACCTATGGTGAGAACAGTTGTAAAACATGGGCAGCTGTAACCATGAAGAGGATAGGATAGTGCAAGTTGTAGTTCATGAACTAGGGTATGAGACAAAAGTGCAGGGCTCTGTCATTCATTGCAGACCATTGGGGTTAGACATTCTCAAAGGCTTGTCCAAACATCCAAGTCTTTAATTCCTTCTGGAAAAAGGACAGTGTAGGGGCCTGCCTAATATCTCTAGGGAGGGTGTTCCAAAGCCAGGGGGCCACCACCAAGAAGGCCCCCTTCCTCGTCCCACCAACTTTGCTTGTGATGGTGGCGGAACCACAAGGAGGACCTCCCCGGTAGATCTTAACACTTGCACAGTCACGAAGATAGGCAGGGCCCGAACCGTTTAGGGCTTTATAGGTGATGACCTTCACTTTAAATTTGGACCAGAAACATATCGGCAACCAACGGAGCTGTTTTAATAGGGGTGTTGTCCGCTCCCTATAATTAGCTCCAGTTAGCAATCTGTCTGCTGACCTTTGTACCAGCTGCAGTTTCCAGGCCGTCTTCAAAGGCAGCCCTAAGTAGAGTGCATTGCAGTAACCCAGCCTGGATGATATGGGTGTTGTATTGTAGCTATGCCACATTTGGCTCATACACATGCTGGACCTTCCTATTTCAGCTGCTGAAATCATCCTATTTTGAAGAAAGAAAGCTTTGGGAGAACACAAATTAGATAGATTTCCCCACCTCCTATGTGGGGTTTCTTTGTTCCCTTCAGGGAATTTTCCCCTTCTGAATACCTGTCCCTGCTATGTTTAGGATCCCCAGACTTTTGTCTGCACTTAAACGGAAATATTCCACGTCATCTGAAACAATTAGCAGATTTCTTTTCTAGAGCTTGCATTCTCGCCTCCATCAAAACAGCAACTGGTGCCACCTACCCTTTCCAGAGTAAGATCCCAGTCTCCCACAAGGCTTGCCATCTCTCTGATTCCCAATCCAATACTGTTTGATCTCTAATTAGAGGCCCAGAGTCCCAAAGCTTCTATCAATTCCCATTTCTTGTTGCACCCGGAGGCAAAATATGAATCTTTTTATGACTTTCATGGCTCTTAGAATTGAAACGCAAAGTACTCTTTAGATTTGGTTTTGTTTTGTTTTACTGAAAAGTTACTGGCTTAATTGCATGGCATGAAATTCATGTCTACTCTTGCCTCTTGCCTTGTTTGGTGCAGAAAAAATTGTAGTTTTTGATGATCTCCTTTTGCATAGGTTTTTCTGCTTCTAAGCACACATACATTTTATATATTGAAATGCTATTTGAATTTTTCCCAGAACTCTGTTATACTGCCACTGAAATTCAGCTACCCTGGGTGGTGCTGATTGTGTATCTTGAAGTTGTTTCCTATTTATGGCAATCATAAGGCGAACCTATCATGCATTTTCCTTGGTGACATTTGTTCAGAGGGGGCTTACCTTTGGTTGAGGCTGAGAGAGTGTGACTTGCACAAGGTTATCCAGTGGGTTTCCATGGCTGAATAGGAATTAGAACCCTGTTCTCCAGACTTATAGTCTCAAGCTCAGACCACACGGTTTCTGTCTCCTGTGTACAAGAGTTATTTCATCTTTCTGTTTGTTTTCTGTTCCTTCATTTTCTTTCCTCCTCCCTCCCCTTTTTTACAGTGGGCCCTTAGTATTCACTAGAGCTTGTTGTGGATACCAAAATCCATGAATACTGAAGTCATATGATATACAGTGACATAGTAAAGTGGTGTCCCTTATACATAAAAGCAGAATTAAGGTTTGCTTTGTGAAATATTTCTTTTGGAGGAATATGGAATCCATGGATGCCGAAACTGTAGATATGGAGGGCTGACTGCAATTCAATTTTTACTGACCTGTTTCCTGGTATCATATGATGACTTAACTGGAACGGTTTCCCCTGATTTTAAGTCTAGTTGTGTCCAGCTCTGGGTGGTGGTGGTCATCTCCATTTCTAAGCCAAAGAGCCACCATTGTCCATAGACATCTCCAAGATCATGTGGCCAGCATGACTGCATGGAGCGCCGTTACCTTCCTGCAAAAGTAGACCTATTGATTTACTCACATTTGTGTGTTTTCGAACTACTAGGTTGGCAGAAGCTGGGGCTAACTGCGGGAGCTCACCCTGCTCCCCAGATTTGAACCGCCAATCTTTCAGTCAGCAAGTTCAGCGGCTCAGCAGTTTAACCCACTGTGCCACCAGGGGGCCTGTCTTAATTGTAGAACTTGTCATTATTCTCTATCAGTCATTAATGATTGGTTGATTAAACAAAGATTGATAATTCTTCTTGAATGTCTTTCTGTATCTGTAACAACTTCTCATTTTTATCTTTGAAACAGCCAATCAACAAATCCCATAGCGATACTCCTGATGTAGAGCACAGTACCTCTGACTCCAAAGTTGTAACCCCAGAGAATTATTAAAATGGTGCATTATTTCAAAACATAGATTTAAAATTGACTATCTGCTTTCAACTTGCATCTACAGAACTGACTATGGATGTTTCTATCATGGGAAAGGAATGGAGTGGCAAAAGTACTAAAAGAAAATTTTCCATCTTGCCATTATTTTCCATGGAGACCCAGTGAAACCCTAATATCATTCAGTCCACAGCAGGCTAGAGAATCCTTGGTTCACAGCAATAGAAAATTGAACAACTTCATCCTTCCATCCACTGGATAATCCAGAAGACATTTAACTCAGCACAATTATAATAATATGATTCCTCTTAACTGCCATTCTATGGAATTGTGGGATTTGCAATTTAAGAGGCAGGCATGTTGAAATCTCTGCTGAAGAGTTACAGATACAGAAAGACATTCAAGAAGAGTTATCAATCATCGTTTAATCAACGAATCATTGATGATTGGTAGAGAATATCGACAAGTTCAGCAATAAACAGCAGGATTCCATAGTTTTCAGCCATGGCATTAAAAGTAGCATCATCACAATGCTATAACTGTGTTGTGTGAAAGACTGTTGGAAATAGGTCTCCACAACTAGAGTGCCTAGAATACCCAGGAATGACTAATTAGCAAGGACCGGAACAAGGAGAGGAAGGCTATTGAATGTCAGTCCCCTAGAAGTGCCTGTCTCTCTGTCCATGCTCAGGGACTCTGCATTGTTTGATCAAAATTACCGTAATGTTACGTTTGTAGGTTAGAGTCACAACTGAATGTGACTGATGGTAAAGGGAAATGCTGTTATTACCTATGTTATTATTACCTTTTAAACTTAGTTCATTGTTCTTTCTGTCCATCAGAAAAATGCATAGACTCAGCTGCATACAATGAATTCTGAACATTTACAATAGCTGGAAAGCAGAATACTGTGGATAATAGCTAACCTATATTTAGACTATACCCAGGCAGGAAGACTATAAATTTATTTATTTAAAGCATTTATATCCCATCCTTCTCACCTCCAAAGAGGGACTCAGGATGGCTCACAACAGGCAGCCATTTGCTGCTACAGAATCCATTAAAAATAACAGTTATCGTTATCACAGTAAAAACAATTATAACATTCAATTTAAAAACGGTTCGTCAATTCAAAATCCAAGTCCAGACACAATTCATTGCAGTCACTAAAACATTCTCTTCTCCAGTTGAACCATCTATTGTCCAAATGCTTGATCCCAGAGCCAAGTTTTAAGTTCCATACGAAAGGTCAGGAGAGAGGGGGTCAATTTCATATGGGAGGGAGTTGCACAGCCGAGAAGTAACCACAGGGAAGGCCCTGTCACTCATCCCCACCAGTTGTGTCTGTGACAGAGATGGGACTGAGAGCAGGGCCTCTCCGGATGATCTTGAGGTCCTTGATGGTTCATAGAAGGAGATATGTTCGGACAGGTAAACTGGGACGGAACCGTTTAGGGCTTTATAGGCTAAAGCCAGCACTTTGAATTGTGCTCGGAAACAAATAGGCAACCAGTGGAGGTGGTGGTAGTAAGCTCCCTGTACCCCGCTGCTGTGAGCAACCTGGCTGCCATTCATTAGACTAACTCCATGTAGAGTGCAACTCCATGTAGAGTGCATTGCAGTAATGTATTTGGGATGTAATCAGAGCATGGACCACTGTGGCCAAGTCAGACCTCCCAAGATTATGGGTGCAGCTGCCGCACAAATTTTAATTGTGCAAAAGCTCCCCTGGCCACTGCCGAGACCTGGGGTTCCAGGCTCAGCGATGAGTCCAGGATGACTCCCAAACTGCCAACCTGCACCTTCTTTGTGAGCAACCTAGAGAGACCCAGAACTAAGAGGTACTTTTTGGGATGTTGGTAAGTAAATTGTGGACATCAAATGCATGGATAAGCAGGTCATGATGTACTTAAACATCTACCTCCAGCCCACAAAATATGGGGCCACAAAACTACCTTATAATGGGTCAGATTCATCATCATTATCATAGGTGATCACTCATGGCCAAATATGATTGTCTTTTAGAGGTAGAGTCTTGGTCATTGACTTGTAAATAACAATGAAGACCTATCCTGGATCCACTCGGTCTTTCACATTGAGGACATAGATTTCCAGATGGAAGATGGTTCTGACTAGAGTTTGCTTGATGAGCCTTTCTCTTGCCATGTTTCTCCTGTTCATCCTCTATTCCTGTCTCTTCAAAAACCACAGCACTGTTGGTAACAGCTGGCCTCCAGTCACAACACTCGAGGGCTAGGGCTTCCCAGTTCTCTGTGTTTAGACCACATTTTCAAGGTTAGTTTTAAGCTCATTGTTCATTTTTTTGCTGTCCACTGACATTCCATTTTCCATTCTTGAGTTGAGAATAAAGTAACTGCTTTGAGAGAAGGTGAATGGACATTTGGACAATGTGGCCAAAACAGCAAAGGTGATGGCACAGAATCATCATTTCAGTGCTGGTGGTCTTTGCTTCTCCCAGAACACTGAATTTAGGCTTCCTGGACCGCCTGTCTTCCCAGGGGATTTGAAGGACTAATAGTCCATCTAAACAAGCATTTGTTTTATCAACTAGCAGCAACTGTCCAGCTATGAAGGTATTATCTGACAGTCTCAACAAGTTTGATCCCACTATGAAGCAGCTGCCTCGGGCTGGGTCTGCTGGAGAGCAGAGTCTGATAGTGCTACTCAACTAAAAGCTGAATACATTTCAGGGAGGACACAGTCACACCATCTCGAGACATCAACCTTCTCTGCAAAAAGTCAGTCATGTGAATAATCCTTTGTTCTCTAACTCTTTCATCCCCCCATCCCCCAAACGGGCCCCAGGCCTTTTCCATCATGAAAAGAAGATAATTGTTGATGTAAGAACAGTTCGCAATGTCCCCCCACAAGGCTGTATATATTAGGCTAGATAAAAAGCAACCTTGGAGTTTGTGACTTTGCTACAGTTTTGTTTTTGTTTTGGTTTGATTTGTCATGGTTCTCCATGCAAAAGCTCAAGCTGGCTGTTTTGTTTGCCAGATCCCCTAGTTACTGTCCTGCGGTCAGGAAGGGCACTATCTCCTTCAGGAAACTTGTACACACTGTCCAAAACCTGGGATTTGTGTCAAAATGAGGTATAGTGTTTGCTCAAGTCTACAGTTATGATAGCAAACTGCTGGGTGAGGCAGGCAAGTCTGGGTTGGGCATGGGAGGAATAATAGATAGGTGACACACGGAACAAAAGAACTGGTATTATCATTGGAGATAAAGGATAATGTTTTGACTGGTAGTTATGACTTCCCCCTGCCTTCTGAATCAAGGGATATAATATGGATTAGCCGGAGAGAGTGGGGAAAGATTAGATAGCAAGAGGTTGGCTGCAGTGTTCTGGAGCCAGTATTATTCCACTCTATTTCTAGTTGGCCTTGGACAGATGCTCCCTGATTTGGAACACCCTGAGTGATATTTAGCATACTAAATGCCAGTCTAAACTTCTGGATATATCAGCAAATTCCCAAATAGTTCTCACCTTTATATTAGATTTCCCATCCACTTGTTGCAATGTTTGCAATAGCTTCAGGGAAATAAAATAAAATAAATAGAATCATGCACTCTTAGAATCTTAGAGCTGAAAGAGTTCACAAGGGTAAGCCACGTCACCCTTCCACCACACAGGAATACATAACTAGGGTATTTCTAGTTGTGTGATGATTACCAGACCTTTGATCATCTTGGTTACCATTCTTAGAACACATTCAGCTATTCAATATCTGTTGTGATATTGACTGAATATGTTCCAAGAAAACATTACTGCTTCCTTTGATCTGAGCACTATGCATGCTCCTGTTGATGTGGCCTAGAATTGAATTACTCACAATACCTTACTCATATTTAGCTTGTGCTCTGCTAAGACCCCTAGATTCTTTTCATATATACTGCTTTCAAAATATACTGTTTTGAGGGGACATTGTGAACTGCAACACTAGAGGGGGTGGGTCAATAGATTTGTGCACAGATTTAATTTGACCGGGTTCCCTTCGGGTAATCCAGCTGGTTCGGCTTGTCTGGATAGGCATAATGGAGAGGGCTCAACCATGTTTTTGTGGCTGCAACAGAACAGTGGCTGTCAAAAACTGGCTGCCTTCAGCTGCTAGAAGGAAAAGCATTGGGGGGAGGGGCATTACTCCAGGGCCTGCAAATCAAGAGAAAAGAGAGGGCTTTTTAAAGGAAGCCCAGGGTAGGATAATTCCAGCTCGGTCGCTCTTTCTTCCCTGGAAAGTGGAAAAACCTCCTTAAAATGCATTGGAAAGTTGCATGCTGCAGGGAGAGAGCATCCCGCACACCAATCTCCTCTAGAGTAGAAACAGTTTTAATGAAGCCATAAATCCAATCTACTCTACAGACAGAAAGGAAAGGATTGCAAAAGAGTGGTATCTTAACTCTGATACTTTTAATCCAGGTCTTAATGAAGGATATAAGGACAAACAATGCCTAAAATGATGGGAAGGAGAATCTGAGAAGTCACCTCCCATAATGGGCTGGATAGAAAATGACTTTTTTGGCTTCCCGGATTGAAAACTTCTCCCAAATTCGAGAGGCTTCTGAAAAACAGATCAGGATCGCCACCGAAATCAGGAACACCAAAATGGATCCCAGTTTAGCTGGACTGCACAAGCCTAGGGGTCAACTTACTATTTCACCTTCCTGGAAATGGAATTGTTGTTGTCGTTAATTCATTCAGTCACTTCCAACTCTTCGTGACCTCATGGACCAGCCCACACCAGAGCTCACCCCCAGCTCCGTTATTTTACATCATACAACAAAATTAAATGCCATTCCCAATCACATTATATATGTAGAATGACAATACAAAACACTCACCCTTCCACATTCTAATCACTATCGCAGAACTCCTAATACCACATCAGTATGAAGCCATAGAGTTCAATAGGGGAAGAACTAGTACCAAACAGCACCCAGAGTCTGGAAAAGCTGCTTACTTGTTTTGTTTTGGATTAATTTGTCATCTAGATCTTACTTATGCTGGAGTATTTAGAGATTTCTAAAGAAAACACCTTTCTAGGGATCTCTAGGTTTTCCAGTATGATTCTATGGTCAACTATTGTTGTGAATATGGATGTTTTAAACTGAAATCATGGCATCAATGACCTTTCATATACATCCTATTTTGACAAAAAAAAAAAAACCCAATCCAGATTGCTGTAAGTAATGATTGAGTGGGGTTGCTATTGGTACAGAGTATAGCTTCTACTCTATTTCTTAATGCTGCGTAGAATCAGTTATTTGCAGGATTCTGCTATGGAAGAGAAGAGTTATTATCCATTACACATATGCATAAACATGATGTAATTCTTTTTTTCCCAGTTCACTGGAAAAACACAACTTTAGCCTCCAATCCTTAATTTCTTTTTGCCTGGCTTTGTGAGGTGATCAAGCTGCTCTACTTTGTCAGAGTGCTTTGAGATCTGAGACCAGATATGGAAAATGCCATGTAATAAAAGCTCCTTAGTGGTTTCATTGGAAAAACTGAGCTCTTCTCCTTGCTCCCTGACATGGTGAGTTTGTTTACAGGCCTGCGTGATTTTGCTGTTTTCAAACAGCCTTTGCCATGTGTGCTAATAAGCCCAAAACCAGGAGTGAATGAGCTGGATTTTCTCTTTTGTCCTGTAGTTTACAGCCTAGCCCTGCATATGTTTTTATTTGGAAATAAATCCCAATGAGTTCAGCAGGATTCAGCTGTTGATCTCCTTCTTTAAGGATTATGAGCTAACTAGAAAACTTGTTTTCTGGTTTTTGGCTGTTGGCCAAGGAGTGTTTTGGAAAAAACTGGACACTGCATAGCTGATGATCAAAGTTTAGTAACGAAAACTCCTCCCTGGTCCCCGAAAGTGAACTGGAGGAAGCCATGCCAAAAAACCAAATTATAGATGTGGCTCCAAAGCATACATTCTGATTGTGGGATGTGACATAAGATGGGCCCTCTCAAATACCAGCTTGAAGTAAACTTGCCTGCTAATTGAACCTTTTGGATTCAGGGGGTACCGTACGACTGCTGTACAGTTCAAGCCACATTAATGTAAGGCAGCAATTGGCAAATGATGGGTTTCAACCATCAGTTGAGTCACAGGAGGGTGGCTATGGCGAGGGGCCAGGGATGCTTGGCAGCCTTCCAGGCAGGATTTCAGAGGTGCACTATGTATGCAACAGAAAAGCTTTATCTTACACAACTCAGTATTTGGGATGCAAATTCTTGCTTGCTTTGCTCTCACAGGCTGGAATGAAGAACTTGAAAAGTTCTTGTCTTCCTGGCTGAGACTGTAAGAGTTTTTCTACATCTTTGAATGATTTTTCACATTTGGGGATTTTGTGTGGAAAATGTATTATCTCAAACAAAACTCCCAAATCTTGCGTCTATTCTGTGGAGAGAAAAAGGGGGATAAAATAATAATAATAATAATAATAATAATAATAATAATAATAATAAATACTACTACTACTACTACTACTACAATTGTGCAGAAAGATTTTATAAAGAAACACACAGAACATTTATATGCTGCCAATAAGTATCCGGTCACAATTCAAGGTGCAGGTTATCACCTACAAAGTCCTAAACAATTCAGAGTACACAACATGGGCCCTGCCTATCTTTACAATTGCATCTTCCCCTATGAACCTGTGTGAGCTTTAAGATTTACAGGGGAGGACCTTCTCTTGCTTCCACCTCTGTCACAAGCACGGTTGGTGAGGACGAGTGTGCGGGCCTCTTATATCCTTGGGACCAATATTTCACTTACTTATATCCACACATGTATTTCCATAAAGCAATGTGATAGGTGCAAACGTGAGTACCATGAGTGATAACAAGCTGAGAGAAGGCAGGTGTGAAAAGGAGAAAAAAAATCCTTGTCATTCATAGAAAGAGAGAGAGAGAGATCAGGAAATGCACTGATTCTGACAATCACAAATGTAATATGGAAAGCACGGTGGTAATTCCTCATGGGCAGTGTAAAGCCATTGAGAACCCCACATCAAGGCCTTAGAGAATCTCCATTTCTCAGGGTCATGTTCAATATTCTGTGTCTATGTGGCAGGACTAACCCTCTTTGTACTGTTTTGGGAGACACTTCCCTGCTGTGTGTATTTTAAAATATTTTGGAAGGAATTTGTTTGCGGTGTTATCAGATGTTGCATAAGGAGTATCCGATATCTTCTTATGCAACAATTTGGCTGTGTAACACAAGGCTGCCAAACAATTCCCAGACACAGCTCGAACCTCAGCCTAAATGGCTACTGGTTGTCTCAGAGAATGTGCCAGGAAAGTCCCCTTGGATCTCAACCAGACTAGTCACCTTACTTTCCCTTCACCAGAGCCCAATGGATGTATCTACACTGTCAAATTATTGAAGTCTGACAACCACTTGAAGTACCATGGCTCAATTCTATGGAATCCTAGGAGTTGCAGTTTGCATGAGGCACCGGCGCTCTTTGGCAAAGATGTTGTAAAACTACAACTAAACGGTTCTGGCTCTACTGACCTCTCTGAACGCATCTCCTCCTATGAACTGGCTAGGACACTAAGATCATCTGGGGAGGCCCTGCTCTCTGTCCCACCTGCATCACAGGCGCGCTTGGCGGGGATGAGAGACAGGGCCTTCTCAGTGGTGGCCCCTCGGCTGTGGAACGCCCTGCCTGCAGATATCAGATTGGCCCCCTCCCTGCTGGCGTTTCAGAGGAAAGTGAAGACCTGGCTGTTTGAACAAGCATTTGATTAAACAGTGTAATTGAACATAGGAATATGGAATAATGGATGATGAGACTGATTTTACTGTTGAGGCGCTAATGATTGTTATACGGATGTTTAATTATTTATGTTACAATTGTTTTTAATTGCCCTATACTTGTCTCGTGATGTTTTGTAAGGATGTTGTTCACCGTTTTGAGTCGCCTGAGGGCTGAGAAAAGCGGTATATAAATAAAGTAAATAAGAAAGAAAGAAATAAATAAATACAACTCCCAGGATTCCATAGAATTGAGCCATGGCAGTTCAAGTGACTGTCAAGCTGCATTAATTCTATAGTGTAGATGTATTTCGTGTTAATGGCTTGGTTAAATACAATTTGGATTTTCCAAATCTTATTGCAACCACACTGACTTTTAGAGACATACTCATGATACATTATTGCTCTGGCAAAGCAAATAAGGCAGGCACTCAGGTAAAACTAATATGGAATATCACGTGCATCCATTCACATTTAGTTGAAGTTACCATGCTATGCCACTCATACGTATATAGCATAAGCATGCCATTGATTACTGGATTAAAGGGGCATCTGATTTCAGTGTTAATGCTACAAATAGCCAACGTATGCATGAAGAATATACTTAAATATCCTGGGCTACACATTGGATATTTACATACATTAAACATATACATGTGCCTGCATAAGATTTGCTTGAGCTGTCTGTCAAATCTGCTTCACTTGCTTGTTGAGAGGCCAAACGAGGTGAGAATGGCAAGAATTACATATTGCAACCTGGTATATGCTACACAAATCTGTGTGGGATAGGTGGATGTTGCTAGAGGTGATGGGTTTTTAAAAAAGCAATCTCTGATATACATATTTCCTATGTGTTCAGATGTTTATAAACCAGACAAAAAGGAATGCAAACATTAAGAATGTTGTGATCGCAACAGATTGCATTACAAAACACAGAGAGTGTTGCCTGAAGTGAACTAAACAGGTTTCACACTGTGGCTTCTTTTCTCCCTGCTGTATTCAACATCACAGGCTATCACTCATGACCGAATATGATTGCCTTTCAAGTGGAGGGTCTTGGTGGTGGGTCTGTGGGTGACTATAGAGACCTATTCTTGATCCGCATGTTCTTCCACATCAGAAGGCAGTCCTGGCCAGGGTTGGCCCCCCTCTTGAAACGTTTCTCCCTTTCACCCCCCATTCACATCTCTTTGAATTCCACAGCACTATTGGTAACAGCTGACCTCCAGTTAAGGCGCTCAAGGGCCAAGGCTTCCCAGTTCTCTGTGTCTATACCAGTTTTTAAGGTTAGCTTTAAGCTCATCTTTAAATACCTTTTGCTGTTCACCGACATTCTGTTTTCTGTTTTTGACTTGAGAGTAGAGTGACTGTTTTGGGAGATGGTGATAGGGCATTTGGATAATGTCGCCAATCCAGAGAAGTTGATGGTGGAGGATCATCACTTCTTTGCTTCTTCCAGAGCACTGACATTTGACCATCTGTCTTCCCAATAGGTTTTCTAGATTTTTCAGAGGCAACACTGATGGAGTCTTTCCAAATGTTGAGAGTGACATTTGAACATGGTCCACTTTTTGCAAGAATGCAACAGAACTGGGAGAACAATAGCTTTATAAAAAAGCATCTTGGTAATCATACAAATGTCCCAATCTTCAAACATTCTCTGTTTTATTTGGAAAAAAATGCCGTACTCTCAGAGCTCAGATGGTGTTATACTGTATTTCGGTGTCAATGTTGACTTTTGTAGAGTGGTTGCTTGGTCAAATTGATCCAATTTTCATCAATTGAATGTTGGAGGCTATGGAATTGGCTAAACATTTCACATAAGCTTCTGATCTCATGGTTCAGACTCATTATAATGCTCCTCTGCTGTGTACAATTTTCAATTTACAACCAAGAAAGCTTAAGTTTGAGTAGCACTGTCCTTGAATTGAGCCCAATTCAAGGACAGTGCTACTCAAACTAGTAGACTGCTGCCAATTCCTAAGCCATTGGCTGATGGCCTGTGACAGATTTGCACAGGGGAGCGGGGGAGAACACAGAGTCAATGGACATAAATACAATGGTAGATCCTATTTTATTTATTATTTTATTTCGTGTACTTATACCCCGCCCTTCTCAACCCCCGAGGGGGGACTCAGGGCGGCTTACAAAAGGCACATCTTGGTGCCTACACAAATACAATAACATATAAAACCAGCAATTAAATGATCAACAATTAAAACACTTAAAAACAATATATCACACAATCGATAGCCAATCTCAGACACAGCGTTCACCAACTCAGAGTTCATATTTCGTTCCACCATTGTCCAATTCCTATCCATCGTCACAGTCCCTTATTCATCTGCCAGAGTGCCCAAACGCCTGGTCCCACATCCACGTCTTTAATTTCTTTCTGAATGAAAGGAGGGATGTTGCTGATCTGATCTCCCCGGGGAGTGAATTCCATAGGTGAGGGGCCACCACCGAGAAGGCCCTGCTCCTCGTCCCCGCCAATCTCACTTGTGACAGAGGCGGGGTCGAGAGCAGGGCCTCCCCAGAGGATCTCAGACTCCGAGATGGGACATAGCACATTGGGGAAAGGATCCTAGCACATTGGGGAAAGGAAACCTGGATCAATATCCCCAAACTTTTGTCCTTCAGCTGTTTTGAACATCTGCTTCCCAAATTCCTGATGGTTGACCAAGTAGGTTAAAACTTTGGGGGGTTGAACTCTAAAACACCTAGAGGATTAACGTTTGGAACCATTTTTCTAGACGCATATGATTCACCTGATTAGGGCAGAAGAAGAAGCAGCTCTGAAGGGAAAAAATAAGTGGATTCTGAGTGTACCAAATTGAATCTCTTGTTTTTGGAGTCTATGTTGGCATTGTCATCAAATGTTAACAGTCATCCAATGACATGAAAGGGTTTGGTCATTTTGATGGCCTTGTTGTATACTTTTGCATGTGCTTTGCAGTTTGAGGCTGGGAAAAGATAAGAAGGTTGAGAATGAGAGTGAATTTTCCTTAGCTGTAGAAATCTCATTATTATGATGGTGTAGATAGGTCATATTGGAATACACTGATTTTCTTTGCTTCTGCACTATATAGCCATTGGAAACCACACACCATGAGCCTCACTTACAGTGGATGCACCCCAACCCAAGGTCTCCCCATATATCCAGTGACAAGGACATTATTAAATTGCGGATCAACAGATAGTCTGGAAAGAATTGGGTTAGGGGCAAATTCTACTATTATATGTGAGTGAATGTTGAGCCTTTTCAGCAAAAGGACTTGAATGCTTCTCTGCTGTGTACAATCAGTCACCAAGAAAGCTTAAGTTGCACCCTGATTTCAACAGAACAGGTCTTAATTGGCTAGATCAGTGGTTCTCAACCTGAGGTCTCCAGATGTTTTTGGCCTTCAACTCCCAGAAATCCTAACAGCTGGTAAACTGGGAGTTGTAGGCCAAAAACATCTGGGGACCCCAGGTTGAGAACCACTGGGCTAGATGCTAAGATAGACTTGGAAAAGTTGGGCTAGGAGACAATATTTACTTATGCTTTGTAATTATATTATCAATGTAGGATCTGAGCCTTCTTGTGGCATCTTAAACATCCAGAAGATTTAGATCTAAACTTCCAGGGAGTGCAGCCAGAGGGCAGATGCCCCTGAAGAAGTAGCCTGTAGCTCATGAATGTTTGTGTCAACTAAAACTTGTTAGCCTTTAAGGTGCCACAGGATTCTTTGTTATTTTTGGACAAAGAAGTGTCCTTTGTAAGGCAGACAGCATGGATCACCAACTTGCTTGAACTGCTCCTGAGCTGTAACTCCCTAGTGTTCTCTACATGTGCAAACACACCCAAAACATGACTGTTTGTGATGACGATGTTGAGATAATCTCTTAAAGAAAACACTTCAGGGCACACGCACTTGTTTTATGATGTTATCAGTAAAGGTGAAGAAGATTCCATTGCAAGGAATGTTTGTTGCATTACAAATATAAGAAGCATGTGGCAGACAGAACAAAGAAAGTTATAATAAGGGCAAAACAGGGAAGTTCTGGTGTCCTGCCAAAAAATCAATTTCCTTCACACTAAAACCGGAGCGGAGTAATGGCTGCACTACCACCAGTCAGCCTGGCTTAGATTGCTAGTAAATACAAACAAAAACTGGCATAGTAATTTGAGGAAAAGTGATCTATTGAAGTGTCTCTTCCTAAACTTTTGCAGGTTGTCCAATGTTGACTTTAGGGCATGTCCCATTGGTCACATTTGTTTTGAATGGCCAAGGTTAATAATGTAAACACTACTGTTAATACTTTATTTAATGTACCCACTGGTACACCCCATCCTCCTCCCCAACTGTGTGAAACAAGCTGATATTTGGGATCCATGTCTCCAATTAGGTGGGTAGTAGGTCAAAAAGGTTAATGCTGAAATCACTGTGTTTGATTTTCAGATGCTATAGGCCTCTGCCCCCCCCCCCCTTCTTTACTTTCCACAGGAATTGTGCAAAATTTTTCTATTAATATTTATCTCCTCCCCACGTATACACACTGGGGAGAAATCCATCAGCACATGATACTTTTTAAACAATCGAGCCTGTTTATAAACAAAGCACCTGAGCTTTAATCATTTAATTTTATATAACAAGGAAATCCAAACATTGTTTTTTCTAGTAATCCAGGTAAAATCCAAACAAAAATATTTGTTTCTAGTAGTTTTTTTAAAAATAGAGTTGCATAGAATGGAACATTTACTTGATCCGTATCACCAAGTAAAGGCTTTTGAGGGACACAGGCTTGTTGCTAAGAAATTAGCTCTTTATTTGGAAACACTGTCCAAATATATCACATTACATGATTCTAACGGCAATCTCTCTGAAAGAAAGAAGAAGAAAGTCAGCTGGTAAAAAAAAAAATGGAATACAGACTTACCTTCAAGAAAAAAGCTGGGTTATGAAATGTTAGAAATAGAAATGTACAAATTATTACATTTGATAAAAGAAAAATCAGTAGACGCATTTTTAAATTACTGGGAACCTCTTATAATATATATCAAAAAGAAAGATAATGCGAAACTCATTGTTGTAGTAGAGCCTGTGAGTAACGTTACAAACAGTAGTATGGGTGCCAGAAGGGGGGAAAGGGTTACTTGGGAGCAGGAATCTGATGTTGAGCAGCAGAGAAAGAGGATCCGGGACATATTTACAGCACCTACAGATGAGGAGTCGTTTGAGGGATTATCTGGGAATGATGGGTCAATGAGTAAAGGAGAAGAAGGAGACACCTTGGATTAGACTAAGATAAGAGAAGTGCAAGCTATTTGTGAGGAGCCAACAACTAGTGGTACCTTTATGAGGTTCTCTGGGGGTGAAGACTGGCAATCAGGGGACCCAACTGAGTCTTGGGGGGACCAAAGTATTGACAGGAGATGGAGGACTTGGAGGGAAAGACAAGGGAATTCACGTGAAGAGCTGGGAGCAGTTGCGGAGGATAATGATGGGACAGTGGTCAGTTCATCTTCTGATGATGATTTGTAAATAAAAGTGGTTTCAGGGGTGATGGGTCCTTGCAGAAGGCAAGGTGTTGAAAAGATTCTTGTAGACTTGCTGCTGCCTGTTTCGTGTTCGGCATTGGTTTAGAATTTGCATTTTGGATCTCCTGATCATTTGTGTTATTGACCCAGACTGACTTCTCGTGAATGTGGACTTCTCCCTTCCTGGACCTGGACCGGTTTGGCTAAAGACAGTGCTTCTGCGGACACCGGAGCAGCGCTGTTTTGGATTTCTCCCGCTTCAACCCTGGACTTCGGCTGACAACGCTTCTCTTCCTGCACCCCCCTCCCCTTTGTTGACCATTTGTTCTGCCTCAGCGTACTTGGTTTGATTCGCTTCTTCTGCATCCAGTTAATCTGGATTATATTTGTTAACCTTTTTGGACCAAGTCTGGTTTGTTTCTTGAGTTTTGACCAGTGGCACTGCATTTAAGTATCTCTGCGTCCTTTTTCTTATGTTTTAATAAACTCTGTTTTGAAGCCACTTTTGAGTCTGGCCCTTTAAAGTGTGTGATTTTGACACTCATATATAGTATGGTATGTGGGGCAAACACATAATAATGCCCTTGAGGGGAGAGGCAGAGGCTCAATTTTAAATATTTTATTTTTCAACATATTTTTTGTATCACTCTTGGTAGGGGGAGGAAGGGTGTGTAAGTGGTGGTCAATGGAGTTTCCTGGAAAGAGACACCTATAGCCAGTGGTGTCAGTCCCTGGCAAATGAGGAAAAAACAGACTAACTATTGGTAGTCCCTCATATAAGATAACTGGAAACACCTACTACCAAAAACCGATTCGTAACTCTTTTGGTACTAATGTTGGAGTGGTCCTTAGTCAAAGCGGTCCCTGTTCAAAAAAGGCTGGGAACCACTGCTTTTGATCAATCAGATAAACTGATACCCAAATATGTATGACAGTATTTACAATTTCTTTCTTTGTTGGTTCATGTTTTATAGGTTTTTTTCCAAGTCAAGAGCGACTTGAGAAGTTGCTTTTGGTGTGAGAGAATTGGCCGCCTGCAAAGACATTGCCCAGGGCATGCCCGGATATTTTGATGTTTTACCATCCTGTGGGAGGCTTCCCTCATGTCCCCATGGGGAGCTGGAGCTGATACAGGGAGCTCATCCGCACTCTCCCCAGATTCCAACCTCCGGCCTGTCTGTCTTCAGTCCTGACGGCACAAAGGTTTAACCCATTGTGCCACCGGGGGCTTCATGTTTTCATCGTGATAACAAAACAATCCAAGAACATATTACAATCAGCAGTAGATTGTATAAAAGTGTTTATTAAAGAATCATCTTCTCTTTTTTATATAAAAAAACCTTCTTGGGTCCCTTGTTGTGTGTCTTTTTTTTGGATCAGTATCTCCCTCTACTGTCAATCAGCTATATAATGAAAAATAATACACATGCATACTGAGTTTTTTTAAAGTCTTAATCTAAAGATGGCATTTACAAGAAAATGTTCCAGAACATTGCAGATGAGTGGATTAAAGAAAGGCCTAGTACTACATTGACATGAAAGAAAAAATGTTATAAAGAAGTCCCATTTGACATAATTATTAAAAATATACAATGAAACATTTAACTGGATATAACAAAATAAGAAAACTTAAATTTACCGAGCTTCACATTACATTTACTCGCTGGACATTTCAGTCTTTTGCCACAAGGCTTCTGAGAAAATTTACAAGAAACAAGAAAGTTTAACAGTTTTTCCACTGGCTTTCCCCATGTTGAATGTATTTTAAAGGTTAATTGAAGTTTTATGGAAGAGCTTCTTTTGCCAAGTTTTGTGAGGGTTTGGTTTTGCTTGAGCTTCATTATAGTTATGAGCCTGATTACAGGGCACAGGGCACACAGTAGTTGGCTTTTGGGGTTCTTTTTTTGTAAGCAGAAAGAAATTATGGAAACAATTTCCAAGTGCATCTGTGATCTGAAGATTTTTGTTTATAATTTTTTTATAAAATCAGCATCTTAAAATAAACTGTGTGTACACAACCATTCAATGAATTAAAACAGTGATGGAACACACCTTTAAAGAATATGCCAAGAGATGATAGATACAAATGGTTTTCTGGAGCCTACATGACGACAAACAGCAGTCTCCACAACCGCAGCTTTGACATAAGGTTTGGCAGTAAGTTTCTCTTTAAAACATACGTCAAACTTCATGACACACATCAAAAGTTTAAAATATATTTCATTCTAACAAGATACCTAGGTGGCCTGTGAGATTTAGGGCACATGTATATAAGCACTGCTCTTTTTTTCAAAGGAAAATATAAGTTGCTGGGTGGAGAACATGGTCACAAAGATTGGATCTGAATGTAAAACCATTTTCTCCCCTCCTGCAAAATCTAATTTCATTATTTTGGTTAGTCCAACTGAAAAGAGATTTAGAGCTGCCATCTTGGTCTGGCTTCTGAGCCACTATCACAGCTTGCATTTTGCCATGAAGAAAGAGGAGCATGTCCACAGCTTTGTCAACTTTGGAGTTGTTCTCTTCAGTCAGATAAAGAGGGAGAGCGAATGGAGCGTCCGCTGGCCGGGCTGTTGGAGAAGGTGAAAGGCTCCTTCTCTTTCTCCTTGCTCTCGTGTTTATGTTTATGCTTGTGTTTGTGCTTGTGTTTCTTCTTCTTCTTCTTGTGCTCATGATGGTGGTGGTGGTGGTGATCGCTGTGCTTGGATGAACTGGACTCTTTGGGGAAACCAGGCAGTGGGGTGGCAGGCATCGGCAACATGTTCAGCTCCAGTGAGGATTGTTCCTTACCTGAAACAAACAAGAAGACATTCCCTTTTACAGGAATTTCCAAGCAGTGGCAGACTAGGAACTTAAAAACTGGGGGCTCAGCCAGATTCTTCTTGCGTACCCTACATACACTGCAACTTTAATTTTATTATCATTTTTAGACTATCAAATTATTTATTATGATTTTATTCAATGATGTTCTGCCATTCTGGCTCATAATGGGTTTTTAAAATGGATTATAAAATTATTAAAACAAACACACAAGCAACAGCAGTACCTGTGCAGATATAAAGTATTTTTAAAACAAGTGAACCATTTACAGTGCTAAAACCATGTAAAGTTCATTAAAAGACAGTGGTGGGATTTTAATAGTGTGCTTTATGTTAGGGTTAAATACAGGAAGACTCAAGTTACAAACATCTGACTTACAAGCAACTCATAGTTAAGAATGAGAGTGAGACAACAGGATTTGAGAGAAATCTAACCCTCGGAAGGGAAATTAACTCCTGAAAGAGTTATCATGGAGAAAAGGTGCCTCCACTGAAGCTTTGTCACCAATACTTGTTTCCACAACAAGCCATTTTTTTCCCAAAATCCAAATATCACAGGGACAGAAAGTGGGGCAAAATCTTCTGAACAGGGACACAGACAGCAAAACCAACACCACAGGATGTTTACCCTTTCCTATGCTATCCAAAGCGCTCTCGCTCTCTCTCTCTCTCTCTGTGTATGTGTGTGTGTGTGTGTGTATAGATAGATAGATAGTGACTCCTAAATATGTAACTTAGGGACTCTGCCTGTAAATAACAAAACAGAGAAAAGTGCTTCCCCTACAGATCCAAGAGTACATATAGTGAGATACATTCCTACAAAAAACCTAGATTGAAACTAAATAGGTGTTCTAGACCAGTATTTTGGGTTTTGCCCAGGAGTGGACTCGGAAGCATTGTTGCAGCAGGGGAGTTGTATGCTCGCTAAAGTCAGTCGTAGTTTTGACTGCAACGCTTTGGGCCAAGTAAATATTTCTGAGAAGTTTTTTACATTTCCCAATTGGATGAAGATGTCTGAAGGTTTCGTTTAGAAATACAGCTGCCTTTTAGACTGTGCGGTATACCTTGTTTACTATTTAAATAAACTATATGTTCACATTAAATGCTCAAATGGATGGTGCCTGTGAAAATGGCATTTCAGCAAATCAGTTTCACCAGCATAACTCTGCAGTCAGGTGACATAAATTGGAGAGAAGGGGAGAGAAGGACCTATTGCTCAACAGAAGATCACAAGATTTCAGGTTTAGTCCAAAGGAGTAAGGCAGATAATGCTCTTTAGTTGATAATCCAAAGAGCTGTTATCAGGCAGAATACAAAATCTGAGATAAAGTCAGTATAAAAAACAAGGCAATTTCTTATATCCTTTATACTCATTGTTACTATGAGAATCTGGCACAAGTGAAACTATTGCTAAAAGGTGGCATGAGTCCCACTCTCACGAAGCCCCATACAAAGTCTCTCGAGGATTTTAAAGTCCCAATGCTCTATAATATATTCACATTCTGTAGTGACTGAATAAGAATCTGAATGGTTAAGGAAACATGGCTCTAAACCCAATATAAATATTGATGGAAAACAACACACTAGTGGAGCCAGTATAGTATAGTTCCTAGGCATGCTAATTTTGCAGCCAGTTGTGCTATCCGTTGCGCAACTAGAAAGTACAATGGATCCCTCCTCAGTATTCAGTCTAGAAAAAAACATACCCAGAAGCCTTCTATTTGCACTGGTGACAGTGGACCTCTACCATGGGATACCACATTTCAAACAGAGAAATGAATAAAAGGAAGTTTCTGTCCTGGGAGCAAAAATTACTTCAAAACAAGACAAAAACAAAACCCAAAACTTGGGGATGTGGAAGAGAGAGGGAAGCACATTAAGGTGCTAGAAACAACAGTCATAAAGTTCCAAACTACTATCAATTTATTCCCTAATTGTTTTGTTTTGAATATTATCAGGACTATACTAGAATGTATCAGTTATGGCCTCAATCCTGTCTGCTAGAAGATAAGTTATCACTCAATGAAATAAAATAGGATTCAAAGCAGAGATTGTGGGGATATACTGCACTTTATATCACCATTCACCCTCCTGACCCAGACCAATGCCTGCAGGTGATCATACGTAAGTTTTATGGGTCTAATCCAGGTTAAGATGCTTCTGGGTCAAACTAGAGGAAACAGTTATCAAGAGACAAAGCACTCCCCTTAATATGTGAGATGGAAGAACACCACACAGCCTGTTTAGTTAGTTTCCAGTCCCAATTTTCTGGGCCTTTTACAGGATTTCTGGATTTGTTAAGGATTTCTCTTTAATGGGTTGCAGAAGTTAAATCTGAAAATGTTATGACACAGTTGTACACTTGCCATACACAACCTGGCTATGGAACCAAGTGTTTGGAGAGTAGTACAGGGCAACATGCATCTATGAAGTGAATGGAATGCAATGTAAATTGGAACCGTATCTGGATTATGATTTTGGGTCTATGTGCAATGTTTAACAGTTTATGTAATGGGTTGCTATGAGTTTTCCGGGCTGTATGGCCATGTTCCAGAAGCATTCCCTCCTGATGTTTTCCCCACATCTATGGCAGGCATCCTCAGAGGCTGCCTGGCTGCTTACTGCAATGTATCTATGTAATGTATTGATATGCCATTGGTTTTATAATTTTTATTATTTGAATTCATATTGTATTTTGTATTTGTATGCGTCTATGTTTAATGCAGCATTGAATATTGCCAATTTAGAAGCCAATTTGGAAGTCACTCTTAGTCCCCCCCAAGGTTGAGACAGAGTGGGATAAAAATGCAGTAAATAAACAAATAAATCCATCTATATGAGAAGAGAGAAGAGAGAGCTTTCACAGCCCTGTTGTTTAACTTGCTTTTGCTTTTCGCTACAGCAGATGACCACCATGAAGACGGAGATTTATATTTATGCAGTGCCATAAATATCAGATTTTTAAAGTATTCGACATCTGTGATATAGATAAGGATGCCTTCTAACAATGTTAGAGGATCTTGACCCATATTATATTAGGACACATGTTTCATTAAAAACAAAATTACAGGTCAGAGTTTTTCTACTTCAGCTTCATAACAAACCTGATTGATTGTGGTTAATAACTGAAAAGGGAACCAATGCTTCCCAGCCAAATATATTTGAACTCCCAACTCCCTTTTATCTTTAGCAAACAAGGGAAAGTATCCGCTGCATACATATGCACAGTCAAATTTCTGATATCATAAAAAAAGCTTTAAAATTACACATACTCAGGTTGCAGTAAACCTGTGCTGGGAAAGTGGGGAGAAACACTGAAAAATAAACCTGTGTGCTCTTGTTTTTGATCAGGACAGAAATGATACTCCGAAAGTATGTTCTTGATTGAGGAGTGAGATCAGAGACAAAACAATATTAATATGTGAAGAGTTCATGGCATGTAATGCTTAGTAAGTGAGATCTTTCCAGGAATCTGGAGTATATTGTCTCTTCAATATTACCATCTCTATAATGTGCTGAATTTCTTGCCTTGTTCTATTCCAAGACAAGCCCCCGACCACATGATTATAGCTTTTACATTACAGGCTTTGGGTCTAACTATGAAGCTGTCATCCACAATTCGTTGCGTGAACATAAAAAGTGCCCCCTTGACAATTTGGGTACACACATCTAACACACGCTAAATCATACCAGATTTCAGAGTCATTTCAAAACACAAATTTCAAAACCAAACATAAAAGC
The DNA here is from genome assembly GCF_037176765.1 of Anolis sagrei. Lineage (NCBI taxonomy): Eukaryota > Metazoa > Chordata > Lepidosauria > Squamata > Anolidae > Anolis > Anolis sagrei. The sequence continues at coordinate 21,942,334 of NC_090024.1, read as the reverse complement.
ACAAAATGCACTTTTCAGCCTATCAAAATAAAGAATAGGCTAGTGCATAACAAGAGCAGCCAGAACTAAGGGCTGGCTCAATTTGAAGCTAACTTTTCTAGGTAGACTTCTAGTTGTCAGAATCTTGTTTTGTTTGTTTGTTTTTCAAGTAGTTTATACTATTTGCGAAGGATAAATAAGGGAGCTTTCCCCCTAGGATGTCTACACGGGATTGCAGTCTAAACAATTTACCCTATACTCCTGGATATAAACTGACCTCATGTACAAGTTAAGGGCAGGTTTTGTAACCAAAATTATGGATTTTGATATGGCCAATGGATAAGTCCACAGAGGGAGAAATGCACCAATGCTGCCTCTGGTATCCAGCCATCCCTCCCCCACCACCAGTTTTCTACCTACACACTTTAAAAAGACTTTTATGAAAAAAAAATTAAAGTACTGTATTAAATCTTGGCAAAAAAGAAGCCATCCCCATCTCTGAGCAGAGTGTTGGAAGGTAAGAGCTAAGGTGGCAATGGGTTAAACTCCTGTGCTGGCAGGACTGAAGACTGACAGGTTGGAGGTCTGAATCCAGGGAGAGCGTGGATGAGCTCCCTCTGTCTGCTCCAGCTCCCCATGCGGGGACATGTGAGAAGCCTCCCACAAGGATAGTAAAAACATCAAAACATCAGGGTGTCCCCTGGGTAACATCCTTGCAGACAGCCAATTCTCTCACACCAGAAGCGACTTGCAGTTTCTGAAGTTGCTACTGACATGAAAAAAAATACTGGGAGAACCTAAAAGAAGCACCAACCCCCTCTACTCTCTGCACTACTTCTGGCCTTTTCAAATGTCTGGGCAGGAAAATGGTGATGGCAGCAGCTCCTTGGTACTTCCCCTCTGACCCCACTAAGGCATTCAAAAAAGCCAGAAGTCTCACCATGGCAGAGAGAGTAAAAAGGTTCAGGTACATTTTTCAGGCTCTCCTGGGATGGAGTAAGCTCTCTTCTTTCAGAACTCTACTCAGAAGCAGTTGCTGTTTTTTTTTTTTAAATAAAAGTTAAGGTACACAATGACCTTTGTTTATTGACTTGATTTTTTGACAAAAAATTCTAGACTTGTACATGAGTATATACAGCAAATAAAACTCCTAAACCAAGCCCATAATATGTTCCCCAAACATCTTCTGAAGTGCAATGGCAGATAAATTCCAACCTCCCTTTCCCACAGGCTTTGTTTCAAGAATGTCTAATTTTGTAAGCTTTAGTGTACATAAACTGAGGTTAAATGCTTGCTTGCTAACATACATATTTTTAAAGAACTTATTCCCCAAGAAAGATGTCAAATGTTAAGAATGACCTTAACAATATTTACATAGTTCATGAATCCCTGTGCAATACCTTAATGTATACAAACCGAGGACATAAACACATGAAACTTGTCTGAACAGCTCTATTTGATTGTGCACAATTCTTTGTGGTTCACAATGACTCTAAGGCTTTTCCTTCAAATTGTTCTAAAGAAAATGCTTGGACAGTGTATGCCAGGCTGTCCTGCTCTCCAAATGAATCAGACTCTTGTAAAAGCTGGCTGAAACCACCACAGAGGGCGAGGTACCAGAGTTTGCTTTTGAAGTGATTGCTAATGCTGCCTGGAACAGAACATGCATTATACTAGCCTATTCACTTGGCACCTTCCTCTAGTTTTAGATGTTCAGAGGCCAACATAATTATTAGCTTCACTGTGAAACAGATGTTTAGAATCAGGAGGGGGGAAGCTGTCCTTGTGGAGAAGTGCCAACAACTTTCATATACCTGACAATGGAAGCCTCTACAAACACTAGTAACCAGAAACGTGTTAGAAAGAAAAGGCTACGATGTGCCTTTTGATCTAACATCATTTCATCTCATTTTGATGCAGGCTCACGATTACTGCTCCATCCAGTCTATGTTTTCAGATCCCACTCTGATACAGGACAATAACCAGTAAATTAATTCTAAACACAGCATGTCTTTGGATATTACAAAAAACAGAGGCCAAGGTTGGGGAGGCTCAAAGACCCTAAGTCACTTCCAGTCTTCCTTGCATCATGCATTGTTTCATAACACTCTCAAAAAGCCTGATCTCAATACACATATTTCTATTTCTTTGTTTTACCCAGTTTATTTCTCATTCCCTAATGTAACTAAACTTTGCGTTCAGAAATTTGTTTGCATCCGTCCCTCTCTTCCACCTTCTATATCCTGATCACTATTTCTCCATTGTTTATTTTCAGTTGTTCACTCCACAGCATTAGGAGACCCCCCCCCCCCATGTTCCTATTTTACTCAAGAAGGTATCATGTTCTTTGAAGTAATAGGAAGTAGAGGAGAAAAACAAGCAGGGATAGAAACAACTGCAATAGAAATAACAATTTATTCTTAACGCAAGTACAGTGCTGCAGGCCCATGCAGGAATGGATCCAAGGTGTTGAATTATCAAGTTCCCATTGTTTCAACAGCTCTACCATAGCAGAAACTAATAGCTGGATTTAGCCACAGTTTAAAAGAACTAACTGGAACTTTCAACTTAGAGATCCCTATGATTAAACTCCTATCAACCAAGAAGCATTATGAGTGACCTTCTCTCTCTCAAATTTGCCTGCCTCAAATGGTACTCATCAAGATAAACAAGAGAAGAAAATTTGCACTAACTAACTACGGAGAAAGACACGACTAAATGTAATTGTCAGAATATAATGGTTTCTGGTGTGAAAATCGCTTATAATTTAAACTTTATGGTTTCAGAAATGCATGGGTTAAAACAATAGAGATGTGTAGAATCGATAAGAGTGCCACTTTTGGAGTTTCCTGTGCAAACCGGAAAAGAAGCTCAATGTGCTGTGTGCTAAGATGTGAATGGACATGATGGGAGAATGGGGTGTACATATTGTGTAAATAAAGCAAGAGTGCCTCTTTGTTGAATGCTGAATTAATGACTCCGGTGTTTTTCAACTTCGTGCCTTCAAGAAGTTTCTTGCAAGGTCAAAGCAGCTGAGATAAGGGGAGATTTATCTCAACTTTCTTGATAGTAGTCTATTGTTCTGTGCTTTCATGCTGTTTCCAATTTATAGCGGCCCTAAGAGCGCAGTGTTTTTTTTGTAAGATTTGTCCAGAGTAGGTTTGCCTTTGACTTCCTTTTAGACTGAGAGAGTATGACTTGCTGAAGGTCACCCTGTGAGTTTCCATAGCCAAGCAGGGATTTGAACCTGGTAGGACACTCAAACAACACCACCATATAGGGTCTCGAAGGTACAGTTACCAAATAAGAATCTTACAAGTAACTGTGCTTAAGAACACCATTTTTAAATTTATAAATGCCACATGTTACATGAACAGTTTTGTAGTCTGCAGTGTTACGTGAATGCTGGAGTTTAGGATTTAGATGAGAATACAGTCTGGTCATCTGGTTCTTTTGATCTCTTTAAGGCAAAGGGTGGAACACTCCCTACTGTTCTTGAAGATTTAATACCAAATAAAATCTGTTTTTACTATTAGAAGTCAAATTCTGAATGACATCACAGGTTTAAAAACGGTTCATCCTAATGTCTTCAAAGCTACTGTGCTTAAAGCAGAGTTATAATTAACATGCCAAGAACAGGCTGAACAGACAGCAGAGTGCTAATTTTTGCTTTTTGAAGAATGGTGCATCTCTTTTCTTGAAAAGAAAACTTTACTATTGTATATAGTTTTTGTTTCCACTAACCAGAGGTAGCTCATAAAATTTCTACTTTAATCAAATTAAAAATCATCGTGCTGGCTTTTGGCCTTAAGCTACACTACTACCACTTCTAAGATGTGATGACAGAACTGAAACAGACTGCAAAGAAATTAATAGTCATGCCCCCCCCCCCCCCACCAGTAACTGTATTACAATACTATTTGCACTGCAATTTGTGTCTGAACATAAGCTTCCATGTGAACCAATGTGGGATTTTTTTCCCCCAAGCAAATAATGGTTGTGGGGGACCAGTTCTGCATAAGGACTATAGAGAGAAGGAGGCTAAAGCTTTCTAACACTTGTCCCTGCATCCAAAAACAGACCACGGCTCCATGTTAAATTCAAATTGTATGAATGGAAATTCTGTGAGTTTGGTCAACAGGAACAGATTAAACAAGTTAAATGAGAATCAATTAACAAAAGTCTGGATGAGGGCGAACAAACTGAAATTAAATCCAGACAAGACAGAGGTACTCCTGGTCAGTCGCAAGGCCGAGCAGGGTATAGGGTTACAGCCTGTGCTGGATGGGGTCGCACTCCCCTTGAAGGCGCAGGTTCGCAGCTTGGGTGTGATCCTGGACTCATCGTTGAGCCTGGATCCCCAGGTTTCAGCGGTGACCAGGGGAGCATTTGCACAGCTTAGGCTTGTGCGCCAGCTGCGCCCGTACCTTGGGAAGTCTGACTTGGCCACGGTGGTACACGCTCTGGTCACATCCCGCCTCGACTACTGCAATGCTCTCTACGTGGGGCTGCCCTTGAAGACGGCCCGGAAGCTTCAGCTAGTCCAGCGCGCGGCAGCCATGTTACTAACAGGAGCAGGACGCAGGGAGCATACAACGCCCTTGTTGTTCCAGCTCCACTGGCTGCCGATCTGCTACCGGGCCCAATTTAAGGTGCTGGTGTTATCCTACAAAGCCCTAAACGGTTCCGGCCCAAAATACCTTTTGGACCGCATCTCGGCCTATGAGCCTACGAGGACCTTGAGATCGTCTGGGGAGGCCCTTCTCTCGATCCCGCCTGCCTCACAGGCACGTCTGGCGGGGACCAGAGAGAGGGCCTTCTCGGTGGTGGCCTCCCGGCTGTGGAACGCCTCCCTGTTGACATCAGACAGGCGCCCTCCCTTATGTCCTTCCGTAAGAGCCTGAAGACATGGCTATTCGAGAAGGCATTCAATTAAGTGCTACAGTAACTGGAAATGACAACTGGAACGGAATATGACTAAGAGACTGATTATGATTCTACTATAAGACGAAGCGGATTATTTTAATGTAATTAGATGTTTGTGTAGTAGTGATATGTTGTTTTTCTGTCATGTTGGCTCATTGTAAATTGTCTTTGTATGTTGTACACCGCCGCGAGTCGCCCCAGGGCTGAGAGCGGCGGTTAATAAATGCAGCAAATAAATAAATAAATAAATAAATAAATAAATAAATAAATAAATAAATAAAAGGAGAAGACGTGCCTGAATCAAATTTGCTTCGAGTCCTTAAAACATGGTAAAAGTATTCCAGAATGTCATGTTCTGGAGAGGCCAAAAGCCTTGTACAATAATGGTCCTCCAGAACAAATGTGAATCCTAAAATAGCTCATTTGCTGCAAGTTGTGTGTCTGTATCAGCCAAATGGCCTGAACTCCACAGATTTGCAGTGTCCATATATATCCAAGTTTATTTGACCTGGAACAATGTGGAGCATGCAGCTGCTGATATAATGATCCCTTAAGCACCATCTGTTAATGTTCTGGCACCGTTTTCTGACATCCCTTGTTTATACCCCCCACTAGGGTGTGTAAGAATAGCACAAAACAAAGATTATGAAACACTAGGAAGCTTATTTCTTTCTCGTCATCATATTTCAACAGTAGAAAGTATTTTTTGTTATCTAGTGTTCATTTAATTTGGGATAAAAACTTTTAGTACTTGCTTTTAAGTGTAGTCATTTTGAGGGCTAAGTGTGAGAACAATATTAAAAAATCCCCAAAGAAATCATTTCTTGTTATTTCTGTTTTTGACTCCATTCATTCAAGTGATCTTTGAAAGTCATCTTCACAAGATAAAGCACAGGTAAGAACATGCATTAAACATCTTCTGTCACAAAACATGAAATTTGTGCATGTTTCTGCACCACCAAAGCTACTCATGCCTTCCCAGTTTTGAGGGGGGGGGGGTTATTAAAGTCTTAGAAGGAAACAAGACGTCATATTCTACCTTAGCTTTCACAACCAATCTAGCAGCAAATTATAGGTGCACAACTGACTAAGTTACCTGTACAAAATTGGTCACATAAATGTCTTGGACTAAAATATTAATTATTTGAACATACATATCATGAGTTATCATTGGCTATTAAACAGGATGGTGTGAGGAGTAATATGCCCTTGTATACAACTTGCTGGGAAATGGGAGCTAGAATGGGCTATTGCCCTCATGTTCTGATTGTGAACTTCCCAAAGGCACCTGGTTAGAAGCTGTGACAATATAATGCTGGACGAAAGAGGTCTTTGGTACAATATGGCAGAGTTTTAAAAATCGTTGCAGAAAATATTCAGATTGAGGTGAGTGAGTCATTCAGCACTGGAAGCCCATAAAAAGGAAGAAGCAACAATGTGATATGAACCAATTCACCGTATGTGACTGATTGAGACAGATCAAGTATGCTCACCCAACTATCTCCCTACCTATCTATTTTCCTGTCTATCAGGCAAAATGGTCCATGATAGATGAGATATAAATACTATCTTCCATTTAAACAAGGGTAAAGATAAAAGGTTTTCCCCTGACATTAAGACCAGTCAAATCCTAGTCTGGGGTTTGGTGCTCATCTCCATGTCTAAGTTGAAGAGCCGGCGTTGTCTGTAGACACCTCCAAGGTCATGTGGCTGGCATGACTGCATAGAGTGCTGTTACCTTCCTGCCAGAGAGGTACCTACTGATCTACTCACATTTGCATGCTTTCGAACTGCTAGGTTGACAGAAGCTTGGGCTAACAGCGGGAGCTTATGCTTTTCCCCGGATTCAGACCTATAACTTTCGGTTAGCAAGTTCAGCAGTTCAGTGGTTTGACCCATTGTGCCAACGTGGGCTCCATTTAAACAAAGAGAAGGGGGAAAGGGAAAGGATAGAGATGGAATCTAGCAGTCTTAAGTGTTGCTAAATTCCTTCTATGACTGGCACCCCTATCCATTTTCAGTCCTGAACCAATCTAATACCGATCCTTCAAAATCTTGCATTCAGTCTTATTACTGGGACAAGAAAAAAAGCCAAGTAATACACCCAATATATCACAGGTCAAATGGTGCAGCTAAATTTCAGAAAAGCTGGCATACACATAATTTGACTTGAAAAGTCATCTCTATTGGTCTATTATGACTAAGGTAATATTTTAGTAGCCTTTCTTCACTGTCCTGCAAGACCATGTTCTTTCAAACGTAGCTTACAATATGTAAGATGAAAATCACCTCCATTTTGAAGGATGGACTTGTAGACAGGATATGGAAATTACCAGTAATGACAATTTAGGTCTCTCAGTTATGCTTCAGAAAGAACAGCAAAACATGGTTGCTTGCAACCTTTCATATATATTGTTTTGATTATCTCAATGTAAACATGAACTGGGAAGATACAAAACAAATGTCCACCTCCTCCTCCTTGCCCACCATGTTAAAAGAGTGTGAAAGAAAGCTAGTAACTATGTGGCCAAGAAATTATCAGTGACAAAGGAAGCCCTGTAGATGTAGGGAACTGTTTTATTTTGCTAGGAATACTTAGCACATTTCTTCTGGGAAGTCTTAAACACAATCTTTTTTTTCTCCTAAAGAGCCCAGTGGAGACACTGCTAGAGTACATTAGCAAATTGGCTTCAGAACAGGAAAAACACTAGTCATAGCTGGAAACGTGTCAAATCTGAAAAGACACAAGCATCCCAGAGGCCACTTTTGGGTCTTCGGGACTAAACTCAATCCATTTCAGATTATCCACATGAGCTGCAATCCTCTTGTTACTTTACAAGTTAAGAAGTGACTAACATGCATTTAAAAGACCCCTTTGTAACCTAGCAATGCTGGACGTGTACTCAGAAGAACAGATTTCATATTTTACGTCTATCATGGGCTCAATGTTGGGTCCCTTTCCTTCACGCTTAGCCACTTCAAAATGGACTTACTGCCTTAGAAATCAAGAATTAGCAAGCATACATACTAAGTACAGTCTAGTGCATGTTGCACAGATGGTATAATAGAGGGAGAGGGCCTTCTCGGTGGTGCCCCCCCCCCCCCCCCGACTTTGGAAAATCCTTCCCAGGGAGAAAAGGCAAGCCCCTACACTGTCCTTCTTTTGTAGTGATCTGAAAACCTGGATGTTTCAACAAGCATTTGAGAATGACTAGTCCCTACTTATAAATGCCCAGTCCCTAGTCCGCCAGATAATACTCTGCTCTCTGCACTTCTTCCAATCAGTCAGTGGCTGTGTGGTTGGGCCTGATAGAAGTCACAGTTCAAACATGTTGGGTATCAAATTAATGAAGTCAGACCAGAAATATTGGATTTTGTGCATCTCTTTGGGCTTTCTGCAGATGGTGAATGAAAGAGAGTCCTCTTTGCAGCTACAGAGCTCTACATTTTTTTTAAAAAAGTGTGCTCTGTTTTTTAAAAATGGGAATGTTACCCAGAATATGCCGAAGTTCAATAAAGCTTGAAATACACTAATTACTGCTTCTTCCAATCTCCTGGCCCAATACTATGCTGTTTTGTACTATCCCATATCCAGTCCTTTTTATAGCCTGATCATGCCCATCTTAGTACGTTTGGTTATTGGTTTTTTGTTTGTGTATTGTTTGAGTGAATTTTAAAGCTGCTGTTTTATACTCTTATGTTTTATTTGGTGGTGTTTTATCTGATTGTTATGCTTTGCTATGTTTTATTGTAATTTTTTGTTTTTGTTTTTAATGGACTGTTTGCTTTGATGTTTTGTGAACACCTTGTCCCATGTGTAAGCCATCCTGAATCCCTTTAGGGCAGTGGTTCTCAACCTGGGGTCCCCAGATGTTTTTGGCCTTCAACTCCCAGAAATCCTAACAGCTGGTAAACTGGCTGGAATTTCTGGGAGTTGTAGGCCAAAAACATCTGGGTACCCCTGGTTGAGAACCACTGCTTTAGGGAGATGGAGGTGGGGTACAAAAATCAAGCTATATTATTATTATTATTATTATTATTATTATTATTATTATTATTTAGACAGAGAAGGCTGACATATAATGGATCAAAGCACTGGTCCATCTAACCCAGTATTGTTTAGTTAGTGAGAGCCTGGAAATAATACAATGTTGGACTACAACTCAGAATCCCACAACTGACTAGGGAGTTTAGAGAGCTGTAGTCCAAAAAGTGCTTTTTCAGGCTCTCTTTGCTCTAGCTGGTAACAGCACTCTGGGGCTTCATGCACTGATTTTTCCCAGCCTTGAATTCTCTTCATCTGGAGATACTCAAAACACACATGCTCTATCACTGAGATGTGGCTTCTCCCCTTAACGGTGGTCATTGTATACAACTAGCAAAAACGGGGGTGGGGGTGGGGTGGGGGGGTTGCCTGAGGTGGTTGGACTCAAGACTACTGCATTTTAAAAGTAATTTAGATATGCTGGAGGTACAGAAATGGGAAACAAGGACAATTACAGGTATGAAAAACAAAACATATGAGGAAAAGTTGAATATTCAGTTTGATGAAGAGAAGACTAAGGAATGGCATTGTTTAAATATCTCAAGGGCTGCCAACAGAGAGGAGGAGCAAACCTGTTTTCTGCTGTTCAAAAGGGCAGAGCAGATTTAATGGTTTAGAGCAGTGGTTCTCAACTTGTGGGTCCTCAGATGTTTTGGCCTGCAACTCCCAGAAAGCTGGTAAACTGGCTGGGATTTCTGTGAGTTGAAGGCCAAAACACATGAGGACCCACAGGCTGAGAACCACTGGTTTAGAGTTTCAAGATGGAAGATTTCAACTGGACATTAAAAGGAATATCTTCACAGCAAGGGCAGTTTAGCAATGGAACCAATTGCCTAGATAGGTAGTGGTGGTGTTCTCCTCCTTCCCAGAACATCTTCAAAAAGGGGCTGGATATCTACCTGCTGGGGATGCTCTACTTGGTGGTTCTGCAACTGAGAAAAGGAATAGACCCCTTCCAACTCGATTTTCTGAGTTTTTTAAATGAATTATTTAAAACACATGCTGTAAATGCACATTTACAATAACAAAAATAGCATCACACACACACACACAAATCTTAATGCACTACTCTGAAGCAGTTCAATTCCTTGCTAGAGGGATGCTTTCAGAAAGTGGCTCTGGTAGAATCTTGTTTCTTCTCATGAGAAGCAGCTCTGTAGTTCAATACTGTCTCAAACATACAGTTCAATATCAACATCACATTGACAGATGTTTGGAGCCATGGAGATTAATGATATCAGAAACCAGATGGGAAGTACTTCAGCAAACATCTATGAATATGCCATCACATGGGCTTGATGGGCTACACTTGTCAAGCCCCTTCTCTATGCCAGAGATTTTCTGACTGACTTTCCTAAGTGAAGGATTCAATTTATTAATTGAAAGAATATGCTAATAAGGATGGAGGCAGCTATAATTGCATTTCATAGAATCATAGAGTTGGAAGAGACCTCATGGGCTATCCAGTCCAACCCCCTGCCAAGAAGCAGGAAAATCACATTCAAAGCACCCCCAACAGATGGCCATCCAGCCTCTGTTTAAAAGCCTCCAAAGAAGGAGCCTCCACCACACTCCGGGGCAGAGAGTTCCACTTCTGAACAGCTCTCACAGTCAGGAAGTTCTTCCTCATGTTCAGGTGGAAACCCCTTTCTTGTCATTTGAAGCCATTGTTCTGCCACCTAGTCTCCAGGGCAGCAGAAAACAAGCTTTCTCCCTCCTCCCTATGACTTCCCCTCACATATCATGTATCTTCTCAATTTTCTTTTCTGCAGGCTAAACATGCCCAGCTCTTTAAGCCACTCCTCATAGGGCTTGTTCTCTAGACCCTAAATCATTTTAGTCACCCTCCTTTGGACACATTCCAGCTTGTCAGTATCTCCCTTCAACTGTGGTGCCCAGTATTGGACACAGTGTGATTACAGGTGTGGTCTGACTAAGGCAGAATAGAGGGGTAGCATGACTTCCCTGGATCTAGAGACTAGACTCCTATTGATGCAGGCCAAAACCCACTGCCTTTTTTAGTTACAGCATCAAATTGTTGGCTCATGTTTAACTTCTTGTCCATGAGGAGTCCAAAATCTTTTTCACATGTACTGCTCTTGAGCCACGCATCCCCCATTCTGTATCTTTGCATTTCATTTTTTCTGCCTATGTGGAGTATCTTGCATTTGTCCCTGTTGAACTTCATTTTGTTAGTTTTGACCAATCATCTCTCTAATCTGTTCGGTTCATTCTGAATTCTGTTCCTGTCTTCTGGAGTACTGGCTATCCCTCTCAATTTGGTGTCGTCTGCAAACTTGACGATCATGCCTTCTAACCTTTCCTCTAAGTCATTAATAATGACGTTGAGCAGAGTTCTTTACCACATACAATCTATCTGCATATCCAGCTTCTTCTCAGAGGCTGAAATTTACCTAGAACTGTTACAGGAATGTCTAGACAGGAAAGTTAAGCTCCATACTGAATAAAAAGATAAAGCTGAAGATCACCACAATGGACAAGATTTGCCACCATTTTAACCAACCTGGTGTTGACGGTCTTTCCAACATGTTCAAATGATGGTATATAAAAGCTTGGCTATCATGCACTGTGTCCATATCGATCTCTTCTTCTTCTTGAGAGTTTGAGAACTGTAAGGCCAGAAAACAAAACCAAGAAATACAGGGAGTGCTGGTTAATCTGCTTAAGTCTATAAATGCATAGTAAGAAAAAAAAATTGAACACTGTATATTCCCAATTCTATTCTCTAAGCAACTAAAAATTCAAGGAAGACAGTTCATCATGTTTAATATACAGATGTTACACAAGGGTAAAGAATGTAGAAGACAATGGGGTTCTCAATCATGACTACTGGGGGGTGATGCCAATTCTCCAGCACTCCAAATGTTATGGAATTACGCACTCACTGTGCCCCTTTTTCAGAGCATGTTCCCAAAGGGATGAGGTCTCTCCGTCTTAAGGCACAGGGTCAAACTAGTGCTACGGGTTGTTTAAGACTGGAGTCACTTCTAACAACTACATTAGGTGATTCCTACAATTCCCAACTATTTACTTACTCTTATTTTGAGTTTGACTTTACTGTCGTCAGTCTTCTCTAGTATCTGTCCCGGTTCCAGGGGAGACCCGAGAGGTGTGTCAGCCTTCCGTTTCAACCCTTGCTGATGAGGAAAGGGGAGCATGGCTGCTTCTTTAATAAGAAGATCCTCCTCCTGAAGAAACAATTAAAAACCAGAAATCTAAAATATTTTCATTTTAATAAGAGACTATTATTAGAATGAATTCACAACCCATCACACAGTACATCTCAGATTATTAGATACAGGAGCCGTTCCGGAGACTAGCAAATCACAAATACTCTATTATATATAATGTAAAATACCATTGTTCTCCATATTCGCCATATTAATAATTCATTCCTAAACAATGGTGGGAATTCCCTAAGAAAAAAGTCTAAGATCGGAAATACTGGATCCCTGCTTGAGCAAAGAATGGGTTGGAGAATATTAGTAAAAATGATTTAATTGTTTCTAATATCAATGTTGGGTTGTTGTGGGTTTTTTGGTCTATATGGCCATGTCCCAGAAGCATTCTCTCCTGACGTTTTGCCCACATCTATGGCAGGCATCCTCAGAGGTTGAGGGGTCTGTTGGAAACTAGGAAAGTGAGGTTTATATATCTGTGGAATGTCCAGGGTGGGAGAAAGAACTCTTGTCTGCTTGAGGCAAGTGTGAATGTTGCAATTGCCAGCTTGATTAGCATTGAATGGCTTTGCAGCTTCAAAGCCTGGATGATTGCTGCCTGGGGACTCCTTTGTTGAGAGGTGTGAGTGTTGCTCTTTATTTACTGTCCTGTTTTTAGAGTTTTTTAAAACTGGAAGCCGGATTTTGTTCATTTTCATGTCTACTGTATACCATGCAGCTGTGGACAGGTCTACATAGGGACCACCAAATGCAACATTGCCCGAACATGAATCAATGTCTTTCGTGTTCCTTGATTCATGTCTGGGCAATGCTGCGTTTGGTGGTCCCTATGTAGACTTGTCCAAACTTGCATGGTATACAGTAGACATGAAAATGTACAAAATCTGGCTACCGGTTTTCCATGAGCAAAAACATATCATACCAGATATAAACCCTAAGTCTAACTTCTTTTTAATGTTGCTCAGAACTTATATCTGCAACATGTATGTTAACAAATGAAATCTTGCCAACCAACCCACCCCAAAGAACTGAGTTTAAAAACTTCTCAGACATAGACATAACTAAACCTTTGGGGAAATATCAATGGGGAAAAGTGACTTGATAAAAAAAACTTGCATGAGAGGGAGAAGTATTCCCTCCAATATAGACGGAAAACAGATTTATGGCACATAACAAAGCGATAGCGGCACAATGGTATGAGACAAAGGGCAAAGGCTGAAAATTGAGGCTTTTCTTACTGTGGCGAACTGAACTACTATGAATTCTTGCCAAGTGTTTGATAAAAACAACTGCTCACACTGCTTGGGAAGCCAACCATTTGGCTCATATTGTTTGGATTGTTAGGAAGTTCCGGACCACTTGCCCCCACTTCAGGGATTATAGTAGGATTCAGCACGGCTTTCTTTTCTTTCAGGTTAAGGACCAACCCGAGTTCTGGCAGCGGCAAGCAGGAAGGCCTGCTGAGACCAAACAGCGTGAAGTACAGGTCAACAGCACCGCAGCGCAGCCTCCAGTCGTGGGATGTACCTACAGAGAGCAAAGGTTCTCAGTAATCTTCGCACAATGTCATGAGGTATAGCTTTGCAAGTGAGATGTACTGTAAGTTGTGATCAAGGCTTTAGGGAATAAGGCCAGTCTGCCTATATGTACCATAACACTTTGCATTAACACAATCCCAGCAAACAAATAATGGGAGACTTTTGCACTATGTTACTAAATATAAACATGGGTTATAACATTTTAACTGCCTCTTTGTTCCTGATTTCTAAACACATGCAATGGTCAATTTTGCCCTTTCATGGAACCACACTCAGATTTTAAAACTAGGTCAGCTTCCCAATAAGGGGAATTGTACAGAACAGGATAACACAAATTTATACATAGGCTGACAACAAAATACAGAGCTTGTTCCAGCATAGTTAGTATCAGGGGAGAAAAAGCTTCTCTGCTGGAAAAGGATGAACTGAGAAATATTATTAGCAACAACGTAGGCCTCGCCAAACTTCAGCCTGAGCCAATAGTATGCTCTGTAGTACAAACAACCATTTGTAATTCTAAAGCTGTTAAATCAAGCTGGATCAACCAGCAGTTTCGCCACCTGGCCTTTCTATTTTATGCTACAAAAAAACCTCCATTCATTATATTAGTAACATGTAATCTCTCCTGAATCCCATAAAACAGTGAAGAACATTTGCCACAAATAGATCCCTTTTTTCTGCACAATCTTGTTAAAATACTGAAACTGCAAACAGCCAGGGTTCATCCAAATGTTATGTATTACTCAATGGTGGTCCCTCAAACACTCCTTACCATCTCAGATATACTGGCACTACAAACTGGCAGTACTGGGCAACACAATTTGCCATGTAGAGCATTCCCCCACTCTTTCATCCTAGTCTCTAAAAAAGCAGGAAAAAGTCTGCTCTGTCTTCATATCACACCCTTTCAAATATTAAAACATGGCTATCATGCCCCTTTCTTAACCTTCTTTTTGCCAGGCTGTAGGCACCCAACCACTGCTCCTTATAAGGCAGTGGTTCTCAACCCGTGGGTTACCAGGTGTTTTGGCCTACAACTTCCAGAAATCCCAGTTTACCAGCTTTTAGGATTTCTGGGAGTTGAAGGCCAAAGCATCTGGGGAACCATAGGCTGAGAACCACTGCTATAAGGTATAGCTTTTAAGCCCTTTATCAAACAATCCTAATAATGTCAATAGAAAATGAGATTAATTTCCCATGGCGACCATCCCTTCAACACCAATGGAGTGAAAGGGCCAGAGTGAAGAGGGGAAAGCCAGGAAGACAATCCACCTTGTCTCCTGTACCATCAGTTAGGGTCCCCTCCCCCCAGCAACAATATAGTACTATATAATACTAATATTGTGCTATGCAAATAATATAATATATTGTATATACATATAATATTGATAATTATATTATAATGTAATACATATAATACTAATTATAATACAATATAATATTAATTATATATTAAATATTACATGTAATATTACTAATAATATTACAGTGTAGTGGTACAGTACAATATAGTAATATATAATGCTAATATTGTGTTATGATAATAATATAACATATTGTATGTACATATAACTTGTAAGCCGATCTGAGTCCCCTTCAGGGTGAGAGAGGGCGGGAGTATAAATGCAGCAAACAAATACATCTACTGCTTTTTCGCTCTGAATTACCATTACCATCAGACCTGAATTACCTTATGTATAATGACTTAAATGAGAATGAATAAAACTGATTTAGTGTTTCTAAATCTTCCTTGATTAGAATTCTAAATTATTCATCTATACATCTATCCCTACATTACATAAAAGCCAAAGCAGGTATATGCACACATGTTTGTCTGTTTGTTCCACAAAAGGCTGTTGCTAGACGAAGTGGCCCTCTGTGATATAATTGGATTGGCTGTTGCTTGGTGAAGTGGCCCTCTGTGGTGTCATTGGGAAAGAAAGGTGATGTGTGTGTGAAAGTAAGGGGGAAAGGAAGGAGAAAAAGAGGAAGAGAGGGAGCGAGAAAGTGGATAAAGAAAAACGAAGGAGTGGAAGTAAAGAAGGGACAAAAAGGAAAGTGGAAAAGGTATGAGGGGAGGTAAGGAAAAAAAAGGAAGAAAGAATGAAGCAGGGAGGCAGTGTCCCTCCAACAACCAAGCAAAGTTGGGTATATATGCTAATTATAAAATAAATATGGGTATTAGATACTAGTGCAGAGAGGAAAGGGTACTATAGTGCCATCCATTTCTCCTTGAACCATAAATCCCTTACTTATATGGTCTCTTAGGCAGTCCATCATTGCCATCATCAGACATCTGCCACCTATCAGGGGTCTTAAAACCCACTACCAATGTACAGAACTGCATTTTCCCAGCATTTTCTTGCTGGCTGTAGCAAAGCAACAAAGCCTCCGTCACCTGCACTGTGATGAGCACTTTAATAGCCTATGTTTAGATGCACCTCTCTGGACATGCACATGAGGCCAAGCAGAGACAACAGTATTTGCAATTTCCAGCAACTGCTGAAAATCTTTGATCAGTTTGTAAGGCTTAACAACTGTCTGGCTTGTTGTTAAGTAATGAGTCATGGCAAGGGCAAAGAGACGGCCATGCAATTTGACAGGAGCCAACCAAGAACTGTGCCAAGCAAGTGCTATAATTTATTATGAAAGTACTGTAGTGGAAATGTTTAAGTTTTACACACCTAAAAGTACACTGCATCAGCATCTTACTGACTGAACAATTTCCAGAAGGGAAAAGATGTAACTAGTAAACAAAGCAAAAGGGCATGTGCCTCAAACAAAAGAAAAAGAAAAAACCTAAGCAAAGTGGAAAATTACAAGACCGACTCCTACGGTCACATGAATCATGAGAGCTTCAGCATATCATACTGTATATCACTGTCTAAGGAGATCGTTTGCCCTAGTAAGACTTTTCAGAATAACTGGGAAAACACAGTGCAATGAAACGCAGCTGTTCTGGTCATCCAAATTTAAACAAGCCTTCAAGAGATATGAAGTGGAGATTTATTTTGTCGCTCTTCTGCAAATTATGTAAACTTCCTTAAATATTCATTGGCTTCCATAGTGGCTAGGAAATAACAATATAAGGATGAATCAATAACAAAAACACTGCAACAATGACCTTGATTGCTATTTAACAAATGGATGTAAGTTTTCCAAACTTTTAATTTTTGCTGATACTCATAAACTTGATTTTTAAAACATTTTGAAACTCACCAATTTTATCTTCTTATAACTACTTCCAAAATACACAATCAAACCATTATGATTTATTTTAGGAATTAACACAATTTTGAATCGTGACACGGATGGGTAGGGATTTTAGTCTACAAATATTCTTACTATCCGTTTAGGACTGCATCAGTGCTCTTAATGGAAAGTAACATTTGAACAAAAGATCCATGTGACTCAGAGAGATTTATGTTGTTAGTACACCAAAAATCAAAACGTCTCTGTTATTATCACTCCTTTTGTTAATGCAAGGTCAGTGAGTTAAAGACTAACTTTGCACAATCGGTTCTTGGAGCTGTGGGGGGAGGAGAGGAACATCAACTCTCTGGCGGCAAAATCCAAACTGTTTACTTCCTGAGTTTCACATCTGGTAAATCTTTCCAAATAATTAACAGAGGTGGTCTCATCCCCCCATGGCTTCAACTGCCTGCTGGTGCAGCTGTAAGCTTCTAGGCACTAAAAATAATGATGCATAGAGAGCACACAGCTATTAATGTCCCCTAGAAGAATACACATTTGTAAGTAGATACAAGACAATATGCCAAGTTATGAAAATCAATAGGTACCATCTATTTCATCTGTGGTAAACTCATCACAAAAATATATTGTACAACCTGATTTTCATAACTTGGCATGCTGCCTTCTATCAAACACTTACAACAGACTGAAATTCCCTGAAAGATGATCTTTGTGCACCTTTTTCTTGCCATGAAAGAATGTGAATGGGGGAGGAAAAAAATTACAAGGATTTTCCAGGAAAAAGACCCACATCATTTCCTGCAAAATTCATATTTCTCTCTCCTCCCTCCCCCCAAATAACATTTTCCGGGTGACAGAATCCAGATATAGTATGGTTTGTTAGGAGACTGAGTAGTGCCACTGCATACCAGTCAATAGAGATTATTAGCAGGACAGGCGTAAAACTTCCATGCTCTGCTTGTGGGCTTCCAAGAAACCGATGGTTGGTCACGGAGGGAAGCAGGAAGTTGGGCCTCCTCTGAAACTGGAAGCTCTTCATAGACATCATGACTAACATCATTGATAGACTTATTCTCCATGGAGTTGCTTAATCCCCTTTTAAAGCCATCTGGGCTAGTGGCCATCACCACATCTTGCAGCAGAGAAATCTATACTGAATTGTGTCTTCTTCTTGAAACTACTGTCAATCACTTTTATGGGAACACAAGTTCCATTAGGGAGAGTGTGAAATGCAAATACAGCTCGTAATTAGCCATGTTTCCCCTTCTTTATGAAATTATTTCAGATAGTGATTTACACGTATGAAACATCCTTCTATTTTTTATCAGTTTTATACCAATTTATGCAATGCTTGATACAAAATAAATAAATAAATAAATAAATCTTTCATTATGCCTTGAATTAGTAAATTAATTGTGCCAGGTTTTTGTAAGTTAATCTCCATATATGCCCTCTAGCAAGAACTGCACAGAAGGACTCAGCTGATTTAATGGTCTGGGCTCTTTGATTAACTCTGACTGTGCTCCTGAAAATCTTACTAATATTTTAAGAATGGAAATAGAACCATGTTGGTTCAAGCCAAAGCTTGTTCTACTCCAACGTTTTGTTTGTGTAGTGGCCAACATCCTTCCAACTGGGAACCTATCAAGAGGACAAAGGTTCAACAGCATCCTGCATCATGTGCTTGCCAGCAACTTCTCTGATACTTGAGGTTACACATAGTCACAGTGGCAAAAATCCACTGTTGGCCCTATCCTCCATGAATGTATCTATTTTTCTTTTTAAAATTAACCAAATTGATAGCTACCATTGCATCCTCTGGCAGGGAATTCTGTTGTGTCCAGGGGTACATTATTTTATTGGTTCTGGAACTGAATGCTAGGAGATTCAGAGGATGACCCCAGAGAAGACCTTATTTCTGTTTAAGTAAAGGCAAAGGTTTCCTTTTCTCATTAAGTCTAGTCGTGTCTGACTTTGAGAGGTGATGCGCATCTCCATTTCTAAGGCAAAGAGCCAGCGTTGTCTGTAGATACCCCCTAAGTCATGTGGCCAGCATGACTGCGTGGAGTGCTGTTGCCTCCCTACAGAAGCAGTACCTATTTATCTACTCACATTTGCATGTTTTTGAACTGTTATGTTGGCAGAAGCTGGGACTAACAGCGGAAGCTCACCCCGCTCCCCAGATTTGAACCACCGACCTTTCAGTCAGCAAGTTCAGCAGCTCAGCAGTTTAGCTCAGCTGCTGCACCATCGGGGGGGGGAGGGGCTCTTCCTGTTTATCTGATGCATAATTTAAAATATCTTTATCATGTCATCCTCATCACTTGCACTAATAACGCTGTAACCTTTTCTCACTTTCCTTTTATGCATCTCATCAAAATGTATAATATTCTTTTTTTAGGTGCAGCAACCAGATGTGTACAGTATTTCAGACATGGTCATACCATGGATTTGTATAACAGAGGAATTGTATCAGTTTTATTCTTAATCCTTTTCTAATCAAACTCATTAAATATAACACACCCACTTTTTTTAGTAAGGTAGCATTTGGATATACAGTTGACCTTTTCATAAGCAATACTAAATAGAAAAGATCAGCTCCTTCCAGCTTAGATTCTGTCAATATATACTTGAAGTTAGGATTTATTTGCCCACATAGGCCTCATTTGCTTACAATGAACTCCATCTGTCATTTTCCTCCCAATTCCCCTAGAGATCTCCAAACACTTATTTCTTTTCCTGTCCTAAATAGTTTAGATTCACCAGCAAACCTAATTCCATTTTGTTTTTAAAGATGTCAAACAGGTTTCTTCTCATTTAAAAAGATATCCCAGCTGCTCTGTTACATGACAAACTGATTTCAATGTTTAAAAGATTCTGGAAGAACCTTATTCAGTGAGCTCAAGGAATGTCCAAATCCACATGATCCAAAGTAAACCAAGCAAGTAGCAATAAATGAGGGTTAGTGTTACTAACATATTTAATATCATGAAGACAACCTTGTATGTTATGGAATGTTCTGCTATAAAAGACCACGATATCCAAAGAATTTGTATCTGCCTTAGGCAATAATGCTACATGAAAAAGTTTGAAGGGACATGGTGCAGAAACTTTAATTAACCTCCAACACTCTTTAATTTGTGCCTGAATTGGAGATGCTGAAGGAATTACATCTATACTAATATGAGTTCCACGTTACAAAGTCAGAATATAAGTACAAAATACTCAAATAAATTCTACAGTATGCAGTTGGACTTCTATCTAAAAATGCATAGGGCCAACCGTGGGGGATATCAAAACAATGTTTTAAGAATGGCAAACAATAAAAAAATAAATAACCTGAATTCATAAGTTTCCAGAGTTGATCCACTAGAGCTTCATTACACAATGGAGACTCCATGTTCTTGGTAAATGGTGGGTTCTTCGTCAACATATTCAATATTTTATGCCTAAAGGATGGCAACAGTCAACTTTTAATCCATATAAAATGCAACTTTTCTATTTCTAAGTTTTGCATTTTCTCCAACCTTTTTTCTTTTTTCTGGCTCTGCAGTTATAAATAAGGAATACAAGGTTGTACAAAGTCAAACTTGTCCCTTGGTGCTCACGACTTCTTAGGAAATCAAGTTCAATGAACATATACAGTATTCTAAAAATGCATCAAATAGCCATTTTAAAGAGAAGCCCTAAGGCCATAATGGTCAGTGGAAATAACAAGAAAAGAAACCAAGAGGGAAAAACCTGAAAAGAGGCTACAGTGTTCAAAGGTTGTCATTATCCAGGTCACAAGGGGCACAGACTTGCACTAGTAAATGCTCTAATTTAAATTCAACAGGCAAAATGTCCCGCTACAAATACAACATTTATAATCTTTGTCCCCTAGTTGTGGACTGGAAACCAATTTATATTTTCTTTAGTATCCCAATATAACGAGGCCCAACTCCTCCTTGATACACTGAACTAGTGTGTTTTCCTCCTTTTTTTAAAAAAAGGAGAAAGTTTGCAAAGGTACAAAAATATACAAGGAAAGATTCCACAAAGATGTAAAGATAGTTGCTAGGGAAAGCATACAAATATCTTGACACATTGAGCAGTCTTAGGGTTTTGCTTAGGGTTTTGTTCTTTTTCAGAGAACTGGAGGAATGCTGCCCTCTTGCTTAATAGTTACAAATTACCCGTAGCTGCACATTAGAACCAGTATAGGGTTCCAATTTTGATTCGGACTGTAAGAAACTACTATTGGCAATTTAGTGGAATTTGTTTTCAATTCTGGAAAGGTTTGTCATGCCCTAGAAGAAAACGATATGGCATCTATTTTCAGTTTTGAAGCTGACAAACTCTGGGATAGACTACTGCTTAACCACTCCATACACGTCTGTCAAACAAAAAGCAAGTAAGAATAGATGTAAACAGGAAAAACAACACATGCCAGGTTATTTATAATCCAAATTAATAACCTTTTAAGCAGTTAGCTTGGCGACTTTACTGGAAAATCGCGAGTAACATAGATGTAATTTAGACAAATTCTATCACCAATAAGGAAGACTAACCTGACATAGGGCACAGGATCACTCTGGACCATATTAAGCAGCCACTGCAGTTCATCGTAGCTTCGGTCAACTATAAAGATAAAATGCATGACCTATTCAACACGATGTCAGGATCTTACATATAAGAAGCAATTACTAAAGTTACCCAGGAATATGTATAATATATATGAAACACTTTATATGGAAATAGCATACAACAGGTTATTATGTATTTATGTTACAACTTTGAGACTAAGGATTTTTTCCAATTTTTTGTGTGTCAGGGAGCAACTTGAGAAACTGCAAATCGCTTCTGGTGTGAGAGAATTGGCTGTTTGCAAGGACATTGCCCAGGGGACACCCAGATGTTTTGATATCCTATGGGAGGCTTCTCTCTTATTCCCACATGAGAAGGTGGAGCTTCAGATGGGAGCTCACCCTGCTTCCTGGATTCGACCTGCCATCCTTTTGGTCAGCAATCCTCCCGGCACAAGGATTTAATCCATTGTGCCACCCGGGGGGGGGGGGGGGGGGCTCCTTCAATAGTATGATTCAATGATACCCAGATCCCCTCTCAAACCTTTTCTTTTTTCTTCATTGATTGTGGTGTGCTTTTAAATAATTGCGGACTTTTTGCAAATCTATCATGAGTTTTTTTCCAGTAAAATCTCTTCACAGGAAGGCTGCCGTTGCTCTCCTCTGAGGATGAGAGAGCATGATTTACCTAGGCAAACCCAGGAGGTTTCCATGGCCAGGTAGGGATTCAAACTCCAAAGCTGTTGTCCAGTGTCCAACTACTATACCACACTGACTCTATTATTTATTTGTACTGATACTTATACTTCTGGAA
Organism: Anolis sagrei; assembly: GCF_037176765.1. Lineage (NCBI taxonomy): Eukaryota > Metazoa > Chordata > Lepidosauria > Squamata > Anolidae > Anolis > Anolis sagrei. The sequence continues at coordinate 21,920,054 of NC_090024.1, read as the reverse complement.
TTAAATTTTGACAGCAGTTATATCCACTGTGAAAGGGGAAAGCCACTCATTTCTTGGGTATTCATCCATACAAACCTTCACAACTGACCTGTCCCTAACGTCATATATATTGTAGACTTATATTTCTAACATTGCATGTGCATGGAAATATATAGCTCAGCTGCATGCAAACAAAGTACCTAACAACAAAAAGCTACCAAATGAGAAGGGCTCAAACAATTCAGTAGGTGGATAGCATGCAATCCAGAAGAGTTGTGGAGTCCAATTTAGAAACTGTTTTGAGTCAGAGTCAGTAGGAATGTACTGACTCCGAATTCAATACTAACACTTAAATATTATAACAATGTGAGGTCAATATATTTGTTTAAACGTATTTCAAACGGGTAAAGTGCTCTTCCCATGTGCAGTAAAGTTAAGAACCTGGTATGGCAATGCTTATGAAATTCCCATAAAGCAATATGTTCAGTGTAATGATGTGAGATTGTGGGTTATAGGAGAGGCAGCGGGCGGGGTCATGCAAATTCCACACCAATGGAGTGTCAGAAACACTGGGATGTCTGTGATGGAGGAAAAACAGAAAATCTAGTATGAAATTGTCCCTGTTTGAAAGCCTTCACTTGGGTGGTGGGAAGTATGGTGTTTGTGGAGGTCATTGGCAGGGCTCTTGTACATGTTCATAGTGCTCTCTATAACTTGCAGTTTCACTGAGGGCTACTGGTGTCTCCTGAGCTGTGGGAGCCACAGCTATTTGTGGAAATGGGAGCTTGTCTGTGTGAGTGAACACCCTAGCCACATATATACATATTTTCACTTTTATTACGTGTATAGATTATGGAAAACACAAAGGTAATCCAACTCCGTATGACAATGCACTGAATGATAAAGAAAAAATCATGTAACCTTTTGTGTAGTCAACAACTGCTTCCAAAGCTGCTATTCGGATATCCACAAAGTGCCCATATTCTGCATAGGATTTGAAGACTGCAGGATCACTTGGAACATGTCCATTCTTCTGTAATATGCGAATGGCATTCAAACAGCTATGCATTTGAAGGAAGAGGGAAAGGAAAAAAAAACTTCTGTAAATTCTAAACTTGCTGTCACAAAAGAAAATCATTCATAGCATCATAGCAAACTTCTGGTTGTTTTCACAATTCTAAATTCTGCTAAACAGATGTGTTAAACTTCTTTGTCTGAGATTGTTACAAAAGAGTGGCATTAATGAAGGAAGAGTGTTTGAGAGTTTTAAAGATCTGTGGTCTTTTGATTCTTTACTATCTAATCTAATGTAAACTAGATGAGATGATCCAACCGATATTAAGCAAAAAGTAAGAAGCAGTATAAATATAGGCATGTATTAAGAGTATGTTGTGTCTTGCAGTTTCCATTCCTCCCCCTCCCATGAGTGCTGCTTCATACATTGCATTTTTCTATTGCTGCCCCCGCCTCAATCAACTGTAGTTTACGAATGTGGACTGCCTCGTACAAAGTGTCGACTGACCCATGTCCAGCAAGTATATTTGCATGAGATATAAAGCACACTTTAACTCCACATTAAACCTCCACTGACTCTAACATTCTTTTGTTATCTGAGATCAGAAGAAAATAAAGATGTGATTTCAAGTATTACAAATATTCCTGTTTCAGAAGGGTGTAATGATGCATTTTCTCTTAAAACAGTGTTGACAAAAGGTCTTTCTAGACGCCTATTAAATCTCCCCTCTATCTTTTGGCTCTTGTATGTTTATTGACAATAATGTGGACTAATTAAAAGCTACATTGTGCAAGATTAGAGTGTCTCCGTCAGTATTAACTGGAAGGCAGGATGAAGTAAAATCAAAAACAAAAAAATCCCAAGATTGAATTAACCTTCCTTTTTCAGTGTTATGTTTGCAGAAATTCAAGATGTTTTTCAATCATACCTGACTGTAATGGTGTGCCTGTAACTGGGTAGCAGCTTTTCCATGTTTAAGAATCTAGTAATTTCTTCAAGAATGAGGCGCACATCAGGATTTAGATTATCCAGGGTTCGGGCCTCATTATTCACACTGACAGCAGGAGTTACAGAGTTTGCTAATGCATCAATTAATTCAGCACGGTAGTAGTTGTCTGAAAACTAAATACCAAAACCCAAAATTAGAGACAACGAGCAATACAGAATAGAATATTTAAAGCACAATGATTACAAAACAAAGAACATACAAAGCTACTTTCTATGGCGCATGCTACCAGTTGTTTTATATCTGCAGCTATTTTTGCATTTTATTGATTTTAACTAATGGGGTTTTATGGTATTATGTTGTTGTTATTGCGTTTGCGTTATTGTTTATGCACTTTTTGTATTTTGTGTGTTTGCACCTTTGGGTGCTTTGTGAGCCGCCCCGAGTTCCTCGGGAGATGGTGGTGGGGTATGAATTAAGTTTGATTATTATTTTATTATATTATTACCTAAGAATACAATTCTGTTGACGTTTAGGTGTGGGTGAATTCTACTGTCTTGACATGAGGAGACTAGATACAAGACTGGCTCTAAGGAATGCATATTCTACTTAAAATGTACCTTTGGGCTGCAAGAGTCCCCAAAACAGTTACTATAGAGAGCAAGGGAAAAAGGGAGAGAAGGGGAGAACAAAAAAATACAAGAAACAATCACAGGCTTCACAACATCTGAGGATGCCTGCTATAGATGCAGGTGAAACGTCAGGAGAGAATGGCCATATAGCCCGAGAAACCTACAACAACCCAGTGATTCTGGCCATGAAAGCCTTCAACAGTGCAAAAATACAAGAGTTAAATATCCAAGGAACACTAAATAATTTGTAATTATAGGGCACTCAAAGTTAAAACAACCCAGGTTTCTGGCAAAAAAAGGGAAGAACAGACAGAGAAATGCCATTCAATATACCAGTGAAAAGCTTCATACCCAAATTAATAATTTCCTTGAAGGCAAAGCAACATGGAGAAAGTTCTCCAATGATGTGGCAGGTTTCAATGGGAGAAGCTGCTTCTGAAAATAACCTGGCCTCAAGCCACTTAAGATGTTTCACACGCAATTACCAAAGATCTACTTTGTGTACAGAAATCAGTTGAAAGCACATGCAGCTAATATAATGTTTAAGCTGTGTGATCTATGAAGCTGAGCCCATCTAACCATCTCACCACTGCATTTTGCATTAGTTCAATTTTCTGAACATTTTTCATAGAGTGGTTGCAACCAACCATTATATATGATGTGCTTGTGGCTAGATCTCTCTTTGCCAGGCAGCTGATGCAAAGGCACTTTGGGCCACATTTTGGCACCAGTAACAAAGCCAGACAAGGGATCACTTCCATGGCATGAAGCTAAGCATTCAAGGGGAAGACATGACCTGACTGATTTTACTTCTAGTTTTGGATTAGTTTTCCCACTGATTAGCTGGACTTTTGTCATGTTCGGATTAAGCCTATTTACCTGCCTAATCCATAACTGTCAGCAAACATAGTTCAACAGCCTCTTTAGCATTAAAAACATGAAGGAATTTCTGGGAACAAGCAGGGCTAGCTGAAACAGGAAAGAAAGAGGCCTGACTGTTTCCCACCACATTTGTTGCTTCACACACCAAAACAATGAAACTGCAAACAGAAAATACTAGTGCCCGAACAAATGTTTTACCTTGTTTTTCCTGTTGTCGTTGTACTTTATTAAGTCTAGAATGAATGTCAAAACTTCTTTAGGACACAGATTATGGACATCTCTGAGCAAGGCCATTGCAACAGGCATTGTCTGTGGAAAAGGATGAAGATTAATGAAATTTAAATATAAAGTCAGTGACAAGGAGAATTACTTCTGCCTTCTTTGTGATACTCTGGCCAGTGAATTTCACTGGTTATCCCCTCCAACAGTGCAGAATGGTGTCATATGGTGGCTCGCTCGGTGGCTCGCTGTGAAGCATTTGCTCGATCCTTCGCGGATAAAATTGAGCAGTCTCTGGGGATGTAACGAGAGCATCTGCTTGTCCAGTTTTGTTAGATTCGTTTCAATTGGTTCAGCTTGAGGATGTGGACAGGATCCTTGGAGAGGTGCGACCCACCACATGCATCCTAGACCCCTGCCCTTCCTGGCTGATCAAGGAAGCCAGAGGGGGTTTGGCAGAGTGGGTGAAGGTGATGGTTAATGCCTCCTTACAGGAAGGAAAATTTCCAGCGAGCTTAAAACAAGCTATTATAAAACCGCTGTTGAAGAAACCATCACTGGATCCCACTCAATTCGACAACTATCGGCCAGTTTCCAATCTCCCCTATTTGGGCAAGGTGATGGAACGTGTGGTGGCAACACAACTCCAGGGGTTTCTGGTAGACACTGATTATCTAGATCCGGCACAGTCTGGCTTTATCCTTCTGGGCCGCCTCATGGACATGGGGCTCGGAGGCACTGCTTTGCGGTGGCTCCGATCCTTCCTTGAGGGACGGACCCAGAAGGTGTTATTGGGTGACACCTGTTCGAGTCCCCCTCGGGGTGAGAAGGGCGGGGTATAAGTGAATGAAATAAATAATAAAATAAATAAAATATAAAAATACAAGGATAAACATGGGATCCAAATGATAATTTGGAAGAACAGAAACCTGGGAATTAAATGGTTGAGTCTATGGATACAGAATCCTTGGATACTGAGGGCCAGTTGTACTTGGATTCCACAGTGTACCTCCTGCTCCTGCTTACCAGCCCTGAGAACTGTTGAGGAGTGCATTATCTAGCTGTTCTCAGCACTAAACAGATGAGCAAATTTCACAGAATGCACAGTGTGGCCAAAAATTTCATATGGGCTGCAGGTTTCCCATGCATACATCAGATTTTTCTTTATCATTTCAGAAGTGACTTGAGAACACACTGCAAGGCGCTTCTGGTGAGACAATCGGCTGTCTACAAAGACCTTGCCCAGGGGCGCCTGGATGTGTTACAATCCTGTGGGAGACTTCTCTCATGTCCCCACATGGGAAGTTGGGGCTGACATACGGGAGCTCATCCCATCTCATGGATTCAAACTGCCAACCTTCCGGTCAGCAGTTCAGCCAGCACATGGGTTTAGCCCGATGCACCACAGATGACTTTGATTTGTAATATTTTGGGGGAATAAATAAAGAACACATTTCACCAAAGCGTTATATAATTTTATAGATCTTCCAGCATTCTTCATGTTTTCGTTAAAACCCTGACTTTTAGGGGGAGGGCGTAATACCAGATTTCTTAAGACAGATGGGACAATGAACTGTATATACTATTTTCAATGCTGGGCGTACATTTACTTATCTTCAAAAAACACTGTCCCTGCATTCTAGAAAATGTTTCTAACAGATACATTTTCTATTTTTTTTTCACCCATCCTTGAACCCTTTGTTATGACAATCCATCATTTCATAAAAATACAGTAAGACAGCAGATGCCTTTTTACCTTCTGCAGAAAGTAGCTCTGAAAGTTCATGAAGTTATTGGTTTTCACAATGTTTGGACAACTTTTACAGCAGAACATTCGGGTGAAGAGCGACTTCATAGCTGGTGGTCCTGTCCATGTACTCACCATAAAATTTGCAATCTATATAATTAGGGATGGAAAGAGAAGCCACATCACTAACAATATGCATCACTATGTGTTAGGTACATCGACCATGTGTGTCCCCATGGGGTATAACTCTTTCTTTGCTTCCTGGAAACACTCCCACAGACTGGCACTGTGTCCTGGCGTTGTTCCATAGACTACCACATTGCTTTAAATCACTATTTTAATATATTCTTACCATTAGATTGCCTGTTAAGTAGTTCTTGTATATCTATAAATGTTTCTGGAGGATATTCTGGCACAAGCAATGAGTATTTTGTGCCAATCAAAGCTTTATGCCTAGAGCAAATCTAACACTCTGGTTAGTTGTGCCCAGTAGGGAAAAATCAATAAGATGCCAGCTATCAAGTTGGGTTTGTACTATTACCAGTTTTTGTCATTGAGAAACCTAAAAATCTTCCAAGAAATCCTGGTGTTTGAACCCAGTTTGAAAACCAAACCCCCAAATGAATACTTTGCTTAAATCAAGACAGTCTTTTACCCCTTTAGCCTCTATACATTTGAATGACAGTATGTGGAAACAGATATTAACTTACAGTTCATCTGGAACTAATTCTCCTTCCATAATCAATACTAGGTATTAATTGCCTTCCTTCCACTTATATTTCAGACAGATTCCATTCTCCCTCAATTGTTACAGCCACATAATCTATCTTCACAGAAGCCAGTTATTGGGAAAGCATTAGCACTGCCAGTTTCCTCAATTTATCTGACCAATAACCTTAACACAACATTCAAACACGACCAGCCACCCTGAGAGTACCAAGACCACCCAAAAAAGAACAGACAATTCAGAATCCCATCTAAGATTAAGCTATGGTCAGAGACCAAACACAACAGGGAAACAAATTTAATAAATGGTAAACTGAGGCAAAAATTGTCCAACATACTGATTTACGTAGTCTATTTTATAGACTAGTAAAGGCTTAAAGAAATAACTGCTTGTTACATTTGTCCACAGAGCACTGTAGGGGATCATAGGCTATCATGTTTTGTGATGCAAGACCTCACAAGAAGATGAAAATTTATTCCTTCTTTAGACCCACCACTTTAGTACCTTCCTAACAGCTCATTCATCTGGGTAAGAACTCAAAAAACAAACAAACCCCAAATTACACACATTTTTCCTTACTTGGCACACTCATGTCTTTTCTTGTAAATGCACCATTAAAACATACACTTAGAAGCTGCAAAATAACATATTTAAACAATATGTACCAAATGAACTACTGATTTTAAAGCACTTTGAATAAATTAAACTATTCTGTTATTCATAATATTATATTCTTGTAGCCCAAGTTTTTAAAATGACCTTATTTCAGAAACTCGTGGCACCCAAGGTTATTGCTTAATTCAATAGAACAAGAACACCGCAGCTAATGTCATTATGCCATTATCGAAATCTGTTTTAAGAAATGTATGTGTTTGTACTCCATCTATGAAAGAAAAAAAACATACAAATCCACCTATTTAAAAATGTACTTTTGTTAAAAAAAAATCTGATACTCTAAGTTCCATATGTGTCAGTTTGATGTCTACACTTATAGCTGTAACTTGTTCAGTTTGCCTTTGAAGACGACTCAGAAACTGCATCTAGTGCAAAGAGTGGCAGCCAGATTATTAACTGGGGTGACCTTTAGGGAGCATACCACCCACTTTTTGAAGTAGCTCCACTGGTTCCTGATATGTTTCTGGGCCTAATTCAAAGTGCAGGTGATTACCTAAAAAGCCCTATATGCCTCGGATCCAACCTATAGTCGAGACTGTATCTCCTAGAATCACAGAATCAAAGAGTTGGAAGAGACCTCATGGGCTATCCAGTCCAACCCCCTGCCAAGAAGCAGGAATATTGCATTCAAATCACCCCTGACAGATGGTCATCCAGCCCCTGTTTAAAAGCTTGCAAAGAAGGAGCCTCCACCACACTCCGGGGCATGCCAGTCCCTCTATGAACTGGCATGGGCATTAAGATCTGCTGGGGAGGCCCTTCTCTCGATCCCACCACCATCTCAAGCATGGTTGGTGGGGACAAGAGAGAAGGCCTTCTCGGTGGTGGGATCCCGGCTCTGGAATACACTCCCTAAAGAAATTAGATTAGCCCTGTCTCTTCAGGCCTTCCGGGTGAGTCTCTTTAGACAGGCCTTTAATCCTGATTAATCCATGGCCAACATCATGAATCATTTATAGTGCTGGTCTGCACTTTTGATTGATTGTTATGACAGATAGCCGGTCTGCAGGTTCCATTGCGTTTTAGGAATTTTATTATTTTTATATTTTTATCAGAGAGATTTTTATGCACTGTTGATTATACTTATGTCATTGTATTTATACTTATGTACTGTTGTCTGCATGTGGCACTTGAGAGTGCTTCTGTGAGCCTCCCCAAGTCCCTTTGGGGAGATAGTGGTGGGGTACAAATAAAGATTTATTATTATTTGTATTGATGCAAACTTCGCTTAAACATAGTATGTCTACTGTGTATCCACACCTCTTTCCTAGTACTAGCCAGAGCTGATTTCTAGTATTGACATTTGTTTCTATCTAAACTAATATGCTAAAAGCTCTATATTACACTGCTATCAAATTAACCATGGAGGTCAGCAGATTTTTAAGCTCAGGGTGAAAATTTCACCACTTCCTCAGATTTCCAAGGCGCCAAAAGAACTTTCTATGATACACACTTGGGTAGTCTGCTAAAAATGTATTTAAACTGTCTAGCATTTCAGTTTCATCAGTCATTTATAAATACTTGGTAAATACTCCCATAAAACTGGGTAGTGAGCCAGTCAAGGAGATGTGGCAAAGATTAAGCTCTGATTCCACTGCCAATAAGTAAAAATAATATATTAAAAGTCTTAAACTGTAAACTGGAAATCTGTAACTAAAGAAGAGACACTATGTTCCTCAAATCAGTGATTGTAGAGGCCATAATGATGATTTTTTAAAAAAATGTTAAAGAACTGGTGTGCTTATTTTGAATGCAAAACAAATAATGCAATCTCCATATATGAGGAACAGTGCTACTTTTTTCGCTTCAGGATCAACTTGAGAATCTGCAAGTCACTTCTGGTGTGAGAGAATTGGCCGTCTGCAAGGATGTTGTCCAGGGTATGCCAGGATGTTTGACCCTCCTGTGGGAGGCTTTTCTCATGTCCGCGCTCTGCTCCCTGAATTCGAACTTGCCCTACTCCCTGGATTCGAACCGTCAACCTTATGGTCAGCACTCCTGTCAGCACAAGGATTTAACCCACTGCACAGCTGGGGGCTCCTGCTATGTAAATTCAGTCAATTGATTGGAGAAACCCAAGAGGTTGGAAGTATAAATTGTAAGTCTTGAAACATTATATTTGTATTTATTTACAACTAGCTGTCCCCTGCTACGTGTTGCTGTGGCTCACATGGAGGTTCTGTTTGGGAGGTTTGGCCCAATTCTATCGTTGGTGAGACTGAGAATGCTCTGTGATTGTAGGTGAACTATAAATCCCAGCAACTACAACTCCCAAAGGTCAAGATTCTATTTTCCCCAAACTTCACCAGTGTTCACATTTGAGGATATTGAGTATTCGTGCCAAGTTTGGTCCAGATCCATCATTATTTGAGTCCACAGTGATCTCTGGATGTAGGTGAACTACAACTCCAAAACCAAAGGACACTGCCCACCAAACCCTTCCAGTATTTTCTGTTGGTCATGGGAGAACTGTGTGCCAAGTTTGGTTCAATTCCATCATTGGTGGGGTTCGGAATGTTCTTTGATTGTAGGTGAACTATAAATCCCAGCAACTACAACTCCCAAATGACAATATCTGTTTTTTGAGTGAGTGTCAGAGGGGTCACCAAAAACCATCAGAAAACATAGTATTTTGTGTTGGTCATGGAACATCTGTGTGGGAAGTTTGGCTCAGTTCTATCGTTGGTGGGGTTTAGAATTCTCTTTGATTGTAGGTGAACTATAAATCCCAGCAACTACAACTCCCAAATGACAATATCTGTTTTTTGAGTGAAGGACATACATTGGGTTGTTAGGTGTCTTGTGTCCAAATTTGGTGTCAATTCCCCCAGTGGTTTTTGAGTTCTGGGAATACCACAAACGAACATTACATTTTTATTTATATAGACAGAGAAAAATAAATAAAACCTAACATGAAAGGACAGCAGCTTTTTGTTCCTTTTTTGGAATATTTACCACTCTTAACAGAGAACATCAAGCTACCCAGGTGTGAATCTGAATGTATCTTTACTATGTTCACTATGAATGCTTAACACCTATATAAGAACTTGATAAAGCTTCATGTAAGCAAAATTAGTTAGGAAACTACTGGAAACTATAACATACCAAAACTGGAAATTGCTAGAAAGAGGGATAAAAACAGAGCCTGGGGTCTCTGGAACTGGGATTATTTTGAAGTTCAAATCAACAAAATCAACCAAGGTAGTTATGTCTTCAAGTCTGCAGGACCTGAACAGGGCTGTTGATGATGGAGTGATCTGAAAAACTATCATTTAAAAGGCTGCCACAAATCAAAGCAGACTTAACAGCAGTTATGAACCACAACAAACTACAGTTCCTATGAGGTAAATCTCTAAGGCTCCAGGCACTTTGAGTGGAATTGAAACCTTTTATGTTCCAATTATCCATGAGCTACTTAATTCTAATTTCTAGAAACAGGGACAGATTCTCCCAACACTCTCTCGTGACATGGCCCCTTCTCTCACCTTTGCAAGACAGAAGCATGCCATTATCCTCACTCGGTAGAAACACTGCTCTTGTTCAAGTATATCGGTCAGCGCAAGCCGTGATGCTGGAGTGGGGAACTTCTGGAGGGCCAAAATGGATTCCTCCTGAGCGACCACATCCCTCTCATACCGGAGCTGATACTGCCACATGAAGTCAGCCTGTTCGAATTCTACCTTTCTTAACACAGACATGTCCGGATCTATTCTTATCCAGAGTAAGGGTGAATCAGCACTAGAAAAAGATGATCAAAACTTCCACTAAGAATTAAAACACAGCAAACTTATATGATTAATTGCAACATGTTAATATGAGGGTTCCTAAATAGGATGATCTAAATAATCAAGAATGTAAGAGTGGCCAGCTGGATAGACATCTTATGTCTGTTACAAGATCACTGGCAACAGAAAAACAGTCAAGGCTTGCTTAGGATTTGTTACTCAGTTCCAAAGCTGCATAATCATCTTCATCACAAAGATCACATCTAACCTGCTGGCATTATTATATATGAATGTTATTATTAGCAAATTGAAAAACAGCTGGATAAAGCATAGAATTATTTGGTATCACATAAAGCTGACTATCCTCTGCTGCTCATTAAGAAAACAATAGTTACTTCAAGCTGGTAGATTGAGTGCTGTTCACCTGTTTAGTGAGATAAACAGAAAGGAATATCTCCTGTATAGGAAAGTAACATCATCTATGACAGGGAAATGGGAGCATGATAGCTCAGGTGCTACTTCCAGGGCCCTTCGACACATGCGTTGTTAGCTGAGGGGTGATCAGGTTACCCACTCATGCTGATACACAATCAGCAGGGGTGGGTATTCGAATTCCTTCCTCTCTTCCCTGCCCTGCATTTAGCCCTTAGAAACAAAGGGAAAGCCTCAGTAGGAACTATGAGGATTGCCTTACCTTCCTTGGGACTGGAAAATGAAAGTAAAGAACTTTGGAGGGAGAATTCTTCAGTAAGATCTAAACCTTTGCAGGTATCTTTTAAGTCTGGAACAAACCTGGACATTCAGGTTTATTCCAGGTTGAAACGTTTTAGCCTGAAACGTCATTTGGTCCCTTTCAGGTTAATCAGTTTCCTAGCTCACATTATACAGCTGTGTAGATGGACCTCACACTGATCCTGCTGATCCTGGATCAAGATCAATATCATTCTACATGTCCAGAACAGTCCTCTGCAGAAATGGGATGTATTCACATATTAGCTTACTCCATGGCAGAAAGATCCATGTCCACTTCTTCTCCATTCATTAGAGGAATCTTTTTCTTCTTATTTCTGCATTGTTAAAAAAAAGAAAACATAAATATTAAAATTATTTTCTCTCAACTCCATTTTTCAAATACGGTTTAAGTATTATCTTAACAAAAGCAGGCCAAATGTTAGGCAAGACAGTAAAGATAAAGGTTTCCGCTTGACATTAAGTCTAGTCATGTCTGACTCTGGAAGGTGGTGCTCATCTCCATTTCCAAGCTGAAGAGCCAGCTTTGATCATGTGGCTAGCATGACTGCGTGGAGCGCCGTTACCTTCCCACCGAAGCAGTACCTATTGATCTACTCACATTTGCATGTTTTCGAACTGCTAGGTTGGCAGAAGCTGGGATAACAGCAGGAGCTCCTCATATTCGAACCAAAGACCTTTTGGTCAGCAAGTTCAATAGCTCAGTGGTGCAACTGGGGGCTCCTAGCTAAGACAACCCATTAGAAATTCACTCATTCAGATGTTCCCAAATATTTTGGCAGTTTTCTTTTGTTTAGGTCAAAGCCTCTACCTTCTAGTATTCAAAGGGACACACCCAAAATTCATATCATTTACTCATTCAGTGGAATCAATAACCACAAAGGTTTACCATAAGCTGCAGAATGCATTTGTCAACTTCTTCTAATCTTTTATTTCTGAAGCTGGGTTTTCAAGCACATGTTAGAAAGCAAGAGATCCTTTTAAAAACAGTCCTCTCACAACTAAAATTCTTGAATTACAATGATGGTATCACCACAGTACTATTTGTTCTCAATCTGTAAGGGCAATGTTAGGAGTTTCAGATCAGACTGAAGACCAACACTGACATTAAGAAGAGGAGATCATAGGCTCCTCACAACAGCTTGGGATTACCCGTTGTATGAAATAAGGAGCAAACTCCATGCTGCTGATGCGACCCAGAAAATATAAAAACGATAGACATTATGTATCAGAAATAGTTTTTTGAAAATATTCTCGATAGACTATCAAAAACCTACCGCCTGCTCTTTGAGTGACAAGGGATGTCATGTTTAAGGCTATTTTCTTCTATCTGAAGTGTGTGGTTGAAAGATCCATCCAGCTCTTGTACTGTCACTTTGAGAGGCCCCTAAGGGGGAAAAAACATTGACAAAAAATTAAAAGTACAAGTAATAGAAATGATTTGGTGCAATGAAAGTAATATCAAATGACTGTGTCATAGTTAAAGACCAGAATGACTTTCTTACTACAGAAGCTAACCTGAGAGAAAGTGACTTGACCAAGCCATCCCAATAAGCTTCAGAGAAAAGCAGACATTTCAACCTACACAATGGTTGAAATTTAAGAGCACAAAAAAGTTTTAAGTATGCAAATTATGGCTCACTAATATGAGGTATAAACTTAAAGATGCTCACCAAACTGAATGGCAGTAATACTCCATACTACCGGTATGTAGTACAGGCAGTCCCCAAGATACTAACAAGATAGGTTATGTAGGTTTGTTCTTAAGTTGAAATTGTTTGTAAGTTGGAAGAGGTACATTTAAAGTGTAACTCCAGACACACACACACGCTTTGGTTAGCATAGGGAAGAGTTAACATCCCTGTGGTGTATGTTTTGCTGTCTGTGCCCATGCAGAAGATTTCACCTCACTTTTTCTCCCTGTGAGAATTGGATTTTGAAAAATATGGCTTATTGTGGAAACAAGGAGTGGTGAGGAAGCTTCAGTGGAGATACTTTTCCCCATAATTCTTTCAGAAGTGAATTTCTCTTCTTAGGGGTAGATTTCTGTTGTCTCACCCCCGTTTTTAACTATGAGTCATTTGTAAGTTGATGTTTGTAACTCGGGAACTGCCTATACTTGATACATTTTAATATGATGTAGACTAGAAAACTAAACTTACCACATATTTCTGTGTGCCAGGAGATGTATAATCCTGTTTTATTTCCAACTCTAGCACATTTCGTTTTCTATTAAATGCAAAGCTGCCATAAAACTTTACCACACCACTCTGATCTCTGTTAAACTGAATGGGAAAATAATCATATGCCACTCATACAAAACCAATTTTTCAAGTTTTAAAATTGCAACAGTATGGGTCTCTTTTTAGAGAGAGAAAGCAGTTGATATATGTTAAATAGCCTTAATAATAATAATAATAATAATAACAACAACAACAACAACAACAACAACAACAACAACAACAACAACAACAATAAACAACTTTATTTATATTCCACCATCATCTCTCCGAAGGAACTCAGGGCGGTTTACAAAGCACTCCAAGGCTTAGCTGTTTTCAAATCTTTTAATGTAAAAATGATCCTGGTATATCTTTTGAAGACTGGACACTACCACAAAACGCTTCCCCTACACCATATTATGAAAAATTAAACAATTTGGGCTGATATAAAATTCCTATAAAAGAGTGATAGCAATACAAGCACCAATGCTTGCACATCTTAATATGAAGTTGAGATTGCTATTTACATCTCATGGAGGGATGGGATCAATGCATCACTACAGTTTGCCTACATCATGATTACTAGAATGAAAAAGGATACACCCACTGCTTTATTAGTGGCTGGATATCTTTGCCAGACACATTGGAGATGGATTTCAAAAACCCATATGTGGAAACAAGCATCTGACACCACATATGAGACTGGAACTTTTGAGATGAGGCAGTGCTGGCCAAACTCAACAGCTTGTTGAAAACCTACAAATGAAGTAAGCCTTTGTTAGTATTCTAAATACACAAAAGTACCTTAAGTCTCCAAGAAACATCAGTAACAATATCATCACCGGACATGTAACCCAAGTAAGCCAACAGCTTAATATGTTTATTTGCTACGCATCTTGCCTTGGAATGAAGAATGAAAATGAGAGAACAGCCACACTTGAAACCACGTCTCCTAACTACTCTGAAGTGACAACACTTCAACCATACATGAGTTCTGGTATGTATGTTGTTTGTAAACTGTATAGAGCATCTTGCTGAACCAATCTAAAATCCAAGTCGATCCTCATTCAGTAGCTTGTCTTTGAGAACACCAAAATAAACAATAATATTAATAGTATTTATTATCCCACCTCCACTCCCACCCCTGAAAATAAAAACAAAATGAAAATCATGCATTAAAGTTCTCAGTAGCTAATGTTTGAAGGAATATTGCCTCTGTACTGGAGGTTCCATTTAGCTATTATGATTCATAATGAAGCTATTAAAAGGAGGCTTCTTATTAAAAGTAAAATTCAAGGATTCAAATATAAATGGTTTAAGCCACAACTGATATAGATTCAAACCAATTTGTGGTGGAGTCTCCTTCTTTGGAGGCTTTTAAACAAAGGCTGGACGGCCATCTGTCAGGGGTGCTTTGAATGCGATTTTCCTGCTTCTTGTTAAGGGGTTGGACTGGATGGCCCACAAGGTCTTTTCCAACTCTATGATGCTATGAAATTTATCAGAGGTCCCTTTATACAGGATGCAGGGCATCATGGGGAGCTTGTGGGCTTCATACAGATGTCTGTTTGGCTACTACTGGTTTTCAACTTTGAATATGTTTTGATGGATATTACCTGTGAATTTTTTAGTAGTTTGTGTTTAATTCTATTTTAATGTTTGCATATTTGTATTTTTTTAATTGTATACAAATGTTTTATGTCAAGCCGCTTTGAGTCCCCTTTGGGAAGATAAAGTGGGATATAAATCATAATCATAATAGTAAAGGTAAAGGTTTTCCCCTGATATTAAGTCTAGTCGTGTCTGATTCTGGGGGTTGGTGCTCATCTCCATTTCTAAGCTAAAGAGCTGGCGTTGTCCTTAGACACCTCCATGACTGCATGGAGTGTCATTACCTTCCTGCTGGAGCAGTACCTATTGATCTACTCACATTAGCATGTTTTTGAACTTCTTGGTTGGCAGGAGCTGGGCCTAACAGCGGGAGCTCACCCCGCTCCCCGCATTCGAACCGCCGACCTTTTGGTCAGCAAGTTCAGCAGCTCAGCACTTTAACCCACTGCACCACCGAGGGCCAATAATAATAATAATAATAATAATAATAATAATAATAATAATACATGAACAAAACAGAAAGTTAGATTGATAGACCTTTGTTATGATCAACCATAGTTTTCCTATACTTTTATGTCCAAGTGGGATCCTTGCAGTAGGCAGAGTAATGATTGCCACTAATAGATTTCAGTTCATTTAAAATGCTTCCAGATTTTTTAAAAATAATAATACTAGGAGCAGATTGAATCATTTAAGTCAATGGTAAGTGCCATAGTTTTTCTAAGCTATGACCTTATTACACAACATGAAACCCAATACACAGAAAGGAAACCTCATTTTTTAGGCGTGGTTATGAATCAGCCCAAACCACAAGGGTCAAATATACAAACAGTTCATCACAGAAAGAGATGCCATCCAGCATGTGCCCACAGAATGGTGCTGGCGACATGACACAGTTAAAAGATCTAGGTCTGGATTGTGAGACCACCTGAGAAGTTTGACTGAAATGTAAGAGATAAATAAATACTATTAGTCTGGGCAGAGCAAGTCTAATCCAAGCTGTGTTCCAGTTTAAGCATACAGTGTTCCCTTGCTACTTTGCGGTTCGCTTTACGCAGACTCGCTGATTTGTGGGTTTTTGTAAATATTAATTACAACGGACCTCAGAAAGAGAGGCTGGTGTGAGGGCCGGAACTTCCTCCGCCAGCTCCGCTTGACCACCTGCGACTTGGAGCGCTTGTGCGGCTCCTTTTTCCGGCCCATCCCGAGGGTGCCTGCCTGCCTCCCTGGTCTTCGCAGACCCCTCCAGAGTCAAGCAGGCAGCAGCCTTCCCCACCGCGCCTCAGGCCGCCTCCCTGCTGGGGATCTGCAGGCCAGGGAGGCAGGCCTTCCCCACCGCGCCTAAGGCTGCTGTACTTCCAGTGTCCGGGAGGCCAGGGAGGCAGGCCTTACCCGCCACGCCTCAGGCCCTGGCCTCCGTGGACCCTGGAAATGCAACGGTCTGAGGCGCAGCAGGAAAGGTCTGCCTCCCTAGCCTGCTGCTGCCTGCATGGCTCCCGAGGTGGGTAAGTAAGTGCGGGTAAGAAAATCCACGAAGTAGGAACGTTATATTATTTTAATATTTATACATTATGCTATAATAATGCATAAATATTAAAATTATTATAGCATCCCTACTTCGTGGATTTTCACTTATCGCAGGTGGTCCTGGAACACTGCATACTAAATTGCTACCTTACAAATACTAACTTTTAGCTAAACAATTCCACTACAAATTTATGATCTATTTCATACTCTGATTTCTTCAGTAAAGTAGGAATGTAACAATGCCAACACAGAAATATTGCTGACGATAGCTAAGATAGTGATGGCTAGCAACAGTAACAGTAGGCACATCTTGTAGCACTCATTACACTAAATTGGCAGCATAAACTTCCATACACTAAATCTATTTCATCACTTAGTTAAGATGGTAGAAAAATTCACTGTAGAGAAAAAAAACCCAAAATGTAACAATTTGTTCTCAGTTTCTTAACCTGCACCAGTTTTTGTGTAGAAAGGAAATAAACTCTCCCCAACCCCAACATGTGGTTTTGATACACATTTTATTTGACAGGCATTATTGTTATAGAGAGCAGAATATTTGGAAATATAAATTTCCAAAATAAATGTACTTCTGATAACAATCCAACTACTTACTTGTAACATGAACTCCATACTGATTCTGTTTTCTATTAGTCTCATCACTAAATGGGCTTTGCACTGGAACATAGTGTAATACTCCCATGACAATGTGTGAGGATGTTTAATGGAAAAGTGCAAATGAGATGCAGGGCTGGAAAAAAAAATCAGGAGTATTATTTTATGTTTTATGGGAAGTGCCATCATGGTTAACAGCCAACAACAGAAAGGTAAAAAGTAAAAGAACCAGTTGAGATAATGTCAATTTGAAACATATGTAATATAAAGAACACTTGCATTGTAAGAAATATACAGAACATTCACTGCTTTTATTTCTATGCAAATTTCAGTGTGCAAGTAATTTGCCGTATCATTTTTATGAGCCATATTCATTCTTTTATGTTAGCTGAAGCACAGCGGCTATTTTGTATTTTGTATGTAACTTTTCCATAACAGTTTTCTTTCGCTCCTCCTTCTTTTTGGCAAATTATTCTATAGTCCTTTAGATTAGAAATAAGTATAACCTTTTTGAATGCTGGAAATAATTATTTCATGCAATGTAGATAAGTTAAGTATTTGAGTAGACTTTGCTGCATTTTTGCTGCGGTTCTGGCCCACTTTAACTGTCCAAACATATATCCTTCTATGAGTCAGGTAGGAGGTAAAGATCTTCTGAGGAGGCCCTGCTCTTGGTCTCACCTCTTTCGCAGATGCGGTTAGTGGTGATGAGAGACAGAGCCTTCTCAGTGGTGGCCCCTTGACTTTGGAACTCCCTCGTAATGAAATTAGATCAGCCCCCTCCCTCTTGATCTTCAGGAAAAGGCTAAAGAGGTGGATGTAGGATCAAGTGTTTGGTTAGTAATCTATCAGTGCAATAAGGGAATATGGATTAGTGCAATGACAACCTAGAACGGCCTCAGACTATGATATCTAATAAGTTCTTTTAAGATTTGATATATTTTTAATGATTGTTTTAATGTATATGTTTATTTTACTATGTATGTCCATATGACATCGAGTTGCTGCCTATATATGTAAGCTGCCTTAAATCCCCTACAAGGTGAGAAAGTTGGGATATAAATATGGTAAATAAATAAATAAATTCGTGGAGTAATAAGATTCCTTTGTAGAAAGTATTATCAAAATGTCTTTTCCAAGGAAAGAAGAAAATATTCTTCTTCATTTTCCTTGTGAACCAATTAGAGGAAACGGTGACGCTGCTTTTGCATTTTACAGAAGTGACTTGAATTTACAGAGAACCAATTCAAACCCAATTCTTCAAACAGTAATGGAAACAAGAGTAATGAAAAACACTTGTGTTCATTAGAGAAGATGCCCTCACTTACAATCATTTTATTAGTTCATGCTAGGTTATCTAACAATATTCAACTCAGGGAGCCGCTTTCCCATTCATAAAGTGGTGTCTCTGGTGACAGCAGATGGGAAAAAGTTTAATTTACATACACAGTGAGAGCTAGACTTCAGCTGGGAGGGAAGGAAGGTTTATGCCTCCACATCACTGGGTGTTGAGATGCATGTAAGAATGTGTGCGCAGATACATTCATGCACGCCCTGCTCAGTCCTCATGCTGACTCCAGGTACAACCCACAGGGCTAAAATGGCTGTCCACTCGAAGCTAGGCCCCAGTGTTTCAGAAGCAATCATTGAGTGATAAATGTGTCTTTTTCCATGTGCCCACAGATTGAGACCGCAATGCCACGTCCTGTTTTTAAAAATGCAGGGCTAGCTGAAAGGCGATACGTACCAGCCGCCAGCAAAACTCCAGTACTTGTGAAAACATCAGTATGTAACTATAAAAAGTTATTTTCATTGTTCTTGTGAAATTGTTTCCTGTTCATAGGAAAGGGGCTTTAGGCCACTTATCAGATACAGTTAATACAGATATTTGGTTAATTTGTTTCCACTTTTGTAATTGAAACAAGAATAATATTTAACTAAGATGTAATTTATAAGGACATTAAGTAGCAAATGTAATTAAACCTTTGGCCCAAAGTCTCCTTATGCACCCAAAGTACATATACGAGTGAATGGCCTTACAAATCTACTCACTGCCCAACTAAACATACTTGTCTTTTTCTTTTCCTCCACCAAAAATTGGATGCAATAAGACTCCTCCAGTCTTCAGTTCATATATAACTATTTTGTCTAGTTCCTGAAATAAAAAAGGACATTAATTTTGCAAACATATATTTGGTTACACTGAGAAGAACAGCCATGTCACATTACAGTTAGTACATATAAACAACAGGATACTGAAAAAGCAACTGTATGCCACAACGTTTTCGCGCTGTTTTCCAAAGTCTACTGGATTCTTTAATTCAACCATCAACAATGGCAGACAAGCTCCCAGGAAAAGTAGTGTGGCTCCCACTATTTGCTGTCTATGAAATAAGAAACTGCTAGAAGGTGTTTGCTAGTCATGTGCATTCGGGCCAAAAGGCATACAGTTTTCGAGTCCATTTTCGTCTGACTCCTCATTTTGTTTACCAGAAAGTTACCTGAAAGGAGAGGGGAGTTTTCGGCAGAGATTTGATCCATTGGCTACAATAGGAAACTTTAAAGCCTCAGCCCTCAGCCATTTTAAGGCCTATCTGCATGAAACCTCAGTTGTAGACCCCATTTACAACTACAGGCCTGCCAAGTTTCAAAACAATTCACCAATCTACTGATTTTATTGAATTATTTAAAGTTTTAACCATAACATTTTTAAAAAATAAGACAAACCGCAAGAGAAGCTTCTGGGAATTGTGGTCACTGATTGTGCCTATTCTCAGCCAATCAGAGCATGGAAACCACCTGGCTTTTTATTGGCTGAGAATAGACACACACACAGAGAAACTTCAACTCTCATCATGCTCCAAGAGGAACTTTCAATGGCCACCCTATGCTAGTGTCACTGGGAAAGCGACTTCTAAGGGCGCTCTCTGGAGGAGGAGGTAACTTTCCAAGAAAAAAATGAGAAGGATTCTTCTGAAGGGAAGAGAAATAGGCAACACAGATCTCCCTGCCTAAGATATGCTTCCTTTTGTGACAAAGTAGTTCAGTTTTACTAGCAAATATGAGGTTAAACCAACCTCTCATAAGAGATATGGAAACATATATAAATTATAATAACAAAACATATGGAATGCAACATATCTCATGAAGACCTTTCACTTACTCTTACACTGAAGCAAAATTACATCAGACCTCTCAAAACAAACAGGGAATCACCTCTGAATTTCTCTATATAATAGATTATCTAATAGAGTGCCAATAAACATTACAGGATGGGGGGAAAAACAATTGTCATAAGCTTAAAATATGTAGTCCAAAAAAGTAGCTTCCAAAATAATAGATTAAAATGATAATACCAAATGCAATTAATTTGCAATGATCTCTCAGACATTAACAGTGCTATTTTGTTTTTTGGAACAAAAAGGGAACACAGATGCATTTGGGCCACTGATAAACTCCCTTCTCTTAATTGTGATAACTTCTGTTTAAATGTGCAGAGTACATTGTTTTATTCTCTAGGGACTTGAATCACACAGCTGTGTTTAGATTATTTATCCATCTGGGTGCATTACCTCCTTGATCCAATGGCGATACTCATTGACACCAAATGTTTTTTTCATCCAAAGGCCATAAATATAGCCAGAGATTCCCTTCAACACCCACTCATCCGACCTGAAAGAAGAAAAACGAAAAAAACACAACACCATCTCTTGAGTCACATAATAGTTTGAACTCAGAAAGTAATAGTTTCTACTAAATGCCTTCTTATTGCAAATATTTTAGCAGCTTACACATCTTTGTAAACAAATGATCGTGAGCTCTATACTGATGTGTGCATCCTCTGACAATATGTCAGAAAATCATAAAGCCACTGAAATAATGGAAAATATTTTCTCTGGAGATTGCTGAAAATACATCAATAGGTCTTTTCATTTCAGGATGCACTTACATTGTAGAATTATGCAATGTGACACCACTTAAAATGTTATGGCTCAATGCTATGGTGTCCTGGGATTTGTAGTTTTGGTGAGGTATCAGTACTCTTTTGCAGAGAAGGCTAAAAATCTGTTAAAATTACCAATGAATCCATAGTATCGAGCCTTGGCAGTTAAAGTGGTGTTAAACTGCATTAATTCTACAGAGTAAATGCACCCTTACTCACATACACCCCAACTAAAATGTATATCCTGTCCTGTACAAGTTGTGGCCTATCATAGTACTGATAGGCCACAACTTGTACAGAATCCCATGGAGGCTTTCTACGTCCACTCCTTAGAGCTGTGGTTCTCAACCTGTGGGTCCCCAGGTGTTTTGGCCTACAACTTCCAGAAATCCCATCCAGTTTATCGGCTGTTAGGATATCATGTCAGAAATATTCAAAATTAACTAGGTATTTTTAATTACAAAAATGTGAGTCGAGTTAAGTGAATGCAATGATGCAGCAAAGCTGCAGTTCAATATAAGAAGGCCTGCCTGCTGCTTAGCAGCACCTCAATCTGAGAAAGCTGTGTGAGAGAAGCCTCTCTGCGTGAGAGTACACCTCAGTGGGGAAAAGGCCTCAGTGGTAGTAGGCCTTACTGTGGAAGAATAGGCCTTAGTGTTAGTAGGCCTCACAGTATGAGGTAGGCCTTGGTATGAGAAGGCCACATGTGTGAAGCTCCAGTGTGAAGGTTGAAATGGAAACCTTGTTTTTGTAAATAGTGCAACCAAATTATTTTGCTATAAAGAAAAGCCTCCTAAGGAAGAGATAACATTGGTCTGTGTGTTTTTGTTCTTTTTATCACTTTTGGCTACTGGTGCTGGGTCACACTGCTGATAGTAAGTTACTCTGTTGTACACTTTGTTCATAAGCCCAATTGCCTAACATTTCTGGAAATTGAAGGCCAAAACATCTGGGGACCCACATGTTGAGAACCACTCTTTTAGAGCAACTGGGGACATCCCCGGTCCTTTCAAGTATCATCCCATGACACATGGTGGATAAACAGAATAGATCTGTAGGCCCATGTTCTGTCCCTTGAGATCGTCCAAGAAGCTTATGACACCAAAAATGCAAACCAAAACAGAGGAACATAAAAAAAAAAACCTCACCAAAACCAGGACGTGCTTAGAAGTCCACGTCGGTATTTTTACAAAACAAGTTGCAGTTGATATTGTAAAGTGTGTGCATGTGTGGGTGAGGGAACTTGTAATTTATGCAAACTATGAGTCACCACTCCTGGGGTTTCAGAAAGTCATTAATCCTTGGGGTAGCTGCAAAAAAAAAAAGGCAGTCGGGGTTGGGAAGGGGTAGTTGGAGGGGTTGAGGGATCTGAAATCTATACACTCAACTGACTATAAGAACTACCCTGTAGAAGCATCCCCCCTGGCAATTTAGTGGCCGCACAACAGTAAATCTGTTTTTAACTCCTTGTTTCCAGAATGCCCCACAGTGCTCTTTAGAGTATGTCTACAGGCCCATTTGACCCCTACAAACACTTCTTACAAAAACAGTTTATTTTGGAACAAAATGCCCTCCAGGCATATGGAGAACATTTCAGCTATGTTTTGGGCCTACCTTTCCCAATCTGGCCTTGTACAAAGCCTTTTAAAAGGGGAAAGTGAATATGAAGTAATTTCAGCTCATTTCCTGTTGTTAAAAATGGCTTATGGTGACCCAACAATATGATGAATATGTTGGTCTGATTCCCTGAAGAGTATATGGAGTATTTTTTTTAAATGGGAACAAGTGTGGCAGAGGTATGATTCCTCATGATCTACCATGTGGTCCTCTACCTTTCATATCTGCCCATCCTTGGACTAAAGGCACGCAGATTATCAAAAGAGAAATGAAGTCATCTTGCCCTCTTCTACATTTTTACATGACCCTCTCACAATCAAGGCAGTTCTGCAAACTTCAATTTCTACTGCAGCAGACTAAAACACTGATGCTTCTGAAACTCATTTTAAATATCTTCCAATGGTTTAAAATGTTTGTCTGAGATAAAGCCACTTAAATATCTAATAAGTATACCTCGTTTCATGATTATATTATCATATATTCTTAAGAAACCCTTTTCAACTATTGTAGTGATGGCTGCAGAATTTATCTGCATTACGCTGAGTATCCTTCATATATCCTAATCTTTCATATACTTGTGCTAATACTTCATATAATATATAAATTCAGGAATTATATTCCTTAACATGTACGTACCATGACATTCTTGATATAAAGCAACCAAAGAACTGCTGGGCGAGAGCCTGAGCCAAACATCTCCTAGTCAATGGAGTTTCATCTATTATCATTGCACTGTGTAAAAGGTTTGTGCTGGATTAAAAACACAAAGAAGTACATGCAAAATGATGAAAAAAGACATTCAATGCAAATAATAATAATAATAATAATAATAATAATAATAATACGGATTTAAATATGAGGATTTAAAGATCGAACTGCAAAGACTCTGGCAAAAGCCAGTAAAGGTGGTCCCAGTGGTAATCAGCACACTGAGTGCAGTGCCTAAAGACCTTGGCCTGCACTTAACACAATTGCTCTGACAAAATTAACATCTCATTTTGTTGGACTCATTTTGTTGTATTTCAAATACTACTACTACTACTACTACTACTAATAATAATAATAATAATAATAATAATAATAATTTGTTTCTATCCTGCCCTATCTCCCAGAAGGGACTCAGGGCGGTTAATTGTATCCTTCTAAACATTTAAACTAGCAAAACAAAAAATACTCATTTTTGATAAAATGTTCACAAAATTCAAGTATAGATAACAAAAGCAACTCCTTATAAATCTTAAAACATTTAGGTACAGTACACTTAGGATTTAAATACATATTTACACAGCTAGCAGAACGGAAAACCTTACATTTCTATAACGCTTAAACATAGAGTGGGCCAAAATGTGGCCCTAGACTGAAAGTGGCCCCAGGGCTACTTTTGTCAGACCTAAGGATAAGTTTTTCAAACAAAAGTGTTTTTTAAAAGCCCTTCAAAATGTTTAGGGATCATTGGGGGCATTCTTGTTGTGTTTTTTGCCCTCAAGGGTCAATATACACCCAGGAGAGGAGAGTGACTTTCTCTCACTTCTTGTTGTTACTTAAAACAGTGGCTCTGATTCATAAGTTATCTTGTGAAATGAATATGAACCTCTCCAGATACCCTGTTTCTTCAACTGAAAGCAGCAACTCAATGCACGTTTTTGGAAGTTGCTTTAGAATAAACCTGTTTCAGTGGAAAAAAACATAGAACAAGAGATCCCCCACTCCAAGAGCATATATTACTTGCATTGTGGACTGTACATTACAATTGGAAAAAAATTAAATCGTAGGATGTGTGACTGCATGAGGTCCAAATCAGTGTAGGGAACATCAAGTGATTTAATCACGAATATTTAATTTTTAGTGCTTCAATGTATTACTGGAGAGTCTTAACACTAACCTTTATGAGGCTGCTTAACAAATTAAATGGTCAATCACACCCCCTAGAGGGAACAATTGGATATTTTAGTGCAAAGCTTTCTCTTTTTTAGAAATTAAGGGAACAATCGGGTAGCAGTAGGAGGGAGAGGCCTGAGACTGCATGACGCTTATGTGTTCAGCCTTTCCTTATCCATGATCTAGTCCATTATTGCCAAAACTAACACATATACTGCTGAGCTTTAGCTAAATCTCAGGCCCCAAAATAAGATTATGTCTGATGTTATTGACCACAGAGATGGTTTTGAGTTTCATCTTTAAAAATTCAGCACACCACTTTTTCCTTACCTCTTTGACACACAAAGCTACAGTGACTTTTGACTGAATCCAGATAAAGATGCAATGAGATAAACATAAAATGGGATAAAGTAATGAAATTTAAGTGGATATGCAGGCATTTCATAAAATACCATATTGTAAACAGAATTTTTAAGACTAACTCACCTAAAAATGCTCATAGAAGCATAAGCAGCTACTTCAACATAGGCCTCATCTACAAAAACTGTTTTGAAACAAGAGTAAGGGTAGCGACATGTAAGTATCTCCTCATAGAATTCAAATACTTCATGGAGGTATGATGTGGTATGCTTGAGCAGCGGGAGAAGCTGGGGTAAGCAAAAATGAGTCACCTGCAGGGAGAAATTAAACAGATCAATAAATAAAGTCCTGTTCTCTTAATGACACCCCTTGAGGTATTTGAAGAGGACTGTCACGTCAACTCTCAATCTTATCTTGAACAAGCTGAACACGCCCTGCTTCTTCAAATTTTCTTCTCGGAAGCAGGAAGGATTTAATGCCAGAGTTAACTGCATGATGTGAGGATTTGGATTTTAAAAAAATCCAGAGAATGAGATTTTGAAAATACTCTTAGGAACCAGAACCCAAATTTAAGATAAATCAAAACATATTTAGTCCATCTTAACCCATATGTAAACAGACATGAGAAAAATATAAAGCAATAAACGTATTGAAATGTCAGGCTTTTTGACTATGATGTGCCTGTCAGTCATTTATTTTAGCTCTTTAGGTTTCAAGATTCAGGGCAAGTAACTTTATGATCAAAAACAAACAAAAGAAAGTTGTTATAACTGTAGATATAATTAATGCAACAACAGTTACCACATATATTTGAGTATAAGCCGACTCGAATATAAGCCAAGGCATCTAATTTTACCACAAAAACCGGGGGAAACGTATTAACTCGAGTATGAGCCAAGGGTGGGAAGTGCAGCAGCTACTGGTAAATTTCAAAAATAAAAATAGATACCAATAAAATTACATTAACTGAGGCTGCAGTAGATTAAATGTTTATGAGTCAGGCCTGAACACTTCTGTTTTATTATGATTTTAAGAATTGCTGGTGTCAAAAAATTTTGACAGAGCAGTTTTGATGTGAGTGTCCGTTTGAATTGCTTCTTGCTATTGCTGGTTTTTAATTATTCTGTTGCATATTTATTTAACATCCAGCCTCTTCTCCAATATGAGACCCAAGGCTACTTATTGTGTTGCAAGATTCAACTAAAATAATATATAATACAAGGATTTTTTTAAAAAAAATCCTAAACAATTCTTTTAAAATTCACCCAAAAGACATTTTACATATAAAATAAAAAATAAAGTAAAAAGCACATCATACCGCCGGGGGAATAGCCACCATCACCCTGGCAACCTTGGCCCGCCGCTCTCTCCCTCCTCCCTGGAGGAGGGATGGAGGCGCTCACGGTAACAGGACAAGGGAGGTGCATGTGCAGCGAGAAGAGGGAGGTAATAGGGGCGTGTGCAGCAAGTAGAGGTTAGTGAGGTAAGTGCGGTGCCCTTGCCATTACTTGAGAGAGGCGGGCCAGGGTTGACCGGGTGGTGGCGGCTACTCCTTGGCTCCCCTCCTCCCCACAGTATGATGGGCTTTTTTCTTTATTTTTTTACTCTATATTTAAAATCTTTTGTGTGAATTTTAATAGAATTGTTTAGTTATTTTCAAAAAATAATCCTTGCATTATATATTATTTTAGTTGAATCTAGAGTGTTGTTTCCTTCTCTCTCTCTCTCTCTCTCTCTTCCTCTCCCTCACCTATTAATATGCCCCCAATCCCTCCTTTCCTTCCGTTACAAGTTTCCCCTTGAAAGAGGAGGAAGGAAAATTCAATGCAGATTAAGAGCAGACCGTAGAAAGCTGGGTTGCTGTGGGGAGAGGGGAGGGTCCTGGCAGGAAGGTGTGGAGCTTAAAGAAGGGCTTCTTTCAGCCCCACACCTTCCTACCAGGACCCTCACTTAAGTACAGACCAAGGGGGGCTTTTTCAGCCAAAAAAGGGGCTGAAATCTCATCTTATACAAGTATATACGGTAGTCATCCAGGGTGTGCTTGCAAGAGAACGAATCCATTTCCATTTAATATGAAGAAGTCATAGTAACAACATAAGCTAACAGTATCACACTAATAAAGGAATATTAAGGGTATTACCTCATGCATGTAAGGATCAACAAGAATTTCAAATGGTCCAATGGCCAAGGAGATGTTCGATGCTGCGGTTGGAATTGCCAACATATAATGGAAGGTCTTTTTTCTCATATCATGAGTATACACTGTTTCCACTAAGTCTCCATTTGACACAGCTACCATTGTGGCATCAACTGTGTATTCCAGTTTCCACGTGCATAGTTCAGAATAGGAGTCAACACAAGGAAACCAAAACCTAGAAAGAAGACATTCACAACAATGATTTGAAATTTAGACTCCTAAAATGTTGTTCTGATTTGCGCAGACATTTTGGGCTTTGACTTTCCCAAAATTGTATGCTTCAACCAAAATTTAAAAATAAAGAAGGAACACAGTATCTTTCACTTTGTAGCATAAGGTCCATGCCATTTTAACGAACACTGCATTAGCCATAGGCTGTGGGGGCAAAACTGCATGACTCTTACCTTGTAGAATTTTGATATCCACAAGAGAAGACATGAGCTCCTCTCTCTGCCAAACTGCCCTCCACATTGGGAACCACAAAATGAAGGCCTCCTTTTGGCTGGTCCAGAGAAAAGTTGATATGTACCTTCAGAACTTTTAATTCTGCAGCACAAAAAACAAACAAACACAATCATTTTCATATATATATATATATATATATATATATATATATATACATACACACACACACACACACACACACACACACGCACGCACCCCTCACATTCAGTGTGCATTCATAACCTTAACATAAGGGAAAGAAGGATGAAATTGTGCAAAACTGAATAGGTGATTTCAGAATTCTGAATTCTTTCTCCTAGTATTGTTTTTGCAGTATATAGAAACTAGTTTACTGTGTTTTAGGTGACTCCCATCAAAACTCTCATCCTCAAATGAATGGGAGGTTAAATCATCCCTTAAAATTAGAACTACTACCTCCCAGCACTACAGGGTGATTGAGCCACTGCTATAATAAAATATCAAACATGCATACTACAGGATGCTGGCAGAAATGTAGCACCTTACTCCTAAAAGTCTATAAGGTTTCCAGCTTTTACCATCAACATGTTTCCAAAGCTCAGATGGCACTTTAATACACAGCTCTCCGTTTCCAGCATCAGGGTCCACAGCGCTGACTGCAGCAGCATAGGCATTAGAAAAGTAATTGAGATTTCTCCTACAAAAAAACAGAATGGTGTCTTCAGTTTCAAATTCAAATGTTGTTTACTGGAACGGGATTCTACATTCTGCAGGCAACAATAAAATGCAATTGAAACCATGTAAATTCGAAAACAATGATCACTCAACATGGCATTTTACAGCAGCAAAAGGGAACAAATGTTACTGAAACTACAAGAAAGGAAAAAGACACTATGGAATTACTGAGAAAGAGAACAGCAAACAGCACAGCTTCACCTCTCATAGTTCCAGCAGCTGATGAGAAACCCTCCCTCCATACCAACTGGCACTGCTGTGGCCTTTGGAGAAGATAAAGTCACTTGAACAAACTACCATTGTGCCTTAATCGCAGTAGCTGATGAGAGGCTCTCCTTACCGGTCAACTGTCATTGTTGTGGTCTTTGAAGCAGAGAACAGCCGACATCTATTGGACCTCATTCCCCCTCTCACCACCATTCTATTTTTCTTGTGTGTCTTTTTTTAACTCTAAGGCCCCTTCTACATAGCTGGATAAAATTCACATTATCTCCTTTGAACTGGATTATATGGTAGTGTAGACTAAGATAATCCAGTTCAAATCAGATAATGTGGATTTTCTGCTTTGATAACCTGGATTATCTGGCAGTGTAGAAGAGCCCTGAGGACAGGGAACTGTCAAATCCACAATCTGTAAACCTCTACAGGGAGGAGCCAATGTGGTATAGTAGTCTGAGCTACAATTCTGAAGAGCAGGGTTCGAATTCCCCTTTGAACATGGGAACCCACTGGAGGGCACACTCTCTCAGCCTCCGAAGGAGACAATGGAAAACCTCTTTTGAAGAAAACCTTGCCAAGGAAACTCTGTGAAAGGGTTGCCTTAAAGTCATTGTTGGTCAGAAACAGCCTGACAGAGCAGACCATCAAAAACAGCAAAGCCACTCCAAGGATACGGTATAAATGTAATAAAACCATATTTTAAAAGCTGCGTGAACTCTACAGCTTTGGATCTTATCAAAGTGCTTATTCAGTAACCTGAAGCAAAATTCTACTTCTAGGTCCATATATCATTAATACATATGACACTGGAAGATGGAGCAGGGCTTGGAATATGGCAAGTTATGCTTATTTCCAGCTGTGATGGTTTATTTTTTTTTAAAAAGGCAGAAACCATGACCATCAAATTAAACAGGAAGTTGGCAGCCATTACAATTGCCACAGAATGAGATGAATATGCTGCTGTGTCACTGCTTCTGACAAAATAATGATTTTCTAAGTAATGATAGACTGCTGTTATGATTGAAGTCATTTTTATTCGTGTAGCAAGCTTTTTCTAATTGGATAAGAATAAACCATATGAGTTCTACATGCCATTTTAATTTTTGTATATTTCAGGCCACAAATGAATGGAAATTCAGAGTTAAGAATCAACTTTCCAGCATGCAGCCACAAGAAATCTCATTCATGACCACTAAGGCACTCTAATGGTGCACTCTAATGGTGGGGATTTCACAGTTAATTGAGTTCCTGGGCTGGGTAACTTTACACCATATTTCAAATGTGATTGTAAGGGGTGATTTACTTAATCACACCTTAAACACACCTTTCTTTATTGGAGTCCTTAAAAATGAACTAACTTACAAATAAATTAGTGCAACATCTCTTTTTCCTGACAGCAGAAAGCTCTCCCAAAACAGTACTGTTTAACTACTGTGTTGCACACAGAGAGATTTGCAGGTGTGTCTGATCAGTGAGCACATGTAAATGACAGGAAATACTGTGAAGTTTGAAAATCCGTGGGCTGTTCATTTGACTTTAGAAACAGTGTTGTGTGACTGATGCAATTTGAATTTGTTCTACATAACAAATAAAGGGACGAATGAAATGAGTTATGAGAGAAGAAAGCTCCTCCTCTTTTTCCTTCCTTTACTCCTCTGCATTCTAGTCAATGCAGGGAAAGTGAAAGAAGAGAATGAGGAAACCTGACACGAATTCAAATTGAGGGTACAATAACAAAGGAGATTGCTGAGGAATCTATATTTACCTGTTCACAGTCCTAAAAAGACCTGTGGCTGCTCCTCTTTCACCTTTTACTCAGTAGGTCTCCACAAACTGTGGTAGATAAAAACTGTCTCTATTTATTTACTGTATTTATATACCGCCTTTCTCACCGGGGGGGGGGGGGGGGATTCAATGTGGTTTACATCATACTAATGGAAAAAATTCAATGCCAACATACAGTACACAATGAAATCATAATTACCACATATAACTATGAACTTAAAATCATTAAAACGATTAAACATAAGTCATAGATAAAATTTAAACATTCAGACAAAGCATAAAACGTCAGGAAGGATGCCTGCCAAAGATGTGGGTGAAAAGTCAGGAGACAATGCTTCTAGAACATGGCCATACAGCGCAAAAAACCTA
Organism: Anolis sagrei; assembly: GCF_037176765.1. Taxonomy (NCBI): domain Eukaryota; kingdom Metazoa; phylum Chordata; class Lepidosauria; order Squamata; family Anolidae; genus Anolis; species Anolis sagrei. Next base: position 21,889,259 of record NC_090024.1, on the reverse strand, counting down.
CAACAACCCAAGCATAAAATCATCCTAGTATAAACATTAAAGTCCCACGATGCAGAAATTGTATACCATAGCCATTCCAAATTGTCATTGCACATGTTCCTTAATTATTCTTTGTACTGTGTTTATTAGCCAAAGGCTTGATCCCACAACCACGTTCTCTTTCTATGTGTGTGAGGGACATGTGGTAATGATGAAACTGGTTGAAAACCCTGAAAATCACTATTTAAAAAGAAACTTGAATTCAGTTGGTGCAGTCCAAAGCATGAGCGCTTGAAAGAATAAGATGTCTTTAGGAAAGGGAGCAATGCATCTTGTGAGCATCCCATTTCATCTACACAAGTCTTCTGGGAAATGAGAAGGGAGGGCAGGAGTCCACAGAGCTGAGAATTCTGGGCAGGCTGACTTGGACAGTAGCCTGTTCCATGGGATAGGCAATTGTACAAATCAGGATTTGCAGACCAAACTGGACTCCCCAGGAAGGCACGGAAAGGGGAGAATGGGCTGCTCACAGATGGTGACCTTTATCTACTACCAATCTCTTCTTTCACAATAACTATCCCTTTTCCTGTCATGGCTTCTGTGCCACTGCTGCCAGCACAGTTACATCAATGCAGTCCTTTCCAATAGTGTCTGCTAAAGCAATATTTAGCTTTTTTACAACTTCTTTTAAAATGTTCATACTATTTCACAAACTTTATCTCAGCAATTCTTCCAATGGTACCCATGAGTCCAGTGATATATGTCTATATCAGAGACTAAAGCAACAATCCTAAACTTAAAAGGAAATTTGTCCCACTGAAACCAATTATGCATATATTTAAGACAACATATTGAGCCATAAGAGCCTGGAAGAACATGTTTTTCTCAAGCCATCCTACAAGTTTAGTGCTAAGCTGTTATATGCTCACAGTATACTTTGATTCTCAATTGATCTGAATCAAGAAATATCAATGCCACGGGAGAAACCACACAGTCACAGTGGCAGACACATATTAAGGACACATATTAAAGAAGGGTTCTGAGGCTTCAGAGTGAAGAGGAGCAGCCAGGAAGATAGAGCTCCATCGTGTCTTTGTTCCATCATTGTTCTTATTTATTTATTTATTTATTTAGAGTATTTGTATCCCGTCCTTTTCAACCCCCGAAGGAGGACTTACAATTGGCAGTCATTAGATGCCAACAAAGAAACAGAGCACAACGATTAACATGAAGAGGTCAACAGCAATAAAAATACATTATTTACAATAACTTTTTTACAATAACTTATATTACAATAACTTTAGGTAACCCAACAGAAATGACCTTCTGACATTCCTCTTGCAAAGGACAGGGAAGATCCACCATAATCAGAGTAAGCCTTTTTATTCTGAAAGCTATCAAGAAAAGAGCAGATTTCCTGAAAGAAGAACCAGGAGAATAAGATTCTGACAGTAAATATAAGGTCAGCTGCTGTCCTCTCTCCTTTCTGCCTTGTCTTTTACTCGTGTTGCATTTTGAAATGGTCACATGACTGGTCAAGTAATAATAACAACAGCAGCAACAACAACAACAACATTTAAAAAGCAATACAATATATTTAAAATATTGGCCCTTAAAATATTAAAATAACCAAGTCTGAGTCCGCAAATCCAAATCATAGTCCAGAGTTCTTGTCCAAGGTCTCCTAATTGACAATTCTCACGAGGCATTGCAGATGTTGTTCAGTTTGTTCAGTTCCTTTATGGCACTGCATGTTTGCTAATGTTTGTTGTAAACCGCCCTGAGTGCTCTTGGGGAGATAGGGCAGGATACAAATAGAGATCATGATCATGATCATCATGAGAGAAAAGGGAATGAGACAGAATAGAGAGAAAATGTGACTAATCATAAAAAGGTAAAGGTAAAGGTAGTCCCCTGACATTAAGTCCAGTCATGTCTGACTCTGGGGTGTGGTGCTCATCTCCATTTCTAAGCCGAAGAGCCAGCGTTGTCCGTAGACACCTCCAAGGTCATGTGGCCGGCATGACTGCATGGAGTGCCGTTACCTTCCCGCCGGAGCGGTACCTATTGATCTACTCACATTTGCATGTTTTCGAACTGCTAGGTTGGCAGAAGCTAGGGCTGACAGCGGAAGCTCACGCCACTCCCCGGAATCGAACCTGTGACCTTTCGATCAACAAGCTCAGCAGCTCAGTGCTTTAACCCACTGCGCCACCGGGGGCTCCGACTAATCATAAGAGTGCTTATTAACAATCACCAATATTGCTCTCTGCATATTTGTATTTCTCAAGTATTTCTATATGGCAAGTAAAGCAGAACTCTCCTTTCCTCAATTTTGAGAACCTACTTCTGGAAATGTACAACTGCTCTTGTGACGGCATAGGACCATGCTCTACTGCAGGGGTCCTCAATAAGGCCTGGGGGCCAGATACGGCCCTCCAAGGTCATTTACCCGGCCCTCGCTCAGGGTCAGCCTAAGTCTGAGACAAAGTAAAAGCACACAACGACAATCCTATCTCATCAGCCAAAAAGCAAGCCAACACTTCCCAATGAAATATTAATACGTTTGTATTTGTTAAAAATGTTCTTCATTTTAATTATTGTATTGTTTTGAAGTGTTTTTGCACTATAAATAAGATACGTGCAGTGTGCATAGAAATTCATTCAGGTTTTTTTTCAAATTATAATCGGGCACTCCAACAGTTTGAGGGATTGTGACCTGGTCCTCTGTTTAAAAAGTTTGAGGACTCTTGCTCTACTGGAAGGGTAGCAAATACAAAGTATCCCTTTCCCCTATAATAACAGGAAAAGTATCCAGCTATGATAAAGATCAGAGTAATGGAACAAAAGTCATGCTGTGCTTATTCAAGAAAGGAAAACAGAGGGACCTGTAATTAGTGTCATTATAAGCAAGGAAGCTTGATCGCATGACATCAACATTATCTAATGAAACTGTTCAAATACTATGTCTGCTAAAATCACAATGATTAACATTCATAACCACAGGAAAACAACTCTGTTGAACTGGGATTGGGGAAGGGGCGCACCATATTATCAAACTAAGACTTTAGAATTCAATAATAAGAGGACACTATCAGTATATTCAAGATACTGAGCAACAGCATATAGCATATAGGGCAATCATAGCCTACAACAGATTTTTCTAAACTGCTTCTTAGAAGATGTAGTGACATAGAATCTCCATAGTCCCTAACTTCAGAATGGGCATAAATTGTGTATATCATTGGAACCCTGGTGGTGCTGCAGGGTAAACCGCTGAACTTGCTGACCAAAAGGTTGATAGTTCAAATCCGGAGAGCAGAGTGAGCTCCCACTGTTAGCCCCAGCTTCTGCCAACCTAGTAGTTCGAAAACATGCAAATGTGAGTAGATCAATAGGTACCGCCTTGGCGGGAAGGTAACTGCACTCCGTGCAGTCATGACACGATGTCTATTGACAACAGTGGCTCTTCGGCTTAGAAATGGAGATGAGCACCACTCCTCAGAGTCAGACACACCTAGACTTAATGTCAAGGGGTAACCTTTACCTTTATCATTGAAGGGTGCAAAGTTGGGGAAAGCTAGTCTAAGTTAATCAAGAAAGAAACAGAACTATGCCTGAAGCATAATATTGTGAAATTCAAAAGCTTGCTGACCCTCACCTGTAAAATTCAGTGCCCTAAAATTCATGTGCATGTTGTGTGTCACTTGCTCTCTAAAATTAGTAAGGCAGTAAGGAACTATTTAACAAATATCCATCTCAGTTCAAAGTCTAATTCAAATCTCAACATTAAAGTGAATATTGTTTCCATGCACATAATCCATCATAGCTCATTTACTTACTGTTTTGACTCATGATGGCAAACTTCAAGGGTGGGGTCATTGTAAATGAAAGCCGCTTCCAGATCATTGACCCTCACTCTGTATATTCTACACTGCTTGCTGTTTAACTTGATTCTGTTCAAGTTTGCAACTGTTGGAAATATTGTCAGCTCCACATAACCCTACAGGATTTAAAAGAAAAACATCAAGAATGCATATATATTATTTAGTCCATATGTTTTAATGTGAAATAACCTGTTTTAATAAATGTTAGGATCTTTCTAGAATGCCTGGATGGTTAAGGACATAACACCTTTCCATTAAAACTGCTTTTTTAAAAAGATTCACCCTCCCGGCTTGGATTTGCTCCAGAGGCTCATTGTCAGAGGCAAATGCATACATCTTAAATAATCTGTAGAATACTTTTGTCTGAAAAAGCACATGAAAGAAGACTCTGGAAAAATAGAAGTTATTTATATATTTCATAAGAGATGTGGAGTTTTTGTGTGTATGGGTAAGGAAGAAGCAAACTGTTATGCAGTGAACTACTACTTCAAATGAAGGAAAACAGCACAGCTGACTATATCAGTAATCTTTTCAAACATTAGCAGTTTTGACAGGCATTCATTATATGCCAGCCATATAGAAACACGGGAATCAATTTTAAAGTATTTTTTCCATCTAGTTCAGATCATGCTTCAGGAGTCTTGGGTGTCGGCAATGGCCAGGAGTGCCTTCACACAATTAAATCTTGTGCGCCAATTGCACCTGTACCTTAAGACACTAGATCTGGCCCCATTATAGTCCACACCATATTTACATCCCGCCTTTGAAAGCTATTCAGAAACTTCAGATGGTTCAAAGATCAGCAGCTAGATTACGAACTGGTGCTCTGTACAGGGAGAACTACTTTCATGTCACTCCTATGTTACGGCAGCTTCACTGGCTACCAGTTTGTTTCCGGGAAAAATACAAAGTACTGGTTATTACCTTTAAAGCCCTAAATGGTTTGGGCCAATATTACTTAGCCAACTGCATCTTCATATACAAGCCTGCTGCGATCAGCAGATGAGGCCCAGCTCTTTGTCTCACAACTGTCCCAGGTACAGCTGGTGGGAATGAGAGAAAAGGCCTTCTCCACAGTTGCCACCCACCTCTGGAACTCCTTGTCTAAGAAAATTCAAATGGCCCCTTCCCTTCTCTCATTTAAAAAAAATTAAAAACTTTTCTATGCTCTCAAGCATATAATGAGAAGGACTGATGAATTAATCAGCATAACTAATTGGCTTAGAACATGGAAATGGCTGCTATGCTGGTTTTATATTCTTTTAAATTTTTTAATGTTTAATTTTTTTTACTAATTTCAAAAACTTTTATGTCTTGATATGATAGTTGAGCTAAAATGTAATTTTAGTGTGTTGTCTAACTTGGTGGTAATGTATCATTATTGTTTGATGTTGATGTTTAATGTGTTATTTTTCATCTTATGGTATGTTGTGCTTATTAGTTGGTTATATTATATGGCATTGAATATATGTTGTTGGCCACCCTGAGACCCCCCCCCCCCCCCCCCGGGGAGATAGGGCAGGATACAAATATTTTTTTATTGTTATCACCACCACCACCACCAAGGAAAACAAAGTTCATTATAAGTCTACTATTTCCTAACTTAAGATGCTTAACACACACCACTTCCTGCATATAACAAATGTTTTTTACTTCTGGTTTATAAATTCCTTACAGAAAACATACTTACAACAACAGATTTTCTCTGGAAATTTATGTTGTTGATACAAACTACCTGGTGGGTTGTGCTGGAATGAGAGAAAAAATAATCAAAATAAGGATTTGTTGCCTTAATAAACATTAGCTGTTTATACATACACTACATAATACTTTTCAGAAATGGCTGGGCATTTCCTTTGTCAATTCTACATGAAGCTACCAACAAGCAAACTTGGACAGTGTTTTTACGATGCTTGGTTGAGGCCTAAGTCAACAGGTCCCATTACATCTGCCTCCTTATGGTACCACTAGATGTCCTAATGAACAAATAAAAACAGGTCTCTATTCCGCTTTATGTCAAGGCTGCAGATTAGGTGTCACTCCAGAGGTCTATGGGCTGCAATAACTGCCTTAGTATTGTATAAAACTGAGTTATAGGATATTACTTGTTTTCCAAGGTTTTTTTTTTTTTGCAGTTTTTATCTGAATATTAAAAAGCAAACTATGGTAATAAGAATAAAATAATAAGATACTTATAATTTATATGGTCTTGGGCTCTCAAAGCCTTTATCTCCTTTCTTCCTGTTCATTGTGAACCACAACGCTGGATATCTTGGTGAAAATCAAACACACATAAGCACCATTGTCCTCGTTAGGGGTGTTTCCAGTGAAACTTTTAATTCCTTTCTTAGCGAGTGTCTTTTCACTAAATATGTTTCAATAATGTTCAGCGTCTTCAAATAATGCAAAACGATGTCCAAAGGAAGAACACAATCCATATACAAAACAGTTTATACTCATGGCCTTCATGATCATGGCAGGAGATTGGACTTCCCCAAAACACTTGTAACACTGGTTTCTTAATCTAGGAAATTCATAGTATATTCAGCTATTGCAGTGCAACCTGTTGACAGTTTGAGGTAGAGCATGTATAAATAGTTTCTCTTGTCCTGCTTAAAGACCTTTTGGAGATTCTGGAGTTTGTCACTCTGAGCAAACTCTTCAGATTTTTTTTCTGTCAGCATTTAGATTATGTTTTTGTTTTATTTTAAGTCTTTGGAAGCAGTATCAGCTTTTAGATACTTGTTTGATCGAAAGATGTACATCTGGGTCTAGAGAAAGATGTAACTGGGTCTAGAGAAAAGCATTAAAACTCAGTACCAATAACTAAGTCTTCTGAATCAAAAATCCAGAAAGGGGAGGCTGATATCAACGAAGATAAACGTGAAAGCGAAAATCCCAGCTTTAGCAATCCTTTGCCAATTTCAGCACAGAAAGAGCAGATGTCAGAAGTGATTGAAAGTTTACTTGATGAATTATCTGCCAAAGATTGTTTACAACAGAACTACTAACAAACTTTCTAAGCCAGTTCTAAGGATTTCCAGTAAATGGTGATGCTGAAATCTGTACTGGATTGAACTGTTACCAAACTTTCTAAGCCAATTCCAGTTAAAGGTTAATACTATTGCTCAGTCTATATTCTAGAACAAATATGGGTTACTGTTGTTGCTCTTTTCTATATGAGAATACCACTGTGGGCAAGACTCTGCTCTGATCTGTTGGGGAACATCTAACTTTGTAAGGAAACACAGTTACTTCCAAGGTTTCTGAGAAGATATTAACAGGGCACGGTGTAGAGTCACACTGACTTCTTAGCAAAGCACAACATGGATGTTTATGTGAGGGATTTGTTCAGTATGTTGCAGAGAATGTGAGGAAAACACAACCGACGCTGAAGGTGAAGGGGCTTGAGTTTCAAGAGCTCTCAAAGCTGAAAGAAGGTTTCTTTTTCTCCCAGGCAGGGGGGATCATCCTCCAGGGTGAAAGGCAAGGCCTTCCTATTGAGAAATGGCGGGAACGTCATCTCTCAGAGAAAGCAAACGAAGGCAGGGCGCTTCAGAAGGTTTCCCTTGAAGCACGGAAGCTGGAAAGGCTTCTCCTCCTCCTCCGGTTGTAATTTCCCGAAGAGATATTCCAGCCTCTCTTCCCTCCGGCAGACGGAGGACGAACACGGCGCCGTTTCCTCACTCGCTCACACACTCAGCTGCTCCCGCCGCCATATTGTTTGTAACTTTTGACCTTACGTCTTCAACGTCGCGCTCGGATACGTGCTTACGTCATACGTACAACCACACCTTCTACTTTTCCTGAATAGTTTCTTGTTTGGGAGGTTGGGACAACTTTGTAGGACGCGCATGCGCACTGCGTAAGACTGTGGGTGTAGCTGCCTGGGTGATGCGCATGCGCACCCGCAACACTGTTCCTATTGGTTGCACTCAACTGTATAGTTTAGCTTGGGAACTTTTGAGCTTTTAAGGGAGGAAGAAGGAAATACAAAGTACATCCAGACGGGCCTATGCTTTGCTGTATCCATATTTCCAGCAGCAAATAATAATTAAATAGAATCATAGCACTGGAAGAGACCATATGGGCCATCTAGTCCAATCCCCTGCCATGCAGAATAAGGACAATCAAAGCACTCTAGGCAGATGGCCATCCAGCCTCTGTTTAAAGGCCTCCAAGGACTAACACTAAGAAAAGCTGCTTTTTTTTGTTTCTGGTTGGAAAGTGTTGTTTCCTGTTTAATTGTATGGCACTTACTTTGAAAGTATACTCCAGAAACTTTGTTTTTGTGGCTGCCACAAACTATGTTGACTTGTATTGTCGAAGGCTTGGTTGACTTGGTTGAAACTCAATTAGACATTCATAGAATCAAGGAGTTGGAAGAGACCTCATGGGCCATCCAGTCCAACCCCCTGCCAAGAAGCAGGAACATTGCATTCAAATCACCCCTGACAGATGGCCATCCAGCCTGTTTAAAAGCTTCCAAAGAAGGAGCCTCCACCACACTCCGGGGCAGAGAGTTCCACTGCTGAATGGCTCTTACAATCAGGAAGTTCTTCCTCATGTTCAGATGGAAGCTCCTTTCCTGCCATTTGAAGCCATTGTTCCTTGTCTTAGTCTCCAGGGAAGCAGAAAACAAGCTTGCTCCCTCCTCCCTGTGGCTTCCTCTCACATATTTATACATGGTTATCATATCTCCTCTCAGCCTTCTCTTCTTCAGGCTAAACATGCCCAGCTCCTTAAGCCGCTCCTCATAGGGCTTGTTCTCCAGACCCTTGATCATTTTAGTCGCCCTCCTCTGGACACATTCCAGCTTGTCAATATATCTCTTGAATTGTGGTGCCCAGAATTGGACACAGTGTGTTTCCAAGTGTGGTCTGACTAAGACAGAATAGAGGGGTAGCATGACTTCCCTGGATCTAGACACTAGACTCCTATTGATGCAGGCCAAAATCATTGAAAAACTAGGGCAAAATGTGCTGAAGGAGATTCCTACTGCAAAAACAAAGTTTCTGCAGTTTAATGAATGAATGCATGTTTTCAAACTGCTAGAAGCTGGGGCTTACAGCGGAAACTCACGCCACTCCTCGGATTCGAACTTGCAACCTTTCGGTCAACAAGTTTAGCAACTCAGTGGATTAACCCACATAGGAAATGGCATTTATAACCCAGGAACAAAAATCATGTTATATAGCAGGCATGGGCAAATGTCATCCCGCAGGCTGTTAGGAATAGTTGGAGTTGGATCGCAAAGCATCAAGAGGTCCGAAGTTTGCCCATACCTGTTATATAGTGTAATCAAACGTTATTATGAGACATAGTTTGGAGTCCCCGGTGGTGCGGTGGGTTAAAGTGCTGAGTTCCTGAACTTGCTGACCGACAGGTCGCAGGTTCGAATTTGTGGAGCATGGTGAGCTCCCACTGTTAGCCCCAGCTTCTGCCAATCTAGCAGTTTGAAAACATGCAAATGTGGGTAGATCAATAGATACCACTCCAGCAGGAAGGTAATGGTGCTCCATGCAGTCATGACCTTGGAGGTGACTACAGACAATGCCGAGTCTTTGGTTTAGAAATGGAAATGAGCACCCACCCCCAGAGTCAGACACAATTGGACTTAATGGCAGGGGAAAACCTTTACTTTTACCCTAGAGACATAATCCCACAGGGTTGGAAACTTTAAAGAGAGATCAAGCTTTTATCTTGCAAAACTTTTATTCAAGAATTCAAATGCATGTTAAATAACTTGACATGTAGTATTGTTATGTGCACAAAATTTGCTAGTAAAAGTCCACCGCAAACTGGAGCCACCAGCAGAATATTTTAAGCCATATCCAGTCCTAGAATTGTATTACTCTTTATGAAATGGGCCTTCTGGAATTGTAAACTTTGAGTCCGTTCTGCATTGAAGAGCGAGCGTATTTCGTCAACAGTGCTCCAGTAGTTTGTTTCTCCGAACACAAATCCCTGCAAAAAAGAATGGATGTATTCTTTATTAATTTCAAATAACACATCATTGGTTTTTGAAGTCTAAAAGTATTCGTATCAAGTAATAGATTCATCAGTTGGGTGTCAGAGTGCATCCACAACTATTTCATATTCTGAATTTAAGTGGGATAGAACAATAAAACAAAGGGTTGTAGGAAAGGACATAGAAGAGCTGTAATGTACACTGCCAAGTGAAGCCATGCAATTGATTTTAGGAGTCGTTTACAAAGCAACTGAGAGGAAAGGCAGACACTACAGCAATTGTGGGAGCCCCCGGTGGCGCAGTGGGTTAAAGCACTGAGCTGCTGAGCTTGTTGATCGAAAGGTCGCAGGTTCGATCCCGGGGAGCGGCGTGAGCTTCCGCTGTCAGCCCTAGCTTCTGCCAACCTAGCAGTTTGAAAGCATGCAAATGTGAGTAGATCAATAGATACCGCTCCGGCGGGAAGGTAATGGCGCTCCATGCAGTCATGCCAGCCACATGACCTTGGAGATGTCTATGGACAATGCTGGCTCTTTGGCTTAGAAATGGAGATGAGCACCACACCCCAGAGTCAGACATGACTGGACTTAATGTCAGGGGACTACCTTTACCTTTTTACAGCAATTGACTGAAACTCTGATATACAGGAATACAGAAATTAAATCCAATAAAGCATGCCTAGAGAAACGGCTGAATAATAATAATAGCCAGCATAGTGATCTTGTTTGCTGCGTACTAATCTTTTTGTGTTTCTAATAATGATGATGATGATGATGATAACAACAACAAGACAGAGTTTTGGACCACAATACTCCTGATCTCACGATCATGTCAAAAAACAAAGTATGGATTGTCGGTGTTGCAATCTCAGGTGACAGCAGGATTGAAGAGAAACAACTGGAAAAGCTGACATGATATGAGGACTTAAAGATCAAACTGCAAAGACTCTGGCACAAACCAGTCAAAGTGGTCCCAGTGGTGATCAGCACACTGGGTGCAGTACCTAAAGACCTTGGCCTGCACTTAAACATGATTGGCGGCGACAAGATCTTTTGCAGCTGGTAGATTACCATCTACCAGCCGCAAAAGGCCACCTTACTGGGATCTGCACGCATTATTCACCGATACATCACACAGTCCTAGACACTTGGGAAGTGTCCGACGTGTGATCCAATTCAACAGCCAGCAGAGTGTCTGCTGTGGACTCATCTTGTTGTATTTCAAATAATAATAATCACACCTAGCTCCAGCAGACAAGAGTCCTTTGTCCCACCCTGGTCATTCCACAGATATATAAACCCTTTTTCCTAGTTCCAACAGACCTCATTACCTCTGAGGATGCTTGCTACAGATGCAAGCTAAACGTCAAGAGAGATTGCCTCTAGACCATGGCCATATAGCCCCAAAAAACCCTACAACAACCCAATAATAATAATAATAATAATAAATCTTTGGAGACTAGGACACATGGCAATGGATTCAAAATGCAGGAAAAAATATTCCACCTAAACAATAGGAAAAAACTTTCTGATGGTAATTGCTGTTCAGTAGTGGAATATACTCTCTTGAAGTGTGGTGGAGACTCCTCCTCTGGAGGTTTTCAGTCAGAGGCTGGATGGCTATCAGTCAGGGGAGCTTTAATTGGATGTTCCTGTATGGGGTTGGATTAGATGGCCCTTGGGGACTCTTCCAACTCTAGGAGCCTATGTCGTAATTTCTTACATGCTTCGAGGTGGGGTAGACCACAGTTAAAACACATTTCTTCAAAATACACAGTACAAGTTGAACAGCAGAAATAAGCAGGAATGTCAGCTATCTGAAGTAAATAACAAACAGTAACTGAACTGAGTGAAGTGTGAAGAGCTGAGTAACATCATTTACCAGAACAAATACATTGCAAGGAACTTAAGACACAATAACAAAACAACAATACTTGATAAATATCATATGGAGTTTAGTTTTTCTCAATTTCCACAGAAAAAAAGACCTACAATAGAAAGAGAATTGTAAGAAGCTTTACAAAACAAAAATCAGTACTAGTTGTATAGAGACAACAGTGGCAGACCTTGACAAGTAAAGTCAGAAAGTGTTTGAGATGCTTTAGGGTTCAGTATAAAGAAGCCCTGAGGAATCATCTTTGTATAACTTACTGTATGTATGGCACTATATCAGCTTCTGTCCATTTCTCCCTAATTTTGAACAAAACATTAAATCTTTCTTGGTTATCTTCTGGTAAGTCTTCAACGTTTAGCAAGGAAATCGTCTCTGGCCTGGAAGAGTGATCCGCAAGAGCCAAACCCTTGAGTAAAAAAAGATACAACAGATTTCATTAAAAGCAATCTTTACTCCAAGGATTTCAGGTTGACATGCAAGGGGCTAAATCTTGATGTTAGTTCTAAGAAGGTAAACCCATTTAATGAAGGAGATTTACCTTTGTGTTAATTCATTAAATAATTAATAGAAAAGGTCCTACTAGAGGCATGGGCAAACTCCGCCCCTCCAGGTGTTTTGGACTTCAACTCCCACCATTCCTAATAGTCAGGAGGCCAGAGTTTGCCCGTACCTGAACTAGATAGGAGTCACTATACTCCTTTTGAAGCAGCCCAAAGATTTCATCTTCTACACATTCACTTTAATTAGTGTAAAATTATATTACCTTTAACTGGTCCAATCTAGTAACCATTCCTTCAGGGACACTTTGCTGCCATACTTCTTGAAATTCCGAAAGACTGAATTTAACTGCATTGTTTAAAAGCATTTGAGCAATAGCTTTACATATCTTCTCTTCATACATCTCAAAGTAGGTCTCGTCTAGTGAGGAGCATTGCAAACAGAACAACGTTGTCAGGCAAATGAAGCACCTTTTGCGCCACAGAGAAATAAAATCTTCTAATTACTTTAAAAGTGTTTAGTCTGGGTAGATTTGGAGAAGACATTTGAGAGCGAGTTTGCCTTCATATTGTACAATCACAAAGGAAAATGATTTTCAGTTGGAGATGAAAGGGGAGGCGTAACTCCTTTACTGTGATGCCACCATGGCCAATATCAAGAAGCCTGAGAGTTTAAGGGGAGATGGTGGCAGGGTACAAATAAAATTTATTATTATTAAGGCCCCATCTAGACTGCCATATAAATTCCAGATTATCCACTTTGAACTGGATTATATGAGTCTACACTGCCATATAATCCAGTTCAAACCATATAATCTGGATTTTATATGGCAGTATAGATGGGGCCTAAGTATACTGTAAAACACACATGACAACCAGAACCTAAGGACCACTGATCTTTGGGGTTTGTGTATTGTTAAAATGTCCAGGCATATTTTTTATATTTGCACAAGAGCAGCTGCACTCCAAAACTTGCATATGAACAGGCCTCTTTTGTTATCCAGACAGGCTTTTAAAGAAGGAAGCTTGTAAGATATGCTAATAATATAATATATTGTATGAAAATATTTCTTGTAAGCCACTCTGAGTCCCCTTCGGGGTGAGAAGGGTGGCATATAAATGCCGTAAATAAATAATTAAAATAAGATCAAGGTAGAAGGTGCTGTGGTTGTATTGTATTGGTTTTATTGTGAACCGCTATGAGCCTCTTTTTAGAAAGCTAAAGTGGGATACAAATAAAGTAGTAGTAATAATAATAACACTATGTAACAAAATTTTAAACATTTTCTGTTCCTGGTTTGAAAGTGTTATTTTCTGTTTAAATGTGCGGTACTATACTCCAGAGACATTGTTTTTGTGGCTGCCACAAACTATGTTAAATTGTTGAGGCTCTATGAGATATTCATTGAAAAACTATAGCAACATTTCCTGAAGGATGTCCCACAAAAACAAAGTTTTTGCAGTTTAATAAACTTTTTTTTCTTTTTTTTATGATAGAACTTATTAAGAAATGACATTAATAATCCAGGAACAAAACTTGTGTAACATAGTGTAATAACGTGACACCAACCTCCACCCTTCTTTGATTCATATATATTTAAATGTTTATTTTTATATATGCACGTGTGCCTGTCAATTATTATTTATGTGTATACTGATGTACAAGTCTAGAAATTTAATCTAAAATCAGTACCCAAAATCTAGACTGATTTATCTACTGGTCAAAGTAAATACTATACCTGAATTCTTATATATAAAAAAGGAACAACTCCCTTTTTCTGAGTTAGGTAACCAAGGCAAGATCTTATTTCATCAAATAGAACCCTATTCTCTTTGGTTTGGGTGCTATTTCTGGCCTTTTCAAACTATCTGGATGGGAAAACAATGGTGGAGGACAGGGATGGCTGGCTCCTGAGGCAGTGCTGGTACTTTCCCTTCTCTGGGGGATGGCACTCAACTTATCTATGGATCAGATCAAAATGCATAATTTTGGACTCAAAATTGCCTTCAACTTTTAGATGAGGTCAATTTATAATATATATTCTCATCTCATTATGTTGGGATTTTTTTTTTAAAAAATCATACCAAATGGGAGTAACTTACCTTCATCAATGTATTTCCTCCCATAACACATGAGAATGTGTTCTATCATATTCCTGGAAGAGACATTTGTCTAATTTTATTATTCTATCTAAAAAATTAAGAGATGTTGCAGAATTTGGCCTGATTCTGGCCACTTAAATGATGATACTAGTTTGACCAAAGACAACCACTAATCAATTTTGTCATAAAGAATATATCCAAGTGTTACGTGCAATTTAACAGTCTTGTATTGCTTATTAAGTGAAATAGAAGGGACATTCTGAAGACTGGAGGATCAGCTGTACCCTTGCCCTGTTGTGCCTGTACAGGTAATCCCCAAGTTACAAACATCTGATGTACAAATGACTCAAAGTTATGAATGGAGCTGAGACAACAGGAAGTGAGAGAAATCTACCCCTAAGAAGGGAAAATCACTCCTGAAAGAGTTACAGTGGGGAAAAGGGGTCTCCACTGAAGCTTTATCATCAGTCTTTGTTTACACAGCAAGCAAAATTGTTCAAAATCCAGTTATCTCAGGGACACAAAATTATATGAATTCTTCTGAATAGGGGCACAAATAGCAAAACAAATGCCACAGAGATGTTAACTCTTCCCTATGCGATTCAAAGCTTGTCATATATAGAGAGATGGAGGGAGAGAGGGAGGGAGGGAGAGAGGGAGGGAGGGAGGGAGGGAGGGAGGGAGGGAGAGAGCGAGGGAGGGAGGGAAGGAGGGAAGGAAGGAAGGAAGGAAGGAAGGAAGGAAGGAAGGAAGGAGGCTGGAGTTACACTTAAAAATGTACCTGTTCCAACTTACATACCAATGCAACTTAAGAACCTACAGAACCTATCTTGTTCATAACTTGAGGGCTGTCTTATGCATTATGGCAGAGCTCCTCAAACTAAGGCCCAAGTGCTGGATGCGGCTCTCCAAGATCATTTACCCAGCCCTCACTCAGTCAACCTAAGTCTGAAACGGCTTGAAAGCACACAACAGCAGCAACAACAATCCAATCTCATCAGCCAAAAGCAGGCCCACACTTCCCACTGAAATGCTTATAAGTTTATATTTGTTAAAATTGTTCTTCATTTTAATTATTGTATTGTTTTAAAGTGTTTTTGCACTACAAATAAGATATGTGCAGTGTGCATAGGAATTCATGTTTTTTTCAAATTATAATCTGGCCCCCCAAGAGTTTGAGGGACTGTGACCTTTGTTTTAAAAGTTTGAAGACCCCTGCATTATGGTATGCAAAAGAAGAGACTTTCATAAGGATCATAGCTGAGGACGGAATGAAAGCTAGACACCCACTTTTTTATTTGTTGACAAAGTGATGCAATTAGCAGCTTCACAAGTCTGGCTCTAAGCTTGGACTGTGTTGTTCTGGATGCACTGGTGACTCCCCAGGAGCCACAGACCATATACATGTGCAACACAGACATAAAGTTGCTTCTGACGTTGAGAGCTTTCATGCTAAAACAGGGTTCTCAACCTGTGGGTCCCCAGGTGTTTTGGCCTTCAACTCCCAGAAATCCTAACAGCTGGAAAACTGGCAGGGATTTCTGAGAGTTGTAGGCCAAAACACCTGGGAACCCACAGGTTGAAAACCACCATGCTAAAATAAGGTGCAGGCAGGGCCATACCTTACTTTACAAGAGAATTCTACTTCATGAAAGTGCTGTCCTCTGATTTGGGAAAGAGGAGCTGTAAGAATAAGGAAGCTACAAATACAGGTTGAGGTCATGGAATCAGGCAGTCTTGTATCCTAATTCTACATAACAGCAGCACTTTCACAACTCAAATATGGAGAGAATCACTTCAGCTTAAAAAAAAAAACACTTGACACTTTTATGTATTTACAAAAATACTTACTTTGGTTCTAGTGGTCCAAGCTCTTGAAGGCAGACACTTAAAGGAACTTTGTTGAATGGCCAGGATTCTGAGTATATCAGCTGAGTCACATGATTCAACAGTTTCATCTCATAATCAAAGTCTAGGATCCTCCAATATCCTGCCAAGCAGAGAAATGGGTTTGAATAGGAAACTTTGTGAAATTGTTTACATTATGGTCCGTATTTATATATACATTGTTTACCTTATGGCCCCTATTTATATATATTATTTTTATATATTTATATATCAGGCCGCTCTGGGGGCAGAAGAGGTAAACGTGCATGAAATAAATAAATAAATAAATATTTCTTCAGGAGATACATCTCAAGACCCTCTATGAATACTTAATAGTGAAGGCTATATTTAGACTACATGTAGGCTGGAAGAATTCCACAGAATCACACTTTAGAAATATACCTTCAATTTGGCATGCTTTTAGATTCACTAGTTGTTGCATTATCTCTTCTTTACTTGCTTGGACTTGATCCAGTAAGTCTTCTGTTGTGTACTGCAAACACAAAGAGTGTCAAACTTACATGAATTTGTAATGGACTTTATCAATATGACATATTTGTTGATAACATCAACCAAATTTATAATACAGAAAGCCAGTTCTTGATATTCCAGCCCACCTTTCAACATACTCTCATGAAGAGATGAAGAAGCTGTGATATCCTAGAAGTCATTGGATTACATTTTCCTTGACCAGTGGCCAAGGATTATGGGGATTCATTCCAAGAACATCCAGAGGATCAGTTTCTTCACCTTTGGTCTAAAATTAATCAAAAACGAAAATGCTACATATAAAGGACCCATTTAATTCTAAATGACTTTGGTCACTAGAGGCAAATAATGAAACCAGTTTGATTCCCCACTCAATGATGTTCTCAAGCCCCATTCTCTTTATCTTCTCTCATGTAAGTGAAAAGATGATGCTTAAGAGACAACTGAGTATATCAGCTGAGTCAGCTTTGAGTATATCAGCTTTGTCTTCTGGCAGCCTTACCCAGTCAATTTTAACTATGAATTATAAATGCATGTATTCTGTTTACTGTATTTTAATCTTTGTGCTGTGTATTGTAGAAATACATTTTATATATGTATTTTACAATGATGTATATTTATTAGAGTTGTGACTAGAGGAGAGATGGGTATGAAATACAAATAATAATAATAATAATAATAATAATAATTATTATTATTATTTGAAACACAACAAGATGAGTCCACAGCAGACACTCTGCTGGCTGTTGAATTGGATCCCACGTCGGACACTTCCCAAGTGTCTAGGACTGTGTGATGTATCGGTGAATTATATGTGCAGATCCCAGCAAGATGGCCTTCTGCAGCTGGCAGATTGTAATTTTGTCAGTGCTGATTAGGTTTAAGTGCAGGCCAAGGTCTTTAGGCACTGCACCCAGTGTGCCGATCACTACTGGGACCACCTTTACTAGTTTGTGCCAGAGTCTTTGCAGTTCAATTTTGAAATCCTCATATCGTGTCAGCTTTTCCAGTTGTTTCTCTGCAATCCAAGTAATTATTATTATTAGTCATATAGAGTCAAAGAAATTGGAGTTAGGATGGTATTGCACAGATGGCCCTACCTCTGTGTGTGTGGGTGTGTGTCAGGGGAGGGGATAAATAATGGGGTAAAGCAACCCTGAATGGATGGATAATAGGAACTGTATGTGAAGAGAGTATATACTGGGCTTTGGCCACACTGCATCATTGACATTTAGTTCTTTAAAGGTTTATGCACATGACATGAGAATGTAGTCTTCATCCTGGAAAGGGGTCCTTAAACCTTGGACTAAGAAACACCTGAATCCAAAGCCCAATCACAAAGGTGCTGAGTAAACAGATTTAGGCAAATCTTTATTTGTTCCAAGCCGAGGCCAACACTTCAATCTGTCCCAAAGGAGATATCCCTGTAATGGTCATGAGCAAGCTTTGGCCCTCCAGGTGTTTTGGACTTTAACTCCCACAATTTATTTATTTATTTATTTATTTATTTATTAATGCACTTGTATACCGCTAATATCTCAACCTAAATCGGCGACTCATTGCGGTTTACAACATTTAAAAAACAATATTCAGTTAAAAGCATAAAACACATATACAGTACAAATTATTGGGCCACCAATAACAATCCTATGCATCTCATAACTGGAATCGTAATCCAAAATTCATCGTCCGTGTATAATTGGTGGTAGAGGCTCCTTCTTTGGAGGCTTTTAAGCAGAGGCAGGATGCCCATCTGTCAGGGGTGCTTTGAATGCAATTTTCCTGCTTCTTGGCAGAGGGTTGGACTGGATGGCTCACAAGGTCTCTTCCAACTATGATTCTAATTCCTAACAGCCAATGGGCTTTTAGGAATTATGCGAGTTAAAGTCCAAACACCTGGAGTGCCAAAGTTTGCCCATCTTTGTTCTATAACTTTAATATAAGGTAGGCCAGTAATTAAAACCAATGGATACTTCTAGTTATTACATTTTCTTCAGTTACTCTACTACTATTCTACTAAATCAGACTAAAGTGTACAAGTGTCAAAGCTTGCTCCATCTTTTTCTATCTGAAGGGAGCTTTCTACTATTCATTTCATTTTGTTAAAAAAAACCTTTGAATTTGTTGAGGTTTGCTCTTGTTGATTGTCTGGTCCTTCATAAGGGTTTTCCATTAGAAGCTTCTTGAGTTTCTTTAATTTAGGCCGACATCTTCTTAGTTCCCAGAAATTTTTGGAGAATCCTGCAATCTACAGAAAGAAGTTTGAATGGAGGTTACCATGATTCATTGGCAAACTGGCATTTGCAAACACCCACTAATCAGGCACAAACCATATGACCAAGTGGCAGGATTCCCTTTTTTGTTTGGCAATTTCAGTTATCCTTTTCAGTGTATTTGATCCACCAACAAATCCACCCACAATTTTAATTCCTTCAGAAAAAATACGAATGCAAAATATATTTTAAACCCCCCTTTCCTCATGCACAGCTGGTTATTCATGCAACAAATACCTGAACGTGAACAACATCACAAGGAGGCTTATCTGCATCAAGTTGTTCAGGAGTTTCACAGCCAGGAATGAGAAGCAAGGTATTAGATGTGTCTGCAATTTTCATGTCGTAAGTCTTATCTGCACTGCAGAGCACAGCATGTTCCTCTCTGTCTCCACGGATCACCAGACTGCAAAATAAAGTAACTGAACTAGATCCAATACATAGGTAACAATCGCTTTGAACAAACCCTTATTTCAGAACTGAATGAGAACAAATTAAAAAACAAATGAAAATAAAATTACAATAAATTACTATATTTCATAGATAAAAACCAGTGGATGTGGCTCTTAATGAGACATGCCACATTATCACGGGGTGTCTGCGCCCTACACCACTGGAGAAATTACACTGTCTAGCCGGTATTGCACCACCTGACATCCGCCGGGAAGTAGCAGCCAACAGTGAAAGGACCAAGGCAGTGACATCTCCAGCTCATCCCCTGTTTGTGTATCAGCCAGCATGTCTATTTACATCAAGAAATAGTTTTCTAAGATCTATAGAGACTCTCGCTGGAACACCCCAGCAAGCGAGAGTCCAAAAGTGGCAGGCTCAAACCCAGAACCTCAATCAATGGCTGATACCAAATGAGAGACTCCCTCCTGGGCACACAGAAAACTGGGTGCCTTGGAAGGCGCTGAACAGACTGTGCTCTGGCACCACGAGATGCAGAGCCAATCTTAAGAAATGGGGCTACAAAGTGGAATCCATGACATGCGAGTGTGGAGAAGAGCAAACCACTGACCACCTGCTGCAATGCAACCTGAGCCCTGCCACATGCACAATGGAGGACCTTCTTGCGGCAACACCAGAGGCACTCCAAGTGGCCAGATACTGGTCAAAGGACATTTAATCAACTACCAAGCTTGCAAATTCTGTGTTTTGTCTGTCTGTTTGTTTGTTTGTTTGTTTTTGTTAAAAATGTAATACAAATGTCTGATTGCTGATGACACGATAAATAAAAAAATAAAATAGATAAAAACATATGCATATATATTTATTTATTTACTGCATTTTTACCCTGCTCTATTTCAACTCCAAAATGGACTCTGGACCCTTCCACATGGTCCTATGTCCCAGAATACCAAGGCAGAAAATCCCACAATATCTGCTTTGAACTGGGTTATCTGAGTCCACACTGCCATATATTCCAGTTCAAAGCAAATAATGTGGGATTTTGTACAGCTGTGTGGAAGGGGCCTCAGAGAGGCTTCTAAATTGGCAATATTCAATGCCGCATTAAACACATATAATTAAATACATTATGCATTAAAATCATTTTTAAAAATTATAAAACAATAGTATATAAATACATTAAACTGTTAAACATTGCACGCAGAACTGAAAACTTATATGAAAACTTATACCAAACACAGCATTTTCCCAAATGAAGCAGAGAGTGTTTGAGGACCGGGACATCCGTAGGGATACCAAGGTGCTTGTCTATAAAGCTATTGTCCTCCCAACCCTGCTCTATGCCTGCGAAACGTGGACTGTCTACAGACATCACATGCAACTCCTGGAAGGATTCCATCAGTGCTGCCTCCGGAAAATCCTGCAAATCTCTTGGGAAGACAAGCGGACAAACGTCAGCGTGCTGGAAGAAGCAAAGACCACCAGCATTGAAGCGATGGTCCTCCAACATCAACTCCGCTGGGCCGGCCACGTTGTCCGGATGCCTGACCACCGTCTCCCAAAGCAGTTGCTCTACTCTGAACTTAAGAACGGAAAACGGAACGTTGGTGGACAGGAAAAGAGATTTAAAGATGGGCTCAAAGCCAATCTTAAAAACTCTGGCATAGACACTGAGAACTGGGAAGCCCTGGCCGTTGAGCACTCCAGCTGGAGGTCAGCTGTGACCAGCAGTGCTGCAGAATTCGAGGAGGCACGAGTGGAGGGTGAAAGAGAGAAACGTGCCAGGAGGAAGGCGCGTCAGGAGGAGGAAGGCGCCTTCCCCCTGGAAACCAATGCCTTCACTGTGGGAGAAGATGCGAGTCAAGAATAGGGCTCCACAGCCACCTACGAATCCACAAGGAAACCCATCATGGAAGACCATCTTACTTGTCCAACGAGGGATCGCCTAAGTAAGTAAGTAAGTAAAGTACCAAATACAAAAATATTTTTATTATTTTTAAAGTCTGTATGGCACTCACAAATTGCATCTAAATCAAAACCCTACTATCCCAAATGCATAGAACAGAGTAACCACATTGAAAACTTAAAATCTAGATGCTATTATTGGATGCCATAGTGGCTAATGATGGGGGTTGCAGTCCAGCATTTGGAGAGCCACTCTTTGCCTATGTAAACTTTCTGAATGGTTTGTGGCTCCAGTTCCTACCAACATGGACAATAATAGGGGATGACAGCATACTTGCCTTGAAGGGCTGCAATTTGCTCAAACCTGCAATTCCTTCCTAGCCGCTAGGGGCCGCTGTGGAGCACACAGTCCAAGCATGCTATACCTCATCCTGCCACTAGAGGGCGGGGGAGAAACAAGAGCTAGTGCGCATGGGTACCTTCTCCCGGCCTCCAACTCAGCACACAGTTCCGGCTCCAGCTGCAGGAGGCAACATTCCCCAGCGCCCACCTGCGGACCGAAGCTAAGGGACTGCACAACGGGCAACAGCTCCGCCGGGTTCACTTTCGCGACATGCAGCGTAGCATCAACTTCTTCCCGGGTCCGCATTTTGGGCCCTACGGAAGCCGTGTTGGGCCAATAACTTTCCGAATAGCGCGGGAGATCACTCAAAAGTGGGCGTGGCTTTGCGGATTGTCCAATCACAGAGAAGACGGCGGAGCTAATGAAGGCATGGGAGGAAAAATTGTCTGCGGCCGTCAGACGTGTAGCTTAATTCAAGGTTGATTTTATGGTTGACGTCCTTGCAACGGTTCTGTATAAAGTTGAGCGGGAATTTTTTTAATTCAGGAGATAACAAAAGCAGTTAAAATGTGTGACTTATTGCAAAATAAAATGTATTATTCTTAAGAGATTGATAAACAGATTTTTTTAATTACGAAAATATTGATCTTGTTATTGCTGCTGTTGTTATGTTTATATAACATTTTATATATAAATAAAATATTTTAAAAGTGACTCAAAAGTTGCTAACAGTGCTAAAAACAATACAACATTCTCAACAGATCTTAATCGCATGGACAGCCTTAACTTTTTTATTCAATGATATAGAGTTGGAAGAGACCCCCAAAGGCTATCTAGTCCAACCCCATTCTGCCATGCAGGAAAAGCACAATCAAAGCACTCCCGACAGATGGCCATCCACCTGCTTACATCTTGTCACTTCAGGATCTTGTTGAGTTCCTTCATAGCTGCCCTTCCAAGTCCTAGCATTGGGAGGATGGATGGCAAAGGAAAATAGAGACTGCCATATACTGCCATAGAGTTGTTGTAGTTTTTTTCGGGCTATATGGCCATGTTCTAGAGGCATTTTCTCCTGACGTTTCGCCTGCATCTATGGCAAGCATCCTCAGAGATAGTGAGGTCTGTTGGAACTAGGAAAAATGGGTTTATATATCTGTGGAATGGCCAAGGTGGGACAAAGGACGCTTGTCTGTTGGAGCTAGGTGTGAATGTTTCAACTGACTACCTTAGAATCATAGAATCAAAGAGTTGGAAGAGACCTCATGGGCCATCCAGTCCAACCCCCTGCCAAGAAGCAGGAATATTGCATTCAAATGGCAAAGGAAAATAGAGACTGCCATATACTGCCATAGAGTTGTAGGTTTTTTCGGGCTATATGGCCATGTTCTAGAGGCATTTTCTCCTGACGTTTCGCCTGCATCTATGGCAAGCATCCTCAGAGATAGTGAGGTCTGTTGGAACTAGGAAAAAGGGGTTTATATAACTGTGGAATGGCCAAGGTGGGACAAAGGACTCTTGTCTGCTGGAGCTAGGTGTGAATGTTTCAACTGACTACCTTAGAATCATAGAATCAGAGTTGGAAGAGACCTCATGGGCCATCCAGTCCAACCCCCTGCCAAGAAGCAGGAATATTGCATTCAAATCACTCCGGACAGATGGCCATCCAGCCTCTGTTTAAAAGCTTCCAAAGAAGGAGCCTCCACCCCACTCCGGGGCAGAGAGTTCCACTGCTGAACGGCTCTCACAGTCAGGAAGTTCTTCCTCGTGTTCAGATGGAATCTCCTTTCTTGTAATTTGAAGCCATTGTTCTGCGTCCTAGTCTCCAGGGCAGCAGAAAACAAGCTTGCTCCTTCCTCCCTATGACTTCCCCTCACATATTTATACATGGCCATCATGTCTCCTCTCAGCCTTGATTAGCAATTTTAATTTTAGAGTTTTTTAATACTGGTAGCCAGATTTTGTTCATTTTTATGATTTCCTCCTTTCTGTTGAAATTGTCTACATGGATTTCAATGGCTTCATATTATTTGAAATAATCTCAAAAAACATTATTTGAGAAAACAGAAATGTTGGACCACTCCAACAACCACCATGTCAGACTACACAGAGAAGCCATTGAAATCCACAAGTATTTAAAACTAATATTAGAACAGCACAACAACAGAGAGGAAACAAACAAGGGCATCTAATCACCTCTCAACAAAAGATTGCTCCAGGCACTGCCAGGCAATCAAATGCTAATCAAGCTAGTCACTCCCAGTGCTAGTCAGTTGAAACATTCACACGTAGCTCCAACAGACAATGGTTCTTTGCCCCACCCTGGTCATTCCACAGATATACAAACCCCTTTTTCCTAGTTCCAACAGACCCCACTACCTCTGAGGATGCTTGCCATAGATGCAGGTGAAACGTCAGGAGAAAATGCTTCTAGAACATGGCCATATAGCCCGAAAAAACCTACAACAACCCAGTGATTCCGGCCATGAAAGCGTTTGACAATATACTGCCATAGAATCCACATGATCAAATAATCCACATTATCTGCTTTGAGTTGGATTATATGAGTCCACACTGCCATATAATCCAGTTCAAAGCAGATAATCTGGATATTATGTGGCAGTGTAGAAGGGGTCTCATTCCCAGTTCAAGATATATGTATTCCATCATTTACGGCAGACACTTCTGCAACCAGACACCAAAAGGGTCTCTACTTTCCTTTGCCATCCTCCCAATGCTAATGCTGCTTAATATCTTCCCATTATACAGAGAACAAGGAGGAAGAAAATGGCTTGCATGTATTCAAGGGCCTTTGTAAAATTGGGACTTTGTTGTCAGACCTCACTACCTCTGAGGATGCTTGCCATAGATGCAGGCGAAACGTCAGGAGAGAATGCCTCTAGAACATGGCCATATAGCCCAAAAAAACCTACAATAACCCAACCCTGAAATTGCTCAGTAATTCTTGAATAGAACCACATGGGGGCAGACTGATACAAAACATCCATAGGATTCTGTAAACATGGTCTACATTTGATTTCTCCTGCAATTAGGGATACTGAACTTTCAGATAATTACCAACCTTTCTTTTTCTATTATGGCTTGTGGTCTGCAACACGAGATTATGTCACTGCGTAAATATTATTGTAGTGTTGAACATAGACTGATGTGGAAAGGATTAGTTGCACTACATTTTTGTTACAACAGTTTTCAGTTGCTAATTACTATTTACTTGGCTCTAGTAGTAACCTGATAGGAATCCTTGCTTGTTTGTTGCAACATACTTGTAACACGTTGTAATAATAAATAACTCTCTGGCTAGAGTTGAGTATAGTGCATTTCATTTTTCCCACCTTGTTGCTTTTCTTTCATGATCAGCTCTCCTATGTGGTATAAATAAACATAACATAGAATCAAAGAGTTGGAAGAGACTTCATGAGCCATCCAGTCCAACCCCCTGCCAAGAAGCAGGAAAATTGCATTCAAAGCACCCTTGACAGATGGCCATCCAGACTCTGTTTAAAAGCTTCCAAAGAAGGAGCCTCCACCACACTCCGCGGCAGAGAGTTCCACTGCTGAACAGCTCTCACAGTCAGGAAGTTCTTCCTCATGTTCAGATGGAATCTCCTCTCTTGTAGTTTGAAGCCATTGTTCCTTGTCCTAATCTCCAGGGAAGCAGAAAACAAGCTTGCTCCCTCCTCCCTGTGGCTTCCTCTCACATATTTATACATGGCTATCATAACAACAACAAAGTATGGATCGCCAATGTTACAATTCCAGGTGATAGCAGAATTTACAAGAAGCAACTGGAAAAGGTTACATGATATGAGGATTAAAAGATTGAACTGCGAAGATTCTGGCACAAGCCAGTAAAGGTAGTCCCAGTGGTGATCAGCACGCTGGGTGCAGTGCCTAAAGACCTTGGCCTGCACTTAAAAATAATCGGTGCTGACAAAATCATCTTTCAGCTGCAAAAGGCCACCCTACTCGGATCTGCATGCATTATTCACTGATATATCACACCGTCCTAGATAGTGTCCGACATGTGATAGAATACAAAAGCCAGCATAATGATCTTGTTTGCTGTGTGCTAATCTTGTTGAGCATCTAATAATAATGATGATTATGATTATGATCGCAACAACAACAACACCAACAACCATGTTCAGTTATTTTCTCTGATACCAAAGAGGCCAACAGGTGAGGAATGGAGCGGTTTCCCCATCTGTTGTCACTTAATTTCTTGCCTACATTGGATTTTTTAATTTTATTATATTATATTTTTACTTTGTTTTGCCCCTTAGTTTCCACATTAGTGCCTAAATGCTTTTATGCTTTCATGTTAAGCTTTTATGCTTTTATGATAAGCTGCTTTGAGTCTCCGGCAGGAAAAACCAAGCAGGTTATAAATAATAATAGCAACAACAATAATAAATCCAGGACTGCTCTTTCTATATAAGAATAGAATAATTATTAATTCTTATATTTCATGTTTTAAATGTCCCTTTATCTTACCTTATGATGAATTGTCTTATTGATTTTATGCTTAGTTAGATTGTGATTTGGTGTGTGTATGTAAGGCATTGAGTTTTACCACTATTTCTGTGTAAACCGCTTTGAGTCTTCCCAGGGGTGAGAAAAGCAGTATATAAATACTGTAAATAAATAAATAAAATAATATATATTGGGCCCTTGGAGTTAATTCCAAAACTCCATGAATGCTCATGCCCCGTTATATACAACAGTGTAGTAAAATCAGAGTTGTTTTTCTCCAGGCATGACTTATATAAAATGACAAGTTATGTTCTGGGTGGATAATATTGGGAGATGTAGTGCTGGAGACAAGGTTTCGTCTCCATATCTATATCCTTGATGCAAAATTTTGGCCTTTCTTGGCTTTTCATCCACAGTTTATTATGCCAAGTCTGTTTGTAGCAAAAACTCAAAATCACTTCATGGAGAGAAGCCTCATAAATTGAATTCTCTTGAAACAGATTCAATCTTTGGAGAGAGAGAGAAAATGTTGAAAACTGCCCCAACTTTGTGTAGCTGTGTCACATGTTTAGTGCAGCTTGGCCCGAAAACTTGATGTGGTTCATTCTTTTAACCACAGGATATCGCTTAAACTTGTTTAGACACGATTGGCTTGCAAAGAGTGTGTTATCAAATGTACTTTCGAGACAGAAGGAGCAGAGGTTATATTCAGTGATGGGATCGTCAGCATCAGATCCTATTGTGGTGTAGCAGCCTCATCAAGGAGACTTCGGATGTTAACCATTGGTAGTATGAGATGCTTCAAAGATTTTTCCCTGAGAAAAGAAATAATAGGAAGGAACGATGAACTGGGGTCTGAATTTGGCCATATTGAAGGTCCAGACCAGCCATCTTTGCTTTGCTAGGTGGTCATGCTTTATCTTGTATGACACCCCTATTTGGTTGTTTATCAGCTCTCCCCCCCCCCCCCCAGTTTTTCCACATTTGAAAAGGTTGAAATGCAAAGTCTTTGTTAGTAAGCACAAATAAGATGACATCTCCAGTCCCAGATTTTTGCTTTTGAGCTCACTAACCACAGCACTATCCATGCCTACCTCCGAAAAGATTTTTTGCATTATTCGGTTATGGCATTTCAGCACTCCTTTATCTACTATTGCTGCTTTTTGCAGCTTTGTAGTTTAGTGAATAGAGTTGTGGTCAGAAATAACTCGGGAAACTACAAACATTACGATTTCATAGAAAAGAGCCATGTCAATTAAAGAGGTATCATATAACACCATGTAACACGATTTCTGTTCCTGGGTTATAAATGTCATTTCCTAATTGGGTCCATCATAAAACCATGGAAAAAGTATATGAAACTGCAAAAGCTTTGTTTTTGCAGGACATCCTGCAGCACATTTTGCTATAGTTTTTCAATGAATATCTCAACCAATTTAACATAGTTTGTGGCAGCCACAAAAATGAAGTTTCTGGAGTATCACAACTACTTTCAAAGTAAGGACCACACAATTAAACAGGAAATAACACTTTCAAACCAGGAACAGATTTTCCCCCCAAAATTTTATTGCATCGTGTAATTGTTTGGATGAAAAAGATCCTCAGATAGCATCTATTCTTATAGGATGATATAAGCTCATCCTATAATTTATTAGTCTTTAAGGCAGAGCTTTCCAAACATTTTATGTTGGTGACATGTTGTTTAGATATGCATCATGTCACCACAAAGTAATCCAGTTTTACTAGCAAGTTTAGTTTTACTTAAACTACACCTTGTAAGAGCTACGGACACATACATAAATTATAATAACAAAATGTATGGATATATAGCATATCATGAAAAACTTCCATGCCTCTGTTTAGATATATATGAATTACTGTTTATTTCATATAGACTCACAGGCTTCTCATTACATTTGTGTGACACACCTACACAAATGTAGCAGACACTCAAACATGTCATGACACACAGTTTAGAAAACTGCTTTAAGGTATCATAGGATTTAAAGACATGTCATGACACACAGTTTGGAAAGCTCTGCTTTAAGGTATCATAGGATTTAAAGACAACTTTACTAATTGGAGACATCATGCTGACTTTGTGTATCCAGGGGTAGCTATGTTGACCATGCAGCAAATCATGCTATCGGTTGAGCATCCCTTATCCATAATTCAGAAATACTCCAGAATCCAATATTATCCACATGTCTGGCTGAGATAGTGGCACCTTTGATTTCTAATGGTTGTATACATAAACCTTGGCTTATGCACAGAAATATTAAAAATGTATAGAATTGCCTTCAGACCACATATGCAACTGTGTATATCAAAGATAAAGGAATTTCATTTTCAAACTTGGGTCCTATCTCCAAGACATCTTGTTGTGTCCAAATATAGGTATTTCAAAATCTCAAAAAATCCAGAACACTTCTGGTCCTAAGCATTTCAGATAAGAGATACTCAACCTATAATGTGTAAGACTGAGAGATCAAAAGCAAAGAAGGAGAAGAAAATATAATACAGTACAGGCAGCCCCCAATTTATGATCAAGATAGGTTCTGTAGGATTATTATTTTAAGGTTTCTTCTTAAGTTGAATTGGTATGTAAAACAGGTACATTTTCATATGGAACTCCAGCTAAATATATATAAAGAGCTTGGGATGGCATAGGGAAGGGTTAACACCCCTGTGTTGCTTGTTTTGCTGTCTGTGCCCATGTTCAGAAGATCTAACCTCACTTTCTGTCCTTGTGAAAATAGGATTCTGAAACATTTGGTTTGTTGTGGAAACAAGGATTGGTGAGAAACTTATGGTGGAGACTCCTTTTCGCCATGATACCTCTTTCAGGAGTGAATTTCTCTTCCAATGTGTAGATTTTCTCTCTCTTCTTGTTCTATCAGCCCGGTTCTTACCTATGAGCTATTTGTAAGTTGGATATTTGTAACTCAGAAACTACCTCTACTAGTTGGCCTTAGTTTTTTGTTTTTGTTTTCACTTCACTTTATTTCTTAATTAGTCGCTCTCCACCAAGGTGCTCCGAGCGACTTACAATCTAAAATAGCATTTACACAATATAAAAACATTCAACATAAAAACATTCAACAGTGACTATTTGGCAAATTAGATCTGATTACTTAAATGCACAACCAAACAGCCAAGTCTTGAGTGCTTTTACAAAAGGTTGCAACTCCAACATTGCTCTAATATATGGAGGCAATGAGTTCCACAGAATTGGAGCATAGATCGAAAAAGCTCTACGCCTTGTAGCTTCCAGGTGTACCTCCCTAGGGCCCGGTATGTATAGGAGATTTTCCTGGGTGGATCGAGGTGACCACTGATGGAGAAAAGGAATGATTCATGTTTCCATGACAGACAAATATAATAAGGTTTTTCCTGTATTGTATTGGACTCTTCTGCATTTCAGTGTTGATAGCTTGTAACTGCAATTTTAAGATTGCATTCTCTTTGTTACATGGAATGTATAGGTTGTTTGTCCTTCATTGTACATATACCTTTATAATAAATGTTAACATGAAAACACAGATACAGATGTTAGGATTCCCCCCCCCCCCCTTGAACGTTTGTCATGTGTTTGATTTTGAGATGGTCAGAACTAGGGGGAAATTATATTACAGCTGCACAATTGAAACCACTGAAAGAAGGGAGGGAGGTAAGTCTGAATATTGTGGGCAGGTGAGAACGAACATACATTTGTCAGCACACACAGAAAGTGTGAAGAAATGATATCACCTCTTTCAGGAAGTTTCTGCCCTTATTAAGTGGAACAACATCCTTAAAACGTAACTAATTTTGTATGCTCAAACACATTCCCTTTCTTGAAACACCATTTTAGGTTGGTATCATGCAAACAATAGTCTTAAAGCTATAAAGCACTTTATTCTTTTGAAAACTGACATTGTGTCTCTGGGCTTCTTCTCTGCCACTCCCCTTTGTTTCAAGAACTTGGCAGTAGATTTGCCTTACATCTGCAACCATTTTACTGGCATGCCTGGGGAAAGACAACCAGGATCAGCCATTTAGTTGAGTATTGAAAGATACATATATTTTAATACGATACCATGTACATCTGGGCTGTGGTGCAGTTAGCTGAGAGCTAGCTACATTAAATCACTACTGACTGAGAGGTCATGAGTTCGAAGCCAGCCCAGGTCAGAGTGAGCTTCTGGCCATACGTTCAGCTTGCTGTCAACCTATGAACCCCGAAACACAGTTGCATCTGACAAGCAGGAAATTTAGGTACTACTTATGAAGGGAGACTAATTTAACTAATTTACGACATCATAAAAACCTTCCAGCAGTGTGCAGAGAATGAGGAAGTACTCCATCAAAGGACTCGGTGTCACAATATATGGTGAAGCGGCAGCTCCCAGTGTGGCTGGAATCGAGCCATAACCAGCATACCCTCATGAAGCCAGAAAAAGCTTGGGCACAGCTGGAATGTTAAAATTACCTCTGTGTATGTCAGGCCCGTAGCCAGGATTTCGTTTTGTTTTTGTTTGGTTTTTTTTTTTGGGGGGGGGGGCTGAGTCTGAGTGAAAGAGGGTCTACCCTAGCAAACCTTTTGTATCATTACCACAATACCCCCGTGCATATGGGATATATTGAGTATGGTGATCAGATCATGATATGAATAAACATAACAGTTTATGTAATGCACCAGTAAGGCCTTTTCGCAAACCACCATGAGAATTTCGGGGGGGGGGGGGGCTGAAGCCCCCCAAGCCCCCCCCCCCCCGGCTACATGCCTGGTGTATGTCTATATATGTTGTATGTCTAACAGGCATTGAATGTTTGCCATGTATATGTGCATTGTAATCCGTCCTCAGTCCCCTACAGGGTGAGAAGGGCAGAATATAAATACTATAAATAAATAAATATGTATAAGTCAAGGGGAGGTTTGGGGACCAAAATGATGGGTTTTAATATGATCTGTGAAGACACAAATTTCATTAACTGAAGTCTATGCTACTTTAGAATAGTAGAATCATAGAGTTGGAAGAGACCCCAAGGGCCATCCAGTCCAACCTCCTAATGTTTAAGTAGAATCTCTTTGCCTGCAGTTTGAATCCATTGCTCCATGTTCTAATCTCTAGAGCAGCAGAAAACAAGCTTGCTCCCTATTCACTGTCACTTCCTATCAAAGAGATATAACTGATTTTAATGTTTGTGTAGAAACATTAAGAAAACATGTTAGAAAAGGCAGAGGAACGTGAGACCAAATTGCCAATATCCAATGGATAACGGAGAAAGGCAGGAAGTTTCAGAAAAACATCTATTTCTGTTTTATTGACTATTCTAAAGCCTTTGACGGTGTGGATCATAATAAATTGTGGCAAGTTCCTGGTGGTATGGGGATACCAAATCACCTTATCTCTCTCCTGAGGAATCTGTATAAGGACCAAGTAGCAACAGTAAGAACTGACCATGGAACAACAGACTGGTTCAAGATTGGGAAAGGCATACGACAGGGTTGTATACTCTCACTTCACCTATTCAACTTGTATGCAGAACACATCATGCGATGTGTGAGGCTTGATAAATGTAAGTCTGGGGTTAAAATTGCTGGAAGAAACATTAACAACCTCAGATATGCAGATGATACCACTTTGATGGCCGAAAGCGAGGACGAAGTGAGGAGCCTTCTAATCAAGGTGAAAGAAGAAAGTGCAAAAGCGGGGTTGCAGTTAAACATCAAAAATACCAAGATTATGGCAACAAGACTGATTGATAACTGGCAAATAGAGGGAGAAAATATGGAGGCAGTGACAGGGTTTGCATTTCTAGGTGCAAAGATTACTGCAGATGCAGACTGCAGCCAGGAAATCAGGAGACGCTTCCTTCTTGGGAGGGGAACAATGGCCAATCTCAAGTGAAGAGTAGAGACATCAGACTGGCAACGAAGATCCGCATAGTTAAAGCAATGGTATTCCCTGTAATAACCTACGGATGTGAGAGCTGGACCTTAGGAAAGGCTGAGCGAAGGAAGAGAGGTGCTTTTGAACTGTGGTGTTGGAGGAAAGTGCTGAGAGTGCCTTGGACTGCGAGAAGATCCAACCAGTCCATCCTCCAGGAAATAAAGCCCGACTGCTCACTGGAGGGAAGGATACTAGAGACAAAGTTGAAGTACTTTGGCCACATCATGAGAAGACAGGAAAGCTTAGAGAAGACAATTATGCTGGAAAAATGGAAGGAAAAAGGAAGAGGGGCCGACCAAGGACAAGATGGATGGATGGTATCCTAGAAGTGACTGGCTTGACCTTGAAAGAGCTGGGGGTGGTGACGGCCAACAGGGAGCTCTGGTGTGGGCAGGTCCATGAGGTCACGAAGATTCAGAAACAACTGAACAAATAAACAACCAAAAAAGGTTTGTGTATATTTATAGTTATTTAATATCCCAGCATGAAATGCTTGCCATATATTTATTTATTTACAATGTTTATACCCTGTCCTTCTCAACTTCCAAAGAGGGACTCAGGACAGCTTCCAACAGGCAACTATTCAATGCCAACACAAAATAATAACATAACATAAAACACAATTAACATACATTAAAAAGTTATAAATATACATTAAAACAGTTTGCCAATTCAAATTGTCATCCAAATCAGTCCACTGTGGTCCACTACAACCTTATCTTCACCAGTAAATTAGTCTATTCTGAAAACGCTTGATCCCACAGCCAGGATTTGAATTTCTTCTGGAAGATCAGGAGGGATGGGGCAGATCTAATCTCATAATGGAGGGAGATACACAGCCAAGGGGCCACCACAGAGAAGGCCTACCTCTCATCTCCACCAAACGTGACTACGGTGGCGGTGGGACTGAGAGCAGGGCTTTGCCAGATGTTCTTAAGGTCCTTGGTGATTCCTAGAGGGAGATAAGTTAGGACAGGTAAACTGGACCAGAACCGTATATATATTGTGCTCTATCCTGAGTCCCCTTCGGGGTTAGAAGGGTGAAATATAAATGTTTCAAATAATAAACAATAAAATATTCAAATATCTGTCATATCATGCCCCCCTCTTAGCTTTCTCTTCCCCAGGCTCAACATACCTAGCTGCCTAAACTGCTCCTCATTAGGCTTGGCTTCCAGACTTTGCTGGGAGCACTAAGCTATATTTCAGAGGAAGGACCTGTCCAAATCCTCTCTGAGTATCCCTTCCCTAAATAAAAACCCTATGGAAATCCATAGGTTTGCCCTAAGTGATCAGACAACTTGAAGGCACACAAGGGGTTCAGCTACACTGAAGAATTAATTGAGTGTGGCCACACTTTGCCTGCCATGGCTTAATACTATGAACTCTTGGAGTTTTATACAGTCTTGAACCTTCTCTGCCAAAGACTGATGGTATCTCACCAAACTTCAGATCCTATGACTCCATAACATCAAGGCAGTTAAAGTGATGTCAAACTGTATCATTTCTACAGTGTCTCCCAAAAAAGCCTACCAACCTATGGGGCTGTTCTCTTGCAGGCACATGAAGGGAACATCTCCATTGCAGAATTGATACAACTTGATTCTACTTTGACTCCCATAGCTAAATGCTATGAAATCCTGGGAGCTGTGGTTTGGGGAGTAATCAGCATTCTTTGACAGAGAAGACATCTGATTTCTCCCCAAACCACAACTCCCTTGCAAAACTGCCAACCCCATGATTCCACAGTAATTGAGGTAGTATCCGACTACATACATTTAATATGTTGGTTTATTTTATATTTTTTGTGCTGCTTTGGCTGTCTTAAGTTAATTTTGTTGTTTATCTTAATTAATTATTGTTTAGGGTCTGCACTGTTCTTGTGTTGTAAGCCACTCCCGAGTCCCCTCTGGCAGGGATGGCATGGGATACAAATAAAGATGATGATGATGATGATTATTATTATTATTACTACTAATTGTACAGTGCAGATGCACCCTAGGAATTCATCTTTCCCTCATCAGCAAAGCGTCTTCCTGAGGTTAGTTTTTGTTTTTGTTTTTGTTTTGTTTTTTTGTCAGGAGCGACTTAAGAAACTGCAAGTCACTTCTGGTGTGAGAGAATTGGCCGTCTGCAAGGACATTGCCCAGGGGACGCCCAGATGATTTTATGTTTTTATCATCCTTGTGGGAGGCTTCTCTCATGTCCCTGCATGAGGAGCTGGAGCTGATAGAGGGAGCTCATCCGGCTCTCCCCGGATTTGAACCTGTGACCTGTCGGTCTTCAGTCCTGCCGGCACAGGGGTTTAACCCACTGCGCCACCGGGGGCTCTTCCTGAGAAATATGGCATTGTAGAAATATGGCAGTTTGACACCACTTGAATTGGCATGGCTCAATGATATGGGATTGGGGGAGTTATAGTTCGGTGAGGCAACCCACACTCTTTGGCAGAGAAGGCTAAAGACTTTGCAAAATAGCAAATTCCAGGATTCAATAGCATTGAGCCAAAGCAATTGGAGTCCATTTTGAAGTGGCCATGGTGGTCCATGCTCTTGCTACATCAAGGATAGACTACTGCAATGCACTTTACGTGGGGTTGCCTTTGAAGACTGTTTGAAAGCTTTAAGTGGCCCAGCGGGTGGCAGCCAGATTTCTAACTGGGGCAGCATACAGGGAGCACACAACTCTCTCCAGTCTGCTACCGAACACAAATCAAAGTGCTGGATTTAGCCTATAAATCCCTAAACAATTCTGGCCCAGCTTACTTGTCCGAACATATTTCCCTCTATGATCCACCTTGGAGATTAAGATCTTCTGGGGAAGCCCTGTTCTCAATTCCACCTCCCTCGCAAGTGCGACGTGGGGACAAGAGACAAGGCCTTCTCAGTGGTGGCCCCTCGGCTATGTAACTCCCTACCTAGTGAAATTAGAGCAGCCCCCTCCCTCCTGACATTCAGAAAGAAAGTAAAAATGTGTTCTTAGTTCAATAAAAGTTCTTAGTGCAATAAGAGAACAAGGAATAGTGAACGAACAAATAGAACGAGTATGGATTAGATTTTGAATGGCATGATTCTAATAACTTTTTAAATAGTGTTGTTGATGGGTGAGTTTTAATATAAATGTTATTGATGTTATTTTATGTTTTATGTTTTAATTTGGTTAGGTCTTTATGTTATTGTCTAGCTATTATGTTTTGGTTTTTACAGGTATGCACGGCATTAGATTTTGTCTTTATTATGTTAGAAACTGCTTTTGATTTTCCTCATCAGAAGCAATAGATCACACCAATTGAAAGGTTGGCAGTTTGAAGCCCAGGTCGGGGTGAGCACCTGACCTTCAGCCTAGCTCACTGTCCACCTAAGTAGTTCAAAAACAGCTGTGAGCTATGAGTAGAGAAATTAGGCACTGCTTAAGCAGGGAGGTATTTTACAACACCAGAAAAGAAATACCAGAAAATGCCAGCAATCAAAGGAAGGAGGTCTACCTATGATGTCAATTACAGGCCTCTCCCATCTTTTGAAGTGGGAGAACTTGTACAATCTGTATCTGACTAAATACTTTTTTCCCCCACTGTGATCCATCCTGAGTCCCCTTTGGGGTGATAAAAGTGGAATATAAATGCTGTAAATAAATAATAAAAAAGCAGTATATAAACCAACCCAGAGGAAAAGTGTTCCTGCCATACATCAAGGGAACCACTGACTGCATAGGGAAGCTGATGAGGAAACACAACATACAAACTATCTACAGACCCACCATGAAAATTCAACAAATGCTACGTTCAGCAGAGGACAAGAGGGATCCTCTCACTTCTTCAGGAGTCTACCGTATACCATGCAGCTGTGGACAAGTCTACATAGGGACCACCAAACGCAGCATTGCCCAAACACGAATCATGGAACATGAAAGGCACTGCAGACTATTTCAACCAGAGAATTCAGTCATAGCAGAGCACCTGATGAACAAACCTGGGCACAGCATATTATTTGAGAACACAGAAATGCTGGACCACTCTCACAACCACCATGTCAGATTACACAGAGAAGCCACTGAAATCCACAAACATGTGGACAATTTCAACAGAAAGGAGGAAACCATGAAAATGAACAAAATCTGGCTACCAGTATTAAAAAAAAACTCTAAAATTAAAACAGCAAAACAGCAGAGGGAAAACAATCAGGGACATCTAATCACCTCTCAACAAAAGATTGCTCCAGGCACTGCCAGGCTATCAAATGCTAGTGAAGGTGGTCAGTTGAAACATTCACGCCTAGCTCCAGCAGACAAGAGTCCTTTGGCCCACCCTGGTCTTTCCACAGATATATAAACCCATTTTCCTAATTCCAACAGACCTCACTACCTCTGAGGATGCTTGCCATAGATTCAGGCGAAACGTCAGGAGAGAATGCCTCTAGAACATAGCCATATAGCCCGAAAAAAACCTACAACAACCCAGTATATAAATGCAGTAAATAAATAAATTCTACAGTGTAGACCAGTTATGGGCAAACTTTGACCCTCCAGGTATTTTGGACTCCAACTCTCACCATTCCTAACAGCCTCAGGCTCCTTCCTTAAGCGGCTGAGGAGGGAAAGGAAATGGCCTGAGGCTGTTAGTAATGCTGGGACTTGGAGTCCAAAACACCTGGAGGGCCAAAGTTTGCCCATGGCTGGTGTAGACGCCCCCAAGGAGAAAGAAGCCTTGAGTACACCGGATTGACAAAGGGAGGCGCTCTCCCCTTGACCCGCTTTTGGGGTGCGCGCATTTGGAGAGCAGCAGCAGCAGAGGAGACGAGGGGCTGGCTCTCCCCTGCCATTATATGACCCAGTGCAATGCGGTTAATGATATGACAGGGTCGATCCAGCCCAGGAAGGATTGAACGGAAGCAGAGGGAGGGGAGGGAGAAGGAGAAGAGAGAGAAAGCCAACCCAGAGAGAGAGCTTTCCCCAGCTCCTCCTCGCTTTGGCAAAGCGGCAGCTGGATCCTGCAAAAGGCAGGCAGGCAGGCAGGCAGGCAGGCAAGCGCGCTTCCTCCTTCTTTCTCCTCTTTCTCCTCCTTTGCCTCGTTGGACCCTCTGCCCTTTGCCCCTTCCTCCTCTTGTGACCTGGAGCTGAACCAGTTTGCTGTTTGACACCGAACCGCGTCGGGATGATGACACGCGTTTGACACTGGAAGGCACTGGGAAGATGGCTTTGGGGCTGGACGGAGGGGGACGCTGCTGCTGCTGCTGCCTTTGGGGCTGGAGAGCTTAGGCTGGGGCTTTGCTGCATCCCAAACCTGTCACCAGCCCAAGGCTTTCCAAAGGGAAGGAAGAAAGGAAAGAGGAGGCTGCTCCCCTCCTGCAATCCAGGTGAGTCCAAGGAGAGAAAGAAAGAAAGAAAGAAGGGCATTTGGGGGAGAGGGCTTTGCAATTCCTCCTGCCAATCTCTCCCCCCCCCCCCTTGCATGACACCCCAAAGAGCCAGTGTTAGGACAGATCTATTCCTTGTATTGCCTTTCCCTTGTAAATAGCACCCAATGGTTAAGAAATAGCATGATTGGACAGCAACTGGAAGCAAACTGAATTAGAGAATTAGAAGCAGGTTAAAGAACCAAACCACTACCATTATTATTATTCTTTATCACCTGTATCCTGTTCGTCCCAATGAGAGTAAATGAATTGGATCTATGGGGTTTTGCGATAGCTTGGCTCACCACTCAGGAATTGGTTTGGTGGGTGTGCTCTTGCAATGCCTCACCCCCCCCCCTTGCATGACACCCCAAAGAGCCAGTGTTAGGACAGATCTATTCCTTGCATTGCCTTTCCCTTGTAAATAGCACCCAATGGTTAAGAAATATCATGATTGGACAGCAACTGGAAGCAAACTGAATTAGAGAATTCAGTGGGAGCTCTTGCACACCCACCAAACCAATAGGATTCAGGCTATTGTTATAACTATTGCTGTTCAGAAGGTGTACAAAACTGGTACAGTGTTATTATTGATTGATTATGATGATGATGTCATTGGGTAGCTGTGAGTTTTCCGGGGCTGTATGGCCATGCTCCAGAAGCATTTTCTCCTGGCGTTTCGCCCACATCTATGGCAGGCATCCTCAGAGGTTGTGAGGTCTGTTGGAAACTAGGCAAGTGAGGTTTATATATCTGTAGAATGTAGAAAGAATTCTCATCTGCTAGAGATAGGTGTGAATGTTGCAATTTGCCACCTGCAATGGCCTGCGGTTTGCTAGTTGCTGCCTGGGGGAATCCTTTGTTGGGAGGTGCTAATCAAGGTGGCATATTGCAACATTCACACATACCTCAAGCAGACAAGAGTTCTTTCCCCTACCCTGGACATTCCACAGATATATAAACCTCACTTATTTAGTTTCCAATAGACTCCTCAGCCTCTGAGGATGCCTGCCATATATGTGGGTGAAATGTCAGGAGAGAATGCTTCTGGAACATGCCCATGCAGCCCAGAAAACTCATAGCAACCCACTGATTCTGGCCATGAAAGCCTTGGACAACACAATGATGTCATTGTTGCTCAGGTCCTGAAGGTGGGCAAAAAAACCCCAATTCGACTAGTGTTATTATTATTGATGCCCACAAGGTGGACAAAAGAAAATATATTTGACTATAATAATGATAATCATGGGTTGTTTTTTTTACTGATGTCTGGTAGGTTGACAAAAGAAGCTAGATTGGACTATTATTATAAGTATTGATATTGCTGAAGTCCATAAGAAACTATTATTAATACCACTACTATTATTTGATGCATAAAAAGATTAGCACACAGCAAACAAGATCGCTATGCTGACTGTTATTATTATTATTGCTATTATTATTATTACTACTATTATTATTGATTTCCTGAAGGTGGACAAAAGAGACTGTATTTGACCGTTGTTGTTGTTGTTATCAATGCCCAGCAGGTGGACAAAAGAAGCACACATAGACTTTGTTGTTATCATTATTGTCTAAAAACTAACATCTCCCAAACTGTCTGGGGCAAAAATGATTCCATTGATTTAAGGGTTATTTTTTTTTAAATGTATCTGTTTTCTTTCTCTCTCTTTTCTGGGCTGCAGAAGGGATTGTGCATTGAAGGAATGTGTGGGTCTGCAAGGAACATTAATTTAATTAAAGGACTGGGAAGGCTGACAACTTGTTAAGCCAGAGAAGAAAGGCATTTATGGGCTGCGAATTGCGAAAGAGCTGGAGGCTAGGATGTGGACTGGGCTGCAGGAAGCGAAAAAGACAAGAGATTGATACATCACATTTGCAATTAAATCAGGGAGGAGGGCATAACAGCCTTTTGGAAAGCTGCCTCTGGAGATGCAGGTTGCCAGGGAATGGGAGGAGAGACCATCCTTACAGAAGGAGAATCTAGATATGGGTTGGCTGGATGTTACAGTAAGAGCATTGCGATGGAGGGGCAGAATCGAGGGCATTGCTTCCCAAATTGAATGCTGCCACACCCCCAAATGAAATATTTGATCACTCCCCAAACTTCTAGTATTGCAGTCATTTAAAGTTCCATATAAAAATTAGAAATGCAGTTTAGACATCCAAAGAATAACCATACCAGTAAACTGCCACTATCCCTGACTGCCCAAATAGCTTCATGCAATAAAGTCCTTAGAGTATGAAAACAGTGAAACAGGATGGATATAAGTGAGAGATGAGTACAGAATTATTAAGGTGTTGACAATAGGTGACACCGGAAAGGGGGAAATATACATGGAAACGTATTGTCGAAGGCTTTCATGGCCAGAATCACTGGGTTGTTGTAGGTTTTTCCGGGCTATATGGCCATGTTCTGGAGGCAATTTTTCTCCTGTTGTTTCGCCTGCATATATGGCAAGCATCCTCAGAGGTAGTGAGGTCTGTTGGAAATAGGAAAAATGGGTTTATATATCTGTGGAATGACCAGGGTGAGACAAAGGACTTTTGTCTGCTGGGGCTAGGTGTGAATGTTAAAAACTCAAAAATTACAACAGCAAAACAACAGAGGGGAAACAAACAGGCACATAAAATCACTCTCAACAAAAGATTCCCCCCAAGCACTTCCAAGCCATTGAATGCTAATCAAGGTAACCAGCTGAAACATTCACACCTAGCCCCAGCAGACAAAAAGTCCTTTGTCTCACCCTGGTCATTCCACAGATATATAAACCCATTTTTCCTACTTCCAACAGACCTCACTACCTCTGAGGATGCTTGCCATAGATGCAGGCGAAACGTCAGGAGAAAAATTGCCTCCAGAACATGGCCATATAGCCCGGAAAAACCTACAACCCATACATGGAAACCTTTTTTGTGTGTATACATTGCTTTTGTTGTTTTCTTGTGAGGAATATGGATATGTTATATAAGACTCATATGATCCAATAAAAAAGTCCTTAGGGTATGAAAATAAAATTTCATTTAATGTGGCAGAATTTTTATGAGGACAGGGACATCTTTATTTTGCCTCTTCTCCAGCTACATTCCTGTTTTAAAGGCTAGATTATTGCTAAATTAGGCCTTCCATGTCTGGTATATATTTTGAATTGTCTGGCTATTCCCTGCCAGGTTGGTAGCAATGGAGGAAAACAATTTGGGCCCCATGCAGCAGAGGGCTACGGAGCTGGAGCATATGGCCGAGGTCCTGCTCACAGGAGAACAGCTACGGTAAGAAGCCCTGTTTTCTTTTTCTGCTTGTGCAAATCTTACAAAAGAAAGAAAGGGGAGGAAAGCTTCTTTGTGTTCAGGGACAAGTGGAAGGGTTCATAGTAAGAGAGCACTCTAGACCAGGGACAGGAATCATGTAGACCCATGGATGGAAACTCTAGTAACACCAAACAGTATAGTCAGTCGTGTATGCTGAGAAGTATGATCCAACATTTAGAAAGCTGTGCGAGTCTCATCCCTGATATAGTATCAGTCACTGGTTTTTGTTGCTAAGAGGATTAGACATTTTGTAGAAGGTCATAAGAGATTGTGTGGTTAGTGGTTTGAGCACTGGAATACAACTCTGGAATTCTTGCTTGGACATGGAAAGTCAAAAAGTGACAATGGGCTAATCACACTCTCTCTGCTTCAAAGAAAGGCAAAGACAAAAACCTCTTTGAACAAATCTTGCCAAGAAAACACTGTGATAGGTTCATGTTAGGATTGATTGGGAAGGACTTGAAGGCACACAACAACAAGCAGGTGGTGAGTCAACACTGTGATGAGGCAGCACAAAAAGCCAATGCAATTTTAGGCTACGTCAACAGGAGTACCATGTCCAGATTGCATGATGTCATCGTACCATTCTTTTCTGCTTTGGTCAGACCTCACCTGAAATAGTTTTTTCACTGTATGTCAACACAATTCAAAGCCAATATTTATAAACTGAAACATGTTCAGAGGACCAAGATGATCAAACATCTCGAAATGAAACCATATGAGTA
The DNA here is from genome assembly GCF_037176765.1 of Anolis sagrei. Lineage (NCBI taxonomy): Eukaryota > Metazoa > Chordata > Lepidosauria > Squamata > Anolidae > Anolis > Anolis sagrei. Next base: position 21,847,773 of record NC_090024.1, on the reverse strand, counting down.
ATTGCTTAGACAAGTGGAGTATGTTTAGCTTGGAGAAGAGATGGTTGAGAGGTGATACGATATCCATCATTAATTGTCTGAAGAAGTCATGTAGAACATTGAGAAAGCATGTTTTCTGTGGCTCCAAATATAAAACAGTGGATTCCAATTGAAAAACAGACCATTAAGAATAATGTGATTTTGACTAACTCTACACTGTAGTTTGACATCGCTTTAACTGTCAGGGGTCAATGTTGTAGGATCCTGGGATTTGTAGTTTGGTAAGGTGCCTGCAGTCTTTGGAGAGAGGGCTAAAAACCTTGTGAAACCACAACTGTAAACTTAGAAGCTAGGACCCTGCTTAGGTTCCAAAATCAGACAGGATCTGATGCCTTACCAAGAAGGGGTTGTAATATAAGCTTTACTGTTAACTTAACATGTGAACCTGACAGCATAATTATGATGATCTTTACCATCCTTATAATATATAGAGAAGATCAGATTTTCCATTGGCTCCCTGCCACCATGTAATTTCTACTTGTAGAGTAAGCAAATATTTCTGCACTGGAAAAACTCACTGAGACAGTGATACTCTACTGTTTATTTAGCAAGTGTGCTTGTTACTCCCACATGCATCTCTTTCTTTGTTAACTGTCAGCTTAAGGTGGCCATATGAATGTGGGGCCTATCATTACCAGAACTGCCTAGGGTCATGGCTTTCTTGTTTGAGCTTGTATACTCATCTTCCTCTTTTCCTATTGCTTTACTAAATGTGATTCTCATTTCTAGTGTGCCCCGTCTCTTCATGACATGGTCAAAGTATGACAGTCTCAGTGGAGTCACCTTGGCTTCTTGGGAGTTTAGGCTTGATTTCCATCTCTTTAACTGAGCAAGATTTAAGGCAGACTTCCTTCAATCCAGTAACCTCCAAATGTTTTGGACTACAGCTATTACACCCCACCACCACTGGCCATTCTGGTAGGGGTTAGTGGGACCTGTGCCCCAATAAATGAGGATTCAAAATTGGGAAGGATTATTTTGGGCAGTGGGAAGAGTTACCTAGTTTGAATGGTCTAATGATCAGAAAGAAGTTTCACATTAGGTGTGAAGATCAGGAGTAAAGACTACCTTTCTCTGGGAAAGTGTGACTTAATTGTTTCAGCTGTGAAGATAACATTAAGTGGCCTGTCTGCTGCTTTTCCTTGTAGATTTCAAGACTTGTAGAGTAGGTAGTACTGATCTAGAAAATGTAGGTGCAAGAGATTTGACCAGCCACTGCCACTGGTAAAGATGTATTCACTTCACATCACAGCTGAGCATTATGCAATGTGAGAATTGGCATTCTTAATGAGTTCATTACAAAGTTTGGTGACATTAGTTGGTGAGATCATACAGTAATGTTATAGAGATGTCTAACTTTGAGTACGAGTTATGTAGATGTCTAACTATGAGCAAGGATGAAATACTTTGGACACATAATGAGAAGACAGGAAAGCTTAGAGAAGACAATGATGCTGGGGAAAATGAAAGGAAAAAGGAAGAGGGGCCGACCAAGGGCAAGATGGATGGATCGTATCCTTGAAGTGACTGGCTTTGACTCTGAAGGAGCTGGGGGTGGTGACAGCCAATAGGGAGCTCTGGTGTGGGCTGTCCATGAGGTCACAAAGAGTTGGAAGAAACTAAATGAATAATCAACAATTATGAGTGTCTTTGCTGACTTAGGGATTGTTGGAGCTGTCATCCAGAACCATAACTTTCCTAAGCTCTGAAATGATCTTCCTAGAGCAGTGGTTCTTAACCTGTGGGCTGCGAGGATGAAAATCTGTTCCGCAAGCCTCCTTCCTCTTTATTTTATTTTATTTTATTTCTGTTTCTTTTGTGCCACCTGTCATGCTTTCCCTGTCACTGTCCATGGCATATGTTCTGTATCAGAAACTAGAGATGATGTGGTCTATCCAATGCAATTATCTGGATCAGCACCCCAAACCAGATCTAAAGTTGACCAAATATTGATTCGTAATCCTTTGGGTATTAATGTTGGAGAGTGGTCCCTGGTCAAAGTGGTCCCTGGCTGAAGTGGTCTCTGGCCAAAAAAAGGTTGGGAACCACTGTCCTAGACATTGATTCCCCACATTCTGAGAGGAGATTTTGGTTAGATTATACCTAAATAGAAAAGGGAAATCCTAGCTGTGAGATTCAAGGATATTTTTCACATCACATCTGGTTTGAGTGATTTCTTACTGATGAACTGAGAACAGATCTAAAGTTGGGTTTTCTGGTGTCAGATCTTTCAGATTTACATTTCTGGACAGCATTTGCTCCCAGCAGATAAAATGTTTTGGATATTAAAACAGACAAAAATGTCATTTCTAACATACATTCTCCTCTGTATTTTTACTGCTATTTTTCTTTCAGTTCAGTTCATTATTGCATGGATTTTTTAAATAATAGATCAGTGAAAGGCAAAAAGAGTAGTCATAAATGGAAGGTAGACACACCGCATTCCTGGTATACCATACGTACTTAGTGAGGGCAGATGCTTGCTGTAGATATAACCTATTTATTATGCCGTCTGGAAAAGAGTAATGTGTCCTACTTTGTGGAAGACAGTTCTCTATTTGACAGACTCTCCTCTATTTCAGGGTTTCCTCTTTTGTAGCACTGCCCTGGTCAGTTTATAGAAACTTCTTTAGATTTTCTGTATCCCTTGAAGATTCTGTTATCATCAATATTTTATATTTTACTTGAATAATGGAGTAAAATGCATGCCATCAAGCTGCTAGTTTTGCTGGAGCTGGGAAGTTGAAAGTGGGTTCACACAGACTTTCTTGTTACTATCTGTCATACTTTATATTTTATTTATTATTCATTCACTTATAACAGAGCTGGGCAAATGTAGTCCATGGACTACATGCAGCTCCAAGAGCTGTCTATATGTCTCCATGAGTCAAAAATGCCCCCCAAATGTTCTTTAGAAGGTCATGGGGGAAATTGCCATGTTTTCTGCCCCTGGGGCCATTTTACACTCAGGAAATGCTTTAAAATATTACTAAAATGCCCAGTTACACATAGAAAGCATTTTGGGGATAAGTGACAGAATTTACAAGGGTTTTGCAGGGGGTATAGCACTTCATGTTCTTCTGGTGACTAGTATATCTCTTAGTGACCGTCACAATCTCCATTTCTGCTATATATAATTTTCATGATAAATCTGGTCTAAAGATGAGCCCTATTTTTGGAAATGCTCCATGCCGTGACCTCCTTAATCCAGATTTGGTCTAAAAATGTGTATTTTTGAAAGATAAGAACATAAAATCCATACTGAATTAAATCATAGTCCTGAGTAGATTGCCATATTCATATCCCCTTCATTTTGTTATAATCGGGTGAATATAGAAATTGCAGAGAATGAGGGAGTAAAAGCATCTTCCTCATCACATTGTGTTTGGCCTGAATGCCATAAAGGCACTAAAATCTGTCTGACATTAGAAACTAAGTAGAGTCATCTCGGGTTACTAACTGGATGGGAGACCACAATGAATACCAGGTGCTGTAGGCTGTCTTTCAGACGAAGAAACTAACAAAACCACCTTTGGATATTCCTTGCCTAAGAAAATTCCTTGTCTCTGGAATTCATGGGTTCACCATAAATCTACGGCTGAGCCCGAAGGCACAAACAAATAATCACATAGCCCAACGATTAGTGTTATTCAAAGGGAGCCTGCTTTTGATGTGCCACCAACATAAATACCTTTGCCTTCCTTTAATTTGTCTGATCTCCTTTAAAATGGAAATTGGAAGCTACATCTTTCTCCAGCGAATTCCACAGTTTAGTTATGCACCAAGTAAAATACTTCTTTTTATCTGCATTTCCCACCAACTTTACTGGATGGCCCTTAGGTCAAGGTAGAGGTTTCCCCTGACTTTAAATCTAGTTGTGTCCTACTCAGGGAGGTGGTGCTCATCTCCATTTCTAAGCCGAAGAGCTGGCATTGTCCATAGACACCTCCAAGGTCATGTGGTCAGCATGACTACATTGAGTGCCATTAGCTTCCCATGGAAGCAGTATCTGTTGATCTAATCACATTTAGATGTTTTCAAATGGCTAAGTTGGCAGAAGCTGGGCCTAACAGTGGGAGCTCACCCCGCTTCCCGGATTTAAACCACCAACCTTTTGGTCAGGAAGTTCAGCAGCTCAGTGGTTTGACCCTTTGTGCTACCAGGGTGGCCCTTACATTCTAGAATTAAGAGAAACTTTTTTTCTCTTTTTTTCCATACCATTTTATGCACCTCTATCACATATGCCTTTTTTCTAGGCTCAAAAGTTTCAAATGTCATGGTCCCTCCTCATGGGGGAATTGCTTCAAGCACTTGATTAATATCTTTCAAAAAGTATTATGTAAATATTTATTGAAGTACTAGTTTTCTCACGGTTTTAACAAGCAAAAGGCCAATGAACTTATGCAGAATTAGAGAGGAACAAGCCTTTGAACAAATATGTTAAAAGTGGCCCGGATCAGAAAGAGTGGTATGCCCATGCTATATATACTTCCACTTGCTATAGCCTCTACTTTGAAGTTTTAAAAAAGGATCCTTAGGACAGCTGGTTGGCATGATGTAATGGAACATGTGTTTTAATGTATATAACTGGACAAGAGTTTACTTGAGCAAATGTTACATGCTATCAATGTCTTGTGGAAAAGAGGCATGACAAAATGAGCATTGTGGTGACTAAGGGCCCATCTACACTGTACAATTAATGCAGTTTCACACCACTTTAACTGCCATGACTCAATGCTATGGAATCATGGGAGGTGCGGTTTACATGGTCTTTAGCCTTCTCTACCAAAGAGTGTTGGTGCCATACCTTTTGGAAAGACAAAGAGGTCATAACCTTTTGGAAAACCAGAATCTCTATTAGCTTTTGGAGAAAAATTGGCATTCACAACCATTTGAAAATGGTAACCTTTTGTAGGGAGCCCCCGGTGGTGCCGTGAGTTAATCCCCTGTGCCGGCAGGACCGAAGACCGACAGGTCGCAGGTTTGAATCCGGGGAGAGGCAGATGAGCTCCCTCTATCAACTCCAGCTCCTCATGCGGGGACATGAGAGAAGCCTCCCACAAGGATGATAAAAACATCAAATCATCCAGGCATCCCCTGGGCAATATCCTTGCAGACGGCCAATTCTCTCACACCAGAAGTGATTTGCTCCTGGCATGACAAAAAAAAAAAACCTTTTGTAAAAGTATGATCTTCCAGAGAAGAGCCAAAAACTCACTTAAGTAAAAGCTTCTCTTCTGTGGTATATATCCACATGTCCTTATGCAAGGCAGTTTGGTTTTTCAGTTGTTAGATTGATAACCTGGTTGTCTCTTATCTGTTAGGAACAGAGATTATGCCAATGTACAAAAATATAGCAGTTCTTCAGAAGTGTTCTTTTCAGTGCCCAAAATCATCTACTCTCCCATAAAATATCATGTTTCTTGTTTCTATATCATGTTATCAAGAGACAAAAAATAAAGTAGACTTCCTTAAAAGTAACATATCTGGTTTGCTCACAACCTTCATGAATTCAGTATACAGGTACATAACTTGTCAATCCAGTTACCAATAGGATTTAAAGTATTTTCTCTGTGCAGATAACACAGGGCATCTTTCTTATAATCAACAGTCCAAAGTCGAAAGCATCTCTGTGTTCTGAAACAGAATCTGAGCTCAGAGTAGTCCCAGATCTGATCATGTGGTCTGCAGCCCCTCCCACAACCTTAAGAAACATAGAGTAAAGGGAAAGTTGCATACCAAAACATACATATACAATATAGTAAGCAAACAGAATCATATACAGACAAATTACTAGTAGAGGCTTGAAGGAGGTTGCTATTTCCATCAATACCAAACTAGAATTCCCATGATACTATTGAGCCATGGCCAGGCCTGTAGCCAGGATTTTGTTTCGGGGGTGGGTGGTGGGTGGGTGAGTCTTTTGTATTGTTACCCCAATACCCCCATGCATATCGGATATATTGAGCATGGTGATCAGATCATGATATGAATAAACATAACAGTTTAAATAATGTACCAGTAAGGCCTTCTCGCGGACAACCATGAGAATTTCGGGGGGGGGGGGGCTCCCAAGCGCCCCCCCCCCTCCCGGCTACATGCCTGGCCATGGCAGTTAAAATGGAGTCAAACTGCATTAATTCTACAGTGTAGACTCACACTTAGTTATTTTTAAATTTTATTCCTTGTTAAGATGTGTCCAATTACATAACACAGCACTAGTATGATTTTTTTCTGGTTCTTTTAGTTCATTGTTTGTCTTAAAGGTAGTTAGAACACAAAAATGGTCCCAAGCAACTTTTTAAAATAACAAAAAAAATCACACAAATGAACACTGCAGCCATTTGTCACAATCCTTCTAAAAAGTAGCTATTTTGATCAGTTACTTATTTGATAAATGATCAGTTTATTGCTACTTGTTAACAGTTGCTTGCTACTTGTTAACAGTTCCCTTCCAGTCTCTGGGAGGTTGTGGACATCTTCATTTTGTTTTATTCCACCTGTATAGTACAGTAGAGTTTCGCTTATCCAACATAAATGAGCTGCCAGAACGTTGGATAAGCCCAAATTTGGATAACAGGGAGGAATTAAGGAGAAGCCTATTAAACGTCAAATTACATTATAATTTTACAAATTAAGCAGCAAAACATCATGTTTTACAACAAATCAACAGAAAAAGTTGTTTAATTCATGGTAAAGTTATGTAGTAATTACTGTATTTACGAATTTAGCACCAGATCATTGCAATGTATTAAAATAGCTATGGATCTGGGCGGGAGGCAGGCTGTGTTGGATAATACAGAGTGTTGGATGAGCGAAGGTTGGACAAGCAAGACTCTACTGTATAACACTTCTGAAAATGCATTATATCTCAAAAATGTCATTAAAGACCTTGTAAAAGTACTACTCCCTTGATTCCATAGCATTGAGCCATGGCAGTCAAAGTGTTACAGGTTAAAGGTTTTCCTCTGACATTACGTCCAGTCGTGTCCAACTTCTGGGGGTTGGTGCTCATCTCCATTTCTAAGCTGAAGAGCTGGCATTGTTCGTAGACACCTCCAAGGTCATGTGGCTGGCATGACTGCATGGAGTGATGTTACCTTCCCGCTGGAGCAGTACCTATTGATCTACTCACATTTGCATGTTTTCGAACTGCTAGGTCTGCAAAGACTAGTGCTAACAGCGGGAACTCATGCCACTCCCTGAATTTGAACCACTGACCTTCAGCAGCTCAGTGCTTTAACCCATTGCATGTTATAAAACAGCATTATTTATACAGTATGAGTGTATTCTCAGATATTAGTATATGGCCTTGACACAAACAGGTATAGAGTTGTACAGTAGGAGTAATTTTTTCTTTTTTTTCTTTTTTTTTTTTTTGGTAGAAATACTAAAAGTAGGACAAAAGGGCAATGGGATGAAAAAAGCAGGAGGCAGTGTTAAACATTGAAAGGCTAGCCATTTTTATGTTTTAATCATTAATGTAGATTTTATGTTGCAGTCAACATAACATCAAGATTCTGGAGTTGACACATAAACTTCAATAAGAAGAACTGACACTGCACTTGAGCAGATATTTCCTGGGAAGTAACACCCCCCCCCCCCCAAATTGACTCACTATTTTGCAAAAGGAACTGTTACTGCTGGAAAATGTCAGGTGGTTACTAAGAGTATGGAAAATAGCATTGTCAGAAGGACTGACACATGAAAGTCGATGGAACAAGGGGAGTAACACAGTTGGTTATTTATGGAGACTTCGTTTCTGTTTATATCTTGAAGGAACAAAAGGTTTTCAAGTATACATTCAGCACAATCATTTAAGTGCATTGATTCTACACTGTAGATCCACCCAAAGAGAAAAGTAAAGGGCTCCTTAGTTCCTTATGATGACCAATGCTAGACTTATACACAAATTAAGTGGGTAAAGGTTTAAGGAAAGGGGAACAAAAGGAGACCCTGAGATCTAAAGAGGTCCTGAAGGCTGTTTCTGTAGCCCTCTGCCCTTCCAGTTTCAACCATGCCCTCCACATTTCACAGGTGACAATTAGGACGTTTCTGGCAAAGAAAATCCAGAGTGTGGTCAATATGGCAGAAGTTATTGAAGAAGAAAAATACACTTAAGGTCCCTTCCACACAGCTGAATAAAATACCACATTTTCTGCTTTGAACTGGAATATATGGCAGTGTGGACTCCGATAACACAGTTCAAAGCAGATATTGTGGGATTTTCTACCTTGATATTCTGGGTTATATGGCTATGTGGAGCCCCCAGTGGCACAGTGGGTTAAACAGCTGAGAAGTTCACAGCAACCCAGTGATTCTGGCAATGAAAGCCTTCAACAACACACTACACACACACACATTTGGTTCTGTGAATTGTGTACAACTAGACTTCAGTCTTCCCAGAAATAATAAAATAAATAAATAAAAGGGAGTCTACAAATAATTGATAAAGTCTTTGGCCAAGAGTAGCAAATCATTTGCTAGGACAGGGTATCTATTTGGGTCTTAATTTCAAATCATTAACTATCCAAGTCTTCTTATTAGAGCATGCTTTTGCAGTGATGAGAACAGAGAGAAGGCTAGAATGGTTAAAGAGAAAACTTTTAATACACGAAGAGGCCATATGTATGAGCCTAACTTATTTATTTATTTATCGTGTCAGGGGCAACCAGACCATTGTATTACATTTCTAACAGAACAAAACAAACAAACAGATTTTAAAAAACCTACAAAGTTTGCAAGCTTGGTAGTTGATTAAATGCCCATTGACCAGTATCTGGCCACTTGGAGTGCCTCTGGTGTTGCCGCAAGAAGGTCCTCCATTGTGCATGTAGCAGGGCTCAGGTTGCATTGCAGCAGGTGGTCAGTGGTTTGCTCTTCTCCACGCTCGCATGTCATGGATTCCACTTTGTAGCCCCATTTCTGAAGGTTGGCTCTGTATCTCGTGGTGCCAGAGTGCAGTCTGTTCAGCACCTTCCAAGTCGCCCAGTCTTCTGTGTGCCCAGGGGGGAGTTTCTCATTTGGTATCAGCCATTGGTTGAGGTTCTGGGTTTGAGCCTGCCACTTTTGGAATCTCGCTTGCTGAAGTGTTCCAGCAAGTGTCTCTGTAGATCTTACAAAACTATTTCTTGATTTAAGTCATTGACATGCTGGCTGATACCCAAACAAGGGATGAGCTGGAGATGTCTCTGCCTTGGTCCTTTCACTATTGACTGCTACTTCCCAGCGGATGTCAGGTGGTGCAATACCAGCTAAAGAGTGTAATTTCTCCAGTGGTGTAGGGCGCAGACACCCCGTAATAATGCGGCATGTCTCATTAAGAGCCACATCCACTGTTTTAGTGTGAGCTTAACTGATAGCATGCTATTTCCCACAATTCCCTAAAAGAAGAGCCTTAAATTGACATTTTAAAAGGTAGTAGCAACAATTTTCAGCAGATATGTGAGTCTTGTGAGCCAGTGTGGTGTAGTGGTTTGAGCTTTGAACTCTGATTCTGGAGATCAGAGTCTGAATCCCTGCTCAGCCATGGAAACCCATGAGGTGACTTTGGACATCGCATTCTCTCAGCTTCGGAGGAAGGCAAAAGCAATCCACCTCTGAACAAATTTCCCCAAATTTCCCTATGATCAGTTCACCATAAGTTGGAAATGACTTGAAGGCACATGACAACCATCTCAGTCTTAGAGGAAGACAGTGGTAAACCTCCTGTGTAAAATCGTGCCAAGAAAACCTTAAGATGGGGTTGGCATCCATTAGAGTTGACTTGAAGGCACACAACTATCAAAAATGACAACTCCAACTCTAATGTAGGGGCTATATAAAGGCTTTCATTGGGTACAATTTTAAAATCTCAGAAGTATGGAAGTTTTCCTTCTCTATGACCTTTGGACATGCAACCCATTCCCAACACTGGAGTTCTTCTTCTGTTTTATCCATGTGCTTTCATTGATGACATGTTCTCCATGTGATGCAGCTGCAGAACTCAAAAGAGTTTTGGTCTGGAAAATGTTGTTTTAGGTTCCTTTCATAATTATAGCATTTCCATGCAACTCTGCACTGGTTCCATCCCCATAGGACTGTGGGGCTTGAAGGTCTATGAGTGTTTTAGAAGTCTTTCTTAGAGTATTATAATACCTCACTAAACTACCAATCCCAGATTTTTGTGAGATGTCACCATGGCAAAGTGGCTCCAAAAATCTATAACTGAATTGTGCAAAAAGAAATGCTAATTTGGGTCTTTTTGCACACTTTGCATATAAACCTTATCCAAGAGTGGCACTGTATTTTGAAAATATATGGTAAAATATTTTAAAACAAGGCTAGAGATATGAAGGTCAAATGGGGAGGATGGAAAAATAACTTAATGGGAACTATTCTCTTAATAGAGACCCAAAGTGGCTAACAATGCTGAAAACAATACAGTGAGTGTACCATTTCAAATCTACAGCATATGAAAACTCAAATAGAATTAAATATGGAACTATGAAAATAAATAGATAAAATCATTAAAATGGTTAAAAACCTATTAAAATACTTAACACCCTACACAACACCATTGAGTTGGTCTTAAAAACTTCTTTCTTTATCAAACTGTATTGATTCAGAAATATATTTGGCTTTGAGATATCCCCTCCCAACCCAACTTTCAGGAAAATCATGCAGTTGAAACACAAATAGTCAGAGGAACGTAGGGTTGGAAAGTATCAACCAATATCTATGGAGAGTTGCCAAATGTATCCAAAATAGTCTCTTCCAAGAAAGGAGCAGGTTGCATCTCTAAGATGCCTCCCCTTAGACCTCCCGTGTCATGTTTTTTTGAGTGACCTACTTTTTCTCTATCAGAGAGACTTGAAAATTAATTTTAAAGCAGGTTCGTCTCTTGAGTTTACATTCCCCATACGCTCAGAAATATGAGCAAGAGAAGACAACTTTGTTTTCTGTGTTGCTTAATGAGTAGGATAAGTTAAAAGTAAACTTGCCCCAAATAATCAAAGTGTATTTTAGAGTTATGATGCTCTTTTATGCACAGTATGAAATATGGACTGTTCATAAAAGAGCATCATAACACTACTTTCTACTGGATTAGATCATGGAACTGTCTTGCTCATTTTACACTACACAGTTACAGAAATTTTACTTATTTATTTATTCACTATAATCATACCCTGCCCTTTTCACCCTGAAGGGGACCCAGAGTGGCTTACAAATTGTGAGCACTTCAATGCTGTATAAACGAACATGGAAAAACAATAAACATATTGTTTAACTGTGGAACTCCCTTCCTAAGAACATCAGGTTAGTCACCTCTCTTCTGTCCTTTAGAAGAGAATTGAAGGCTTGGCTTTGGGACCAGGCATTCGATTAGTGGACAGTGGCAATTGGAAAGAAATTTAGCATAGCTGCGACATTGGATTTACCCTGACTTGGTCTTGGTTTTAATTGGCATGTTTAATTTATTGTTTAATGAACTTGTTTAATGAATTTGTATAATGTGTTTTAATGATTTTTACTGTTTTAACAGTAATCTTTGTTTGTTTATATGCTGATAGCATCACATGATGTTTGTGTGAGGCCACCCTGAGTCCCCCTTTGGGGGGAGAAGGACCGGGTAATAATGCATGAAATAAATAAACAAACAAAATAAACATATACATAAACCATAAAATAAAGAAAAAACATCTATATATTAAAAACTAATTGTTAAAACCACACAATTCTACCTATTGTTCTGAATTAGGTAGTCAAGTTTTTAATTTCTTTCTAAAAGTTAGGAGGGAAGGGACTGATCTGATTTTGCTGGGAAGGGAGTTCCACAGCCAAGGGGCCACCACTGAGAAGGCCCTGTCTCTCATCTCCACCAGTCACGCCTGCAAAGGAGGTGGGACTGAGAACATGGTCTCCCCAAAAGATCTTAAGCTCTGAGGTGGTTCGTAGAGGGAGATATGTTCGGATAGGTAAACTGGGCAAGAACCATTTAGGGCTTTATAGGCTAAAGCCAGCACTTTGAATTGTGCCCAGTAGCAGACTGGCAGCCAGTGGAGCTGGCATAACAGGGGAGGTTGTGTGCTCCCTGTACGCCACTCCCGTGAGGAATGTGACAGCTTCCTGTTGGACCACTTGAAGGTTCTGAACAGTCTTCATGTAGAGCGTGTTGCAGTAGTCTAGTTGAGATGTAACAAGAGCATGGACCACTGTGGCCAAATCTGGCTTCTTAAGGTATCAACACAATTGGCACACAAGTTTTAATTGTGCAAAAGTCACCTTGGCCACTGCCAAGACCTGGAGTTCCAGGCTTAGTGATGAATCCAGGAGATTTAGCTATAATGGAACTCTATCCTATGGAGGTGGAGGTTTGTACTTTGATGAAACAGTGGCCCCTTCTACACTGCCATATAAAATCCAGATTATCTGCTTTGAACTGGATTATATGCCAGCATAGATTTATATAATCCAGTTCAAAGCAGATCATGTGGATTATCTGTTTTGATAACCTGGATTATATGGCAGTGTAGAAGGGCCCAAGTGCCCCCTGCACTCCCTTGATGAATCTTGTTATATATCCTAAGTCCCACATTTTTGTCTTTCTCCACATATTCAGGACTAGCCATCCCCTGCCACGCGTTGCTGTGGCTCAGTCTGGTGATCTGGAAAATAAAGTACTGAGAAAGTTTTGGTTTCTAATATTTGTAATTTTTTTATGCTTGTGGGTAAACAGTATTTCTTGCTGTTTCTTTGTCAGTGTTGATGTGGAGATTGTCTGGTTTGCCTACTCTGGAACATGGAACATATAATTGTCCTTTTTTAGGGGTCCTTTTCAAATATATTATACTATATCTGTTTGTGTGTGAATCATATATAACTATCTATATCTATGGCTGGATGGCTCTTTGTCAGGAGGGCTTTGATTACGTTTTCTTGCCCTCATGAAGGGAGTTGGACTGGCTGGCCTTAAGTATTTTCTGTTGGGTCATCAAGGTTCTGTGTGGGAAGTTGCCCCAATTCTGTCATTGGTGGGGTTCAGAATGCTCTTTGATTGTAGGTGAACTATAAATCCCAGTAACTACAACTCCCAAATGTCAGGGTCTATTTCCCCCAAACTTTCCCCCAAAAACCACTGGACGAATTGACACCAAATTTGGACACAAGAAGTCCAATGTATGTCCTTCACTAAAAAAAAAATGAATTTTGTCATTTGAGAGTTGTAGTTACTGGGATTTATGGTTCACTTACAATCAAATTGCATTCTGAACTCCACCAATGATGAAATTGGGCCAAACTTAGCACAAAGGACTCCCATGACCAACAGAAAACACCAGAAGGATTTGGTTGGCATTGTCCTTGAGTTTGGAAGTTGTAGTTCACCTACATCTAGAGAGCACTGTGGACTCAAACAATGATGGATCTGGACAAAACGTGGCACAAATACTCCATCTGAATTCACATTTGGCATATGGAGTATTTGTACCACGTTTTGTCCAGATCCATCCTTGTTTGAGTCCACAGTGCTCTCTAGATGTAGGTGAACTACAACTCCCAAACTCAAGGTCAATGCCAACCAAACCCTTCTGGTGTTTTCTGTTGGTCATGGGAGTCAGTCCTTTGTGCTAAGTTTGGCCCAATTTCATCATTGGTGGAGTTCAGAATGCAATTTGATTGTAAGTGAACTATAAATCCCAGTAACTACAACTCTCAAATGACAAAATTCATTTTATTGAGTGAAGGTCATACATTGGACTGTTAGGTGTCTTGTGTTCAAATTTTGTGTCCATTTGTCTAGTGGTTTTTGAGTTCTTTTAATCCCACAAATGAACATTACATTTTTATTTATATAGATTGCTTTATGTATCCACCCCCCCCCCCTCCCCTTGCATGTGACTCTGGGTGTAGTTCTTTGGCAGCGGAGCATCACAAATTATGTGGTAATGCAAAGCTTGTTAACACTTACATGTGAGAATTATTCCTGGCTGCTGCCAGTGTGCAAATGTATTTAATAGACACACTGGGGTGTGTTTATGCGTCTTAGCATATGGCACTACAGGAATGCTTCTGCCTCTCTTCATGTTGTTTATTTGCTAAAAGGCCAAGAACCAATTCCAGCCTCTGCCAGGACTGAAACTGCCTTTGTGTTTATGGGACTTATTTACATCGCTCAAGAAATGATCTAGACTGAGTGATTTGCTTTTCTCAAGCAATTCTAGTACTGTAGCTCTGCAAGATTTGCTGCAGTCCTCTAACTGAGCATTTCCTTCAGATTTGAAGCATAAAACAAACAACAAAATGAGCATGATGATAATATATTTCATTGACTTTTCCAAAGCTTTCAGAAAAGGCTGTACTCATTATTTAGTTTCCCCTCTTTGTTTTCACACCATTTATCCTGTCAGCAAAACTTGGAGCCTTCGCACTGGAAAGCCTCTCTGGACTAAATCTAGTGTTTAGTCTGATCCATTGAATTCTTGGAACTGAGATAAATGTCCGCTTACCAAGTTATTACCGATCCCATGGGTGCCTCCTCTTGGGATTCCATTTGATTAAAAGGGGAAAGCTCAAAAAGTTCACTTAAAACAGTTTATTAAAGCTACATTTATTTTAGATTGCAAAAAGAATGAAAGTTTTTCCTGGCACATTGAGTCTAACAAGTTTTATTTGGCATCAGCTTTCCACTTTCTCAATTGCATCAAATGTTGTGGCTACATGCAGGAAAAGCACTTTCCCATATAAATTGCAACAGAACCGTACTCTGGGATTCAGAAAGTCATCATAACCTTTGATATATATAAGTGAAAATTAAAATACTATTAAAATAGAGGAGAATGGTCCATGGAAGATACATTTAGAATGGAAACATTAAGGTAAATATACCGTTGATGCAATGGGTTGAACCACTAAGCTGCTGAACTTGCTGACCGAAAGGTTGGCGGTTTAAATCCAGGGAACAGGGTGAGCTCCCACTGTTAGCCCCAGCTTGCAAATGTGAGTAGATAAATAGGAACCGCTCCAGCAGGAAGGTATTGGCACTCCATGTAGTCATGAACTTGGAGGCGTCTACGGACAATGCCGGCTATTCAGCTTAGAAATGGAGATGAGCACCAGCCCCCAGAGTCGGACACGAGTAGACTTAATGTCAAGGAGAAACCTTTACCTTTAACTGTTATGTCACAGGCACAACTCTAACACATGGAATAAGGCTGCCCTTTCTCTGTCCCTATAAATATTTTTGTTGGTATGGCAGTTGTTGTGATATATGAGACCCACAATAAGGCATACAGCTTATCAGTTTAAAAAATCAGTTCTAAACTGACTCTTGTTTTCAACCATGCTATCCTTTTGAATCCAGTGAAACTTACTCCACAGTAAATGTCACCAGGATTGCAGCTTAGGACTTTCATTTGGAATTTTATGATTGTTTTTAGCTATTGTTGTACCTGCTCTAAGTCGTGTGTGACTACAATAGGAGTGTGGTGTAAATAAAGGAGGCAATTGTGAGCCAATACGCAAAGCAATATTGTGGCAAAGGCCATGAAATGAGCCATGAAAATGAGAAAGTGGTTGATCGTTGTGTTATAAGAAAAATAATATGAGAAAAAAAATAAAATCTT
The DNA here is from genome assembly GCF_037176765.1 of Anolis sagrei. Lineage (NCBI taxonomy): Eukaryota > Metazoa > Chordata > Lepidosauria > Squamata > Anolidae > Anolis > Anolis sagrei. The sequence goes on along the minus strand of NC_090024.1, from coordinate 21,832,132 downwards.
ATCTCTCTCCAATAATGGCAAAATGGACTGTAGGAAATGGTAGTTTCTCAGCAAGATTGTGAGAGAAAGTGGATATGTAGTCAAATATATGCTTTGTCCTATCTGGGGTGTGGTAACAGATGGAAAGGGAAGGGCTAAAGTGCATACAATGTTAAATAAGCAGGGTGCCATTTAGAATCACATGCCTTTATACACTTAGACAAGTGTATGCATGCCTGACATGTATCAGAACACACTGGTGATTATTTGAGTATACAAAGGAAAGTGATAAGAGTTGTATATCCATTTTCAGAAATGGTCAGTGTAGACTCATATAATACAGTTGAATTGTGTTATGTAAGTCTACGTTGGCCTTAAAATGCCGTTTCGAACGGTAATATATGGCAGTGTAGATGGGGCCTGGGAGAAAAAATGCTGGCAGAAGTTTTTATTGATTACAGTCCACTTTATCAGAGGTTTTTGTTTTTTTTTGGGAGGGGAGGGGAGATGCATGATCTCTTGTTTCCCACCATAGCTAAGGAGGAGGAAGAATTTAATACTAGTAATAATAAACCTTTATTAATTATGCTGGGGGAAATGGAAGGGAAAAGGAAGAGGGGGCAACCAAGGGCAAGATAGATGGATGGTATCCTTGAAGTGACTGGATTGACCTTGAAGGAGCTGGGGGTAGTGATGGCTGACAGGGAGCTCTGGTGTGGGCTGGTCCATGAGGTCATGAAGAGTCGGAAGCAACTGAATGAATAAACAACAAAATAATAACTCTTAAGGGAACACTTACAAAACTGGCACTTCACAGGAAAAAGGGGTTCCTTTTCAGCTTGTAAACTAAACACATTGTGATGTCCTTTGGCTTATAGGCTTAGACTGCATGAAGAAAAGATCATCAAAGATCGGAGGCATCACTTGAAGACCTACCCAAACTGCTTTGTTGCCAAAGAACTGATTGACTGGCTAATTGATCACAAGGAGGCTTCTGACAGAGAGATGGCAATTAAACTTGTACAGAAATTGCTGGATCGCAGTATCATCCATCATGGTGAGTGAAGAAGTACCAGCATATTCAGGCTCATAGTGAGAACATATGAATAAATGGTTTGGACTTGATGGCTTAAGAGCCCTTCCAGTTCTATGATGTACGCTACAGTTATAGTGGTGAGTTAGCCTGGTGAGTGCTGGAACATGACTCTGGAGACCAGGGTTCGATTCCCTGCTTGGCCATGAAAACCAACTGCATGACTCTGTGCAAATCACATAGTCTCAGCCCCCAAAAGCTATGTGATAAGGTCAACATAGGATCTCGGTAAGCTGGAGATTACTTGAAGACACACAATAAAAGTTATAGAAAACCAATACCATTTTAACAGACATAGCTCTTAGAGAAACTTGAAGTTCATAATTTCTTGTTAGGGAGCTCTAGGAGAGTGACCTAGAGCTCTCTTTCCAAGTACTTCACCAAGGGTCAGGCTATGAAGGCTAAAGGGATCTCAAATTACTATAATGTTAGGGTAGACACACACTTTAGTCAAGCTTGGAGATACTTTGATGAGATGTCATACCTTGTATGTCTAGTGCCAAACATCAAAAGCCAGGATCCTGTGGAGATCTGTTTATGAAATAAGTTTGTCCCTACTACAACAGCCTTCAAATGTATCTTCAAAACCTGCTCCAGAATTATGGGGAACCTCTAAGAGCAGATTTGGATGTAGTATGAAGACTTGCAATGGGAGGAGGGGAAAACCTTTCATCATGCTGCTGGATGACCGTTTAGCTTGATGTTGGATTTAGGCCAACAACCAAAGTAAGGTCAATCTGGATTGTCATAATTGCTGCAGTATGTGACCTTTGTACAGTGTTTTTGAACGTTCAAAGCACTTTACTTGTGTTATATAATGATCAAGTTATATGGGTGCTGAAAAAAGCAGTTCAGACTACTGTTATGAAATCATAGTTTAGGTTTATGTTTTAAAAACATAGTTATGCTGTCAGTAATATAGAAAACAGTGTAAAACATATGATTAAAAATAAGAGAGAGCTGTTTTAAAACAGTGCAAACAAAAACAGCACCGCACCCTACTTAAGTTTATTTCTTTACAATCTCTCGCTTCTCAAATGCCTACTGTGATTTTTTTTAAAAACTCATTGTTTGCTAACAGAAGGACAACAGGTTAGACTATCTTTTAACCCCATCTGCACTGCCATATAATCCAGTTTCATAATGCAGATTAACTGCATTGAACTGGATTATATGGCAGTGTAGATTCGAAGCCAGCCTGGGTTGGAGTAAGCTCCCAACCATTAGTCTAGCTTGCTGTCAACCTTTGCAGCCCGAAAGACAGTTCAATCTGTCAAATACAAAATTTAGGTACCACTTATGCAGGGAGGCTAATTTAATTAATTTGCAATGCCATAAAAATCTCCAGCAGCATGCAAAAGTATGAGGAAGTACTCCATTGGTGTCACAAGTGGACAGTGAAGCAACAGCTCCCCCAGTGGCTGGAATTCAAACATACCCTCATGAAGATGAACTTAAATAGCCTGCGTGTGTCTGTCTATATATGTTGTGTGTATATGACATTGAATTTTTGCCATGTATATGTGCATTGTGATCCGCCCCGAGTCCCCTGCGGGGTGAGAAGGGCGGAATATAAATATTGTAAATAAACAAATAAAATTCTAATTCAAATCAGTTCTTTGGCATTCTGAAAGTGGACTATATGGCAGTGTAATTCCAATCTGAGAAGATCATGTCTCACTCCTTACCAGACATGTCTGAAACTGGCGGAATTTCAGGTCCCACTGTCAACCCAAGTTTAATTTTTGTGGATTTAATTTTTTGCAGATTTGATTTTTCCGTTTTCACAGATGTCCAGCAAATGTGGAGGGCTGAATATATTATTAATAGTACTATTAGTATTAGTATTAGTAGTATGTTGTTGTCATTGTCATTATGGCCAGCACTACAAAGACCAACATTATTGTGCTCATTTTTTTATTTTTAGAACATCTGAGCTGCAGTAGATACCGCACATAAGTAGACTACACAGATCTCTACCCAGAGGCTCATCCAATTTATCCCAATACTAAACAGAACATTAGTTAGATGAGATTTAAAAAAGCAAAAAGGGATTACTAGGAAAAAGCCCAATGTTCTGATTGACTCAACAGTAAGGAAATAAATTAAACTGGGGGGAGATGCAAAGAGAGAGAAAGTAGCTTTAATCAGAGGATCAAGAAAATCCTGCCATATATCTAAAAAGCTTGAGTTGTGTGCAGAACGGACTACCTAGAAGGCAGAGAAGAGTACCAAAAATCACAAGGGAGCAGGAAGAAAGGTTTAGAATGTCACTTTTTTTCAAAAAGTAACTTATCTTAAAAAATAATTTGAAATGGTTTGCATTTTTTCATAATTACAGAGTAACATATTGTGTTACACTTTGCTTCCAATTTGCTTTTAAGTTGCTTTTTCATGTTTGCCACAAATGAGTCAATGTTCCTTATCCTGTCAATAATAATAATAATAATCATCATCATCATCATCATCATCATCATCACACAGTCCTAGACGCTTGGGAAGTGTTCAACTTGTGATTTTGTGATACGAAATCCAGCATATAGAGCTCGTTTGCTGTGGCATACTGTGTTTGTGTCAGTAAAATAATAATAATAATAGTTATATTGATGATGCTACCAGTAATTATATTATTTTTAAAACATTAGGGAATGCATTATTTAAAAAGGAACATGCTTCCAGTACAGAAAGAAAAAGAAGGGGCTGGTGATAGATGAGATTTAGCTCTGAAAAAAATTAAAGATGAGTTTCAGCTTCAGTACTCTATTAATCAAACCATAGGAAGAGGGAGCATATAATCAATAGGGTTTTTTTTTATTCAGATGACCCTCCATATCCTCTGCAGACCCAGTTATAAACAGTCCCACTTGCTAGTCATTTATGGCACAGCGAAATTGCTTCCAAGCTACTAGACCGAGAAAGTATTGTCAACTGAAATAGAATGGAGTCCTTTACTGTCTGTCTGACAGAATGTGTCTCTTTCAGGCTGCTGATATGCCAGAAATAATGATATATGATTCTCTGGGACTTGTGTGATATAATAATCAGGGAATTGGACTAGGACCAAGAAGATCAAGATTTGTAGTCTCATTTAGTCAACAAACTAATTGGATGACATTAACCATCACAGTATCTCTCAGACTATTCTTCACAAGGCTTTTGTTGAATTATGGAAAAAAGAACCATGGATAAATAACTGAATTTCAGGTGGATTTTCTGTGGACAGCTGTTTAAACTTACTAGCTTTAGCGAGGTATGCATTTTCTAATGCTATTTATTAGCAATAGTAGTTATTGACAGGTTTGCAAATTTATGACTGGTACCCTTAGAAAATATAGACCTATATAATGGGGCCTTTTATAAAATCATATAGGTAATGAGTTGGAAATCTCATTAGCCCAAGACCTGATCAGACTGGAACTCCCATCATCTCCCGATGTAGTTGGCTAAATCTGCTATGCCTAATCATTCCATTTAAGGATAATGATAGTTTATTAATGTTATGTGCTTTGAAGTTGACCCCAGGTTATGGTGACCCATCAAAGGATTTTCTTGGCAAGGCTTACTTAGGACTGGATTGCCATTGCCTTCCTCTGAGGGAACAAAACTTGCCAAAGGCCACTAAGCTGTTTTTCATGAACTGGTAGGGATTTGAATTTGGTTTCTCTGAATCCTCGTCCAGCATTCAAACCACACTGGCTCTGCCCAATGGTGATTACTTGAAGCTTTGATCTTTCCCTCTAAGTACTGAGTCTTTTTGACCTCCTGTTTTTGTTTTTTACCTTTCAGTTTGTGATGAGCACAAGGAGTTCAAGGACCTCAAACTCTTCTACCGCTTTAGGAAAGATGACGGGACATTTCCACTTGACAATGAAGTGAAGGCATTCATGAGAGGACAGAGAATATATGAAAAGTAGGTTGCACAAAGTTTGCTGATTATGAGAAGTGGTCATCTTTTTAATAGCTTCTGGTGTTCAAACCATTTTTAAAAAACAAAAAACAAAACCCAGAGTGGTTTCAAATCACAAATGCCATGCAGAACTACACTGTTTTAACTGTCTGATAAATTTGCATTATATGAAGCTGTTTGTATTTATATATCAGGCATGGGCAAACTTTCTAACTTGGGGGCTGCATGCTAGCACTCCCTGCTAAGAGGACGGGCTGACTGGTGATGGAAGGAAAGAAGGGAAGGAGGAAGAAAAGAAGGAAGGAAGGACGAAAGGGAGGAAGGGAAGGATGGATGGAAGGAAGGAGAAAGAGGGAGAGAGGGAAGGAGAGAGGAAAGAGGGAAGGATGAAAGGGTGGAAGGCAAGGATGGAAGGAGAAAGAGGGAAGTCAGGAAGGGAAGGAGGGAGGTGAGAAGGAAGGAAAGGGAGAAGGAAAGACAAAAGGGAAGGAAGGACAAAAGGGTGGAAAAGAAGAAGGAAGGAAAAAAAGAATCAAGCAAGCAAGGGAGGGAGGGAGGGAGGGAAGAAAGGAAGGGAAGGGGGGAGGTGAGAAGGAAGGAAAGGGAGAAGGAAAGACAAAAGGGAAGGAAGGACAAAAGGGTGGAAAAGAAGAAGGAAGGAAAAAAAGAATCAAGCAAGCAAGGAAGGGAGGGAGGGAAGAAAGGAAGGGAAGGAGGAAGGAAAGAAGGACAAAAGAGTGGAAGGAAGAAGAGAGTGAGAAAGAGGGAGGGAAGTAAGAGAGGGAGGGAAGGAGGAAGGAAAGAGAGAAAGAAAGACAAAAGAGAAGGAAGGAAGGAGAAAAAAAGAAGAAAAGTGAAGGAGGGAGGAAAGAGGGAAGGAAAGAGAGATGAAAGGGTGGAAGGTAAGGGTAGAACAAGAAAGAGGAAAGGAGGGAGGGAAGGAGGAAGGAAGGAAAGAGAGAAGGAAGGAAGGGTAGGATAGCGAGAGAGAGGAGGGCCTGAGTAAAGAGCCCAAGGGGCTGCATTGAGCCCCTGGCTCTGGGTTTGCCCATACCTGTTATATATGAATAGGAATAGCAAAAATATGGTAACTGCATCCACAGGTTTTTATTTAATTGCATGTTCTTTCATATTAATCCACTTCTTCCTTTTACCCAAGAGATATACTTACTAAAACTAACAAGGAAAATGAATTCAGTGAGCATATAATTAATATTTGAAACAGATGACTGCATGGAGATATAGACTCTGCCGCCAGATTATGTGGGTCAGATAACATTTGCAACAAAGTTGATATCATCTTCTCTGTCCAGGATGTGAGGATTTGCTTGTAACATGAGTGCTTCGGGAAATAAACAAGGAATAAAACATGCAGGTTGACATTTACTGCAAACTAATGGTACAAAAGAGGAACATACATGTTGTTGGGCACATTTAGAGACAATGCAACCCTTCCTGAGAAGCAGCCGAAGCTTTAAGATATAGAAATGCAACAGACCCATGGTATTCGCTCAGGTTTGGTGTCAGACTCCCCGTGGATACCAAAATCCATGATGTTCCATTATATACAATGGTGTAGCGAAATGGTGTCCTTTATATAAAGTTGATATAGTTTCATGCTTTGGATGGTGGAATCCATAGATGCAGTATCTGTGGATATGGAGCACTGACTGTAATTGTTTGAGATGTTGTATTCTGATTACCTGCAGATGATATGATTTCTATGACAATTTAATGTCTATTATGGGAAAAAAGATTAAAAAACATAGTCTAAACAGAAAAACCATATCTTATATTTGAGTTGAAAATGTACTGGGGTCCAGAAAGCCTGACACAGACTCTCTCCCTCTCTCTAGTTTCTCTGCAAAGATTTAAAAGCAGGACAACAGAGAAAAAGAATTGCAGGTGGTGTGTACACCATTTTTTTCTGTCTTTCAATATTACCTTTAGTAAAATGCAAGATTTTCTGGTATTTCAGAAATCTGCAAAACTTGTTTAACCAGAAATTGATAGTGGGACTAAGGAAATGAATGTATACACCCCACAGCCCTTCCAGTTCTCTTGAAAGCAATATTCTGTCTTCAGGGGTTGAAGACACTTTCAAATTTTGTACTTGTTTACAGTGGGGAAACAGTGTAAAAGAGTTCATGAGTTTCTGAGAAAGTTTTCCCGTCTGTTGTAAGGCTCCTAGTAGAGTTTTTGTGACACTGAGAATAGTAGGGAGGCTCCAACTGGGAATTCAACATCTAGAGAAGATGCCCCTCACAGTGTCGTTTCCAGAAGTTGCATCCTTCTCTGTACCTAATAGGTAAAGGTTTTCCCCTGACATTAAGACCAGTCGTGTCCAACTCTGGGGGTTGGTGCTCACCTCCATTTCTAAGCCGAAGAGCCGGCATTGTCCGTAGATGCCTCCAAGGTCACGTGGTCTGCATGACTGTATGGAGCACCATTACCTTCCCACCGTAGCAGTACCTATTGATCTACTCACATTTGCAGGTTTTCGAACTGCTAAGTTGGCAGAATCTAGGGCTAACAGTGGGAGCTCACCCCACTCCCCAGATTTGAACCAGCAACCTTTTGGTCAGCAAGTTCAGCAGCTCAGTGATTTAACCCACTGTGCCACTGGGGGCTCCTCTGTACCCAATAAATAAATAGAATTTTACTCGGTGAACTGTTTGTCTCCCAAGATTTCTCAGGAGTTTGACAGAGATACCTACCCGACCATTGTTGTATCCAGCAAATGATGTGAAGGAGACCACTGGTGACATGAGATGGGGGCTTAGGAGATAGAAGCACAAAGGTGTGGGTACTCACCAGGTAGGAAGCAACAGAGAAACCTTCACATTTATGGGTTTAACTCTTGATCATTCACTAAAGCTTTAATTATTCACTAATTTGATTAATATAGTTTCTCTAATACTATCTCGGTCCTCCACTGCAGAGTTATGGTCAGCTTTTGCCTGAAGTTGTCAGTAGACTTGCACTGGCAGAACTAGAAATTCCTATGGAGGTATTTGCTCATTTTTGGTGGTTTTCCCAGTTTCTCGGTGGTCCGACTCCCCTAACCTCAGTGAATATGAGGGCAGACATGTATGTCATTGTGGTAACGGGCTGAGATTAAAACATGTATGTCATTGTGGTAATGGGCTGAGATTTGGGAGCCTCAGGTTCGTCCTCAGTGACCTTTGGGCAGCCATTGGCCTACCAGCATGCCCTACCTTTTAGGAGAGATAAATCGGAGAGTGGGACAGCCATTTATGCTACCTTAAACTCACTGGAGGAAAGGCAACATGTAATAAATACCTTTGAAAAGCCCAGAAGCAACATATTAGAATAGTGTTCCATGTTAGTTCGTTGTGGGGATTGAATAAAAGGGAAATATGTCTTTATTTTTAAGGAAGGGGGAAATAGGACCTTGTGGGATGTTCTCTTTCATATACCAAAATAAATTTGCTGACTTCATGTATATTGTGTAACTTGCTTTGTGTTCAGAAAGGGGCAGAAAAATGTCTCAAAACCAACAAGGTTTCCCTTCCCTTCCATTTTTTTTTCTGTCTCACTGATACTATTTTTGTTTATTGTCATCAGTGAAATAACATTGGGCGACAATGACCTGTTTCTGGGTATATTTGACTTGCAGATTCCAAAAATGGCACCAGTTTTCTCTTGTCAGCTCTAGATTTTGAAACACAGAACGTATGGCATCTAGCAACTGCTATTTGCTCACCCTTAGAAAACCAGGATAACCATATCTACAAAAATTGAGCTGATGTGGTCTATCTAAGACAGCGTTTCTCAACATGGGGGGTCGGGACCCCTGGGAGGGGGGCTGCAAGTGAGTGTCAGAGGGGTCACCAAAAACCATCAGAAAACATAGTATTTTGTGTTGGTCATGGAACATCTGTGGGGGAAGTTTGGCTCAATTCTATCGTTGGTGGGGTTTAGAATTCTCTTTGATTGTAGGTGAACTATAGATCCCAGCAATTACAACTCTCAAATGTCAAGGTCCTTTCCCTCCAAACTCCACCAGTCTTCACATTTGGGCAGATTAAGTATTTGTGCCAAGTTTGGTCCAGATCCATCACTGTTTGAGTCCACAGTGCTGTCTGAATGTAGGTGAACTACAACTCCAAAACTCAAGGTCAATGTTCACCAAACAGTTCCAGAATTTTCTGTTGGTCATGGGAATTCTGTGTGCCAAGTTTGGCTCAGTTCCATCATTGGTGGAGTTCAGAATGCTTGTTGATTGTAGGTGAACTATGAATCCCAGCAACTACAACTCCCAAATGACAAAATCAACCCCCCTCCCCCAACCACACCAGCATTCAGATCTGGGCATATCGGGTATTTGTGCCAAATTTGGTCTAGTGAATGAAAATGCATCCTGTATATCAGATATTTACATTATAATTCATAAAAGTAGCAAAACAACAGTTATGAAGTAGCAACAAAAATAATTTTAGGGTTGGGGGTCCCTACAACATGAGGAATTGTATTAAGGGGTCACAGCATTAGGAAGGTTGAGAACCACTGATCTAGAGCAATTTTCTGAATCAGTGCCCCAAATAACCCCAGGCACAGGACTAAAAATCAAGACACCAAGAAAAAAAATCTTTGTGTTGGGTTCTGTAGTTTATCCTATTTCCAAATGTCAGAGTGGGTGTCTATTCTGCATTTTTAGCAAACAGGCCAACATAATACCACATTTGTCCTTTTTTTTTTTTTGCATAAACAGCAGAGGAATACAATGATTAATGGCTGTGGTTCAAGTTAGAGTTTTGAGCTTGAAATTCAGCTTCAAAGGGATTGGAATGATGTTCTTTGCCTCAGCAATGAAATACAGCTAGCTTCTTGAGACACTCCTTTTCCACCCTTGTTAAACAAAAGGACTTGAATGCATGTGTGGCAGCTGCAGGAACAACTCCTAATGAAAAGCAGGGCTTCTAGCAGAGTGTTCTTGTTATGGTTTTAAATCAGTTCATGGCCGGAATCACAGGGTTGTTGCAAGTTTTTCAAGCTGTATAGCCATGTTTCAGAAGCATTCTCTCCTGACATTTCACCTCCTTCTCTGGCAGGCATCCTCAAAGGTTGTTTTATTTTGCTGTACTGTATTTTTGGGTTTGGTCTCATGTTAGCCATCCTGAGTCCCCTCCGGAGAGATGGTGGCGGGATATAACTGATGATGATGATGATGATTATTATTATTATTATTATTGCGAGGTCTGTTGGAAACTAGGAAAATGGAGTTTATATATCTGCAGAATGTCCAGGGTGGGAGAAAGAACTCTTATCTGTTATCTCTTAGCTGTTTTCAAGGTGTGGCTTCTTACTGCCTGGGGGAATCCTTTGTTGAAAGGAGTTCCCTTGTTTTTGAATGCTGTTCTCTATTTACTGTTATGATTTTAGAGGGTTTTTTAAAATTTTGGTAGCCAGATTGTGTTCATTTTCATGGTTTCTTCCTTTCTGTTGCAATTGCCCACGTGCTTGTGGATTTCAAAGGCTTCTATGTGTAATCTGACATGGTAGTTGTTAGAGTGGTCCAGCATTTATGTGTTCTCAAATAATATTCTGTGTCCAGGTTGGTTCATCAGGTGCTCTGCTATGGCTGACTTTGACCCAACACCTTAATACCCCTGTTGCTATTACTGATTCCCTTACTTCTTCTTGGTTGTGGGGCAGCAGAGCTCTGCAGCTGCGATGGAGCCAAGGGCCCAATGAACAATGGACTGACCTAGACCAGACCCAAAAATACAGGGCTACCCCAGAGTTTTGAAAGATGGCTTTACTTAGCAAGGGAATAAACCAGATTAATCCTGTTTTCCCATTGTAAGAACTGAAAGTCCTTCAGCATCACGCAGATAGCCAGAAGCACCTTCATAGTCAGTGCAAACTATTGATCCAGTGTAGGTAATCTCTGAGTTTAACTATTATTCCCTTCCCATACAGACCCTTGGGTGCATCTACATGTTAGAATTCATGAACTTTGATGCCACTTTAACTGCCATGGCTCAATGCTATGGAATCATAGGGACTTTCAGGATTCCATGGCACTGATCCATGGCAATTCAGGTATTGTCAGATGGTATTCATTCTATAATATAGATGTACCCACAGGCCCCTTCTACATTGCCATATAAAATCCAGATTATCTGCTTTGAATTAGGTTATATGGCAGCGTAGACTCATATAATCCAGTTCAAACAGATAATGTGGATTATTTGATTTGATCATCTGGATTATATGGCAGTGTAGAAGGTGCCATAGACTATTTAGGTTTCACAGTCTTCATAATGTCTATGTATTGTGGGAGTTCTGTGTCATCTTCAAGAGTTCTAATTCTCCGAGACTTTAAAATCTATTATGGATGAAACACTATAGCACGCTTTAGGGAATCAGGCCATGATAAAAGGAAAAATAGATGATATGACTTAATGGGCTGGGGTGTTTTTCCATTTCAAAGACTCCCTTGTTGTTCTTTTTCATCTGAGCCTGTGCTGTATTTGCTTGCAAACACAACAACATTTCAGATTCAGAAAACCCCTGCTGTTTAAGTAAGACATAATCATTTATATATTCAAGAAACGTTAAAAAAAACACATGGAGGTAAAAAAGGGATTCATTTTGATCCAAAACAATGAATGCAATCAAAGATAATAGCAAGCAGTCTTACCTAAACCTTTGCAGATGTTTGTGTGTGTGTATGTATACACCTTCAACTTGTCTATTGAATTATACTGGCCCCCTTGAATTTCATAGGCTTAGTCAGGTGCCAGCTTCCTTCCTCTGAAATATAGCCTATAGCACCTGATATTCATTGGCAGTTTCTCACCCAAGTACAGGCAGTTCCCAAGTTACAAACAATATAAGTTTTGTAGGTTTGTTCTTAAGCTGAATTTGTATGTAGGTTGTAACAGGTACTTTTTGAAGTGTAACTCCATACACATACACACACACACACACACACGAGGGTTGAATGAAAAGTAATGTCTCCACCTTCATAACTCCTCAACAGGTAGCAGTACTGGTATGCGGCAGGTACTGGCTTGTTCAGTAGACTCTCCTCTACAGTTCCATTCTGACGGGAAGCCTTACCATTGAACGGTTGTGTTGTTAAAGTGTGAAGTATGGAACCCTGTGCAGACGGTTGGTTAATGCGACTTAAGCAACGTCCAGTCATTGAATTCTTGACACCAGAAGGTGTTACTCGCCCAACGATGCACAGTACTCACATCAACACAATCACTATTAAAATATTGCATTCTCTGATGAATCTCCTTTGGGGTGACACCTTCTGCTGTCAAGAATTCAATGACTGCACATTGCTTAAGTCGCATTAATCAACTGTCTGTGCAGGATTCCATACTTTGCACTTTAACAACACAACCGTTCAATGCTAAGGCTTCCCGTCAGAATTGAACTGTAGAGAAGAGTCTACTAAACAAGCCAGGACCTGCTGCATACCAGTACTGCCACCTGTTGAGGAGTTACGACGGTGGAGGCATTACTTTTCATTCAACCCTCGTACGTACAGACACACACACACACACACAAAGCTTTGAATAGCATAGGGAAAAGTTAGCACTTCTGTGATGTTAGTTTTGCTATCTGTGCCCCTGTTCAGAAGATTTCACCTCACTTTCTGTCCTTGTAATAATGGGATTTGAAAACTTTGGTTTGTTGTGGAAACAAGGATTGGTGAGAAAGCCCTTCGGGGTTGAGAAGGGCAGGATATAAGTGTGTTAAATAAATAAATAAATGTGCTTACCTTACACAGACATCAATACACAGATGAGAAAAATATCATGCAAAAATATATTGTTGTTTATTCATTCAGTTGCTTCCGAATCTTTGTGACCTCATGGACCAGCTCACGCCAGGGCTCCCTGTCAGCCGTGGCCAACCCCTGCTCCTTCAAAGTCAAGCCAGTCACTTCAAGGATACCATCCATTTATCTTGCCCTTTGTCGGCCCCTCTTCCTTTTTCCTTCCATTTTCCCCAGCATCATTGTCTTCTCTAAGCTTTCCTGTCTTCTCATTTTGTGGCCAAAGTACTTCATCTTTGCCTCTAATATCCTTCCCTCCAGTGAGCAGTCAAAAAAGCATATATTAGAGGAAAAATTCTCCAAAAATATTTACTTTTTCAAAGACTAAAACTCTTGAAGTTAAAAGAAAACCTCTCCACTTGACACTGTGATGTGGAAATGGGATGGAGCAGACTTGTGATTGAAATAGGTTAATATTGTTAGACACAAAGAAAAGAATTTGTTTATCTCTGTGTTCTCCAATTACTTAACTGCTAGAAATACAATTCTCTCTTTCCTTTTTCTGTTAAGGTCAAATCTACACTTGATACCCAGAACATTTTCTTCTCGCTAAAATTAAGGACTTGTTAATTGTCATGACATGCAGATGTGTCACTCCAGAGCCTGGTTCTCAAAAAACGAATTAGCAGATGATGTACCTGATACATAACACAGAAGGCTAATTATATCTGGTTAATAAAGAGGTTTTGAGGCTGATTATATCAGCCTTTTGACCTAATAAGAATGTAGGTGCTTGATATTGTATATATGCTATGAAATTGTGGTATGTATGTGAGAAGTGACGCCTAAAATAATGCTAATGCCTTATATAGGAAAAAGATTAAAATATGAAGATCTTGTGCCATAAGATACAAGATAAACCTCAAACTTTGATATTTTTTTTAAAAAAATGGAAATCTCTAGTCAATAGATTCAAAGAAAATCCTGAGATATGGAACTAGAGTTTTACTTGCATTTAGATTACGGTATTTTCTTTCTTTCTATTTTTATATAGCTCCTGGTTATTTCTTTATTTATCGTATCACAAGTGAAGCAAGGATACAGTTGTAAGGTATTTAAAAACACAGTTTAGAAGCTTGGCATTATACTAAATGTCTTTTAACCAATAGCTGGCCAATTGGAGCACCTCTGGTGTTGCTATAAGAAGGTCCTCCATTGTGCATTTGGCAAGGTTCAGACTGCATTGCAATAGGTGGTCTGTGGCTTGCTCTTCTCCACACACACACATGTCATGGAGTCCACTTTGTGGCTCCATTTTTTGAGGTTAGCTCTGCATCTCGTGGTGCCAGAGTGCAGTCTGTTCAGCGCCTTCCAAGTTGTCTAGTCTTCTGTGTGCCCAGGGGGGAGTCTCTCATCCAGTATCAGCCATGGCTTGAGGTTCTGGGTTTTAGCCTGCCACTTTTGGACTCTCGCTTGCTGAGGTGTTCCTATCTCTGTAGCTCTTAGAAAACAATTTCTTGATTTAAGGCGTTGACATGGTGGCTGATATCTGGACAGGGGATGGACTGGAGATGTCACTGCCTCGGCCCTTTCTCCTGGTTAACAAGATTAAAAGGAATCATGCACATTGCATCAAACTGACAAAGTGTTAAAATTTGTACGAAGAGAAGGAAGCATCTGTTTTTATTGGAAGGAATGGTTATATTTTCATCCCCAAAACAAGTCCAGACATTTCTGAGATTCAGCTTCAGATCAATTATTTATTCTTTGTGCCAAAAAGTTTCTAGTATTGGATCTAAACAACTTTTTTTTTGTACCCAACTTCTTGGAATTGCTTTAGGCTAGCATCCTACTGCTTCCACTCAAATCTGCATCAAGCGAAGAATATTATATCACCAGGGAGTCGCATAAGTACCTGCTTCAATTTTACATTTTCTTTATTGAGGAAGATATTGAGCACACATTAATTCATAGCTGGGAATGAAAAATAGGCTTTAAAAAAACCCTGATATTGCTCATACTTATTCAAACATGCCACAACCATTCAGCCTCAACTGGCACCCCAGAGTCAGACATGACTGGACTTATTGGAGAAGCTTTATTACTTGAAACTATTTGATGGACGGCAAGAAGATCAAACCAGTCTATACTCCAGGAAATAATGCCCATCTGCTCACTGGAGGAAAGGATATTAGAAGCAAGATGAAGTACTTTGGCAACATAACTAGAAGACAAGAAAGGTTGGAGATGATGATGCTGGGAAAAATGGAAGGGTAAAGGAAGAGGTCGCAGGTTCGATTCCGGGGAGTGGCGTGAGCTTCCGCTGTCAGCCCTAGCTTCTGCCAACCTAGCAGTTCAAAAACATGCAAATGTGAGTAGATCAATAGGTACCACTCCAGCGGGAAGGTAACGGCGCTCCATGCAGTCATGCCGGCCACATGACCTTGGAGGTGTCTACGGACAACGCTGGCTCTTCGACTTAGAAATGGAGATGAGCACCACACCCCAGAGTCAGACATGACTGGACTTAATGTCAGGGGACTACCTTTACCTTTACCGAAAGGAAGAGGAGCCGACCAAGGGAAAAAATGGATGAATGTTATCCTTGAAGTGACTGGCTTGACGTTGCAGGAGCTAGGGGTGTCCATGGCCAACACTAGGGGTGTCCATGGCCAAAGGTCACGAAGAGTCGAAAGTGATTGAACGAATAAACAACAAACAAAATTTGATTGATGGATTGAAATAGTTATATATGAGCTTAGATCTCTGGGTGGCTTGCAATAACTTCTAATTAAGCAATTTAAAATAATTAAAAATGTAAAACAGCTAAAAATAAATATTCTGATAAATGTGCTTTCTGAAAATTGGCATTTTACATTTTCCCTTTCTTACTGGATCCCATGATTTTAGTATGGCACAATCTTCATCCCAGTTTGGTTACCGGGAATATATATTTTGTTCGTTTTGTTCCAGTGTTTTTATTCATGGACTCACATAGGAACAGTGTGTCCCATGTAAACCTCACAGGTTTCCTGTCATGATTGCCAACGTATCCTGTGGGAAATAGTTCTTATTTATTTTCTTCCTCCTTCTCCCACAACACTCTGTGCCTTACTTACATCTTCACTTTTCATAACTGTTGAGAGTTATCCACTGGGGAGACATAAACAGATCAGATAGTTTCTATGACTTTATTTACAGTTCTCTGACCAAGAGCTAGTGATTCTCAAAAATGCATGAATAAGTTTTGAAATGTCTTGGTGATGCTTATAATAGCATTAAATCAGGGCTAGAGCGGGGGGGGGGGAGGTAGGGGTTCAACCCCCCCCCCCCGAAATTTTTCAAGTTAAAGAAAAAAACTGGTTTACTCATGAATTTTAACTAGTTAACCAAATCCCCTTCCTAAGTCTATGTGAAGCAAACATTAAATTGATTTAATTATGTCTATATAAAATATAGATCGAACCATACTATTTAATTTTGTGTTATAGAACTACTCTTCGTGATCCGCTAAAAGATTCACCCCCCTCCCCCAAAATAATTTTCTGGCTATAATACTGCATTAAACCAGTGGTTCCTAACCTTTTTTGACCAGGGACCACTTGACCAGAGACCACTTTGACCAGGGACCACTCTCCAACATTAGTAACAGAAAGGTTATGAATTAGTTTTTGGCCAACTTTAGATTTGGTTAGGTTATTTGGGGTGCTGATTCAGAACATTGCATTGGATAGATGACATCAGCTCTAATTTCTGATACAGAACATATGCCATCCAGTAGTTGGTATCTGCTCACCCACAAAAAACCAGATTTTATAATCTAGAGCTGATGTGGTAGTAGTAATCTTTCATGGGTAGTCAGCCTCTCCCTTCCCAACATCCTCATTGCCTCGGCACTATAAGAGGATTTCGTGACACCAGTTGCTCTCATTGCCACATATTTTCGAGGCAACGGTGTAGTAATGGTGAGGCTGCCAACTATATTTTCGTTCTTGCAGACCACTGGCGGTCCACAAACCATAGGTTGGGAGCAACTGTATTAAGCCAACTTAACTGAAGTCTTGGCAAAGTTTTGATCATGTTTTCCTATTCCATAGCATATCCTACACCAGTGGTTTTCAACCTGGGGTCCCCAGATGTTTTTGGCCTTCAACTCCCAGAAATCCTAACAGCTGGTAAACTAGCTGGGATTTCTGGGAGTTGTAGGCCAAAAACATCTGGGGACCCAGGTTGAGAACCACTGTCCTACACCTATCCTGATTTGGCTGGGACAGTCCTGATGATTTCTTGTCCCACTTTTCCATCTGCTTTTAAAATGTCCCTGTTTGTTTCTCCAAATAATAATAATAATAATAATAATAATAATAATAATAATAATAATCTCTATTTATACCTTGCCTCCATCTCCCCAAAGGGGACTTGGGGCAGCTAACATGAGGCCAAGCCCAAAAATACAATACAGCGAAATAAAATACAACGCAACAAAAAATTACATCACAATAAAATACATAAAGCAACAAAATAAAATAAACACTGCAAAATAACATAATGAAAAATAGAACACAATAGGTGGGCCAAATGCACAAGATAAAGCGATAAAACCCTGGAGGAGATAGCAGTGGAAAAGTGTATTTGTGTATTTCCTTCCTTTGTCCTTGTCTTCCCTCAGTTGCTGCAAACTGGGTTCAAAGCATAGAAGCGACTTTCCTTGACTGTCTTTCCCAGAAGATATAGAAAAAGCCAACTACTGGAGTCACTTTTATCTTGTGTGTTCTGCCTTATTAAGATCTTTTGTCATATTGACCACACACTGATGTTGTTTGGCCATTTCCTCATTGTTATCTGTGAAGTGTTGGAGGGGTTTACCATAATTGTACCCTTTTGGACTCAGTATGTGATCTAGAAATTAATTCAACAGAATCCTTGTCATCTTATAATTTCTTGGCCATTTTCTATTTTTTTTAATATTCATATCCCATCTTTCTCATTCACTGGCATCTCTTTGGTCAAAAGACTGCTCTCTACTGCACCAATCAGCCAGACATGTTATTTGAAGACTCATTAAAGAACAATTGACAATTAACAAAGAATTCTTACTCAGCTTTTACAGAACAAGACGAACCAATTCTCATGCAACAGCTATTCTGAAAAGCTCTTAGCTGAGTGTGCTTTCTTGGGGCATGGGGACTTTGATGAATCTGTAGTGTAAAAAAATGGGGACATATAGTCCCAGATACCATCTCTGCTAGACATGGGCAAGAATCTCATGCAAATTTCACAACCGGAACAAGTGCTTCCATTCATCAACATGAAAAGTATGCAGAACAATGTCAAATGGAGAAGATGGTAGTATCATAGACTCAGAGACCTGTATCTGACCCGTGGTTTAAAAAGACAATGGAGAGGGACCAAGTGAACCTAAAGCACCATTTCCATTCAGCATGAAATGGATGTCTTGATGAGTTCATTGAGCATAATTCAGCGAGATACCTCAGTGGATATTAATAAACAAGTGCCAATTCGTTTCCTATTGAATTATTTGACATAGGGCCAGTATTATTGATTTAATAAGTCATGAGTAGAGTTTGGATAATTCATTTTTTCTAGGGTTTTTTTTTCATTCCTTAAACAAAACCTTTGGAATACCTTGGATCGTCATAGATTTCTCCCTTAAATTTGTAATCTTTTATTAAATAAGAGAAGTGGGCAATGAACCATTGTGGAATCACCTATGGTGTGTGCGCAAATGGCTGTGCCAGCATGATGTATAGTTTGTGTGTTGGAGTACAACTCTGGAGATCAAGATTTGAATTCCCGTTCCCCCATGAAAACCCGTTGGGTGGCCCTGGGCAAGTCACACTCTCACAACCTCAGAGGAAGGCAGTGGCTAATCTCTCCTGAATAAATCCTGGCATGAAAGCCTTATGACATGTTCCATCCAAGATTGCCATAAACCAGAAATATTTTTTTAGGTCTGATAACAACATGAACAAACAGATTACTACACAGATTTGGATTTTGCCAGCAAGAGTATCCTCAATGCCACTGTCCGCTGGACCGGCCACATTGTCCGGATGCCCGACCACCGTCACCCAAAGCAGTTGCTCTACTCCGAACTCAAGAATGGAAAACGGAATGTTGGAGGACAGGAAAAGAGATTTAAAGATGGGCTCAAAGCCAACCTTAAAAACTCTGGCATAGACACTGAGAACTGGGAAGCCCTGGCCCTTGACCACTCCAGCTGGAGGACAGCTGTGACCAGCAGTGCTGCAGAATTTGAGGAGGCACGAGTGGAGGGTGAAAGAGAGAAATGTGCCAGGAGGAAGGCGTGTCAAGCCAACCCCAACCGGGACCGCCTTCCACCTGGAAACCAATGCCCTCACTGCGGAATAAGATGCAGAGCAAGAATAGGGCTCCACAGCCACATACGGACCCACAGGAATACTGGAAGACAATCCTCCTCGAAAAACGAGGGATCGCCTAAGTAAGTAAGGTGCCTTCTGTGTTAGTGGTGTAGTGACTCTGCTCCAAGTTTTTATGCAGCTTTAGAGCCTGAGATAGCATGACTTGGCCAAGATTGTTGTTGTTATTATTATTATTACTATTATGTTTATATTTATGCTTATTTATATCCTGCTTTTTCTCTCCAGAAAGATACTCAAAAGTGGCTAGGGTTACCAGGGTGTTTCATGACTGAACAGGGATTCATATCTTGCTCCCCAGAATCCAATCCTCAAATAGGTATATACGTATCATCAGTTCTCCCTACTCTTGGATTTGACCATTCACAGCTTGACATATTCTCACACTTCAAAAGTAACCTTGTTTTGCCATTTTATAAAAGGGATAGTTTTTCATTATGTCACTGTATATACTAGGATTTTGCTAGGATACCACGGGCTCATTGTAAACATACACACAAAGGAAAGACAGGCGTAACAAAATATAAAACTATACAATGCAATTTAAAAAACCTCCAGAAAACAATGATACATATAACCAAAATATACAAGATTATAAAACAATATTAGTTTATATAGTTCTGGAGCACATGCAATTTGCTTTACTAATCCTCCTAACAACACATTTAAGTCGTGATTCAAAGCAGTCACCTGGATTGCTTATGCATCTGTCCCATTCCTTTATAATGCTGATGGAACATGTAATCAGATCCTTGAGTATATCTGTACACTTTAATTTACATGTGTGTGCTTGCTCTCCCCCTCCTTATTTTCATTTCAGATTGATGAATACTGAAAATGCACTTTTACAAGCCAGAGAAGAGGAAGGAATAAAATACGAACGTACGTTCATGGCATCTCAGCTGATTGATTGGTTGATCCAGGAAGGGGAGGTCACTACAAGATCTGAAGCTGAACAACTTGGCCGAAGACTGCTAGAGCATGGGATTATACAGCATGGTGAGGAGCATGCTCTGCTTTAGACTAGATGTGGAAAAAAACTTCTAAGGGTGACACATTATTTAGAATATATCTCTTCATTAGGTGAATAATATTTCTTCTGTTGAAAACCACAATGAAGTGGGCCACATTTTATTATATACTAGCTTGAATATCTGGGTTATTTGAAAAAGTCAATTTTTAATTGTACAAAATGCATAAGTTTGTGGGTGAACTGGTGAACTACAACTGACGTCATGCCAGATTAACCCCGATAAACTATCAGTACTTAAAGTTTGTTATGTTGGGGAAGTTTGCTTTAGGTGGGGTTCAGTGTGTTATGTGGCTGCAGAGTAAACTACAACTCCCACTATGGTGAGTCAGTCCCCTCAAACACTTACAGTAGGTTGAGTTAGTCATGGGGGTTCTGTGTGTCAAGTTTGGTTCAGGCCCATCATCGGTGGAGGTCACAGTTTCTCTGGTTGTGGGTGAACTACAACTCAAAAAAGGAAGGTCAGTTCCTCCCAAACTCCTCCAGTAATCAATTTTTGGCATATTGGGTATGTGTGCCAAGTTTGGTCCAGATGCATTCGCGTTTGGGTTCATGGTACTCAATGGATGTAGGTCAACTACAACTTCCCCAAATTAAGGTGAATTTCCCACAAAGACCTCTAGTATTCTTTGCTGATCATTGGGGCTCTGTGAGCCATGTTTAGCCAAATTGCATCTTTGGTGGAATTCAGAGCACTCAATTTGAGCATATTGGGCATGCACGCCAAGTTTGGTCCAGATCCATCATTGTTTGGGTTCATAGTGCACTCTAGATGTAGGTGAACTACAACTCCTCCAAATCCCTCCAAAGACCTCCAGTATTTTTGTTGGCAAAGTTAGTTCTAAGTCCATTGTTGGTGGAGTTCAGATTGCAGGTGATCTATACATCCCAGTAGCTAGAAGTCCTATAAATCTTGGTGAATACTTCACAAACCTCTCTCTGTAGTATGTTCAGTTGCTGATCAATGCTATGTGCTGTAAAAAAGAATAGAAAAGGGTTAAGGGAGAAGCAGTGGGAGGGATCATGCAAATTCCACACCAATGGAGGGAGTCAGAAACACTGGGATGTCTGTGGTGGAGGAAAGACATAAAATCTTGGATGAAATTGTCCCCATATGAAAGCCCTCACTTGGGTAGTGGGCAGTATGGCATTTGTGGAGGACATTTGCAGGGTTGTTGTACGTGTTCATGGCACATACTATAATCTGCAGTATAATTAGTGGGAGGGCCTTTGGTGTCTCCTGAGCATTGAGAGCTATAGCTGTTTGTGGAAGTGGGAACCTGTCTGTGTAAGTGGACACCCCAGCCTCTCCCTCCCACCCCCCCCCCCCCCACACACACACATTTTCACTCTTATTATGTGCATAGATAGATTGAGCCTCCAAAATCCAAAATACCATAGTTCATATGGGTGGCTAAGATAGTGACACCTTTATTTTCTAATGTTTTAAGTTACATAACATTTGTTTCATGTGCAGAATGATTAAAAACATTGTGCGTAAAATTACCTTCATGCTATGTGTATAAGATGCATATGAAATATAAATGAATTTCATATTTAGACTTGGGTCCTGTCTCCAGGGTATCTCATTATCTATGTATGTGTATGCACATACAGGCATTCCAAGATCCCAAACACTTCTGGTCTTAAGCTATTTGGAACAGGGATACTCAGCCTGTAGCTGGCAGGACCAGAACTAGTAATGGACAGTTTTGCTTCTGTCTTTGCTTTTCTCTGACACCATGATTCAACTTGGCAATTAGTTTTTAAAAAAGTCAGCTTGTTTCTGTAAAATCTGGATATTCTCCAACGTAGACCTCCTGTGCCTTGCCAAACTTTGCTGGTCTGCACACCAAAGCCCCGATTTCACGCAAAACCTTTCCAAAATTGGAAACAATAGCTTATTTCATGGCAAAATTTTCCCAGGATTTAAGTAGTCTTTATTTCCTGTCTTCAGCCACTGAACAAAGATAAAGGCAAAAGAAGAATGGAGTGGTGCTTATTGATCGTTATGGCAAGAAATCAAGCAGCAGAGGCTTCATTAAGTCTAAAGTAAATTCCATTCAATTGCATATCTATTCAGGGGCTGTGCAGTACAGAATTCGGCCTCCCGATGCCATCTTGTTATCAGTAACATCTTGCAGTACAGGCAGCCCCCAAGTTATGAACAAGATAGGTTATGTAGGTTTGTTTTAAGTTGAATTTGTTTGTAAGTTGAAACAGGCTCATTTTGAAAGTGTAATTCCAGATGTATATATCTGGAATTACACTTTCAAAATAGCATAGAGAAGGGTCAGTATCCCTGTGGTGTTTGCTTTGCTGCCCGTGCTCCTGTTCAGAAGATTTCTGGCCACAATGGTCTACACTCTTGTTACATCCCGAATAGACTACTGCAATGCACACTACGTGGGGCTGCCTTTGATGACTGCCAGGAAACTTCAATTAGTCCAACAGTCGGCAGCCAGGCTGCTGACTGGAGTGGCGTACAGGGAGCATACAACTCGGGGTCTTGAGTGCTAGGGTAAAAGGCCCTAACTCACGAATGGCTCTCACATAGGACAGCAAGGATTTCCACAAAGCAGGGGCAGAAATAGAAAAAGCTCTGTGTCTGGTCCTTTCCAAGTGCACTTCTCGAGGACCCGGTATATAAAGTAAGTCACGTTGGGATGGTCGTTGCAGCCTCCGATGATGGGAGAATGAGAGACGGTCCCTAAGATACAATCGATCCTGGCCGTAAAGAACTATAAAGGTCAGAGCTAGCATCTTATATAGACCACGGATAAGCGAGAGTCTACTGTATTTCAATTGTAGCTGCTGAAGTCTGCCATTGGCGAAGGATGGAATAAGGTCTATCCATGGGTTCTGCATCCATGGATTTAACCAACCATGGCATAAATTAAGTAATCCTATGGACTTTACACAAGGGACATTTACTATGCCATTATATTGGCATAGTAAATTGCCAGTATAATTTGCAATTTACTTGAATAGCTTTGAACAGCTGTTTCTATATCCCAGAATAAAACCCTAGTGGATACCAAGGACCCATTGTACTTTGCTTCCATTTCCCCATTTGAATCTATGGCTATCATCAACATTTGTATATGTTGATGAGTAATGAGGTAAAAAATGTATGAGATAAAGCTGTAAATCTCACTGAGGCCGCAGGGATGAAACTGGGTTCACAGAGAAAGATTTGTCTGCTTCTTTCTACCCTACTTTATATTTTATGTATTTTTCATTCCTTTCATTAATTGTTAATTGTTATCCTGCCACTCATAAAACAAGCCTAAGACTGGGTTTTCTGTTTGAAAGTGCTGGGGGGAAGGGGGCTATCACTGTATTTCGGTTTTGCCTGTGGCCCTTGGACCAATTTCAAAAGTTCTGAGCAAGTGACCTATTCTCCGATCCTTGAACTGTGGCCAAAATACATGTCCCTCCTCAGCAGGACCTCAGACAGAAAGGAAGAAGAGAGGGGAGAATGAGAGAGGGAGAAAGAGAGAAGTGGAGTTTAGAAATAATTAAGGAAAGTCTGTTGGGTTAACTAATTGGTTTTTTATATAACAAGGAGAAAAGACTGCATTGGAATTTGAATATTTGCATAGCAAAATCCAAAAAGACTCTGGGAAAATGTCAGATGATGAAAATTGGGACGCCTGTGGCCGAGCAATATTAAAATTGTAATGAAATAGTTGCGAGTTATGAATGACAAAAACGGTACTGTTCCATTATCTGGGCAGACTCCAAAAGAAGGTCTAGACAGAGAAGGATAGTCCATTTTAGGGGGGGGGGGTAGTTGATGGAGGGAAACCATTTCCCCATTTTTGCTGGTTATAACCCCCCCCCCTTCCCATTTCATAAACGATGGTTGTTTCAACAACTGTGACATGGGTGGAGGGAATTACAGGAAAATGGGGGAAATTGATTAATTCCTTCAACTCCCTTTCCCCCAGTAAAATGGACTATTCCGGCAGCAAAAAAAGCCAATGGGATTTTGGCCTGCATAAATAGGGATATAGTGTCTAGATCCAGGGATGTCACACTACCTCTCTATTCTATCTTGGCCAGAACACACCTGGAATCACAGTTTCCAGTTCTGGGCACCACAATTGAAGGGAGATGTTGACAAGCTGGAATGTGTCCAGAGGAGGGTGACTAAAATGATCAAGGGTCTGGAGAACAAGCTCTATGAGGAGCAGCTTAAAGACCTGGTCATGTTTAGCTTGCAGAAGACAAGGCTGGGAAGAGACATGATGGCCATGTATAAATGTGTGAGGAAAAGTTATAGGGAGGACAGAGCAAACTTGTTTTCTGCTGCCCTGGAGACTAGGATGCAGGACAATGACTTCAAATGACAGGAAAGGAGATTCCACCTGAACATGAGGAAGAACTTCCTAACTGTGAGAGCAGTGGAACTCTCTGTCCCAGAGTGTAGTGGAGGCTCCTTCTTTGGAGGCTTTTATGCAGAGGCTGAATGGCAATCTGTCAGGAGTGTGTTGAATGCGATTTTCCTGCTTCTTGGCAGGGGAATGGACTGGATGGTCCATGAGGTCTCTTACAACTCTATGATTCTTCTCTGTGTATTATCCTTTTGGGGCCTCTGCCTGGATAATGGAACAGTACCCAAAAACACACAAACTAAGAAAGGCTGCAGCAGTTGGCTTTTGCCCAGACCTACTGGAAAGGGCAAAATTTTGCTCCTGCTGAGTTAACTGGAAAATTGCTTTTGTACTTTGAACTCAGTTTGCGGCAAAGTGAAAGGAGGTCAAAGGGGGAAAGTGTGGAGAGGAGAGAAAAAGCATTTTTAAAAAAATCAGCTGATGGGGGAAGTGGTAAGATGATAGAGAAACTGGGACATTTTAAAAGCAGTTGAAATAAACTAGGACATGTGAGGATTACTGTAAGTGGGACAGTTGTTGCCAAACTGGGGCAGTTGGTTGAGATGCAGTTCATCTTTCCTTGCACGTACAAGTCTCTTACTGGGGCATTTTGAAGGCCTTGCCTATCACCACAAACTATGGTGCCAAAAGAGAGCACAATGCACCAAAAGACAATCCAGTTTAAAGTGATGGAATAGGATTTAATCTTGGTTGTCCAAAGTCCCACTACTTCTAAAGGGACTGAATCACTGTTGCCAGCCAAAGGCCATTCTTGTAATGGGATAATTTATTTATAGGCTTTAGGCCATACTATCCAGAATTTATTGCCCTGTATTTACTTGTAGCAGGCTGTCTCCTCTTTCATTCGCTGTTGCCCTTTGGCAATACCAGTACTTGAAGGGATTGAGTTACAGCTGGCTCAAAGAGGTTCTGCTTTGGTTTTTAATCTTACTTCTCTGGAACTTGGAATGGAAATAAGGGAGCAACTCCTGCCAGTTTACATCATAGTTGTGCAATTACTCTTGATACTAACTTCTGATTTATTGGCTGCCAGCTGCCAAGGGCACTGAATACACAGAAAGCAAATTCCCATATCTTCCAGGTAGGGAGATGCGAGTTGCATTTGAACCATAGACTTAATGCACTTTGACACCGCTTATGGTTCAGTGCTATGGAATCCTTGGGTTTATAGTTTGTTGAGACACCAGCACTCTTTGGCAGAGAAAGCTAAACAACTTGACCAACTACATGATCCCAAACTGCATTCCTTCTGCAGTGTAGATGCACCCAAGATGGGAGAGGCAACATAGGGTAAAAACAAACCGTTCACCAAGGGAAACTTAGTGTGGGACTTTGATGGGTTTGTGTGCCTGTACAAAGTTTAAATGGCAGACTGGTCTGGCCATTACCTCCCAGAGCTTGGAAAATTAACCCCTTTGGAGCACAATTCCTGGAATCCTCCAGTGAATGCATGCTGTAGGATTCTGTAGGATTGTAGGATTCTGAGAGCTAGGGTCCAGAAAAAGTAAATTTCCCATGCTCAGCTTTTGAGAACAAAGACTACACCTACACTCTAGAATCACTGTAGTTTGACACCAGTCTAACTTCCATAGCCCAATGCTGTGGATATTGTAGTTTGGTAAGACACCAGCATTCTTTGGCAGAGATGGCTAAAGACTTATAAAACTATGGCTCCCAGTTGAAGTGGTGTTGAACTCAATTAATTCTGCAGTGTAGATGCACCCTAAAACAAAGCAAGCTTCACTGTGGATATCTGTTCATTCACTGTGTTAAACCAAAACAAGGCAAAATTGTTCCAAGTTCTCTTAGTAGGACCGTTCTGAAAAAGTTTGTTTTTAGACTCTCACAATCCCCTAGCTAATATGGTCAACTTCATATTAATTCAGGAAGTCTGGGTGTTGCCCTCCAAAAAGTGCTTGTCCTGTTTGCAAGTAACTACACAGAAAGCTGTTTAACATTAAGCCTGAACATCAATCTTATTTGCTAGTATTGCCAATGCTGACTGGCAGAGGTTTTCCAGGATTTAGGGGATCTTTTCCACCCTGACATGGATATGTGGTCTTTTTCCTGTTGCATTTGGAGATGGTCTTAGAGAAAAATGCTTTCCCTTTTACAGACAACTGCAGATATTGGGCAGATCCCAAAGCCATCGATTGATTGATATCACACTATTCTGGCCAAAGTTAACCATGGTTTCTCTTGGCAAGTCAATACTGGCAACACCCTGAAACTGCAGACAGCAGAGTTGTATGCAAACCCCTTGTTTCAGTCTGATTTTAGAAATGGGGTGCTTATTGAATTCCCAAGGAATCTGGGATGAATAGCCAGCTAAGTCCTAGAAACTAAGCTTTTCAATTTGAGGATGTTGCCAGTAGGAAATTTTATTTGAAGGAAGATTTTGTTTCCTTTTGAATTCATTGTTGTTTTCAAGGCTTGGAAGTAATAGATCATCATTCATAGAATCCTAGATTTGATCTACACTGCCATATAATTTGTTTCAGTGCAGTTCAAACTGTATTATCTGAGACAACACTAAGCATATAATGCAGTTCAAACTGCATTATATGGCAGTGTAGATCCAGCCCTAGAATTGGAAGGGACCTCATGGGCCATCAAGTTCAAACCCTTTTCAGTGCAGGATCTCCAACTAAAACATATCCAGCTTTAGGCTATCCAGATAAAGATACTTTTTGGTGTTTTTCAAACTGTGCTCCTCCAGGTGCTTTGGACTTCAACTTCCAGAAATCCCAACCATATTCCCAGTTGGACCACAGTTACCTGAAACTGTGGATATGATCAAACGCCATTCAATTATTTGGCTTCTGGTCCTAATGTACCATACAGTTGAGCTGGAACACCTCAAGAGGTATACTCTATAGGAGTTTGCTTGTAAATACTTTGGATGTATACTATCTACACTAGCACTCTTTTGAAGAAAAGGTCAAAGTCTTTCCAGAACTGCAGCTTCCAGAATTCAATAGCATTGGGCTATGGCAGTAAAAATGGTGTCAGACTGCATTGATCCTACAGTGTACAGCATGCTGATACATGATTTTGATGTGTTTTAGTCCTTGACCTAAGAGGCATAGTGGTTTGAGCACTGGACTCTAACTCTGGAGACCATGGTTCGATTCCCTACTCAATCAGAGAAATCCATTAGGTTCCAGTAAGTCAGAAAAGACTGGAAGGTGTATACAGCAATAACAACAATTTAAATAAGAGTTATATAACAACAACAACAACAACAACAACTTTATTTTTATACCCTGCCACCATCTCACTGAAGGGACTCGGGCTTACATGGCTTACATGGGACCAAATGTCCATAAAACAATTTTGTTGTATTGCTCTTTTTACCAAGACCTTCATGAACATTTTATAAATCCAATTTTAGAAAGTTTACCAGGGAGATCGGTAAGGTTTTATGTTGATTATCTCTTGACTGACCAACACCCCAAAATTACTGCTAAAGTTGCTAACTTTTGTGCAGCAGCAATAGCTTGTCAGCGCCAGATGCTGTCACACTCCTGGAAGATTTAATATTTACTTCAGTTTTTACCATTGTCATTGTAGCATATAAATATTTAATACTGTTTTAACTATCATATTCAATACTGGGTTTTAACTCTGCTTTTGACATTGTTTCTTAATGCCTAAATGTATATATTCTTATTCTGACATTTATGATTTTTTTTGGTGCTGGTCATTGACCATAAATAAATGTATCATAAAACAATAAACAAGCAACCCATCAAGCAAAAAGACAAAATAAGAACATAATTAAATGGAGCACATGTCTAGTTAAAACAAAGTTACATAGACATAAGAGTATAAACCATTAGCATTAAATCTCCACCCAATCACTCCTCAAATCCAGGAACCAGGCTACTAAGATGGGCAAAATGCAGCTGCTCAGCTCAAAATGGAGCTGCTCGGCTTCTTGTGGGAATTCCGATGAGATACCACATAACACCAATCTTACTACAGCTGCATTGGTTACCAATTGAGCACCGGATCACTTTCAAAGTGATGGTACTTACCTTTTAGGCCTTGCATGGTCTGCGGCCAATGTACCTGAGGGACCACCTCACCCCCTACCAACCCCAGAGATCCCTCCGTTCTGAGGACCAAGATCTATTGGAAGTCCCCAGTGTCAAGACCTTGTGTCTAACAGCAACCAGACGCAGAGCCTTTACAGCAGTGGCACCATCACTCTGGAATACTCTGCCACCTGACATCCGTGCCTTGCGGGACCTATCAGCTTTCCGCAGCGCATGTAAGACATATCTGTTTGGACAGGCCTTTGATCTTTGATATTGCTGTTTTTAAATTGTTTTTAAATTGTTTTTAAATTGTGTTAGATTTTAGCCATTCTTGTAAGCCGCTCCGAGCCCCAGGGGAGTGGCAGCATATAAGTTTGAATAATAAATAAATAAATAAATAAATAAATAAATGACCCGGCTTTCAAAAGAGCTGGGCATGGGAAAGTGCAACAGCAAACTATAGTGCCGTGGAATTGGGTGGGGTAAAGAGAGCAACATCCTCTCTGGTTAACTAGGGACTGGGTATTTATAAATTGGACTAATGATGCTCGAATGGTTGCTGAAACATCCAAGTTTTCAGCTCCCTGTGAAAAGTGGACAGTGGGGGGGGGGGCTGCCTAATCTCCTTGGGGAGGGATTTTCAAAGTTGGGGGCCCACCAGCAAGAAGGTCCTCTCCCTCGTCCCCACCAACTGTGCTTGTGATGGTGGTGGGAGCGAGACAATGGCCTCCCCGGCAGATCTTAGAGCCTCACTGGTTCATAGGGGGAGATGCGGTCACGAAGATCGGCAGGGGCCAAACCATTTAGGGCTTTGTAAGTGATAACTTTCACTTTGAATTGGGACTGGAAGCTGATCAACTGCCAGTGGAGCTGCTTTAATATAAATTTTAGAGGATAACAGTTTACCCATTACTGTAAAGCACCATGTGCGTTGGATGGCACATCATCACCACCACAATAGAAAATACTGTTTTGGGCAAATATCTGTTGATTGGGAGTCATTTTTCACATTTTAAAGGCCATTTAAATCTCATTTTAAAATTAGTTGAAAAGCAAAACATTAGTTACACATTGCACATAAGAAGCAACAGCCAATGATTGATCAAAAAGTCACTGATAAGGCTGAGAAAAGCAGTATACAAGTATAGTAAATAATAAATAAATATGAAAATAAGTATCACTAACATGTTAGCTCTCACAGTTGAGGCTTCCAGATTCTGCTGTTTTTCTAGAGTAACCAACACTGTTTGTTCTTCTCAGCTGCTGAGATGGAAAAATCATGGATTTAGTGGAAGCAAACCAATATAGCATCTGCTTTAATTGCAACATCTGTACATTTAGGAAGACTGTAACAACTAGGAAATTAGAATATCCACCTCCTGCATCCTGTGTTCCAAATTGCAGGCTTAATTTGAAACAACAGCTGCCTAGTATTCAATCTGTTATCTCTATACTGTAATTTTCATGGTACTGTTTGTAAGTAAATATTATCTATCCTTTGCCAAGTTGATGTTAGGGCTGAAATGTTTTTCATGGCTTGTTTGACAGTATTGTCAGAACAGTTTCAATTAAATAGACCGACATTTCATCTGAAGCCTAGAAAAGCTGAATTGGCTGGCAATGGAGTGTACACAAAATACTTTTGTGTCTCATAGGGTGACTTTCTAAATTGCTACTTCAGTTTATGATAGAACTTGGCTGCTCTTACTGCTGAATAAGCATGAATGATTAATGAAATGAATACAACTTCCCTAATTAAACTTCGTCCCTCCAGGTGTTTTGGACTTCAACTCCCACAATTCCTAACAGCCAGTAAGCTGGCTGGGATTTTTGAGAGTTGAAGCCCAAAACACCTAGAGAGCCAAAGTTTGCTCATGCTTCCATTAGTATATGACAGCTGCCAAGCCTTGAAAGGGGTCCACTCCGCTATCATTTACTGGTGGGAAAAGGAGGGAGGAAAGACACTATTCAGGCCATAGAGAAGCAGCTGGTCCCCACCAGTGGGAAGATGAACTGAAGTGGACTCACATGGAGTGCCTCCACCTTTCCTTCCTCCAGGAGTTCAAAGTAGCCAGATTTCCATGGTGTGAATAGCTCCCTCTCCATTCCTCCTGGCAAAGAAAAGGATCAGCAACTTATGCTGACAGGTGCCAGACGTGGGAGGTTTTTGGACAGAACACAAAACCAAGAGAAGATAATTCCCATCCAAAAAGCGATTTAACACATGTGTAAGCCGTAGTTTAACATGCGTAAATCACTAACAAGATGCCAGTTAGTTATTGTTAACTAGAGCCCTGTTATACTGCATAATTACAACACTATGATCTCACTTAAACTGTCATGGTTATATTCGGAAGCTGGCATTTCCATTTTATGGAAGAAAGCCTAATGGGTTGAGTGCTGGACTATGACTCTGGAGACCAAAGTTCAGATTCCTGCTTTTCTAGAGTAACCAACAGTTTGTTGTATGTCGTGTCTGGGCAATCCTTCATGGATCACAAACTCTCAGCCTCAGAAATCCCTATGGGGTGGGGAAATATCAGATAGCAAATCATCCTAGTTCAATGTATTGTCGAAGGCTTTCATAGCCATAATCACTGGGTTGTTGTAATTTTTCAGGCTTTATGAACATGTTCCAGAAGCAGTATCTCCTGGTGTTTCACCTGCATCTATGGCAGGCATCCTCAGAGGCTGTGAGGTCCAACTAGGAAAATGGGGTTTATATATCTGTGAAATGTCAGGGGTGGGAGAAAGAATTCTTGTCTGTTGAAGGTAGGTGTGAATGTTTTAGTTGGCCACCTTGATTAACATTTAATGGCCCAGTAGTTTCTAGGTCTGACTTCTTACTGCCTGAGGGAATCCTTTGTTGAGAGGTGATTAGCTGTCCCCGACTGTTTCTTGTCTGGAGTTCCCCTGGTTTTGAGTGTTGCTCTTTATTTCCTGTTATGATTTTAGAGTTTTTTTTAATACTGGTAGCCAGATTTTGTTCATTTTTATGGTTTATTTATTTTATTTATTTATTTGCTTTATTTCTATACCGCATATTTCAGCCCAGACAGGCGACTCAATGCGGTTTCTTCCTTTCTGTTGAAATTGCCCACATGCTTGTGGATTTCAGTGGCTTCTCTGTGTTGTCTGACATGGTGGTTGTTAGAGTAGTTAGAGCATATCCTAGATCTACCCTGATTAATTGGATTCCCTTAATGCAGGTATGGGAAATTCGAAGAGGCAAAGAGACCTTGAAGGGCTGCACATGCATTTTAAGACCCTCCATGCTCCCCATTTAAAAAATTAAAAAAAGTTTGATAAAGCTTTTGCCATGCCCTAGAGGCTTGAGGAAAAGTGCATTCCAAAATGAAAAGTGGCTACTAGTCACTTATGGGTTTGTTAGCAAAAGCGGAGATGTAAAAATAAAAACAGAATAAGCTAATGGGCAAATTTTGAAATTATACATGTGGCTGTTGAGGGGTTCTTTGTGGGTCCTAGGAAGGCACATGCAGCCTGTGCATTTTACATAGCCTTTCTCTGTTTTGAAGTTTGCTTGAATTGTAAAATAAGGAAGCTTATACAGAACTAGCATTGTTCAAGTTGACAGCTATGACAAAACCAATTCTCATAGCCCTGCTGGGTTTTTCACACATTCACAACCTCCCTCCAGTTGCAAGATGGATCCAAAGCATGGGTGACGATGGTGATGATTTGTGGTTATTTTTAGGAGCGCACAGCAGAAATATATTTACATGAAACAGAGGTGTGTGAAACAATAGGTGAGATGGGAGAATAAAACTGTTCTTTGCTCACATCAGTAATGGACTAAATGTCATTTTTAGAATAGATCCACCGAACCAATGGAACCCACATAAGTCTGACTTGCCAAGTTTGCACTGATTTAACGTGCTTTCTTGCAATAAGCCCAACTTGGCTCTGTTTCCCTGTAGTAACTTACGGATATGAGAGCTGGACCATAAGGAAGACTGAGTGAAGGAAGATAGATGCTTTTGAATTGTGGTGCTGGAGGAACATTCTGAGAGTGCCTTGGACCACAAGAAGATCAAACCAGTCCATACTTCAGGAAATAAAGCCCGACTGCTCATTGGAGGGAAGGATATTAAAGGCAAAGATGAAGTACTTTGGCCACATCATGAAAAGCCAGGAAAGCTTAGGGAAGATAATGATGCTTGGGAAGATGGAAGGAAAAAGGAAGAGGGGCGGACCAAGGGCAAAGATGATGGATGGTATCCTTGAAGTGACTGGCTTGACTCTGAAGGAGCTGGGGTGGTGATGGCTGACAG
Organism: Anolis sagrei; assembly: GCF_037176765.1. Taxonomy (NCBI): domain Eukaryota; kingdom Metazoa; phylum Chordata; class Lepidosauria; order Squamata; family Anolidae; genus Anolis; species Anolis sagrei. The sequence continues at coordinate 21,799,204 of NC_090024.1, read as the reverse complement.
GGAGCTCTGGCATGGTGGGCTGGTCCATGAGGTCACAAAGAGTCGGAAGTGACTGAACAAATAAACAACAACAATGGCTCTGTTTCTTGGGAACACTAACCAAGATCTCTCTCTTTTTTGAGGGGCGGGGGTACAACTCCCAGAATCATCCAGAGGTATTCTGGGAGTCTTAAAAGCTATTTTTCCAAGTTTGCATAAAAACATGCTGAAATTTTAGGAGAAAAGGATGTAATACTGGGAACTGGCTTTGATATAGAGACGGAGGAACACCAGTAAGTGCATTTGCAGATTCCAGTAAGAACCTTTAAGCAGAATGGGGGAAAGTGCTCCAATATATCAGTTTCTTTTGACTTGCCACATTTATACTCCACTGGGAGATAAAGTTGGAAGTGAAACCCCTTCTGCTGTATCCATGCAAACAGTGGTAAGGGGGATTAAGTGATGCTTATTTAATGGGGCCAAAATAGGACATTAGTTTGTAAATATGGGCAGGAGGGTGTCATTCTTCCACAATTTTATAAATGCAAAAATAAATCAAGAAAATTGATGAACCAAATGGCAGAAAATATTGAGTAGGTGCAGCATGTTTGGCATTTCACATACTCCCAAACATTTAATGTTATGATTTATGTGAAACCTGCTTTCTTAAGAATTATTTGGAGACTGTCCAAAAGTGAGAAAAGAAAAATAAGTTTGATTCAATCCAGACCTTTGCCCAGTCAGGCCAAGTTTGAAAATCAGGGCCAGATCTAATATAGTGGTAGTGAAGCCAAAAGTCCCAGCCACATATCTAAGCTGGATCTCAGCTCAAGGAGGCAAGAGGTGCTGGGCATGGGCTCGAATAAAGCATTAGGCAGGTCTGTCTTTCATTAACTCTTCTCTTGACAGATGACCAGGTTTTCTGCTGTGGGTACCTCCCTTTGTGCCAAGTCTCCTTCGGAAAAGGCAGCATATTTCCCTCTGAAGTCCAGTTCTAATATTTCTGCATGTGAAAATGGAGGGACAGGAAGGGAGCATAGGATGGGGATAGAGGAAACAATTCTCTTGGCCCGTGTTTCTCAACCTTCCTCATGCTGTGACCCCTTAATACAGTTCCTCATGTTGTGGTGACTTCATAACTGTAATTTTAATACAGATATGAATCGTAATGTAAATATCTGATATGCAGGATGTATTTTCATTCACTGGCACAAATACCCAATACACCCAAATTTGAATACTGGTGGGGTTGTGGGGGAGGGTATTGATTTTGTCATTTGGGAGTTGTAGTTGCTGGGATTTATAGTTCATCTACAATCAACAAGATTCTGAACTCCACCAATGATGGAACTGAGCCAAACTTGGCACACAGAACTCCCATGACCAACAGAAAGTATTGGAAGGGTTTGGTGGGCATTGACCTTGAGTTTTGGAGTTGTAGTTCACCTACATCCAGAGAGCACTGTGGACTCAAACAATGGTGGAACAAATTTGGCATGAGTACTCTATATGCCCAGATGTGAACACTGGTGGAGTTTGGGGAAAATAGACCTTGACATTTGGGAGTTGTAGTTGCTGGGATTAATAGTTCGCCTACAATCAAAGAGCATTCAGAACCCCACAGACGATAGAATTGGGCCAAACTTCCCATACAGAACCCCATAACCAACATAAAATATTGTATTTTCTGGTGGTCTTTGGCGACCTCCCTGACATCCCCCCTCGTTATCCCCCCAGTGGTTCGATCCCCAGGTTGAGAAACGCTTCTCTAGGCAAAGGGATTGTCTTTTTATGATTCCTCAGTGTTAGGAAGAAGAGGCTATCCAATTTGTCTGAATGAGCACATACATACAGAGAACTAGTAGTTTCATAGGACCTCATCAGGTGGCTCTTTGTAAAGTGGGGGACAGCAGTGGCAATCGTGGGGCAGCCTAGGGAACCGTCACCCTGTGTTTCCTACCGTTGGGATCCATTTTCCACCTTCCCACAGCTTTTCCCTGATGTCCCCTGCTCTCTCTTTGGCTCCTTTCAGCCATGGGGTCCCACCGGAAGCAGCTCTGCATCATGTGATGGGCTCCAGGGGACTCCATGCTGGTAGTACAGAGAAGTGGGAGGTAGACACTTCTGTGCCTTCATCTGATGGAGTTGATAGAGAAGTTTTATCTCCAGTAAAAAGTAGTGAGGTTTTTAAAGTCACCTTTTCCCACTTCTCCTGAACCCCTAGCCCCAATGAATGTGGACTCCTGGCTGTAGTTTGTCCTTAGTTAATTCAGAAGATGGAACAGGAGAGAAATGGAGAAGAAGGGGTGCAGTCTTACCTTCTCCTGGTCAAATGTGATGCAGGCTGCCCTAGTGTGTGTGACTTTCCTCATTCATACATTTTCTCCACTTTGTCCCATATACTGATGTTGCTTGACTACACATATCTCCATTTTCCTATGAAATAATACAGTGCATGGAGCTGTGGCTTCCCTGGTACAATTGCTGCACTGGTCTCCCCCTGCACCATTATTGCATATATTCCAAACGATGAGATCTCCTGCCCTCTGTATAATGAAATCAGATACCATCCACAGTGCAATTAGGATTTGGGAACAGGAAATGAATTGGTGCACAGTGTAACATCTTTGACAATTTTCTTTTCAAAACTATTCAGCTTAATGAAGGCCTTGAGGGGGGATCTTACACCTGGCGTAAGAAGCAAATAACGCTGGCATGGAAGCAAAGTGGAAAACGGAAATAAAGGCACTCTAAGACAGAGTGATTCTGGCTTCATAGAAGCTTTTTAATAACGACAATGGCATGTGGCAGGGAAAACTGGCAGAGAGCACGGGAGGTTATTTGCTAGTCAGCACTTGGAATAATACAGTCTTGGCTGATGCAACCTTTGCCTGTCTTTCTTAACTTCCATGTAACAGTGTTAAGTCCAGCTTAAGCCTTGGATGTTCCAGTTTGGCTCACTTGCTTGTCTCCAATGATCTAGGGATGGAAATTATATTCAGAACTATTTAAAACAGTGGTTCCCAACCTTTTTTTGAGCAGGGGCCACTTTGACCAGGGACCACTCTCCAACATTAGTACCAAAAGGATTACGAATCAGTTTTTGGTTAACTTTAGATTTGGTTTGGTTATTTGGGGTGCTGATTCAGAAAATTGCATTGGATAGACCACATCAGCTCTAGTTTCTGATACATGTGCCATCCAGGAGTCACCATCTGCTCACCCACAGAAAACCATATTCAATAATCTAGAACTGATATGGTAGTTGTAATCTTTCATGGGTAGTCAGCCTCTCCCCTCTTGACATCCCCAATGCCTCAATACTATAAGAGGTTTTCACGAGACCAATTGCCCTTATTGCCACATGGTTTCAAGGCAACAGTTGGCTTTTTTTTTGCCACCGCATCACATTGTTGGCACATGTTTAACTTGTTGTCCATGTAGACTCCTAGATCTTTTTCACTTGTACTTCTTTTGAGCCATATTCTGTATCTTTGTTGTGCAGGAATGAGTATTTCTGCTTTGAAATATTCTTTTTCCAAGCATACATGTTTTCTTTTTACTCTGTGGAGAAATGCTGTTTTCACACAAAATTACAACATACAAGTTTTGGGTTTATAAGACTAGCAAATAACCTTCAGAAACAGCATGCTTTTCAAAGATTTCCTCGCAGCAGGAAGATTATTGACATTAGTCATTGCTACTTTTGAGAGCTGGACCTTAGGGAAGGCTGAGCGAAGGAATATGCTTTTGAACTGTGGTGTTGGAGGAAAGTTCTGAGAGTGCCTTGGACTGCGAGAAGATCCAACCAGTTCATCCTCCAGGAAATAAAGCCTGACTGCTCATTGGAGGGAAGGATAGTAGAGACAAAGTTGAAGTACTTTGGCCACATCATGAGGAGACAGCAAAGCCTAGAGAAGTCAATTATGCTGGGGAGAGTGGAAGGTAAAAGGAAGAGGGGCCGACCAAGGGCAAGATGGATGGATGGCATCCTTGAAGTGACTGGACTGACCTTGAAGGAGCTGGGGGTGGTGACGGCCGACAGGGAGCTCTGGCGTGGGCTGATCCATGAGGTCACAAAGAGTCGGAGACGACTGAACGAATGAACAACAAACTTTTGAGAAGAAACTTAGGCTGGATTTAAACTGCTGTATAATGCAGTTTAACCCCATATAATGCAGTTTAAATACATGGAACTGAATTATATATGTCTACACTGACCATATAATGCAGTTTCAAACTGCACTATATGGCAATGTAGATCCAGCCTAAGTGAAAAGTTACAGTCCTACAATGATCCCTGCTATTAAATGGCAGGGGAATATTAGACATCGACAGCATAGGTGTCACAATTGACACAAACAGAATACAAAATACAATATATTGTACAAAACCATAAATAATATAATAAATAATAACACCTCTCCCCCTCCCCCCCACACACTGAAGAAATTCCCAACATACTGCTAAAACACTTGAAATTTACCAGAAAATTGTGCATACAAGAATAAAATATACTGTGTATATGCCTAGTTGATACTCAGCCATTACTGGTGGAGTGACAATGTAGGCATTTTGCTATGTCTTGCAGATAACTGCTGATCTAAACTGAGCCTGGTGTTTGTTTTCACTACCATGGCATGTTGTATCAACACTGTATACGGTAGACTCCACAATGCAGAGGGGAGTGTTGTTCTTGGCACCAAGCATGTTCCCAAGCCTGGCAGAGCACTTTTTCAGATCACTGTAGGTGGATTGTGTTCATACTTAGTTCTAAGAAACTACATTTGCATTCAAGTTGAGATATGGGGAAGAACTGAGTCCAAGGACAAATATTAGTATATCAAGCCCCATCCTGATTTTTCAAGCTTGATCTTGATCTTTTGCAATCAGATTGGTGAGATATTGGAAGGGAAATGAATGTGTGCAGAGAGCTGGTGTGGCATAGAGGCTAAGTGTTGGACTAAACTCCCAGGAGACTGAAGTTCAAATCTCTGCTTGACTGTGGATATCCATTGGCTGAGTTTGGACAAGTGGAACTTTCTTAGTCTCAATGGATGCCAATTTCTCACCCATTTTCTACCAAGGAAACTTTATGGTAGAGTTGTTTTTAAATTGCCACAAGCCAGAACTAATATAAAGGTAAACAACAACAACAACAACAACACCAACAATTGGATTTTTGCCCCTTTTTCCTCAAGAAGACAAATTATGCCAACTGCAAGGGACATAAAATTCATTGATCACAAGGCTTTCATTTTTGTTTCATACCTCTGTGGGGCGAGGCATGCACACACAACAGTTATGGGTTGCTGAGAGCATTACAATCTTCTCCCTAATTTTATATTCCACTAAAATAATACTTAGAAACATTTCTCTCTTTTTCTCTTTTAGTGTCCAACAAACACCATTTTGTAGACAGTAACTTGCTCTTCCAATTTCGAATGAATTTCCGACGAAGGAGGAGGTTGATGGAGCTGCTTGCAGAGAAATCCCGGCAGATGCCAGAGAGTCATGACAGTCCCTTTTGTCTACGGAAGCAGAATCATGACAACAAAAAACACACCAGTTTCCTCTCAGGTATCTGTTTGATTTGTGCCACAGCTACCCGTTGTCACCCTGTACCCGAAGTGGAGACACAGATGTAGGGAGGAATAATGGTACTGGACTAATATCTGTTGCACTTTCAACATTAATATTCACATGATGATATTTTGCATACTTTAAGGCGTTGGCTTTGACATTCCAAATTACTTTGGGGCCAGAGTTACTTCAAGGATCACCTCTTCCCTATTATCCTACCTGCTGCCTAAGATCAAAAGGAGGCACATTTCTGGAGTTCTGCCCACTGTGCTAACATGCTTTTTCAGGATGAATGAAACAGCCTTTTTGGTGGCTGCTCCAAGTCTTTAGGAAACGTGTTGTTGAAGGCTTTCATGGTCAAAATAACTGGGTTGATGAAAATGAACAAAATTTAGCTACAAGTTTTAAAAAACTCTAAAACCAGGACAGTAAATAAATACTCAAATAGCAGGGAAATTCCAGACAAGAATCAATCAGAGGCAGCTAACCCCTCCAAAGAAAGGATGTCCCCAAGCAGGAAGCAGCCAGGCTTTGAAGCTTCAAGGCCATTAAATGCTAATCTACATGGCCAATTATAACATTCGTAATTGCCTCAAGCAGACAAGAGTTCTTTCTTCCACCCTGTACATTCCACAGACATATAAACCCCACTTGCCTAGTTTTCAACAGACCCCTCAACCTCTGAGGATACCTGCCATAGATGTGGGCAAAACATCAGGAGAGAATGCTTCCAGAACAGCCTGGAAAACTACAGCCTGGAAAACTTACAGCAACCCTTTGGGAAACCTTCCTATATAAGATGCAATTCGTCTTCTGTTGCATTTTTCTTCTATCTTCACCTACCAGCTTTTCAATTTTGAATTGCTGAAGGCCATCTTTAAGATAATTTGGGGGGATTAGGGCAGGTAAAAATATGCAGTTAATTGCAGACAATGCCTACTTTCTTGATTGCTAGGTAATGTGTACCAAGCATGTATCTAAAGGGGGTACACAAGGTCTCCTGTTTTTCTCTACCCCCTGCATTTTTTACTCCAGGCATTTCACTGCCATATCAGAGAGTTATCCCTGTTCTCCTGCTTTTCTTCAATCTCAGGGATCTTAGGTAGCATCTACACAGCAGAATGAATGCAGTTTGAAACCACTTTAACAGCCATAACAGCTGTGGAATTCTTGGGTTTGTAGTTTGGTGAGGTACCATCATTCTATGGCAGAGAAGGCAAAAGACTTCGTAAAACTACAACTCCTGTATCGATTGGATGATCAGTCACCTTCCCCATTTTGTGTTTCTCTTTGCTCTGAACAGTGAGTCCCACCAAGGAAATAAAGATCATCTCAGCCGTGAGACGGAGTAGCATGAGCAGCTGTGGCAGCAGCGGGTATTTCAGTAGCAGCCCCACACTCAGCAGCAGCCCCCCTGTACTGTGCAACCCCAAATCGGGTAAGAAATTAAGGACTCCTTCAAACTGGTCTAATGAAGTACAAGCTCTTGTTGGGTTTTTCTCTTTTCAATTTGTTACATTGATGAGGTGTGTGTGTGTGCTGAATCAGTACGGCAGTTTAGAAAGTTGGATTTTTCTTTAGACCTGAGTTTCTCAAACTCTGCTCCCCCAGATTTTGGACTTTAGTTCCCACAATTCCTAATAGCTGGTAAACTAGCTGGGATTTCTGGAAGCTGGAATCCAAAACACCTAGAGGAGCACAGTTTGAGAAACACTGCCATAGACATCGTGACTACTATTTGTACTGAAAGGACAGTGACTATGAGCCACTCTGAAGAAATTATTTTTATCAAGATTACACCCGGGAAAGAGAAGACCAAGCTTTGCTTTCTTATCAGCTGTTCCCTCAACAGTTAAAATCTTCTGCTCTTGAAATATAGAATGTGTATCAGGACAATTGAGGGAGTTAATGTGAAAGCCAATCAAAATAAAGTTCTTGTTGGAAACTGAAAAATTGAATGGCCTCAAACATGACAGATTCACTTCTCCTCTGGCTTGAAAGAGTACATGTCAACAAATTGTGAATATGCACACTTTAAGATTCAGAAAAAATAGAGTGAAATATCCATGATTACTGAAAAAAGCAGGAGGCAAATGTAGTTTAAATGTCTGTGCAAGCAAGTCATTGGATGCAGAAATTCAGCTTGCTTGCCATCTGTATTTATTAATTCACAGAATTATGTAATGCACAGCAGTGGTGGCAGCAAGGCACCTTGCATTAGCACATTTCAAAATATTACAGAAAAAAGGCAGTTGTTAAAAGACAAATAAATGGGCCCTAGAGAAAATTAAACCTGAACTAGATTAAGCTGAGACTTTCATGGTTTGGACCTATCATAATACAACATAACACACTAGAAAAAACAATAATGCTTAGCCTAGTCCAGTGGTTCTCAACCTGTGGGTCCCCAGATGTTTTGGTCTTCAACTCCCAGAAATCCTAACAGCTGGTAAACTGGCTACGATTTCTGTGGAGTTGTAGGCCAAAACACCTGGGGACTCACAGGTTGAGAACCACTGGCCTAGAAGAAGGCAGGAAAAGAGGAAGGCAGGAAAAGAGGAAGGCTTCATTGCAGGTGAATTGACTCAATCAAGGAATCCTCAACCTCGAGTTTACCAGATCTGCGTAAGACTTTTAATAACAGGGTAACTTGGAGGTCTGCTATTCATAAGGTTGTCATAAGTTGACTTAATGGCCACTGCAACACAAAATTCATCATTCATTGACATAGTCTTGAAGCTTGTGAACATTATTTTTTTGATAGAAGTCTCAGAATCCCTCAACCTTCAGGGCTCCTGGTCATATTGACTGGGGTTTTCTAGAAACTTAAAGTCCAAGGTCTGGACTCAAAGTAGGGGTCCATCAGGAGCCCTACTTTGGGCATGGAATCATCCACATGGCCTGTGTGCATAAGCATTTATGTTTATGTGTTTCATCAGCACATGGACAGCAGTTTGTGAGACCACATATAATGATAGCTCTGCCAATTGTGGGATCATGAGACTCAATCCTGAATCAGCTTAAAGTGCAAAATTTCTGGCCAGCTTAACAGATTTGCAGCTCAGTTGTTGATGCCTCTGTGCTAGTGGGATGAAGTAACAGCAGCAGCAGCCATAGTACAAATGTGAAGTCATTTGATTTATTTGAGCTGATAATGAAACAGGGCAGCACATGAAAGGGAAAAGGAACAAAGTGCTAATGCTGCTGGATAGAGGAATTACGGCAAACTTTCAGCCATAGCATGAGTTCGTATTCCACACACCCGCCTTTAATGAGATGAAAGCTGTCAGTGTTTGAGCATGTTTCCTTTCTGAGCAATTTCCTGTGCCTCCAGAAAGATGAAAGATCACTGATTTGTGCTCTTCCCTTCTTTCTGAAATTAAAATTTCAAAGTTAGAATTCTCTCTGTGTGTGTGATGAGATAATATCTATCTCTGTGTGTGCAAGTCGGCTATTCACTTATGGCAGCTCTATTAATCTCATAGGGTTTTATTAGGCAAGGAACATTCAGTGGTGTTTTTGCCTGATGCTTTGTCTGAAATATAACCTACAGCACCTGGTATTTATTGGTGGTTTCCTATCCAAAGACTACAAAGCTGAACCTGCTTAGTTTCCAAGATCAGACAGGACCTGGTGCCTTTAAGGTATATTTAGGTCCTAATTATATTTGCTTCAAAGGTTTGAATACCAGGATTCAACCTGGTGTTCTTTTTCATTGTGTCAATCTTTGGACATCAGTTAACAGAGCATGGTCCCAGAAAGGCAGTATTCATTGAATTAGAAGATAACCAAAGGCTCCTATGAAAGGTAGGGCTTTCACAGTACAATGATTACTCATTGGTCGTTTGCTGCATGGAATCCAGACATATTTCTTTTTGGTTGCTCATTGTTGCACTAGGGCCCTGAAGCCTCTTTTCACCACAAACCACACACTGTCCAGGTAATCCAATAAGTTTATTAAAAGCTGAGTATGTAAAAAGCAAGCAAATTCAAAAGAGAGAAGCAAAGTTCAAAAGGTTATTTCCATGAAAGCTGAGAGTCCAGCAATCTATTCAAAGAAAGTACAAAGTCAATCCACAGAGATATTTAAAAACAAGGTAACATGAATCCAAAGCAGGCAAACTATACCACACATGAACTGGAATCAATAACAACTTAAAAGTTAAATACATGAATTCCGAGAACACAGGTCCAAAAACTGAGAGCTCTTCACCTGAATGCAGCATTCCTCTCACAAAGATTGTAACAGCAGAACCAACTTTAAAAAGCCCGGGTCCCTCCCATAACATCATTTCTCACACACCTGCTTTTTCGCTCCTGATCTTTAATTATCTGGGAGAAGCGAGTCCAGCTTTGTTGTAAGCCTTGTCTCTGCAACTCCAATCATCTTTACCTAGACCAGTGGTTCTCAACCTGGGGTCCCCAGGTGTTTTGGTCTACAACTCCCAGAAATCCCAGCCAGTTTAGCAGCTGTTAGGATTTCTGGGAGTTGAAGGCCAAAACATCTGGGGACCCACAGGTTGAAAACCACTCACCTAGACAAACATTCATCTCCCACATTTCTCTCAGCCTGCACAATTATTGCTTTCTCCAGTGTCTTGGAAACTGACGGGGGATTCCAAAACAACTTTCCCTGGGCCACTTCCATTCTCCTCTGAGCCCTCTGAATCCCTCCCAGGATCCCCTTCCTCCTCATCTAGACATAATCTGACCAGGCCACAACACTTGCACATTGTGATTCTGTTGCAATGACTCTTGGCAGTAATATGTAAGCTAATTCCTACCTACTAGGGGTGTGCCATTCAGGCCATTTTCAGTATCTGATATCTTGGCTGCTCCCATTTTATTTTTTCAGGAGCTGCTCATATTCTGGAGGGCAAAAGCCTATTTTTTGATCCATCAGCCAGAAGATCTGTTATTGTTCCAGGAAAATCCGGTCCATTGGTGGCAATGGGGAAAGGCTCCCCTTTCCATCATTTTTAGGTGGCATTTTTTAGGGCACATTTATCACTGCAAGTCCACCTAGCAAAATAGTTTAAAAGGACTGAAAGATATTAATCTAAGAAGATTGGAATTGAGTCCAAAAGCAAGTGATTCTGAGAGCAGTGATGGCACTGAGATAGAACACGGAGTTAGCTAGCACGTGATCTCTCTTTCCAAGGATCCCGGATGCCACAGGAAAATGGAGGCACGCATCCTGGTATATATAGACCAGCTTGGCAAAAACACATGTAATCCACTTCCTTGCTCTGATTGGCTCAGGCAAGGCTAAGGAGGAAAATCCCCACACACATGCACCTGGTGTCATGGCACAACTGAATTGACTGCCAGGTGGTCCATTTCGGCCAAGTCCGAAATGGACTATTTGAGGCCTGTCACTTGTCCTATTTCCAGACATTTGGTTACCAAATCAGTCAAATTTCCTGGATCCCATTTTGAAAAATGGCAGTGTGCACATCCCTACTGCCTACTCCACCCATAAAGCTTATGTTGTAATTGTAGTAGATGTGTAGCATATTCCTGTACATGTTTACTTGGGAATAACTCCCAAATGATTGTCACTTACTTTCAGGTACATCAACACTGTAGAAATAATGCAGTTTGGCAGCATTTCAACTACCATGGCTTAATGCTGTGGAATCATGGGAATTTGGTGAGGCACTAGCACTCTTTGCCATGCATTGGGCCATGGCAGTTAAAGTGGTATCAAACTTCATAAATTCTACAGTGTAGATGCACCTATATTCTGCAAGCTTTAATGCTATGTATGTATAGCTAGGTATAAAACTGCAGCAGATACCTATTGGAAAGTGTCCATGACTCTCTTGTAAACATTACAGTTCTCTCTTTCTCCTTCCTCATGACTGTACAATTTGGGAACCTACTTAATTATTCATTTATTTATTTTAATTCTTTACAAGCAAGACATTTTTTCATTGTACACTTAAGTGTGACCTAAAAAACCCCACCAAAATTGAGCAATACTGATTCTATTTGTTTATATCTTTTGGGGACAGATGATCTGTTTATGTTCCCCAGATGGCAGCTGAAGCAATGCTTCTCTAGTGTATCATCTTTCAATGCTATGTAAACTGCTTGCAGGGTCACAGCCTGAGAAGCAATTCATAAATGTTTAAAATAAACAAATTAAATAAATAAATATATTTAAAATAAATCTGTACACATTGATAGCAATACTTTCCACGTCTTGATGGGGGTTAACCCTATTGAATTAAGACTGGAAGCACATTTTCTGCTTGTGACGTGATGTTTCTACCTTCATGAAAGGCAATGGCTCTGCAGGGCTGAAAGGGCATTTGAGAGGATTGGGTTACATAGGCTCTGGTTTTTGTTTTGTTTTGTTTTGTTTTGTTTTTTTTTTGGAAAAATGGTATTCATAACCTTTTTGAAAAGGAAAAAAATATGTCATACCTTTTTGACAAATGTGAATCTCCATGAACGTCTAGAGACCACCTTTTGAAAACCACTAGTTGAGGAAAGGTATGACCTTGTTAGAAGTCAATGCTTTGAAAAAGTGATGTTCACAAGCATTTCTGTACTGACACACAGGTAACTCAGCTGTTAAACTGATAAACCATGTCTTTGAACTGCCAGGGACAAAGACATGCCACTGCACACAAAACATATACTTAGCTAGAAGAGAATTTAAAATGTTTCTTTGAAGATGAAGTTGAAATTGCAGTTGCAGTTGTCTAAAACATGTACTCTCCCTTGAAACCTCTTAGTTTGAAATAAGCATTTGGAGACAAAAAACAAAGTCTTTTTTTTAAAAAAAGTATCATATCTTGTTTACTCACAAACATCTTATATTAATTCACCATCCAGGCACATTTCTTATTAAAGTTCAGTTATAGATAGGATGTAGTTTCTCTGTGTTGAGAAACTATATTCTATCTTAATCATTCTTTATGAATAGTCCAAAGTCTTTAAGTCTACATCTTATGAAAGTCAAGACTATATAACTGTACTCACTGCTTCTCAAAGCAAACATACAGTAAAATGTTCAAATGAAACCTGCTTTCATTGAAGTCCAAAAACATACTGATAACAAAATGGAGTCTTGAGTCTGAACATGCCTAGTACAATCACATGTCTGTATCCCCTCCCACACCGAAGAGGTCAGTCAAACTGGCAAATCAATATATACATCCAATACAGGTTAGCAAATATATACATCAACAAACAAATAGTGAAGGCTTGGAAGGTTGCTATTTACAATGCTGATTTTTTGGACTTTGGAAAAGCATTTGACACAATTGAGTGATGATTCCCTGCCTTCTGATTTTGCTCAGCATCCACTTTCCACAGATACCTTCCATTCTCTATTGTGCTTTTTTAACCCAAGAGAACACTTTTCTAGGAATTTCTAGGTCTTCTAGCATGATTCCGCGGTCCACGTCTGCTGGAGAATTACCATAGAATAGTACTTAGGATGTTCTCTCTAGCAATCTCTATGTCTTCAAGCTTGACCGGAGGTTAATGACCACAGAGCCATACAGGAGGACCTAGAGATTTCTAGAGAGAACATTTTAGTCAAAACTATGAATAATCAAATCCACAGAAGTCAAAACCACAAATGTGGAGGACTGACTATACTATTCATCAACTATTCTAAAAATGCCATGCATTCTATAGCAAGAAAAAGGTTGAAGAAAACCTTGGAAAACAGGGTTTTTTTGTTGTTCATTCGTTCAGTTGTTTCCGACTCTTCGTGACCTCATGGAACAGCCCACGCTGGAGCTCTCTGTCGGCCATCAACATGAGCAGATTACAAATGAGTCAACGTATTGTGTGCATGAGTGAGAGTGGTTTGGTCATTCCACACTAAACAGTTCATGTAGAATCTGACCCAGCTTTTCCAAAAGGCCTTTATTTCATAAATCCACTTTGTCTCTGCAGTATTGAAGAGACCGGTGACTCCTGATGAACTTCTAATGCCTGGAGCTCCATTTGCCAGGAAAACCTTCACAGTATGTTATCTATGAGTTACTATGTATTTTATACTTGCCCTGTCTTTCTCCTGCATTGGGATTCAAAGTGGTTTGCAAATTAAAATGATTACATTTTTTAAAACAAACAAACAAACAAACATTAAAATAGAAACAATTACAAATGTTAAAACAGCTTAAAAGGGTGATTGTATGGTAGCTTGGTCCCCCTGCTCTTTCAGGAGCGCTGTTTGCGCAATGCAGAATGGAGCACGTGAACGAGACATGGGGGTGGAGTGAGAGACTGACGTCGCCAGGTCAGACACACATAATATAGAAGGAATGTAAGAGTTCTTTAATGATAAAACCTGTTGCATAGTAAGCGGATCTTAGCCACATCCCATGCACAAGACACACAGACAAGAGTAGAAATTACAACAGCAAAACAACAGAGAGGAAACAATCTGGGACATCTCACCTCTGAACAAAGATTGCCCCAGGCACTGCCAGGCCATCAAATGCTAATCAAGGTGGTCAGTTGAAATAGTCACACTTAGCTCCAGCAGACAAGAGTCCTTTGTCCCACCCTGGTCATTCCACAGATATATAAACCCTTTTTCCTAGTTCCAACAGACCTCACTACCTCTGAGGATGCTTGCCATAGATGCAGGTGAAATGTCAGGAGAGAATGCCTCTAGAACATGGCCATATAGCCTGAAAAAAACCTACAACAACCAAGAGTAGAAATTAACAGTAAAGTTTTTACTCTTAATAGCAGAGATGAAATACGAACATTAAAACAGCTTAAAATTATGAAAAATATTCAGAATTGGCAAAACCACCTCCTTCTGCTGAAATATAATCAAAAGCACCTAGTATGTGTTGATGGTCTCCCATCCAAGTACAAACCAGATCTGACCCTGCTTACCATCCAAAATCAGACAGATCTGGCCCCTTTAGGTTATTCCTGCATACTGGGAGATTGGACTGGATGACCCCTGCGGTCTTTCCAAATGCGGCGATTCTATGGTTTATGCCTTTATTTTGGGATCAAGATTATATACATAGCATAGTATATAAACAGTCTAATTCTCTAAGAAGAGGTATAGCCTACAGGGCTGACTGGATCTTTAGATAGCCATTTCTGGAGCGCAAAGATTGGCTGATCCTTGGAGGTAAGTGACCAGAAATTGCCTCCTCATATCTTGGAGATCTCAAGAAAAGCCTAGAAACTAGATTGCCAGCAGAACTCAAAGCTGTTCATAGTCATCCAGGTACAGACACAGAAAGCCATCAGAAACGGGCTCCTGATAGCTTGAAAGAGGAAAAGAGAGCCATGAACATTTCTAACAGGAGTTACATGTGCTCTCAGTTGAAGCTGAGTAGATGGTTGATAATGAAGATTGCTGAACCGTAATGGTCAGTAGCCAACCATTTTAGCTGCATGAAAAAAAACCTCCAAGTTCCCCAGGGTCTCCCCTCTATAAAGAAACTGAACTGCAGTATTTCTATTATTGGCCTAAAAGTTGGAATTTTTAACTTTCTTTCTTAAAGTAACTTTTTTTTAGTTGAGTCCTAGAATTTTACCCTCTCAAACAAGAGAAGAACACATAATGTGTTGTCAAAGGCTTTCATGACCTGAATCACTGGGTTTCTGTAAGTTTTTCAGGCAGTATGGCCATGATCCAGAAGCATTCTCTCCTGATGTTTCGCCTGCATCTATGGCAGGCATCCTCAGAGGTTGTGAGGTCTTTGGAAACTCATCTGAGGATGCCTGCCATAGATGCAGGTGAAATGTCAGGAGAGAATACTTCTGGAACATGGCCACACAGCCCAAAAAAACTTACAGCAACCCAGAGGAACACATAATTTGAATCAGGAAATTATACATGTTTGGACTGCAATTCCTAACATTCCCAGGCCAATATAGCTGAGGAGTTCTGGGAGTTGTAATCTCGAACAGCAACCTTCCCAAACTCTACATAACTTATAAAATGAGAAGGGCAGTAGATATGGAAAAGAGAGGGACAATAATATCTTCACACTAGCTAATCACTGAATGGGTAATACAGAAACTATGATAATAAGAAATCACGAGAACATCTTCTCATTTCTTTTCAAGATTGTAGGTGATGCTGTTGGATGGGGATTTGTGGTGCGTGGAAGTAAGCCTTGCCATGTCCAAGCTGTGGATCCCAGTGGACCTGCAGCTGCAGCCGGAATGAAGGTAATTTTAATTAAGACAGCTAAAGTAATTTTAAAAGGAAGGGCGGGGGGTGTCTTTTAACATGTTCTCAGGATTACTTCAGATTGCTTGAAATTTCATTGGAGGAACTAGAAAATAATAGAGACAATATTTTAAACAAATGTGCAAAACTCCAATCCTCAAATGTGAAGGGCTGATTATATTTGTCCTAAACTGTGATGGCACACCTGAGCCTTTGGGAAAAACTATAGTGTCTGGCTTTACTCGGGAGCTATCTGATACCTTCTGTTAAGATTAAGGCCCTTAGCAGACAGAGACACTTTAAGCAAGGTGAAAAGGTAACCAAAATGAGTTTATTGAAAACAAGATGAATAAAGGGTTAACTCCACCCGGGACCATTATAGGATAACTTGGAAGAATACATTACAAAAGGATATTTTGCTGGTTGCAGGCATCTCTCTGGAGTCTTTGAAAGTTTCCTGCCTCTGGTGCAAAGCGATGGTTATAAACTGTCTCAATCTTCTTGCTTGTGAAGCTTAAACTGGTAAAAAGCTTCTGTTGTCTCTTGGACTGCTGGTATATGGATACTGCTGAATGCAGGTGCTAAGGATGCCTGTTTTGGATTACATGGGCCTAGGATTACCAGACAATTCTCAAGCCTCTAGTCTCTGTAGCTCTGTTGCAATCAATCAATCAATCAATCAATCAATAGTCCAGCAAAAGAGCTCTATACAAGCAAATGGAATAGATCAGCTAACACTGGCCTTTGGGGGGGGGGGTTATGCTCCACCCAAAAACTAATACAAAGAAAGGTCTCTACACTATTGGGAAAACTTAAACAGGGTGGACTAAAGCAAAGGAGAGGAAAAAACAGAGCCGAACTTCACATGAATCTCTGTAAAAAGTTTATATTAAAAATATGAAGCTCCTTTAGGCTCAGCACAAATACAGGAGCTGGCAATGGGGAAGAATCTGTCCTGCTCTGAGAAACATTGTCTGCCACAATCGCTTGGAAAGCCCCAACAAAGAGACGAGACCAAGAAAACTTGGCTAGGTTGAAAAGAGCAAGAATTTGAAGACCTTCCAAGAGTCAGCATTTTGCTTTCTGGAAGAGTCCTTGGCAAACCAGACCCCTCTTCTATGACATATGGGAGCGCCCAACAGCCTATATATTTCTGGACGTTTGCCCTCAGCTATCTTTTTGTTTGGGAAACTTGCAGTCCTCATGGCTCCACACACTTGTCTCCTTTTCACACTGCACAGCAAACTCTTAGGGCGAGACTTTTGCCCTACAGCGGAGCAGGCATACTTCAAGAGGTTTTGTTCCAGTAGGTCGTAGAAAAGACTTAGTACAAAGCCAGCATTGTGCCTTGCATTTCGCAAGGCCACAGGGAGACGTATCCAAAAGCCATCAGTCTCGGTAGATTCTGGAGAAAGGTCTGAGCCAAGCTTTTTTCATGAAGAGGAAACCAGACATTCATTCAAGTCTGAAAAAGAAACAGCTCAGGTGAGGTTCAGCTTTACAAGTTGTGTATCCCTTAGAAAGCATGGAAGCATAGAGAGAAGGAAGGAAAGAGGTAGAGAAAGGAAGAAAGGAGAGAAAGAGGGAGGGAAAGAAAAACGAGGAAGGAAGGAAAGTTAGAAAAGGAAGGAAGGAGAGAAGGAAAGAAAAAAGGGAAAGAAGGAAGGAAAGGGAGTGAAGGAAGGGGGGAAGATGTAGAGAAAGAGGGAGGGAAGGAAAGAAGGAAAGAGAAAAGGAAGAAAAGAGAGAGCAGAAGATAAAGAAAAAGGGGGGGAAGGAAAGAAATAGAGAAGGAAGGAAGGATGGAAGGAAGGAAGAGAAGTAAAGACGGGAAGGGAGGAAGGAAAGAGGGAGTGAAGGAAGGAGGGAAAGAAGGAGAGAAAGAGGGAAGGTTGGCCACAGCAAAGCGTGGCGGGTACAGCTAGTTAGAAATAAGATTGGTGGAAAGTGACAACTTTGCTCCTCACCTCCAAAAGGCTGGGCTTTATATCCCATGACTGAAACCAAAGTGGGGTAAATATTGACACAGCGATAACATTGTGATTGCAACAAACACCTGCAGCTCCCTCTCACATACGCATCATGATCACATTGCAAAGAAATAGACACAGCAAGGTTTGTTATGTGATATCCTTTAGCATGAAAACTGTGATTCAGGACTTTGTTTTTTTCTTCTTCTTTTTTTCTTAACTCTGTATGCTCCTCAATAGGACAGTTACATTACCCATGCAGTGAATACACAAAGGGGTTGCAACTTGTCACACATCTACTATCCTTCTGTTATGCAAGATTAAAAACCAGTTTTTTTGGCAGACTCAAGAATGCTTTGAAATAATACAAAAGATGAAAATGGGGATTAGTGTTCATTTGGAGGCCAAAGTGGATTTGGAGTTGGAAATCCAAACCTGGTGACTCAAATCATGGCCTAATATTGAAGAGCCAGTGTGGAATAATTCTTTGTGCCTTGGACCAAAACTTTGCAAACCAGGATTTGATTCCTCACTTGGTCATGGAAACCCAGTGGATGACTATAGATGAGTCACATACTTTCAGCCCTAGCAATCTCCATGATAGGGTCACTATAAGTTGGAAACAAGGTACATAGAAACAACAAGAAGTACAAATCAGCAAGGAGAAATAGGTATGCTGTCACTTCTCTTCCCAACCCTAACCTCTTTTCTTCAGATGGGATTTCCATATAATTTCATTTAGGTTTGTTCTAAAGGAATGTACCAAATTCTGCACATTTCTGTATCTTAGGGATGGAAGAAAGCTTGGATTATAAGAAGATCAAGTGTGGAAGAAAATGATACTGACAGATCTTTTCATTCAAGGCTCAGGATTTTGAGGCTATTTTAAGGAAAAATCTGTGCTTGAACTGTAAAGAGTAGAACATCCTATGTAAAGGACATTCTTTGCAATCACAGGGACCCCAGTGACCATGTAGTCCAAGTCCCTTATTAGTCAACTAATGCACCTCTGAGAGGTGACCATCTCAACCTCTATATTGTGTTGAGACACGATGTTGTGCCATTGTAAGCAGCCTTGAGTCCCCGTCGGGGTAGAGAAGGGTGGGGTACAAGTATGGCAAATAAATAAAATAAATATTTCAATCAGTAGTTCCCAATCTGTGGTCTGTGGACCACCAATGGTCTGCAAGAACTAAAATATATTCTGCGGCCTCACCATTACTACACCATTGCATTGAGAGCAATTGGTCTTACTAAACCCTCTTATAGTACCAAGGCTTATTAAATATGGTTTTCTTTGGCAATGACTAGATGGCATATATATGTATCAGAAACTAGAGCTGATGTGGTTTAATCAACAGGCCCATAGCCAGGATTTCGATTCGGGGGGAGGGGGCTGAGTTTTTTTCAGGGGGAGTTTCGGGGGGGCTGAGTTTTGGGGGGGGGGCTGAGTCTGAGTGAAAGAGGGTCTACCCTAGCAAACCTTTTGTATCATTACCCCAATACCCCCATGCATATGGGATATATTGAGTATGGTGAACAGATCATGATATGAATAAACATAACAGTTTAAATAATGCACCAGTAAGGCCTTTTCGTGAACCACCATGAGAATTTCAGGGGGGGGGGGGGAGGCTGAAACCCCTCAAGCCCCCCCCCCCTCCCCCGGCTACATGAATCAGCACTCCAAATAACCAAACCAAATCTAAAGTTGACCAAAAAGGATTTGTAATCCTTTTGGTATTAATGTTGATCTGTGGTCCCTGGTCAAATGGTTCCTGGTCAGAAAAGGTGGGGAACCACTGATTCAAATACTTAAAATCAAGGCAAATTCACCATCTTCTGAGATAGTCTATTCTACTGTTAAATTACTCTTTAACACAGTTATTTCCTGAATGCAAAACACAGAAGTGAAAGGGTAGACTAGCTACTTGGTCCTGTCCTTTTAATCTGTTTATATCCTTACATTTAACTGCAGTCAAAAGTGTATTTTAGGTGGTGGAAATGGTGGTTGTTCATCGCTATTTGCAATGATTTTTTTCTGCTTCCATTTTCAACTTAAACAAGAATAATATAGGTAAAAAGATCTCTGTAAAATTGTTCTGTTAAGCAAACACATGGGTGGGCACAGTAAAAGAAAAAAAAGATACAAGGGTGTAAATACTTGTTTGCCCTGATAAGCTTGGAGCCACAACAGCTGTACCCACTCAGATAGAGGAACAGCAGTCCTGGTTGTTGGCTGCCATCAGAAAAACACGGCTGCATTTCTGGGTTAATTCAGCTTGTACGTTTTAGCTGGGGCTGCTGCCGTCAGATAGCACAACACAGCTGTGACCTTGTGTCCTTTCAGAGCATTTGCTGTCTGCTTAAAATAGCCCTTAGACCAGGGATTGGTAAAATGCAACTTGCAGGCTGCATGCAGGCCCAGGGCCATTTTTGTGATCATGCCCCCCCCCCCCCCCCGAACAATATATTTCTGATCCAAAATATCAAAAAATAGAGCTCTGCGGATGTGAAAGTTATATGTTTGGAGCTCCCTGGATTCCAAACAAATGAAAAAAGGATAAAAATGAATGTGCTTCAAGATGCTCTCTTGGAAGGCAGGAAGGGACAAAAGTATGCCTTCGTATCCCCTAGAATGGGCAAAGTTGTTTTTTTATTGTTGGGAGCAGATATGGTATGAGATAAGATTTCCTAGAGAGCTATTGTGCTCACTCAAACCCCATCTACATGGCTGTATAATGCAGTTTCAGAATTTTTATTTTATTTATCGTGTCATCAGTAACCAGACATTTGTATTACATTTTTAACAAAAACAAACAAATAAACAGACAAAACACAGAATTTGCAAGCCTGGTAGTTGATTAAATGTCCCTTGACCAGTATCTGGCCACTTGGAGTGCCTCTGGTGTTGCCGCAAGGAGGTCCTCCATTGTGCATGTAGCAGGGCTCAGGTTGCATTGCAGCAGGTGGTCTGTGGTTTGCTCTTCTCCACACTTGCATGTCGTGGATTCCACTTTGTAGCCCCATTTCTTAAGATTGGCTCTGCATCCAAGTCGCCCAGTTTTCTGTGTGCCCAGCGGGGAGTCTCTCATTTGGTATCAGCCATTGATTGAGGTTCTGGGTTTGAGCCTGCCACTTTTGGACTCTCACTTGCTGGGGTGTTCCAGCGAGTGTCTCAGTAGATCTTAGAAAACTATTTCTTGAGTTTCAAAATGCAGTTGAACTGCATTATATGACAGCCCAGATAATAACCCAGTCCAATCCAGTTAAACTGCATTCTGAAACTGCACCATATGGCATTGCAGATGGGGCTTCGGTTTCTCAGAGCTTTTTAGAAGCCAGATACAGAGGTGGTCCTATGGCATTTTTCTCCTCAAGAATATTTTAAAAATATTTTTGAGTTATAGCAGAAAAGTGTCATTTCTTTATGCAGTATAGAATTACAATTCTGAACACAAAAGGAGGAGAAGGAACATATTGTTTTATTAGGTTGCATATTTTTTAAAGGCCCATTTGAGGATGGGAGTAAACAGTCGCTACTGGTGCTGGGAATTGCCAGAAAATAGTTCAGGAGAACAGTTGCATTATTTGGAACCGAACAACACAACAACAGCTACAAATCCCACCCCTCTCCCAACCCATGTGTCTTGTCTCAGGGAGTCTTCTGTTAAGTGTTGAAAGGAGTCCAGGAGTGGTTTGGCATTACTTTTTTTAAAAAAAGAGTTTCGCAATGTTTTCGACAGCTGCTGGGATTGTGCAAGAGGGACTGGTGTTTTTGTGCGAGGAAGGAGATCTGTGCCAGTTGGAAGGCGCAATAAGAGGGAAGTGTGTGCTGTTCCATAAGAAAAGTTGTTTATCTCGCCTCTGCAAATGGAACCCTGGTTTCTAGTAAACTTTTTTTTTGAGAACGTTTCTAATAAGACACCAGGCGGCTTTGTGATTGAAAGGGAATGCTTTTTCTCTGGAGATGTAATCTGATGTTTGCACAAGAACTGGATCGTTGCCTGCACCCGCACCACCCTCTCTTTAGCCAATTGAACGTTTGCTAGACAGATCCATGCTAGGGAGTCACGGCTGTTGTGCAGAGAATAATTCTTTCTGTGTGCGTCTGTTAAGCACAGAGAGAACAAAAGAAATGGCCTCTGATGATGTTCTTGTTTGCAGATCATTCCCCTTTGAAGATGGTAGTAAATGCAAACAAGCTGAGGCTTTTACAATACTTTTTTTTTCAAAGGTTGTCCTTCATTCCTTTTTTAATAGATGGAGGGATATAAATGACGTATTTATTTATTTCGTATCAAAAGCATTGCATAAATTAGTATAAAACTGATAAAAATAGAAGGAGCACAAGTGGCTAAATATCTTTTGGCCAAAAACGGGCAACAGTGACTGCATTGCCTGTAGTATCCAACAATTTTTCCTCTGCACATGAGGCAGGACATTGTGGACAAGCATATAGATGTGGAGTTGTCTGTTCTGCTCCACAGTCACACAAGGCGGAGGATTCTTTTAGGTAGTGCCATTTTGAGAGATTGTCTTTTGATCTGCCCACTCCATTTCTGAACCTGTTCAGAAGTCATATAAATGACTGAAGGTACTTAATACCTATAAGATAACTGAAGTAATCTGTTTTCTTTGAGCAAGTAACATTGCTGTTACTAACAAGGCAGCTTTGAGTTGATGGACATCAGCATTTTTTTTCAGAACTGAAGAAATCTTTTGAGGGGAGTAGTTATTATATTGATGCTTGGTGGTGATGACAGCTCAGAAAGTAATGAAAAGCAACTTTTAAAGTAATGTCTGGTATAAAAGAAGAAATCACAGCCATTTGGGTTTTCTAATACAAGCCAATGGGAAATTTGAAGATTTTGATACCAGAATCCCACTTTCTCTGAAAGTAGCTACTTTACTGTCAGGTAATGTCTGATTAGGAACAGGTTTTCAAGATGGTTTTGAAGTTTTCCAGACATTTGTAGTTCCTTGGGATAATCTTAATTCTGTAGTATTGTAATAGGTCGGTAGCAAATAGTGTATATGTGCCTTCAAGTCACCTGTCAATGTACAGCAATCCCACACATTTCAGAAGGTTTTCATAGACAAGGTACACTCAGAAATAGTTCTGTCAATAATTTCCTCTAAAACAGTGGTTCCCAACCTTTGGTCCTCCAGGTGTTATGGACTTCAGGTCCCACAATTCCTAACAGCAGGTTAAATAGCTGGGATTTCTAGGAGTTGAAGTTCAAAACACCTGGAGGACCAAAGCTTGGAAACCACTTCTCTAAAATAATAGCCTTCAGAGGCTGGGACTTCTTGGCAGTCCGTCAACACATTCATACTAAAGAAAACCACAAGTTCCCTCCTTGTTTAGTCCTTAGTCACTGACTTTGGTGATTATTGTGTGGTTTGGTAGTATCCGTTAGTACTTGCCCTAAAGCTCTATAAAATTAAGAACTGCTTTGGGGCTGTTCCAGCTGGATGCTATACTCCCTGCCTTGCCCTTGCCAAATGCTGCCACATTCTTATCCCTTCTTTGTTTTATTTTGCTTTCATCATAAACTGCCTCTTAGGCTTAGCACGTTGCTTGTTAAATTCAATGGGTCCTGCTTAGAAGTGTTTATTGTTAAGAGATGGCACTCAGATGTTAACAGTTAACTCTAAAATTGCAAGTGTGCTCTTGGGATCTCTAAAGCAGCAAAAGAGAATTTGTGTGCATTTGCCATAATTCCAAGACCATGATTCCAAGACCATGTTAACTGGCCACTAAATATACAGAAATTGTTACGCTGTTCAGCATTTTGGTTTTAAGCTTGATTATTTATAACTTACTTAAGGCCCCTTCTACACTGCCCTATATCTCAGGATCTGATCTTAGATCATCTGCTTATCCCAGATTGTCTGGCAGTAGAGACTCATACAAAGCAGTTCAAAGCAGATCCTGGGGATATAGGGCAGTATAGATCCAACCTAAGTGTGACTCTGGTCTAGCCTGTATTGCCATCCACAGTCACTAGGTGGCAACACTCTTTAAGCAACATGTTAACATGTTCAGTTCTCTAGAGATGTTTATCGGCAGAGACAGCCGATAGAGAACAGTGAACGTGGTGAGATTTCTGCTTTCTACACAGAATCCCTCATTTGTTAGAAACCAGATGGAGTCAGGGGTATTGCCTGACAAGATGGGAAGGAGGATAAGCAGAAGAAAAACCTGATATAGAGATTAATAGCATGGCTTTGAGCACTGAACTATGAATCTGGAGAACAGGGTTTACATCTCCACTTATGACCTCATCACACAAGTAATTTTCAGTGTCATAGGACGCTTTCTTCCCAGTTGAGCTATGGAACCCCACACCACCCATCAAGTGATGCAGGATCACTTCCAGTGGCATTCCATGGGTGAACTGTGGTGCAAGCATCCTAGAACGTTTGGCCCAGAAGATGGGAGGCCTCCCATGTTCCATGAGCAATCATGGGGCCAGTGCAAAGGGAAGCCGTGTGGTGACATTTCCCCATGTGTAATAGAGCATCGCTGCTGGCAAGGCACAACATGGGATGCCAGGATTGCCCCGCTGATTTGTCATGGAGGTTGGCGAATTGATCTGAGGGACATCATCAAGGTGATGAGGTCTTTAGCCATGAAAACCCATTTGGGCAAGGCACAAATCATCATCTCAGAAAACCCTATAATAGGTTCATTTTAGATTCATAGAATCATTGAGACCTCTTTGGTAAGTTTAAAATAATAGAAAATCCTATGATAGAATTATAGAACACCCCATGATAGGTTCTCCTCAGAACAGGGCTTCCCAACCTGTGTTCCTACAGATATTTGGGACTCAGACCTCCCCAGAAGCCCTAGCCAGCTTGTCCAATAGTCTGGAATTCTGGGAGCTGGAGTCCAAAACAACTGGAGAGCTGCAGGTTGTACAGACCTGCCTTATAATCATAGAATTATAGACAACCTTGTGATAAAAACTCTGCGATATTTTTGCCTTAGAATCACAGAATCATATGGTGGACATGTAATACTATTGCGATCATCTTTCCCCCTTTATCTATCAGTATAGGAAAAAGGGGATGGATCATGCCCACATCACCACCATCACCACTTCCAACTGATCACAGAGCCCTATGCTGTTGCAGGCACTACATTCTGGCATCAACATGGGCCTATGCAGTCAGAAAGGAGGAGGAGAGATTGGCCTCTTTTTTTTCCAAGTCACATGGGCATGTTGATATCCGAATGGGGCACCTGCAATGTCCAGGGGTTAGCACAGAACCTGGGGGCCAGTTGGGAGTGGCAATGGTGACCCAGAAGGTGAGGTGACAGTCCAGCAGGTTCAATGCAGTCTTGACTCAGCTGGACCATGCGGATGTTAACCTGGCACTGCAGTAGGTTGGGCAGGGAGCATGTGGTTGCCTATTGATTGGCCACAGATTTGCTGGTAGCATCCTTAGTACAGACTACTGTACATTCATCCTTAGTACATATTTAAACTCAAATCAGTTCAATACAACAGCCATCTTCTTTGACAAAGGAGTGGATTCACTGCCCTGGTGACATGGAGTACACCTGAATGTTTCCTGATCTGTTCTTAATTTTCTCTAGCTCTAAAAATGTTGTCACTTAATTTTGCTAAAATCTAAATAGTGCTTATTTAGTCATATGTTCATGCCTATTAACAATAAATTGTTTCCTATTTAAATGATCTCATTTTCTTTAAAAAATAAACAAACAAAACTCAGATATGTATGTCATTTCATATGCTATACAGATAAACCTTAAGGTCAAAATTGTTTCCTGGTTTGTTTTATTTACCAGCAGCTTTTTTCATTTAGTTCCCAATCTGTACCCCAGTTCCATCTGGGAACAGCTTATTCAATACCTCTTAATATAGAAATTGAGCTTTACTGCCAACAGCTCAGCAAGTGCAGAATGCTGAGCATTCATTTCTCCTGCCTCTGCTGTTATCCTTTCTTTAGTTTTTATCTTGTTTATAGCAATGGTGGTTGTCAGCTTGCCTGTCACAAAGGTGATAAATCTTCTCTGTGTTTAGGACTTCATCACACAGCCTTTAGTTTTGTGGCAATTTTGTTGTTTAAGCAAATAGAAACATTTGAACCCTGCAAATATTGTGTACCAAGTTCGATACTGAGGCTTAGAAAAGGATGTTGTGCTTTCCTCGAGACCTATGAGCTGAATCTCATTGCCTGTTTCCTTTTCTCTTAGGTCTGCCAGTTTGTGGTTTCAGTGAATGGACTCAATGTTCTCCATGCAGACTACAGGACAGTGAGCAATCTCATCCTCACAGGCCCTCGAACAATTGTCATGGAAGTGATGGAAGAAATACGCCCCTAAGAAGGACACTAGTCCCACTTTGGACTGTGGTCAATGCACAAATCGGAGCACCATTGTTTGAAGAGATGTGAGCCGCCCTTGTTTACAAACATGGTTTTGCCTTCTCAAGATCTTTCTCGCTTCTTTTTAACAATCACCGATCCTTTGATGGAGACACTCAAAGATTGTATATACTCATAGGCAAACCCAAAGAATAAGATGTAGAGACTGATATGCAAGTTCTACTATACTATGGGTCAGCTGCAAGTCAGGGATACGGCAAGCTAAGGTGGTCTGCACCAAAAGTGCGTGTGATTCCAATATGAGAGTCATCATCATGGCAATAATGATGTTCTAGTACTATGTTGTTGTTCTTCCGATTTGTAGTTTTATTTCCCTGATAAAAGACTTAGAGTAATAGACTTTCATTTTGAAAATGGAGAATGCTTCGAATCAAGTGCACAACTTTTTTTTTGTTTGAAAGGAGGGCTGTTTATGCTTACCCAAACTTATGCCCAGTGAAGCCCAGTCTTGCACACTGATTACCTTTTGCAAGTGGAGCAAGGGTAAATCTTCATTGTGTCAACTTTGTGTGATTGATTCTGCCATTTACATATAGTAGAAGAAGCATTTCTAAGTGTAGAAGACCTGTTACCACCCTAATGGAAACACTATTTGGTAACATGGTAGACAAGATATGAGAAGTTCCAGCCTTCACACACTTAGAGCTTTTTTTTCCTGAAGAGGAAGCCACAAAGAGCTTATGCATGGTATTCAGAAAGGGAATTGTGAAATATGCCCCCAGATAATACTAGAAACTAAGTTCATTGGACTTATACAGGAGTATAAAGAGTACTACTTCAAGTGAAATATTTCTTCACAAAGTTCATAGTTAAACTGTAGGACTCACTGCTACAACATATAGAGGAGGCTTGCAGCATGGAGAGCTGTGAAAAGAAATAAGATAACTTCATGGAGGACAGGGTCATTCACAACAGCTTGTATCAGGTCCAGGATCAATGGCAGAATACCTCTGTATATTAGTTGTTGGGAACATTAGATGTCTTGTTTATGAACTTCTCATTGGAGCATTGAGTAGAAGAGCTCTGAACAGAAACGCTGGATCAGAATTGCCTTTTGTTTGATCTTAAGTTCTTACATATGTTTTCCCCAATATTACAGCTGGTATCAGGGTGTATAAATCAGGAAAACAACATGAGGAAAAGCCCTTTTAACTATCCTTCACAGCACTGAAGCACCCTGAAGCTGTTTTTTCCAGGGAGAAAGGAACTATCAAGAGATGCCATCATAATTCTCTCTCTTCTCCCCTAGTTTGTCACTGGTCTCTCTCCACTTTTAAGGATTTTAATTCATAGAATCATAGAATCTTAGAGTTTGAAGAGACCTTGTGGGCCATCCAGTCCAACCGCCTGCCAAGAAACAGGAAAAATGCATTCAAAGCACCCCTGACAGATGGCCATCCAGCCTCTGCTTAAAAGCCTCCAAAGATGGAGCCTCTACCACATAAGTTCAATTGAACTTATGTTTTAAACTTATCGCCTCAGACATAAGGGCTGAAAACTTGACTTTTGTAAATTTAAGCTGTGAATTTTTGCAATGTTGACTGTCACTGTGGAAGTGATATCCCTGGAGATATCACTGTGCTATCACCATCTAGATCCAAATTTTGTATATCCATAACTCTTGGTAAAATATTTCCTCCATTGGTTTCATGGTGGTTTAGGCAGCAACCTATATATGCTAAACTTACAGATTCATCTTGTTGAATTCAATGGGACTTACTCCCAAGTAGATACTGGTCTGGATTGAACAACTCTAATATGGCTTACTGCTACCTTTCTTAACACATGGACTCCAACTCATAATTTTCCAACCAACATGGCTGTAGAAGCTAGGGTTGCATATTTCAAGGGAATTCATCATGGCTCTGTAGCAAAGAATTCTAAGTACCTCACCAAATTACAAATCCCAGGATTCCATACATGGAGCCATGATAAAGTTGTAGCAAGTTTATGACTATATATAGGTGTTCACACAGTTGTGAAGGATGCAGATGTGATAGATATCTCAACCTCAATGCATAGTCCAACACCATTGGAATTAATTCTGTCCTACTTCCAAGAGATGTTGTGATGACTGTATAAGTCTTTTCAGAAGATTTTTCATACTTGTAGGAAACGTTGGAAAAGCTATTATTGGAGACTACACCTATCAGTATCCTCCAGTTAACTCTTCAAACTTGGGAGGTAACTTAATTCCCTAACTATGTCTTAAGTGTTGTTCTTTTGGTCCTCTTTAAAGTAAGCCTTTTTGCAGTGCTGATATTAAAAGAAATGAAAGCATTTTCATTTTTGTTTAAAAGTTAGGCTTTGATACCACATTCAGGCATCCAAAGAGCTAGGTTGCTTCTGTGAGAGAAACGAATCTGCCAAAGCTTGATTTAGCAATATTTTCAAAACACTAAAAATGAGGAAAGCTGCAGACATAACTTCATTACAAATGTACTTCTGACACTTGAAAACACTTTTTTAAAAGAGCAGCACTTTTCACTTTGTGTGCAATTGCATTGAGAATCATTGGTTTAATGAACCCTGGAGTCTACCATGGAATGAATATGGTAAAATAAAGCTACAACCAGGCAATGTATTTTCTCCTTCCTTCCTTCCTTCCTTCCTTCCTTCCTTCCTTCCTTCCTTCCTTCCTTCCTTTCCTCCTTCCTCCTCCTCCTCCTCCTCCTCCTCCTCCTCTTCTTCTTCTTCTCCCTCCTCCTCCTCCCCCTCCCCCTAGAAAGCTAGTTTGAAAAAGGATTATCCCTATAATGTGTACATTCATCTCATTTCTACCACCGAGATATGGCTGTTTTGCATTGGCTCCAAAGCTTGCAAAAGCCTCTTCAGCCAGTGGCAGAGGTAAAGTCAAAGAACAATTTGAATTCGCTCTAGAGTGAAGGATATAATGAATTGGGTTGTTGTTGGTTTTTCGGGCTATATGGCCATGTTCTAGAAGCATTCTCTCCTGATGTTTTGTCTGCATCTATGGCAGGCATCCTCGGAGGTTGTGAGGTCACAACCTACAATAACCCATGGATTCTAGCCATGAAAGTCTTTGACAATAGATATAACAAATTGATCATTAATGTCTTAAGAAATTTCCAGGTGACATTTCACATAACAGTTGTACTTTGAGTCCACTTAAACTGCCATGGCCACATCCTGTGGAAAGCTGGCATTCATGTTTTCATGTGCTACTCAAAATCTCCCGAGAGAGAGCTTGAGAGGTATAGTTTAGGAAAAGGTACCTCACCAGACTACAAATCACAAGATACTATCAGCTGGAGCCATGAGAGTTGAAGTGGTATCAAACTGGAATAATTTTGAAGTGTGGATACAGTTTGGTTGAAGCTTTGACAGAGAAAGGGAAGACAGTTTAGTATTTGACAATAAGTTTCAAATAGCAACTTTAAAAAAGAGTTACCCTTTCTACTTGACCCTTTGGAATGTGAATTTAATGAACTGCTTGAAGAATTCATTTTAGGATAAGGTGGCTTTTGAGTTAGGCAGGGATGAATATTTGCATTGTAATTGTTTCACTTTTCCCTCCCATGAGGATTGGTGTGCCATAATTTTTTAAAAATGTATTCATATTTATACATTTTTTCACAAGCCTGTATAAGCTATACACAGCGGAGCTATTCTGGTACAATCCAATTTCTATCTCTTACACCAATTTTTTAAAGAAATAAACTCTTTTTCAAATGCAACTGTTTGTGTGTCAAAGTGTATGAGGGATTTTCCACATTCACTCAGAAAGGATCTTTATTGAATGTACAAAATGTACATCCAAAACATAAAATTCCACATTATGCTATGATTGCCAATTAACTTTCAACAAGGTTTGCAGGAAGTTTCTATTGGAAAATAATACCAACTTTATCAATCTGTGTGCATTCACACAAGCAAAAATATGACAAGACCTCTTAGAAACTCCTATCACTATAGCCACAACCATCATTTGCGTGTATATGTATGTGTGGGGGGATTGCAGAATTATTCCTTTACGTGTTGAAAAATATGTGTTGTATGTGTGCCAATTTATAGCGTCTTCATGAATTTCATTGAGTCTTCTTTGGAAATGAATATTCAAAGGTAATTTTCGCCTGGCCCTTCCTCTGAAATATAGCCTATATGTTGGCCTTCTCCCATCCAAATGCAAACTAAAGCTAATCGTACATAGCTTCCAAGATCTGAGGGGATTGGGTGGGATTTTCGTGGATTCTATATTCAATGGATATTGTCCCGGAAGGATGATTTATTCAGTAGATGGTGGCATGGCAAGTTAAACCACTGAGCTGCTGAACTTGCTGATTCCTGCCATGAAGGCCTTTGACAATATAATTTTAGCAGCTCATTGCCTTAAAAAAATCCCCATCCCCCTATTGTTGTATAGCTAAGAGCAAAACGAACCCCAGCCTGGGTTGGTCACCATGAATGGTGTCCTTTGGTGATGTGAGAAAGCACCTCTATTGGTATTGCGGAGGCATTCGTCCCCAAACTCTTGTAGCAGTAAAAATATTTGGATGTGTGCAGCCCCCTCCCTGCGGCACATTTTACAGTCTAACCTGTTCCAATAAGACTGTAGCAAAAGGAGTCTCACAGACTCAGCTGCTTGATGTTTTGTCACCAACGTGAGATGACAGTTTTATAAAGCCTCTAGGACTCAGCACAGTCCTCCTCCCCTTTGCATTCCATTAAAGGAAATCGCACAGTGTGCAAAGCAAATTGCTGAGGATAATGCTGCTCTCAGCATATATTCCCTTAATTTATTCTCTGGCAAAAAAAAAAAAAAATCTCACAGCGTTCTTCTTTCCTGTGACTGTCTAGCAATTTCTGGCAACATCAGCTTGGATCTTGTCTTTTGAAGAAATGTGATCCCATGGCTCACTTAATATTCTCCTGCTATTTCAGCTCCCTCCACACCCTCCCCCCTTGTTGCCTAGGCAGGAAAAATGGGTCACAATTTAGCTCTGCAGTGTAACAGAGAACTCTCGAGACCTTTCAATGGTTCAGCTGGGAGGAAGTCTGCATATCATTATAGCACATAGCGGGCTTTATTCAGGAGGGCCACCGGTCCATATGAAGCCTCTGCAAATGACTTATTTGGTGGCAATTTCAGGTTATTCTCTGTCTTGCACTGGAAGCCCAGGTTTGTTTATCAAGAGCATGCGAAGTCTTCTTCCATATATTATAACATTATTATTCATTTACACATTGCATTTCTGTGCCATTTAACAGCTGGTGATCTCTGGGTAGTACACAAAAGCAAAGCTGAGATCCAAAACAGAGGAAAACGGGCATAACATGGGCTCATTATATGGCACAATGTAACATAATGGAACTATGCTAGACTAGGCACATAATACCTTGCACTTACTACTGAACTGCTGTGGCTTTTTACAGTCAGTCCATGGGAGCAGGGGGGGAGGGGGGAGTTGGGAAGGTCTAATAAGAAAAATGCCTTGCTGTGCTCCTGCAAAAAGGTAAAGGTTTCCCCTGGCATTATGTCTAGTCATGTCCAACTTTGAGGGTGGTGCTCATCCCCATTTCTAAGCCAAAGAACTGATGTTGTTCATCAGGTCATGTGGTCAGCATGATTGCATGGAGTACTGTTACCTTCCGCAGAAGCGGTACCTATTGATCTACTCACATTTGCATGTTTTTGATCTGCTAGGTTGGCAGAAGCTGGGGCTAACAGCGGGGGCTCATCCTGCTCCCTGGATTCAAACTACCAAACTTTCAGTCGGCAAGTTCAGCAGCTCAGTGGTTTAACCCGCTGTACCATAAGGGACCTCAGGGTGCTCCTGTAACCAGATGCATATTATTATAAGGTGCAACAAATGATGTAATCCTTTTATGACTGGGTAGTGGGACATTGTGGGTTGTCCATATTAATGAATATAGCAGGAGTTGGCATGACACACTACATCAGTGGTTCTCAACCTTCCTCATGCCATGACTCCTTA
This sequence comes from Anolis sagrei, assembly GCF_037176765.1. Lineage (NCBI taxonomy): Eukaryota > Metazoa > Chordata > Lepidosauria > Squamata > Anolidae > Anolis > Anolis sagrei. Next base: position 21,767,114 of record NC_090024.1, on the reverse strand, counting down.
ATACAGTTCCTCATTTTGTGGTGACCCCCAATCATAACATTATTTTCGTTGCTATGACATAACTGTAATTTTGCTACTGTTTTGAATTGTAATGTAAATATCTGATATGCAGGATGTATTTTTATTCACTGGACCAAATTTGGAACAAATAACCAATACACCCAAATCTGAATACTGGTGGGATTGATTTTGTAATTTGGGAGTTGTAGTTGCTGGGATTTATACTTCAAATTTACTGGTGAAATTGGGGTGAGATTGATTTTTTTTCATTTGAGAGTTAACCTATAATCAAAGAGCATTCTGAACTCCACCAATGATGGAATTAAACCAAACTTGGCACACAGAACTCCCATGACCAACAGAAAATACTGGAAGGGTTTGGTGGGCACTGACCTTGAGTTTGGGAGTTGTCATTTACCTACATCCAGAGAGCACTGTGGATTCAAACAATGATGGATCTGGACTAAACTTGGCACGAATACTCAATATGCCAAAATGTGAACACGGTGGAGTTTGTGGAAAATAGCTTTGACATTTGGGAGTTGTAGTTGCTGGGATTTATAGTTCACCTACAATCAAAGAGCATGCTGAACCCCACTAACAATAGAATTGGGCCAAACTTCCCACAGAATCTCCATGACCAACAGAAAAGACTGTGTTTTCTGATGGTCTTTGATGACCCCTCTGGCACCCTATCACCACCCCCAGGGGTCCTGACCCCTCAGGTTGAGAAACACTGCACTACAAACTTCAGGATCTGGCTCTAATTCAGGTCTTTTTTACAATGGAAGTTAAATCTGGCTTTTCTGGGAAACCCAGGTTATTTGGTCCATGTCAGCTTTGATGCTGAGCTGGGTGAGTGGCACAAGAAGAGAGGAGGTTCACTGGTCCTTCCCAACATGAAATGCTACTTGTGTCTATTTTGCCAGCATTTAATTACTCTAGTTTTGACAGCGTGTTTATATGTATAATTCCATTGGTCTCAGATTATAAACATTTAATACAGGCTACCTAGCTTAGTAGGTTGGCCAATGCTCTATTGAGACATACACATATAATGTGGACATATGTATATTCACATGCACAAGGAAGGGAAAGTAAAAGAGGTGTCCATTTTCTGGGGGGGGGGGGGGGGGAAATGCAAAGTATAGCAAGACCACCCTTTAACACTGAAGTGAACTCACATAGGGTAAACTAGGTATGGGCAAATTTTGGCACTCCAGGTGTTTTAGACTTCAACTCCCACAATTCCAGTTGGCTGTTAGGAATTGTGGGAGTTGAAGTCCAAAACAACTGGAAGGCTGAAGTTTGTCCATGCCTGGGGTAAACGTATGGCCAATAATTTAATACGAATGTGTGTGGTATCAGTGCAGTGACCACAGATCAGGAAAATGCAAGCTGAAGCAGAATTTTCTCCCCTGTGTTGACAACACCGCAGAAGCCCTTGGCTGTCACCACTGACTCTCCCATTACCCAAGAAATACATGCAGAGGGACCAAGTTGTGATTTTCTGTGATAAAACCCTGCTGCTTTCTATTTACGCAAAGTGCAGCAAGTCCTCTTTTCCTGTCACAAATTTGTTTTTGTTTTTTTGCAAGTGGGTAGCTCTGAAACTGGATTTGCTAACCAAGCCCATATTTCAAAGCCATGGTTCTTACTGTTATGTATATCCCTTCTGTGGTTTATATTTGCGAGACAGTGGCATATTATTTGCTCTAGTTACATAGCCTCTCATACACACTTACTTGTTTGTTTGGCCTGCCTTAAAGAACAGCAAGGCAGGGTGAACCTCAGTCTCCAGGGGGGCACCGGAGAGTCATAACATCTCTTTTCTTGGCTTTAGTTTGCAGTTTTATCTGGAGATAAACAGGGAAGAAACAGGCTCTCATTAACTCTCCCCAGAATGTGGGCTTTGGGCCAAAAATGTGTGCGTTGTTGGGGGTGGGCCAGCAGCATCCCACAGTTCTTAACAACTTTTGTTTAAATTGTACAAAAGTTCAAAAAGTCATATAAGTAGGCCAAGAAATCCGGGGCTAATGTGTGTTAATCCACACGTTCCTCATAAATTCCCACATTTCGTAACTGAAAACTGGGTCATATGGAGCACTGTTGCAAAAGATATAATTAAGAATGAATACACAAGCTACGATAGGCTGCAGCAGTTTGCTTTTGTCTGAGCCTTTTGGAAGGGCCAAATTCCACCCCTGCTCTTCTCTCCTTTTTGCTGATTGAAGTGTGTTCAAACTGCTTTTGACTTTAGATCTCAGTTTGCATCAATGGATGCAAGCTGAAGACAAAGAAGAAAGTGGGAGAAGGAAACTGGGATGTTTCAAAAGCGATCAAAAATTGGAAACTGGGACAGTTGGTTTTATTTTTATATTATAGCTCTCAAAATCTTCCAGGCTATAGTCTTTCTGGCAGAGGGATTGGAGAGGTAGCTCAAGAATCATTCATCTGTTTACCATTTTCCTCTGGTAAAGTTCAAAGCTTTTTCATAAGAAAATTGACAAGTATCCTCTACACCAAGGGTTCTCAAGCTTTTTAAACAGAGGGCCAAGTCACTGTCCCTCAAACTGTTGGAGGGCCGGATTATAATTTGAAGAAGAAAAAATGAATGAATTCCTATGCACACTATACATATCTTATTTGTAGTGGGGGGGGGGGCACACCTAAAAATACAATAATTAAAATGAAGAACAATTTTAACAAATATAAACTTATTAGTATTTCAATGGGAAGTGTGGGCCTGCTTTTGGGTAATGAGATAAGATTGTTGTTGCTGTTGTTGTGTGCTTTCAAGTCATTTCAGACTTAGGTTGACCCTGAGCAAGGGCCAGGTGAATGACCTTGAAGGGCCGCATCCGGCCCCTGTGCCTTAGTTTGAGGACCCCTGCTCTACAAGTTTGCAGCCATTTTCATAAGCCCCAGTTTCCCTGAACTGTAATTTGCTACACTCTTTTTCCATCTTGGATGCTATTTTTTCCCCAGGGTAGAATCATGGTATTTTGCTGCCCGAGGTCAAGGAGATAAGCACCCTCCATGTTCCGCATACACAAATCAACTGGATCCACAGATTCGTTTCCTTTATTAGTAGCAATGCTGTAAATATTCTTTCCTGCAGATTAGAGGGTCCAAAATTGGCTTGACTGCAGCAGAGTAAAATAGCTCAACCCCTTTTGGAGAAACGCAGGAATTGGGGGTGTTTTCACCCCGTCTTATCCAGCTATGGCAGTTTTCTCACTCCTCTTCATGGCTGGCTAACAAAATGATACCCCCAATTCCACATGTAGAATCCAACCAGAAAAATTGATTTTTATTTCCACACTAACCACTGGAGGATAACATATTCTCAGTGGTGGCTCCTATGTCCCTATGAATCTGTTCTGGGTCTTCCTGTGATTGTTAAAGGAGCTATCCAGAGTGCTGAACCTCTTTTTGAGAAGGGATTCAGCACTTTGGAGAACCCCTTTAAAACCTATGTTGCAACTTAGAATTGATGTATTGCTGTCCTGGCTGCCACTGCTTTTCATGCCACTTGAGGCCACAGAAAGAGCTTTTGGAATGTAAAAACATCCTTATGGTAATTACTGTTCAGCAGTGGAATACGGTGCTGTGAGTCTCCTTCTTTGGAGATTTTTTTAAAAAGCTGGTTGGCCATCTGTCAGGACTTCTTTGATTGTGTGTTCCTGCAATAACAATTCCTAAATGTTACCTCCTCACCATTCTCTGCCGAGGTGGCTGCCATACTCATTCATAATGACAAGAATCACTTAGAGTTTATCCACACAGCGCAAGTACAGTCAGCACTCCTTATCCATGGATGATGATCCATGACTTCAAAATCCTTCCCACTATCCTGCACTGGTGCAAATACACACATGTGTAATGTCCATTTAATCTTTCTGTGTGTGTGTGTGTGTGTGTGTGCCTTCAAGTTGCCTATTAGCTTATGAAGATGACAAGAATTTCCCTGGATTTTCTTCATCAAGAAAGACTCAAAGATAGTTTTGACGCATTCTATCTTGAAAAAGTAGTCTGCATTTGTTATCCATGGATTTGATCATCCATGAGTGAATGGTGGCCTCGCATCCAAGTACAATTCAAGGCAGATTCTGCTTAGCTTCCAAGATCAGAAAGGATTTGATGGCTATAGTGTATTTATCCTGCTTTTACAGAATTGTTTACAGAATGTTTATTCTGAAATGATTGTGATTGACAGTTACAGTGAAAACATATTCAAGAACATTTACAACTCAATATACACATACCCTGTTTCCCCAAAAATAAGGCATATCAGTAAAATAAGCCGTAGCAGGATTCCTAAGCATTTGTGCAATATAAGCGATACCCAGAAAATAAGACATAGTGATAGGAATGACTATGTAGCATACAAGGTCGCTCCCTCTGTCAGATCCTGGTCATTCTGTGTGTTCTGCAAACTGAGGCATAGAGGGACACATAGAAAGTGAAAGAAAAAGTCTCCTCAGTGAAGTGAGGAGCAGGATGCTCTGCTATAATTATTGTGTGTCCTCAGGAGAAAGAAGTAAAGCTGTGGCTGCTGTTTTACTCAGACCTGTGCTCTCTTTCTCCCAGCACCACTTTGTCGATCTCTCTCACCCCACACAAACACCAGTAAAGGTGCTGCTCTCCAGCACTGACCAGCAACAGTCTGTGGGTCTCTCACCCCACACAAACACCAGAGGAGAGGGGAAAAACTTCAGGAAGTAGTCTAAAACTGAGCACAGAGATCATCTCATAAATGCAGATTGTTGTCCCATACTTAATAAAAATAAGACATCCTCTGAAAATAAACCATAATGTGTAGTGGAGGAAAAATAAATATAAGACAGTGTCTTATTTTCAGGAAAACATGGTAATAGCTGTGGTGAAGTAACAGGAAATTATTTGTTCATGCATTTTCGATATTTATCTACTGCTCTTCCTCTGAATGTGTTCTGGAGTGATGCATATACTTTTTAATTACCCTCTATCAAAAGATTCTCATCTAATCCTGAGTAAATATGGTCTAAGCATTTATACAGTGCATAAAACCTAATACAAATAATACTTGACTCAAATGACTGTTTGATTTACAACTTAACTTTATTTATGGTTACCTCGCATTGGGAACTCAACATTTGTAACTTTCCTTACACTGTTCCTTATTATTTCTGTACTAGTATGTAACTATCTACAGTATCTGCATCTGGAAAAATAGCATTTGTTTGATCATCTGAGATATAAAGGTGTTTTTAGCCTATTTTCAATTTAAGGTGCTGATTTACAGGTTTTCATCAAACTTCTCCTAACACAGCTAAATCTTGAATTATCAAATATCACTCTTGAACAGATCAGAGAATCTCTCAGAGCACTAACATAAAGTAAATTGAGATTGCTTTTGAGATCTACTTCGTTATATTTTTATAGTATAAGATGCCTTGAAATATTAAACTGAATTCAAATGTCAGTCAAAAGGTCAGAAATTTAATCATAGAATAATTAGTATTATACAGGAAGACCCCTATTCCCCGAGAAAGGTTCCTAACCAGACCAAAAGTATATGAAGCTGCAGATGTGACCAAATACTATTATACAACATGATATCTGATCCAACTGATTTGCTACAAATTTGTTAGGTTCACCTATGCACCTTTATGGCAACATCTATCTATCTGTCTGTCTGTCTGTCTGTCTGTCTGTCTGTCTGTCTATCTATCTATCTATCTATCTATCTATCTATCTATCTATCTATCTATGATATTTAGACCCCACTTTTCCTGAACCCGAAGGTGATTCAAGGCAGCTTTACAACATAGGCAGCTATTTGATGCCATCAAAACAATGTAAAAATTACAATAAACATTTAAAACAGAATTATAAAATACATACATTATGACCTTTCAAAACATATGAAACCACTACCTTTACTGTTAGCCTCATCATCCAAAAACATAGTCTAAGCCATTCCAGTATTCAGTTTCACATAGTTCTGTGTTTATCTGTACTACGTTCCCAAAGGCTTTTTCAAAAGCCATGTTTTCACTTTTCTGTGGAAGTTCAGGAGGAAAAGGGCTGATCTAATATCCCTAGGGAGGGAGTTCCACAGCTGAGGGGCCACCACTGAGAAGGTCTCTTGTCCCTGCCAGTTGTGCCTGCGAAGAAGGTAGGACTGATAGTAGGGCCTGCCCAGACTATCTTAAACACCTAGATGGTTCATAGAGAGAGATAAGTTCAGTCAGGTAAGCTGGGCCAGAACTGTTTAAGGGTTTATAGGCTAAAACCAGCACTTTAAATTGTGCTCGGTAGCAAACTGTTGGAGGAAAGTTCTGAGAGTGCCTTGGACTGCGAGAAGATCCAACCAGTCCATCCTCCAGGAAATAAAGCCCGACTGCTCACTGGAAGGAAGGATACTAGAGACAAAGTTAAAGTACTTTGGCCACATCATGAGGAGACAGGAAAGTCTAGAGAAGACAATTATGCTGGGAAAGTGGAAGGCAAAAGGAAGAGGGGCTGACCAAGGGCAAGATGGATGGATGGCATCCTTGAAGTGACTGGACTGACCTTGAAGGAGCTGGGGGTGGTGACGGCCGACAGGGAGCTATGGCGTGGGCTGGTCCATGAGGTCACGAAGAGTTGGAGACGACTGAACGAATGAACAACAACAAAGCAAACTGGCAGCCAGTGGAGCTGGCTTAACAAGGGAGTTGTATGTTCCTTGAATACTGCTCCGGTCTGCAATCTGGCTGTCATCTGTTGGACCATCTGAAGCTTCTGAACAGTCTTCAAAGGCAACCCCATGTAGAGCATGTTGCAGTAGTCTACATGGGATGTAACCAGAGTGTGGACTACCATGGCCAGGTCACATTTCCCAAGGTATGGGCACAGCTGGCACACAAGCTTTGAGTAAAGTATACCACAGAAACACTTGGAAGGCCCAGCACAAATCCTAGAGGAACCCTTTTTCTGAAAGTGCGGTTATGGGTTTTGTGGTTATGGGAATCTTTACTGCATAGAAATAAAATTTAATAAGTATATGCCTTCTTATAAGTCCAACTGAGTATCTTACCAGATGTAATAGCACACATCCCTGTTTACCTCTATGGGTAGAAAGCTCCGTTCTGGGTAGAAAAGTATCTGGTCTGTAGTCAATAGGTTTAGCTGAATTACATTCCACCTTGGCACTCTTCAGCATTCTTCTCATTTCAGTCTTTGTTCTGGGATTACCCAAAGGTCTCTTGCCTAAGATTTTCTCCAAAGGCTTTGTAGAAAACATCTAGGCAGCTCACCAATTAATTCTGGAAGGTAACTTTTAAATGATTTGAGATATTTCTTTAATGCTGTGGCATCTTTTACATCCTATCTGTTCCTGGAGTTGCTTGGAATTGGAAACTGAGTCTTCTGAATCAGTGTTTCTCAACCTGGAGGTCGGGACACCTGGGGGGGGGGGTTACGAGGGGGGTTTCAGAGGGGTCGCCAAAGACCATCGGAAAACACATATTTCTGGTGGTCTTAGGAACCCCTTTGTCAGAGAAGGCTGAAGATCTCTCTGCTTGTCCTTCTCTTCCTTTTTTTGGTTCTGGTGAACTACAACTCCCAGGATTCAAAAACAAGGCTGGCCAGTAGGCTGTTAGGAATTGTGAGAGGTAAAGTCTAAAACACCTGGAGGCCAAAGTTTGCCCATGCTTGGTCTAGATGTCCCTTGATAGTGTGTCTGTACTAAGGTTTCTGTTCCTGGGTTATAAATGTCATTTCCTAATTGATTCTGTCATAAAAACATGGTGAAAAACTTTGGAAAAACTTTGTCTTTACTCAAGGGACATCATCATTTTGCTTTGTTGTGTCTCCACCAATTTAGCACAGTTTCTGCCTCAAAAACAAAGTTTCTGGAGTAGAACAACTACTTTCAAAGTAAAGACCACACAATGAAACTGGAAATAACACTTTCAAACCAGGATCATATTTTCTTCATTATTAAATTTGTTTTTGAAAATTCGCAAAAAAATCTTGTGGGTTTTTTTGGGCTATATGGCCATGTTCTAGAGGCATTCTCTCCTGACATTTCACCTGCATCTATGGCAAGCATCCTCAGAGGTTGTGAGAATGCTTGCCATAGATGCAACCTCTGAGGATGCTTGTCATAGATGCAGGTAAAACATCATGAGAGAATGCCTCTAGAACATGGCCATATAGCCCGAAAAATCCTACAACAACCCATTCCCAATTACAGTAATGTTTTCCTTAATGGGCATGCACAACTGCCATTAATGAGGTACTTATGAAGATTTGGAAGTTTCATAAAAATTCAAATTTTTTACCCCCCAAATTCAGAAGGACTTTAAAAATAAATCACCAGCGCCCCCTACTTTTGAACACGGTTTAGAACCATTTGTATTGCACATGCCTAGTATAGTTCAAACATATGTACATTTCCCTCTGCAATACTGTGATGCCTATTAAACTGGGTGACTAGTATCCTGTAACTGGTATCTCTGTTCACTACCAGCTCTGAATGCAGAACAGATACATAGAGTTGTTGCTGCTGTGTGAGTACAAGTCACACTCAGAAATCAAGGAAATGTACCTTCTCTCTTTCCAGAGGAATGTCCTTTATGGAAAGAGATGGAGCCCTTCCACAGGCAGGAATACAACTCTGAATCCAACTCTAAGAATGCAGAATATGGTTTAAACCTTTGATTCTCTGTTACAGGTTTCTCTATACAATGCATTTTGTAAAAGACTGGCCACCTTTTAATCTTTTGACAAAACAGGAGAAAGAAATGTGCACAACAGCTCTGAATCCATAGCAAATATAGCTATCAACAACCATATCAGTACAATGCCCGAGCTCACAACAGAATTCTGTCTTTCAGTCATTTAGTCAAGCTGGTTTTTGTCTCTTATTCCAGTGCTATGTTGGTCCAAAATTATTGATATAGCTGTAATCATATACTCTTCATGGGCTGCAAAAGGTTAGTAGGGTGTAGTGTGGTTTCTGGGCTCTATTGCTGGGTTCTAGGAGTATTTTCTCCTGACATTTCACCTGCACCTGTGGCTAGCATCTTCAGAGGAAACCACACAACACCCCCATGATTCCAGCCATGAAAACCCTTGACAAATTCACATATTAGATCCACATATTAGATCCACATACCCACAGATCCACATGGCCATATATCCCAGTGAAAAGCACATAACGTGATATTTTATTCAGCTGTGTGGAAAGGTCCTCAAAGTGGCTCACAATCTACAACTGTCAATCATTGTCTAATCTGAGGGGGTGGGTCTTCATCCCTCCTTCCCTTTTCAATACCACCCCCGCCCTCGGGAATATTTATTATTTACTTCATTGGGGCTCCTTTGGGTGCCTTATGTTCTTCTTTAGGCCCCTTCCACAGCTGTATACGATCCATATTGACCTGGGTAACATGGCTGTCTGGACTCAGATAACCCAGTTCTAAGCAGACATAGTGGATGATCTGCCTTGATGTTCTGGATTATATGGCTGTAAGGAAGGGACCTAAGTCTACACCGACATATACACCAATACAAAGAAGACATTTTGGATTATCTGGGTTAAAAATGTCCTCATTCCTTGCATTGATATGATTCCAAAGGATATGCCCTTTCAGTTTAAGAGACTGCAGTTCCCAATTTGACTGGAGTTTGCAACCACTATCAACAAAGCACAGGGCCAATCTTTAGAATTCTGCAGTTTAGATCTACACATGGATTGCTTCTCACATGGACCATTAGTTACATATATTAGAAACCATCCCTTTCTCTTTTCTGTCTTTAAGCAGACTGGGCTACAGCAATGCATGGCCCTGTATAGCTAGTTTTTTCATACAATCTTTCACTTTTCCTACTGTTCTTTCCATAGCAGAAAATACTTTGTGCTATAGCTTCAATGCCCCTAGAGGAATTGTTCAATTGATTATTGGCTCTGGTTTCCAAATACATCCATTTTAGTACCATTGTAAGGGTTTGAGTAATGATTTATGTTGAAATAATTAGTACTCATGAGCATATTTTGTACTTTATTAATATGCAGATAATTAGTTAAGGCAAACCCATAGACACGAAGTTTTTGGTCATTCCAGACACAGGGCAATTTCAGAGCAAATCCCCAGACATATCCACCAGGGAATCAGAAGGGCATTGGCTCCCTCTCACTTAATTGCCCCATAAATATAGGAAGCTTAAAGCATTTAGAGAGATAGGAAAACTTTATTGTCATGGTACATTGTACAATGAAACACGATAAGAACACACGATCAGACTTAAAACACAGAAAACATAAGAACACATGGTAAAAGCATTGTACAGTCCTTATTATTCCCTCCACCATGTAAGATATGCATATAAGTAGTTAAGGCAAACCCATAGACAGAAATGTCTCGGTCATTCCAGACACAGGGCCATTTCAGAGCAAATCCCCAGACATATCCACCAGGGAATCAGAAGGACATTGGCTCCCTCTCACTTAATTGCCCCATAAATATAGGAAGCTTAAAGCATTTAGAGAGATAGGAAAACTTTATTGTCATGGTACATTGCACAACAAAATTAAATGTTTTCCCCAACATACATCGCAAACACAACATCCCCATCCCTCCAAACTTCAACCACCATTTCAGAAAGAAAGTTTGTTTCTGTGCATGTGTTGCTTCCCTTTTTGACTTGAGGCTACACCACGTCAGTTCTTAATATCAAAATACTCTGGTTTTGCTTTATTTTGGGTCTCTTCCTTTTCAGCTGCTTGTAAATTTCATTTGCAACAGTTGGGAAGTAAAGGCTGTGACTTCCTGTATAAGGCATGTCTGCTCAGCACCTCAATCTTCTTTGCAGAAGAAGAAATAACTTGAACTCTGCAAGTGGGCAGCTGAAGAGTGGTAGGACTGTTGCTGTGGAAAAGGGAATGGGAAAAGGGAAGGGAAGGGAAGGGAAGGGGAACGGGTGGATGGAGAAGGGAAGGGGAAAGGGAAGGAAAAAGGGAAAGGGACGGGGAAGGGAAGGGATGGGGAAGGGGGAAAGGAGGGATAGGAGAAAGAGAAAGGGAGGAAGGAAGGAAGGAAGGAAGGAAGGAAGGAAGGAAGGAAGGAAGGAAGGAAGGAAGGAAGAGAAGGAAGGAAGAGAAGGAGAAAAGAAAAAGAGATAGAATAAGATATAGAAAAGTAGAAGGAGAAAAAGAGAAGGAGAAAAGAAAGGAGAAGGCCAAAAGAGAAGGAGAAAAGAAAAGTGAATAGGGGAAGGGAAAGAGAAAGAGAAAGAGAAATCAGAGAGGAGAGAGAAGAGACAGAAAGGAGGAAGAAAATATAAGAGAAAAGAGTTGTGTGAGGTATGTGAGATTGTGTAGTGTGTGATGAGGAAGAGATAAAAGATAAATAGAAAGGTAAAAAGATATAAAAAGAAAAAGGGAGAAAACAGAAAAGTTATATGGTAAGGGTGATATGAGATGGGCAATGTGTGTGAGAAGTACATGGTGCAAGTGATGTGGTGTGTAATGTTGTGATTTGTCTGGTGTATGAGGTGTGTGTACTGTGTGCCTGTGGTAAGTGTTCTGGATGATGCATGTGTTCTGCGTGATGCGTGTGATATGAAATGGGCGATATGAAAGGGGCAAGATGTGTGAGACGTGTGTGGTATGTGATGTGTGATATGTGTGCTTTGTCTGGTATATGAGGTGTGTGTCCTATGTGTGATCTGAGGTGTGTGTCCTATGTGATGTAGATGTTCTGTGTGATGTATGTGGTGTGTCATATGGGGAGGGGGAAAGGGAAGGGAGGAGGGAGAGGGAAAAGGGGGAGGGAGAAGGGGAGGGAGTGAAAAGGGGAGGGGATGAGCTGGGGGGGCAGGGCATGGAGGAGGGGATAGGAGGGGCAGGGGAAAGGAAAGGGAGAGGACGGGAGGGATGGAAGAGAATTGAACAGTCAGACTTTTGCCACACCTGGAAACACTTCTCAAGTCTTTAGGATTTCAAACTGATGGAAGAATAAAAAAACAGAAAAAGAGATGATGGTTCATCTTGCCTTCCTTCAACCATGGCCTTCTATCATCTCAAGATATTTTTGGTCTGAGTTCTGTCAAAAGCTGGCCAATACTGTGATTTCCTGTTTAGTTAAAATGCAAAGAGAAGTGGATCAAACTTCCACACAGTTGAGGAAATGGCCATTGGGCAACCCTCAGGAAAATGGAAATGCCTTCGTGTAGTGTTTCTCTTGATTTCCTCTGATTTCATCTGACTCTCACTTCAGTTCAGGTTGTCTTCTGCTGTCTCTGCATATTCACCTTTCTCTGGAAGTCTTTGCTACAGAGATCATAGCAAAGGGCTTGAAGGTAGTGTGTTTCTGACTCAGGTTGATGAGGCTGAAAGCCAGGTTGAAATCTTTGCCATACCCCAATGCTTGTGAGGCTTGTCACCTGAGGATAATGATAAGAAGGACATGACAAGTCACAAGATAGCTTCACCAGCTTGGATTTCAAATTTCTATATAAGGGATGCTCAACCCATGGTTCAAATCACTGCAGGTGACCATGGAGAAGTCACACTTTCTAACTCTCAGAGGAAGCTTCCTCCTTGTGTGTCTTTCAGTTGTTTCTGATGTAGGGCAACCATAAAGTGACCCTATCACAGGGATGCTTTGACATTTTTGGCAAGGGGGGGGGGTACTCTCTAAACAAGTCTTATCAAGAAAAGGCTGTGAAAGAACACCATGTGGCAACATTTGTTGCCTTAAAATGAAAGTAAATGGTGCAATGAGAAATGCTGAAAAGATAATGCTCATCATCCTCAGCCAGGTACAAAATGGGAGGTGGAGTTCAAGTCATCTGGATGGCACCTCTACAATGTTCACCAAGGAAGCATGTGTCATGTTTCATTTAGAGGTCACGCCAACAGAGGAAGCAATCACCAAACTACAGTAATGCCTTTTCATCTACAAAAGCAGGAAAGGAACATGATGATGCTAAGGAGACATAAAGTATTCAAGGTTCACCTGCATGGCTGAATGGGTGCTTCTTCATGCCAGATTTCTGTTGGAACCTTTTCCCACAATTCTGACATGGATAAGATCGGCTTTATCTCAACAGATGAGAAGGTGCGTCTCAGATCTTGCAGTCCAAGCTCTTCTCCTGCAGAAAGAAATGGGCTTTAGTACACTGCACAAGGTATGTGGCACCCACGCAGAGGGTTCAGTGCCTCCTTCCCCTCATCAGAAAGTTCACAATGTAAGAAAATTGAGTTGGAAAACACAGTTTAAACAACATTCAAAAGTCACAAAACACAAAAAATCACCTGCTGTCACCCTTAGGTTACAAAAAGCAAGGAGCATGAGCATGATTTGCATAATTCAACAATTTCTGCACAATGCTGTTTTTTATATAAAAAGTTTGATTATCGTCTCACAGATTAATTATATTGACTTGTTTAGGAGTGTGGGTTGCATATGTTAGCATGATCACCTTAGAATACTTTTACTTCCTGTAGTTTAGTTTTACATACAGGAAAACTCTTCTTTTTGTTTTCTTTCTATTTTTCTTGCATTTTGAGACTTTTTCCTACTTTCTTGCATGTTTGTATTTCTGCTCTCTTGAATAAAATTTAATGTAGAGCAATGTCAAATCTTTCCACTCTGTTAAAATATGAAGCACTAAAGACTTTGGGAAATGGGGAAGTTGTATCTACATGCAGACAACGAGCAAAACACTTTGTGTTGCATACATTTGAGAAACAGTAAAAAATAAGACAGCAGGCATGCACCACAGAGTTCCCTCTTCCCCCAATTGCTCTATATCCAAATATTACTGTTGTTTCATTTCCAACAAACGTGGTGTGTCCACAGTTATTATACTCTGAAAAAGTACCCAATTTTTGGCTAAATTCTAAAATACTACACCTTCTGCATACCATCTGGGAAATACATGTATTGTGGCCGGACACCCCAAATCAGACTGAAAAGATAACAAACCTTTGATCAAAGGGACATCCAGCCATAAAAAAAACTGTCCAGTGAAATTGGGCCCCATTGTTGGGGGACTCATAAATGCCCTCAAGATTCCTATGAGGACACCATGCGTACTCAGTGCTGCCATCACAGACACCTTCCCTGAATCCAACTTCTTATATCGACAGCATTTCAAAAACCTACATTGTAGTCTAGAAACCATTATTTTTAGAAACTAAACATAGCAAGTTCAAATCCTTTTTTTCCTTACATTTCAGAATCCACTCTCTCTCCCTGGCACATCCTTTTCAAGGAAACTGAGACTGATCACAACAAATCTCTTTCCTCTCACCCCAACCCTTGTCTAACTCAAGAATCATCATCTAACTGAACTCCCAACTGTTATTCTCCAACACGTAGGCTTGCCTTATGCAAATCTCCCCAAGCCTCCACCAATGAGCATTCACCTCAATATTCCATTCATCCCCACCACACACACACACACACACACATATATATATACTAGCTTGGGGACCCGGCGCTGTCCGGGTTATTAGAGAAAGTGGGTAATGGTGGTTCTCTATGCCAAGTTTGGTCTTTATTGGTCATTGGATGATGGTTGCATTGTTTTCAGGAAGTGAGTGAAGGTACTTGAAGTGCCATCATCCATGGTCCACCCTTCTCCAAACAGCAGCAGGATATAGAGTGGGTCATGGGGGCTCTGTGTGCCAAGTTTGGTCTTTATCAGCCATTGGATGAGGGTGGTAGTGGTTTCAGTAAGTGAGTGAAGGTAATGCAAGTCCCATCATCCAAAGTCCATCCTCCTTCAAACTGCAGCAGGATGTAGAGTGTTTCATGGGGGCTCTGTGTGCTAAGTTTGCTCTAGATTGGTCTATGGATGAGGGTTGCAGCAATCTTGGGAAGGAAGTGGAGGTACTTGAAGTCCCATCAGCCACGGTCTGTCCTCCTCCAAACTGCACCAAGATGTAGAGTGGGTCATGGGGGCTCTGTGTGCTAAGTTTGGTCTCGATCAGTCATTGGATTAGGGTCACAGTGGTTTCAGTAAATGAGTAAATGTACTGCAAGTCCCATAATCCATGGTCAACCCTCCTCCAAAACTGCAGCAGGATGTAGAGTGGGTCATGGGGGCTCTGTGTGCCAAGTTTGGTCTAGATTGGTCATTAATGAGGGTTGCAACAATCTTGGGAAGGGAGTGGAGGTACTTGAAGTCCCATCATCCATGGTCTGTCCTCCTAGAAAGTGCACCAGGATGTAGAGTGGGTCATGGAGACTCTGTGTGCCAAATTTGGTCTTGATCAGTGATTGGCGAGGGTCTCAGTGGTCCCAGGAAGTGAATGCAGTGACTGCAAGTCCCATCATGCATTGACAAATTATTCCAAACCGCACCAGGATGTAGAATGGGTCATGCAGGCTCTCTGTGTAAATTGTGGTCCTGACCCATCATTGTTGGCAGTTGTAATGGAAGGGAGTGCAGGTATTGCAAGCCCCATCGTCCATGGTGCATCCTCCTCCAAACTGCACCAGGATGTAGAGTGCATCATGGAGACTCAGTGTGCCAAGTTTGGTCTTTATCGCTAATTGGATGAGGGTTGCAGTGGTCTCAAGATTTGAGCAAAGGTACTGCAAGTCCCATAATCCATGGTCCATCCCCAGCCAAACCACACCAGGAGGTAAAGTGGGTCATGAGAGGTCTATGTGCCAAGTTTGGTCCTGATCAGTCATTGGATGAGGTTAACAGCAGTCTCAGAATGTGAGTGATGGTACTGCAAGTCCCATCATCCATGGTTCATCCTCCTCCAAACTGCAGTAGGATTTCGAGTGGGTCTTGTGTGCTCTGTTTGCAAAGTGTGGTCTATATTGGTAATTTTCTGACAGAGCCCCTGGCCTTTCCTTTCCTCTCTTTGTCATCTCGGAATCTTGGAATTGGGGCTGGCCAATCAGAGACCATATGCAAATTTCCTTCTGTCATGTCCCCGTTTCTGTCATGAACCCTTTTCTCCACCAGGGGCTCCTGTTGAAGCAGGCCAATCAGGGATCATATGCAAATAGCACCACAGCAGCAGCCAGTCAGAATCTTGGAACTTTCAGGCTGGCCAATCAGAAAGCCAGCACATACACCGCCACACATCCGCCGCATACAAGTTTTGACTTTTATTATATACTAGCTTGGGGACCCGGCGTTGCCCGGGTGATTAGAGAAAGTGGGTAATGGCAGTTCTGTATGCCAAGTTTGGTCTTTATTGGTCTTTGGATAATGGCAGCATTATTTTCAGGAAGTGAGTGAAGGTACTTGAAGTCCCATCATCCATGGCCCATCCTTCTACAAACAGCAGCAGGATATAGAGTGGGTCATGGGGGCTCTGTGTCCCAAGTTTGGTCTGTATCAGTCATTAGATGAGGGTGGCAGTGGTGTCAGTAAGTGAGTGAAGGTATTGCAAGTCCTATCATCCAAAGTCCATCCCCTTTCAAATTGCAGCAGGATGTAGAGTGGATCATGGGGGCTCTGTGTGCCAAGTGTGGTCTTGATTGGTCATTAGAAGAGGGTTGCAGCAATCTTCGGAAGGGAGTGGAGGTACTTGAAGTCCCATCATCCATGGTCTGCCCTCCTCCAAAGTGCACCAGGATGTAGAGTGGGTCATTGGAGCTCCATGTGGCAAGTTTAGTATTGATTAGTCATTGGCGAGGGTCTCGGTGGTCTCAGGAAGTGAGCAAAGGTACTGCAAGTCCCATCATCCATCTCCAAAGTTTTCCAAATAACACCGGGACGTAAAGTGGGTCATGAGAGGTCTATGTGCCAAGTTTGGTGTTGATCCGTCATTGGATGAGGTTTGCAGAGGTCTCAGAATGTGAGTGAAGGTACTGGAAGTTCCATCATCCATGGTCCTCCCTTCTCCAAAACTGCAGCAGGATGTAGAGTGGGTCATGTGGGCTCTGTGTGGTAACTTTGGTCTTGATTGGTCATTAGATGAGTTTTGCAGCAGTCTTGGGTAGTGGAGGTACTTGAAGTCCCATCATCCATGGTCTGTCGTCCTCCAAACTGCTCCAGGATGTAGAGTGGGTCATTGAAGCTCCATGTGCAAGTTTAGTCTTGATGAGTCATTGGCGTGGGTCTCAGTGGTCTCAGGAAGTGAGTGAAGTGACTGCAAGTCCCATCATCCATTGTCAAATTCTTCCAAACCGCACCAGGATGTAGATTGAGTTATGCGGACTCTCTGTGTAAATTGTGGTCCTGCTCCATCATTGCTGGCAGTTATAATGGTCTTAGGAAGGGACTGCAGGTATTGCAAGTCCCATCGTCCATGGTGCATCCTCCTTCAAACTGCACCTGGATGTAGAGTGCGTCATGGAGACTCAGTGTGCCAAGTTTGGTATTTTTTGGTAATTGGATGAGGGTTGCAGTGGTCTGAAGAATGAGCAATGGTACTGCAAGTCCCTTAATCCATGGTCCATCCCCGGCCAAACCACACCAGGATGTAAAGTGGGTCATGAGAGGTCTATGTGTGAAGTTTGGTCCTGATCTGTCATTGGATAAGGTTAACAGCGGTCTCAGAATGTGAGTGGTGGTACTGCAAGTCCCATCATCCATGGTTCATAGTCCTCCAAACTGCAGTAGGATGTCGAGTGGGTCTTGCAGGCTCTGTGTGCCTATTTCGGTCTGTATTGGGAGTGTTCTGACCCAGCCCCCGGCCTTTCCTTTCCTCTCTTTCTCATCTCGGAATGTTGGATTTGAGGCTGGCCAATCAGAGACCATATGCAAATTTCCTTCTGTCATGCCCCGTTTCTGCCATGAACCCTCTTCTCCACCAGGGGCTCCTATTGAAGCTGCCCAATCAGAGACCATATGCAAATAGCACCACAGCGGCAGCCAATCAGAACGCTGGCACATACACCTTCCGCCCTCCGCACCTCTGTCCTTCCCATACAAACACTCTTCTTTATTATATACTAGCTTGGGAACCCGGCGCTGCCCGGGTTATTTGAGAAAGGAATTGTATATCAAGGTTGGTCTTTATCAGTTATTTATATGGCTCGCAGTGGTCTCAGGAAGTTAGTGGATGTACTGTGAGTCCCATCATCTGTGGTCCATCCTCCTCCAAACCGCACCAGGATGGAGAGTGGGTCATGGGGGCTCTGTGTGGCAAGTTTGGTCTTGATCAGTCATTGGATGAGGGTCACAGTGGTCTCAGAAAGTGAGTTAAGGTACTGCAAGTCCCATCATCCATCATCCGTCCTCCTCCTAAGAGCACCAGGATGAAGAGTCACTCATGGGGGCTCTGTGTGCCAAGTTTGGTCTTCAGCGGTCATTAGATGAGGGTTGCAGCAGTCTTGGGAAGTGAATGGAGGTACTTGAAGTCCCATCATCCATAGTCTGTTCTCCCCCAAACCTCACCAGAATGTTGAGTTGGCCATGAGTGCTCTGTGTGCCAAGTTTGGTCTTCATCAGTCATTGGATGAGGGTTGCAGTGGTTTCACTAAGTGAGTGAAGGTACTGCAAGTCCCATCGTCCATGGTGCATCGTCCTCCAAACCGCAACAGGATGTAGAGTGCATCATGGAGACTCGTGTGCCAAGTTTGGTCTTTATCGGTAATTGGCTGATGGTTGCAGTGGTCTCAGGAATTGAGCGAAGGTACTGCAAGTCCCATAATCCATGCTCAATACAAAGCCAAACCACACCAGGGTGTAAAGTGGGTCATGAGAGGTCTATGTGCCAAGTTTGGTGTTGTTCAGTCATTGTTGTGGGTCTCAGCAGTCTCAGAAAGCGAGTAGAGGTACTTCAAGTCCCATCATTCATGGTGTGCCCTACTCCAAAGCACAGTAGGATGTAGAGTGGGTCATGGGGGCTCTGTGTACCAAGTTTGGTCTTTATCGGTGTTTGTTGAGGGCCACAGTGATGTGTGGTACCAAACCATTTGAAAGTACTACAAATCCCATAATCTGTGGGCCACCTCCCCCAATCCTCACCAGGACGTAAAGGGGGTCATGGGATCTATGTGTGCCAAGTTTGGTGCAGGTGTGTCACCCGTGTTGGTCACAGTGGCCTGTGAAAGTGGCAGCCAAACTTGGCACATATGTTTTGATGTTTTACCATCCTGGTGGGAGGCTTCTCTCATGTCTCCGCTTCTTTCATTAACCCTCTTCACCACCAGGAGGTCCTGTTAAGGCTGGCCAATCAGAGACCATATGCAAATTTCCTTTGCCCTCTCAGCCACTTGTGGTTGTTGGAACTTTCAGGCTGGCCAATCAGAGACCATATGCAAATAGTACCACAGTGGCAGCCAATCAGAAAGCTGCCACAAACTCCTACCTACGTCCTCCTTCCTCTGTCCTCCCTCGCACACAAACATTGACTTTTATTATATATATAGATATAGACTAGCTTGGGGACCCGGCGCTGCCCGGGTTATTTGAGAAAGGAATTGTGTATCAAGGTTGGTCTTTATCAGCTATTTATACGACTCGCAGTTGTCTCAGGAAGTTAGTGAAGGTACTGTGAGTCCCATTATCTGTGGTCCATCCCCCTCCAAACTGTTCCAGGATGGAGAGTTGGTCATGGGGGTTTTGTGTGCCAAGTTTGGACTTGATCGGTCATTAGATGAGTGTTGCAGAGGTCTTGGGAAGTGAGTGGAGGTACTTGAAGTCCCATCATCCATAGTCTGTACTCCCCAAACCTCACCAGAATGTTGAGTTGGCCATGGGGGCTCTATGTTCCAAGTTTGGTCTTTATTGGTTTTTGAATGAGTGTCGCTATGGTTTCAGGAAGTGAGTAAACGTACTGCAAGTCCCATCATCCATCGTCCATCCTTCAAACAGCACCTGGATGTAGGGTGGGTCATGGGGGCTGTGTGTGCCAAGTTTGGTCTTGATCGGTCATTAGATGAGGGTTGCAGCAATCTTGGGAAGGGAGTGGAGGTACTTGAAGTCCCATCATCCATGGTCTGTCCTCCAAACTGCACCAGGGTGCAGAGTGGGTCATTGGGGCTCCGTGTGCCAAGTTTGGTGTTGATTAGTCAATGGCGAGGGTCTCAGTGGTCTCAGGAAGTGAGTGAAGTGACTGCAAGTGACTCAGTGGTCTCAGAAAATGAGTGAGGTTACTGCAAGTCCCATCATCCATCTCCATTTTTTTCCAAATGACACCAGGACGTAAAGTGGGTCATGAGAGGTCTATGTGCCAAGTTTGGTCTTGATCAGTCATTGCATGAGGTTTGCAGAGGTCTCAGAATGTGAGTGAAGGTACTGGAGGTCACATCATCCATTGTCCGTCCTCCTCCAAAACTGCAGCAGGAAGTAGAGTGGGTCATGGGGGCTCTGTGTGCCAAGTTTGGTCTTGATCAGACATTAGGTGAGGGTTGCAGCAGTCTTGGGGAGTGGAGGTACTTGTCCCATCATCCATGGTCTGTCCTCCTTGAAAGTGCACCAGGATGTAGAGTGGGTCATGAGGTTACTGCAAGTCCCATCATCCATCTCCATTTTTTTCCAAATGACACCAGGACGTAAAGTGGGTCATGAGAGGTCTATGTGCCAAATTTGGTCTTGATCAGTCAGTGGTCTCAGGAAGTGAGTGAAGTGACTGCAAGTCCCATCATCCATTGACAAATTTTTCCTAACCACACCAGGATGTAGAGTGGGTCATGCGGACTCTCTGTGTAAATTGTGGTCCTGATCCATCATTGTTGGCAGTTGTAATGGTCTTAAGAAGGGAGTGCAGGTATTGCAAGTCCCATCGTCCATGGTGCATCCTCCTCCAAACTGCACCAGGATGTAGAGTGCATCACGGAGACTCAGTGTGCCAAGTTTGGTCTTTATCAGTAATTGGATGAGGGTTGCAGTGGTCTCAGGAATTGAGCAAAGGTACTGCAAGTCCCATAATCCATGGTCCATCCCCGGCCAAACCACACCAGGATATAAGGTGGGTCATGAGAGGTCTATGTGCCAAGTTTGGTCCTGATCAGTCATTGGATGAGGTTAACAGCGGTCTCAGAATGTGAGTGATGGTACTGCAAGTCCCATCATCCATGGTTGCAGTAGGATGTCGAGTCGGTCTTGCAGGCTCTGTGTGCCAAGTGTGGTCTGCATTGGTAATTTTCTGACTCAGCCCCTAGCCTTTTCCTTTCCTCTCTTTGTCATCTCGGAATCTTGGAATTGAGGCTGGCCAATCAGAGACCATATGCAAATTTCCTTCTCATGTCCCCGTTTCTGTCATGAACTCTTTTCTCCACCAGGGGCTCCTCTTGAAGCTGGCCAATCAGAGACCATATGCAAATAGCACCGCTGCCCAGCCAATCGGAATCTTGGAATTTCAGGCTGGCCAATCAGAGACCACAGTGGCAGCCAATCAGAAAGCTAGCACATACACCGCCACACTTTTGTCCTCCACATACAAACTTTCACCTTTATTATATTCTAGCTTGGGGACCCGGCACTGCCCGGGTTATTTGAGAAAGTGGGTAATGGCCGTTCTGTATGCCAAGTTTGGTGTTAAACAGGGTGTAGAGAAGGCCGTTATAGAAAACTTCCAAATAAATAAATAAAATAAATAGATAGGGTCACGGGGGATCTGTGTGCCAAGTTTGGTATTGATCAGTCATTGGATCAGGGTCGCAGTGGTTTCAGTAAGTGAGTAAAAATACTGCAAGTCCCATCATCCATGGCCCATCCCCCTTAGAACTGCATCAGGATGTAGAGTGGGCCATGAGTACTCTGTGTGCCAAGTTTGGGCCTGGTCTCTGATTTGTAGGGGTTACAATGTTCTGTGGGAAGTGAATCGGGTGAAGGTACTGCAAATCCCATCATTAGTGGCCCATCCTGCCCTGAACCGCACTGAAAGTCCCATCATCCATCGTCCCTCCTTCTCCAAACAGCATCGGGATGTAGAGTGGGTCAAGGGTGCTCTGTGTGCCAAGTTTGGTCTTGATCGGACATTAGATTAGGGTTGCAGAAGTCTTGGGAAGGGAGTGGAGGTACTTGAAGTCCCATCATCCATGGTTTGTCCTCCTCGAAAGTGCACCAGGATGTAGAGTGGGTTATGGGGACTCTGTGTGCCATATTTGGTCTTGATCAGTCATTGGCGAGGGTCTCAGTGGTCTCAGGAAGTGAGTGAAGTGACTGCAAGTCCCATCATCCATTGTCAAATTCTTCAAAACCGCACCAGGATGTAGAGTGGGTCATGCGGGCTCTCTGTGTAAATTGTCGTCCTGATCCATCATTGTTAGCAGTTGTAATGGTCTTAGGAAGGGAGTGCAGGTATTGCAAGTCCCATCATCCATGGTGCATCCTCCTCCAAACCGCACCAGTATGTAGAGTGGGTCATGGGGACTCTGTGTGCCAAGTATGGTCTGTATTGGTAATGTTCTGACTCAGCCCCCTCTGGCCTTTTCCTTTCCTCTCTTTGTCATCTCGGAATCTTGGAATTGAGGCTGGCCAATCAGAGACCATATGCAAATTTCCTTCTCATGTCCCCGTTTCTGTCATGAACTCTTTTCTCCACCAGGGGCTCCTATTGAAGCTGGCCAATCAGAGACCATATGCAAATAGCACCACAGCGGCAGCCAATCAGAACGCTGGCACATACTCCTCCCGCCACACTTTTGTCCTCCGCATACAAGTTTTGACTTTTATTATATACATAGATAGATAGATGTAGATATAGATATAGATATATATATATGCTCTGTGCATAATGAGTACCTTAAAAACAAAAGAACCAATGAACGAAATTACACCAAATTTAGCAACAAAACGTCTCACAACACAAGGAGTGACCATCACTCAAAAAATCATGATTTTGTCATTTAGGAGTTGTAGTTGCTGGGATTTATAGTTCACCTATAATCAAAGAGCATTCTGAACTCCATCAACAATGGAATTGAACCAAACTTGGCACACAGAACTCCTATGACCAACAGAAAATACTGGAAGGGTTTGGTGGGCACTGACCTTGAGTTTGGGAGTTATAGTTCACCTACATCCAGAGAGCACTGTGGACTCCAATAATGATGGATCTGGACCAAACTTGGCACAAGCACTCAATACTCCCAAATATGAACACAGATTGAGTTTGGGGAAAATAGACCTTGACATTTCAGAGTTGTAGTCACTGGGTTTCACAGGTCACCTACAATCAAAGAGCATTCTGAACCCCACAAACAACAGAATCGGGGCAAACTTCCCGCACAGAACCCCCATAACCAACAGAAAATACTTAAGGCCATCCAGTCCAACTCCCTTCATCAGGGCAAGAAAACGTAATCAAAGTCCTCCTGACAAAGAGCCATCCAGCCATAGATATAGATAGATATGATTCACACACACACACAGATATAGTATCATAGATTTGAAATGGATCTTTAAAAAAGGACAATGATATGTTGCATGTTCCAGAGTGGGCAAACCAGACACTCTCCACATCAACACTGACAAAGAAACAGCAAGAAATACTGTTTACTCACAAGCATAAAGAAATTACATATATTAGAAACCAACACTTTCTCATTACTTTATTATCCAGATCAACAGACTGAGCCACAGTAACGTGTGGTAGGGGACAGCTAGTTGTTAATATAATCAGTATTTTTAGCTGGCTGTCAACCATTGAGTCTGCTAATGTCAGAATGAGATGCCCATATGATAAGCAAGAAGGAGCATTTCTGGACTTTGCCTAAGTGAGGCAAAAGAGGATTAAACCAAGAAACCATCAAATACTCACCAAAAGTAGATGAGCATAGCGGATAGAGTCAATGTTGAATTCAAGGTAAATTTGGGGTTTCAGAGTAGTTCCGTAAAGCCCCAAATAAATGCATCTCCAACTGATCCAAAGAAACAACTGGACAGTATTTGGATGCCTTGCAACTGTCAAGCCTCTCTCCCTCCCACTTAGCATCCCTGCTCAGATCTGAAGGTCATCCTGTTATGACATCATCCATTGCATCAGAATGTTTGTGATCAGCTAAGGCTGTCTCCATGTCAACAACAGTTTAGACAACCTTTGCAACTAGGCCCCAAATGCAGTACCACATAATATGATTTAACTGCATTGAACTTCATTATATGAACCTACATGTGACAGTGCGCATGGGGTCTAGGATGTTTATTTATTTGAAGTTACATAATTGGTGTACAAGTTTAGTATAACATGAAATACTCTCTCATTAATCAAGAAGTATCCATTTTGCACATATTATAAACAGGTAATAAAATTTCTCTCTCTCTCTCTCTCTCTCTATATATATATATATACAGTATTTGATATATATACAGTATTTGTATACTGCTTTTCTTACCCCAAGGGGGACTCAAAGCGGTTTACACATAAGTAATGATAAAAATTCAATGCCAGTGCAAACAATTACAATTATACACTACAATTAGACATAAATTAAATTTAAAAATACATCCATGAGCAATAAAACATTAAAACAATAAAACAGTCTCGTCTGTCGAATGGCTGTTCCAGTCATTGTCTTTCTGAAATGCTGCATACATTTACTTCTACTGCCCGAAGGCCTGGTTCCAAAACCATAATTTCAATTTTTTTTCTAAAAGCCAGGAGGGAGGGAGCGGATCTTACATCATGTGGGAGTGTGTTCCATAGGCAGGGGGCACAGCCGAGAAGGCCCTGTGTCTCGTCCCCGCCAAGCACATCTGTGCTGTTGACGGGAGCAAGAACAGGGCCTCTCCGGATGATCTTAGAGGCAGGCGGGATCGAGAGCAGGGCCTCCCCGGAAGATCTCAAAGTCCTAGTGGGTTCATAGGCAGAGATGCGATCAGTTAGGTAGGTTGGGCCGGAACCGTTTAGGGCTTTAAAGGCCAACGCCAGCACTTTGAATTGAGCCCAGTAGCAAATCGGTAGCCAGTGGAGTTGGCTGTAACCCTATGCCCTGTTTGGCCTTACGACTGACCAGGAGTACCTCTGTCTTGTCTGGATTCAATTTCAATTTGTTTGCCCTCATAGCGTAGACTCATATAAAGTAATTTAACTGTATTGAACTGCATTATATGTATCTACCCTGCCTAGATATGGCAGTGTGGATGGAGCCTACGATACTGGGACATCAGGGTTTGATCTTGGGCAAAACATATAATCTCAGTCTCAGAGGAAGGCAAAGCTAAACTCCCACTGAACAGAAACATCCTTGATAGTTTCACCTCTATGAATCTTAGTTTTGCAATGTGTTTAACACAACTTCAAGGCAAACAACAACAAGAAGAAGAACAATATAGCCACTATAACCAAGCTATTATACCTTCAGCTATTATTTATCAGTTTCATTCCCTTATTTCATGTATGTCCTGTCTTCCTCTCAGAGGCATTTTGCAACAAGGTTAAAACAAAATATGCATAAAAACCTGATTATACAAAAATTTAAAAAGCAATTAATTAAACAATCATGTTAAAACAACTGCTAATTTAAATAACCTAAAGCACAGCACACTCTTTAAGGATACTCGGGGGTCAGTATGGAGCAGTGTTTTGAATTTCTTGGAATATGAATCTAGGTGCCAAGGTTCGAATCCCTGCTCAGCTATAGAAGCCATCGGGGTAACCCTGGGCAAGTCGCAACTCTCAGTTTCAGAAGATGTCTAAGGCAAATCCACTCTTGCTAAGAAAACCTTGTGATAGGTTTCTGTTTAGTGCCGCTATAGGTCAGAAATGACTTGAACTATTAAAGCGAGGGTCTCTAGTTTCTTGTCAAAGGGAGTCTCACAGCCTGGGATCAATTGGGAAGAATGTCCCATGTCCTCACCAAGCATACTTTTGACCATGATGAAATGGAGAGAAAGGTTTCTGATGGCTCTGATAGTGAAAGGTTCTGTGCGTTAGATGTAATTAGCAGCAAAAGTTCTATATTCTCTGATTTAGTTATTTGCCTGCTAAATGAAAAGAAATGAGGATTTTCATGAAATTAGAAAATCCAAAGCAACAACAAAAGATGTTAAAATATCCTCCATGCAATTGCAGAGCTTTGGGCTTTAACAGAATGTTGCACAATGCTGCTCTCTGCTGTTTGGAAATAGCTTCAGATTCTTAGTAAGATTCATGCTGTTATGCTAGATAATAATAATAATAATAATAATAATAATAATAATAATAAACTTTATTTATACCTCGCTACTATCTTCCCAATGGGGACTCAGAGCGCTTACATAGGGCCAAGCCCGAACAACATCAAAATAAAACCAAAACACAAACAACAAGCAACCTCATCAAAATTACTTGGGAAAAAAGATTATACTGTTCAAAAGCAGTTTCATCTGTCCTCACAATTTTAGCTGGCTGTTGGCATTGTGTATCACACCTTTGCAACATTTGTCACCTGAGGGCTGAGAAAAGTGGTATATAAATGAAGTAAATAAATAAATAAATAAATACTATAACAGCATGATTTGCATGGTTTTTTCATCTGCAGTAATACTGTTCTCATTTTTTATATAAATATTTTTATTAAGTACATAATAACACAATCTGTGAATAGTTTTTTGTTTTTTATTTCGTGTCAAAAGCATTGCATAAATTAATATAAAACTGATAAAATAGAAGGTATAAAAGGGTCTAAATATCTTTTGACCAAAAATGGGCAACAGCAATGGCATTGTCTGTAGCCTCCAACAATTCCTCCTCTGTACATGAGGCAGGGCACAATGGACAAGCATACAGATGCAGAGTTGTCTGTTCTGCTCCACAGTCACACAAGGTGTGCGATCTTTTCAGTAGTGCCATTTTGCCAGGTTGTCTTTTGATCTGCCCTCTCCGCTTCTGTGTCTATTCAGGGACTTCCAGGTTGCCCATTCTTGGTTTGCCCCTGGAGGAAGACCCTCGTGGGGAGGGGGGGGCATCCAGTTGGGATTTCCTGGTTTAGCTGCCCAGAGGGATACCCTTGCTGTTGCTAGAGGGATGCCAAAAGGAGTGGTAGTTCTCATAAAGCTTTTCCTTGATTTGAGTCTACTGGGAGGAGGCTGGAAGCCATGTAGTGGGTGGCTTTCACAGAGTTCAACCTTATTTCTCTCACATTTAGCAGCAACTTCCCATCGCACATTGGGGGGGGGGGAGGGGGGCATGTTTATTAATTTTGGGTCTACACCCCATGTGCTGCCAGTAAGTTTTTGCAGGATGTTATTGCATGCAGCTACTTTGTGCTTGGTGTTCAAGCATTTCCTAAATGCTAGTCAATAGCTAATAGACAGCTGTTGTGTATACACATTGTAAGTAATTGAGTATTTCTATATTATCTACTTCCTTGCAGAGTCTACACTTGACATTTCAATTCTGGCTTTGAAGGCATTTGTTCTAATTGCTTGTTCTTGGGCTGCCAGAATCAGACCCTCCGTTTCCTTTTTCTAAGTCCCATTTGTGAGCCACAGCCATGTTTTTCCTTTGTCTATTTGGCTTTCAATTTTTCCCAGGAACTGTCCATGGAGAACCTTCTTTCGCCAGTTTTTTCTTCTGCTCTGGGTTATGTTTTTTACGGTATTCACTCTTTGTCTTTTGCACTTGAAGCAGTTTACTTCTATTGACTTCCTTCAATGTTGAAGACCTTTCCAAACTACAGCTCCCAGGATTCCATAGCATTGAACCATGGCAGTTAAAGTGGTATGAAACTGGATTCATTCTACAGTGTAAATGCCCTCCCCTTTCCAACACCCAAAGTGCTACACCACACAGGTTATAAGGCTATCATATCAACTCTCAATACAATCTAAGCTGAATCTAACCAGTTCCCTTAAGTGTTCCCCAGACCAAATATATAACCATAATATAATAGGTAACACACTTGTAAAATTCTTAGGCTGAGCATTATTAAACTTTTAATAAAATTCAGAATGAAACTTATTTTCACAACTCAAGAGACTGTACGCATGAGATAAGGGATAGTGGTGTTGGTATGGTGTGGGAAACTATGTTGCTAATTTGTACCAGACCTCCAAAGTAATGCTTGTGCCCTGCCCATAACTAATAATGCTGTAGATAAAGCGTGCCAAGCACAGCAAGGAATGATGTAGTAAACAAACCTCTGTGGCAAAGTTTTCAGAGTTGTGTTTATATATAATCCACAATGACAGCACTTGATTTGTTCTGACATCACCCAGGATTTGACTGAAGCATTTGATTCACACCTACCTCACCAAGTTGCTGCCTAATAAATGACATCTTGTTTTGACATGAACACAATTGAGCTCAGCAGTCAGTTCTGTCACTCAGAGGAAGGCAAGGAGGATGGTGTCTCATTAAAAAAAACATGGGGGAAAATTAAATTTAATGAGTCAGCCAGCCAACATTTCAGCCAAAAGAGTTTTTATTTTATTTTTTAAAAAAAGGGGGGGGGGAGAGAAAGAAAGGTGGGCTACCCAGTCAAATTTCAAGCAGAAAGGGATTTTTAAAATGACATATCTAGAAATGACAGCAATGAATGAATTGCTCAAGCAGAAAGTAAGCACAGGAGCATTTATTTTTCAAGAAAGTATACTGTATATTAAAAGAAGAGTGCTGCTTTGTGTGTGTGTGGGGAGGGAAAAGGTTGTTACAAATTAAATGGAAGTTTTTCTCAGTAGTTGTACAGAAGTAATGAAATAATACAAGGTCCTTTATTCCATGAGAAACTCCAGTAAGTGTTGGACAATGAATCCCCACCTGGCCATGGAAACACAGTGGGTGACTCTGTGCAAGTCACACTTTCTCTGCTTCAAAGAAAGGCTAAAGTACAACCCCTTCGAATAAATGTTGCCAAGAAAGCCCCATAGGCTCACCTTAGGGTGTCCACATGTTGGAAATAGCTTAAAGGCAATCAACGACTATTTATTTAACAATCTACATATTTATCATGGTGATAGGTTTGGAATGCTGTTGGGGTTCTGTACTAACATAGAAGTCTCCTTCTATGGGAGAGACTGATGCACAATTGATTTGTTTTTATACACGGTGCCTTCCTGACCAGAAGTTCCTTCCCCTTCTATATTAATTCTTCAGTGTAGATGCACTTAGTCTTCCATGGTGGTGGTGGTGATGGTGATGATATTCCACCTTTTCCCCATTTTAGGACTCAAGGCAGTTTACAACAATGAGGTCAGCTGTGACCAGCAGTGCTGCAGAATTCGAGGAGGCATGATTGGAGGGTGAAAGAGAGAAACGTGCCAGGAGGAAGGCGCGTCAAGCCAACCCCGACCGGGACCGCCTTTCACCTGGAAACCAATGCCTTCACTGTGGGAGGAGATGCGGGTCAAGAATAGGGCTCCACAGCCACCTACAAACCCACAAAAGTCATCAAGGAAGACCATCTTACTCGTCCAACAAGGGATCGCCTAAGTAAGTAAGTACAACAATGATAAAATTATAGAATCCTAGAGTTGGAAGAGACCATAAGGATCATCCAATTTAATCCTCTGCCATGTAATAATACACCGTCAAAGCATTTCTGACAGATTAAGCCAAATTAATTTACAGGATACAAAAGTTTAAAAGCTATTAAACTATTGTATACATAAAAATAAGAATAATAATAACAACAAGAATGACCACAAGTCCAGGACATTGTACAAAACCTGTTTCTCCAGTTTTTAAAGACTTATAAGAATAAAAATGTTTTATTTATAAAGAGTATGACTGTCTAAATCAGTGTTTCTCAACCTGGGGGTTGGGACCTCTGGGGGGTCATGTAGGGAGTGTCAGAGGGGTCACAAAAGACCACCAGAAAACACATATTTCTGATGGTCTTAGGAACCCCTTTGGTAGAGAAGGCTGAAGATCTCTCTGCTTATCCTTCTCTCCTTTTTGGAAATCCTCCCACTAAAAGCCCTCCTCCTGCTGTGCTTGGCCGACCTCTCAGCTAAGGGGAGAGCTGTTTCTGAGACTCCAAGTGGGGAGGGGAAAGCAGACGTGCTTTGTGCATGGCAGCATAGTCTTCATGTGTGAATGAGGGAGAGCGTGCAAGGCTAGATGGAGGCTCACACCAGCGAGTCCCTTCAAGGCAGGGGGGAAAACACCCACGTAACATGGGACTGGGAGTGGCTCAGCAGCACTAGGCGCAGCGGCAGCAGCAGAAGCAGCAGAAGCAGCTTTGGTAATTTGTAATTCTATTTATTAGAAAAAGTACATTTTTCCTTTTGTTTTTTATTAATGCTCCCATTAGAAAATGCACAAGGATGTGGATGAACTAGAACTCTTAAAATTGTGAGTCAATCCTCCCCAAATCCCACCAGTATCCGTAGTTAGTCATGTTGGGTCTGTGTGCCAAGTTTGGTTCAGATCCATCATTGGTGGGGGTCACAGGGTACTCTGGATGCAGAGAGAATTACAATTACCATCATGTTGGGTCAACCCCCCCCCCCCCAAAAAAAAAAAAACCCCACCAGTATTCAGATTTGGGTGTATTGGGCATTTGTGCCAAATTTGGTCCAGTGAATGAAAATCATCCTGTATATCAGATATTTGCATTACGATTCATTACAGTAGCAAAATTAGAGTTATGAAGTAGCAACAAAAATAATTTTATGGTTGGAGGGCAGGGGGGTCATCATAACATGAGAAGCTGTGTAAAAGGGTCGCGGCATTAGGAAGGTTGAGAACCACTGGTCTAAATTATAGTAACTCAATTTTTTCGAAATGTTACATATATCCTCTTTTGTTTTCTTTCTTTCTTCTTTTCTTTAATTGTGTGCATCCCCCCGCTTTTTAATTAAAAAACATTTCCTTATCAGGAGAGCAAAACCTCGTACTGAAATTCTCCCTTGCCCATTAGCATGCTGGGTGGTCTCGGGCAAGTCCCTCCATCTTCCTCTGCTCAGTCTTCTTTGCAACAATCCCGGAAGATGAACAAGATTAGAATTGTAAAGACCTTTGTGTACACTGAAATGTGCAATAATGGAGAGTCTGGACAGAACAGTGGTTGGACGTAGCCACACGATGGCAGTCTTGTCCTTTCCAATTTCCATCCTCTTCCTTTTAAGAAAAGCATGAACCTAGAAAGAGCCACACAGTTTGATGACTGCAAGCTGGCCCTCCTCCACTCTGGCAAGGAAGTTACTCCTAGAAGTCCTTTCAAGAGGCCAACAACTTCATTAAGACCCAGACGCCAAGCTCCAGTCAAGCATGAACCCAGATGATTACTCCCTCTTTCTCTGCATGTTTATGAACACTTAAGGGATCTGTGGCGAAACCTGCTCACTGCCTTCCTTCTCTCTCTGTTTTC
This sequence comes from Anolis sagrei, assembly GCF_037176765.1. Taxonomy (NCBI): domain Eukaryota; kingdom Metazoa; phylum Chordata; class Lepidosauria; order Squamata; family Anolidae; genus Anolis; species Anolis sagrei. Next base: position 21,735,972 of record NC_090024.1, on the reverse strand, counting down.
TTTAGGTGCTGCACACCACAATTCCAGGCATTTTGAATGAATGCTCAGTGCACAATGACAGTCGGAACAAGGTGAAGAAATGGTACAGAATGCTGACTTTTTAAAAACATTGTATTCTGAGAGAGGATTGAATTAAAAAGCCCCCAGCATATCTTCATAGGAATTGCATATAATTTACAGAAGGATGGGAAGATTGTTTAAAAGACAGAGCTTGCAAATGTTACTCTTTTTTTGGATTTCAGTTCCCAAAATATCCCCATCAGCATGGCTATTCCCAATCTGGCTGGAAAAATATTGAGGGAGCCATAGACCAAAAAATATTTTCAAAAATTACAAGAGAATTGATAAAACTACAATGGTCAGTATTTCCAGTTGAGATAGTAACTCTCCAAGTCAGCCTTTTCCACCCTGGCACCAACCAGGGGTGTTTGATTACAACTCCCATCATTGCAATAAACCTGGCTATGCTTGCTTTGATGATGGGAGTTGTACTGGAAGACTGTTGAACCTAGAATTACCTCCATTTGTTAGGAGATTGGTGTAAATGGTGTAAATGGCTTTTTGGGATTAGCTGCACCACATGAGTGCGCCTGATCCACAGAAAAAGGTTTGCACAGAGACCAGATTAGAATTATCCTTTTGTTCCACACAATTGCACCAATTTGGTTCCCTGCTTGGGGTGCAATGTAGGCAATTAATTTCTGCAGGGGTCAGCTCTTTGTGCACTCAGATGAGCAACCTTGAAAGCAAGGAGAACTTGTGCCCATTTGAGTGCCTCCTTAGCAAGTGGAGGTCTGTTGGAAATTAGGAAAAACAGACTTCACAACCTCTGAGGACGTCTGCCATAGATGCAGGCAAAATATCAGGAGAGAATGCTTCTGGAACATGGCCATATAGCCCAAAAAACTTGCAACAACCCAGTGATTCCAGCCACAAAAGCCTTTGACAGTACGTTAAAATACAAGGTTTCAGAACTACAAATACCCAAAGGAAGCTCTTGGCAGGGGGTTGGACTGGATGGCCCATGAGGTCTCTTCCAACTCTTTGATTCTATGATTCTATGATGCTCCCTCCGATCTTCTCCTTCCCCAAAGCATGTTTCCATGTTTGGGTCCTTCATCTGTTCTGATCTACAGTTGCTTCTGCTGCTTAGATGGAGCCCATCAGTAAGCAGCAATAGTTCCTATTAGGAGTAGAAGTGTTATGTGATCTCTTTGTGTGAGAGACAGAGGCCATTGTAAGTTCCCATGTCTGGGTCCATGAATCTGCTCCATGGTGCTAATCCTGTTTCATTTCAACAAATCCTAGGCCCCAGATTATTTGCTTTGAACTGGATTATATGAGTCCCCACAGCCATATAATTTGGGATAAGCAGATAATCTGGGATCAGGATATAGGGCAGTGTAAAAGGGACCCTAGATTCTTTTCAGTAAACTCCTACTTTCAGTAAACTACTGCCATCAATCATGAAACCCACTGGGTGATTTTGGGCAAGTTGCATTCTGTTACCATTAGATGAAAGCAATGGCAACTTTTTCTGACCACATCTTGCCAGGAAATCCCATGCTCTGGTCATCTTAAGGTCTCTATGGGTCACAAACATCTTAAAGGTACACAACAAACCTAAATTGGTGTTTATAGCCATTTAATTGCTCTTTCCTCCAACAGTTGTGTTAATTATAGCTTACAGAGGATGTGAAGCAAAATATCAGCATCTTCTCACAGGACTTAGATTTACAGCCAGACCCTTGTGTCCATGGATTTAAACACCCATGGCTTGAAAATACCCCTTCTCCTAAAATCCAAAAGGTAAACCTTGATTTTGCCATTTTATATAAGGAACACCATTTGACTATGCCATTGTATATAATGGGACTTAGGCTTCCATGGATGTGGGTATCCAGGAGGAACTAACCTTAGCAGATACCACGGGCTCACTATGCATGGCACAAGGCTAGGCATGTCTCCTCAGAAGTCAATGCTTCTGTAATTGCAGAGGAGACTCCAATTTGTTTTTTTTCTCAAAAAGCTATAGACTATACCTTCATTTTATGGGACTGTTATAAGGAGTCAAAAGGCACGCTGTAGTGCAGAAGAGTGGTTTGTGAAGAATCCAATGTGTGTGTGTGTGTGAGAGAGTTTGTTAATAAGTGTGTGTGTAGGGGAGAGAAATAAGATGTTGTTTTTGAATAAGATGTTGGTGTAAGAGAGTTTGTAAAGAGGTGTGTGTGAATTAGAAAGAGAGGTTGTGATGAAGAATGTGCATGTGTGTGAGAGGGACCGATTTCGTGAAGTATGTGTGTGAGATAGAGAGTTTGTGAAGAAGTGTGTGTGTGAGAGAGAGAAAGGGTTCATGAAGAAGTGAATGTGTGTGAGAGAGAAAGAGTTGGAGGAGAAACATGCATGTAAGAGAGGGTTTGTGAAGAAGTGAATGTGTCTGAGAAAAAGAAAGAGAGTTGGGTTTTTTTTCCATGTGAAGAATAATTTGAGAAACTGCAAGTTGCTTTAGGTGTGAGAAAATTGGCTGTCTACAAGGACATTGCCCAGGGGATGCCTGGATGTTATTGATGTTTTACCATCCTTGTGGGATGTTTCTCTCATGTCCCCGCATGAAGAGCTGGAGCTGACAGACTGGAGCTTACCCCACTCCCTGGATTTGAACCACTGGCCTTTTGGTCAGCAGGTCAGCCAGCACAAGGGTTTAATCCATTGTACCACAAAAGTGTGTATAAGTCAGAGAGGGTTTATGGAGAACTGAATGTGTGTGTGAGAGAGAGAGTTGGTGGTATAATGTGTATAAGAGAGAGAAAGAAGTTTGTGAAGAAGTGTGTGTGAGAGAGAGAGAGTTGGTGAAGTGTGTGTATAAGACACAGAGAGGGGTTTTATGAAGAATTGAATGTGCGTGTGTGAGTGAGAGAGAAAGAGTTGGTTGTGAAATGTGTGTAAGACAGAGAAAGAAGGAATTTGTGAAGAAGTGTGTGAGAGAAAAAGGGTTCATGAAGAATAGTGTGTGTCAGGCATATAGCCGGGGGGAGGGGGGGCTTGGGTGGCTTCAGCCCCCTCCCCCCCCCCCCCCAAAATTCTGATGGTGGTCCATGAGAAGGCCTTACTGGTACATTATTTAAACTGTTATGTTATTCATATCATGATCTGATCACCATGCTCAATATATCCCATATGCATGGGGATATTGGGGTAACGATACAAAAGATTTGCTAGGGTAGATCCTCTCTCACTCAGACTCAGCCCCCCCCCCCAACCAAACTCAGCCCCCCCCCCCAAACAATATCCTGGCTACGGGCCTGGGGTGTGTGTGTGTGTGTGTGCGAGAGAGAGAGAGAGTGGCTAGATAAATGTGTGTAGGAGAGAGAGTTTGTGAAGAAGTGAATGTGTGTGTGTGTGTGAGAGAAAGGAAGTTGGTAAGGAAAGGATGGAAGGGAGGAGAAAGGGGAAGGGAAGGGAGGGAGGGAAGGATGGAAGGAAAGAGAAAAGGAAAGGAAGGAGGGAAGGAAGGACAAAAAGGTGGAAGGGAAGGATAGATGGATGGATGGAAGGAAGGAAGGGAAGGAGGAAGGAAAGAGCGAAGGAAGGAAGGGATGAAGAGAATAATGGATGGATGGAAGGAAGGAACGGATAAAGGAAAGAGAGAAGGGATGAAAGACAAAAGGAAAGGAAGGAAGGAAAGAAGGAAGGAAGGAAGGAAGGAAGGAAGGAGAAAAAGGGAGAAAGGGAGGAAAGAGGGAACAACGGGAGGATGAAAGGGTGAAAGGGAAGGATCCAAGGAAGGAGAAAGAGGGAGGGAAGGGAGAGAAGGAAGGAGGGGGGAGAAAAGAAAGAGAAAAGGAAGGAAGGAAGGAAGGAAGGAAGGAAGGAAGGAAGGAAGGAAGGAAGGAGGGAAATGTGTGAGAGAGATAGTGAAAAAGAGTTGATGAAGAAATGAGTGCAAAAGAGAGAAAGGAGGCTGTGTAGGGTGTGTGAATGAGAGAGGAAAGGTTTGTGAAGAGGTGAATGTCAATGTGTGTGAGAGAAAGAGAGTTGGTGAAGTGTCTGTGTAAGACAGAAAGTTTGTGAAGAACTGAGTGTGTGAGACAGTGAAAAAGAGAGTTGATGAAGAACAGAGTGTTAAAGAGCGAAAGGAGTTTGTGAAGTGTGTGTGAGTGAGAAAATGTTGTGAAGAAGTGAGTGAGAGAGAAAGAGTTGGTAGTGAAATCATAGAATCATAGAATCCTAGAGTTGGAAGAGACCTCATGGGCCGTCCAGTCCAACCCCCTGCCAAGAAGCAGGAATATTGCATTCAAATCACCCCAGACAGATGGCCATCCAGGCTCTGTTTAAAAGCTTCCAAAGAAGGAGCCTCCACCACGCTCCGGGGCAGAGAGTTCCAATATATATGTAAGAGAGATAAAGTTTGTGAAGAAGTTGAGGAGGGTGACTAAAATGATCAAGGGTCTGGAGAACAAGCCCTATGAGGAGCGGCTTAAGGAGCTGGGCATGTTTAGCCTGAAGAAGAGAAGGCTGAGAGGAGATATGATAGCCATGTATAAATATGTGAGAGGAAGCCACAGGGAGGAGGGAGCAAGCTTGTTTTCTGCTTCCTTGGAGACTAGGACGCGGAACAATGGCTTCAAACTACAAGAAAGGAGATTCCATCTGAACATGAGGAAGAACTTCCTGACTGTGAGAGCCATTCAGCAGTGGAACTCTCTGCCCCGGAGTGTGGTGGAGGCTCCTTCTTTGGAAGCTTTTAAACAGAGGCTGGATGGCCATCTGTCAGGGGTGATTTGAATGCAACATTCCTGCTTCTTGGCAGGGGGTTGGACTGGATGGCCCATGAGGTCTCTTCCAACTCTTTGATTCTATGATTCTAAGTGAATGTGTGAGAAGGGCACTGGGAAAAAGAGAGTTGAAGAAGAAAGGTAAGAGAGAGAAAGAAAGCTTTGTGAAGAAGTGTGAGTATGAAAGAAAGTGTGAAGAATGGTGTGTGTGAATTAGAAAGTTTGTGAAGAAGACATTGTGAGAGAGAAAGAGGGTGTTGGGGGGGGGGGGAAGAGAATTCGGGTGTAGAGAGACCCCTTCCATGCTCCGTAACGTGCCTTCAAGTCGCCTGTGATCTTATGGCGACCCCATGAGCCTCACAAGTTTCTCTTGGGCAAGAAATACTCCAAGGAGCCTTTGCCCAATCTGAAGAAGCCTCCCCCCCCCCCCCCCGCGAGCCTTGCCTCCTGCGCGCCACGCAGCTCTTGTGCAGACCCCTCCCCTCCCTGGGTAGCTGGGTCTGTGGGGCGGGCCCCCTCCTCCCTCCTTGCCTGCCTCCCTCCTTCCTTCCTTCTCTCCCCCGGAGCGAAGCCGTTCTCCGCCTGCAGAGTGCAGACTCGCCCAGGCTGCACACCTGGCCACCCGGAGGGAGCGGAGGAAAAGGTAAGGAAGGAAGGAGGGAAAAGAAGGGGAAAAGAAGGGAAGGGAAGGGTTTGGATCTGGACCTCGGAGGCGACTTGCTCTTCTCAACGTCTGAGAAAACCGACTTTTTAGTCTATGCCTCCAACTTCGTTCTCTCAGTTTCTCAGGTGCCACACCAGGCATGGGCAAACTTGGGCCCTCCAGGTGTTTTGGACGTCAACTCCCACCATTCCTCACAGCCTCAGCCCCCCTTCCTTTTCCTTTCTTCCCTCAGCCGCTTAAAGAAGAAAGGGTGAAAGGGTGGAAGGGTGGAAGGGAAGGAAGGAAGGATAGATGGAAGGGAGGGAAGGAAGGAGGGAAGGAGGAAGGAAAAAGAGAAGGAAGAAAGGGATGAAGAGAAGAATGGATGGAAGGGGAGGATAAAGGAAAGCGAAGGAATGAAAGAAAAAAGGGAAGGAAGGAAGAAAGGAAGGAAGGAAGGAGAAAGAGGGAAGGAAGGAAGGACGAAAGGGTGGAAGGGAAGGAAGGATGGATAGATGGAAGGAAGGGAGGAAGGGAGGGAGAAAGGAAAAAGAAGGAAGAAAGGGATGAAGAGAAGAATGGATGGAAGAAAAGGATAAAGGAAAGAGAGACAAAAGGGAAGGAAGGAAGGAAGGAAGGAGAAAGAGGGAAGGAAGGAAGGACGAAAGGGTGGAAGGGAAGGAAGGATGGATAGATGGAAAGGAGGGAGGAAGGGAGGGAGGGAAGGGGGAAGGAAAAAGAGAAGGAAGAAAGGGATGAAGGGAAGAATGGATGGAAGGAAAGGATAAAGTAAAGAGAGAAGGAATGAAAGACAAAAGGGAGGGAGGGAGGGAGGGAGGGAGGAAGGAAGGAAGGAAGGAAGGAAGGAAGGAAGGAAGGAAGGAAGGAAGAGGGAAGGAAGGAAGGACGAAAGGGTGGAAGGGAAGGATGAAAGGAAGGAGAAAGAGGGAGGGAAGGAGGAAGCTGTTGAGGGGGGAAAGGAAGGGGCCTGAGGCTGTTCAGAATGGTGGGAGTGAAAGTCCAAAACACCCGGAGGGCTCAGGTTTGCCCATGCTTGTGCTACAATACCCTCTGCATATTTCTTCTGAGAAGAACAACTTCCTCCTCCTCTTCTCACCTTCTTCTCTTCCTCCTCTTTCCTTCTCCTGCCTTCCTTTTTCTCTTTCTCCTTCTCCTCCTTTTCACTCTTCCAGTCTTCTTCCTTTCTTTCTCTGTCCCTGATTGCTGTACCTTCATGAGAAGTTCACTCTGTGAAGGAATCCAAGTCTGTGTGGGGGAAAGGGAACTTCCCCTAAAGTTAAGCCTGGGGTTATTTTGCTGCTTTACCTGTGGACTGACAAACTGGAGCCCCCTGCTCCGCTCTCGGTATATCTCCACTATAGAAGGAGCACAGTCTCACACCTCTTTGACTGTCACACTCACTGCTAGAGAGTAGTTTGACAAGATCTTCAGCCTTCTCTGCCAAAGTGCTGGTGTCTCACCAAACTACAGCACCCAGCATTACACAATGATGTCAAACTGCATTCAGTCCACAGCAGGTATGGGCAAACCAGGCCTGGGGGGGGGGGGGGGGAGGAGTGTGTGTGAATGTAGCCCCATGGGCTATTTTCTTAGGCCCTCCTCTCTCTCGCCATCCTATCTTTCCTTCCTTCTCGCTTTCCTTCCTCCTTGCCATCCTTCCTTTCCATCCATCCATCCATCCACTTTTGAATCCTTGCTTCCCTCCTGCCTTTCCGTTTCTCTTTCTTTCCTTTTCTCCTTCCTCCCTCCTTCCCTCTTTCCTCCCTCTTTCTCCTTTCTTCCTTCTTTCCTTCCTTCCCTTTTGCCTTTCATTCCTTCTCTCTTTCCTTTATCCTTTCCTTGCTTCCATCCATCCATTCTTCTCTTCATCCCTTCCTTCATTCCCTCTTTCCTCCGTCTCTCCCTCTTTCTTCTTCCTTCCCTCCTTCTTTCCTCCCTTCCTTCCTTCCCTTTTGTCTTTCATTCCTTCTCTCTTTCCTTTATCCTTTCCTTCCTTCTATCCATTCTTCTCTTCATCCCTTCCTTCCATCTCTTGTTCCTTCCTTCCATCCATCCTTCCATTTCATGCCTTCGTCCTTCCTTCCTTCCCTTTGGTCTTGCCTTCCCTCTTTCCTCCTTCCCCCTTCCCTCTCTTCTTCTTTCTCCTTCCAGCCTTTCTGCCATTCCTTTCATCCTTCCTTCTCTCTTTCCTTCCCCCTTCCCTTCCTTCTTTCCATCACCAGGAGACAGTCCTCCTAGTAGGGAGTGTTAGCATGTGGCCCCCAAGTTAGAAAGTTTGCCCATGCCTGGCATACAGTGTGGAGCCAGCCTAAGCCTTAGTAGGCTCTTTGCAATTTTGTGATGTACCTATATATGGAACTGCTACAGACTTTTTTTGGCTTCTGCTATGTAAGGTCTGCTGGAGGGATATGGAGTCAAAGAGAACGGGGGAGGAGGAGGGCTTGTCTGGCTGGCTGGGCAATGTGGCTGCAAAGGTTTCTTAAGGCATCAAAGGTGTATCTACTCTGTAGAATTAATGCAGTTTGTCACCACTTTAGCTGCCATGGCTCAATGCTATGAAATCATGGCAGATATAATTTTGCAAGGTGCAGTGAGTAGTGCAATGGGTTAAACCGTAGAGCTGACCTGAAGGTTGGCAGTTCAAATCTGTTAGATGGGGCAAGCTCTTGCTTTTAGCCTAGCTCCTGCCAACCTATCAGTTCAAAAACATACAAATGTGAGTGGATCAATGGGTACTGCCCCAGCGGGAAGGTAAGCAGGCACTCCAAGTAGCCATGCCAGCCACATGACCAGGAGGTGTCTACGGTCAATGCAGGCTCATTAGCTTGGTCAGATCGTATCTTACCACAAGGTCTCCAAGGCGTTGATCTAACTTGAAGACTGCTGTTGGGCAGAGCAAGCATCTCGGATGGCATCATCATCATCCCAATAGTGGGATATCTGTCAAAAGAATCCTTTCCCAGGCTTTCATGGCTTTAATTGGATCCAAGACTAGCGACCACACAGGCTGTTAAGGAGAGTGAGGAAAGTGTTTCAGGTGGCAAATATTCGATGATATGTGCAACAATCCTTCATCTCTTTCCCTGCTACCAGAAGTCTTGCAAACGCAAGGCTGTTGCTTCCCTGATTGAATCTATCTCACCTAGAGTGCAGTGTTTCTCTTTCCCAAATATGATTGCCTTTTCTAGTGAGTCATCTCATTGTCTTCTTGTGATATGGCCAAAGTACAACAGTCTCACTTGAGTCATTTGGCTTCTAGGGAAAATTCAAGCCTGATTTGCTCTAGGACCCATTTCCTGTTTTTTTTTAAGCAATCCATGGTACCCACAGAGTTCTTCTCCAGAAATATATCAAATTGGTATTCTATATATCAAATTAGCATTCTAGTAGTATTAGAATTAACTTCAAGCACAATTCAAAGTGCTGGTTTTAACCTATAAAGCCCTAAACGGTTCTGGCCCAGTTTACCTGTCTGAACGTGTCTCCCCATATGAACCATCAAGGACTTAAAGATCATCCAGGGAGGCTCTACTCTCAGTCCCACCACCATCGCAATCGCATTTGGTGGGGATGAGAGACAGGGCCTTCTCTGTGGTAGCCCCTCAACTGTGGAACTCCCTCTCTAAGGAGGTTAGATCTGCCTCCTCCCTTTTGACCTTCCGGAAGAAGCTTAAACCATGGTTGTGGGAGCAAGCATTTGCAGAATAGACTGTTTTTACTGGCAATGATGAGATTTTATTGGACCACAATTTGGATGGATTTGGATGATGTTTTTAACCTGGCGAACTGTTTTAATATATATTTGTATTGTTTTTATGGATTTGATTGTATTTTATTATGGGTTTTATTGTTTCGGCATCCAATTGTTTCCTGTTGGTAGCAGTTCTGAATCCCTCCTTGGAGGTTGAGAAAGGACAGGGTATAAATGTTTCAAATAAATTCAAATAAGTAAATTCCTATCTGCATTCTTCACTATCCAGTTTTCATAGCCATATATAGAAATGGGAAATGCAATGGCATGGACTATCCTAAGTGTACTCAGTGATATATCTTTACACTTTAGGGTCCTGCCTAGTTGCTTTTATGATGGCCTTCCAAATCCTTTTTTTACTGCAGTTTCCATTCAAATTAGTAGCTGAGCCAAGTGGTGGAAAATTTATTTATTTATTTATTTCCAGTATTTATACCCCACTCTTCTCACCTTAAAGGGGACTCAGAGTGGCTTACAGAACACCAATACAGGAAACATTCAATGTCGATTATACAATTAACAAGGACAACATAAACAGAATTAAAGGCAGTCTTTCCCATTTTAATTCCGGCGTCTTGGAGGCTGTGCTCGACTCCAACCATGAGGGGATGCTATTGCTCCATCTTCCATTTCAAGGATCTTTCTTCCAATTGATGCTCTTAAGGTTGTCTTTATTACCTCTCCTATTTTATCTGCTTTCGACCTCCTGGGTGGACAGGTGAGCTGGGGCTAATAGAAGGTGCTCACCCCAACCCGGGCTCAAACTGCCGACCTTTTGATCAGCAGGATTTTTCTACAGCATAGTGGTTTAGCCTGCTGTGCTATGCCTGGCTCCAATGGTATCTCAAATCCCAATGATAACAGTGAAGAGATAAAGAAAAGGAAGTGTGCCAGTGAGCATGTACAGAATAATAATTCACTTGTCATATAGATGCCAGATCCTTAATCTGAGCTAACACTAAACTTGTATCTTCTCATTCTAGAGACCCAATTCTCATAATAAACATTAGAATACAGCTTCTTTTCCCCAGTAAAATATTGCAAAATAAGTTGTGTGGGTATTGGGGATGTGAGCTTGTGCTCTCTTTCTTTAGGCATTTCCAGACAACAACTCATGTTTTCACAGAGAAAGTCTACCTTGGAGCTCTTTTTCTCTCTTTTGTGTGCATGGCAGGAATAGTGTTAATGCAGAAGCAGAGGAAAGTCATTTTGAAACTGAATGAAGTCCTAGCCAACGTAGGCTTTTATATTTTACAACATGTGGTATAAATGCTTAAACCTCTTTGAGCATCATGTGTGGAAACTTTTCCATTCTTTCTTGTCTGTGAATGTTGTTAACTCTGAGCAGAAAGTGGAAAATGGGTGAGTCTTTAAGCTAAATGTGCATTCTTGCCATCAGGGGCTAAGTATTCATATTGCTGAGACGGGAATGCAAAAATGGATCCAGTCATTGCTAGTGGAAAATTGTCTTTTCATTTCTGTCTTCATTTACTATTCACCTTCCCAGTGGCTCTTTGTTTAATTATTTTTTGTGTTGCATTTATCCTTCATGAATCTCTTTTGCAGTTGTCTTCTACATCATTGCTGTGAAGTAGACTAGGGTGCGAATGAGTTTTGATTAGAGAGAAGATTTGTGCCTCCATTTCTTGGATCTTATTCCAACATTAACCACTACATCATATATTAACATTTTTAGAATTTGGGGATTCTCTTTTTTCCACACCAAATGAAGGATGCTTTGCCTCTGTTCACTTATTCGCTCAGTTCATACAACTATAGACTTGTTAGTCCCATTCTCACACCTTGGTGTCCATTCTGAACCAAATCATTTGCCTCTCTCTCTATTATCCATTTACTTAATATTGTTTCTTTTTCCATGCCCTACTGTACCTATGATTCTCATGGAATTGCTTTGAAAAATAAGTTCCCTTCTCTGTTGGCTAGGAACATCTGCCATCTAGTGACTGAAAATGATATTGCATATCACAGACAGGTTTAAATTACCATATTTACTCAAGTACAGTGATTGTAATACACACTTCAATTTTGAAGGTGTGCAATACAAAAGGAAAAAAAACAACCCTTGAACAAACACATTTGTTGTCAACTGTAAGGCACAGCTTCCTATTGTCTGTTGGCCATTCTGCTCCCTGCCTTGCAATGATTGACAGGCAAGGAGAAGTAATGCCCTTCCATCAGGCCATGGCTGGCAATCTTTCCATCCTCAGCCTGATAGCAGCTTCCCAACTAAGGTCTGAGGCCTTCAAAACCAAAGGGGATGCTTTGAAGGCCTCATGAATGTTGTCAGTTGGGTAGCCATGCCCATCCACCAGGCTGTGGTTGGAGAGTTTGTTAGCCTCAGCCTAACAGAGGGGCAAAGGCAGACTTATGTGTGCAAATCTAATGCCACCAAATATAATGCACACCTCGCTTTTGGCTATGTAATTTAGTCAAAAAAAAGTTAGCAGTAGATTTGAGTATGTAACTATGGTAGTCTAACTAGTTTGGTGGTGTGCACACCTATAGGGTCTTCCTAGTATGCCTTGTGCCGGTTGAACTGCTGACCTGAAGATCTGAGGTCAGCAGTTTGAATCCTTGAGCCAGGGTGAGCTCACTTCTGTCAGCCTCAGCTTCCCATGTGGAGGCATGAGAGAAAACTCCCATAGGATAGTAAAATGTCCTTACAGATGGCCAATTCTCTTACACCCAAAGCAACCTGTATTATATTCTCAATTTGCTTCTGACATAATAAAAAGTATGCCTATTAATTTCCAGACTTCACATTCACAGCTATTGCAGACACAGGAATATATGAAGAAACTTAAATATTCTTTGCCTCCTTCTCGTTGCCTGGGAAGATGCAGAGGTTCTATATGCCACTCCACCCCCCGTTTTCCACCATCACATATCTCTGTACGCTTTCTTTTAAAAAGGGGAATTCTTCATATAGGTCACTTCCTATTTTTGAAAAAAAAACAAACTACTTTCCCCTCCCCCCACTGTATGCACATCTGAAATGTATCTCCAGAAAACTTTTTGGGACAGTCAATTCCTGGGCTGAACATTTTTCTTAGTCTTCTTTTGGCAATGAGCAAAGATGTAGAGTGGGAAAATTTCCAAAACAGAAATATTTTTGGAATTTTTTCCAACAATGATTATTTTTCCATGGAATATTCCCCATACTACATATTGTATGTATCTACATTTATCCATAGGTGTCTGGACTGTTGTATTGAACCAATTCATTTTGAGGGGTTAAATATGGGGCAGGAGCTTTTAGTTATTCCATTAAGGAAATAAGCACTGAGACAGAATAGCCTAACAAATGAATTCACTGCTAAGCATCTTTCTGTTTTGTGATGTCTCTTGCTTCTTAATCAATCACAAGTCAAGAAAAAAATGGGAATAAGTTGTATGCACCCAAATATCCATTCTACAGTGAAATAAAATGTTCCAACTATTTGTGATGAATTACATTTTCCTCAGCATGAAATGGAATTGATAAGCAGAGCATTTATTTTCCAGTTCTGCTTCTTTCAGAGAATCTGCATCACTGCAATGAGGAGACTAGTACTTCACAGTATAGATAAAAATAAATACTTTCCTCCAGGAGCATTTCAGATATCTTGATAGTCACTGGCAAGAGGTTTCTGATTCCTGCCCTTTAACCTTACACCTATTTTAGATGTTTAAAAAGTGACAAGTCTCATGCAAATGTCTCCAGTTTTCATTGGTTTTCAATCTGCTCATGAGCAAATTTCAAAATGGCTGTTATCATTAAAGAGTTAAATTATTTTGGTGAGACTATTTCATAGAATATTCATTATTAGTTTGACTAGTTAAACCCACTGAATCAATCGGCATTTAGTAAATCAAGACTTTTCTAAGTTCCACTAACTCAATAGATCTATTATGTTTGGAGTTAACTATGAGATTTAGGTAAAATATGAGAATTATGAAATTCTATAGGTATTGTTGAACTGCAGTTCCCAGGAGCCCTAAGCAACATAGCCAATGTTGAGGAACAATGGGAGTCACAGTTTAATCGCATTTAGAGAACTGGGAAAGTCTTGCCATTGATTTAAGACAGCTGTTCCCAAAGTGTGCTCCATGGAGCCCTTGGGGCTCCACAAAAGGTACTGAGGGGCTCCATGGTTCTCTCGTCCCCCTCCAAGCTTTTGCCCCTCTTTCCTGGTCCTTCCCCTTCTCTCACCTCCCTTGCCACCAAAAGACTTTTTCCTGCCTCCCTTGCCACTGTAAGCTTTTATCCCTTGTCCCTCTTGCCACCAAAAGCTGTTTCCCCTCACCTTCCACACAGCTCAGATCTTTTCCCATTTACTTCCCAATTCCCTCTCACTGCTCAGAGAATAATTCTATTGTGCTTTTCCTGCATGGCAGAAGGGAGTTGAATTGATGGCCGCTGGGGGAGTTCTGCTCCTATTTCTATTGTTGTTGTTGTTAGTAGTAGTACAAAGGATGAATGGTCATCTTTTGGGGGTGCCTTGATTGCACTTTTCCTGCATGGTAGAATGGTTAATCTCTCTCTCTCTCTCTCTCTCTCTCTCTATATATATATATATATATCTATCTATCTATCTATCTATCTATCTATCTATCTATCTTGGGGTTCCACAAGAAACTTTCACTTCAAAAAGGGCTCCATGGCTGTAAATGTTTGAGAACCTCTGATTTAAGTCATTGCTACTCGTATGAAAATATATCTCAGGTATGTTCTTCAAATGAAATACTATTCAGGGTTCAGCTACCAACAAAGAATTTGTGGAAGGGCCTTCTCAGTTTTGGCATCCCCTTCCTCATCACAATTAAAAAACAATAACATCCCATGTTTCAGTTCCTTCTATCTCATGAAGGTGTGAGCCAGCACCTTCTTGTGTTCTGATTTGTGTTTTTAAGGAACTAAATAGGATCTATTTCCATTACTTTCGATAATTACGTTTTGGGTCCCATATGGGAGAAAAGCAAAATATACAGGTAAACGTACAGGTAAATATTTCAGAGGAACAGGATGATAAAAGGTTAATTTGAAAGTTTAAATCTCTAATGATAATTACAACTCATTATTTTGGGCCTTTGTAATTACTATTTATGAAGTTTGCAAACTTTGTGTGTGTGTGTATTTTTTTTTAATACAATACAACTGCTTGGTTTGCTCCTGACACGATAAATAAATAAATAAATAAATAAATAAAATTGTTATTTAAAAGTAGTGTCCAAAGCTCTTGCATTCTCTTTCACTACACAGCTGTAAGTAATGTGATGAGTATTCTTCTGCTGGTAATTTGATGGTGAATGGAGAATCAATAATGTTACTGGGGTTAGAAAACTCAAAAGGTATGATCTAGAGTCCATAGAGTCTGCTGGATTTGTTCATTTTCTCTTGCAGCCATCTGCTTTACATTCCCATCAAGTCACCCATGGCTGGCCTGCTCCCAGAACATGTGCACACAGCTAAATATCTCTCCTGTGCGGCCACTGTGTGAAAACATGACTGCTGGGCAGATGTACAGAGAAATGCAATTCCTTTCCTCTTTTTGTTCTGGTCACTGTTGTGAGGATCCATATAGCAGCATGTGGCTAGTGTTGGTCTTAGCTGGCTTTCAAGAGAAGGCACTGAATCAGGTTGAATACACAAATGTCCCTTATTTGTTCTGAATTAGATTGCCATTATATGTACAAGATCTCCAGAACTGCACAATGTATTTGGAATGCAGTGCCCAAATGTATCAACACTATGTTGTTAATAGTAAACCGAATACAACTTTAACTGTTGTGCCTCTATCCTATGGAATCCTGGGATGTATAGTTTGGTTAAGTGCTTAGAATTTCCTGTGCACTCTAGTGGTATAGTTCAGAGGAGGGTACCAAACAGAGAATTTTAAATATTCCACTATCCCACATACTCATCCCAGTATGCAATATAAAAAAACTATGATAACTGAACTGGTATGAAACTATTATGACTGTGTATTGTCAAAGGCTTTCATGGCAGGAATCACTGGGTTGTTGTAGGTTTTTTGGGCTATATGGCCATGTTCTAGAAGCATTCTCTCCTGACATTTTGCCTGCATCTATGGCAAGCATCCTCAGAGGTTGTGACTGTCTTATTGAGGTTCACTCACTATCTCCTGGCTCTGATAATACAATAGTAATGGTAAAAACAGGCATCCTTCCAGGCATGTAGCCAGAGGAGGGGGGCTTGAGGGGCTTCAGCCCCCCCCCCCGAAATTCTCATGGTGGTTCACGTTAAGGCCTTACTGGTGCATTATTTAAACTGTTATGTTTATTCATATCATGATCTGATCACCATACTCAATATATCCCATATGCATGGGGGTATTGGGGTAATGATACAAAAGGTTTGCTAGGGTAGACCCTCTTTCACTCAGACTCAGCTCCCCTGAAACTCAGCCCCCCCAAACCCCCATGAAAATGTTTTAGCCCCCCCCCCCCCCCCGAAACGAAATCCTGGCTACGGGCCTGCATCCTTCTTTCCACTTTTGATTCAGTTCTTTACTAGCTTTCCTTCAGGAATCCTGTATCAATTTTGGGGAGATAGAGCAGTATATAAACCAGCCCTGCCCCATATTCACTCAAAATAGGACCACATTGATAGACCCTTCTTGTACTTTATATCCAAAAGCTGGGCTTCAAACATTGCCCAGGATCTTAATTTGCAGAACTTAATCCTGAAATGGTGATCTGCTTATAAATATGTCTATATTTTTGCAGGTGTGTTGATGCTACACAACTCTAATGGCCAGAATGAAGATTCATCTTCAGTCCAAGACGTTCTTTGTCTTCATAGCAGTTGCAGCTCAGTTAATCAGTCATGTCCAAGGTCAAGGTAAATTTACCCAAAAGAACCCATTTTATTTCATTTGGACTCTCTGATGTGCAGAAGGGCAAACCAGCAGTCTCTGTTGTACACAAAATACATGTGCTGCATTGTTCATACAAACTGAAACTTTTCTGCTAGCTACATTGGAAAGGCTGCTTCAGATCTGGAACTGTTCTCAGGACAGGATATGCCACCATTTTTATTCCATTTCTGAGTGCATGTGGACCTTTCTTCCATAAGAAAGAGTGCATTTTATGCTATTTGCTAACTCTGTGCTTTCATAAATTTCTACACATGCTACTTTTGCCAGCTTTGTGACAGAGGCGTGGAATGTATGCAATCTTCGCTGGTTTGATGCATGATCCCAGTATTGATCAAGTTTGTGTTTTCTAGTCTGTGCTTTCAATAACGAATCATTTTTCTTTGTCTTCATAATAGCTGGTTTAACTATTTTAACAAATACAATGCAGAGAACAAATATAGTGGGCTTCAAGGAAGAAATCTAGTCAGTTGTTAAACAAATCAACCATCAGTTCTGAATGGTTCTTCAAATTAAAAAAAACAGGTATCATAAATAGTGACTCCTAATGAAATCATCCTAGTTAAGAAGAAAAGGGATGATATGCAGATTTAAGGCTTTGTTCAGGTTTGCAAAGACATAGCATCTATCTCTATATTCTGGTTTAGCATTATTAGCAAATGGATTTAGTTTTTAAAAATCATGTGTAACTCAGGGCCCTTCCACGCAGCCATATAACCCAGAATATCAAGGCCGAAAAACCAACAACATCTGCTTTGAAGTGGAATATGTGAGTCCACACTGCCATATATTCCAGTTCAAAGCAGATAATGTGGGATATTATTCAGCTGTCTGGAAGGGGCCTCTATAAACCTTTTAAACTGAGAATCTGTTGAAAGCAAGACTGCTTTAGTGCCCACAAGTTGAGGAGTTTCATTGATTATTTACCTTGCCTGTTAACACCTTGCTGTTTAGGTGCATCCTTCATAGAAGACCTTGAAGATCCCAATTGTTTTTGTTAGAATATGTAAATTTATGGATTGCCAGCTTTCCTTTTGTAGAATACACTTGTTTTTAACCATATAGAACTCCCATAAGCTTTCATTGTGATGCAAATAGTTTTGCTAGATAGTTATAATTTCACCTACTTTTCAATATTTCATTAAAGGTCATTCATACAATGTAGGATTGCATTTGCCAATTTCCAAGGTAGCTGACATCATATGGCATATACAGTACCTCATTGTAGTAGCGAATATTTCCACTTGTACTTTAGTTCTCTATCCTTCAGTCAAGGACCAGGAACATGGGGAGCAGAGAGAGGATTCTCATTAATATTTATTATTTATTTATTTACAGCTTTTATATTCCGCCCTTCTCACCCCGCAGGGAACTCAGGGCGGATTACAGTGTACACATATATGGCAAACATTCAGTGCCAATTTTTGACATACAAACATATACAGACATACACAGAGGCTATTTAACTTTTTCTGGCCGCCAGGGGAGCTGTCGCTTTCATCGTCCATCTGCGACGCTGATGAAGCACTTCCGCATTCCCCGCATGCTTCCCCGCTGGAATGCTTTGCTGGAGTCTTCTTTATGTCTAAGGTCAAGGTCAGTTAATTTAGCCTCCCCACACTTTAAGGTGGTATCTAATTTTCCTACTTGACAGATGCAACTGTCTTTCGGGTTGCAAAGGTCGACAACAGGCTACACAATGGTTGGAAACCCACTCCAACCTGGGCTGGCTTCGAACTCATGGCCTTTTGGTCACACACCCATCTATTGAAAGAGCCAGCAGAGTGTAGTTGAGTGTTGAGCAAGAGGGCTTTCAATCTCCACTCAGTCATGGAAAACTATGAGTAATCTTGAGCAAGTAAAATATTTCCCATGTAGGGGAAGGCATTGACAAACTTTCTCTATATAAATCTTGCAAAGAAAATCCTAAGGTAGATTTTGTGAAGGTTTCCCAGGAAACCTTAAGAGCAGAGGTCCTCAAACTAAGGCCTGGAGGACGGATATGGCCCTCCAAGGTCATTTACCCGGCCCTCACTCAGGGTCAATCTAAGTCTAAAATGACTTGAAAGCACACAACAACAACAGCAATCCTATCTCATAAGCCAAAAGCATTTCCACATTTCCCACTGAAATACTAATAAGTTTATACTTGTTAAAATTGTTCTTCATTTGAATTATTGTATTGTTTTTAAGTGTTTCTTTGCACTATAAATAAGATATGTGCAGTATGCTTAGGAATTCATTCATGCTTTTTTCAAATTATAATCCACCCCTCCAACAGTTTGAGGGACTGTGACCTGGCCCTCTGTTTAAAAACTTTGAGGATCCTTGCTTAGAGGAATGAAGTCAACTTGAAGACACACAAATATAATTTCTTTGGAAGCAAAATGAAACAACAGATATTTCCCTATAAATTCCTAATTTAATCCTTTGAATGCAATCTGCTACATTACCACAATCTGTTTGGTGCTGTATTGCTCATACATTTATTTAAAATTAATTTAAATTTAGAGGCCTTGACCTTAAAATATTGTGCAATGAAGCATTACGACTTTATGAATATAGGGTGTGCCTAGTCCTGTCCATAGTTGTAGTTTATGAAAAATACAAGTTGAAATGAAAGTGTGGTAAGAGCAGATAGAAGGAATTTCTGCATTATCTAACTTTCTTGCTCCACAGTTTAAACAATAAAGAAAAGCTGTTTTTAGAAAAGCAGATATAGTCTTTCTTGACAGAAAATGTTGTAATTCCTACATTGAATGTTTTAAGACCACCTTCCATATCTATCATCAAGAATTCTGTTTCTGGAGCACTAACAAAAACAACCCTGAAAAATAGCCAGGTCTGATATGACCTGCTTGTGCTGAACTTGTCTCTAGCCTCCTTCTTGGATGAATGACTTAATGTTGCTGCTGGCCATTCGTTTGTGCATTCCTGCAAAATCACTTAACAAGCTTGAGCTTCTGATTTTTATCAGCTTAACATGACTGATTCTAGACTGATTATTTTTCTTTTTTTGCAAGAAGTGAGATTTTATTCCACAGGCTGTAAAGGTGTTCCACTGAAATAAAGATCCCTTTTACAGGTTGGTGGCCCTGAAGTCATTCCAATCAATATCTTGTTGTGTTTGTCCATAAGTTAGATTTTCAACTTTCTTCCAATTTTATGTCCTATCTTGTGTGAGAACACCAGTCTTTGCATAACTATAGTAAACAATTGCTATAAGGAACTATTTTGGACCATATATGGTCAGATCTCAGCAATTTATTTGGGTATTTTTTTCTTGGCTTCTCTCTTTCTATTTGAACAAAAAAAATTGAATATGTAGTAACCACTATATAGTTATGTAAAGACTTTTCTGCACAATTTCTCTAGATTCTTGTGTTGTAGCTTTACAGTACATACACAGGAACACTTCTGTAACTGATGATGTCTTTCTTTTCCTATCTATGTTGGATGAGTCAAGGGTTTAGGGAGTCTGGAAATGTGTCTTTTTTGGTGATGGCTATTTAACACTTATGCCAGTGTACTGTTTTTTTAAGAAAGGAAATACCTTCCTATCTTTAGTGGCAGGAACCAGTCTTAATCCCCCCATTTCTGCAATTCGCAAAATCTCAAAAAATAGGACTGGAAAGAATCTGAAATTTGGAGACTTTGCACTAGTCAGAACAGAAAAACTATGGTGATAGACAGACTTGTGTTTCAGAGCTTAGAAAAACCACTTTAATTTGATTAAATGATAAAAACAGTGGAAGATAGCCATCTAAAAGTGAACAATGGGAGGATGGAGAGAACCCAAAGATCATTCTACCAGTATTCAATTATGGATGGCTGCTGATCTTCTATTCCTTTCCTGAAAACAGTTTCTGGTCCAAGGAGGAGTTGGGACAGGTATCCTGTTTCTTACTCTTAACACCATAGATCACTGGAAGCATGGGGTAGGTGGGTGGGTGGAAACAATAGTATGATGTGCCCTGATTTTTAGGGAAATGGATTCCGTGATTTGCAACAGGTGCTGTTCAGTAAAACCAGACGGAAAGTCTTAGGCTAGGAGACACTACTTAGTTAAGTATTGGTGGCCCTCCACTTTTGTGGGTTTAACTTTTGTGGATTTGATTATTTACGGATTTGATTCATATGGTATCCCTAAGAATTCTAAATCCTTTAATGTGGAAGTTGATCATAAAGTTAATCCCACGGGGGGGGGGGGGGGGGAGCGAGAGGGAGCAGGTGGAATTACCTTTTTTGCTTGGGGTTCCATCTTTAAAGAAGATGGAGAATTTACTCACCCTACCCCATCACACAGGCCCACCTCCTTCCTTTCTAGCAACCAGGTAAAGTGTCCTCCTAATGAAGAAAGCAACGGGGCGAATCTGTTGCCCCACACACATCTCCATCTTGTGACGCTTTCCCAATCACATGGGGAAAGGGTCACGCTCACAGGGAAGCCTTTGCCCACAACCTCCCATGTTGTGGGGAAAGTGTCTGGTGATTTTTTTTTACCCCAAATGGAGGTGGAGCCACAGGCAAAGTCATCTGATGACTCCTGTGGGGCTCCATCCTGAAGCTGGCTCTAAGCATCCTTGAATGCTTATTTTGAGGTTGTTAGTAACTGTTACATATTCCTGATCACTACGTAATCACAATTTTGACAGTACTGCCTCCCTCCCTAATTTACTTTACTGAGCATTAGCTGCATGAGGAGAAGGCAGTTCATTCTACTGCTTATTGGAAAATGGGTTAATGACATTTCCATTAGGTTGGATGGGAGTTGGCCTTACAAAGGTTGCTCGTTTTGTCTACTTAATGAAATAGTTAATACAATATTTTATGTAATTCCAAACAAGTCCCCCCACCTACACTTAATTCAATTAAATAACTTGGCAGTTTTACTTTACTCTAAGGGCAAGAAATGTGTGCTCCTCATAGTGTTATCCAACTGTAATTCTCATCATATATTTGCTATGATGACTAAATATAATGGAAGTTTAGGTCCTAATAAAGGCATTGTGTGGCTCTCCAGATGTTTTTGGATTGCAGCTCCTGACACTAGTGAGGAGGAATTCTGGGAAATGCAATTCAAATAGAGCTGGAAAGCTTTTCAGTTCCCTCCCTGTTCTACAAGATGTGAAAGACCACAAATTTTCCATCTCTGCTTTACAGTTTTAACTGGATAAATCTGTATACTCTTGGCCATTTCATTCTCTTTTCTATGGGGAAAGGTGGTGGCGGGGTGAACTCTTGGAAAATCTCTGTATCATTTTGTGGTAGGTCCAAGTTTATTTAAAGTATGTTCTATGCAGAGGGAAAACAAGCTGACCAAAATACAAACAGGAAACAGATTTTCATGTTTTCATAAACCTTTGGGTGCTATTCATAAAACCTTTGGACTCATTCTACTTTGGTTTACCTCATCTTGAAGACTGTTTTGCTCTTTTTATAGCCCACATTGCATAGTTTTCTAAAATATCAATAAATTCTCAGTTATTTTACAACAAATTTAATGCACTAATTTCCAGTAGCTTGTACAGCATACTAGCTTGTAATATGCATTCCTCCAAAAGTGCCAAATCTTCAAAGAACTGTGAAGGCTGTCTGAGTGTTCTTTCTTTGTGTCTTTATTTCTTATGGGTTTTTGATTGGGGTGGACAGCTTTAAGGTTTAAGCTCCAGGTCAAAATTCAAAACTTAGTTATATCTCAGAGGAAATCTATGCACACATGGATTTTACCAATATCCATAGAAATACTGACATATGTACAGAAAGCCTATTGCTTCCTAATTTCACAAGCAACATCTGCTAGTCTTCCAAGACAGGAAATATACACAAGAGCCAAGTGAGAAGTTCCTTCCTATTATTGGTAGCCATCAGTCATAAGCATAGTATGATGATAACATTGGTTTATATTGGTTCTCTGGTTGTTATGCCTACCACAGAACTAGGGATGACTGATTACTTCATGTCAGTGGGGTGGAGACTCCATTCCAGGTAGCATTCTTAACTTTAAAGTACTGTCCAATGTGCTGAAATGCTTAGGGGATGATTATAATGATAATAACTTTCTGTTTATACCCTGCCTCCATCTCCCTAAAGCGACCTGGGGCGGCTTACATGAGCCAAGCCCAAACACATACAGTTAAAAACATAGCATATAAATTATAAAACAACATAAAAACAAAATTACAACAATAGTAAGACAAGCATCATAAACAACGGCCAGAAATACTTCATCACATTATGGGGGGGGGGGGCTGGTGTGCAAACAAGTTAGAAAATAGGTTGGTCGTGCATAGATCATAGGGATAGAGCAGTTATAACAGGGTCATTATAGCTCAAAAATGCAGTAGTCAAATACAGGGACTTGATTTGAACCATGGTTAGGGACCACCTGTCAAGGGAATTGTCAATCAAATGCACAGGGGAACATCCATGTCTGTAGTTCCTTATGACATGTGGAAAGGGAGGATGCTAGCCTGATCTCCATGGGGAGAGAGTTCCAGAGCCGAGGAGCCACCACAGAGAAGGCCCTCTCTCCCATCCCCACAAACCGCGCCTGAGACAAGGGTGGGAGCAAGAGAAGAGCCTCCCAGAAGATCTTAAGGGACTGGGTGGACTCATAGGGGAAGATACGGTCATGAAGATAGGCAGGTCCTGAACCGTTTAAAGCTTTATAGGTGATAACCTGCACCTTGAATTGGAACCGGAAACTTATTGGGAGCCAGTGGAGCTGTTTAAACAGGGGGCTTGACTGCTCCCTGTAACTTGCTCCATTTAGCAATCTGGCCACCGATTATTGCACCTTGAAGCTGAAGTCCAAAACTAGTGGGCCAAAAGTTGGTAACCCTACTGTCTTGTCCACCCTTGCTATGAAGAAAGTAAGTAGCACCAGGCTCACCCATGTTTTAATTGATTATTCATCTGAATAGCAGCCATGGGGATTCCTGATTATGGGAAGATCGTAATTTCAACTTTTGCAGAAGAGACTGGATGATCTGTATCTCAGCACATGCTCCATTTAGTGAATGTTTATTATTTCCAATTATTTAGAAATGTTGAATACAGTCTTCTAGAATATAAAAAAAAACTGGAATAAACATTCCTTCATATTAAAAGTCAACATGAAGAACAGCAGAAATTTCAGGCCAACTTTCTTTCTAATTACTAGCTGTTCTTGTGAAAGAATCTTCTTTTTAAAGTGTGATACTTTTAGGTTTGTGAATCTGATTCCTATGAAACCATATGTTTCAGGACAGTTTATATCAAAGGTTAATGCGGCAAGTTTGAATAATGCTTTAAATACAACGGAGGTATAGAAATTTAACAGATTTATCTTGGTAAATGCTGCCTCTAGCATAGGAAACTGAAAAGAGAATTGCCATATGTGGTCAATAAAATACATGGCGTGGTTCTTTTCAAATTAAAGGGTTGTGAGATGATTGGCTGAAATGCTCCTCAGACATGGCTAGAAAGGGAATCGAGACACAACCTAGCTAATTGAATTATATGGCAACTTAGAATCACAATAGTGGCACCTCAACTCCTACCATGTTCCAAATGGCACAATGCAAACATCTAACACCTTCTCTTAATAATCTTCCAGCAACCCTCCCCCTGAGCTTTGTCTTCTTGCCTAGAGATGTGTAGAAGTCAAGCAATTCCTTGAAACATCATCCAGCAGCTTGAGATCAGGCTGTGATTTTGTTCTTCTTATAGCTCAGCTTTTAGGAGTACTGACTCAAACCCAGATGGGTTAGATCAAACTTAGGCTGAATGCCCAGCTTCTTTTCTATAGCGTCTGTTCTCTCCCACTCCCTTTATCAAACTTACATTGCTTGTCTGTGCTTGCCTAAATCACTCAGTTGCTGTCATGTATATTAAATTCCTTTTTGAAGCTATGTACAGTCTGCAAAGTAACCACTTTTATCATGTATTCAAATAAATGGGAAAATATAATTTATGAATAAGACTTTAAGCCTTTTTCTAGTAGTTACTCATTTATTTCTTTGCCACGTATCTGTTTTTATTTCATTGTTTTTGGTGGATGCTCAGCCCAAGTTTGTATCCATTTGTTACAAGTATGCGCGTGCATTAGTTTTGTGGGGTAGCTAGAAAGTTATAGCACATGCAAACAGAGGCAAAACATGCATAGTACAAGACTTTTACAGCCCTCTGTGTTCAAGTACATCCTCATTAATCTCATCCCAAGTCATTAAAATGTGGAGGTCTGCATCAGAACACCACAAACTTTTTCTTTGGAGGAAACTGTTCCCTCAGTAGTTTGAGAAGCATGGAGTTTGAGTAGCAAGAAGTGATGGAGTGATAACACACTGCCCCAAGGGCTCTACTTTTCCTTGGTGGTTGGATTATGTGGTCCAATGCTGGTGGTAAAACTGCTGCTTGGAGGATCTCCCATAACAGCTTTTGCTGAGGAACCACAAACCACCTCATCATGTTGACTTCTGCTGCTGACTAGGATGCATCCAGATGGAGCCTGCCGGAGCCCTTCACACGATGCAGGGATATTTCCGGCGTGGCTGTGTTCTGGAAGCATCCTAGGATGGAGCCCTGAGAACACGGCTGGCTACCCCGTGTTCTCATAGCTTACAATAGGGCCAACGCAAGGGGAAGCTGGACACAGCAGAGGGTAACTATGAGGAGTGCTATGAGGAGTGCTATGGCTAATAATGCAAGTGGAATCAAGCCAAAGGGAAGTTGAGGTTTTGACCTGCTAAGCAATGAAAGGCAAATACAAAACTGCACAACATAAATAATAGGAGAAACATGAATTAGGGGAAGTTAGACAGTGATCATGTACACAGGAATTGGGCATTTTCAGACAGTCCCAAAATATTTAATCCAGGAAATGGACATCTAAGAAGAAAATTGTGTGTTATTAATAGTAAGGAGAAATCTAGCAAAAGCAGACAAGGGATATAATATAAAATCTGACAGAATAATTTCCATAAAACTTCAGAGAGAACGCAGCAATGTAATCACAATAAAAGTTTATGTTTCAACTATAAGGAAGAAGAAGAAGATTCTTCAGTGGAGTTCAATTTGAAATTGATCTTGCGCTAAAATTGGACAAGTTGGTACAGAATATTGGAACATAAAAAATAGAAAAACAGAATAACTTGGTATGGGATGAAGAAATAAAGCAGGAATGTGACTCATTAAATTCTGAGGAGTCAATTATTTGTTTAGAGCAAAAGATCTCTTCCACAAGATTGGAGAACTTCTCACCAGCCATGAAGCTGGCCATCACCTGTCACATTTGCTGATGTACAAATGGTGAGCCCACATGATCAGCCAAAAAGATCTACCTCTTTTCTGATTGTCCAGGCATCCCATTCTGAAATCAGGAGAAGTTACTGTGAGGGCCAGGCTTTGTAGTTGATGGGGAGCAGCAGCATTATGGGAACGAGCCATCCCATTCTCTTGCACTGATCAGCTAGCAAAAGGGTGATGGAAGTGGTTTGATTGAAAATGGACTTGATCCAGCTGTATAGATTGTTGCTAAATCCCAGGATATTCCAAAGTTTCCAGCAAACTCCAGAGTACCCCAGACTTTGCATTTAAAAGGGGAAAGTCAGGTTAAAGGGAGGGGAATCACCCCATGATACTATTCACTATAAGTTACTTAGTATCATTGAGACAGACAACAGTGAGTTTAGGGTGGATCTGGGATTTTTGATCAGTGTAAACAAGCCCTTTGTGTACATTTGCACACATGATTATCTATATCATTAAAACATAAGGTGTTTCATCATCTCAATTTAAGGGGAATTCTGGCAGTTGTAACTGTATTGTTCTCTGTAGAAGAAATTCATAAATCTGTAATGGCTCAAAAGATTTATGTCAATGTTACTGATAATCTTTGTATATCACTTCCCAAAGTTTACTGCACATCTGTTGTTAAACAAGAACTAGCTAGCTAGCATGCTTTCTTGCCTGGATGTATGGGAGCAATAGCCTTGGTTCTTCCATGTTGTCCATTAGGCTCATGTCCATGCCCGCCACTGCCCTTTGAATTCTGCTTTCATTAGATATATTTATTTAGAATTTATAATATTTATATTCCACCCTTCTCACCCTGCAGGGGACTCAGGGCAGATTACAATACACATATACACGGCAAACATTCAATGCCATTAGACACACAACATCTATAGACATACACAGAGGCAATTTAACATTCCAGCTTTCTGGCTTCATGAGGGTATGCTCAATTCCCAGCCATAGGGGGAGCTGCTGCTTCACTGTCCAGTTGTGACACTGAGTCCTTTGATGGAGTACTTCCTCATTTATCTGCACACTGCTGGAAGGTTTTATGGTTGTAAATTAGTTAAAATAGCCTTCCCGCATTTTAATTTCCTAAATTTTCTACTTGACATATGCAACTGTCTGCATAGGTCAATGGCAAGCTAGATTATTAATGGTCAGGAGCTAACTCTGACCCAGGCTAGCTTCAAACTCATGACCTCTCAGGCAGTAGTGATTTAGTGCAGCTGGCTATTAACTAGCTGTGCCACAGCAATTCAAATTTTATGTAAATTTAGGTCTTTGAACAGATATGCTTAAGTCTTTTCCTCAAATGAGAGCATGAAAGTAACATATTACAAGTAATGATTTTACTTGTGGCTTGTTGCTTTTGGCATTGGGCTAATGAGGCTATTAAAATAATCATTTTGCAAATTATGTACCAACTGGTAAATGTATTTCACCATGTGTAATGAGCAGTGTTTACTTCTTGCTTTTTATTGTTGCCTTTTGGAAACAGAAAGGAAAGGGTTCTTTTTCTTTCTTTTTTTTGCAGAATAAGAGATTTTCTTAATTTTTGAATTTAAACTTCCCCCCTCCCCTGAATAACATGTGGTACATTAATCAATGGGGAAAAGCTGAATAACTTGTGGTGGATAAAGGGAAAGAGAGAATAGTCATAAGTAAGGTTTACTATCAGTTTACAAAATTACATTTGCAAGGTTTGGTCCCCACCCTTTTATGAGAGGAAACCCAAAAATCTAGAATAACAGATTATGATGATTTCCCCCACATACATAGGACATAGTAGATTTGTACAATGGCTTTGCTTGCTGAACTAGAGCTTTGTAACCTCTAACACTACTCTTTTGTTCTTTCCCTTCTGTGGCATCAGTAGTCCCTTTTTAATTTATTGTGTCTTTGGGGTGTGTCTTTGGGAGACAGCGAAGCACTGTGGTGTATTTAATGTCATTTTACAAACTAATGGATTGCATCGTGTGACTCATTTGGTAACTTGCATCCTTTGTCTCGTCCAAAAGATGTGTTCTATCTATTAATTGGAATGTCTGTGTGTGCTGGAATGTAAATTCATAATGTGTGAGAAGCTTGGTTGACATCTCAGTGCCTCTATTTCTTACTTCCCTTTCAGTGGCCCCTCCGTCAAGATTAAGATATACTGTTGTGGATCATGACAGTATTCAGATTTCATGGAAAGCCCCTAAAGGGTCGATTGATGGATATAAACTCCTTGTCACCCCAAATGCAGGTAAGCAAAGCAGATGTGGCAGATGAATGCTCAGAGTGAACTGCAAGGTTCTTTGGAGTTGATAAGGAATTTCCGATGAGTAGGGGGGAATAATGAAAGCCAATGTGGTGTTGTGATTTGACTATTGAGTCTGGTAACGAGGGTGGTTACCTTGAGCAAACCCTACTTTCTCAGCCTCAGAGGAAGTCAAGAGTCAAGAGCAAACCAAACCTGAAGAAATCCTGCCAGGAAACCCCATTGATAAACATTTGTTTTTGTTAATTCGTTCATTCACTTCCAACTCCTCGTGACCTCAAGGACCGGCCCATGCCAGAACTCTCTGTCAGCCATGGCCACCCTCAGCTCCTTCAAGGTCACTCCAGTTACTTCAAGGATAACATACATACATCTTGCCCTTGGTCGGCCCTGCTTCCTTTTTCCTTTTATTTTCCCCAGCATCGTTATCGTCTCCAACCTTTCCTGTCTTCTCATTATGTGATCAAAGTACTTCATCTTTGCCTCTAACAACATTCCCTCCAGTGAGCAGTCGGGCTTTATTTCCTGGAGTATGGACTGGTTGGATCTTCTTGCGGTCCAAGGCACTCAGAATTTTCCTCCAGCATCACAGTTCAAAAGTGTCTTACTTCCTTTGCTCAGCCTTCCTTCTGGTCCAGTTCTCGCATCCAACAGTTCAAAAGTGTCTTACTTCCTTCACTCAGCCTTCCTTATGGGCCAACCCTTGCATCCATAGGTTACTACGGGGAATACAATTGCTTTGCCTATGTGTTTCTTCATTTCCAGTGCACTGTCTCTACTCTTAATTATTTTATCGAGATTGGTCATTGCTCTCTTCCCAAGAAGTAAATGTCTTCTGATTTCCTGGCTGTAGTCTGAGTCTGCAGTAATCTTTGTGCCTAGAAATACAAAGTCTGTCACTGCCTCCACATTTTCTCCCTCTATTTGCCAGTTATCAATCAGTGGTTGCTGTCATCTTGGTTTTTTAAATAAATGTTGAACTGCAACCCAGATTTTTCACTTTCTTCTTTCAGCTTGGTTAGAAGGCTCCTCGGCTCTTCCTCACTTTCAGCTATCAAAGTGGTATCATCTGCATATCTTAGGTTGTTAATGTTTCTTCCAGTAATTTTAACTCTAGTCTTGGATTCATCAAGCCCTGCACATCACATGATGTGTTCTGCATACAAGTTGAATAGGTTGGATAAGAGTATACACCCTTGCTATACTCCTTACCCAATCTTGAACCAGTCAGTTGTTCCGTGGTCGCCATAAATCAGAAAAGACTTGAAGGCACACCACAACAAAAATGTGAGAATAACACTATTAAAAATCCTCTTCTAACAATTAAATTTATTACTATGAGCACTTCTCATTTGTGTGTTTCACTTTACAGATTTCAGCATATGTTCTCTCTAGACATCTAGGTCCTCCAGCATGACTCTATGCCCAGTTTCCACAAAAGAATTTATACTTAAGCATACATAGCACAGTCCTTCTGTAGAATACAACTGTAGAATACAACTGTAGAATGCAAATAGAAAGATTATGTTTGAATGCAAAACAAAAATATTCCATGTTGTGCGATAACATTTGTTTTTGACATACTAACCTTTCTTCAGGCAATAGTTTCTAGCTTCCTTCTGCTCTTGCATTTTATCATGATTCTACTGTAGTTCCTTTCTGACAGCTATACCAAAGCTGACAGGAATCCCAAATTGTTTAGATACCTGAAGGGCAATTGCCTGTGGATGGAAGTAATATATGAGAGGTAATTCTTCAATAAGAAGACATGTGTACACATGATTTAATAATGGTTCATTTTAGCTTTTGCCAAATTACACATAGACACTCAAATCCTGTTCAAGCAAGAGTTAAAGGAGATTTTAACTGCTTCAGGATTTAACTTTCTGGGGGGAAGGAGGCAAAGGCAAAGGGTGTCTATTTGCTGGGAGTGTTTGCTGGATAGTCTATTGTTATTATTTGATATAACTCCATGTCAAATGTTTTATTGTATGGTTTCATTTTGGATTTATGTGGCTGTTAAAAATATAAGATTGCAAAGATATACAAACTATTTGTAAAAACTGCAAACTTATGTTGCTTCTTTTTTGCAGGTGGAAAAACCAATGAGCTCACTCTTCAAAACAATGCAAACAAAGCAATTATTCAAGGTCTTATCCCCGATCAGAGCTATACAGTTCAGGTTGTTGCCTTTGCGAAAGATCAGGAAAGCAAGCCAGCTCAAGGCCAGTTCCGAAGTAAGTTGTCTCCTGTTATTGCCACAGCCGATAGAACTTTGCTTTATAAGGAGCCTGATTTGAGTTGAATATTTGTAATGTTGTTCCTGCTTATGTTTGGTGACACAGAAAATGCTTTGTGATCAAGGATGAGAAAATATACTCCATAAAAAGAAAATATAATCAAGGATAGAGATGTGGGATTAGGCCCTCAGATAACGGGCCTGACTCTGGGTTTGGCAATTCGACTGCTTTTGGTATTCTAATGAAGCAGGACAATGTTGACCTTTAGACTTGTAGCAGAATCCACTTAGGGTGCATCTACACTGTTGAATTAATGCAGTTTAACACCACTTTAGCTGTATTGTTTGAATGTCATGGAATTACTGGAGTTGTGAATCTACAAGGTCTTTAACCTTGTGAGAATGGGGAGCTTGTGATGACCAGGATCTCACACTCTGGCTGGGAGAAGCATCAGTAACACACAGGGTGAAGGATGGTCCAGTGGAACTGATGCAGTTTTAATCTAGCTAGACTGTGTGGATGCCAAAGTGGTACCATAGCAGGTTCAGCCAAGTGCATCTGGTCACCTCTGAGGCTGTTTTGGAGTGTTTTTTCCCCACCATGCTGGCCATGTATTTACCAGCCAGTTTTGCCGAGAGTCATGTTTGGTTGAAAAGGCAATGAGATCAAACTAGATATCGTCCCTAGTATATATTTACAAGATATGCTTTCTCAGTTGGTCAAAGAGGCTATGACACATGCTGCATTTTGCACTTAAAGGTGTTTTCTTTGCAATTGATATTTGGAAGGCAAAAATTGTCTACTGAAACATTTTTTCTAAGAATATCACAAGTTTCATTGCCGAGGATATACAGTGCCCTCATTGAGAGAGGCAATTTGGGGGAATCCGTGTCTTGTCTTCAATTCCAAGCTTGAACTAGAGATAGGGCTGGTAGCAACACCAGATACTTTTCGCTAGTAGTGACACTTGTATGCCAGTTATTATTTGTGAAATGTTGGAGGGTATGCCATTACTGCTTCATTCAGCCAAGTCCCAACGTATATTTCTGTGTCCATGGGTAAGCATGTTTTATGATGTTTTCTAATGAAGAATCTTTGCCAAACTCCTTTGCAGCCTTTCCTGAGTGTAACTGTCTGTATTTATTATAACACCCTGATTAAGCAATCTTCAAAACCACATGCTACTTTAAAGTTAAAGAGCAAACCGTTGATGGTCGCTTCGGGCTCTGAATTATTAGCTGCGGTTGTTTGTAGAGTTGCTTAATCCTACAGGAAAAACAAGGTTGACAGCATGATTTAAATCTAAGGATTACAGTATATTTTAAATATAGCTTCTTTGACTTTGCTGTGTTTTTATTGGCTGCAGTGAGACTTAGATCTCCGTAACAGCATAATGGCTTGTTCAAATGAAATCAGGCATAATTGGGTTGCAAAATCCTTCTTTTCTTTCTTAAAATATGAATATGCTTTAGGCTATTGGTATTTAGCTGTATCTTTAGGTGTCACGATCATAGAATAATAGAATCATAGAATAATAGAGTTGGAAGAGACCACATGGGCCATCTAGTCCTTGCCATACAATTAAAGTAATCTGGTTTAAAATCATGTTGATTTGAGTCATAATTATAAGTCAAACCCACAGATGTGGAAAGCCAGCTGTACTGTATTTAGTTTTTCACAATTTAGAAATGAAAGAGATTGGCTTCACAATGATAAACAGTTTAGGATACAAGAGATGGAAGAAAAATCTGAACTGCTTCACTGTGTTTAGTCTTATGAAGAACAAATAAGGAGACCATCAAAATAAATCTCTAGATATCTAAAGAATCATTTTTCTTCCTTATGACTTGGACAAATGACAAATATTTTGCAGGGCTTTCATTGGCACTGTATAGTTATCTGGTCTAGTTAGGGTCGCTAGTTCAGGATTGTCTCAGGCCCTGAGGTTTCCAGGCTAAATACTGAAATGTAGACACAGTCACTGGTGATGCCATTAATCCTTACTGGTCATTTAGTATCAATCACCATTGCTGACAGCTTTGGTTTGGTGCCACTTGCCCATGACTCTTCACTTACTCCTGCCAATCTGATATTTGCAGTGTCCTGTCCACAGTCATGCAGATTTCACTGATAAAAACTGATGTGGCCAAGCAATATCTCAGTGTGGCAAGTCTTATTAACACACAAACAGTAGTTTGCCTTAGCCTTCATAGTTTACCTAAGACAGTGTTTCTCAAGTTGTGCTCCTCCAAGTGTTTTTGACTTCAGCTCTCAGAAATCCCAGCCAGTTTACCAGCTACTGGGAATAGTGGAAGCTAAAGTCCAAAACATCTGGAGGAGCACATTTTGAGAAACACTGGCCTAAGAGAATGGTCATCTCTTCTTCCTTGTCCAGCTTGCATTAACTGAAATAAACTAAAGACAAAGAGGAAATATAGGAGGAGGAGAGAGGAATATGTTAAACACAGCTGAAAAAATGAGATGACACGGGATTAATTTGGACTGTCTTTCTCAAATCAGGACAGTTGGAACATATGCTGCATACTTTATTATGATAGCTTAGATTGGCTTTTATTTGAAGCAAATGTTTGTTTTAGGAATTTTTTAAATAAAACATTATTTCCCATCTACACATGCAGTGGAATGGTCTTCTGATGTTGTCATTTAATAGTCTTGTAAAAAAATATAACATGAAGTTGACCAAAATCTTGGGAGGAAATATGCTACAAGTTTAAATAAAATGGAGTCAGAAGATTTATTACTAGTTCAGACATCACTGTACTTGCAATATTAATCTTGCTTATCGTTCTGGTTAAAGTTATTTCATAATGACAGTTTCTTTAGGTTGGAAGATGAGTTTTTGTATGCATAATTTGTAGACTTCAATTAGATCAGCATAAATCTGGGTGGGTCGGGGAAAGTTTGCACACAGAAACCAGCCCAGAGGCTCAAGGCAGTTCCAGACAGCAGAAAAATCCAGGATTTCTGAGGAGGCAGCAATCATAGTGGGTTAGACTCGCGCTTTTCAAGAAGGCATGGATCTAATCCACTATCAAATTACTTCGGCAGAAAGCAGGGCTTTCCTGCTTTGTGCCGAATGCATTCGGTTTTGCATGGAGTGTCATCTGGAAGCCCCACGCAAATATCCAGCACGGCACGCATTTTGTGCCCTGTCTGGATGCGCCCTCAGAAGTAGATCCCATTCTAGTGGGTTTGTTCCTAAGTGAATTTGTATAAAGTTTCTGCTTCTGTGTCTGATTTAACGGGAAGATATTCCTAAACTGAAAGACATCATATATCCTTTGAAATAAATATGATTGTGAAATTTTGAAAAATCTTTAATACTAAATTTTTTGTTCCCCTCTTTTGTCTTCTTGATCACTATGCCCAACTGTTTTTAGATAGTTTCTAATTTGAATTGTATTCTATGGATGTTGTATCTTTTCTTATTTCTGTATAAACAAGTATTGGAGACAATAGAAAAGTGCATTGTAATATGCCTGAAATACAGAAGAAATAGTTTCATGAAGCAGTATATAGAAATGTTACTTAAAGAAGCTCAGTTTCTCTGTTTCATATTTCTAATAGACACTACTAACTGAAATTGCAGGCCATAAGTGATTCAAATTCTATACATGAATCTAGAAATCAGTGATGTATCATCAGATAATGTGGCATATTCCAAGCAAGACTGCAACTGTATTGTTGCAGTCTTGCCTAAAGCAGTTTCATCCAGATGTTTAGTCAGTTTGTTTGGAATACTTCCCAGAGTCCCTGGTTTCTTTTCCTGATGATGATATTTAGATGTGGAGGTCTTATTGTCTTAACAATAACCTTTCTCCTCTTACTTTTGCAGTTAAAGATATTGAGAAAAAGAAGGAAACATCAGGCAAACCCAAGGTCAAAGATGTAGGTAAATGGAAGCCTACTGCCCCAACAGAGGATCCAGAAAGCACTCAATTTCCAAAACTAGAAGGTCAGAATGTGTGGGGTGCAGGGAGGTAGGGATGAAAAACAATATATCAGAATCCTCTAATAGAGACAACATTGAAGTATTTTTGGAGTTTGGGTAAGGATACTATCCTGGCAAACAATAATCATAGTAAATGTTGTTTTAACATATTTCTATTACTATACTTAACAATGTGACACATCAATAGCTAAAGTATTTTGCTTCACCTTCTATGATCTGTGTACATTTTAGATGAATGAACAAGGCAATAATGTTCATAACTTTAGGGTCCAGATTCTCAGGAATGCTTGTGCCTCTTCCCACCCCACACCTTCTGCCATTGTTTTCACAGAAGTGCATAACTGGGGCAATTGTGTTTTCGGCTGTGTGGGGTGTTGATGGGAGGGAACATGACAAGGTCTCTTTGTGTGCTGTGCTACTGAAATTGCTAGTGAAGCCACTATAACGTTGTATTGAAAGGTAAGGAAAACAGAAAATTAATGCCAGATATGAAATTCAGCATATCTCTATACATTTTTTCCCCTCAGGAATCTGATAGAACCCAGGCAAAATTAGATGGACAAGGCTACTGCCAAAATTATGGTTAGGGGGTCAAACATGAATTTTATTTTAGAAACTGCAGTCAGTGCAGCAGAGAAAGGGCCATAGCTATTATTCCAGAGTTTTCCTTTCCTTTTTGTTTCTAAACAAAGCAAAATAATTGTGAAGATGAATTTCCCCTTTCTCTGAACCTGAGTGGGCAATAATATCATAGCTGGGACCCTATGTTACGCTGCTTGTGCAATGCGGGTCTGAATTAGGGGAACACGTGTGCCAGTGAGTGCACCAAGTGAGAGATGCAGCTGTGGTGGAGTTGTCGCAATGGAAGGAAGGATAAAAAGGAGGGGGGGAAAGATGACTAATGGAAGGAAGGATGAAAAGGAGGGGGAGGAATACTGTTACATCACCTCACCCTTATCCTGTCCCTTCTGAGTTAAATTACTTCACTGCTATCCTTTCTCAGTGGTGTCTCTCACTTGCTCTGCTGTCTCGCGCACGTTTCCTTTATTAATCTGACATGCATTGCGCAACTAGCGTAGGGTCCCAGCTATCATACGTTTGCCCCTAAGTGAATGCTAATCCCATCAAAGGTCGAATCACCATGTGGTACACAGTAAGGAGCAAACAATACGTGTATGGTTCTTGTGGGTTTTTTCGGGCTATATGGCCATGTTCTAGAGGCATTTTCTCCTGACGTTTCGCCTGCATCTATGGCAAGCATCCTCAGAGGTAGTGAGGTCTATTGGAATTAGGAAAATGGGTTTATATATCTGTGGAATGACTGCGGTGGGGCAAAAAGCTCTTCTCTGCTGGAGCTAGGTGTGAATGTTTCAGCTGACCACCTTCATTAGCATTTGAAGGCCTGGCTGAGCCTGGAGCAAATTTTTGTTGAGAAGTGTTAAGATGTGCATGGTTGTTTCCTCTCTGCTGTTTTGCTGTTGTAATTTTAGAGTTTTTTAATACTGGTAGCCAGATTTTGTTCATTTTCATGGTCTCCTCCTTTCTGTTGAAATTGTCCACATGCTTGTGGATTTCAGCGGCTTCTCTGTGTAGTCTGACATGGTGGTTGTTGGAGTGGTCCAGCATACGTGTATAGCCCAAGATGCTTAGATCTTCACAAAACAAGAATTCTCTCTCCTCCCCCCCCCCCAATTAAATTTTGCTTCAGTCCCCAATTTCTAGAACTGCCATAACTCACAAAAGTTAGCAATACAGTTTAGGCATTCAAGGGAAAGAGACAGGCGAAGGAACTACCTGGAATGGTAGAAATATGTGCAATGAAGGTAATTTTCATTTGGAATTCAGATTTTTTTTTTTATGGGGCAACTCTTTCTTTTTTTCCACTGATACTCCCTCTTCAGACCCACATTGCATCTTGCTTGGGTCCATGTGTCAATTGCCTCCTCCCTCTGCTCATTTCATTAACAAAGGAGGTTGTATTTTAAGTGCTCATATAATAACTCCAATAGTGTGTTCCCAAATGCATCGTGATAAGGATTTATTTATTTATCATGTCAGAAGCAAATTGAGTGTACAATTATAATGTATTTTAAAACACAAAGTTCAGAACTTGACATTATGCTAAATGTCCTTTGATCAGAAGCTGGCCACTTGGAGTACCTCTGGTGTCGCTGTGAGGAAGTCCTCCATTGTACATGTGGAACGGCTCAGTTTGCATTGTAATAGGTGGTCTGGATTTGTTCTTCTCCTCACTTGTATGTCGTAGACTTCACTTTGTAGCCTCATTTCTTAAGGTTGGTTCTGCATCTTATGGTCCCTGAGCACAATCTGTTCAGCACATTCCAGGTTACCCAGTCTTCTGTCTCTCATCTGGTATCAGCCACTGATTGAGGTTCCGGGTTTTAGCCTGCCACTTTTGGACTCTCGCTTGCTCAGGTGTTCATGTAGATCTTAGGAAGCTATTTCTTGATTTAAGGTGTTGGCTTGCTGGCTGATATCCAAATACATGATGGGCCAGAGATGTCAATCTGGGGATCACAATCAGATACAGTGAATACCTCTGCCCTTGCACTTTGCTACTCTGCTGTTGACATGATCAGGATTAGAAAAGGATAGTAGATTGCCCATTCAGCTGCAGCCAGCAAGTGTATGCATTTGAGAAGCGATATGCTCAATTGTCTCATACTTTCCTGTATTCAAGCAAGTGTTTATTGTGAGTTTATTGTGAGAATTGTGCCATTTTCAGAGTGGTTGATACACTTGTGTGTCAGAAGAAGAATCTGCTTACTATGTGTTTAGGTGAACACTATTATTTTGAATGAAATGCCATTCTAAAGCAGTTAAATTCTTGTTAGCAGTAATTTACAGTATGAAGACCAAACAGTCTCATAAAAATCTATCACAATTTTCAGCTTTAAGATTTTGGAATCTCAATTTTCCCAGGTTTACATCGTAAGTGAAAGGGGTAAAGTTTCCTTCTGTATTTAGATTTTCAGAAATCTTTGCTTTTTTTCATACATTGCCAGTAAAGTTATCTGAAGTAATTTGTCATTGTCATATCATTTGAGTCATCTCCCCCCCCCCCCCCCCAAGCCTTGTCTGCAGCTTGAGATGTTTCCCAAATTCACATGCTTAAATCGTGGGAAAGGGACTGTCAACATGAGAATTGCCTTTTGTTTTTAAGGATTCAAAGGCAAGCAAATTTCCACTAGAGAGAGATATGGACACCCACAGTTCATTTTGGTAGAAAATCTGCCCCCCTCCCAAGGAATAAAAAAGCTTTCTCCCCACCATGAAAAAGATCCATCACTCCGAGTTCCTCAGTTTGGAGTAAAAAGAAAAAAAATACACTTATCCCTTAAGCCAAATATCTAATTTAAGTTCCCAACTTGCTATGGAAGGTTGGAGTCAGCTTACGGTCCTGTGTTTTAAAGTGCATGATAATACTTGCCTCACAAGAATGTTGTCAGGTTTAATTAATCTGTTGTTAGCAAGTCATGAAGTGCCAATGACTATTGACGCTGTCAGATGGAGGGTGTGAATGGAGACAAAGTGTAGCCTCTCTTTATAGGAAAGTGACAGAACCACCACAACTGAAATGCCCTATTTTATACCTTTCCATCTTTTTAGACAGGCTCATCTCTTTTAGGTAGATAAACCTATTACAGCTTTTCCTCAGAATAGGAGCCATGTGATAAACTATGACATTATCCCACCTGAAATGCCTGCCATAGTTTTGACACACCTGCCTGCCCTCTAGGTATTTGAACTGCAGGGAAGGAGAGAAGGTCAGTCGTATAGCTAGGCATTTTTTTTTACAGTTGGTACGAATTCACAGTGCCCTGGCCCTATGAAATTAGAAATCCTGTATAATAGATTATATGAGAATCTATACAATAAGCAGAAAGCAGTTGAAAACACACTATTGAATAAATTATGCCAGGATTGTCCTCAAAGGAAGCACATGCAAGAGAACGACATGTGGTTCTGCTCCAGAAGAATCCATGTATTTGTGCAAATTGCTTAAAGCTGTGCAAATGGCATAAATTTTGCAAAATATGCAATGATGTTGCATCACTTTCTCTTTAATGGGTATTCTGAGTACTGCGACATCCTTGAGAATTTAAATTAAGAAAGGGAATATTAATGTTCTTCACATTCCTACAGTTCAGTTTGCTTTGGATCAATAATGTACGTACAAAACTCTTGCTAGAGGCTACTCTCTGATTAGTGGCAGCTGGACATAGTTATTTGCCCCTGAGCAGTTGTAGTCAATGCTGGTTAACCAGCAAGATGTGCTTCATTGTTTAGACAGGGATGAGGAAAGTGCATCCACAGTGTATAGTCCTTGGGAACCCCAAACTTCCCCAAAAGCACTCAGCCAGGCCAATTTTGGGGTATATATAGAAATAAATGTATATCATGTATGAAAAATCACATCTCATAAATGGTGTCCAATACCATAATATCATAAACAGTGTTTATAGAATCTCTTTGTGGATTTTGGTCCACCATGAATAACCCCCAAAGCTTTCCAAGCCTCCCAAAGTGCAAGAAAGGGCAAAGATGACCTCGAAATCAGACATCATGAAATAACACCTTGTCATTTTGGGCACATTAAAACATGCTAGTATGACATGCCAGGCAGGTGCATGGAGAAAAAATGGACTCTGCACCGTTGTCCATGTCACAAAACCACAGTGAACATATGTTACAAAAGTATGACAGAGGTTTGCACAGCTGCTTTCCCTACTAGAATTAATGAGGAAGGCATGTCACTGTAACTCCTGACACCTGTTTCCTTAAGTTGTTTATGGAGTGGTGGCAGTAGAGAGTGATCTGGTTGGAGAAGGTATCACTGGGGGGGAAAGGCAAAACTTTATCCTGTGTTATTTTTCAGGTGAAAAGGTACTTCCTCCTACCTTGGATTCACTGACCAACGTCTATTTTGGTGCCTCAAATGTTAGCCTTGTTTCTGGTTGTATTTGATCTGCTGATTCCAAAAGTGGCACCCATTTCCCCTGTTGGCTCTAGTTTTTGAGATACAGAACATATGCCCTGCTCATCTGTAGAAAAGCATGATAACCATATCTAAGCAACTACAGCAGATATAGTCTATCCAATACAATTTTCTTATTCACCACCCCAATTAATTCCAGAAAAAAAGCCTAAAAATCAGACACCAAGAAAATTATTTGCTTCCATTGTTTCCATGTTGGGAGTAGAGATGACTAGTGGTCTAGATGTCAGTGCAACACTGAATTTGCTGGGGTTTTAGCCTGAATTTTAAATGATTTATCTTAAAGGAATCCTATCCCTAAATCAGAAGTTCCCAACCTTTTTTTGACCAGAGACCACTTTGATCAGGGACCACTCACCAACATTAGTACCAAAAGGGTTACGAATCAGTTTTTGGTCAACTTTAGATTTGGTTTGGAGTCCTGATTCCGAAAATTGCATTGGCTAGACCACATCAGCTCTAGTTTCTGATACAAAACATATGCCATGGTTGGGGACAGGGAAGGAGTGGCAGGCAGCGTGAAAGGAGCAAAAATTTAAAAATAAAGAGGAAGAAGGCTCGTGGACCAGATTTTCTTTCTCGTGGCCCATGGGTGGTCCATGGCCCACAGGTTAAGAACCACTTCCCTAAATAACTTCAGCAGTATGGATAGTTCCTTTAAAGTCTGTGCTAAAAAGTAAAGTAGATTCACATTTTCTGTGTTCATAAGTCCCATTCAGGAATTAGCTCAACATTTATAATTCATCAATAAATATCTTAAATCAGTTCTACTCCAAGGAAAGCATCAAATTCATCAGGATGGAGTAAAAATACTTCATTGGTCTCTTCACTTGCCCAGGTACAGATACCTTGGTTAAAACTGCACTCATTGCGTTTTCACCGTATCCATAGATTTTGCATTATTACGGCTAGTCATACAGTCTGCTCATAAAGGTCATTTCTAGACACTAGTCCAGTGGTTCTCAACCTGGGGTCCCCAGATGTTTTTGGCCTACAACTCCCAGAAATCCCAGCTAGTTTACCAGCTGTTAGGATTTCTGGGAGTTGTAGGCCAAAAACATCTGGGGACCCCAGGTTGAGAACCACTGCACTAGTCCATTCTATGTTTAGAAGAAAGAGATTAAGCCCACAAAAGCTTATGCTGCATCTTCATTCTCTCACTTGGTCTCCAAGGTGCTACAAGATCCCTCTGCATACGGTTGGCCTAAAGTAGTCATAACTTCTGCATCCATGAATTCAACAATTCACACCTTGAAAAAGTTTTATTTCTTTATTTTTAATATAAGGAATACCATTTTACAGCACCATTATATATAATGGGACTGGAGTCTTCATGGATTTTGGTGTCCATGGTGAGGTGGGGGTCCTAGAAGCAAACCCCAGCAGATATCAAGGGCCCACTGTATTTATCATTACAATAAATCTACTAATACAGTGTTCCCTCGCTACTTCAGGTTCACTTTTAGCGGACTCACTGTTTCACGGTTTTTTTTAAATATCAATATAAAATATAAAATATTTACATCCAGTGGAGGCCAGGGACTCCAGAAGTGCAGTGGCCTGAGGTGCGGTGGGTAAGGCCTAGATCAAAGTTCTAGCAAATAACAAGTATATCATGCAAGCGAATATTTGCCTAGATGTTGGTTAAAAAACTATTTAAATGTCTCAGTTTCATTTCACTACCTTTCAACATGTCTAATTCTGTAGAATATATCACCATTTTGCAGCACTTAACTGGTGTATATACCTGGGGCAAGTTGCTTATCAACCTTTCCATACTAACTTTACTGATCAAGAGGACTAACATTATTTTATTTTATATTGTCTGCCAAACTCACAATCTAAAGTTTTAGTTAAATATTCACTAACAAAACAATTTAAAAGAAAACTAAGGAGGAGAAACATTAATCAAAAACAGCAGAAGGCAGATGTGGCTTTTGTTCCAAGGAGACTTTTGCTTTTAATTATTGCCAAAAAAAAAAATCACACAATATATTTGGAACATGGCCAACAAAATAGTGAACTTGCATTGCAGCAGCAATAATGTCTTGTAGCCAAGGATGATTTATTATTAAATAAAGTTCAAAGCACAGGGTACAAATTTAATTAGGCACACTATGTAGAAGGCCTTAACAATGGATGTTAGAATACAAAGATATAGCCATGTTAATCTGGAATATCAATCTGCAAAGGAAACTTGTAGCATCTTGAGTCTAACTGAGAGAAAAAGATACTGGTAATTGACTAAGCCTACTCTCTCAGATACATGGAACAAAGTGCCTAGGAACAGATATTTTATATGCAAATGTTTGTGAATAGCCAAAGAAATGCAAAATGTGTGAGTATGGTTTTTTATTTATCGTGTCAGAAGAGAATTGAGAATACAGTTATAATGTATAGAAAAACCACAAACAAAGTTAAGAACTTGGCATTACACTAAATTTCCTTTGACCAGAAGCTGGCCACTTCAAGTACCTCTGGTGTTGCTATGAGAAGGTCCTCTGTTGTGCATATGGCAGGGCTCAGGCTGCATTGTAGTAAAGGTTTGTGGTTTGCTCTTCTCCACAGTCGCATGTCGTGGACTCCACTTCGTAGCCCCATGTCATACCCTTTAAGTGAGTATGGTGATGAGGTGAGAAGTTGAGTTTTAACATTGTCATTGGGGGGGAAAGACAAGATGGAAAATGTTGACTGAAGCCATGAAGGGTAGACTACAGAATGGTGGAGGGAGTTGTTGGAAGATGTTGTGATGTTGGTTAGTAACCACAAAGGATGTGTGATAAGCTGGCCAATAATCAATTGGTTTGATTTGATTAATTAATGATTTTTGATTAATCGACTTTATTAGATGAATCGGCTCTTCTATCCATAACTTAATTTTCAGCTCTTGCACTTTACTATTGTCCCTGCCCCTGTAGTTGCAGAACACTAATTCGACTTGGCCCTTCCAGTCCTAACTTATTATCTGGCTCTTGCATTTCTCTATCAGCCTGGTCCTTGCAGTTGTGTTGCACAAACCTTTGCCTCATCCCTTAGTTTTGAAATGTCGTTCGGCTACTGGTTGTTGTATGATGAATTATGTTTTATTATGTTTTTATGATGTTGTGTATGCATTTTTATTGTGTATATTTTAACTCTGTTTGATTGGGCTTGGTCCACATTCAAGCCACCCTAAGTCCCTTCGGAGAGATGGTGGTGGGATACAAAAATAAAGTTGTTGTTGTTGTTGTTGTTGTTGTTGTTAGCGTTATAATACGTGTAGTGCACCAGGAAGCCATTGTCTCTGTTCAAACTACTGTTGATGGACTGGAATTTGTGGCTGCATTCCAATCCTTCTTTTCTCTTTTCAGTCTTTTTTGTTCTGCTGTCTGAGTTGGAGTGCCTAGGAAGTATTTGAGTGGTCTCAATTGGCAGCTGATACCTAAGTGAGATGATACAATTTGTAGTTGATAGGTCTGAGGTTATGGCCAAATTTCACTTCATAGTAGTAGCTGAAATTGTAAAGTCCAAAACTCCTAATGAATCTTCTGCAACCTAATGTTCTCTTAGTAACATTGGCTGACCACAAAGTTGCATGAGTTCTA
The DNA here is from genome assembly GCF_037176765.1 of Anolis sagrei. Lineage (NCBI taxonomy): Eukaryota > Metazoa > Chordata > Lepidosauria > Squamata > Anolidae > Anolis > Anolis sagrei. The sequence continues at coordinate 21,693,524 of NC_090024.1, read as the reverse complement.
CCAATACACTTTTTGTTTCATTTTTACAAAATTAGTTTGGATGCTTTTCACCTGTCTTTGAAATAATCACTGCCTATAACTTTTACATAAAGAATGGATTGAAGTGGGAAGGGCGGTTAAGTAGAGCAGGGCAAAGAGAATGACCCTATTTTAGGTTGAGTTATTCTTTGTTGGAAACTTAGTTAATGATACCGAGAGCATGCTGTACTTAGTACAAAATAACAAAATAGTTGTAGAAATGAAATTGATGACTGCTAACAAAATTCTTAGTAAGGTTAGTATGACCATTTCATAAAAAATACCATGACATATTTCATCTGTACATCCCATGTATGCACATAAAGAAATCACCTCTTTGTGAAAATTGCAAACTTAATGACTGCTCCCTTTTTATGTGATCATATCTTGGAACATTTCAGTTATAGTTTTGTCTCAAGATTAATTTAAAACATGCAGACACAGATACATACTTTATGCATATAGTGTGTATAGAGTAGTCTGGTGGCTGGTGGTTGTCAATGGAGTATTTAATTGAATTTTCTCTGAATTTCAGTCTGAAATTTAAAGATGCTGAACCAATTTTTGAGACAGGATTCAACTCCTTGGATACCTTGCTTTAAAATCTGGACTAAAACCCAGACCAGTTTCATACCCAACAGACCTGCACATCATCAGCAACCACTGTATACATAAATGCTGCAGTAGTGAAAGGAGCAATATGATATACTCTTCCAACCTTCCAACCACAGATAGTCATCATTGCTATCTGTGGATATGGCCAAAGATTGACAGTATGTGGTGATAGCAGACAATCTTTATTATCTAAAATGCATTTTTGCTTGAGTGCATTACCTTTTTCATGTGGATTTTATTGCATGCTCTCCACTGTTATTGTTCTTGCATTGAGCATTTTATTGGCACAATAACTGCATGAGTGTTTTGATTTTTAAACCTCTCACTGTTGTCATTCCATTTTAGGAACGTTCAACACATGGTGATAAGTTCAAGTGTTAGGAGAAAAACAAACATTGTAGGTTTAGAGGCTGTACAGAAGCAGCAGATGTTCTATGAGCTGAAGCTTTGAACGCATTGATTGCACGTGTGAAGAATTATACATGCTCCAGACTTCTGTGGAAGCAGAGTAAAATGGAGAACCAAGCCACTAACCACTTCAATATAATTTCTATGAAATTGAATAATGATTTGCTTTATTATGATAGTAGTATTGAAATAAAGGATTGTGAGAAATGCAATTGCAGTCAGTTCTCTTGTTGATGGATTTCATATAACCAAATCAATGTTACATAATTAATTGCATTGTTTATTTGCTATAATCTTTAGTACATGCAAAATAAAAAGCTTGCTCAGAAGCGATTTTTTTTTTGTGACAGGATTTCAAGTGAACTTCAGAGTCAGTATGAATGGAAAATGTGCAATGGGAAGGTCTGGAATTTAAGATGTCAGTTCATAATTCAGTTGATTCAGGGTAGTTCAGTTTAAACCATTTCACTCCTAATTACATGAGTACAAGTAATTTTTTACTTGAATCAATTTCTCACTATTGTGAGAAGTGTCTACGTGGGTTTGTTTGTTTATACAAAACTTGAATCCCATCCATCTAGTGTTTATGTGCTACAATACTCCTCCAAAAATCAAAACAAAACAAAATATTACACTCTACATAGAAATTATTAGGGGCCACGATGGCGCAGCAGGTTAAACCGCTAAGCTGCAGAACTTGCTGAGTGAAAGGTTGGCAGTTCGAATTTGCAGATGGGGTCAGCTCCCTTTGTTAGCCCCAGCTTCTGCCAACCTAGCAGTTCAAAAACATGCAAATGTGAATAGTTCAATAGGTACCGCTTGGCAGGAAGGTAATGGCACTCCATGCAGTCATGCTGGCCACATGACCTTGGTGGTGTCTACGAACAATGCCAGCTCCTTGACTTAGAAATGGAGATGTGGACCACCCTCCAGAGTTGGACACGACTAGACTTAATATCAAAGGGAAAGCTTTACCTTTACTATATTGAAACAAGGGGAAGGGAATTCAGTGTGTACCATTAGGTTACTAACAAAAGCTCTTTTCAGATCCCTCTTCCATCAAAGGTGCATCATGATCAAGGTGTTTGCCCTCCCAATGAATACCATGGTTTGAATTGTAGTCTCAGGAGGACCTGTAGAGTCAGGGAGACCCAACTGGATTAATGTTTTATGCAAAAATTATTCTTTTGTCATAATTAAATCACATTAGTAATGGCAATTGATGGTTCCCATATAATGGTCCAATAAATGGGTCTCAATAAATGTGTCCCTAAATGTCAGGAGAAAATGCCTCTAGAACATGGCCATATAGCCCAAAAAAACCCACAAGAACTTAACGTGTCCCTATGTTTTACTCTAAACTTGAGAGAGTTATCCAGGGTGGTAGAGCCTATTCTGAGATAATTGGGTGCCTTGTATAGCTCAGGCTAAATAAAGCCTGGACCAAATTCATCATCCCAATGACATGGAAGGAGCAACCACAAGTTCCTAACGGACATCCCTTTGTACTTAGGATTGTGTGACAGTGTAAGTGGTTGCTCATTGTTTTTCAGTGATTTTGCTTAGCTAGTTCGCAATGAATGGAATTTGCTCAAGTCTCATTTTCATGCTTGTGGTATTTATTAACTCTACCTTTCCGCTTCAACATAGCATGCCTCCACTGGATTGTGAAAATTAGGTCATTTTTCTTGTCCTTCTACCAGAAGAATTTTATGTTGTATCCTAACCACAACTGTGCATGTACAAGCAGGTCTTCTGTTATTACCTATGTTGTACTATATAGCTTTCTGTGCTGACATTATGTGCTTGCATTGTTGATAACCAATTACTGTTGCTTAAAGAATTTAGATAATTTGTGATAAAAGATTTGCAGCGATTGCCTCCCATTCTCAACGCCCTTCTGCACATCAGATTGCTTTCAGTGTTGTTTTTTTAAATAATCTTATTTTAATATTGTAGTCTCAATGTTGCATTTTGCAGGTTTTATTAAGTGCCAAAATAATGGTTATTTGTGTTCATATTTCCTTACTCTTGTGCTTTTCATTACTCATATTTGTTTGTTATGTCATATGATAACAGCTGTGCACATACTGAAGAGTTTATTCATGTTTTACTTGTGTTTTTAATAGGTGATTACTTGCTTCTTTCAAATCAGTTCCTGTTTTATATTAGACATCTTTGCCTTCATTACTTGGGATCCATGATATGAACTAATGTTTCAAAATTTTAAGTTAAATGGGTATCCTTTTTTACTTTCTGATACAGTCAAAAAAATTATAGGCACTCCTATCAAATATCCAATATTCAGACTGCATTATGACTCTTTATACACTCCCAGTAAGTTCTAGAAACCCCAGGAGATATTTTCATCTTTTCTTCTTTGGAATTTTTTTTATCATATTTTCAAATGTAAAATACTTCCAAAAACAAAATTAAAACAAACGTGTGTTGCAAAATGTTCACCGCATGAAATCTGTCACTTGCTCTTGTTATTGACAGAGAATCAATTTAAATGCACAACTCCAGCAATTGCAGATATAGTGATCCTGGTTGATGGTTCCTGGAGCATTGGCAGATTCAACTTCAGGCTTGTCCGGCTTTTCCTGGAGAATCTGGTCGCAGCCTTCAACGTGGGTTCAGAGAAAACAAGGATAGGTAAGCTTTCAAAATGGACGGTAACACTCAACCCATTATGTCTTCTTTTTCTTATTACTTGTACAGAAGACAGCAAACGTAAGAGTCTGAAGTATAAACAATTGTCAATGTCTCACTTTCTTATTTAGAGGGCATTGGTCTCATTCTCGCCCCTTGTAGTTACTAGTTCTCTTGATGTGCAGATTCTGTAGCCTAATGCTGACATTCACTAATTGAAAATTAAAACTAAAAGGTAACATAATAACCTTGTTTAAGCATTTGAAAAAATGTCATAGATAGCGGGGAGCCTGCTACATAGACATGGAGCAATGAATTCAAAATACAAGGAAAGAGACTTCACCTAAATTTTTTGAAGAACTGTCTGACAATAAGTGCTGTTTGGGAGTGGAACATGCTGCCTTGGAGTCTGATGAAGTCTCCTTCTCTAGAGGTCTTTGAATGAAGGATGGATGGCCATCTGCTGAGAGTGCTTCTAGTGTATATTCATGCATGGCAGAGGTTGGATTTCATGGCCCTTATAGTTCCTTTCTGACTCTATGTTTCTTTGTAAACTTACGTGACATGCTCCTTTTTTCCCTAGGCCTTGCACAATACAGTGGTGACCCACGAATAGAATGGCATTTGAATGCCTATAGTACAAAAGATGCTGTATTGGATGCTGTGCGAAATTTACCCTATAAGGGTGGAAACACCTTAACAGGTATGGTACCCTGCCTCAAGCTGCAAAGAGAGGCAAGTGGAAGAGACAAAGGACAGAGCCTTCTCAGTGGTGGCCCCCCGGCTCTGGAACTCCTCCCCCAGGAATATTAGATTGACCCCCTCCCTCTTGACTTTCCGAAAAAAGTAAAGACCTGGCTCTTTGAGCAAGCTTTGAAGAATGCAGTGGAATAGATAACACGAAACTATTAATGATGGACATAGAATGGCCAGACAATATTACTGGATAATGTTTTTAACAAGATGACACTGATGATTATATGCTTTAATGGTTTTTATATATGTTTTATATGGTAATATTGATTGTTTTTAATGGCACTTTTATGAATGCCTGACATTGAATTATGCCAATCTTTAACCCGCCTTGAGCCGCCGTATGACTGAGAAAGGCGGCTATAAATATCATAAGTAAATACATACATAAATAAAAATTATTAATTATTACAGTATATTTTGCGAATGACTCAAATACGTCTAAATGTGCTTACCTTCCTAAGAAAACACAATTGCCATATACCATGTACAAAGGGTGAGAATGGAAAATCTAATCCTCTTAAGGCATTATAGCAGTAGAACTGTTTTATGTTGCTAGCTGTCCTTTTACATACTTGTGTAAGAAGTTATGTAGTACCTCCTTAGCGAGCAGCCCCACACACACCCCACCCCATCTGCTTGCATGCCTATTGGGGCAACTCTGTTCCCTCATAAGGCAGAATGGCAATCACAACACTTTCAGGAATGGCCATTGGAAAGTTGGGCAGAATATCACTGCTACATAAACATTCTTATGGCTCTATCACTGAATAGGATCTTGGTCTGAATGTTTTAATGTTGTATTCAGGCCCGTAGCCAGGATTTTGATTCGGGGGGGGGGGGGGTGGTGGTGGTGGTGCTGAGTTTGATTCGGGGGGGGGGCGGAGTTTGATTCAAGGGGGGGGGGCTGAGGATCTACCCTAGCAAACCTTTTGTATCGTTATCCCAATACCCCCATGCATATGGGATATATTGAGCATGGTGATCAGATCATGATATGAATAAACATAACATTTAAATAATGTACCAGTAAGGCCTTTTTGCAAACCACCCTGAGAATTGGGGGGGGAGGGGGGGGCTACATGCCTGGTTGTATTGATCCATGTATTTTACCTGTTGCCTTCAATGTGTAGAATATGTTCCAGATTTCCGAACAATCTTTAGTATACCGTAGGCTTAAAATAATAGCAGGATATCATTAACTGATTCATTCTGATAACATTAGTTCAAACTATGGATAATTGAAGCAAGCTAGGATCAAACTGTGCTTTGTGATTCTGGTTTGTCTCATTAAACAAAAGCTTAAACGGATCACAAAACACAGTTTGTGTAATAAAAACATGTATAATATAAGCAAGGAAATGGATTTTTTTTATTTTTCCCACTGAAGATTAAAAATAATCTTCATATTCAATTCTGAGGTTCAAGCAAATTCAACCATAATTTCACATTGTATCCAAATCACTGTCTGTACGAATCTACAGTACTTCTATCAGCAGGAGATATGGTGTGTGTGTGTGGGGGGGGGGGGGGGGCTGGTTAGGTTGCATGACTGATTGGTTTTGCTGGAGCTGCTTGGAATTGTTTAATCTCAAGTTTTAGGAAACAGAAAGAATAAGCTTAAAGGACACAATTCTGCAGATTGGTAACAGGAAACTATAATTATTACTCATAGGAAAGACTTAATTGTGTCTGCATTCAGTCTTTACTATGAGTAATACTAAGTCATTCTACCTGTCTAAATACCTTTAGACTTTCAATTAGTAATCTTAAAATTCTGGTTTCAAACTTGTGCTGGCATGATATCTCTAAGGGATTTTTACAGAGTGTTTTATTTATCTAGTGAATGGATTTATAAACTGTTACATATCAGAGACTGTAACAGGAAAAATCAAGCCAACAAATATGACAGTTACAATAAAAAAACTTACGGCTTAATGTACATTAATTTTTTCTAAAAGGGAGTGTCATGTGCTTGGCAAGAAATGCTTGTCTATAAAGAAGGGTTATAAGTGGAGATTTAATGTCTTGCCTCAATTTGAAGGCCATTTCTTAGTGTAGAAGTCAATATACTAAATTCATGCAATGGGTGGATACCCAAGGGATCTCAGCCTCACATGAACTGTGTCATTAGGTACGTGGGTGTTAGCGTATGTGTATGCAGTGTGAAACTGAATATTTCATCGCTTGTTCTTCAGCATGCCCATATTTCCTAGAAAAACAAAACATTGCCAACAAATTGTGAAACTATCTTTAGGGACATTACTAAAGGCTTAGATTGCCACCTATCCTTTCTCCTTATGACTTGCAGGTGGTAGATTCTCTGTCTGTAGGGCAGTGAATATGCTCTGAGTTATAGTCTACACTTCAAGGGGGTGTCCACCATTTTTATTTTGTGAATAGAATTCAACACTTTGCATACTATAAAGTTCAGACTAAAACCCACCCCACTGGCATTGATGCCACCAGCAACCACTCTCCTCAAAGATGTGGGCATGGATATGGATGTTGGGTGTCGCTTTCCTCAACCTCTCAGGAATATTTCAATCTCATAAAGATACTTATAAGTATCCCCAGCTGAACAAACAACAGCCATCCTTTCTGGGCTGTATTCATCATAAGTTTGCTTAGCATACGACTAGGTAGCCAGCATCAATATTTTGATCAATTATTATTTGCCTTTTCTTTGCTTTACAGGTCTTGCCTTAACTTTTATTTTGGAAAACAACTTTAAACCTGAGGCAGGTGCTAGACCTGGGGTTCCCAAAATTGGCATATTGATCACAGATGGGAAATCCCAAGATGATGTCATCCCACCTGCAAAAAACTTGAAAGATGCTGGCATTGAGTTGTTTGCTATTGGTAAGTATTATTGATTTGTCTGATCATCATTACAAGATATTAGAAGGCATTTGCAAATGTCTTCCTCTGCACAGAGCAAAGAGTGAGCTGAAAAGCCTCTGCCATTGTTGCTAAACTCTTTCATGAGTATTTCCTCCCACTACTGTTGCTGTCAAGTAGCTTCCCTTTGGAATTTGTCCATTGCTCTCACTGTTGGAAGTATCAGCTCTCTCCCATTGGTGTTCCAGTTACACTTTGAAGAGAATGGATAAATCTTTGTCCAGTGTTGTCTCTTTGAACATTCAGCCTTGGATGACCCTATTAGGAGGCTAGACTATTTGGTAGTGACTAAACTCCTGATAGTATTCCACCCACCTCACTTAATCCCCCTTATCACATTAAAGTATGTATCCAAGAGGGAGTCTCTTGGATACCTCTCATTCATGGGGTCACCATAAGTTCAAACCATTTTGAAGACACACAACAACAACAACAACAACAACAACAACAACAACAACAATATATAGTCATAAAAATCCATTGGAATAGAAGTGGAAGGCCAACCCCAAACTTACTGAAGGATCTGGAGTGCAGGATGCAACTATAGTATCCTTGAGATATGACTGTCCATCATGTAGCAGATTGAGCATTGCATTACAACTCTGGAGAAGAGTGTTTGAATTTCTGGTCAGCCATAGTAACACACTGTTTGGGATAGGTTTAGAGCAAATCAAATTCTCTCAGCCTCAGTGAAAGGATAAGGTCAGCTTCCTCTGAACTAATAAATTATCAATGACATGAAGGCTCACAAAAACAAACAACAAACAAACATGGGGCACAACTATTTTGTGCCCCATGAAATTGTCTGGAAATATGGTTACTGGGCTTACTGGCTAAGAGGAATCTGGGAGTTGTCATTCAAAAAGTAATGTTTCCACATTATTTCAAAGGTTGATGTATAAAATGAGATAAACTACAATTTTTGTTTTTTCCTTCTAATACCAGGTGTAAAAAATGCTGATGAAACTGAACTGAAGGAGATCGCCTCTGAACCAGACAACACTCATGTGTATAATGTTGCTGACTTCAGCTTTATGAACTCTATTGTGGAGGGTCTTACAAAGACAGTGTGCTCAAGAGTGGAAGAGCAGGAAAAAGAAATCAAAGGTAGCAGGAGATTCAGAAATGTCACTTTTTTGGCTGTGTTGAAATATTACAGTTTCAAAATCTGGAGCAAATTATATCCCAACAAATGTGTCTGAAATGTCTGCATGCGTTTTTTTTTTCCAATCATCTGAAAACCTAGGAACATTGGTAGCTACTCTTGGGGCTCCGACAGACTTGATCACATCCGAGGTGACAGCCAGAGGATTCCGCGTGAGTTGGACTCATGCTCCAGGCAAAGTGGAAAAATACAGAGTTGTCTACTATCCCACTAGAGGAGGGCAGCCAGAGGAGGTAATGGCTTAGCAAATATCCAGATGCTTTGTAATATAAAAATATTTGATTGATGCCTTCAAGTGAATTCATCACTTGGAAATAGTTGAGAATGTCAGAAGAAAACAGAGGGATTTAACTGAAATTCCATCCATCAAGGCAATTCTCCTGAGCCAGGCCCATAGCCAGGATTTTGATTTGGGGGGAGGGCTTTGATTCGAGGGGGGGGGCTGAGTTGGATTCAAGGGGGGGTCAGGATCTACCCTAGCAAACTTTTGGTATCATTGTCCCAATACCCCCATGCATATGGAATATATTGGGCATGGTGATCAGATCATGATATGAATAAACATAACAGTTTAAATAATGTACCAATAAGGCTACCCTGAGAATTTCGGGGGGGGGGGGCGCTGAAGTTCCTCAAACACCACCCCCCCCCCCCCCAGCTACGGGCCTGTCCTGAGCCATTCTGGATGTTCAGAGGAATGCTCTAAAGTGGATCTACCTGATTGCCAGAGCCCTGAAATCTCCAAAACTATGAAGCTACAATGCTTTTAATCATAATTCTACACAGGCATTCATGAGGATGATGGGAGTTTTAGTCCAACATATCTGGAGGACATCAGATTGGGGAAGTTTAAATAGCTGTGTTAAAATAGATCAATACTGTGAAATTAATGCAGTTTGACACCATGGCTCAATTCTATGGGATTGTAGTTTGTTTGATCAAGCAAATAGCAAGACTAAATACTTGTGTGAAATGACACACCCCATTATTCCATAGTATTAAGCATTGCAATTGGGATGGCATCAAACTACATTAATTCTACAATATAAATGGACTCTCATTCTTCACATTCTATAGAATTTTCCTTTGATCCCCATGCCCTTCCTTTCTTTCCCTTTGTTTCCCATTTGTTGAAATGTAACTGCTTTGAATTCAATTTTAAGAGAAAAGTGGGATATAAATCGAACAAACAAATAACCTGAGATTGTAATATCTATGGGCAAAGATACATTATTTATTTATGGTGTTTGATATCAAAGCATCTTCAGTGCTTTGTCAGACAATCAAAATATACTCTCAGAAAATATTACAAGGGAGAGAGCAAGGCAGAGATAAATGTTCAGTTTTTCCCAGGCCCCTTCCAAGGGGTTACCACTATTACAAACTTTTAGCTTGGCTTTGAGCCCATTCTGTGGAAGGATAGGCATATCATCTAATGGTTGCTTATCAGCTCTCTAAACAAGGATCTCAGATTCTTTCTCCCTCCTTTGAAAGCATGTCAAGGCTTATTTCTAACAGAAGGAGAAAGTTTGCATTAATGCATATTTTAAAAATCTGTTTGATTCAACCTCTTCCATCATACAGGTGGTGGTAGATGGCAGTGTTTCAACAGCTGTATTGAAAAACCTGATGTCTATGACTGAATATCAGATAGCTGTATTTGCCATCTACATTAGCTCTGCCAGCGAAGGCCTTCGGGGTACTGAAACTACACGTAAGTTATGGAACAGAATCAAAGGTGTTATGTATCTGATTCTGAGTTATGCCATTGCATGGTAACTTTGCATTGCTTGAATCTGGCTATTTTAGTTTCGAATCTTTCTAATACCATATAGGGTTTAAAAGCTTTCCATGTGTTCTGGACTGCGGCTAAGCATGAAGGCCAATGCTACATCTGGTGCTAAATATGTCATTACAAAGCAAGTCAGTGATTTTTTTTCTAAAAAAAAATTAAAAATAGCCTTGCAGAAAAGTTGCTCATTGGGACCATAATGTATAGCAGAAGAAGGAGGTGTCCCCTTTCCCCATTGCAGATCCCCTGCTGTTCCAATTTCACAAGGAGAATCTTGATTATGTCTCTGTCTTACTTTTTAAACTATCTTTAAAATGCCCCAGTTTCTCCCTCTTTTTCCCCTTTAGTCATCAGTTTGCTTCCATTGGTTTAAACTTAATTCAGAATGCAAAAGTAGTGTGCACTCCATTAATTTATCAGGTGTCACAAGAGAGGAGAGGAAACCTTCCCTTCCTAGTAGGGCCAAGTAAAAACAAACTGGGTTGCTGTGAGTTTTCTGGGCTGTATGGCCATGTCCCAGAAGTATTCTCTCTTGACAAACGATTACAGCCTCTTCTAGCTTGTCTATCCTTCTTTATGAATAATGTTTGCTATTCTGATTCTACTCTGATGTTGCTTGGCCATATATGTCCCAGATTTCATCTGTAATTTACTGGAATATATGCTTTTTAGAGATGCTCTTTGGAGCTGTTCAGTGGCTATAAGACCAAAAGCAAAAGAGTGAGGCCAAAAATACTAGCACACTTAAGATAAAACCTCTTACTGCATGTAAATAATCCCGAGGAGAAGTTCTAAATCGGGAATGGCCTGCACAAAATCTTGGAAGCCACCAAATGGTGATATCATGGATAGATAGACATGACCAATTTGGGGAACCCTAGAGATACAAACTGGTCATGTTTTCTGGTTCTGTTTGTTTGCAATCAACATACAAAACGTACATCGACCATCCTAGTTTCATTACCCTTTGTTTTATCTTTTGTGCCAACACTTGTGAGTCTCAAGCAGACCTCCTGATAAAACTTTTGTGCATTTTGTTGGGATGCAAGAACCATTGAGTTCAGCATGACAAATTCCCAAATAAATGCACACAGATCTGTCCCCTTGATGTGCTTTCATGCATTTTTAACAATTGATATTTCTCCTTTGGAGTTTTTTTCCTCTTTCTTCATGCTCAGCAGAGCTTGCCAATAATTCTTGAGGTAGTAACTGCAATAAATCCTGTAGAGACAAAACAGCAGGCCTCCTGATAAGACTTTTCACTCCTCACTGAGTTGCTGATTCTGGGTTGTATCTGAGGAAGGCAATGATGGAAGGGGTACAGCCATTTCACTACCTGGCGCCGACTGTCAGCTGTCATCTAAGAAAAAGTAATTAACTATTGCTGATACAGGAGGATAATTTTATCTGAAGTGTGTGTGTGTGTGCATGTGTATATTTGAAGAAGAGTTCATCCCCAAAAACCTTTCTTGGTTTTGAGTAACATAGCTTTAGGGATGTTGCAGATGATTTTAAGTGGCTTGTGTCTGACATATTCTTACCTACTGGCCAAATATTTAACAAGTTGATTAATGTTGCTGAGTTATGGGGCATCTTGAGACAAAGGTAGACCTTTCATCTCCTTGCTTACTTAATTCCTGGCTCAAAAGAATCTGCCTACATCAAATGAAGGCCTAAAAGAAAGGAGCATTTCACATTTGTCTGTTGGGAGCTGAGCGCCTGCCATCACAGCAGGTAACCTTGTTCTCAGCTTCACTTTACCCTAGTGTACTCTGTGTATGCTGCCTTCAGATGATCCATATTATTTAAATAACAAAAGTTGGATTCAGCAGCATGTAAAAAAATGTTGTCAAACAACACAGGCCCCTTCTACACTGCCATATAAAATCCAGAATATCTGCTTTGCACTGGATTATATGGCAGTGTAGACTCATATAATCCAGTTCAAATCAGATAATGTGGAGTACTTGCTTTGATGATCTGGGTTATATGGCAGTATATAGAAGTGGCCTCAGTGTCACCCAGTCACTCCCACACCTTGACAAGTGAGCAGCTTGGAAATATTCTTCAATCCAAATTTGCCTGTGTTTTGTGGTCATGGGGAGGGCCCTCCTCTCTGCCCCATCACCTGCACAGGTACATATGGTGGAAACATGAGAGAAGATCTTCTTGGTGGTGGCCCCAAGGTCCAGAACTCCTTTCCCAGAGATATTGGACTGGCACAGTTTTTATTATCTTTTTGTAGGCAAGTATTTTTTGTTTTTCTTTCTTTTACAATTCAGCACATGGTTTGCTCAAAAGTGACAGGAATGAGACCACAGCTCAATGGTAGAGTACATATTTTGGAAGAAGTCCCAAGTAAAGTCCTAGGGATTTTCTGCTAACAAATTGGTATCAGATGATCTGAATGCACCCAAGCCTGGAAGAAAGATCCAATTTTGTTGTTTTGGGCCTGTAAGTGAACCTTTGCTCACTCTGGTGTGGCCTTTTTCCACAGGTCAAAACAAGGCAGTTGTCAACACTGGAATTTAACTTGGGAATTCTCCTTTCAAAGCATGTACTCTACCATTGAGCTATAGTCTCTCTCCTTTTGTTGTATCCTTGCAGAAGAAGTCAATGATACCTGAAGTAGTGACAACAAGAATTAGCTGGTGTTTTGTAAAGACAGAATAGTTAGAACAATAAATTATATAGAGACATTGAAGACACCATCTGCGAGCAAGGATTGTTTGGGATTTCATTATTTAATTATTCATGTGTCCATCCACCGGAAAGGATTGTACAATGATTGCAATTCTATATGCACATTTTATAGGAGTGAACTCTACTAAAGCTAGTAGGACTTCACTTCCAAGTGATCCTGCTTTTAGGAGTATTAATACGTATAGTCTAGACATGTGTATGGTCACTAATTGGTTAATGACTAAGTTCATGATAATGCACCCACATTCTGACCCAGTCGCATCACTTCCATTAGCACCTGGCGCTCTTTTGAAGTCATTCATTCAAGTTCTGACTAAGCCCAGTCCTGTGCATTTTCTGAAAACGGATTGCGCCTCTGCCTAAGGCAGAATATCTCCAAGAGTTGTTTTAACAAATCTTTGCTAAAGTGTCATGAAGCAGTACTCTGAAGTGAGTAAATATTAATCACCCCAGATAACTTTTCAAATTATTAAAAGATTCAAAATGCTACTAGTGAGACTATATAGAAAACCATGCAGTGTTGAACTTACTGGGAGTTGGCAACACATTAAAATGAACTGTATAACATGAAGAGCTACACATCTGAGCATATACATTATTAAACAAACATTTGAATGAAAATAGAATTTTGCTGTAGAAATACATTTATGCCATGTTGAGGCATAGAAAATGAGTAAGTCCATAATGGCAGAAATAAGAAGGCTTCTTGTTTTTTTATACATGATGTTTTCCTTCAAAATCTTGGATATTCGAAAAGGAATGGGAATCCTGTGTCCCTCCAGTTACTGTTGGATTGTGTCTCCATCACTCCTCAACAGTGACTATACTCAGTAGAGGTAGTAGAACTTGTAGTCTAGCAATATTTGCTTGACAACATGATTTTCACCCTGTCATGGGTGCAAATCATGACAGGGTGATTTACACCTTGTCATGGTAAATGGCACCGGGACTGTGATGCAGTTGGCTGGGAGTCAGCTGCATTAAGATCACTACTGACCAAAAGGTCATGAGTTCGAAGTCAGCCTTGTTCAGAGTGAGCTTCTGACCAATTTGTGTAGCTTACTGTCGACCTTTGCAGCCCAAAAGACAGTTGCATCTGTCAAGTAGGAAATTTAGGTACCACTTATGCAGGGAGGCTAATTTATGATGCCATAAAAATCTCCAGCAAGCATGCAAAGAATGAGGAAGTACTTCATCAATGTCACAAATGGATGGTGAAGCAGCAGCTCCCCTGGTGGCCAGAATACCCTCATGAAAGACCTGGAATGTTAAATAGCCTCTGTGTGTCTGTCTATATATGTTGTGTGTCTATGGCATTGAATGTTTACCATGTATATGTACATTGTAATTTGACCTGAATCCCCTGTGGGGTGGGAAGGGTGGAATATAAATACTGTAAATAAATAAATAAATAAATAAATAAATAAATAATTTTCTGAAATTATCACTCATTCCTCATCTGTTCCACTCATTTGCAGTGTCATGAGGAATGACAACCAGATGATCAGATATCCAGTGATTCAGGATTGTTTAGCTCCATAGTTGGAACTTGGTCTGACAGCAGTTCCGAGGAGAAATGAGAAGACTCTGGCCCTCTCAAAGTTTGGACTTGAACACCTATCTGCTCCACATAGCATGGTCAATGATAAGAGTTATAGCTGTTGCAGTCAAACACATCTGTTAGACCAAATCATGGAATTTGGAGGAAGGGGGCAATGATGGAGTCAGTGACGTAGCTGGAGAGACTAGCCTTTGTAATTCTGAGTAATAAAGTAGACATAATAATAATACACATTTGCTGAAGGGAAGAGTGACCTGATTCCCCCAGTCTATAAAATTATAATTTGTTGTTCATTCAGTCGTCTCTGACTCTTCGTGACCTCATGGACCAGTCCACGCCAGAGCTCCCTGTTGGCCGTCACCACCCCCAGTTCCTTCAAGGTCAGTCCAGTCACTTCAAGGATGCCATCCATCCATCTTGCCCTTGGTTGGCCCCTCTTCCTTTTACCTTCCACTTTCCCCAGCATAATTGTTTTCTCTAGGCTTTGCTGTCTCCTCATGATGTGGCCAAAGTACTTCAACTTTGTCTCTAGTATCCTTCCCTAAAATTATAATAATAATCCTGTATCTCACAAGTTTGTTACCCAGAGCAAAGTAGATTATAACACATTTTATGTATTGAGAGTAAAGTGTCCACAATTTGTCTTGATCTATTAGCAGTGTTATATACAATTAAAGTCTAGAATGGCAAAAAATATTTTGCATTTTTCTTCCCCTATGCAGATGTGTAGTACATGGATGTTGAGGGCAGGATCAGAAAGCTATGCTTCATCAGCATTGTCTCGTCACTGTCCTTGTTACATCTGGAGGAACCCTCAAATGACATTTATATCAAACTAGCCTAGAGATGGGCACCTGAAGTCCACCAGATAATTTCTTTTTAGAACACCATCAATCTTAGCTGTCATAGCCAGTGGTGAAGAATTATGGGTATTATATTGGAATAACAACAGAAGGGTTATAATTGTCAACCCACAGTTTCCCTCTAACAGTTCCACTAAGCAATAAAACCCAGGGATGGGTATATAAATATCAGTGTTTAGGACTGTCATGTAGTGAATGGATGTTGATATTCATGTCTCCTACTGAATTCTACTGTGCAAAATAAACAGACAGTATTTGATCCCTCCCCAATAAAGTGATTGTGTATTCTTGCATGGCAGGGAGTTGTACTAGATAGGCCTTGTGGTATTTTCCAGTTCTGTGTATCTATGATTCTAAGTGGAAGTCGGACTGACTTCATTGATATATCCACAAAAGTACATATCTATGTATTGTAAATGGTTGCCAATCCATTCTGTAAGAAGTGGCCTGGGAACCTCATTATAGTAGTGAAAGAAAACCCAGGTCCCCAATCTCTAATGCAAGTATGGTATACTTTAGGTTGCTTTTTCCATATGTGTAGTATGAAAGGACAACTCGGTTCAGCCTGATGTCTCATGGGAATGGAATGTGGCAGTACTGACATGCCCTGAAATAATTTGGATTATTTGGCAGCAATGAGATAACTTGACAGCTAAAATAAATTGTGGAGAGGGCACACCTGAAGATTCCCAAACTATACTGCATTCAGGCAACTGCATATTCAGTATTGGTTTGAACGATACTTATTCATGGAATACTTCAGACAGAAAATATCAAGCACACATTTTGAATAATTGCCTTAGTAAACAGATTATAAAATGAGATAGAAAAGCAGGAAGCATTATGGTTTGTTTTTTTTTTTTAAAAAAAAAAAAAACTAACAAAATTATAGAATTCCACATTCTCTGCAGTTAGAAGGACAGGACTCCTGTGAAATTGAAAAAGCCAGAAATACTATTTATCTTTATCTGAGAGAATGCCATTCTAGGAATCTCTAGGTCCTCCAGTGGGAATTAGCCATAAAGTCACACTGGAGGACCCATTGATCCTTTTAAACAAATCCATGAATATTCAAATCTGGAAAAACGTGGAGTGCTTGATAAGCATCATGGAAGAGCTCAATAATTATAAGATAATATTTTTGTGCTAATTACAGATAGAATAATACTTTTTGCAGAAATTTAGACGGTTTTTCCTTTTTAAACTATTAGATTATTAGGGCCTTGATGTCTGAAAGGCAACTGCTCTTGATACCCATCAATTGGAATGCTAAGATCTTTATTCTTTCTCTGCTTTTAGGAAGAATCTTTTCAATCTTTCCCTTTAGACTTGGATGATCACTGATTAATGATTTCATTATTTTTACTATTACTATATTTTTGTGATGATTGTTAGCTAGCTTAAGTGCCAGTTTCTTGATGGCAATATCAACATTTAATCAATAAGCATTGAATATTGTTTCCCTCACTACAGTTGCATTGCCTATGGCAGCCGATTTGGAGTTGTATGATGTGTCGCACAGCAGCATGAAAGCAAGGTGGAATGGAGTTGCAGGTGCAACTGGTTACATGGTTCTCTATGCACCTCTCACAGATGGGCTAGCGGCAGATGAAAAAGAGGTGAGAATGCTTAGCATCAACTGCGCTATGAATCTTTGTAGAACAAGAGGGCCAAGGAATCCTTGCTTCAAAATATATTGCATATCTGAGAGATAAAGGACAGCAAACATCTTTTCTTCCTAGTAAGGAAAGGATCATAGCCCCTTGGTAATGTGTTGGGATAGGAAACAAATAATTTGAGGAGAAGTTTGGGAAGTTTGACAATTCCTGGAGGATGGAAGCTGCGGTATCAGTGCTATCTTGGGTCTTGAGGTTTCAGCATAAACACCAAAACTCTAGGAATGATTCCTGGTAATATTAGAGGGGTTGGTCCCTAGTAGTGCTACAGAGGAGATGTCATTAATCATGATATATACACAATCAGTCTCATTTGCACAGATTTGAACAATGACAACAACAACAACAACATAAGTGTAATAAACAAGGAATACACACACACACACACACATACACACATATACACACACAACTCAGCTCTGCTATTCAAAACCAAGTGCAAAGATCTGAAAACCTTATTTTAGGGGTGACATACACTTTCCTTGCCCCTAATCCAAACCCAGGCTGGGACAGACTGGAATTGAATAATGAATCAGGTAGCCAAATGGTGTTAAATCTACTGACTTTTGCTATTTTTGTAAATAATATTTGCAAAGCTTTGCAACAGCAAACCCACCATTCCCCAACAAATCTTTTCAAGAAGACTGGTGAGATATACACATAGATAGATAGCTAGGGTAGATAGATATAGATACTTGAGTATAAGCCTAGTTTTTCAGCACATTTTTCTGCTGAAAAAGGCCACCTCGGCTTACACTCAAGTGAGGGTCCTGGTAGGAAGGCATGGGGCTGAAATGCCTCCTACCCTTTCAGTACAGCAACCCAGCTGGATCTCTGTGCCGAGAGAGAAGGAGAGGAAGGCATGTGGCTTCTCCTCTCAGTTGGTGTGCCGAGAGGAGAAGTTGTATGTCTCAATTAATGTAATTTTATTGATATATCTTTTTTTATTTTGAAATTTACCAGTAGCTGCTGCATTTCCCATGCTCGGCTTATACTCAAGTCAATAAGTTATAAGTATATGACATATATGCTCGAGTATAAGCCAACCCGAATATAAGTCGAGGTACTCTTGGCTTATACTCGAGTCAATACATTTCCCACAAAAAACTGGGAAACGTATTGAGTCGAGTATAAGTCGAGGGTGGGAAATGCATCAACTACTAGTAAATTTCAAAATAAAAATAGATACCAATAAAATTACATTAATTGAGGCGCCAGTAGGTTAAATGTTTTTGAATATTTACATAAAACTGTAATCTAAGATAAGACTGTCCAACTCTGATTAAACCATTATGCTAATCTTCTTCAATGTAAATGTGCTTAAGTATTCTTCCAATAATAATAAATAGAGTAAAATAATAAATGTAATAATAACAATAATAAATTGATAAAAATAATAAATGTAATAACAATATAATAAAATAATAGATGTAATAAAGGTAAGAATAGAGTAAAATAATGTAAATGTAATAATATTAATAAAGTAAAAAATAAATGTAATAAAATAATATTAATAATAGAGTAAAATAATAAATAACCTTGACTCGAGTATAAGCCGAGGGGAGCTTTTTCAGCCTAAAAAAGGCTTATACTCCAGTATATACAGTATATGTATTATTATGGTCAATAACCATAATAATAGGGTCAGATAATTGTTTAACCACAACTGAGAAAAACCTCTCTCCTTGGGCTATGAAAAAAACACAATTTCTATTCCATCCCTCAGTTTGTACATGTGAAATTACATTTCTATTCATACAGTATAGAAGTCTTAGCAGCATGCAAAGACATGTGGAAAGGATGAAGGGAAGCTACTAAGAAATTGCATAGACTTGCATTTTGTTTTGGTTTTGGGTGTATTTTTTTAAACAAACTTTGGAGGTATAGGTGTGTACCTTTCAATAAAAATTTGCTGAAATCGGCAGACTTGAGAACCTCACCCTTCAGACAGATTTGGACAAATATGCTGCTGTTTTGTTGCTATTTACTAATGAATTGGGGCTCAAGGAGGCTGGGAGGTCTCAATATGTGGCAGCTGCGTCTGTAGCTAAGAGAGTAGTACCTGTTATTATTATTAAAGAGGGGGTGTGATGCAGCTCCTAAAAAACCCCACTCTGGGCTCTGTGGTCTTTGAGAAATATTAGCCAGTTGCAAAGATTCTTTTGGGGGAAGAAGGTCTTTGAAATAATTGTGGCTGTGCAGTTATATTGATAATCAAAGCACATTTCAGGCTGGGGTCAGGCCTTGCTTTGAAGAGAATTGGTTCTGGTTGCTTTGATAAGACGACCAAGGCTAGACAGAGAGAGAGAGAGGAGGATTCTCTCTCCTGTCTCTCAACATCTTTTAATACTATCAGGCACAACATCCTTCTGACTGACTTAATTATTTTGGGATCAATTTAGTGTAGATTCTGGGGAATAGTGTCATAATAATCATCATCATCATATTTATTTATACTTGTTCCAAATGCTCTTTACGAGAGGGTTAGAATTGTCTGCATACCCACTTATCCCTAAAATATCCATCGTATCTCACCTGGACATGCCCAGCATTTTTAAAAATTTTAACCATTACATTTGGCCCCGGCACAGGTTTTTAAATGCGTCGTGATTTTTGTTATTGTTTTGCTTTGCTATGAGTTATTTATTGTTGTATTGTTGTTGTTGTGTTTTTTGTTTCTGATATATTTGGGCTCAGCCTCTTGCGGGAGATGGTAGCGGGGTATAAATAAAGGATTATTATTATTATTATTATTATACGCCACCACCATCTCCCCAAAGGGGACTCAGGGCAGCTAACATGAGGTCAAGCCCAAAAATAATACAGCAAAGTTAGACACAAAACAACAAAATACATAAAATAACAAAATAAAATAAACAGTGCAAAATAACATAATAAAAGACTTGAAGACTGTGGCCCCATCTACACTGCTGTATAATGCAGTCTGAAACTGCATTATATGGTTGGTTTAGACTCATACACTGCATTATATGATTCTACATTGACTATATAATATAGTTTCAGACTGCATTAGAATCATAGAATCACAGAGTTGGAAGACACCTCATGGGCCATCCAGTCCAACCCCCTGCCAAGAAGCAGGAAAATCACATTCCTGCTTCTTGGAATATAGCAATTTAAATGGGGCATGCATCTCACCTACATCTACACTGTAGAATGAATACAGTTTCACAGCACATTAACTACCATGAGTCAGTGCTATGGAATTGTGGAAGTTGGTGTTTTACAAGGTCTTTAGCTTTCTCTGACAAAAAATGCTGATCCCCACCCCACGACAGCTTCCAGGATTCCATGGCATTAAGCCATAGCAATTAAAGTGGTGTCAAACTGCATTCATTCTAACTGCATTCTAACTGCATTCATTCATTGCAACTACACTATAGGGTGCAATTGCAAATCTACATATCTTTAGTATTGTTTACTATCTCTATAAAGTCATTGGGAGTGATTATCAGGAGTGATGACACCCAGCTGAATTTCACTGTCATATCTAAATCAGACGTCTGGATACAGTTTGGGTTGGATGATGCCCAATAAATTTAAGAAAGAGGTCTTATGGCAGAGTAGTTCTGCATCTGGAAGTAGATAGACTTCATGTCCTATATAGGTTGGACCCCTTTTGAAGGATTGGCTTCACAATGACAGTGTCTGGAATCTGTCCTTCACAATTACTGTCCAGTTGCAAGCATTCTTAATGCAAGAAAGATTCTTGAGGGAATTGTGTTTGGGCACTTCTGGATTACACTGATTCTCTAGAACCGTTTCAAGCCTGGATTTGGGACTCAGTCAAGTATGTAACCAGAGGATATCCATGGATTTATCTTATGAGTATTTGGCAGTCAATGATGGGCAAAATGATCTCAATTATTTCTCAAACATTAAATGTATGTAACCAGAACGGATGTGCCATGTGATTTAGGGTTGCCACATTGACAGTGTAACCATTCTTCTTCCTATGCTGTTGAAACACTGTCTTCAAAGGTATGCTTAAGGCTTATTTTGACCCTATAGATCAGGCATCCTCAATCTGCGGCCCTCTTGCTGTTTGGGCCTCCAATTCCCAGAAGCCCTAATGAGCTTGTCCAGTTGTCAGGAATTCTGGGAGTTGAAGGCCCAAACAGCAGGAGGGCCTCAGATTGAGGATGCCTGCTACAGATAAATAATAGGATGAAAAAAATCATTTCTTGCTGAATTCCTGTTTCTCAGACTGCTTCAAGCCACAGGGCCATAGACTGTTCCCATAGTCTTCAGCACACTCTAGATGGGGTTACCTTTGAAGATTGCTCAGAAACTTCAACTAGTCCAATGGTGAGCAGCCAGGTTACTCACTGGAGTGGCATACAGAGAGCATACAACCCCTCTGCTACACCAGCTCTACTGGGTGCTGATCTGCTACTGAGCACAATTCAAAGTGCTGGTTTTCACCTTTAAAGCCCTGAATGGTTCCGGCCCAGATTACCTGTCCAAAAGTATCTCCTGTTAAGTTTAAGATCAGCTGCAGAGGTCCTGCTCTCGATCCCACCACCATCGTAAATGTGACTCGTGGGAATGAGAGACACGGCCTTCTCAGTGGTGGCCCCTCGCCTGTGGAACTCTCTTCCCAGTGACATCAGACTGGCTCCCTCCCTCCTGTCCTTTAGAAAGAAACTCAAAGCCTGGTTATGGGACCAAGCGTTCAAACTGTAGAGGCAGCAACTGAGAATAAGACTCAAGTAATATGAATGATTAAACAGAGGCTGGATGGCCATCTGTCAGGGGTGATTTGAATGCAATGTTCCTGTTTCTTGGCAGGGGGTTGGACTGGATGGCCCATGAGGTCTCTTCCAACTCTTTGATTCTTTGATTCTATGGACTGACCTGGACTTTGATTTTAATCCTGTGTGATTTTAAACAAATGCCTTATTAATGTAATATTTTAATGATTTGTTTTAAATGTATGTTATTTATGATTGTGGTTACTACTTGAACTAGCGCATGTTGTGAAGTTGCCCTGAGCCCCACCCCCCACCCTCCCGGGGGTGAGAAAGACAGGGTACAAATGTGCAAAATAAATAGTCGGCATACTCAAGGACTTTATTTCGACTCGTTCAGGATGAGAACTAGGAGGGGAAATGTTTATAATACAAATATATACTTAATCAGTTCATTTGTGTACTGACACATTGACTTGTTCATAGATGAAAATTGGGGAAAGCGCAACTGACATTGAATTGGAGGGACTGCTGCCAAATACGGAATATACTGTTACGGTTTATGCAATGTTTGGAGAAGAAGCAAGTGATCCCCTCACAGGACAAGAAACAACATGTAAGTGCTTCATGCCCTTCTAAGCTCCAGGAGTAAAACACAGGGAGTTCCGTCTTTGAAAATCATTCTCAAATTTTAAACTCTGGTTTAGAGACACTATTCTCAGAAGAACTATTTAGGGACAACAGATGTGAAATATTCATCCCACCTCTATATTTCATAGCATATATCTTTGGTTACTAAGGAAATGAAAAATAATGCACCACTTCAGAAGTTTTCATTTATTTAAAATATGTTTCCCCTACCACTCGTATTGCCTTTTGAAGCAAATCCTTTCCAACGTGTTTCTCAGAATGTATAAATATATATATCCACCCCAAAATTGGTCTTTTAATTTTGCTGTGAATTCTATCATTACCACAAAATGTTTTCTTTGTCTCCGGCTATGGAAAATGAGGGGTAGCACCCAGAGCTTTAATTACCATCTCTGCTTTCATCTCTTAGTCTAAAACACATGACACTTCCTTGTCACTAGATAAATACAGGCTGGTTTGATGACTTGGCAGAGAAAGGCATGCATATAGTACCTTTGGCTGTAGTTGCTGGGAGTTAGCAGCAGGAAGCTATTACAAGATGAAGTACCATGTGTTTTATGGCCTATTTGGTCCTTGCTTCTTGGCCTTCAGGTGTTATGGCAGACATTGTACTAGTGCCACTATGCCAGTGTTGAAATATATTCAGCTACTAGTTTAGTTGATTTTTGCACATGGAACAGGAGAGAAAGCCATCTTTATCTCAAGCAGCAAACTGGCCTGGGGTGATCCAATCCAGCCACCCACCTACATTCACTTACACCTCCACCTTAGGCACAATTCCACTGGAAAGAGCTCCTATACCATCTCTTATGTTTTCTGCCAAGCAACATGTTAATTTTGGCAAGGCTTCCACTGGATAGGTTCCTAGAAAATTGTGCCTAAAACCATATTTTTCCCAGCTGGTATATATTTTGTGATGCTATCATGGGACCCAAACCTTCTGTCTGAAAATTATTTATTCCCATAAACATGTAGTAGTAAAACTGAACAATGATATATATACAAAAGGAAAACAGTATGTTATATAATATACATCTATATATCAAGAAACATACTGTCTTCATAAAAAAGAACAATCTTGACTGGGGTGCATCTACCCTGTAGAATTAATGCAGTTCACTGCTTGTTTAACTGGCATGGCTTAGTGCTATGCAATCTTGGGATTTGAAGTTTGGTTGAGGCACCAACACTTTTGGGTAGAGAAGGCTAAAAGACCTTATAAAACTACAACTCCCAGCATCGAACCATAGCAGTTAAAGTGGTGCCAAACTACACTAATTATGCAGTGTAGAAGTGTCCTGAGTTTCTTCCTTTATTCATAGGTAAAGGTAAAGGTTTTCCCTGACATTAAGTCAAGTCGTGTCCAACTCTGGGGGGTGGTGCTCATCTCCATTTCAAAGCTGAATTGCCAGGATTGTCTGTAGATGCCTCCTAGGTCATGTGGCCAGCATGACTGCATGGGGCGCCATTGCCTTCCCACTGGAGTGGTATCTATTGATCTACTTACATTTGTATGTTTTCGAACTGCTAGGTTGACAGAAGTTGGGGCTAACAGTGGGAGCTCACCCTGCTCCTTGAATTTGAATCACTGACCTTTCAGTCAGCAAGTTCAACAGTTCAGCAGTTTAACCCACTGCACCACCTCCTCCTTTATTCATACATTACAAAAAATTCCCAAAAAACAAAATAAGGGTAATGTGAAATATAACCTCTTCTACATAGCATTGTGCAAGATCTTCTCTATGAAGGTGAATTAAAGCCATAAAATGTGCATATTTTGGAAGCCCAAACACATTTGCAGGTGTTCATTTGTATATCAGTGTTGGAATGGTTACTCGATTTCACTAAAGTCATTTGGGTCAGACCATTAAAAACACTGCACATAATTCAGCTTGAACCAAAGAACTGCTTGACTTAATTTTCAAGAATTTGAAAGCATAGCCATATTAGTCTGGATCAGTCCACCTGTGAGACTTGAGAAAAAGAAGTTGCAGCATTTTGTATATGGAGTGTACTCTATAGGGGGAAAAGAAAGAAAGAAATGAGAACATTTTCATAATTTGGACTTCCTTCCATTTTGTGAAGTGCCTTTGAACCCACCACGGAACTTGAAGTTTTCAAATGTTGGACACAGCTCAGCTAAATTAACATGGGATCCTGCTCCGAAAAAAGTGAAGGGATACCGGATTATGTATGTTAAGACGGATGGAACAGAAACCAATGAGGTAAGCAGATGTTTTTTAAAAATTAGATGCTGAAGAAAACTAGAATGGGGAGATTATGAATGTGCTGTTTATGATCTGCCTATAAGTTACATGGTGACCATCAGATTTAGTGATTCTCCTCTGTCTGAAGACAGTTTTCAGAACTCAGCAAAACGTTCCAGCCCCAGAAATTTGACAAAGAATGCTCGTAGCTAAATGAATGAATGAATGAATGAATAGCACACAGCTCCCTGCACAAGCCGCCTTGTCATTCCCAACCTCTTGGTTATGCACTAGATATTTTGCATATGTGCCTTCAAATCCTAAGAAACAAACAGCCATGTTCTCAATTATTGGACAGGGTTGTAATTTGGTAACGTTACATTACAGCTTTTAGAAGTGTATGTGTTTATACAGGCTGTTCTTGGTAAAGTGTGCTGCACATACTTCAAAATGTGAGATGTTTGAGTTTTACTTGTTTTACAAGGGACCTTGGATATCTGTCCCAAAAAGTCCTATCCTGATGTCACCTTTGATGTTAGGTTATGGTAAGGATTTTGGATAAGAAGTTCAGGAGTGGGAAAGTAGTACCAATTAGCTTCTTTTACCTAAGAATAAGTTTGGACTAGAGTTCCTCAGTTTCCCACATCAACCCTTTTACCATTTTCTTCTGGGGTTTCCAGTCAACTTTCCCATCAATCTTTTGTACATTCCCATATATATGTTTTGCAGAGCTCTCCAACAATTTAATTACTTCCCAGAACTGATACCATATTTGCCGTGCCCCATGAAGGCCCTCACTGTTTACCCCTAGTTAAGACCTTTTTAGTTAGAAGCATTAATATTTTATGTACAGTTTCTGAGAGTCAGCCTAGACAGCCTCTCTGCATTTGAAGCCTCCATCCCCCTGACCCTTTAAGAATCCCATCAGGGGCAGAGCCTCAAGCAAGGCACTTCTGGTTCTTGTAAGAGTCAGCGTTTTTCATGACTGGAAGGTGAAGAGAGAGGAAGGCCGGAGGGTCTACAAAACAGCACGTTGAGTCAGAGCTGTATTCAAGTCCAATTGAAGTTAAATATTGAGACTATTTTAGAGATAGTTGAACATCATGCAAGAAAGAGACAATAAGAAGAAATAAAGATTCAAGCACCTCAGTTTGGACAGAACAGTGTCTGTCTCTCAAATTTTTTTACCTCTCCTCATAAAGACTTTGTAGTGAGTCTCATGAAGTGAGAAAGTCTAAAATTCTTGTCAATTAATGACTTCTTTCTTGATTCAACTATATAGTCTCCAATCTATGCACCCAGTTCAGCTTCCAAGTTGTTAAGATTGCATGGGGGCAGAACAATATTACAAGTTGTAAAATATATACCATATGATGTTGATAAACATGTTTCAAGTATACATCCTAGTCTTTATTTCGTTTCCCCGAGAGTCCATCCAGGTTCTGTTAGCACTGCTGTGCTGTCACGCGCTGGGCCTGTGAAAGAGTCTGTGACAGTTCGTGTTTTCTGAATGCCCAATGGGACGCCAGGGGTGCCTCGGCTGAGAGGCCCTTCGGATTTCCCCACACAAAGTTCTTTTAGAAGCTTAGAAAGTTTAACAAGGTTCTTTATTAATGCTTAAAACTTCAATAAATCAAACAAATACTTCAAGGCTTTGAATCAACTGGTAGCTTGTTTAAATCTTGTCCACAATGGACAGGCAACTTTCTTCGTAAACCTTTTCTTCCTTTTATAAGGGAAATTCTTGACCCCTCCTTGGGCAATCTGTATTTAGGCTTTGCTGGCATGGGACCCCTACACCCAGTTCCAATTTGCGTTATGGCTGCCACGAGAGGTCCTTACCAGGCCAAAGTCTCTGTGTAGATTTCCAAGATGAAAGAAGTCCTTTGTTTCCCACCGAAGGCTGGCTGAAAAACTGTGGAGCTGTATTTCTCCAGCAAAGAGCTGGCTGTAGAGTTGTGGAACTAAATTCCCCAACAAAGTCTATGCTATAGTTCTCTGTAGAGCTGTGGGACTGGATCCCCCCAGCAAAGCTGTAAAAGACGAAGCTTTCTACAGGTGAAACTGATTCACGTCCTGTACAAAAGGCTTCTCTGTGTGAACTGAACTAGAGGTCCCCTTATTCCCTCCTTAACCCCCCCAAAAAAGGGATGGAACTAAAGAACATAATGATAATTGATGGGTCATTGGCCCTATGATTGCAAACCAAGGGAAGCTACCTTATTGCAAAATGCATGGAACTTTGGAATACATGCAAACACTCAATAGAAAGGAAAGTAAGTTGGAGCTCCTGGTACAGCCATACCAGCACAACTGCCAATTTTCTCTCCTGTTCATTGCCAGGCATTAGGACTCCAGGTGATAGTAGGCTAGCCTTTTCCATGGAAAATTGTGGAGGAATTCTTTGGCTCATAAACAGAAATGCCATTTTGTAGTGGTTTTTCCCCTTCCCAACATTCCCTCTTAAGTGTTCTCCTTTTCAAACCCGGGTGGTCTAGTTCAGGAGCAGTATCTGATGGTGCGTGACAAGAAGGGAAAAGGGTGTGTGTGTGCATTTTCTATAGCCAGGGGGAAGGAAATTATCTGTTTTTCCCCCACTGAGGTGAAGTTTTTGCTAAGCCCCTGAAGGTTGCACTTGAGATCCAGGCCAGGATTCTTTCTTCAGTTGTTAGAAAACCCCTAACTCAAGGCCCGCTCAAAACAAGTCTGTCTTTTACATCCTGATATAAGATTATGGAAGAAACTGTGTTAATTTGCCTTGGGGACTCATCATATCATTTCTAATAGTCGGTCCCCTCCTTTTATTCTGCAGGAAGAGGTGGGTCGTGTTTCAACACATATTCTGAGGAGTCTAACATCCCTCACAGAATATACTGTCGCTATTTTCTCTCTCTATGATGAGGGACAGTCTGAACCACTCACAGGCAGCTTCACCACCAGTAAGTCCAACTGCATTTCTGAAAGCTTTCCAAGTATTTTCTTTCCTTTTCTGCAAAGTAATGTCATTGTAACAATCTTCCACTGTTATGTTTCTTTTAAAAGGAAAAAGAGTGAAAATCCCATCTTTTCATTCATTTGGCAGTCCAGACGCTTTATGTCAATTAAAGTTAAGCCAAAGTCAAATGATAATTTTGTCTATTATTTTTTAACTGTAGTTACACACACAGAAAGAGAAAGAAATTTAAATACAGGAGAACAGAAAGCAAATCACATTTTATGGGTTCCCCAAACAAATTATATAGATTAAACTAACTAACTATTCATCATCTCTAAGTAGTGTTGCCATTCAGGATTAAATTATATTGATTTTGGATACAATTCTGTAACAAATCAGACAGAACCTTTGAGATAAAAAGAAACAGGTCCATTAATTAGAAGGATTCTATTCTCTTGTTCCCTTTTTCTTGTTGATCTTTTTCAAAAGGGAGAAATAAACAAAGTGTAATGAGTAATGATGCACTGCAGTTCTGTAATGACAGAGGTTCAAGGGATTTCAATCTTGTCATTCTTATGACAATCCAACATAGTAAATGCCATTGAAGAGAAATATGGGATAGGAATGACCTAAGACTACATTTAGCTTAAAACAAGTAAAATTTTAACCAAGGACTTCCTGATTCCTGGACTCATGTGTAGTAGTTTCAGTCTTTCCCAAATCCCAAATTTGGACTGCAACTCCTATGAAACATTGGTCTGTAAGGGATCTAGTGACAGTCAGATGTGTTAACATAACTGGCTCATAACATACGGTAACATAAAAAAAGATTTCTCCTGATGGGCCACAAGTAATGTCTCCAAGTCTTGCTTAATGGCTTCAGAAGCTGCTAGTATGTCTTATTTAGTTTATGTGGTACAGCATTAAGATTATGGTATCTAGACTGATTGATAATTGGCAAATAGAGGGAGAAAACATGGAGACAGTAAGAGACTTTGTATTTCTAGGCATGAAAATTACTGCAGAAGACATTTACTTCTTGGGAAGAGAGCAATGACCAATCCTGTAAAATAGTTAAGAGTAGAGACTTCAAGTTCCTGCATTGAACAGGGTTTGACCAAATGGCCTATAAGGCCCTTCCAACTCCATTATTCTAGGTGCCTGATCACAAGAACAATTTCAAAAAAACATATCAAGTACTAATACTTACAAAATGTCTAACCACCTCATCAGATGGGCTACCTTCCCCATCATATGCGGATTGTTTTCCTCTTTTGAGACGGAACTCATTACATGATGTACGTATACTTCTGGCTCCATTGGAAAAGGGGAGAACAAGCTGCATATGCCATTGCCATAACAACATGGGACTTTCCATGTTGCCTTCAGGCCAATGAAGGGAAGCCCGGTGGTGACGCTTCCCTCCTGTGGAATGGGTATTGAGGTAAGGTGGGTAATGCAGGGAATGACAGATTCTCCACACACTCCACCGAAACCCTATGGATTCACCACAATGCATGGTGAATTCTGAAGATAATGTGATTAGAGGCAACTGAACTCATGAAGACGGTATAAATGAACAAAGGAATGGTAGAAGGATTATGAGAACGGAATCTGATTTTACTGAGGCGTTGATGACCACGTTGTTTTGTCTTGTATTGTCTGTCATGTATGTTGTGTTTTAACTAATTGTGATTGTTATATACATTGTATTGTAAACCGCATTGAGTCGCCGATTTAGGCTGAAAAATGCAGTATAAAAATAAAGCAAATAAATAAATAAATAAATAGATAGATAGATCCTAAGTCACATGTCACCCTAGAGGATGCATTTTCTTCTTTCTGCAAAAGTAATGCATCTGAAAAGATAATGTACTTGTGCATTATCAGAAAGCAAAAGCTTGGATCCCAACCAATGTTTTGGTTGTGGGAGTGTGCTCTCAGCATCCGTAAAATATTATTTGTGCTGTAACCCATTCCTCTTGAGTAACAGGTAACACAACACATTAATAAAACATTTGAGAAACATTTTAAAATACAATTATTTTTAAAATATGTCCACTGGCAGATGACCCATGGGCCTTATTTATAATACCATTAACTCTTCTTGTTTGACTTCCTGTGTCATATTGTTTTGCAGAAAAAGTTCCATCACCTCAATACTTGGAAATACATGAAGTATCAACAGATAGTTTTAGAGTCAGCTGGAAGCCACCATCCTCTGATGTAGCTCTTTATCGGCTGTCATGGATTCCCTTAAGTGGGGAAGAAACTGAAGAGGTGAAGGATCTTGCTTCTTATATGGTTTTTAATTTACTTCTAGTAAATTCATTTTGTGAGTGTGGATCATTGTGTAAGGTGATATTGTTCAAAATTCTTATTCTCGAGATGCAATTGAGTCTTAGTATCCAGACTGTTACAAGAATGTTTTCTTCCATGCCAGAATGAAAAAAAGGTTTCACTGTCCTGTTAGCATCATCAATCAATAAATAATAAATGTAAACAAACATACACTGGGATTTCCACAAAATACCACAATTTAAATCCAGTGGCTAGACCCAATTGAATAGACCCATTGAACCAATGACTGAATTATAAGTCAGTGGGTCCATTCTACTTTGAACTAATGATTGGATTTAGACTATTATGTTCTTCAACTAAACATTCATGAAAACAAAGTTCCAGACTGTGAAAAATGAACAGAAACTTTTGTCACCCTACCCTATGTCCATCTATGCAGAAGAAGAAAATATTATTGGTATGAACCTAGAAGAAAGCATTGTAATATGTGGCATCTAGTAAAGGGAATAAATGAATAAACACAGCTTTTCAGAAGTGAGTAGAGGAGCAAACAAGAGCCCATTGAGGAATGGGCATGCTCTGTGGTCACACAAAACCTGTTGAGAAGGAAGACAAATGGAAAAACATGAGTGAGGAAATGAAATGGAGTATCCTGGAAAAGAGCTGGCAAGAGGAAACTTCAAATAGGAACAGAGAAGGAACTCTGCAGTTCTCTGGAGCTTAACAATTGTTCCTTAGGTTTTTTTAAAGCCTATAGTGCATACAGGTTTTGTGAAAATACAAGCTTTACGGTCCATATGTGACTACTTAGTACAACCCAGAGCAAAAAGGGATGACTGGTTTTTTATAGCCCAAAAATGAAAAAGAAGGAAATGTTAGAGAATGAAAGAGAGGGATGAATATAGGGTGTTCTGCAAGTGTGCTTAATAAATTACATAAATAAAGCCAACTTTCAACTTCTCACATTCTGTTATGTATGTAAAACATTTCTGTTCCACCCTGAAGGGGACTCAGGGCAGAGCACAACATTCAATTCTGGAATGTAAATAAACTATAAACAAACATAAACACTACAATCAATTATCCCTAGGGGCTTGTCAGAGCTATGGCCTCAAAGAGCTATGGCCTTTTACATGTTTTGCATGAGAATCTCTTCTCTAAATCAAGCTAAGAAAGATAACCTATTTTTTCATTTCAGATTGTCTTAAGTGGAGAAGTGGATACACATGACATTGAAGGCTTGCTACCTAACACAGAATATGAAGTCTCCTTGGTAGCTATCTTTGATGATGAGAGTGAAAGTGATGTTGTGGCTGTTCTTGGAACTACACGTAAGACAGAGCATATTATTATCTCTCCCCATTCCCCTGTGAATAATGTGTAGGAAAAGATACAGCTCTAGCTTACATTGATCCCTTATCATTAAGCTGTCATGTATGGTAATATTTTCTTATTTCCTTGATGGCAGTGGCAGATGTTGGGTCTCATACTGCTGGATCCATTCCAGGTTTCCATTAGTTTGAAAGGATCTATCTACAGTACCAAACCTATGTAGGAATAGTGCTCAGCACCTTGGACAGGCTTGATAAAGCCTACTGTTCCCAAACTGTGTGCCATGGAACCCTAGCACTCCACAAAAACCTTAAATATCTTTTAAAAGGCTTTTTAAAAAAAAATCCATGCAATTGTCCAAAGATCTTTTGAAATTTTAACATACCTCTGCTTTAAAAGCAAAACTTGAAGCTGTACCACTAAATGACTACTGGGCAGGACTGATAGATGTATATAGCTGTCAGTAGCCAGAAAGGCTATTTGTGCAATGCTTACCTTTATGTCCACCTAATGATACAAATCAGACTTTTTAGCTTTGGCTTACACCAAAGTTTAGGAGTAAGTTGGATGTTGCCTTGGATTTACTTATACAGCTGTTTATTTATTTATTTACTTATACAGCTGTTTATTTATTTATTTATTTATTTATTTTATTGACAGTATTTATACCCTGCCCTTCTCACCCTGAAGGGGACTCCCATTTACAGAATACACACATATGGCAAACATTCAATGTTGATTATACACTTTATACAATAATACACTTTAAAAGGATAGACAAACACAAACAGAGGTAAAGACAGTTGTTCCCATCATATTTCCGGCATCTTGGAGGCAGTTCTCGACTCCAGCCATTGGGGGGGGGGGTGCTGTCACTCCATCTTCCATGCCGAGGAGCTTTCCTCTTATCGATTGATGTCCTTAAGGGTGCCTTTTTTACCTCCGTACTAAAAACAGTACATTTATCTACACACATTTCTGCTTTCAACCTGCTAGGTGGGTAGGTGAGCTGGGGCTAATGGCAGGTGCTCACCCTGACCTGGGATCAAACTGCTGACCTTTTGATCAGTAGGATTTTTCTGCAGCACAGAGGTTTAGCTTGCTGTGCCAAGTATGGTCCCTTAGACATAAAACCCAGTTACAGAACTTTAAATCAGGCCTTCCAGACAATTAAATCAATGAACTGATTCAAGTAACCCAGATGGGGGTGGGAGGGAGGTGGGGAGAGGGTGGTAAGGGTGGGTGGGGTGGGGGGTTTAAAGGGGTAATTAATCAAGATATACAGTAAAGGGAAGCACAATTGGAACCTGTATCCTAGCCATAAAACATTGTAATCAGTTTTCGATAGTATCTTTTAGATGGCTAAGGTTCGTATTGTATTGTTTTGTTATCTGTATGGAGAAAATAATAATTTTTTTTAAAAAAAACACCCAGTTTCAAAACTATTTTAAGTACAAAAATGAAACAATTACATTCATCACTTCAGATGTGAATGCAATAGTTTCCTATACCAAAATAAATGTTTTTGGTTATATTTAAAACATTTTCTCTTCTATTTCCAAACCTGCAAAGCACTCAGGCAATAGGAGTAGATGAAAGAAGGAAGAACTTTGTGGGTTCACAATGCTGAGGGACAGAGTTAGGGTTCTGCAGGAAGATCAGGAACAGAGTAGGATTCCGTGGGGAGAAAAGTCTTCTGAAGGGTTCCGTGATGTAAAAGCTTGGTAACTGTTAGCTTAGATAATGCCTGGCTAGATTCGCTGGCCCAGTGAGCAGCCAGCCATCACTGCTTGAAGGTAAATATCCTGTATCTATTCAAGGATATTTGTAAATGATGCAGCAAATCTGAGGTCATTTTTGAAGCTCCAGGTTCCTGTAAGATCAACATTTTTTTAAAAAAAGGTGTTTTTCAAGCCTGTGAAATAACTGCCCAATGTCTGTAGACATTTCAAGCTATATTACATCATCTTAAGGCAATTCATAGTGAGAAGACTTGCTTATCTGGAAAGAAAGAAGCAGCATATGTACACTTTCTTCCTCTCTATTCAGATTAGCTTCTGCCACCAGATGTTTTGCTTCCAGGGCTGTATGAAAGTGGGAAATCATTAAAATGCTGGTGTTGAAATGAAATTTTATATTATCATTTATCATTCCAGTTGAAGTGATGACTACTGAAAAGACCACCCTAACCACAGCAAGCACTACAACTTCTCAGCCTACAACAGCAGGTAGCAGAATATACAACATTATTGATGTGTTGGAATTTAATGTAAACAAATATTAGAATTTTATTATATCGAAATTAATAAAATTGATTACATTTTAGAATCACTTAATAATAATAGAATGATCTTCCAACAGTTGCTGTAATGTGAAGTTTAACATTGTAAATCGACTTCAAAATATGTCATATTGTTTCAGTCTTTCGAACAGGAATAAGAAATCTTATTATAGATGATGAAACTACCTCAAGCTTGAGGGTGAAGTGGGACATTACAGATTACAGTGTTCATCAGTTCAGAGTGACATATCTCACTGCCGATGGAGATCGTGGTGAAGAAGCAGTAAGAACGGTTGGTATGAGTTTTTACATGGCTTTGGTTGGGTTTTCAAAGAGAGTTTCATAACAAAGAGGGGAAGGACATTATGTGAATCCTTCCCATTTTGCAAGCGGTGTAGCAGATGCAAATAACAGTCTTGTTCCACATAGTATTCAGTATTTGAAATTGCTGTTATAACTATTTTTAAAGCAAGAGTTTAGCTTTGCTTGCTAGTACTCTATACTCAAAGTCCTCATTTTTCAGGAGGAACATGAAAGATTTCTTTGCTGCTTCTTTGACAGAATGTTATTTCATGTTGCATCTTGTACTCTGTCTTTTTTAATTGCATCTGTATTTCTCTATCAGTAAAACACCAAAAAGAGTGATTAATTGACAATAAGTCTCTGCAAGCTGTTAGCCTTTCCACTTCCATTTCTTTCTTGAAGTTTTGGTAGAAAGTGTTTTAATGCCATCTTTTGCACCAAATGTGGATGACTCCTAAGTTGCAAAAATAAACACCCTTTTGAAAGCATGTCCACAATCCTACATTATTATTATTATTATTATTATTATTATTATTATTAGATACTCAACAAGATCAGTAAACAGCAAAGAAGATCTATATGCTGGCTTTTGTATTGGGTAACACTTCAGACACTTCCCAAGTGTCTAGGACTATGTAATGTATCGGTGAATAATGCATGCAGACCTGAGTAGGGTGACCTTTTGCATCTGACAGATGGTAATTTTGTCAGCACCAATTGTTTTCAAGTGCTGGCCAAGGTCTTTAGGTACCACACCCAGTGTGCCGATCACCACTGGAACTATCTTTAATGGCTTGTGCCAGAGTCTTTGCAGTTTGATCCTTAAATCCTTGTATTGTGCAAGCTTTTCCAGTTGCTTCTCATCAATTCTACTGTCGCCTGGGATTGCAACATCAACAATCCATACTTTTGTTTGTTATTATTATACATATTATATTTATTTATACTCCACTTTATCTCTCCAAATGGGACTTAAAGCGGCTTGACGTAAAAGCATTAGAATACAATTTAAAATATACAAACGTTCAAATATTAAAACAGAATAAAAAACAAACTGCACTACAAAATTCACATATTCAAAATTAAAAAGCTATGAGCTCCCACTAGCAGTGCGAAGTAATACAGCCAGATCCAGGTTTAAACGCTCACTAAGTAAGCTGTAAGGAAGTGGTAATTCCCTTTTGGTCTTCCTGATGTTGAGCTGCAAATCTCATAATCCTTCCCTATGTTGATTGTAGATGATGGGAACTACAATCCAGCAACATTGAAAGGTTCACATGGTGCCCATTCTTGCTTTTTGGCCTTTGTTAATATAAATTCACTATTTTGTGAATGGTGGTGATGACTATAGGTATTTGCAACATTTGAAATGGTTAAATTTCTATCTGTTTCTGCTAAACCTGGCCCCAGACCAATATGTACTCATTATTTGGCACATGTGCTGCTGTGCTCCAGATGTACGATATCACCAAGAAAGATACGCTGAACAGCTGAGGCTTTTCCTGTGGTTACACTGCATCTAGCCAAGCATTTGCCTTAATGACAGGAGTTGGAAATCAGTTCCCTAAAACACTCGAGGCTCGAGCTTTGTTTCATCTCTTGACAATCACATATGATACAGCTCTGCATTCTTGTCATCTCTCAGAGTGATGGTTGTTCAGGTTCTGACTTCAGTGGACACTTTCCATATTGTCTCCCTGGATGCCAGGAAAGCCCCTTGACTTCTTGCCATGAAACTCCCTCCTGTAGAGGATTTTTCAGCTGTGTTCTAGATTTTCATACAAGCCATGCCTGTTTAGCTTCACCATTCACTTGACATAAAGAGAGGACAGGTCCAAAAATGCACTCAACACTCACCTCTGGCTGTCCATTCTGGGGAAACATCACTAATGTCGAACAAGCTGCCTTTAAGGCTAGTGTATGCATTGCTATTGATCTTTTCAACTGTGTACACTTGAGATATTTTGAAGAGGTTTACATGGAGGTTAGAGCAATATTTTGCTTTGAGCACCAGTTTGGAAGGAAAGACAGGGTATAAATATAGTTAAAATAACCAGATGCAGTAGTAACAACAACAGAAGCAATAGCTGTAGGAATATTTGGCACCAATAGCAGAGTAAAATACACCATTATCAGTGCTACATATCGGCTTATAGCAGGAAATAGGAGAAAATATACAGAATGCTCTGGTAAGGTTTTGAAAAGGTAGAAATGTACTTTTATTATTTTGTGCAATACATCTCATGTAAAAGAGTACATAGACTAAAGAACGTTACCTAACTTTGGTAAAAAAAACTCCCTAATTCTGACTCTCGTGTGTCTCTGTAAGGCATCTTGAGGCAGATAAATCTTATTGCTCTTCAACCAGCAAAATCACAAGACAACACCATGTTGTGATTTAACTATGGGCAACTTTTATTATATGTTACCAATCAATCTCTGTGTGATCTGCCAATCCATTTTACAATTCAACGTGAACTTGAACTTGACCTTGACCTTGAACATGAACGAACTTGAATTTGATATTTACTCAGATGAGGTGGTGGCCCCACATGACCACGTCATTCTCCGACCAGGGTGAGACACCATGGTTCCAGGATGCAACCCACATGTTGCTCCCATGGGACTCTCCAGGTAACGGGTGGAGACTTTAGCACACTCCCCTCTCCTGTGGTGCACACCAGTATATGCATGTATATGTAATACGTTTTGATGCCCTCTCAACCCAATTTGCCTAAATTGTGCAGTTTAGGGTAGGCGGAACCCTCCCCCCCCCCAGAACATGGGGGTTCCTACTCGGTCCCTAACAGCAACCCTTGTAAAATGTAGCGGTGGCGAGTGGGTGGGTCAACTTCTTTGGCCGAAGTGAGCTGAGCTAGGCTCACCTTCCCTTGGCCCTACTCGCAATGAGTCCCCGCTAGGACTCTTTTGTCTGTCCCTTCACTGGAAGAGAGCAAAGTGCTTCCTCACTTTGCTCCCTTCCCTTCCCCTCCCCCCATGCTGAAGACAGGAAAGGTGTTATGCTCATAATCCACAGTTTAAGAAGCAGTGCCCTAAGCAACAGGTTGCATACAATGTAATTGCCCTGATTTCTCAGGAACAGTCCCAGTTAATCTTCAGTCTTCCTACCTTTTCTGCTGCTTTTGAAATGTTCTAGTTTGTCTCTCTTCCTCTTCCTCTTCCTTTCTCCTTCAGTTTCCTTCAGTTGCTGCCAACTGAATTCAAAGTGCAAAAGTAGTTTGTGCTCCATTAATATAGAAGTGACTCGAAGGAGTTGATGTCTTGTCCTTTTCAGTAGAGTCAGGCAAAAGTAAACAACTGCAACCTCTATTGACTTAGATTTTCTTCCTCACTGGTAATTTCTTTCTTCTTGTCTGCCTTCTGATATTGCTTGGCTACATGTGTCTCAGTTTCCATTTGTGAAATATTGGTGGGAATCTATTTGGCCACTATATGGACAAAATATCAGATTATATCACATTTTGTGTAATGAAGTATGATCAAAGTATGATCCCTCTTTTTTCATGATGCACACTTTGATAATGTTTAATTTAAAAGTTAGAATCCTCCAATCTTGGCGGTTTTAATTCTATTGTATTTTATCAGCATTGGCAAAGATAACTTATGGCCATATTGCTAGACTCCATCTTTTCCAACCATAGCTAGACCCTTCATTTCATTATTCATGCTCTGCATTTCCATATAACTCCTAATTTTGAAAAAAAAACAAAACCTCTCCCTCCACTAAATGCACCTATATTTATTAACCACGCACCATTTTGAAAGCACTAAACTGACACAATGGCATTGGGTTTGCAAGGCCTAACTGGGGCTATTAATGATCAGGAATCTTGGAGATGTCTTGTTTATAAATCTCTATACGTTGAAGGAGGCTTGATGGCATCCAGCAATAACAACACTCCTGTCTCTCCAGTCAGAGAAAGCAAACCATTCTTAACAGAATATGTTACTTACACAATAAGTTATACTTACACAATAAGACTGGTTATTTGTGTCAAGATAAAATGAAATGATAGAATAGAAACAACATATCTGGGTCATATCAAAAGTTTAAACATACCTGTTTTAATAACAATTCACAGCACAAAAAGTGAAGGAAACTTGATTTTCTTCAATAATATCATCAAACGCCAATTTTTCAGATTCATTGAGATGTTAAACAACCCACAAAATAAATCTGTAGTGTCACAATAGTAAAAGAAAATGCTGATAACGATGATGCAACAATGCTAAATGCATATAAAAAGAGTTTACACCTTCATGTATAAAATCTTCTACATCTCTGATTTAAATTCAGAAATCATGGCCCTTCTCTCGATCCCGCCTGCCTCACAGGCACGTCTGGCGGGGACGAGGGAGAGGGCCTTCTCGGTGGTGGCCCCCCGGCTGTGGAACACTCTCCCTGCAGACATCAGACAGGCGCCCTCCCTTATGTCCTTCCGAAAAAGCCTTAAGACATGGCTGTTCGAGAAGGCATTTAATTAAGTGCTATAAAAATGTGGTAAAGACGACTGGAAAGGAACAAGGAATATGAGATTGGTTATGATTCCACTATGAGACGAAGCGGATTTTTAGTGTAATTTTGTAATTGTTGTATTGTTAATATGTTGTTGTAATTGCCTCTTTGTAAATTGCCTTTTTATATGTGTTGTACACCGCCATGAGTCGCCCTAAAGGGCTGAGAATGGCGGTTAATAAATGCATCAAATAAATAAATAAATAAATAAATAAATAAATAAATAAATAAAATTGTTGGTTCCAAATACATTTCATTGAGGCAAGGGGTGTAACATCTTCACATACGTAGTAGAACACAAGGTTCCCCCGCCTTTTCTTTTTGTGCGGTGACATTGAAACACTCCTAAAGACTGAGATGGGGGTGGCATCAAAGCTGATTCTCAGTCTTTTTTGGTTTGTCATTTTCCCCTCCCTGTACAGGTAATGGTCCCTGGAAGGCAAAACAATTTGCTTCTTCAGCCTCTGCATTCAGACACTGAATATAAAGTTATGGTCACGCCTATTTTTTCTGATGGGGAAGGTGCCAGCTTATCAGTTCCAGGAAAAACCCGTGAGTATAAAGAATTTCTCTTTCCATCAAGGTCATAATGTAAGCAAATACAGGGTGAGGCAGCATAACTTCCTTTTTTCAAAACTTATTAAAACCCAATGTATGAATCAGAAATTTTTATTTTATTTTTTATAATATAAGTGCATACCTAAAGTTTTGTTTTACGTAGTTTTGAAGATCAAATTAGGTAGGTGACTTCCCCCATTCTCCATTCTCCATACATGGAGTAAACCGATTTCTGGTGTTTGTCATGCCTCTTGCCAGCATAGAAGCATTATGTTAACAATTTCTTCCTGGATGTTGGTCTTCAAATATTGTAGGGTCCTTGGACAGTTCACATAAACACGGGATTTCAAAAAAACCCATAGAAAAAAATCACAAGGGGCCAAATCTGGAGAGCGGGCTGGCCACGCCAAATCCACTCGAAAAGTAGGCCTCAACGGCAAAAGCACGCTCCTCACTGTTCCAACACATGATGGCGACTGAACTGTGTCAGGACAAAACTTTATACTCCCACCTCTCGAATGAGACCACTAGTGCTCTGCTACGTCTTCAACCAACTGAATGGCGCGCATTTTAAAAAAGGAAGTTATGCTGCCTCACCCTGTACAATCAGGCTTCTGCATTTGCAGTGGTTAGGGCACAGGTCCCTTCCCCCAATAAATAGCAAAACTACATTTATTTTAAACCCAAGATAGCATCTCCTTAGAACTTTCTAGGACTCTTCTGCCAGAAGTTGTCCAGAGAGTCACACTGGAGGACCTAGAGATTCTAAAAGAGACCATATAAATCAAATCTGAGAACGATCAAAACCACAAAAATTAAATCTGCAAATGTGGAAGCCCGGATGTATCTGCTTTGAACCAAACTGGGACAAACCTGGAAAAGTATATAATTCATGCTGTGTTTTCTTTCTAGTACCCTTATTTGCCCCACAAAATCTAAGAGTGTCTGATGAATGGTACAACCGACTGAGGATTAGCTGGGATGCTCCCCCCTCACCTACAATGGGATACAGGATTGTGTATAAACCTGTAAACAGTGAGTGCCAATACAATTTATTTCTATTTTCTGTAAATATGCTACTTGCTTGTGAGTTTAGACATGTAAATACCATGCACATGTTTACTCAAGAGTAAATCTCACTTTGTCCAGTGAGGCTTCCTCCTTTTAAGTTTGTATTGGATAGCAAGCAACCATGGAGAGGAACTAAAAGTCTTGTGCAGTTCTTTTATGCTTTTTTTTTTTTTGCAAACTTCGTTTATTGTAGGAAAAAAGTTTCAGCTGCTTAGATTATCATTTGCAGACTGTGAAGTAGGGAATAAGATTTCTATTACACCTGTTTTCCCAGCCAAAATGCTCTCTCAGCTGTTTTAACTAATCTGAGGGAAATATGTAAGTGTATGTATTTTCTTACCATGGAGGGTCAGGGGTATAATCAGCTGAAAATGGGGGTGTTGGGTGTAGGAAAATCGATGGCTGAGTTCCACTCATATGACATTTCTCTCATTCCCCAATGCTCTGTTCCCAACCTTAGATGTTCAGTTTTGTAGATCAAAAATTAGCATGTAAAAATATTATTCTTCACTCTAAAGTAGGAGCAGAAAATTCAGTGTATATGTGTCTTGATAAATAGTTCTGTTTTAAAGACTTATTTACAAGGCTGTATTAAATCCCATTAAATATGATTTTATTGTGGTGATTTCTAAAATGTTTTTCATATAAAGTCTATTCATTTTAAGCTTTTAGAATTAGATATACAGGACTTTTCAGAAAACGAAAATGCCAGAACCAATATACAGATGGGGAGTGAAAGTCCTTTAAGTGTAAATGTTGGCCATAATCATGTTTAGTAAACATACCATTTCTATCAGAGTTTTTTTTTTAGGCGAGGAGAGGGTGGAATATTGTTTATACTAATATTAAATATGTAAATTTAATATTACAGGAAGGGAGATTCCACCTGAACATTAAGAAGAACTTCCTAACTGTGAGAGCTGTTCAGCAGTGGAACTCTCCACCCCAGAGTGTGGTGGAGGCTCCTTCTTTGGAA
This sequence comes from Anolis sagrei, assembly GCF_037176765.1. Taxonomy (NCBI): domain Eukaryota; kingdom Metazoa; phylum Chordata; class Lepidosauria; order Squamata; family Anolidae; genus Anolis; species Anolis sagrei. The sequence continues at coordinate 21,652,553 of NC_090024.1, read as the reverse complement.
GCTTTTAAACAGAGGCTGGATGGCCATCTGTTGGGGATGCTTTGAATGTGATTTCCCTGCTTCTTGGCAGGGGTTGGACTGGATGGCCCACAAGGTCTCTTCCAACTCTATGGTTCTATGATTCTATGAATAGCACAGCCAGAATGGTTGATCTTCAAAATAATATCAGAAAGAGCAGGAGCAAAATCTGGGACTTTCTGGTCTTTTTAATCACACATATTCTCTAAGTCACTGATACAGGACTCCAGCCAACTTTTTTTTAGTGATCAGAGACAAGTAAAATGATATTATGAAATGTAGATTTACCAAAATATTTATTTTTTGGCCAAAATAAACTGTGTTCTTTCTTTCTTCCTTTCTTCCAGTCCCTGGGCCAGCCCTCGAGACTTTTGTGGGAGATGATATCAACACTATCCTCATTCTGAATTTGTTTAGTGGAACGGAATATAACGTTAAAGTATTTGCTTCATACTCAACAGGATTCAGCGATGCCTTAGTAGGTGTAGCCAAAACATGTAAGAATCTTCAATTTCTTGTTATCCAGCTTGTAGTCTCCATGGGCCATATTTCAATCGCAGAGGTATGCTGTGAACAGAAATCTGAATGGAATCATTTCCCTTCCTTGTTTTTTCTTGAGGAAATATGGTGTTTGTGCTGTTAATATGACACCTGGGATGTTTTCATGAGTATCATAAATAATGTTAGACACCACAGAACCTCTGCTGAATATTGTGGATTTGGTACAGGAAATAGAACATAAGTATTTTAAAATCAATGGGCATTGTGATTACCACAGCACTATTAAGTTATAGTGGAACTTATAGTCTATTCAAACCTAGGGCTCTTTCACACTACACAATTATAGCATGGAGATTCCACTTGCAGATATTGTCATTGTTTGTGAAGGAGGAGGAGGAAGACAGTGGCCAGAAGGAACTGTAGTTATTAAATATGTTGGTTAGGATAACCAGGTGATCATTTAAACTATGAGGGTTGAATGAAAAGGCATGCCTCCACCTTTGTTACTTGGGTTTGGATGGGAATATTTTAATAAATCGAACGCAGAAATAATCCTTAGAATGTGCTCTTTAACTACCACTATTCACTTTTCCACATAATCACCAGACAATTGGATACATTTCTGCCAACAATGAACAAATTTTCTGAAGCTGTCAAGGAAGAAGTCAACACTCTTCTTGTTGTTTCCACAACCAGCGTCTCACAGTTCTCTCAACGTCTTCATCAGAAGCATAATCTTTCATTATCGGGAACAGATGGAAGTCAGATGGTGCTAAGTCTGGACTGTATGGAGGATGTCATACAGTGGTGAAATCCAGTGTCTGAAGTTTCAAATTTGTGCGCTTTCATTTCAGGCATCAGCATCCCGGGTACCCATCGTGCACAGATCTTCTAGTAGCCAAGTCAAGCAAAGCAATAATGTGACCTACACGTTCTTGTGAAATGCTGATTATGCTTGAAATTTCTCTCTGAGTGATACGACGATTTTCCTGAATCAATCTGTCAACCTTTTGCTTGTGAAACTTGGTGGTTGCTGTCACAGGATGTCCAGCTCTTTGTTTGTCAAGCAAGTCAGATGCCCCCACCTCAACATCTTTAAACTTACTCACCCAATGATGCACAGTACTCACATCAACACAATCACCATAAACAGCTTGCATTCTCTGATGAATCTCCTTTGGGGTGACACCTTCTGCTGTCAAGAATTCAATGACTGCATGTTGCTTAAGTCGCATTGACCGAGCATCTGCGCAGGGTTCCATACTTCGCACTTTAACAACACAACCGTTCAATGCTAAGGCTTCACACCAAAATGGAACTATAGAAGAGGGTCTACTGAACAAGCCAGTACCTACCGCATACCAGTACCGCCATCTGTTGACGAGTTACAAAGGTGGAGGCATTACTTTTCATTCAATCCTTGTAATTCTTCATCTTCAAGGAGCTTGGAGACTTTAATATCTGAAACAGCACTACCACCCAAAGCTACATTACAATTAACATTTGAAACAATGCAGGGAAGTTACTTTCAAAACAGCTCCTGAAACTGAAATGTCTATGTGGATGGATATAAAGTGTGAATTGTTTCTCCAGGCAATTTTTTTACAAAAAATTCTAACATTTAGAAAAAATAGCTGTTCCTATCTTAGTAGTAGAGTTTTTTTTTAAATGTATTCACACATTTCCCTCTTATACATTATATGATGATCATTTCTACCTGTATCCTCCATTGCAGTGTACTTAGGAGTGACAAATGTAGCAGCCTATCAAGTTCGAATGACAAGCATGTGTGCCCAGTGGCAACTTCACAGACACGCAACGGCATACAGGATAGTGGTAGAATCTGTTGCTGGTAAGTTAGCATATCGCATCATATTCATCAGATATTAAAGCATTCTGTTACCTTGTTCTGAAATAATATTCACCACAACCTTACAGCAACCCTGTTCTGATGTTTCTGGCATAGGCCAGATCCAGACAGGCCTTTATCCCAGGAGAATCCCCATTTTAAAAACATGGATTTTCCTGGGGGCCTGAGGATTGATTTTCCTCCTCCCCCCCCCCCCCCCCCCCCCCCGCTCTCCTGGGGCATCATTTCTATGCACTGAGAGAGCTGGCCAAAGCCTGTAATTGAGGCTGGGTAAGTTTTCATTACTTTTCAAAGGGGTCTGGGGGATTCAGGGGAGGGGAGTGGACATTCCCACAGTTTACCGAGCTTATTTAGCCTGGTAAACTGTGGGAATACTGTCTGGACTGCAGTACTCTGCAGCCCAGATCTGGAAATACTGGGTTTATCCCGTACCTTCCAAGAAGGAGTGGAATAAACCCACTAACTAATTAATTAGCTACAAGCCAGGATTTTCCTAGTTTGCAGCAATTTAATTCGGGACCATTCAGAACTTTGTCTGGACAGTTCCAAATTAAAGGTACTGCTTGGATGGGCCATAGAAAACCTGAGTGTTTAATATTATTGTAAAACTGATATTTCATCCCTACCGCACAGAATGATTAACAAACCTAATGTATTTTCCTATCAGGCACAATCCATTAAAGAGTTCTCCTTTGCAAACTGTCTTGAAAGGAATGGGTGCAGTAGAAGAGCAGAGTAGTGTGTATTCAGACTATTTCTGTAATTTTTTAATTATGATTTATACAATTTCCTTTTAATTGTTTTTGCTGCCATATTATTAACATACTTTTGGATTACCAAAGTAAAGACTTCCCATTTAAAACTGGGACATTAAGATATAAAATCAAATAGTAGAGGCAACTATGTCATATTTTGGTTAGGCTGTTAAGCAATATCTAGAGGGGGAATACATGAATCTTGTTTTGATATGCATAAGAGAACATGCATAGAAGGGGATCAAGATTGTAATAGTTCCAGCCTGTTCTAACACATTCCTCTACATTCATTAACACCTTTGAGTGTATAATTGCAAGCACGTAGGTCTGTTTTGGAAAGCAGAGTTCAAATTTCAAGAGGGACATCCTACACCTGGAGACTCATTATAGAAACTTAACTGTAGATCAGGAATCTATTTACATGAACCTGTATATAGGCATATAGTGAGGATATATGCCTCATTCACACTGTAACAACATTGCTTTCTTTCTTCTCGTCCATGCTAAAGCGTAATGTCTTTTCCAAAGTACTTTTTTTTCTTTTACAAAGGAGAAACAGAATATTTCCAATGTATTGTCAAAGGCTTTCATGGCCGGAATCACTGGATTGTTGTAGGTTTTTTTTGGGCTATATGGCCATGGTCTAGAGGCATTCTCTCCTGACGTTTCGCCTGCATCTATGGCAAGCATCCTCACTACCTCTGAGGATGCTTGCCATAGATGCAGGCGAAACGTCAGGAGAGAATGCCTCTAGACCATGGCCATATAGCCCGAAAAAACCTACAACCCAGAATATTTCCAGTTTACCATGCATCATTTTGTAAAGATTGAACACTCTTTGTGGGTTTGACTTTTGCAGTTCAGGCCAGACTATTAACAGAACCACATTCTGTATACAAACTGGCCTGACCCTTGCAATCTGTGGGGGAGGCCCTGCTCTCGGTCCCACCCCCGTCTCAAGCATGGCTGGTGGGAATGAGAGATGGAGTCTTCTCCGTGATTGCTCCCCACCTCTGGAACTCCCTCCCAAAAGAATTAAAAACTGTTCTTTCTCTCCTCACTTTCAAAAAACTGCTAAAAACCCACCTATGCACTTTGGCGTATGGAGAGGAGGAAGCCTAACATTCTATACTTTTGCTTAGATATGTTACATCTTGTCTTGAGACTGGAACTAACTTCAGCCTGTTCGTTATGGCACATCATATCTTTATAAGGTTTTAACTTTTGTTCTTAGTTGATTTTATTTTGTGTTTAAATTTATATTAACTGTTATATCCGGATGGGTTATTTAAGTTCTTACTGTCAGTTACTTTGTTTGTTATTAAGTTCAATGTTAGGTGGTTTTTATATTGTTCAATATGATCTGATATAATTTGTTTCAATATTTTCCCCCCTTTTTTGCATTGAATGTTTGCCATACATGTTGGAAACTGCCCTGAGTCCCTTTGGGAAGACAGAGTGGTCTACAAATAAAGATTATTATTATTTGATTAAAATGTTATCTCTAGGTCCTCCCATTTAGCTCCATCAGAATAGGATAATAGAATCGCACTGGGGAACTTAGAGATTCTTAGAGAGATAACATCTCTAGAAATCTCTAGATCTTTTAGTGCAATTTTGTGGTCAACCTACAGCAGACGGTGACCATAATGTCATGCTGGAGGACTGAGAGATTCATAGAAAGGGTAAAACACATATCAATTTTGGAAGGTCCAAACATTTGTGGATTCCTTTCTTTCCTTAGATACACAAAGGTTCTTATTAATTTATTTTAATTTTATAAAAAGAACAACAATGTCTTAAGCTTTTTAATTACAGATGGGACATCAGAAGAAGTACTTGTTGGTGGAGGAACGTCTAGACACTGCTTTTTTGAACTCATTCCTGGTACAGAATACAAAATCAGTGTCCATACTCAGCTTCAAGAAATAGAGGGACCTGGTGTTAGCATACTGGAAATGACATGTAAGTGAATATATTTTTTTAAATATCATGTCACTTGAGCATAATTCCTGCTGCCATTATCAAAAGCAGGTAGAGTTTTTATCTTCTCATTCTCCCCATTGACTGGTATGATAGTGGGGAGCCGTGACAGTGTGGGGTTCCTGCTGGTGTACCGTCCACCTCGCGATCCAGTAGCCTCCCTGTCTGAGCTAGCGGAGGTGGTCTCTAATTCGGCCTTGGTTTCCCAGCGCCTGGTGGTGTTGGGAGATTTTAACATCCACGCTGAGACCACCCTATCTGGCGCAGCTCAGGACTTTATGGCCACCATGACGACCATAGGACTGTCACAGATAATATCTGGCCCCACTCATCAAGCTGGACATACTCTCGACCTTGTTTTCGTGGCGGACAACGAAATGATCAGAGTGGAAGATCAAAACATCCTTCCGGTGTCATGGTCTGATCATTATCTGATCACTTTTAGACTTGCTGCGACTCTTAACCTGTGGAGGGGTGGAGGACAGATTAAAATGGTCCGCCCTAGGAGACTGATGGATCCGGAAGGATTCCTGAGGAATCTTGGGGTTCTTCCTGCCTTGGAGCCTGGCGATTCTATCGACGCCTTGGTAACTCTCTATAATGGGGAGATGTCCAGGGCGTTAGATACGATCGCTCCCGAACGCCCCATCTCGTTGCGTCGTGACAGACCATCTCCCTGGTTCACCGGGGAGCTGGCTGTGATGAAGCATACGAGAAGGGGGCTAGAGCGCAAATGGAGGAAATCTCGGGCCGTCTCTGATCGAGCACGGGCTAAAGCCTCTCTTAAGGCATACTCCGTGGCTATACGGGTGGCCAGGAAATCATTCACGACCACCCGTATAGCGTCTGCAACTAACAGATCATCGGAGCTGTTTCGGGTCGTGGGGGAACTCCTCCACCCACCTGTGGTCGAGGAGGTCACTGACGACCCAGCAGCTCGGTGTCGCAATTTCGCACACCATTTTGCAGATAAAGTCGCTCAGATACGCCTCGAGCTCGACTCCAATTCTATCGCAGTGCCAGAAGAGGTGACGGAGGCACCTGCTTGTCCATCCTTGTGGGATTCTTTTAGGCTTGTTCTTCCTGAGACCGTAGAGGAGGTTCTTGGGGCTGTGAGGGCGACCACCTCACCTCTAGACCCATGCCCATCTTGGCTCATTAAATCAGCCAGGGAGGGGTTGGTTGACTGGTTTGTATTGATTGTCAATGCATCGTTGGAGCAAGGGATTTTTCCATCTGGTTTGAAACAGGCAGTGGTTCGTCCACTCCTCAAAAAAGCTTCCCTTGACTCCACGGTGCTGAATAACTACAGGCCAGTCTCCAACCTCCCTTTCTTGGGTAAGGTGCTGGAGCGGGTGGTCGCCTCGCAGCTCCAGGGCTTCCTAGACGATACCAACTACCTAGATCAGGCACAGTCTGGTTTCAGGCCTGGCCATGGCACCGAGACAGCCTTGGTCGCCTTGGTGGATGACCTCCGCAGAGAGCTGGACAGGGGGAGTGTGACCCTGTTGGTTCTCCTGGACATCTCAGCGGCTTTCGATACCATCGATCATGGTATCCTTCTGGGTCGTCTCTCTGGGATGGGCCTTGGGGGCACGGTTCTGTCGTGGCTCCGGTCCTTCCTGGAGGGACGCACCCAGATGGTGAAGCTGGGAGACGCCTGCTCGGACCCCTGGCCTTTGACCTGTGGGGTCCCGCAAGGCTCTATTCTGTCTCCCATGCTCTTTAACATCTACATGAAACTGCTGGGAGAGGTCATCCGGAGTTTTGGAGTTGGGTGCCATCTCTATGCGGATGACACACAACTCTACTACTCCTTTCCACCTAATTCCAAGGAGGCTTCTCGGGTGCTGGACGAGTGCCTGGCCGCTGTGTCGATCTGGATGAGGAAGAACAGGCTGAAGATCAATCCCGACAAGACAGAGGTCCTCCTGGTCGATCGTAAACCGGATCGGGGTATAGGGTGGCAACCTGTGTTGGACGGGGTTACACTCTCCCTGAAGCCACAGGTCCGCAGTTTGGGTGTCCTCCTGGATTCGTCGCTTACACTTGAGGCTCAGGTGTCAGCGGTATCCGGGAGGGCCTTTGCACAACTGAGACTTGTGAGCCAGCTGCGACCATACCTCGTGAAGGCGGATCTGGCCGGGGTGGTCCACGCCTTGGTCACCTCTAGAATGGATTACTGCAATGCGCTCTACGTGGGGCTGCCCTTGAAGACGGCTCGGAAACTACAATTGGTCCAGCGGGCAGCAGCCAGGATGCTAACTGGAGCTCATTATCAAGAGAAGTCAACCCTCTTGTTCAAGGAGCTCCACTGGCTGCCATTTATTTTCCGAGCCCAATTCAAGGTGCAGGTGCTCACCTACAAAGCCCTGAACGGTTTGGGACCACCCTACCTGCGTGACCGCATTTCCATCTACGAACCCACACGCTCGCTCCGGTCATCTGGGGAGGCCCTGCTCGTGATCCCACCTACGTCGCAAGCGCGCTTGGTGGGGACGCGGGACAGGGCCTTCTCTGTGGTGGCCCCCCGACTTTGGAATGCCCTTCCAAAAGAGCTTCGTCAGGCCCCTACTCTGGCAGTTTTCAGAAGGAACCTAAAAACTTGGCTGTTCCGATGTGCCTTCGCAGATTAGGAATCCCCATCCCAAGTCCTAGATGCACTTTAGCACAACTAATGTTGCTGCACACCGCACTTTTAATCCTACGTTCCTCCTGCCATCTCAGCACTTTTAACCCTGTACCTCATTGCGCTGGCCGAACCAGTTTTAATAGTGTCTTGATGTATGGTCATTGTGGTTATTTTGCTTAATTGTTTGATTTGCTTTGTTTATTGCTGTGTTATGTTTTCTATTGTATTGTGTTTTGTGGCTTCGGCCCGTGTAAGCCGCATCGAGTCCTTCGGGAGATGCTAGCGGGGTACAAATAAAGTTAATAATAATAATAATAGTGCTAGGGATTTTATCTTAAATTGGAAAAACAGCTGAAAATAGGTTACATTGTGAATTTGTGCAAGGAGACATCAAATTGCCCTTTTCAGTCCAGAGCCTGGAAAAGTTACTTTTGATTACATCTTCTGGAATGGCTATCTAGCATCACCAATGGCTCTTCTACCTAGCAGATTCAGGGAGATGGTTCGCAAAGTTTCCCCGGTCTGGACTTGTTATAAGAAAGATAGAAATGAAGAATATTTAAATCTTTTACTTCACTTGGGAATCTTAATAGCTTTTGTTTCATCTTGTTCATGACTATCATTGGCTTTAAATCCTCATATTCTGTCAGCTTTTCCAGTTGTTTCTCTTCAGTCTTTCTGTTGCCTGGGATGATGATGATGATGATGATGATTATTATTATTGAAAGAAGGTTGCTATACTAGAGTGGGGTCTTCTTATCCCTTTTAGGAGTGAAAAGCAAGTGTCTCACAAAATGTGTCTAAAACCTAGATAGAAAACTGCTGAACAAGAGTACTGTTTTGTGAAAGAAACGCTAACATACAAGCCGAAGTCTTGTATGTTTTAGGGCCGAGTAGAGAGAGAGAGAGATGTCACCTATCATCGCCATGTGAGTCTTAGCATAGAAGTATTTGCTTGGCAGCAGCCATAGCATTCTCCAGCCTGTCTTTGATCATGAGGTCCTATTCAGTAGCAACAGGAGACATGTGAAGGGGAAGGAATTTGTGAGTGAGGAAGCGAGTGTTTAACTTCTCTCCTGCCCACCACTTTTCCTCCAGATGAGTTTCCTAAAAGGTGTGGAAAATATGCCTATGGAAAGAAACCCCCTTTTTGGCTGCTGTTTCTTCCTGGCAAATCCCTACCTTCCTGCACCTGCATGGCAAACACAAACTAGGCTGATCTATTTTTACCACTGAACATAGGACTGTCTTCCTCAGCAATATCCATCTCACAATTATATTCTGTATGACCATAAACATAGTAGTGACTACTCCAGAAAGCAAAGAATTTTACCAGGAATCCAATACAGCAGGTCTTACTCAACTTTTTCCACTTGCAGCCCTTTCCACCTGAGAAATATTTATGTGAACCTATCTATATAGGTATATAAAACAGGCACAAATCAATATTTGCAAGGTTTGCTGAACAGTCTGATTCTCCATTTTGTGAAGTGCAGTGGAAGCATTTTCTGCAGAGTCCACTGTAAACACTGTAAATGGGTGGTAACAATTTTTATGACCTGGCATTAAGCTCAGAGGACCCAGTTTTGGGTTGAGAGAGACCCACAGTATAAGAAGCAGTGCAATAGAGCAACAGAGAATAAACTTTGGGCTTGTGGGTGTATTATTTCTTGTTATTGCTTCTGTTAATATTTTACTGTAACCTATTAGTCTACAAGAATCCACTAATCAGAGCCATGTGCAAAATCGTCCAGAGGTTGTATGTAGAGTCAACTATTAATTGAATTTTGGAGCTGTATTCCACATCTGGACATCTGGGTGACAATAGATAAATATATTATTCTAACATAAAGAATCAAAGTGGCCAATGTTTCTGCCCAAAAGCAAAAGAAATAAGTAATTAGCACAGACCAACGATACTGATTTTTTTAAAAAAATTAACTTACTTTTGAAAACATCTGGAAATAATAATCTTCTTACTGGTGCACTCTAAATTACCTAGTTTATCTCCTGTTTGGTTTCAATCTACATTCTCCCCATCCCTGGAATGTGATCTTCCTCTTTTCTTACTGCCTTCTATTTTAAGAAGCATTGTTGTCTTTTCTAGTGCGTAATCTGTTTTTCATAGATGATCCAAATTATGACCATTTCAGTTTAGTCATCTTGGCTTCTAGGGAGAGCTCAGGCTTGATTTGCTTTCTAAGGTACCATATCCATACCATACCATGTCCTCAGAACTCTTCTCCATAACCATATATCAAATGAATGGATTTTCTTCTTACTAGCTGTTTTCACTGCCCAGCTTTCACAACCATACATAGGAAATATGATGGCATGGGTCATCCTAACTTAAGTATTCAGTGATACATCTTTACACTTCATACTCCTTCAGAATTTCTGTGGTACAAATATATTGCTTTGTTTTTAGTATTAAGTTTCCCATTATTGTTCTTTTATTTCTCCCTTAGTACCTTTCCCAACTGAGCCACCATCTACTCCTTTAACGACTACCCCACTGCCAACCATTCCTCCTGCAAAGGAAGGTAAGTGGTTTTGGTGACAAAACATTGAAATATATATATTAAAAATAACCTTCTTCTGTTAGGCAAACAGTTTTTTTAGTTCTTCCAGATGGTCAATAAAATCTCACATTTTAGAACAAAAGAAGGAAGAATTCTTAGTTAGAGAGGGGAGAATTCAGCCTTAGAAGTGGAATTCCATTGTCCTTTAACTTCCCAATTATTTTGTATGTTTCAGTTTGCAAAGCTGCAAAGGCCGACCTTGTGTTTTTGGTGGATGGGTCATGGAGTATTGGAGATGACAATTTCAACAAAATAATTGGATTTCTATACAGCACTGTTGGAGCTCTTGATAAGATTGGCCCTGATGGAACTCAGGTAAGTGAATGAGAATGGAGGATGGAGAAATGTTTGACTGTGACAATTAGCTGGATCAAAATGTGGTAATATACTTTGATTTCTGGTGGAATCTTTCTGTAGATAAATGTATATGAAGAGTACAAATCCTGATAAGTAAAGTAAAGACTTTCTGTATATATTTCAGATTTCAATATTAATGTCAAAAATACATAGTATGATTTTACATAGGATTTGTGCTACATTAGAACAGTAAAGACAAATATCTGAGAAGCTAAGTCGGGTAAGGCCTGGTTAGTACTTTGAAGGGAGACTACCAAGGGATATCAGATAGTTGTAGGCTATATTTCAGAGGAATGTAATGAGAAAGCACCTTTGAATAATTCTTGGAAAGAAAAACACTATGATACTCCACTAATTGTTTAGATAGTTGGTGGCATTAAAAGGGGCCTTTAGATTTCCAGTGTTATATATTAACAAGGGCAAGATGAATGGATAGCATCCTTGAAGTGACTGGACTGACCTTGAAGGAGCTGGGGGTGGTGACGGCCGACAGGGAGTTCTGGCGTGGGCTGGTCCATGAGGTCACGAAGAGTTGGAGACGACTGAACGAATGAACAACAACAACAACAACAACAACAACAACAACATATATTAACACTTTTGGTAAAAATGATATTTGATGTTTGCTGAGGTAGGCAACCAGCTGGGGGCTGCTATGGGGCATTGTGAAGCCCCTTCTTCTAGTAACAGATCTGGGTGAGAGTAATAAAGTATGTGAGAGAGTTTGCACCCTTTCTTCCATGTCCATAAGAAACAAGAACTGTGGAACAGGGCTATCACCACTAGTTGGCAGAATGAGTTAACCTCCACAAGCAACAAATCCAAGGAAACAATGGTGGACGGTGGTGAAATATTGGAGGACAGAGCTGCATGGGCCTCCTTCCCTTCTTCATCCTCCTCTACCTCCTCCTAGTTTTCATTCATAACTTGCCATTTCTCCAGTAATCAGCTGCAAAGCTGTATGCAAATAATTAAAGCAATTACAGATTAAAAAATACTAATACATCAATGTACAGTATATAAAACAATAAAAAGGTGACATTATAGTGTTAGAATCATTAACATCAATAAACAGTCAACAAAGCAGCAGTGAGAAACATTTTGCAGTCAATTCAATAAAAATTCTCATTATTTGTGATATAAAGAATGTCTCGATTCATAAATAAATAGGTCAAATGTTGAGAGATATTTTACATGCTACTTTATGGAACTCTTTTGTTTGTGAAAAAATGTTTTTGTGCAACCCCTGATTTTTCCAAAGTTTCTTATTTTTTGCCAAAAAAGGAAGTTTTTTCACACATCTGGGAGGAGGGTGTGCACTTTTGACAAAAATGAAATTTTCACAAAAAAATAAAGAAATGTGCAAAAACTCTTACAGTCTCTGTAGATGAGGACTGAACATTTGAGAGTATTTATTCCTGCATGTGAGAACAAAATAAGTCAAGATTTATGTCCTGAGTATGGTATGGCTAGCTTCCATTCATCTTAAAATACCTTTTTTTTTTTTGCAGGTGGCAATTGCACAGTTCAGTGATGATCCCAGAACAGAATTTAAACTTAATGCCTACAGAACAAAAGAAACTCTTCTTGAAGCTATCCAGCAAATAGCCTACAAAGGAGGAAACACCAAAACAGGTGGGGCGGATTGTGAGGTAGAAGTTGTTTTTGTTGATTTTAAGAAAAAATACAAATTTCTATTAAAAATGAGAGCAGGAAGAATGATATTTGAAGTAAAAAAATCTCTGCAAACAAGATTCGGTTGGACCAACCATTGTTAGAAATAAGCCTGGTACAACTCGAACTTAGGGTACTTTTCTATGTCTGGTGGTTCAGTGCAGTATCATTTGTGTCATGAAGAGTTCTACCAAACCTTTTCTTTTTGTTGACCCATGAAATTACAATTTTTCACTTCCATTTTAGTATCCAGCTATAAGCATGGCCTCTCATCTGAACTATAAATTATCATGAATTTTAAGTACCAGTCCTTCAGAAATTTCACTACCATATCTGATAGTTTGAAGTTGGCTTGTGTAACTGAAATTAATGACACAGTGTTGGTTTGAATGCAGAGCAAGTTGTGGCTACTAAAAGAAATGGCAATGGCAGAAGAGAAGAAAAGATGAATTGCTTGGGTCTATGGTTACTTACAACTCATTTTCTTAACATCTGTTATGTTTTTATAGTACAGGCAGTCCGTGAGTTACAAACATCCAACTTACAAATGGTTCATAGTTAAGAATTGGGGTGGGGGGTGAGACAACAGGAAGTAAGAGAGATCTACCTCTCGGAAGGGAAATTTACTCCTGAAAGAATTGTCATGGGGAAAAGGTGTCTCCACTGAAGCTGTATCACCAATACTTGGCATTTTTTCAAAATCAAATTATCTCAGGGACAGAAAGTGAGGCAAAATCTTATGAACAGGGGCACAGACTGCATAGGGGTGTTAACCTTTCCCTATGCTATCTAAAGCAGATAGATAGATAGATAGAGAGAGAGAGAGAGAGAGAGAGAGAGAGAGAGATAGGCTGGAGCTACACTTAAAAATGTACCTGTTCCAACTTACATACAAATTCAACTTACGAACAAGCCTACAAAACCTATCTTGTTTGTAACTTGGGGACTGACTATGGGCAGAGTAACGTCTCCTCTTTTGTTTTCTGTTCTTTTTACAGGCAAGGCAATTAAACATGTTCAGCAGGTCTTATTTACCATCGATTCTGGGACCAGAAAAGGGATCCCAAAGGTTTTGGTGGTGATCACAGATGGACGATCACAAGATGATGTGAACAAAGTCTCCAGAGAGATGCAGTTAGATGGTAATTTGACACTCTTTTTGGAAATAGTCATATTATCCCCTATTTTCACTTTCCAAAAACTAAGGTGTCTCAAGAGACCTTTCAGAAAATATAAAGGGGAGGCACAAATAGAAATGTTGTAATAATGTTGCTTATCCCAACTGTAATTTTAAATAAAGACTATGCTCTGGCTATATCTGAAAGATATTTAACTCTTTCCTTGTTCTAGTCATATAGAATCATAGAATCATTGAGTTGGAAGAGACCTTATGGGCTATCCAGTCCAACCTCCTGCCAAGATGCAGGAAAATTACCTTTGATGCATCCCTTACAGATGGCCATCTAGCCTCTGTTTAAAAGCCTCCAAAGGAGCCTCCTCCACACTTCATGGCAAAGAGTTCCACTGCCATCACACTAGAGAAAAAATCCTTTTTCAATCCGGTTTCTACCTTCTGCAGAATTCTGGGGTTTGTAGTTTAGTGAGGCTGTTAAAGACTCCTCCCTAAACTATAAACCCCAGAATTCTGCAGGCGGCAGAAACAGGATTTTAAATGAATTTATTCTCTAGTGTGGTAAAGTTAGGAAGTTCTTTCTAATGTTCAGGTGGAATCTCCTTTCCTGTAGTTTGAAGCCATTGTTCCACGTCCGAGTCTCCAAGGCATCAGAAAACAAGTTTGCTCCCTCCTCCCTATGACTTCCCCTCCCATGTTTATACATGGCCATCATATATCCTCTCAGCCTTATCTTCTGCAGGCTAAACATGCCCAGCTCTTTAATATACACATACTCTTCTTTACTCACAGCCCATCTTATACCTTGAGTAGGCTGCTTAACACAGAAAGACTGAATAGGATTTCCACCTTAAAAGCTAAGCTGAATCTTTTTCTCATAGTATTGTGTCTTGCATCATTTTTCTTCATGTGAGAAAAAGTACAGAATATAATGAGATTATTAGAGCTGGACTCCTTTGATCCAGATGTTTCACTATCTCAGTCAGGGACGATGAAGTAGAGTTTGGACCAGTTATTTTATTAGGCCATAAATGAAGAAACTCTAAGCCAGAACGGCTGCTGGACTCCAAAACCATTTCTGTAGGATCCCCCATTTAAAAACTTAGTTTGTGGGTTCAACACATTGATTTCACCCTTCTGGCTCACATCCAGAATTTGCAACATAGTGCTGGCACAGTGGTCAATACTGTTGTGTTGGCAGAGCTAGTGTTAAAATTAAGTCATACATTTTTGAAAAGAGTAAGGGAAATAAATCTGTGTGTTTCTTTGTCCATTTGACATGCTACGTAGTTTCTGCTCCTAAAATAAACTTGGCTGGCCAAGAAGAGAGAAGTCCAAAAACAAAGTTTAAAAAGTAAACTGACGATGTTCATTGGGCCAGGGAGGTGAATCAGTATTTTTCTACTGTAGTGTGCACCATAGAAAGCTGTTTTTGTTTTTCCATGATGAACGGAGTCAGAATAATTACCTAGAGTAAACATTGCTGTTTTGGCAAGGGAATCATTTTAGTTAGGTTTTGCTGATTATCAAAAATTAATCCCGCCCCCCCCCCTTTTCTTCCCTTTCCTAGGATTCAGCATATTTGCCATTGGAGTAGCTGATGCTGACTACTCAGAACTGCTTAACATTGGCAGCAAGCCGAGTGAAAGGCATGTCTTCTTTGTGGATGATTTTGATGCCTTCAAGAAGATTGAAGATGAACTGGTCACTTTTGTCTGTGAAACAGCATCAGCAAGTTAGCAGTTCTTTATTTTACTTGCTTTTCGTTTTTGCTCAGACAGTATAACAAGTCTATTTTTGCAGCACAATAACACTTATCTGTGTGATTATTTGAAAGCAAGTCTCATTGCAACCAATAATGCTTATTGTAAGATGATGATTTACTGCTGAAAAATTGTAAAAGCTTTCTGTTTGCATGTTCTTGCTTTCTCTTCAGTCCAACTGGAATTATTTTGTCAAGAACTTTGAAACTTGCTTTGTGAGGTTATCCTTTCTATGATCACTGAGGCCCCATCTACACTGCATTATATAGTCGGTATAGACCAGTGGTTCCCAACCTTTTCTTGACCAGGGACAACTTTGACCAGGGACCACTCTCCAATATTTGTACCAAAAGGGTGCTAATCAGTTTTTGTCAACTTTAGATTCGGTTTGGTTATTTGGGGTGTCGGTTCAAAAAATTGCATTGGATAGACCACATCAACTCTAGTTTCTGATATAGAGCATATGACATCCAGTAGTCATCATCTGCTCACCCACAGAACAACGATATTTAATAATCTAGAGCTGATGTGGTAGTAGTAATTTTTCATGGGTATTCAGTCTCTCCCCTCCCAACATCCTCATTGTCTTGGCACTATAGGAGGGTTTCGTGAGACTAGTCACTGTCGTTGCCATGTGGTTTTGAGACAACATTGTAGTAATAGTGAGGCTGTGGACCACAGGTTGGGAACCACTGGTGTAGACTCATACAGTGCAGTTTAACTGTATTGAATCGCATGGTCAGTGAGCCTACACTGACCATTGAACTGACCATTATATGAGTTTTAGACGGCATTATATGGCAGTGTAGATGGGACATTAAAGTCAAATGAGTGGGGCAGAAAATTCTTCTTACTACATTTGACATTAGGGTTCCATCTACTCTAATGTCAATGTTGTGCCTCTTCTTCTGTGAGCATCAGGAAATAGAATTAAAATTACATCCTACATAGATGTTAATATGCTGCTATATGGACCAGCAGAGCCTTTCCTTCCTTCTGGCCAAGACCTTTTTCTATAATATTTACTTAGTAAATCCTACTTGGCAAAGGCCCACAGCAAGATTAATTAAATTTCCTTTTTTAATATACTGCCAGATTTAGTATTTCTTCTTCATTAGCAATGAATAGCCATCTGTTCCCTATAAAGCAAGGATATGCAATAGACATTCAATGGGTCCCATGGGGTTCCCAAAGCACCCCTTTAAAATTATGCCACCAAAATTTTGGTGACAAATTAAACCAGTGAATTTGGGCTTCAATCCACTAAAAACCATAGAACAAGCCAAAAACCAATAAGACATTTTGGAAATATAATTAAGACACGGATTTCTTTCTTGCTTTATAGCCTTCCCCACTTTGCCACCACACCAAACTTCTATAGTAATAATAATATACTTTATTTATATTCCGCTCCATCTCCCTGAGAGAACTTAGAGCGGATTACAGAATCCATATATGGCAAACATTCAATGCCATTATACAATTAACAACAAAGACAGACAGTACATAGACAGAGGCAATACTTCCCTCTTTTTCATCTCCGGCATCTGGAGGCTGTTCTCAACTCAGCTATAGGGAGGTGCCCTTGGTCCATTTTTCCACATCGAGGAGCCTGTTGTCCATGGATGCCTTCCTGATCGAATTGCTGGCATGTTTTCAGTGGCACCTTTTTACCTCCCCACCGAAGTGGGACCTGTTTATCTACTCATATTGCTTTTTTCAAACGCAGAAGCTAGGGATGATGGCAGGAGCTCACCCCAACCTGTGGCTTGAACTGCCAGCATTCTGGTCGGCAAGATTTTCTGTAGCTGGTGGTTTAACCCACTGTTCTGTGTTCTTATGGTATTTGCCACAAAATGCAATAGCGTAGCAGCAGCAAGTACCCCCTCAAACATACTAGAGTTGCCTAGCACTGCTTGAGAAAGAACATTAAATAGGTTTTTCTGACACTATTATTCTTTTTTATCAGCTGTGATGAAATAGTTCAATTTTGCTTTAGAAGAAAAAGAATAATGGTGAAAAGTAGTCTGTATTCTTTCTTATCCCATGGGGAAGATGACAAATTAAAGTGCTAGGATATCATAACTCCCCCAAGTATTTATATAAATGGGTTGATCCTATAAATGGGAAGCTTTGGTTACGGGCACAGTAGCCTTGCAAAATCTTATCAGTGCTTTGCCCTTGTTTAATGATTAATTATGTTTCATGCCCTTGCCAAAGCCATAATCCTTCAAGGGGGAAAAATCAAGAAACAACACAGGAGAGATTAGGATGCAGTGATTTACCTATGATGTCATGATAATTCCCATAAACAAGTTAGTAAAGAAAGGATGGCAGTTGGAAGAAAGTCATCTCACATTCCATTTCCTATATCCTACTGATTGAAACATCATCTGTACAGAAATGAGTTGTATCTTCATCTTGCGATTGTTTATATATGTCACTGTATGGATCCTGATTTGTTTCTCTATGTATAAATCTAGTGGCTATTACAGAGAAGTCCAGAGTAATTAGCATTTCATTCCCAATTTTCCCAAATCCTAGAATTTGAGGTGAAAATAGGAGACTCAAATTAAGTATAATCATGATAGCTTTAATAGAGATTCAATAGCCTGAAACTATGTATTGTTGAAGGTTTTCATGGTCTACCTCACTACCTCTGAGGATGCTTGCCAAAGTGCAGGCGAAACGTCAGGAGAGAATGCCTCTAGACCATGGCCATACAGCCTGAAAAAACCTACAACAACCCAGCCTGAAACTATTCAGATAGTTACTGTTTTAGTGGTCAAAATTATTGTGGTTAAAACTAGTCAGTCAACATCTTAGTTAAGTGGGATGGTACTGATGATGATAATATTTGTTACTTGAGAATAGGTTTTAGAACACATTTGTTTGCACTACTAGTTACAAACTGTATATCCAAGCCCTAATACTGATCTAGTTTTATTTTAATTTGTGAATATAGTAAATCAAAATATTTCTTCTCCTTCAGGGGTTCAAATACTTATTGTCTTCCTTTTTCCAATTATAGCTTGCCCATTGGTTTACAAAGATGGCAACAGCCTAGCAGGTATGTTCTCATATATTATTATTATTAAAAGTTAACACATTCCATATAGGAATGCTTGCTGTTACATTTGATCACTGTTAGAAATAGCAACGTTTCCTTTAGCCAGCTATTCTCCACCCCAATTGGAACAATGAATAGTGTCCAAAGTAGGTACAATTCCACTGGTGTTCAGGGGAGCAGCTCATCCAAGTGCCTAAGGAAGCATGCAGTGTATAAGATATAACAAATGGTCTGTCCATTCCAGATCAGTCATTGGTTATCTGAGCAAGATGCAAGAAGAAGTAGGATTGGTTATCTGGGCAAGATGCAAGGAGAAGTAGGATGGTCATTGATAGACAATCCAGAAGTCATATCAGCAGGTCAGATGTCCCATCTTCCTGAGCCAGTCTGGAGTAAACAGAATAGTCCAAAGCATAGTCAGTCCAAGATTGAGATAAAACAGGAGTTTGAGATAGTATACTCATACACTCGTAAGCAATAACATCAAGAGAGAATAGCTGGGATATATCCAGTTATTTCTGGGCCACAGGTGTTAATTAGGCCAACATCTCATACTTATTCAGTGCAGGGCTTGGTGTTTCTCCCTCTGTTATTTAAAGAAGAATGGGTGCATGCTATCACAATGCCAGGGCTCTGCCAGAATTCAGGCAGAGGTAAATCTAACAGTTTAATTAAAGCAGCACTTACTTTCTGGCTGTTTTAATAGTCCAAAATATAAAACATAAAGATAGCACCCAGCCACAGAAGAGTCTATACCATAGTCAAAAGCCATTCCAAAGGTTCAAGATTCCAAGAGTTCAGGAGACAGGTTTCTGAAAATCCAGAAACCTGGAGGAAAACCAGCATCATCTACCACCAAGATAAAACAAATTCTTTTCTCCCAAAGATCAGTCCCAAGGTTAGCTCCTTAAATCTAGTAACACCCATCGGCAACCTATTCCTTGCATGCCTCCACCCTTAATTGCTTTTACCTGTAAACTGTTACTTACAAATTACTCAGCCCTTTAGAACTAAGACTTACTTTAACCCTTCCATCACCAACTGCTAGATCTGCCACCACCAACCACTATCAACTGTGGGACATGACACATGACACATGTCACCTTCATTGCCTGAAGCTTCTGCCAGCTTCTGCTATGGATCAGGGTTCCCAGTCCCCATTTCTCCAGACTGAGAGAGAGAGCCACAATCAAAAGTTGCAGATGCTTGGAAATCAGTCATTTCCTCCTCCAGGGAGTGGGTTTTGACAGCTGAGCCCCTTCACATACTGGTCTGTATCCCAGTAGTGGTGACAGGTAGCACATTAAATTGAATGGGATCCCTGAAACACTGATCAGTGATGAAACAACAGAGAGATTCCTCTTTGTATGGTTCTCTCTTTCCCAGTTAGAGCAATGAGAACTAAATACAGTATACTCAACAGGAACAACTGGCTCTCCAAAGTATCTCTTGAATGCTGTGCCTTGCAGTCCCAATCAAAATGGCAAACAGCAAGTGAGGGGAAATGAGGGCTTAAAACTTTGGACAAGCAGTGCCAACCACACTACTGTTCCAAATGTACCAATGACATAAGTTAGGTTCATACATTTAACTCAGTTTCACCTACCAAACATTTCCCTTTCGTAGCCTCTTTCAGTTACAATTGAAACACTTGATAGCTGTCCAAGAACCATCGGTTTGCTTTATATTCTGTCGGTTCTCTGATATGAAGGTTCCCTGGAGATGTGTCAATGCTATTAAATTTAACAGTGATATAAATCTCCATTCTGTAGCTCATTTTCACTCCCTGGCTAGATTAACAGGCAGAACTGACATGCATTATGCTTTTTGTGGTTTCCAGGATTTAAAATGATGGAGATGTTTGGTTTGGTTGAAAAGGAGTTTGCAAGCGTGGAAGGAGTTTCTATGGAGCCTGGGACATTTAATGCCTACTCCTGTTACAGACTGCATAAAGATGCCTTGGTTTCACAGCCAACCAAGTATGTAATCTTTATATATTCTTATAACAGATTAAACTTCTTGCAGTCAGCCATGAAATAAATGTGCTGAAAACTAAAATGTGCCAACATTTAAAAAATATCTGCACATAGAAGATGACAGATGGATAGATGGATACACAGACAGGCAAATAGCATCAGACTTTGCTCTGCCATTTGTCAATAGTCTGGAGAGACAAAACTAAAATTGAGATTCAGGATATAGTTCAGCATTTCTCAACCTGGGGTTTGGAACTCCTGGGGGGTTGTGAGGGGGTGTCAGAGGGATTGCCAAAGTCCATCAGAAAACACAGTATTTTCTGTTGATCATTTGGGGTTCTGTGTGGGAAGTTTGGCCCAATTCTATAGTTTGTGGCATACAGAATGCTCTTTGATTGTAAGTGAACTATAAATCCCAGGAACAACAACTCCCAAATGTCAAGGTCTATTTTCCCCAAACTCCGTGTATCCGTGTCAAGCTTGGTCCAGATCCATCATTGTTTGAGTCCACAGTGCTCTCTGGATATAGGTGAACTACAACTCCAAAACTCAAGGTCAATGCCCACCAAACCCTTCCAGTATTTTCTTTTGGTCATGGGAGTTCTGTGTGCCAAGTTTGGTTCAATTCCATCATTGGTGAAGTTCAGAATACTCTTTGATTATAGGTTAACTATAAATCCCAGAAACTACAACTCCCAAATGACAAAATCAATATCCCCCCAACCCCACTAGCATTCAGATTTGGGTGTATCGGATATTTGTGCCAAATTTGGTCCAGTGAATGAAAATCCTTCATATCAGAGATTTACATGACGATTCATAACAGCAGCAAAATTACACTTATGAAGTAGCAACAAAAATAATTTTGTGCTTGGGGGTCACCACAACATGAGGAACTGTATTAAGGGGTTGCAGCATTAGGAAGGTTCAGAACCACTGGTATAGTGGAGGAACAACTTATTGCCAAAAACACACTTGCATATATTTGCCACCACAAGAGAGGGCAACGGTTGGGTTTCTACCTCAGTTGTACTGTGGTTTAGGCTTTCTCTGAATGGTATTTAACAGCAAACATTGGGAAATGTAACAGGTTTCAAAGTATTTCTTTCTGTGAAAAGTTTGTTGCATTGATTAAAAGAGGAAAGAGGGGAGTTGGGTGTAAGCCAAGTGGAGCAATCTCTTTAAGTGCTCCTTGGGGAAAGAAAAGGATAGAGAAACAAGACCTCCAAACAAGACCTGCAAGTTTCCCATGGGTATGACTTCCCTTCCACAGAGATTTCTTACCCTCCTGTAAAACACCTTGGAAGAACGAACTGATAGACGAGAGTGTCTGGAAGGCCATTCAGTGGCCTTTGTCTTATCTAGATGAACTTCATTTATTCATTGGCTACCTTCCAGAGCAAAAATACTCAATTTAGAACTACGAGGACTAGCTCTTTGAGTTCTTTCACACATGATATTTTACAAAAAAATATTTCACAAAGTACAGTATACACAAGAGTTCAGAAAGTGCATCCTGCTCTTATCCTGTATTGTACATTCTCTGGCTGGTTAAGAACAAAAACCAACCATATGTAGCAGCTCATGACCCTTTCAACTTACTTTTCCCCCTTGGATTTGACAAAGTGCCACAAGAAAGTCAAGCCTTCTGGTTGGAGGCCCAAGTGATGCATAGATGAAGGATTGAGGCCAAAAACGAAAATGAGCCACCTTTATTTTCCCTTGCCATTCAGGAAATTGTAGTATAACTGTAGAGTCCTGCTTATGTTCTCGGGGTTTCTAGTTTTAACAGCTTCTGAACAGAATCCAATAAGAGGCCACCATTTTTGGTTTGCAAAAGCAGAGGTCTTCTACAAAATGTGGGATTGGAAGCCTCCTTTTTGAAGAATCCCTTCAGTCATTATATTCCAAAATAAGTCAACCATTCATTTGGCAAGGAAAAGGTTTAACCATCCACCAGAAGTGCTGTTTTCAGAGATGTAGTATCTAGCATTGCTATTATTTTTTAAGCTGAGATTTAACTTGTTTCCTTTCAAACCGTTACTGTAGGAATCTTTCCTATATACTAGGCTGCCTGTGCTGCCTCTGGAATGTTACCAGGGTTAATCTTTACCTTGGCCAGACCTATGCTTTAAAATAATCATTAAATTTATTTATCATATATCCCAATCTGGCATGAAGGTTGAGCATTAAAACACAAGAGAGAAGCAGATTGTGTTTCGGAGACAGTGGGATCGGGAGAAAGGTTTTGCTTGAAAAGGGAGCCCAGTGTTCATGGGTAAAAGCTAATTCAACCCATATGTGGGTTTTGCAAATTGTTGTGATTATCAGATTCAAGGCAGAAGAGGAGGGAAGAATATAGTTCATAACGTGGCAGTAGGCACTAGGAAAAGCAGAAAGTTATTGTCTTTAGCTCTTGCCATTTTGTTTTCCTAAGTGAAGCATGTATAATTGGAATAAATTAGATTGATAATATGTTATCGTTACTGCAATAGACATTTATTTCCCTCATCTGCTAGTGAGAATTCCCTCTAGTTGTATGAAGACATTCTTTTGGTCAGAAAAGCCTTAATGCCTAATTCAATGAATAGAATTTAAGAAGTGGGGGCATTTAAAAATGAATTGGTTATGGAGTGTGCTACAGAAAACCACTATAGGGGAAAGCTGTAGTAATGGTCAGGCAATATTAATCTGAGTGTAGTTGGCAGGTTTCACTTCTGTGGTTTTGATTAATCTCAGATTTGGTGAATATGATCTCTCTAAGAAATATATAGTACTCAATAGTTGTTCTGGAGGACTTAAAATTCCTGGAAAGAGCATCTCTCTAGGAATCTCTAGGTCCTACAGCACAAGTCAGTGGTCAATGTATGCTGGAGGTTGACCACAGTGTCCCACTAGAGCAGGCATGGGCAAATTTTGGCCCTCCAGGTGTATTGGACTTCAGCTCCCACAATTTGGGAGTTGAAGTCCAAAACACCTGGAGGGCCAAAGTTTGCCCAAGCCTGCACTAGAGGACTAGTTGTTGTGATATGGTAATGTATTATTGGGCTCATTAAAAGTGCCCAATAATATCTTGGTGCTAGATTTTTTTTAAAACTGCAGGTGAGGAAATGATGATGTTGCTGTCAGACGTGTTTGTGCTATCTTAACTATACAATGTAGTGTATGTATTTCAGCACTCCGTTTGGCTCATCAGTTGCCACAATGACTCAGAGGTTACCAAGAAAAAGACAAGTCAAAAAGGCAGGAAAAAGGGCTCCCTCTTACTCTTCTTCTAATTTTTACACACACACACATACACACATGGATAGGTTCATATCTCAAAGCTGAAGACTGCAGAGTCAGTTGCTGCTGGATAGTTGCCCACAGGGACTTATTCATTGTGGTGACATTAGTTTCTGATTATTATTTTTTTCCCTTTTTCAGATACTTACACCCTGAGGGGCTTCCTTCGGATTACACCATCACTTTTCTTTTCCGCATACTCCCTGAAACACCTGAGGAACCATTTGCTCTGTGGGAAATTTTAAACAAGGACTACGAGCCTCTAGTTGGAGTTATTTTGGACAGTATGTATTTTATGACTTTTTGAAGTCTCACAATTGATGTATTTGATCCATATTCCGCCTTTTCATTCTCATGATCAAGGAGACTAATGAAATTATCACTACAATTCATCTTTGCCTGTCTCAAAGAGATGTGAAACTTTTATCCTGTATATAGCATTCCACAAGATTTTATTTTGATCTATTTATTGTTTTATATTTGTAAAACATGTTTTTCACCCTGTGGCATGCATGATTGTGTAAAGACTTTTCTAGACACGATGGCCCTTTCAGAAATGTGTTCTCTCTCCTGATGTACAGATGGTGGCAAGACCTTGACTTTCTTCAATTATGACTACAAAGGTGAATTCCAAACAGTAACCTTTGAAGGACCTGATATAAAGAAAATATTTTATGGAAGTTTCCATAAGGTGAGAGTTTCCGAAACATTCTGAAAAGTGGGAGTGATGGTGGAGAAAGAAATAAGTCGTTTAAACATTTTACACAAAGGGAATAATGCCAAGATTTTGTACATATAGGCAAATATGGGCACTCCAAATTCTGGGGGAAACTCCAAAATATTTCTGGTATCCAGCATTTCAAATCAGTGGTACCCAACTTGTACAAATATTACATTTACCTTCTCACTGAATTCATTAGTTGTTCCCTCTTACTCTTCTTCTAACTTTTACACACACACACACACACACACGGATACGTTCATATGTCTTCAAGCACAGAATATTATATTCACATTTACATCTAAACATTTCAACCAACCATCTTTCATTACAGATGTTTGGGGAAAAATGTAAACAAGTCTGTCGGTAATAAAAATGATTTCTAGAACAAGAACAGCTGCTGTGTGTGTATGCCTTCTTGATGTCCTTTTTGTGTATTAAAAGCTTTATGGTCCTTCCCCAGTTGCATGTTGTCATAAGCAAAACAACAGCCAAAGTGGTGATCGACTGCAAACAAGTGAGTGAGAAAATGATCAACGCAGCTGGCAACATTACTTCTGATGGGATTGAAGTACTAGGGAGAATGGTTCGATCGAGGGGACCAAGGGACAATTCTGTACCAGTAAGTGAAACATTTAAGCTAAAAGTATGATATTTAATGAGGTTGCCATATAAAAAGGAAGGTGGATCTAACATCCCATGTGTTACAAGAAAGTGATTGCCTACTTAGATCCAGGATTGACAGTCTGGGGAATGTTACTTTTTGGAAATCTGTTTTGAGCATTCTGGATTGCTCAAAAGTAAGGGATCTTTTTCCAGTGATATGCCATTATGGCATAGTGGCTCAGGATATTGATTTATCACTTGGGAGATGCACATTGCCTTCAAGAACAAAGTCTTTACATTCTGGCCTGATCTGATCATCATATACAGATAAATGAAGAGTTGTAGAGGCTTAATTTCATAGTTGGATGATCTACACAAGTCTTTTGAGATCCTGTGAGCAAACGGGCTCCCTTAAATCTAATGGAACAAAGGCTCAATGGGAAATGTAAAATCTCAGTCTCCTTTGTTCTGTCCAGAACATATATCTCCACCAAAAGCTATGCTCCTTTGGAGAAAGAAGGAATGCTTTCAGGCCTCAGGCTTCAACATGTCAATGAATATATCAAGACAATTGAACAGAGCCACCCTTGTGACCACATTCCAACTGGGAAAGACAAAGGCCAACTTTTAAAAGGTTGTAGTTAAAGAGCGCTTTTGTCTGAAGAAAAGGAAAGGAATTGTGGCTTTTGTTGGGAAAGTCAGAACAGTATGAATGACAAGTGATCTAGTGAACCTTTACACCCACGGGAAATATTTGGTTGCCGTAAGTGAATTGGTTGGTGTTTATGTAAGACAGCAAGCATGTGTTTCAAGATATAGCTCCTTCGTTCAGTAAAGAAGTTTTGGAGTGTATTTATGTTATAGAGTTATAGCAATTTGATACCAGCATATCCATTTTGGCTCCATTTTGTGGAGTTCCGGGATTTGAAGGCTAGTAAGGTATTATAATTCGCTCCTAGAGAGATCTGTAGTTTAGAGGAAAGGAATAGAAATCCCTAGCAGAGCATATTAAGAAACATAGTTATTGTGGATTTTTACAATCTTGCTTCTTGCTTTTGTTAGTGTCTCGCCTGTTAGGTAGCCCTAACTATGTATAGTCCAATTGAATCTATTGTTGAATGGTGAGTCATCATGTAGGTAATTTCATTTTATAATAATAATAATAATAATAATAATAATAATAATAATAATCACCATTATCATCATCTTTATTTATACCGCAGCATCATCTCCCCGAAGGGACTCGGGATGGCTCACAAAAGCACTTCAAGTGCCGTAAATAACAAAAAATAAATAAGCGTATAAATCAGCAACATAATTGTAAAAACAACCACAACAACCACATATAAAACCCCATCTAATAAAATTGTACAATTCATGAATAAAGCATTTTTATGAATTAACAAATCAAAGTGGTGGAGTAAAGCAATTGCTGAGTCCTCAATCTGACCACAGATTACACAAGGTCAAAGGCCTGTCTACAAAGTCATATTTTGAAACTAGCTTGAAAGGCTTGGAGAGTGGGGGCTAACCTAACTTCTCTAGGGAGGGTATTCCAGAGCCAGAGGGCCACCGCCGAGAAGGCCCTCTCTCTCGTCCCCACCAACCATGCTTGAAATGGAAGTGGGACTGAGAGAAGGACCTTTCCAACAGATCTCAAAGCCTGGTATATTCTCCACCTGGGATCTCCCAGTCTCAGCCATGATCCTTCTCACAGTTTGAATTATATTTTTATTCACTTTTCATGGTCAAAAAACAACATCCTATTGCTTTGCTTGCATACATTGCTCATACAAACATCTTCTGGTAGCCCTGCTTTCCTTATTTATACCGTTCAAAAAGATTTGGCTGCATGCCCAAGGATATGTGTGCAAGTTGTGTGCCTTCAATCACTTTCAACTTTTGACTACTCTTGCAAGATTGAATCAGAAAGTGTTTGCTTTTGCCTTCATCTGAGGATGACAGTGTGTGACTTTCCCCAGGTCACCCAGTCTGTTTTCATGGCTGAGTAAGGATTCAAACTCTGGTACCAAAAATTGTAGTCCAGTACTCAAACCACAACACCATGCCAGCTTATTATAAATAAACAGAACTGTATTTTCTCTCCTTCGTTGAAATGAATTGAGTTGCTCACATATGCTGAAGCGGTGTATGCAAATATTCGGAGAAAATGAGTATCTAAGCTAGGACAGTACATTGTCTTTGTGTAATTCAAGTTTATTATAGTGTTCTCCTCCCCAAAAGCTGAAATTTTGCAGATGGGTTTTATTGATGTCTTATCCAGTCATATGAAGATTTGTGTGGATTTATCTACTTTTCAGTCATGATCTCCCAAAGCCAAAAGTTAATGTCCCTCCATAACTGTTTCAAACACAAAGAAATCTTTGTTAAGCAGCCCAGCTGGAATTAGGAGGAGCAGCCATACCATGTCTTGACATCAACAGAATGTCTGATTTGGCAGATTCAACACAAATGTAATAAAATAATGCAAAGAGCTGTCATTAGACAATTCCCTGGAAGTGCTATCATACCAGGTTCTTGGAATAATTGCTATTAACATGTAAACAGAAAAAAAATAGCACATCTTATTTATTGTACCTACAGAGGTAATTTTTCCATGCAAGAACAGACAGAAATATTAATAGGAAGCATATATAGGCAGGCAGTCGTTGAGTTACAAATGCCCAATCTACAAATGATTCACAATTAAGAACAGGGGTGAGACAACAGGAAGTGAGAGAAATCTACCATTAGGAAGGGAAATTCATCCTGGAAGAGGAAGGAACTGGCAAAACCATTTCTGAGTATTAAGAAAACCTGTGTAATTCTTGAGATTGCTATAAGCAGACCTGAAAGCACACACATACTTCCAGAACTTGAGGGAAAAGTTAGAACCCAAACTGAAACACCACACAATAATTATGACAACACGTTGGCCACAATACCCTCAGTGCGGTTCAGTAGGAATGACTGCTTTAGTAGAAAAAAATGAACTATGAGTTCAGCTGCATTTCATGCTGATTTATAGCAAAACTATCCAAGAGCCAGTTACTGGAAAACAATACCTAAATGCCTAAACTGCCTAATTTGTCCTGTGCTCTGACTGTCTATGACATAGTTACTCCAGGAAATCTCTTGGTAAAACCATGATCTTCATTTTACTGAATGTGATAGCAACTTTTTTTCCAGTGATCCATAAATGCACTCAACATTTCCTTTAGGGGCTTCCAAATGGGTGGAGCATGGATAAAGGGACAGCTTAATGCTCTTATAAAGAGAATCATCAAATGGTCACAACCTAGATCTCCAGAGAGGCACTCAGTAATTCAAGACACAGCCTTCCAGAAATCAAACCTACCTCATCCCCCCCTCCCCCAACTAGTCAATTTCCATTTGTTTCAAAGTGTAGTTTCTTTTTTTCTTTTTATTTGTTTTCACAAAAGACTGCCAGTTTACTGGCAGCCTTTCTTCCTAGTAGGCCTGGGTAACAACGGAAAAAATTGTTTCTAAAATCGATTCATTTTTTGGGGGGTTTTGCGTTTCAATATTTAAAAGAATTCCGAAATTTTTCTTTTAAAAAGTTTGATATTTACAAAATTTCGCAAATGTTAAAAAAATTACGAAACATTAACGAAACAAATACGAAACAATAACGAATCGATTCGTTAATGGCGGACGCGACCGCGCAATACGCAAAAAAACCTCCAAATGGGACAGGGGGAACTTCTGAAGCTTCCCTCTCCCACTGTTGTTGACTGTTGGTGTGATATTATAATTTTTTTTCACTAATTAAACAAAAAACAACTATAAAACTTGCCCCAGACATGCGGAAATAATAACGAAACGACCTCAAACCGATAACGAAACAAATACACAACGAATCCGAAGCATTTACGAAATGAATTTAAAAATTCGTTTCGTTTTTAAGTTGCTCCAGAATGGTTCGTTATCGCTTCGTTATAAAAAAAATAACGAATTTTTAACGAATTACGAATTAATGAAACGAAACCGCCCAGCCCTACTTCCTAGTAGTGGGGAAGGAAGGACCTGGGAACACATGGTGGTCTCCAACACCTGACCAGTTGGAGACAATGGCATCCTGGCATTAGCTAGGAGCTGATTGGCTATGCTGGCTGACTGACCAGTGTGTATAAGGTGCACCAAGAGCAAGGGCTGACTAGTTGCTCCTGGACTTCCACCCACTTTGCTCTTATGTACATGTTGCATTTTGTCAAAACTTTATGTTGGGAGCTGTTGGCATAGGTCTTGTATCTGGGATAAAGGGGGCAGTGCAGGAGCTACTGGTTAATATGAGGGTTTCCATGGGCGGGAACCCTGGTTAGAGTGTGGCTAGGAGAGGCCCTGTCCAGATGGTGGTGGACACATATTTGTACTGTAACCAAATTGAGTTGTGGCCTTTTTTTATTACCCACACTGTGTTATTGTTTTTTGGTGTACATGTGCAAGCAGGAATGAAAACCCCACATATAGAGGAAAAAGGCAGACTCGGATTACATCATCCTTAGAGAGAGAATAAGTGCTACATGTGGTACATGGTTTCTATCCATATGAGATCAACAAAAGATGTGCTTGGAAGCCAGGACACTGATCTCTTAAGGAATCCTTCCAGCACAATAAACCCTCCTTTCTGAAAACCAGACAATGAACCATCAGGAGAAGGAAAACCCACAACATTTTGTGGTGACATTCCTTCACTGATTTTCTGAGTAGTAACTGCATTTTTGTTTATATCTCTCATTTTCAAATAGTTCCAGTTGCAGATGTTTGATATTGTTTGTACCACTTCATGGGCCAATAGAGACAAATGCTGTGAACTTCCTGCTTTGGTAAGACTTTTCTTTAAAGCTTTTATGACTTGACTTGGGAATAATTTTGTAAAGTTTGGATAACTTGGAATATACCAATGACATGAGTTATTATTTTTCCCTCTAGAGGGATGAAGAAAGCTGCCCAGCCCTTCCTCATGCTTGCTCATGTTCTGAAGTTAGCAAGGGACCTCAGGGCCCACCTGGACTACCAGTAAGATTTTTCATGTGTTTGATCTTCCAGCAACATTGCAATCATTCGGTCTTGTTAAAATGAAAAAAAAAGGGGGCTTCTTTGTATTATGTGAGCAAGAGGTGGTCAATATATGCTCCACAATGATACCATTATTGTTACTAAAAAGATTCATTGCCATAACCACTGCCTGGGGTATTAAGTACATGCCAGCCCTCTTGGCTGATCTATAGATATGCATAGAAGTGCATGAAGTGCATGTTCACGAGGATCAGCGATCTGCAAACCTCAACCTGATGAAAAAATTGAACTGCATTTTGTTGAATGTAGGCTGGAATTGTTAGGATTTGAATGGTAGGTGTTGGAATGGAATACAGTGTTCTGAAGGAGGTCATAACTGGTTAGCTAAAACCAATCAAAACTTGAAAATACTTTACAAAATTATGCTGCAAGTCCCATTTCTTTCCTTTCTGACACTAAATGTGGTTTGCAGGGTGGTCCTGGCCTCCGTGGTCCAAAAGGTGCCCGTGGTGATCATGGTCCAAAGGTAATTTGTCATACGACTCCTTCAATTTATGACTATTATATATAAATTCAAATAGGTAAAATCCTGCTTCATAGCAGCTTCCTCCCCTGATTAGACTTGAGCTTATAATGATTTAATTGCCTTTTCTCAATTAGTTGATATTGTTGGTTGAATGTTTTTATTATGGGAGTGACAGGGAAAGTTACAAAAACTGCAGAGATGTCTAGAAGGGTACAACTAATTGAATTGGTGCATAATGACATTTGGTAGTCAATTCCCACACATTTTTATTCAACATTCATCCTTGTTAAGTTATATTTTGGAAGTAGGAGACTCATTTGTGCACTTCCACTGTCCATGTGAAATCATATCTTCATCTTCTATTTCATATGGTTTGGGTCTATAGATATTTGATCTTCATTAGCAGCTATTCCTTTACTACAAAGTGATCTTTTTGGTTCTAGGGACCAGATGGACCTCGTGGTGAACTTGGAGCTCCTGGTCCTCAAGGTCCACCTGGGCCACAAGGACCAAGTGGTCTCTCCATTCAAGGACCTCCGGTATTATGTTGTTGCTATTTTTTTACATATTTATTTTGGACAAATAGTGACATAGCATCTAGAACTTCTACCTAGATGTAAAAAATCAAGGATGTGGACTAAATAGATAAGTCTTTTATCTGTCCCAGATTTTTTAAAAAAATAAAGCAGGATCCTGTTTAGTATCCTTTGATGCTAAGTTTCCATTTGATTAAAAGGTGAAGAAAGCAGAATTCTCCCTTAGTCTAATACATTATCTGTGTCTATAGAAATGAAGATATATACTGTGGCCCCATCCTGAAACATTCGTCTTTTTGCTGGGAAGGTTTGGAGAAGAAATATAATCATAGTTGCAATTACAGAAATGTGCATGACTAGGAAACTGATCAGGCAATTTTCCTAATGAAATGGAGCTTCGTTATTATTTCATTTGGGTTATATTTTTTCCCTCGGACCACTGCAAAAAACATGAGAAGATGGTATACAGAGGAGGTGGACTTCTCTGCATCCTCGCTCCCATCTATGAATATAGTTATTGAACCTCTGCATAGGGCATAATAAATGGTCCAACGAAATGCAATTTTTTTAAAACAGTTGGAGTCTCTTTCTCAGTCCTCTTTTCCCTGCAGAAAAATTGAAAAGACTCATCTTAGTAGGTTATCATCAAGATGCTTTCATTCTAGCTTCCATCTCTTTAATTTTTTTCAGATATTGCTGCTTAAATCATGTTAGTTATTCCCACTTAGAGTAGATCCATTAACTCAGTTATTGAATGGTGAGCTAACATGTAGCTAAATACAACTGATTCAGTGGGTCTGCTCTAGTTGGGATTAACAACTCTATTCCTGTGTGTGTGTGTGTGTGTGTGTGTGTGTGTGTGTACACACACACACACACTTTCTACTGTGCCAGAATTCTAGTAGTTGTTAAGTTTTAAAAATTGTCTTCTTGTAGATAGGTTGTTGTTATTGTTGTTGATGTTGTTGTTGTTTCTCACATCTCCCTGTGGTTTGAGGTTAAGGAACAGCAAAGAAATTCAACACATAATACAAATTAAAATAATATATTAAACCAAATGAATGCTAAAATAATCAATACATAAAATCCATTGAATTAAAAGACTGATTATTTAATCAAATAATTGGGGTTTTTTTGTTTGTTTCAAACAGCAGGTGTAACACTAAACTAAATTAAATCAAGCCGAATCTTAACTAAAGTTAAACCCACTGAGTTAACTGTGAAAATTAAGCACATTGTGCTCCACTGCCTAATAAGTTTTACCTTGTGGTCCTTTAACTATCAGGGAACAACTGGTGAAAAAGGAGAAAAAGGAGACGATGGCCGTCCTGGCATTCAGGTAACTACTATAGTAATCCAACACATTGAATAAGAACATTTTAGGAAATGATTTTAAGAATGTATTTTATATTTTGAAACAAAATTTATAATTCATCTTCATGAGGAAAGAATGGAAGTCCAAGAAAAATAAATAATCCAAGCTTAAACAATTAATTTTATGTGTTTGTCGATGTGAACGTAAGTAAGTAAGTAAGTAAGTAAGTAAGTAAGTGTGTCTTATTCTATTGGACTTTTCAGCCTAAGGGGTCTTGTATTTTAAATCCTCCACACTGGTATACATTGGGGGATTTAGTTATACTTTCTCCTACTAAGAGCAGCTGATCCAAGCCCTACTGAGGTGAATGAAGTAGCCTTGATCACTACAGTTCCAAGGTGGCTCTGATCTACCCCATTTTTTCTCCAAAATAGAAGCTCACTTAATCATGATTAAATGGTAATGATTAAGGTTTTGAGGAGGAAGAACTCCCCCTGTAGGGGTAGTTACTTTATTTCTTCCATTCTTAGATATATTTTCCCCACATCTAAACATCTCTCAAACCAAGGTGCATCTTAGAATCACAGGGATGTAATAGATGGCCACACATGGCTGTGGCAAGATCCAGCTTCCCCCAGGCCATCTCCTTGGGGCCAGGGGAAATTGTGACTGGCCAGTGGGATGAGGTTTTCCCTCCAGTTGGGCAGCTGATGATATTTAGGTCTGAACTTCATTCCCTCCCTCTCCCCTTGCTTAGGGGTGTGTGTGTTTATAATATACCTATAACAACTTTATGGAGTAGTTGGCGTGGGTCTTGGATCCAAGATTACGTGACCAGTGTTCAACAGGCATTGATTTAGGTCCCAATGGGTGAACCTGCTGGTGATGTGGTGGTCAATTTTGCTCAGCGGTGGATGGTTGCTTTCCACACCCCATGGTAGCTGAAACACCGAGACTTGGTCCAACTCAGACAGTGCCTCTCATGCTATCTTCAAGGTATCTGGCACAGAGCTGGATCAGCATGCTCATCAGTCAACAGGCACATTAGGGTAATGTCTAGGTCCAGACATTGCCTACAGCAATAAACAAAGCTGTGGCCATTTTTCTTTCAAGCGTTGTGTCTGTATGTTTTTATTGGTATGCTGAGCACTCCTGAATCTGAACATGTAAATTGACATAATAATATTTTATGTAAATGTTGAAGAATGTGTACCCATCATTGTTCATGTCCCACATAATTCCTCACCCTGTTGAGATCCTAAAATATGTACTATGCACATATTTATACATGTCCAAATTGTGCATTTTTGTTGTTGTTGTTGTTGTTGTCCTCGTCGTCGTTGTCGTCATCATCATCATCATCATCATCATAAAAGTGCTATTTGCCCTTAGTCACAATGTATTCCTATTACTACACTGTCTTGAAAATACAGGGTTAGTCAAAATGCATAGGCCAATAAGCCATTCAATTGAATGGCTTATTGGCCTATGCATTTTGACTAACCCTGTATTGATAGGAAGTTATTTAATAATGATAACATGGTAATGATGAAAGCTTTACAACATATTATCATCTTTGCTTTTATGCAGGGTGTCCCTGGTGCATCTGGATCACCAGGACGGGATGGAAATCAAGGCCAAAGGGTAAGATGAAATGATGGCTAACGCTTGGTTCAACATTTTCATTACTGTGTACTTGATCCTCTCTTTATAGTTACAGTGCATTTCTGACCTAGTTTTTTGTATGCGATATCAGTTGACTTTGAATGAATCTTAATGAAGATAGATACTGAGAGTAATTCCTGGATTTTCTTGATAGATTAGTCATCCAAAGATTCCATGTTTGCTCAGGTCAGGCAAGAAATCTACTTGAATCTTAAAGTCATCAACAAAATTCTTTGTGGGAATAGTGACAATGCAGTAATTTCTTTTTTCCAGAGAGTAGCCCAGAGTCATAAAGTTGGAAAGGACCTCAATAACTATCTAATCCATGTAGAAATATACAACTAAAGCACTCCTAAAAGATATCCCTCCAACCTCCAAAAATCTATCGCCCTTTGAGGCAGTCAGACAGTTCTTAAAGTCAAGCTGTTCTTTTGACTGTTTTGGTGTGGAATATCTTATCTTGATTTTTTTATTAATTGGTATTTATTTATTTATTTATTTATTTACTATACTTGTAAACCGCCTTTCTCAGTCTTATCGGCGACTCAAGGCAGTTTACAACAAGTCAGTACACATAACAACAAAATACAAATTGAACATTAAAACAGTATAAAACCACAATAGAAGCAATAAAAACAATAAAACCCAGCATCGTTATTGTCAGCCTCTCCTAGTTAAATAACATTGTCCAAGTTCCATTTTCGAGTGATTCCATTTCCTATGTAAACGCTTGTTCATATAACCATGTCTTAACTTGTCTCCGAAATGTTAAGAGTGAGGGAGCCGATCTAATCTCCTCAGGGAGGGCGTTCCATAGCTGAGGGGTTCATTTTTGTGGCAGAAAACAAGCTCCAGAGGCAGTTGATGGCTCCAGTGTCAATTTGATTCAAGCTTTAAATATATTTTAAAGGAGCTCTCCAGAGTGCTGAAGTCTGTTCTCTGTCTAAGTTCAGCATCTCAGACCAAAACCCAGAGCACATTCACCACAATACAATAACTGCTGGTATGGGAATGACCAGCAGTTATTGTATAAAACCATTTTTATTTTCATATATGCAGACACTTCCCTTGGTGTGAAATATGGAGCATGTGGGTAAAAGAAGCTAACCCAGTAAGAGTTTTAAAAGTTAGTTTTTGGGACCACCAGAAATAGGCATGCAAACTATACTAGGGCAACATCATTTTAGCATTAAATATTGTCTTCATCCATTTCCACCATTTCAGTTGAATCCATCAAATAAATCCTTTCTCCTATACATTATTTCTTCTGCTGAGAAAGATTATCTGTTTGAAATCTTGAAATCTGTTTATCCCTTTACCTGTATCCTTTTGCCCAAAACTGGGCAGTTAGTTCAGTTTGTTATTATTGCTCTTATTATTCTTGCTCTTATCTTGCATGTTAACCATCCTGGAGACTGAATGCTGCAATGGAAGGATTGAAATAAATGATGTGGGAAGTAAAAGGCCGAGAGATGACTCAACTGGATAGACCTTTATTTTGAGACATATGGCTCCCCTTTGACACCAATGGAGACAAATGAGGCTTTATAGCATTCAGACTGGCACAGCTGAAATTCCCAATTTCAGAGGTCTATTCTGAAGCTTTCAGCTGTGAACACCCACACAGACATCCCTTGATTTTGTATACATTTTGACTTTGATTTTTCCTATACCAGAGCAGGAGATGTGCCATGTATGAAACAGTTGCAAAAACAACCCAGAGATTTAAAGCTCACAAAGCCTGCAATTTTCATACTTCTTTCTCCATATATGCCCTACTGAACCTGCCAATGGGATTAAACTTTAAACTTTGAAGAATAAAAAAGGAGAGTCAGCATCTGTAACTAGTTAGAAAAGTGGTAGCACAGATCTATCCCCTAAACCTCTTTTTGCACAATCCCCTTCTTGCATGCACAGACACACAAACATACACATATGGCAAGCCTTGGCATATTTAATTGCTGTAAGCAGAGTGTGCCTAGCCTCTCAGTTCTTCAAACAATGCCTTTGCTGTGAATGAGGGGTGTGTGTTCTGGGCAACAGGATCAGTCCAAAAATGACTTGGCTGCAATTACAGCACATTAGCTTTATTTAATCAAGGATTTCTGTGATTTGCTCCAAGAACAGCACACAGCCAGTTTCTAAGCCTGCATTGGAGTCTTTTAACAGATGCCACAGAAATTCTGTATAGACACAAGCCATATTGTGGATTGTTGGTAGGCTGTAGCGTAAGATCTGGATTTAAGAATATATTGAAAGCATTGAAACAATAAACCATGTGACTCCTCAGCACTTTATTGTTGAGTATGTTAAAATATTTCTATCTTTTCATGATCTTAACTAAGGCAAACCTATAATGCCATTGTCTTTCCCTGTTTGATCTTTGGAACAGCCTTGGATTATGATTGAGGATGGCGTGGTTTTAATCATGAATGCAATATTTTATATGTATTAATGTGCATTTAATTTCAATTTCATTTTAATGTAAGTGTATTCTATCTGTTTATTGTTCAAAGTCATTAAAGATTTGCCATATGTAAAGCCACCTTGAGTCCCCTTCAAGGTAGAGGAAGATGGGATACAAATAGAGTATATAAATAATAAATAATATTTCAGTGGTTCTCAACCTGTGGGTCCCCAGTGTTTTGGCCTACAACTCCCAGAAATCCCAGCCAGTTTAGCAGCTGTTAGGATTTCTGGAAGTTGAAGGCCAAAACATCTGGGGACCCACAGGTTGAGAACCACTGCCCTATATGATCAGAGAGGGTTTTGATTTTGCCTTCTTTTGAAGCAAATCCAAGATTAGCCAGTGGGTTTTCACAGCTGAACAGAAATTCAAATCCTGTTCTCCTGTAGTCCCAAATCAGTGCTCAGACCACTATATGATGTTGCCTCTCCCCAGCGAGGTTATCTTTTATTTTTAATTTTCTGTAATCTGTGATTACAGAAAATTAGGGGAGCAGGGTGTTTGCTTGCTTGTTATGTGACCTGGTCATCACTAGTTGAATCCAACTTGATGCGTACAAGAAACTTGATAAAGTACCTTACACTGAAGCTGAAAAGACAAAATAGTGGACCATTTAGTAAGGTAGCATTTTTTGTTTGACTGCTTGCGGAAAGTTGGTATAATTGTGTATGGAAGCAGTACAATTCCATGCTAATGCATTTGAAAGCACAAGTGTTTAGAAACAGACTTAAGTATTCAGACATGGAACTGGAATGGTATGTTTCCATGCACATTCATTAAAAAAAAAAAACCTCTTCAGCTCTTTCCATTTTGAGAATTAATATATTTGTAAATGGTGGTAAAATCAAAACACTATTTTGATTACTTT
Organism: Anolis sagrei; assembly: GCF_037176765.1. Lineage (NCBI taxonomy): Eukaryota > Metazoa > Chordata > Lepidosauria > Squamata > Anolidae > Anolis > Anolis sagrei. Next base: position 21,615,211 of record NC_090024.1, on the reverse strand, counting down.
TACTCTCATAACCTATCAAGTACTTAGATAGGCTTACCCATAGCCACACACTGAGATCTCTTAAGGGGTTCTCTTCCTTTATGAAGGAATGAAGACCCAGTCCATTCCATATTGCAAAATCTATTGTGGGATATTTCAGAACTTGAACAAAAAAAGTAGCACAGCCCTGTTTGGTCAACAGAACAAGTATATTACAAGAAAAGGATTAAGGTGTGATATGACCACATGCTATTCATCACTTTGTTGTTGTTGCCATGTGCCTTCAATTCATTTCCAACTTGTGAAAACCCTATAGTTTTCTTGGCAAGATTTGTTCAGAAAGAGTTTACCATGGCCTTCCTCTGAGGCTCAAAGAATATGACCGGCCCAAGGTCAACCACTGGGTTTCCATGGCCAAGCATTTGAACATAGTCTCTCCAAATCCTAATCCAACACACAAGCCAATAGACTCTCTATTTATTACAACTTTATACATTTCTCTTCATTTGTTGCTACTTTTGACTGTATCACCTTTCAGAGACTCCAGCAGTAGTTTTTTTAAATAAAATATGTTGGCTACACATTCTTGAAAGAATTACTTGCCAAACAGAGATTTCTCAATGCTATGTCTGTCACCTAATAAAAATTGGGAGCCAGAGCAGGCAAAGTATTTGCAAAGAAGAAGCAGTGACTGGAATACCAGGCTGTTTAACCTTTTCTTTGCAAGATACTTTGCCCCACTTTTCCAGTATGTGTCTGAAGTTAAAAAGAAGTCAAGGAGGAGGAAAACTGTTCAGGAAAAGGCAGTACAAAGGAAGAGATTAGCATCTCATCCACCTCAGCAAATTTATTGCCGCCCAAACACTGTTGTCATTTTGAGAATCTCTATTTTGCTGCATATTGGTCTTATTGGTCTTAGTGCAGTGGTTCTCAACCTGTGGGTCTCCAGATGTTTTGGCCTTCAACTCCCAGAAATCCTAACAGATGGTAAATTTGGCTGGGATTTTTGTGAGTTGAAGCGAAAACATCTGGGGATCCACAGGTTGAGAGCCACTGTCTTAGTGTCTTAGTTTCTTAATTATAGAAGGGCAGCTATTTCTTCACACAATGTTGATGCCCTCCTGAGCATTCAGTGGGACTGATTCAAGGCTATTCCAGCCAATTTGGGGTTAATGCAAGCCTTTATTTATCACTTGGCCAATAATACAAGAGAATGGTGCTAGGATCTTGTGCATCAACATTTTTAATTATTTTCTGCATTCTACATTACAGAATTCATTTAAGATGCATATCTTACATTTGATAATCTGAGAAGCAAAACCTAGGACAAGTTGTGAACTTTGGTACTTATTGGACAGACAGCAAGAATGTTACCTACTGAACAGCTTCTTAAACAGACTCCTGTTTGACTTCATTTATAAAAGACTACTTTTGCACCTAACAAAATACAGTAGGAGGAAATTTGTAAATGTCCAAGAGCTATAGTAGGATTGCCAAAGTAAACATACCTAGAGGGTTTGCCCAGAGACATTATACAGCTGCAAACTAAAAGAAGTAGTGACACATGGAAACAACATATGTGGTCTAATTGGGAAACAATGTCAAAACAAGCTCATGTGGAAGCATTTCTTTTTGCTATCATTTTTTAAAGAGGGACTCAGCACAAAGGTTATTCATTCAGTCGTGGAAAAAGTAGGTTACCATCGAAAGGTAGAATGATAGCCTGTTTCCTTGGTTTCTACATTGGCTGAGAGAATAGGTCATGCTCTGACTCTGCTGATCACCTGTTGAGAATGAAGGAAAAGGAATCATTCTGGTGGGTGTTCCTTTCTTATTTCCAATTTGGCAAGCAGTTGGAAAACTCAACAGCTCCTGATAGTGTTCTTCAGCCATTAAGAGAACAGATTTAGGCATGCTGATTTTATGCAACATTTCACAATCTGTGACACGTGCGGCCAAGCAACACTCAACTGTGATGAAGACCTTATTAATAAATGAGAATGGACAAGCTAGAAAAGACAGAACTGCATGCTTTTGATGAATCTGCTGGCAAGGACAAATTCCAGCCTCTCCTTCCTCCCTTGCTAATTGAATTAAGTTTGCACCTGATGAAATAAGCAAGGATGAAAGGAGAAAGGAAGGGGAGGGGAAAAAATACATTGGGACATTTCAAAGCAACTGGAAAAGTAAGATGGCAGAGGATTAATTGGAACTGGGTTTGCTCTGGACAGTTGAAGGAGGCGTGATCTCATTCGGTACTAAGTGCTGTCCAACCCTACCTTCAATATGAGGATTTAAATATTGATATTTCTTACAGAGTATTGGTAAAGAGTATTGAAATAAATACATGTTGAAATACTGAACACTAGAATGATATAGATCATGACTATACTGTTCTCCTTGAGTGCCTCCAAATATTTTGATAGAGAGGCATTCAACCACTTTGACCAATTCTGGTGGGGATGTTTTCTGTGTTTTATGAAATATTTAGTACCTCAAGTTTTAGCTTATGACCATTTTATGTCGTGTACGGTGCCATTACAGCTAGTGGAATCTTTCCTGCTCTTAGCAATACATTCATATCTCTACTTCTCATCTAGGGTCTGCCAGGCAAAGATGGACCTACTGGGCCACAAGGACCCCCAGGACCTGTGGTAAGTTTACAATTTTCATTAGCATTTAGACAGCTGAAGTTATATACATCACAAAAAGTCAATAAACTCTTCTCATAGCTAGTTTTCTCACACCTATGCAACTATGTGCCGTTATTTGCATCATGATATACCATAGCTAAAAGAGGGAATATGTAATTTTCAATATTGATTATATTATAAGGAAGCTTCTGTGAATAAATTGATTTAATATTGTTCCCAATATAGTGAATATTCTTACTCCTGCACAAATTTAAATTGAGGCTGTAGATCACCACCTTCTAAAGAGCATATTATGAGTTGGATTAGGCAGGTGGACAATCAGATGCCTTTATGTATGAGATTTTTTTACTTTATATACATATAAAATGAAAACCAATAACAATGTTTGCTCAAAAAACTGGAGGAAATTTTCATGCAAAATTTTCATCTGCCAGGATGATGGTTGCAAAATTTCAGATTAAGTGGTACAAACATTTTTGAGTCAAGAGTTCTGAGTTTCTCTTCCTTTTTCTATGCAGGGAATACCTGGGGCTCCAGGTGTACCAGGAGTTACGGGTAATATTGGGCCACAAGGTGATGCAGGGCCACCAGTAAGTAATATAGCACAGCATACGAGATATAGCACTTATACAGAATGTAGACCTCTCTTTGTGTTTTAACTACAGTACTGGTCCTTCAGATCAAACACACATGTGACTCAAAGTCCCTTTTCAATGATGTCACAAGTTCGCTTCTTGTGAAGTACATAATCATGATACTATACTAATAAGTACTGGGCTTTAACACAGCTGGTTAATCACCAGCAGCAATAGATCTTACCAATCGGAAGGTTGGTAGTTCGAAGCCTGAGTCAAGGTGCGCACCCAACCTTCAGCCCAGCTTACTGTCCACCTAAGCAGTTGGAAAACAGTGGTGAGTAGAGAAATTAGGCACCTCTTAAGTGGAGAAGTATTTTTTTTACGGCACTATAAAAGAAATACCAGAAAATGTCGGCAATAAAAGGAAGGAGAAAGTCTGTGATCAAGGCTGGAGGATGGAGCGACAGCACCCCCCTCTGGTCGGAATCAAGCACAACCTCCAGGACACCAAAGTTGGGAAAATGCCAACATAATACCTCTATCTGTTGTCTGTCCTGTCTGCATTGAATGTTTGCCATGTGTGTGTTCCATGATCTGCCATGAGTCCCCTTTGGGGTGAGAGGGGCGGAATATAAATGCTGTAAATAAATAAATAAGCTTGTTATAGCTTATACAAAATTTGGGAACATATGGGAGAAAGAATGTTACCCCAGTCCTGCAGCTACAGTATGGACAAAAATCAGCTAAGTAACTTTACAAAGCACAGATCTTACTGATACCAATTGAAATCCTGTTTCCTCACGGATGGTATATGCATTGGAAAGCATTTTCAGTAAAACAGCAAGGGAGGGGGAGAGTCACATGCAGTAATCTGATGAAAATCCTTTCTTCCTGCTGGCTAGAATTTTTTTTATGTAAACCCAGATGTGATTGCTAATTCTACATTTTAAGTAACATCTACTTTAGACCCTCAGGGACTCATAAAACCATTGTGTTTGGTTTCTTTTAATTTTACTTCCAATAGTTTGAAAATTAAAAAAATGACTGTTATCTAACAAACCAAATGTTGTTCCAACTGAGAAGAGATGAACATTGGCATTTGCTATTGTATATAAGATCTGATATAAGACATCAAATGCAAGGTTTTCCTCTGACATTAAGTCCAGTCATATCCAACTCTGGGGTTTGGTGCACATCTCCATTTCTAAGCTGAAGAGCCAGCATTGTCCATAGACACCTCCAAGGTCATGTGGCCTGCATGACTGCATAGAACACCGTTACCTTCCCACAGGAGCAGTACCTATTGATCTACTCACATTTGCATGTTTTCGAACTGCTAGATTGGCAGAAGCTGGGGCTGACAGCGGGAGCTCATGCCGCTCCCTGGATTCAAACCTGCAAACTTTCAGTCTGCAAGTTTAGCGTTTCAGTGCTTTAATCCACTGTGCCACCGGGGGCTCCCTGATATAAGATACCACCTGGAAAATTAACCTTCCCCCACCTTGTTATGCTCAGACCTCTCCCCTTCATCTTCTGGGTGAGAATTAGTCATATCAAGGGAATTGAACTTTCCGCATGGATATATTGTGCCTCCATGCAAAGATACTATTGACAGAACAAATCTGCTATGGCTTGCTATTGCCTTTGAAACGTGTTATGAGCTGTGATGCAAGGCCATTGACCTAACCATTGGTGTAGCTTGGCTCAAACTCAACCTTGTCATCACATTAAATAGTCTATAACAAAAGGGAAAGGTCACAGACACACAAGCCAATAGACTCTTCATTTAGACTAATATTTTACTCTTTATTCCCTCTTTCTCTTTACCCCACAGGGACCTTCTGGAGCAAAAGGCGAGAGGGGTGAACGTGTAAGTGCTTTTTATTATAGAAGTATATGGACAGGAACAGTATGAGACGTAAGATTTACTTGTTTAATTTTAGTCTTAAGCACTGCTCCTCCAACCTGTGAACAAAAAAACTGTAATGATGGGAGACTTTACTTTTAAAGCCACTTAGGCTTCAGTTCTATACATGTATAAGTGGAAAAGATTGTGTTGATCACAGTGAGACTTCCTTTGCGGTAGACATCAACACGATTATTTCCCCATAAAAACAACATATATTCAGGGCAAGGTGCTCCTACAGCCTGCTTAACTTGCATTCTCTTCCTGATTAACCTTCTTCTGAAAGGTGATAAATATCACAGGATGATACTCTTATTATACAGGGAGATCTTCAGTCACATGCAATGGTCCGTGCAGTGGCCCGTCAGGTCTGCGAACAGCTTATCCAAGGTGGGTTCCAGAACTGATATACTTTCATAATTATAGTGACTATGGTTTTTATCTGTAACTGCATTTCTGAAATGTTGTTGTTGTGTGCTTTCAAATTATTTCCAACTTATGATGACTCTAAAATGAACTTTTGCCCGGCAGGATTTGTTTGGGGTGGGGAGTGCCATTGCCTTCCACTGAGGACGAGAACGTGGCTTGCCCAAAGTCAAACAGTCAGTTTCCATGGCTGATCAGGAATTTGAATTCTGTTTCCCTGAATCCTAATCAAACCACCGCATTATACTTTCTCTCCTGGGAATGTAGTACATCTGTACAGTTTGTGATCCTTTCACACCAGCTGTTTGTTGTGATTCACCTACCAAATTGATCAAAATTAAAGCTTCATCGGGATCAGTTTGTTGGCGTTATGGATGTTTCTGTTTTGCAGGTCATCTGGCCAGGTACAACTCCCTCTTAAATCAGATTCCAAGCCAGTCTGTCTCAACACGAACTGTCCCGGGACCTCCTGGTGAACCGGGACGGCCAGGGCCACCTGGACCACAGGGAGAACAAGGATCTGCAGGGAGACCAGGATTTCCAGGCAATCCTGGTCAACCTGGCAGGCCTGGCGAAAGAGGTAAGCTGAATATTAAGACTGATAAAGTGGGTGCTGGCTTGAAGGCTACCAAATACACTATCCCAAAGCTTGATGCCTGGCTGAGTAGATAGAGTGGAACAGATATGAATTAATTGTTCACTCCTGAAAATCACTTATTTTCATTCATATTCATTTTCATCATACATAGGTCACCTATGGTTCTACCTTGTTTTGTGACACCTGAACACGCTCTTTTTCTTTCTTTTATTGATTATTTAAATGACGACAGAGGTTAAATAGCCAGTTTTTAATCTGGTTAATTACTCAAAATGTAGTTCTTTTGGATTTTTGCAAAATTATTGCTATCTATTTTTAGTCCCTGTGGGCTGGTATTTTTGCAGTGTCTAGGACACGCTATTCTGTGCACTTACTGAACAACATTTCTGGTATTAAGTGCTTTGAGATTAATATTTTCAAGGAAAAATGAGGTGAATAGGGTTTCCAAAAATTAATGTTATTTATTTTATTCACACCTAAGCTCAAAATAGGTTCACAACGGAGACATGTTGGCTGAAACTAAAATTATGTATAACAGTTTTCAGATTCATTTTGATAGGATTTTTAGTGTAGGCATTTTATTCAAATGTACATATCAATTTAACATAAATTGTTTATTTATTACTGTCCCGACTTTCTTGAAGGGGACTCAAGGCAGCTTACAGCATAGGTAATAATTCAATGCTTTTAAAACACTATCTAATATACAATTAAATAAACATTCATTAAAAAAATTAAAATCTAGATTAGAAAACCTTAAAACAATTTAAACATTACAATTATTACTATAAACCATAGTGTCCACAATCATAGTCAGGCCATTCCGGAGATCATACACATAACTCCAAGTCCATCTATTGCACTATATCATTCACCAAAGGCTTGATCCTAAAGGCACATTTTAACCCTCTTTCTGAAGGTCAGGAGGAACGGGGTTGATCTGAGATTGTTGGGGAGGGATTTCCACAGCCGAGGGGCCGCCATTGAGAAGGCCGTCTCTCATTCCCACCAGTTGTACCTGAGAAGGAGGTGGGACTGAGAGCAGAGCCTCTTAATCTCCAAGATAGTTCATAGGGGTGATATGTTTGGACAGGTAAATCTATCACCAAGTAGCTAATTTCCAAATTAAGTGTAACTGAATTAATTTGTTTAAACTTCATAATAATTAGCTAAATACATTAATCCTTTTCACTAGTTTTCCCATCTTTGAGTGTCCGTCTCAGTGTTGTAACCCAGCACACAAAGCACTACAACACACTGGCTCTCTACTCTGTAGTCAGCCCTATTGAGTCTGATGTGTTGCAGTAAAAGCTGTGTTAAGTGTATATTAAGTGTACAAATTCGGGGTTTATTGCTTGTCCTTTTTTCTACAAGTGGGATATGGTTAGACATTTAGCATATCAAATGCCTTGGTTGGTAGCCATGACAAATAAACATTATGTCCTTAGTCCTGATGAAGAAACCTTTAAGTGAGCCCCCTTCCCCCAATTCTATATGGCCATAATTCTTAATACTTCAATGTAAGAGGAGACAAGATTTTGGAGACTGAGCACGTCAGCCTTTGGTTTCTATGGCAAAGCCGAACAAAGAGCAACAGTGTTCAATGGAGTAAGAAAGAAGGAGTTGACATATGGAGGGAAATGGGAAACTGGGAACAAGAAAGGGGCTGATTTCAAAGTTAAACTGAGTAGACTAAAGAGAAGTGTGGTATAGGAGGAATTATTTGGAAAGTATGGCTCTATGCATAATTTATGGAAATATTTCTGAGTGTAAAGAACTTAACACGAGAATTAAGCAAATGTATATAATAAAGAAAGACAAAACAACATCTTGGAGTGTAGTAATAATTCCCAAGCAAGCAGTGCCAACTCTGTAGGCTTATATATAGCCTGCAGAGAAAGTGCCAAGAAATTCAGTAGAGGAGCAAAAGTTCATGATAACAAAAAAGGGCATGGGATCAAAGTTCTCACTTTCATTTTTTTCTGTCACTAAAACAGTTGTCAAAGCAAAGAAACATTTTGGCAGAACTGATCCAGTTGCTCATTTGGAACTGATATGTTAGAATGCTTTCACCAGCATTAATAATCATATTTCCAATTGTCAGAAGTTGGTTCCAGGCCAGGCACTACTGGGATTTCTAGAGCCAATGGTATCACACAAGAGAGAGAAAAAAGTGTGTATGTATGTGGGGGGGGGGGGGGGGGACTTTTTAGAAACGACTCATCTCCAAGCTGGAAGACTACAAAAAGACCCATCTCCCAGTTGTGCTGCAGCAAATCAGTAGACAGGGTTGATAATTAAGGTTCGATCACACAGAATCTTGATATAGGAGCAACACATGTCATCACATTCCTCCAAGCTTAGCGTGACCAACCAGAACCATGCGAATATTTGGACCTAGCAGAGACTTCTGGTTTGGGTTCAAGAACACCAGGCTGTGCCTTTCAAGTTCAACAAGATCTTGCTGCTTGGCAACTTCTCTCAAATATGGCAGCATTTAGTAGAAGCCTAGTAGAGCTCGCTACAAGAAGAATGGGGCAACCGTACCACATTTCTCCAGTTATTGGCTGCAATACTGTATAGTTTGGCATAGTATACTAGTTACATATGTTCTGAGTTCTGCTGGGGTCCTTCAGAAATCTCAGTGCTGCTATAATGATTTCACTCTTGTCTGTGCACATAGCTGGGTGCTTCTTTGATCCTCCTTGCTCCCATGAAGCATGAAGTGCTCATGGGGAGTGGGCTTTATAGACTGTTCTATAAAGCCCACATTTAGGGAGAATTGGAGTACTATTCCCTATAATTCCTCCCAACAACATACACAAGCATAAGGGAAATATATGTATATATATGCCACAAAGAGGGTCCATCAACTAAGTATTTACATGCTTCCTGTGGCTTAGCTCAGGCAGACAGGGCAATATTTATGAATATTTTGATGCAGTGTTGTTTATCAGTTTATCACTGCTAAAGGATTACTCACACTGCTACTAGTTCTCATAGTCTGGTCTTCCTCGATCGTTTGTTGAGTGCCTTTGAACTTGGGAGTGTCATCTTGTAGTACTATCTTTTGTTTCATGTTGGGTTGCCTTATCATAGAACTTTCATGATAAAAACTGGGGCAGGGTAACCACGGAAAAATTTGTTTCTAAACTCGATTCGTTTTTAGGGGGTTTTTGCGTTTCGTTTTTTAAAAGAATTCCGAAAATTTTCTTTAAAAAAGTTCAAAATATACGAAATTTCATAAATTACAAAACAATTACAAAACAATTACGAATCGATTCGTTAATGGCGGACGCAATTGCGCTATATGCAAAAAAAAACCTCCAAATGGGACAGGGGGAACTTCTGAAGCTTCCCTCTCCCTCTGTTGTTGACTGTTGGTGTGATAATTTATTTTTTATCACTGATAAAACAAACAACAACCCTAAAACTTGCACCAGACATACGGAAACAATTACGAAACAATTACGAAACAATTTCGAAACAATTGCGAAACAATTACGAAACAATTACGAAATAAATTGAAACATTTGTTTCGATTTTTAATTGCTCCTGCATGGCTCAATATCAGATTGTAAGCTAATTTAAATACGAATTAATAACGAATTATGAAATTAACGAACGAAACCGCCCAGCCCTAATAAAAACATTATAAAGTAGTTTACCAATACCTCCATCTGCATAGTATTTACAAATGTTAGCTATGGTGCCACTGCCATTATCAGAAGAAGCCTGTATGATATGAGGGACCCTATCAGCAGCTGTCTAACAGTAGCATGGCCTCTTGTTTCAGAGGAGCATGTAATCCATCACAACAGAAAATTAGTGCCATAGGAAGCCACCTAGAACCACCTAACCTAGTATTGCTGTATTCCACTTCTTTAAATTTTGCATAATTTTCCATCTTCTTGTACTACTACTTCTTTGCAAATGAACGATATTGTCACATTTTTCCCACTATGTTCCAAATGCTCACTTACTTCTAATATTCCATGGTTTAGAGGATATTTCCTACTCCCTCCTTTGCCAGACCTTACTTTCCTGTCATGCATCCCTATCTTACTTCCTGTGCTCCAGTGCTCACACTTCTTCCTTTTTTTTTTATTCTCCTGCTTCATCCATCACCTCACCTCGTTCTTTGTTCCTTGCACTCTCTCACAGGCACTTCTTTTCTTTGCCTTCTCTAGCTTACCTCAGGTCATCACAGTGCAACCCTTCCTTGCTTCTTCTCTGACTTACACTGATCACTGACCATCTGTATTCTATCCTTCCTTCATTTCTTCTTACAACTTATAGTGTACATCCTTCCACTCACAGTATTCAGTCTTGCTTTCCCATCTTTTCTGCTACCTCCTTCACCTCACTTTGGATCCATAAAATACAATCACTTTGGGTCCATATGAAAAGCCCCTCATATGGGCCCAAGCTGCTGAGCTGCCAAACTTGCTGACCAAAAGGTTTAAATCTGAGGGTAAGCTCTCGCTGTTAGCCCCAGCTTCTTCCAACCTAGCTGTTTGAAAACATGCAAATGTGTGTAGATCAATAAATTGGCAGGAACATAACAGTCCATGCAGTCATGCTGGCCACATGACCTTGGAGGTGTCTACGGACAATGCCGGCTCTTCGGCTTAGAAATGAAGATGAGCACCAACACCCAGAGTCTGGCATGACTAGACTTAATGTCAAGGGAAAATCTTTACCTTTACTAATGTGTCTCTTACTTGCTTCTTGCATTCTACTCATCTTTTCTCCATAAATTGACTTCTACAAGGTGCTAGAGACCTGCATCTTTTTTTTTTAAGAACATTTGGAATCTGGACCAAACTGATGTAAATAAGCACCAGGTGACATATCTGGAACTTCAGGAAAACCTGGCTTTTAGAATGCCTTGGCTTGACTGACCCAATAGCACTGTGATAGGAATCACATATCCTCTTTTGTTTTGTCCATGTTTTGTCCATTTATGTGTTTGCACATAAATTGCAGCCATGGGGAAAAGACCATGGGGAAGTAACTTCTTCCCAGCTTTGGATATCTTTTTTTTTTAATGACAGAATTGGATTGAACAGAAAAGTAACTATATGTAATCCTAACAAAAATACACAAGTTGGCTGCTTTCATCTCCCAACCTTGTTCAATGCTGGATTTCTCTTCCTCCTGGAAAAGTTAATATTATTTCAGCAGGTTTCTTGCCTAAAATCTTATTTAAGCTAAGAATCTGGAACAAAATTCTCCTTCCTTTAGGTAGGAGGGGTGAACAGGTTATAAATAAAGTAAAAGTATGTGAGAGAGATTCTATTCACTAAAATGTATGTTTGAGGGCCATCTTTCCATTCTGATGCAGTAAATCAAGAAGAGATATTGGAAAGGATATTTGAAATGAGGAGGTAGTCTCAGAATAGCTCCTTACACTAGATCAGGGGTCCTCACACTTTGTAAACAGAGGGCCAGGTCACAGCCCCTCAAACTCTTGGAGGGCCGGATTATAATTCGGGGGAAAAAAAACATTAATTCCTATGCACACTGCACATATCTTATTTGTAGTGCATACACACACACACACACAATACAATAAAATGAACAACAATTTTAACAAATAGAAAGTTATTAGTATTTAAGTGGGAAGTGTGGGCCTGCTTTTGGGTGATGATATAGGATTGTTGTTGTTGTTGTGTGCTTTCCAATATTTTCAGACTTAGGTTGACCCTGAGCGAGGGCCGGGTAAATGACCGTGGAGGGCCACATCCGGCCCCCAGGCCTTAGTTTGAGGACCCCTGCACTAGATCGTTCAATTTGACATACATGTCCCTTAGTCTTGCTGTTGATATAGGAATTGCACCTTTTTAATCTTACTTGTGTTCACAAAATACTATTTTTTAAAAAATAAAATGCTAGGGAGACATGATCACCATATTTAAATATGTGAAAGGATGTCATAAGGAAGGGGGAACAGGGTTGTTTTCTGCTGCCCTGGAGACTAGGACTCAGAGCAGTGAGTTCAAATTACTGATACCCCTCTCCCTTTTTCATACTTTAAAAACATACTCATGTCTTATGACTGCTCTCCAATTTTTCATACCCCTGAATATTTAATCTGAATCTTTAATTACAGTGGAAACCCATGAGCTCAGCTTTCCTGTAAGCCTGAGTATGATAGCATCAGTCCAAAAAAGACTGGGATACCAGCCTAGGAGCTTGCTCTGCTTTTTGCAAATAGCTTTATTAATCTTATGCCAAATCACCTGACCGTGTCTTGCCTCTGAAAAGACATTAGAAAATATCCAAGTCTCATTCTGTATTGAGACCTAGGCTGTGATGACCTGCAGGGAAGGCCTGTAAATGGGTTAGTTTGGTTTTTGCCAACAGTAGGATTCCAAATTTATTGAGATTTTGGTTAACTTCAATCCTGCTGTTGCTTCAGACTGTAATTTTGCAAACGCCAACATCTGTGCATCACACTTTGCTCACCCTGGTAAGTCTGCTTGTAAACATAATATGAAAAATTGTGCAGGGAAAAGGTGATGATAGATGCCTCATAGTTAAAGGGGCTAAATATTCTAAAGGCAAGATATTGTGTCTAATATTGGAAGCCATGCAGGGTAAGCTCTGTGCAGTACTTGGATAGAAAACTACCTAGGAATACTAGTGCGTTAGGCTATATTTCAGAGGAAGGAATTGGCACAACCATCTCTGAGTATTCATTGCCTAAGAAAACCTTATGAAATTCATGAGGTTGGCATAAGTAGGCAGGCAACTCAAAGGCATCTACATACAGACATTCATATAAATATATTTGAAAGAGCTTTAATATATCAATGCCATGCTTCTCTTTCATAGCTGCCCAGTTTAGGTCAGAAATGCTACATAATGTATCTGAGTTCATAACTACAAGAATATCCATTCTAGTATATTAAGCCAGGCTTGTAAACAACCAACAAAAGTTACTGGTCAATAAAAATATTTTAGTAGCCAGATGCTGGCAAATTAGGGACAGAGAACATTGTCCATCTCACATCAATTCTGTATTTGTCAACTGATAAGTCCTGTTATGTTCAACTGGGCTTCATCCTTGATAAACAGATCTAGGATTGTACCTAAAACATATGGGATGGGTTAAAATCCTTTAATCCAACTCCAATATATTGACAGTTAATCAAAAGAGTAGAACATCATCAAACAGTGGATGTTTAGTAAATTTGCAGGTTGAGAGCCCATAAAGAGCAATTGGTATTCTCTGCACACTTTATTTTCATGAATAGCTTGAACTTGAACTATTGATTATGATCCTATGTGTGCATATTGGGTGTGAGGTGGAAGGAAGCAAAAAACACTAGTGCAGAAGGCCTGGAAAGTAGTGGGAAAGGGGAGAGGGAAAACATAAATCAGCTTGGGTTTTTATGACTTTGAACTATCCAAAGGAAACACAGTTTTTATAGCTGTTTCCAGACTTTACAAATGGAAACTCAAACTCTACTGCTTCTCTGAATATTGTTTATTACTTTGATTTAATACCACTAAGGTGGAAGATGCATAAAATAGCCTGTGTGTCCAAAGGGTGGGTTGCTTACCATGAGAGGCAAAACAAGCAAACTAAAAGCCAGTATATGTTTGTCTTCCATATAGTCTGATATTTCTCCAGTTACAAAATCACACCTACAAATTGCAGACCAAAGTAAGGTTAGAGGACATGTGTGCTCCCAGGTGTTGTAACTTCAACCGTGGCCAGCAAAGCTAGAGCTTGTATCCAATAACCTCCATAGGGTTACAGGATCTCTATCCCTGGATGGGAGCATTTTTGCATGGCGAGATGTCTGGCTATCTCTTCCTTTGTAGAACTTCACACTAGATTTTATTCCCTGTCATGTCTGGGGCAGATACCTTTCCTGACTTACAGAGGATTATCCAGTCTAAGGACTTTATCACACCCGGCTCTTTTAACGGAACAATAACATTTTTCATACAAATGGAAACATACCAGCCTTAGAGTTCTTTCTTTCACATACTTTCTGTACTTCCTTTTTGGTTATGAGAGTTTTCATGATCACTGCAGCCATGTTCGCCTGCTCATTGCATGCACTTTAAAAAAAAATTTTTTTTTTATAGAATTCACTATTATGGTGTTTGGCCCATTGTGAGACTCCTCAATTCCACGTATTAATATTGAGATTAAATACCAGTGAATGGAGAATAGGAGAGCATTATTTTCAAGTGCTCATGAGGTCCTTTTCATCAGTTTGCCAGAAGTTTAATGACCAGGTGCAGCTTGGGAATGAATTGAAATTCATTTCAGACAAGACAGAGGTCCTCCCGGTCAGTTGCAAGGCCAAACAGGCTGTGCTGGATGGGGTTACACTCCCCTTGAAGGCACAGCTTCACAGTTTGGGAGTGATCCTGGATTCATTGTTGAGCCTGGAACCCCAGGTTTCAGCAGTGGTCAGGGAAGCCTTTGCACAACAAAAACTTGTGCACCAGTTCTGCCCGTACCTTGGGAAGTCAGACTTGGCCGGGGTGATCCACACTCTGGTTACATCCTGTATAGATTACTGCAATTTGCTCTATGTGGAGTTGACTTTTAAGACTGTTCAGAAGCTCCAATTGATCCAATGGGCATCAACAGTTGCTCACTGGAGCGGCATACAGGGAGCATACAACTCCCCTGTTACATCAGCTCCACTGGCTGCCAGTCTGCTATCAAGCACAATTCAAAGTGTTGGCTTTAGCCTATAAAGCCCTAAATGGTTCTGGCCCGGTTTACCTGACTGACCATATTGCCTCCTATGAACCACCTCAGAGATTAAGATCTTCTGGGGAGGCCCTGCTCTTAGTCCCACCTTCTTTGCAAGTGTGACTGGTGAGGAACAGAGACAGGGCCTTCTCAGAGGTGGCCCCTCGGCTGTGGAACTCCCTCCCTAGTGACATTAGATCAGCTCCCTCCCTCCTAGCCTTCAGAAGGAGAGTAAAAAACTGGTTCCAAGAGCAGGCTTTTGGAGAAGCAGTGCAATAATATAATGTAATTGAAACATGTGTAACGACTAGGGAATAACCTTAGACTACTATTTTTGGATGGCGTGATTTTAATATTGAATGTAATTTTAAATTTTAATATGTATTCATTGTTATTCGATGGATTTTAAGCTTAATGTTGTATGTGTTTAAGGCATTGAATAATTGTCATATGTAAACCGCCTTGAGTCCCCTTTGGGGTAGAAAAAGGCGGGGTATAAATAGAGTAAATAAACAAATGGGGAAAGGATAAGAGGAGACTAATATCCTGTGGGTGCTGCAGTATTGGAAATACAGTGGAAGGGATCTCTCACACCTGGACCAACAGTGGGAAAAACCCATCAATAGGAGTTATTAATGGGTTTTCCTTTAATGAAAAGGTGTGCCACAGTAACAGTTGGAAAACACACCAACAACAAAACATCTTGTGATAAGGAATGGTCACAGATGCAGTTATACAGCAGCATCACGGCCTTGTGTGATAAAACACAGAATCTTGAAGCTGCACTTAATGACTTTGAATCTGAACACCAGACTGAATAGCTGCACAGGCCTTTTGACCATAATCTTCCCACTATGCCATTGTGTTTCCCCAATTTGCAATGTTTCAAGTGGACAGCTTTTTCCAAGAAATGAATGACAGTCTCTTCCATAATGTCATTATTCCTGTCCATTGAGCAAAGCAAGACAGCAAGAACAGAAATGATAATGGGAATGGTGAGGAGAGAAAACAAGAACATTTGGAGTTTTGAGTGTACTATAAGATTTGCCTGAAAACTATATTATTAACATCAAGTAGCTCTGGCAGTGCGTATCACTTGATTCCACAGCGGGGTCCTTCAGATGTTTTACACTTCTCTGTGCACTCTCTTTATGTGGAGTGAAGGTGAGCCGATTATTCATGATTCAGGTCAGTCATTACGCTGACTTGGAAGAAACCCTCCCACTGTGCCTTTAATGTAGCATAAATTGTGTGCAGGTGGTGAACATGAATATAGTGAAGTTACATATTTGTCCCAGCTGAGCCATAAAAGTAAATCATTTCCGCGTATGGTATTGATTAACCACTTGAAAAACTGTGGCAGCAAAAAAGGAATGAAAGAAGTTATCGGCATGTTTAACTGGATGGTCTGTGTTACCTGCTCTAGTCCAATTCTTACTCTGTTCTACAAACAATTTGTAGATAACACAAAAGATCTAGGTGCTCATTTTGTTCAAATATTTTGAAACTATTTTTATTTATGTTAGAGAATGAGTTCAATGTCTAGTGACCACCACTAAGGCAGAAAAAACAAAATGCAAAGATACAGAGCATGGAATGCCTTGCTCGACAGCAGTATGAGTAAAAACGATCTTGGAGTCCTCACGGACAAGTTATACCTGAGCGAACAATGTCATGTGGCGGCAAAAAATGCCAATGGGATTTTGGCCTGCATCAATAGGAGTGTAGTGTCTAGATCCATGGAAGTCATGCTACCCTTCTATTCTGCCTTGATCAGACCACACCTGGAATACTGTGACAATTCTGGGCACCACAATTGAAGGGAGATGTTGACAAGCTGGAATGTGTCCAGAGGAGGGAAACTAAAATGACCAAGGGGTCTGGAGAGCAAGCCCTATGATGAGCGGTTTAAAGAACTGGCCATGTTTAGCCTGCAGAAGAGAAGACTGAGAGGGGACATGATAGCCATGTATAAATATGTGAGGGGAAATCATAGGGAGGAAGGAACAAGCTTGTTTTCTGCTGCCCTGGAGACTAGGACGTGGAGCAATGGCTTCAAACTACAGGAAAGGAGATTCTAACTAAACATTAGGAAGAACTTCCTAATAGTGAGAACTGTTCACCAGTGGAACTCCCTGCCGCAGAGTGTGGTGGAGGCTCCTTCTTTGGAGGCTTTTAAACAGAGCTGTGTGGCCATCTGTCGGAGGTGCTTTGAATGCAATTTTCCTGCTTCTTGGAAAGGGGTTGGACTGGATGGTCTGAAAGGTTTCTTCCAACTCTATGATTCTGTTATTCTAAACCATGTTATAGAAGACATTTGGTATTCCTACTGCTTGAGTGGGAAAAGAAAACCCATGGTTGCACTGTTAATATAAGAGTAAAAAGTAGGGACGCAATAGCCATTTCTTTAAAAATTGAATTGATATATTTATTTCTTGGACAAGTAAGTTCATTCTTCAATTTGCTTATTTGGAATTTTGTTAATTTCAGATTTCAGTATTATTTATTACTTTTATGTGTATTATATATTTGAGAATATGCTCTGGGGTGTAAAATTCCAGCCTATCCACATGGTTTTAAACTGTTTCAAGTAATTTTAAAACATTTCAGCCTTTCAAATTTTGATATGCTTATAACCCTTCATTGCTTGCATCCCCAATGAGGTTTGCTATCCTTCCATGAGATTGGATGGAAATAAAATCACATTGCTGTTAAAATAGAAAGGGCTTAACATCAAGAAATTGGGAGAGCAGACCACCGAGTTTGTGTGAATCCAAATAAAGTCAGTTCTTGGGTCAACAGTATCTTACGGCTGTTTTCAGGACTGCCTAGAACCTTGTACATGTTGGTCATTTCTTTGAAAGTGGTGCAACATGAACAGGGGCGGCTCAACCCATTACGCAAAGTAAGCATTTGCAGTATAGTTGATTTTGCCCAGGGGTGCTCTTGAGGCGCTCTTGGGGGAAAATAGACCTTGACATATGCGAGTTGTAGTTACTGGGATGTATAGTTCACCTACAATCAAAGAGCATTCTGAACTCCACCAATGATGGAATTGAACCAAATATGGCACACAGAACTCCCACAACGAACAGAAAATATATATCAGTGATCGGGGGGGGGGGGGGAGGGGGGATACTGTTTGCTTACCGTTGAAAATTACCTAGGGCCGCCTCTGAACATGAAAATCATTATGTTCTTTGTGAGAACCACTATAGCAAGAAATCTAGTATAACAATAGCTTCCCATAAGACTACAAAAGAAGAGGCAACCGAACAACTTATACTTGGCCACTCTTTCCTTTCTTAATTAATAAAAGATGCACATGGAGAAACATTGTTCTGTTCTTTAACCCCTCTGTTTGGATTTCTATCCTTTGCTTTCAACAGGTTTATCAGGAGAGAAAGGAGAGCGTGGTAACCCAGGCGTTGGAACACAAGGCCCCCGAGGGCCCCCAGGAGCAGCAGGTAAATGTAATACAGGCAGCTCCAAATTATGAACAAGATTGGTTCTGTAAGGTTGTTGTTAAGTTGAATTTGCTTGTAAGTCAGAAACAGGTACATTTTAAAATGTCATTCCAACAGATGCCAGCTTTGAATAGCACAGGGAAGTGTTAACACCACTATGGTGTTTGTTTTGCTGTCTGTGCCCTGTTCGGAAGATTTCACCTCACTTTCTGTCCCTATGAGAATTGGATTTTGGAAAATTTGGCTTGGGTTGTTGTAGGTTTTTCGAGCTGTATGGCCATGTTCTAGAAGCATTCTCTCCTGGCATTTTGCCTGCATCTGTGGCAAGCATCCTCAGAATCTCACAACCTCTGAGGGATGCTTGCCACAGATGCAGGCGAAATGTCAGGAAAGAATGTTTCTAGAATATGGCCATACAACCCAAAAAACCTACAATAACCCAGTGATTCTGGCCATGAAAGCCTTCAACAATACAAAATTTGGCTTGTTAGGAAAACAAGGATTGGTGATTAAGCTTCATCTAAGACACCTTTCCCCTATGAGAACTCGTTTGGGGATGAATTTCCCTTCCTAGGGGTGGATTTCTCTCACTTCTTCTTGTCTCACCCCCATTCCCAATTGTGAGTCATTTGTAAGTTGGATGTCTGTAACTCTGGGAATGCCTTTAATATGCCTTCATTTCTTAAGTAGGCATGATCTATTGGTTGCCCATTTGTAGTTCACGTGGCAAACCTTAACATGGTTGGAAAAATCTCCATCCAAATGTATCTTCAGAGTTGGATCATCTTTAAAATCACGTGGTCTTTGAAATGTTTAGCACTTCAGCATTTTTCTGCTTGAATTTCCTGAATGTGTTGTGTGTTTTGCTCAAGTATTCTGTTCATGTCCCCCCCCCCACCACCACCACCACTTTTATTACAAATTGTTAATTCAAATGTGTGCATTATCAATGCATACATTCACTTGTGCGCATTATTAATCCGTTATCCTGTGAAATTAAAAGTTGTGGCAAACTGTACAGGTATTGTATTGTCGAAGGCTTTCATGGCTGGAATCACTGGGTTGTTGGAGGTAGTGACCTCTGAGGATGCTTGCCATAGATGCAGGCGAAACGTCAGGAGAAAATGCCTCTAGAACATGGCCATATAGCGTGGAAAAACCTACAACAACCTTGTACAGGTATTAATTACAGAATTAATTGCATTGGTTCTCTGAGTTATACTGGAAGGCAGATGAATCAAAACACCATCATTCTGCCAGCGAATGACAAAATAAATTGAGAGATATGCCTTAATCTCTAAGGTCAGGAAGGAGCAGGTCTAGTGGCTTCTTTTGTCTTTTGTTTTTGCCAAACATAAGCAAGTGAACAAATAGAAGTAGCTGGCAGTCCAGCTTTGAACAATGATTTTTTTTTTTGTTAAACGGCAGAAAAGATGTAGCTTCCAGTAGATATAGTTCAATTTCGGTTGACTTGGGGTCAGAAGAAAATAGACACAGGGAGTTAAAAGCTGCAAAAACAAAGTAGGGATATCACTTGGCAGCCCCTGCTTTTATACCAGATATTGCAATAGTAATGTTTGTTCGGCTGGCTTTTCCTCTCAAAACAAATGGACATCAGATACCCATTGGAAGCTATGATGAGTCCACTTATCTTGCACATGTTCAGTGCACGTGTAAATGCATGCATTTTCATTCTATGTTTTGTAGAATGTATTGTGCAAAATTATGCTGGCTGTTTATTGTGAATCAATTGTATCGGCTCAATAGTAGAGCTTTAATAATTTGTCATTGTGTCCACCCCAGTGTTAGGAATTCTTCAATTAGCAATGTGGGGAAATATGGACGGTTTCTCCTGTTTCATGGCAGAGTCACTTTGAGTTATTTCAGGATTGCACTTTCTTTCTGAACCAGTTTGGAGGTGATTTCTTTCTCAAGGCTTCTGTCTTGCATGTAGGTCCTCCCGGTGAAAGTCGAACTGGCAGCCCTGGCCCTTCAGGTCCTCCGGGTTCAAGAGGGCAACCTGGCCACACAGGGCCTCCTGGGCCACAGGGTGCAGCAGGGCAACCAGGATATTGCGATCCTTCTTCCTGTGCTGGTTATGGAGCTGGTGGTGAGTATGCCCTTCCAGTTCCTGGTTTGTCTAATTTTGCCACTACTTCTTGGAAATACATGAAGTTCAATGTTCAAAATTAAACCTTATGTTACACGGTAAGGGAAAGGAACTGTCCTTAAAAGTTCTCATTACATATATTTGCATCTATGCATTCCACAGTTCGTTGTTCTTTTGGAGCTATTGACACCATTTCATCCCATCAAGTAGATGTTATGGTGTTGTGTCACAGACAAGGAGTGTAACCAATATGGCTGCTGAGCTACACAAGTTGTTCCCTCCCCTCTAAACTTTCAATTTAGGAACATTAAGAAAGACAAGCTTGCTTATTTATTTATTTATTTATTTTCGTGTATTTATATCCCACCCTTCTCACCCCAAAGGGGACTCAGAGCGGGACTTCCTGAACATTCTCACTCAAATATCACCTTGGTCATGGATGGATGAATTGCAGTAGGCAAGCTGTGTGCCACCACTAGACCCTGCTTTTGTGGTCCTTAAGGCTGTCCATATATCCTCCTCCAGTTTTTTTGAATGACCTGGTCTAGAGGCAGGCATGCAGACGGGGAGGGGGGGGGGCTTGAGGGGCTTCAACCCCCCCCCCCCGAAATTCTCATGGTGGTCCACGAGAAGGCCTTACTGGTGTATTATTTAAACTGTTATGTTTATTCATATCATGATCTGATCACCATACTCAATATATCCCATATGCATGGGAGTATTGGGGTAATGATACAAAAGGTTTGCTAGGGTAGACCCTCTTTCACTCAGACTCAGCCCCCCCCCGAATCAAACTCAGCCCCCCCTCCCCAAATCAGGCTACGGGCCTGTCTAGGGGTAAGAGCTGCAGTAAATCTTGTCAATCAAAAGGTTGACAGTTTGAAGCTTGGGTCAGGGTAAGCCCTGGCCTTTCAGCACAGCTTCTACCCATCTAAAAGACTGAAAACAAATGTGAGTAGATAAATAGGTACTGCTTTAAAAGCGGGGAGGTATTAAGGTATCCATAAGTAAATACAAGAAAAATACAGGTGATTCGATCAAAGGAGGAAGTTTATGAACAAAGCTCTTTGGCAGGGAAGATGGAGCAATAGTACCCCCCCCCCAAATTGGCCAGAACCAAGCACAGCCTCCAAGATGCCAAAGATGGGAAAGCCTATATATACCTGTATCTATCTATAGTTGTCTGTTTTGTCACTGTATAACAGCATTGAATGTTTGCCATTTATGTGTTCTGTGATCTGCTCTGAGTCTCCTTCAGGGTGAGAAGGACAGAATATAAATACTGTAAGTAAATAAATAAATCAATGTGCCTCTGATCTACAAGTTACTAAGACATGAATGGTAGCTTGTGTGTGAGAGGGAGACATCCAGAACTTTAAAATTGATTGTTCATTTCTCCTGGGCTAAGTGTCCGTTCATTGGTCTCTTTAGTGATTCTGGTATAGTATCTCATGATGGCAGCAGTTTTACTATGATGGTGTAGAAAAGATCTACAAGTTAAGTCAAGTGGTAGTGCTTTTTTACTTGGAAGGGTTAAATCACTTACTTGAGTATCCTGCCATGAATATGTCTGTGATCATAGAAATGCCACCTCCATTGTGTCTGGCAGAGTTGCCCAGAAATATTTGATATGTGGAAAGTATATAGGAGAGGTTGTGTGGCAATCATAACATGATATAGTAATTGATTCTTGACAGCAAACAAAGTGTTTGCAAATGTCCTTTTTGGAAGCATGACTTATATATTCTCAATAAAACCAATATATTCTCAATCAAACTAATCAATTGAAGTACCCTCCCTTCAGGAGCCCCTGGTGGTGCGGTGGGTTAAACCACTGAGCTGCTGAACTTGCTTACTGAAAGGTCACAGGTCCAAATCCAGAGAGTGGGGTGAGCTCCCACTGTTAGCCCCAGCTTCTGCCAACCTAGCAGTTCGAAAACATGCAAATGTGAGTAGATCAATAGGTACCATTCCAGTGGGAAGGTAAGGGTGCTCCATGCAGTCATGCCAGCCACATGGCCTTGGAGATGTCTACGGACAACGCCAGCTCTTAGAAATGGAGATGAGCACCAACCCCCTGAGTTGGACACAACTGGACTTAATGTCAGGGGAAAACCTTTACTACCCTCCCTTCACTTCTAGTTTGAAAGCTATAGCCAGAACTGAGGTCCCTTCCACACAGCTAAATAAAATCCTACAATATCTGCTTTGAACTGGAATATATGGCAGTGTGGACTCAGATAACCCAGTTCAAAGCAGATATTGTGGGATATTCTGCCTTGATATTCTGGGTTATATGGCTGTGTGGCAGGGCCCTATGTTGACATGTGCTAAAAATGCTGGTTCTGGGAAGGAAGAAGGGTGGAAGTGAAATCCAAGACCTTGCTGAGCATCTCCTTGGCCGCAATTGTTGTATCTAACTAAGGCAATGCATGTGGAGACCCAGATTTTGCACTGGGATGGGAAAGCATGACTTCTGCATCATTCGTCCTCACACACATGATCCTTAACTAGATGAGAATCTTTACCCAGATATATCATACAATCAGAAAGGTTGCTAGTGGAAACAGCAGAAAATTAATTTAAAATTAAAATAATTTTTAAAGGAGGTATTCTGTTTTTATATTGCTTATACTTGTGACATTGTCCTTTTTTTTTTGTGAATAATCCATTCTGTTGTACTTGTCATGTTTGTGTGATCTCCATGCCCCAATGTTAGCATGTCTATATCTATCATTCTTTCTTGGGAAGTGGAAAAATCACATGCAGACTCCTTATTCATGTGCTTCTAAAAAGCATGGAGGAATGAGAACAATCTAACTAAGCGTCTTTATTGCATGGAGAGATTTGTCTCAATGTTTCCCCTCCCCCCCCCCCCCCCAAAAAAAAAACAGTGGTTTTCAAACTGGGTTTTCTGATAATCTTACTAAATGTGTCTTCTAGGGAGGCTCTCAGTTGGTAATATAAGTACCAATATCACCGTATGAACAATAATTCCTTGGAAGGTTGTTTGTCCCTGGCAAACACCCCCGGTGACGCAGTGGGTTAAACCCCTGTGCCGGCAGGACTGAAGACCGACAGGTCGCAGGTTCGAATCCGGGGAGAGGCGGATGAGCTACTTCTATCAGCTCCAGCTCCTTATACGGGGACATGAGAGAAGCCTCCCACAAGGATGATAAAACATCAAATCATCCCCTGAGCAACGTCCTTGCAGACAGCCAATTCTCTCACACCAGAGGCGACTTGCAGTTTCTCAGGTCGCTCCTGACACGACAACCCCCACCCCCCCAAAAAAACCCCTTAATCTTATTGTCAACCTAACACAGAGTTGTGTTGGCAGTTGCAATTAATATTTTTTCTCTTTGCATTAGTAAAGTGGCTCTGGATGCAATTGTGCAATTGTGTTGGTGAATCCACTCTGGGACTATCGATGGCGATGTCCAAGGTGTTGGATCCTGTTTCCAAGTCACTTCAGAATATCAACAGAAAGGATGAAACCATGAAAATGAACAAAATCTGGCTGCCAGTATTTTTTTTAAAAAAAACTCTGAAATCAGGACAGTAAATAAAGAATAACACTCAGAAAACAGGGGAATTCCAGACAGGAAACTATCGGGGCCAGCTAACACCTCCCAACAAATGATTTGCCCAGGCAAGAAGCAGCCAGGCTTTGAAGCTGCAAGGCCATTCCATGCTAATCAAGGTGGCCAACATTCATACTTGCCTCCAACAGAAAAGAGTTTTTTCTCCCACCCTGGACCTTCCACAGATATGTAAACCTCACTTGCCTGGTTACTAACCTCTGAGGATGCCTGCTGTAGATGTGGGTGAAATGTCAGGAGAGAATGTTTCTGGAAATGGCCATACAGCCCAGAAAACTCACAGCAACCCAGTGATTCTGGCCATGAAAGCCTTCGACAACTCACTTCAGAATCTTGGAAAACTTCCTTAAATTTGGACTAAAGACTGGGTGAATTCACTAATCCCCTGGGATGAAAGCCACCGGCTGCCAATGTTGGAGGGTTTCCCAGTACAGTAGAGCTGGCCCAGTAACAGCACATGGAGCAGCAGCAGAGAGCAAAGATTTCTTCCCCCCACAAAAAATTCTGCTGGTCCATCATTCCATTTTTACTCCCATTGGATATTGTCCAAGAGTGCTGGCCAAATCTCAGCCTCTGCCTAGAATTCTGTAACACATGTAAAGTTTCTGTATGTAAAAAATTTCATTGCAAGCGAAAAGCTTGAAAATCACTGTTTTAGATGAGAGGCCATGGAATACAGTTGCAGGAACTTTGGCATGTCAATCTTAAGCTTGGTGAAGCATGAAGCAAAACCTTATTCGTGCAATGAATGAAGGTTTAGCTCTATCAAACGTGGAAACAATATTAACATGTACTTAAACTGGCCTCCGAAACATCTCTGTTTTACTGACCTGTATGTTTTCTTTGTTGTTCATCTGCTCCCATCCCTATCCTTTTCTCTCCCCCTCCTCATCCTTGTTCATCTTCAAATTTGAAGGCTCATTCCCTTACAATGGCTACCCATATGGAAGGTGAAAGAAACTGATTTCGGGTAGAGTTTGTTTTTGCTTTCATTTGAATGAACATCAGAAATGACTACTGAACTGCTTTCTTTTTTTACCAGCGCTCCTGATTATCACTGCTAACCAAGGATGTCTGCTTAGTTTTCTTAGCTTTTTGCTGGAAGTAAAACCTGCGACACACATTCTCCACTAAGCGCATAACTAGGGCACAAGCCATCACTGTGAAGATTTGAAACCCAGAAAATTCCTTGAAGAATTTTAGAAATTGGGAACTTCTAGACATACTGGTATTTGAGATAGAAATGAACTAGGAGGTCCTATAACATACTATTACAAAGTGGAGTAGAGTTCCAGTTAGTCAGTAAGGTAACCTGCCCATCAGCTAATCATTAAAGCTTAATGTTTTATAGCACTCTATGACAGTGGTTCCCGACCTTTTTTTTGGACCAATTTTTTTGAAAGGAGGAAACCATGAAAATGAACAAAATCTGGCTACCAGTATTTAAAAAACCCTCTAAAATTACAACAGCACAACAACAGAGAGGAAACAAACAAGGACATCTAATCACCTCTCAACAAAAGTTTGCTCTAGGCAATGTCAGGCCATTATATGCTAATCAAGGTGATCAGTTGAAATATTCACACCTAGCTCCAGCAGACAAGAGTCCTTTGTCTCACCCTGGTCATTCCACAGACATATAAACCCCTTTTCCTAGTTCCAACAGACCTCACTACCTCTGAGGATGCTTGCCATGGATGCAGGCAAAATGTCAGGAGAGAATGCCTCTAGACCATGGCCATATAGCCCAAAAAAACCTACAGCAACCCATTTTTTTGTTGTTAGCAGGGTCCACAAGGTTCAAGAATAATAAACTGTTTCAATCTAAAAATAAACTTTAATCAAAACTTTTAACATATTCATTAAACTTAATAGTAGTGTGAATTAATGAGGGCCCCCTGGTGGTGCAGCAGTTTAAACTGCTGAGCTGCTGAACTTGCTGACTGAAAGGTTGGGGGTTTGAATATGGGGAGCAGGGTGAGCTCCCACTGTTAGGCCCAGCTTCTGCCAACCTAGAGGTTTGAAAACATGGAAGTGTGAGTTGATCCATAGAAACTGCTTCTGCGAGAAGGTAATGGTGCTCCATGCAGTCATGCTGGCCACATGACCTTGGAGGTGTCTATGGACAATGCCAGCTCTTTGGCTAAGAAAGGGAGATGAGCATCATCCCTCAGAGTCGGACATGACTAGACTTAATGTCAAGGGAAACCTTTACCTTTATGACATGAATTACGAGTATTATAATATAAATAGGAAATTTTAATAGAAAATTCAGATTGCATCAATATGATTTTTGAGCTTTCATCTTCTTTAGAAGTTGGGTGATCTTGGGGCTAATATTATTGCTCAGTGCTACATGCATATCATCATTTACTTTCAATTGATTCCTGGACTTGTGTTAATTACCAGCAAAGCAGAAAACCCTTGTTCGCATAAATAGGTTGTGGAGAAGAGCATAAGATAGCACAAGGCGATTCCCTCGTGACCTCACTCCAGAGGAAGAGGGCAGCAGGGAAGGGTGGCTCATCTTCCCGGGGAAAGAACCTTATGCTAAGGAGGAATCCTAGAACAGGAGGACACCACATGGGCCATACAGGGAAAGGATGATCAAAGCACCCTCTGACTTTTGGCTGTCCAGCCTCTGCTTAAAAGCCTCCAAGGAAGGAGCTTTGCAGACTTTGTTTTAGTTCTTGTGGTCCACTGGTGGTCCGTAGACCACTAGTTGGGAGCCACTGCTCTATGGTACTAAAAAGCTTAATGCTCTGAGGCAGCAAGAACAAACCTCATGCAGCTGAGATGAACCTAGAATGAGTATCTGAACACACGTTTTATAGTACTCCACTGGGAGGCAGATGGGCACTTTTATCAGTGGGAACAGGACTCTTAACATCCGTTTTATGTAGCTAGACACACACACAAAATTGAGAGCTTTTTTAGAAAGGGGGATTTCAGAGCACCTTGCATGTTAAATGTTAGATACAATTTCTCTGCAAATACTTAAATACATTTATTTTCTAAAGTTTCTTTCACATTAAAAGTTGCTTAAACTCTTTCTTGCCAAATTTTGACATCTGAAAAATAAATTGGAAGAAATTGACTATATTCTCAACTAAATGCTAGATACAATCTGACCCAATTTAAGTATTTTCATTCTTAATTATTTCAAAGTAGGCCCTAAGCTAGAGAGTCATTTTTATTTAATTCTCATTAAAACAATAGGATATGTTTGTCAGTGGGACCAAAAAACAGCTAACTTTCTTAGAATTGAGGCCATATGGTTTTGCTTTCTCTCTATTAGGACTTATTTTGGGTTGTGTGGTATCTACCCACTTTTAAACTTCTTCAAGGATTATCTAAGCACTGCATAACAAATGTTTCCTAACTAATAAAGTAAGCCTGCTGTTATTGCTGGTGATGGGTTTCCAACTAATTGAATTCTAAAATGGAGTAACAGCTAAAGTATAAGTAGAAGTCAAGCTTCTTGCATTTACCTGCACTTATTTAAAGTTACAAGCTATCAATCTTCAGAGCTGACACAGTTCGTAATGATTGTTTTCCTGTTGCTTTCCTATTGCATTTACTCTGTGTTTCCTATGGGTGGGTTAAGGTGGATATGGAGACCCAACTGACCAAGATGTCCCCGTGGTGCCATTGCCGCACAGCTCCTACCAGATCTATGACCACGAGGATTATGACGATGAACAACAGCCCTATCTAGTCCATGGTTCGTACCCTCACCCTCAATCTCCCTATCCCATGCCTCGTCATGCTCAGCCAGAGTTCACACCTGTCCGTGAAGAAATGGAGGCGGTTGAACTGAGATCTCCGGGAATCAGCCGCTTCACGCGTAGGATTTCCAAAAGAAGCAGCGGCAGCAGCACCACCAAACCAAAACGCAAGCGGACAATTACAAAAACCTCATAACAACTTTATTTTATACTATCATGGAAATTGTTTACAGGCTAATATGTTAAAGGGAAAATTATAAATATGTATTGTATATGACCACTTTTTCAGAAGAGGGAGGGGGAAAATGCTAATAATTACATTGCATGCCAGAAGTTGTTAGCATGATAGGGGTTTATGGCTAGATGGAAACGCCAAGGGGCATTTTTGTAGATCTTTGTAGTGGTTGTATGGGTAAGGTTGAATGCACATTTCAGAATTGCATTGCCAGCTGATATATCTGAATTGAATCAAGGAATATTAGGGCAGCAAAATCCTACTTTGATTTTGTGCTTTTCTTTCCAAGTAATCCTATTGGTTGATCCTAAAAGAGAAATAAAAGTATCCCTTTTAAAAGATTTTAAATAATGTGGGATTTTCTCCTCATAGTGTTCCTGTTAAATATACCTATTAGAAATGCACCAATAATTTATTGTGGGTTTATTACTACTCTTTTTTCATATACAAATAAATTTGGCAAATTTTTATAAATTCCCTCTTCTGTTGTATACTTTCTCTTGCTAACAATTATATTTTGCCTTTCCACCGACTGGCATACAATAGTGTCCTTGTTAATACAGCTGAACATTTCCCAGTCTTATGAAGTAAATGGCTGTGTTTGTTTCTGTGTACTTTCCACCCACCAGTGCACATTAAAATGGGTTGTCTCAAGT
Organism: Anolis sagrei; assembly: GCF_037176765.1. Taxonomy (NCBI): domain Eukaryota; kingdom Metazoa; phylum Chordata; class Lepidosauria; order Squamata; family Anolidae; genus Anolis; species Anolis sagrei. The sequence continues at coordinate 21,586,544 of NC_090024.1, read as the reverse complement.
GTTTGCCCAAGGAGATAACACTTCAAATTGAGTTGAAAATATGCCAAATGCTTTTTTCACACTATTAAATTGTTTTTCACATGCACTGGCCAAACAGCCATATCAGTGTTAAGGTCACATTTTGGAAATTTGTAAGTGCTTAGAAATATTGTTTAAACTTGACCTTTCCTTCTAGAGGTGAGACCCACAGGGATGTCGTACAAATGCTAGAAAATCCTTCTGGATACATGTTGGCATTCCTCTCTGATTCTATGTCCAAGATTCATCTGTCTGGATAGAGGGCAAAACATATTTTCACTGTTCTGGAATGCTCTAAGTTATACAGAAGTTTCCAAAAGCAGTGCTCTATATTTGCAATGTTCCATAAAATGGCAAGTAATATATATATATATATATATATATATATATATATATATATATATATATATATATGATTCTTTGGGTGGTAAAGAATTCTGGACCAAGACACTTTGCATTTCAAGACTTATTCTATGCAAAATCCACTTGTGTTTTTCATGTAGGAAAAATAATTCTTTTCTATGCAGAAAATAATTATTATATACAGGAAATGTTTCTAACACAGAAAACATTGTCTCTGCAAAAGTACTACTTGCACATTTTGCTCAGAATACATACCCAATCTGTCTTTCCTGCAATTAAGCAACCCCCAAATTTACTTATCATGAATTTCAGTGATTATCCACCCAGTCATCATTTTCAACATAATCTGCAAACACTTTCCTACTTTATCTCAAATTGTGTTCATCCAGAGTAGTTTGTCAGCTTCATACCTGGCTATTTTACAATGCCATCTCCCCTGCAAACAAAATTGCTGTCACCCCAGTGCAACCTGCTTAAAAGATTGTTGTGAGCTATTCCCTAGCAAGATGGCCACATATGTTTGCAGTCTGTCTATTCATTCCAGCATTGTTCTCGCGTATAGCCATATCATTCCTCCCATTCCCGTACAGTGAAGTCAAGAGTATGTTGCAAATGTCAGGCGAGTGAAAGACTCCAATTATTTTTTCCCACTGACAAATTTATGTTAATGTTGGAACGGTATAGAATAATTAATTTTGATTACATTTCATACCATGATGTATGCACATTCTTACAATGACAGTCTTTGCCAGAAAATATAAAATTCTCAGGCTTCTGCAGAGCATATAAATATAGGCTGGAGTCTTATCGAGCACTTGTAGAGCATAATAGTCCACTGGTGTAAATCCCAGAACTATGGCAAGGACAGAGGTGGTGATGGTGCTATTGACAAAAGCAAATTGCTCTTGAACATCAATCAGAAGGCACACTGGCTGTTATGTTGTCAAGGAACTGCTTGTTTGCATATCTCCCCTTGCAAACTTAGAATATAAAATCCCTGTCTCTAACCATAACCTAGTTCATATTGATGGAATTCTCTTTATTTTTGAGGTCAGCTTGAACATCTTCTGGAAACATCCAAAAATATAAATCTAATAATACTTTTTCAAGAAGTCAGCTCCGTTGGAATTAGTGAAGATTATCAGACTATGGTAGGAAATTGTTGATGGTCATGATTTTTCTTGAAACAATTCTCGTGGCAGTGTGGACCTTAAGGTTTGATTTCATTTTGGTTGCTGAGATAGTATTTTAGAAAGATTAGAAAAGCTTTGTCCTCCACTTCCTGTAATGAAGCCAACCCTAAATCTAAATCTTAAGAGGTAGGAAGCCAAATAGTGCAAATATGATTATTGTCTCTGAAGACTTTATGAGATCACATGTTCTTTCATGAATATTACATTGGAAGATGGTTACTTGGCTTTAATTAAGGTTAGGAACCTGAGGTTCCCAGATGTTGGCAGTCCAGAGCTCCCATAATTCCTGATTACTGGCCAAATTGGCTGAAAATGATGGGAACTAGTGTTCAGTCATATATGGAGAGGCACAGGCTCTCCATCTGGCCTAAATTTCTCAGACGATCTATCAACTTCTGCTTTCTAGTCACTTCTGTACTGTTTGCTGTAGTGCTTTTGGTTATCCTGTACAATTGCAGTAGCCCCTGAATGGCAGAATTGAGCATCCCTATTTGGTAGAATATGGACATCATATCAATAGAAGAAGGATCTAAGAAGCCTGTGTCAGGTGACATAAAAACGTTATCATTGTTCCTGAAGTTTGGTCTATCCATTGGGTCCTTGACTAGTTTTTGTTTGATGGCTAGCAACAATAGATTCAATTATTTTGCTGGTCGTCATTGCAATTTTGGGGAAGGACTTTAACTATTGTGCACTTACCATTGCAAAAAGGAGAACAGATCACTTCTCAGGAGACTGATTTTTATGCGAACCAGAAGACTGTAGTGATTCAAGCATTAGACTCTGGATCTGAGGACCAGCATTAGACTATTAATCCCTACTTGACCATGGAAATCTACTGGATGACCTTGGACAGGTCACACCCTCTCATCCTCAGAGGAGGGCAAAGGCAAAAGCCCCCTGAACAAAATGTGCCAATAAACCTCCATGAAAATGTGCTAATAAAACCTGAGGATTGCTAGAAGTTGGAAGTGAGTTGAATTCACATAACAACAGCTTTGTCTGACCTACCTTTAGTGTGCAATCCCAATTTGATGAAATGTCCCAGATGCAAAATCTGGAAAGAACTTGATGATATGTCATAATGATATGGTGGGTATATTTGTTGTTACTATGCTGGAGACCAACTTAATATGGAGAATGAAATTTGAGTCCCTTTGTCTTCTTAGTGTTCAAGAAAGACTTCTATACACTTTTCTTAATGTCCCGAAACTGTGTTTCTTAGCACTACTCGATGTTGAAAATTGTTGCTGCAAGAATGTGGCTTTAGAAACTTTACCAGTCATACCTCATATCCTGTCCAAGATCTTGACAGTGTGTATTTTAATAAGCCATTCCTCCATATACACCCCCTCCGCAAAACCAAATCATGAACTAATCTTGCAGCTGGTGAGTCTTATGGAGTGAGGAAGATTTACATTAGATGAATATCTGCTCCATTAGCTAAGCATACTGTATAATAAGAAATCCAGAAGCGGTATAAATCACACTACTTGACTGTCAGTAGACTTCATCCAATGATATCATGTGCTAGGTCTGTTGACATTGTTCCTAAATTAAAATGTTGCTAGATGGTATGGAGATATCACAACATTTTCACTTCGAAGTGATGTTTGTATAAAAGAGACATGATGACACAAGGGAGGGGTAGAACTTGAGCTAACAAATCTTGCTCCGAGTAGTTTGATATAGAAGGCACATAGAAAACTTTATGGGTCTCCATACAACAGCAAGTTGACGCAGCAGTGTAAATAGGTACTTTCACACTCAGGCACGGTTAGTCAGATATGAATGTCTATGAGGTGATATTTAAAGGATCTTACACACTGCTAACACACCTGCTTCTAACAGAGCATAAAAGTCCAGGTATACCTCAGATAACAAAATAGATGTGGTTTTTTGGCATTGCAGTCAGAATTCAATATTGTGTGTATGAATACATAACATGGAGTAACCAGATGTTCCATTCTGATCAAGTACTTCCAAGAATTGGAAGACTATGCAGAGGAAAATTGAAGTCTGGATGGGAATGGGAAGTTTCTGCATGACAAGTGTGTGCTGTTGATAGGAAAAAGGGCAGGGGGTCAAAATGTTAAGTGGCTTGACAGATTCAGTAAAGATTGGTAAAACAGTATGCCATTTTGGTGATGGGAAACAAATTTTAGTTTTCGGGGCTGTGTGGCCATGTTCCAGAAGCATTCTCTCCTGACGTTGTGCCTGCATCTATGGCAGGCATTCTCAGAGGTTGTGAGGTCCTCACAACCTCTGAGGATGCCTGTTATAGATGCAGGCAAAATGTCAGGAGAGAATGCTTCTGGAACATGGCCATACAGCCCCAAAAACTCACAACTATCCAGTGATTCCAGCCATGAAAGCCTTCGACATTAATTTTTTATACTAATTAAAGGACCAAGACTGCAACCCTATACATATATACTCAGAAGTAAATCTCAATGTGTTTAATGGATTTGCTCTCAGGTAAATGGGTATAGGATTGCAATATAAACCTTTACTGAGAGAATAAAATCCCTATGAACAATGCATCATTATTTTAAATTAAGTTATTTCACTGTAGGAAATCTGTACTAGTTATATTGATGCCACATAACCTTCCAGAATGACAAAAAATATATTACTTATTGTTAACTCCCACTATGTAATTCTGGCCAACAGTGTTAGACAAAAATGTGTCTCATATAACAAGAATGGATGCCAGAGTATTTGATATGGCTACAGGGACTGACTGTTAGAGTGTCAGATCTGAACTGTAAATTTATAGTCTTGACAACTATATTAACTCTCTATAAAGAACTGACATCATAGGAAAACTGGAAGACACACAAGGAAAAAAGTATGCCCTCTGATAAAAAATCACTGACAATGGCCCCTGTAACCGAGTTTCAGACGTTTCTTTGTCATTTATACATGTGCCAAAGAGACAGATGTGTAGCTTCAAGCTTTCATCCAAAATTCAGTCGTTTTCTTAATCCTAAGAGTTACAGATTTTACCATATGGACTAATAAACCGGAGCAAACACAAAGCATTTAAACATAACAATGGGTAGCTGAACTACCCACCTCAAATACCCAAGTTTGCACGTCTAAAGTGTCTCTCCAAATGGCTTGGAGACTGGCACAGATCTATATGTTAGGCTGATTCTGGAGACCAGGGTTTTATTCCTTCCTCAATGGGTAACCTTGGAAACACCTGCAGGCCCCCAAAACCCAGTGATGGTTTTACTTTTGTGCTTTCGTAAGTCAGGAACAACAACAATAGCCAAACATATAGATGAAATAAGTGGGAGGTCATGGGCACCTCTTTTTTCCAGAAAGGGAACAAGGATATGCATTCATCTGTCCTTTACCCCTGGTAAAAAAACATGAAAGTTCTGCAAGGTGTCCTACATCATTTTTGTAACATTTTCCTCCTTGCTTCCCTTAGTACATTATATTTTTCCTTTATTAAATTACTTATTTCCCTTTGAATGACTTCTCCTCAGTTTCTAGATCCATTCTCCACATTTGAAAAATTTCCTCTATTATTTCTTCTCTGCCAGGGGTAAAGTACAGGTGTTGGCATGGCTGTAAACAAAAATGTGTGTTTAATCATATGATATGGGAATGTAATAGAGTACAGGTATACTGGAGAATTATTGAAGGAGAAATTAATAGAATGTTAAATCTTCAAATAATAATTTGTTGTTTATTCGTTCAGTAGCTTCCGACTCTTCGTGACCTCATGGATCTGCCCACGCTAGAGCTCCCTGTTGGCCGTCACCACCGCCAGCTCCTTCAGAGTCAAGCCAGTCACTTCAAGGATACCATCCATCTATCTTGCCCTTGGTTGGCCCCTCTTCCTTTTTCCTTCCATTTTTCTCAGCATCACTGTCTTCTCTAAGATTTCCTGTCTTTTCATTATGTGGCCAAAGTACTTAATCTTTACCTCTATTATCCTTCCCTCCAATGAGCAGTCAGGCTTTATTTCCTGGAGTATGGACTGGTTGGATCTTCTTGCGGTCCAAGGCACTTTCAGAATTTTCCTACAACACCACAGTTCAAAGGCGTCTATCTTCCTTTGCTCAGCCTTCCTTATTATTCCAAATAATAATAGTCAATAGAAATGTACTACATGCAAAGATATCAGGAATGTGTAATGTGCAAAAGGAAAGAGTGGTTGACAAATCAATAGTGTGTGCGCAAATGGTTTTAGTGAGGGGTTGGAAAGATAAAACAAAGTGGACTCTGACAAATTGGTATAATTATATAGTAAATATGTTAAATGTGGAAATAAATTGTAAATTGAACAATGTGGACAAAATAAAAACTGTTAGAATCATTAAGAGTATGTGGGATCAAGTTAGGAATTATTTAGAGCATAATGTTGCAACCCCTTAATACAGTTCCTCATGTTGTGGTGATCCCCAACCATAAAATTGCTACTTCATAACTGTAATTTTGCTACCGTTATGAATCATAATATAAATGTTTGATATGCAGGATGTATTTTCATTCACTGGTCCAAATTTGGCACATATACCTGATACGCCCAAATTTGAATACTGGTGGGGTTGGGAGGGGGGGATTTATTTCATCATTTGGGAGTTGTTGTTGCTGGGATTGATAGTTCACCTACAATCAAAGAGCATTCTGAATTCCACCAACAATGGAATTGAACCAAACTTGGCACACAGAACTCCCATGACCAACAGAAAATACTGCAAGGGTTTGATGGGCATTGACCTTGAGTTTTGGAGTTGTAGTCCCCCTACATCCAGAGAACACTGTGGACGCAAACAATGAGGATCTGGACCAAACTTGGCACGAATCCTCAATATGCCCAAATGTGAACACTGGTTAAGTTTGGGGAAAATAGACCTTGACATTCAGGAGTTGTAGTTACTGGGATCAAAGAGCATTCTGAACTCCACCAACGATAGAATTGCATCAGACTTCCCACACAGAACTCCCATGACTAACAGAAAATACTATGTTTGGAGACCCCCTCTGTCAACCCCTCGCGACTCCTCTACCCAGGGTCCCGACACCCAGGTTGAGAAACATAGATTTAGAGAATGGAATAAGATGTGGAGTAGATAAATTGAGATTAAGACTGATATTTCAAATGTATGTTTTTTGTATGTCCAGGGAGAGGAGTGGAGTGTGGGAATGGGGTAAGACATCTTTAAAGTAAGAAGGAGGAGGAGGATATGAATTCACTGCTCTGCCTCTCAAGGAGGTGGTAGATAGAGTTGCAGCTAACTGTGCCCGCCTTTTATTATTCATAGGTGTGGCACATACAGCTCCCCACACCTTAATGGGACTCATGTGCAAAAAGCCTTTGCTGGAACAGAGCACATAAAATGAAGTGCGAGATCACTGGTTAACTCCAGGCTTCAGCAGGGATATGGCAACAGCCAGCCTTCTTGCCCAAATGTTTTACGTATCATGTGGTGTGTCTGCCATAAAATAAGGTCACCCAAAGGCCAGAATGTTATATGAAAATGTAGATATTACAGTTATTTTTAAGAAAAAGGATTTTTACCCTCACCATTTATTCCACTTTACCTACAAAAAAGAAGAGGCAGAAAGAAGTTGACAAATGCAGTGACTACTGTTATTCTTTAAAGAAAAAGAGTAGAAATGTTCTTCAGTCTCAAATTTATTTTTCTAACCAAACAATATTGACCACACCTGAAAAATATTTTACAATTTAAAGCACGTAATATAAACATTTATGCAAGTAATCAAACTGTAAAGTGCTGGGAACCTGAAGATAGAAGGTATGCAAGCTCCACATTCCAGTTTGTTTTGCTATCCCACTACCTTTGTCGAAAGTCTTTAGGCCTGTAAAAAAAAAAGATGGCAATAAATACATTTTACAGAGACATATTATCAAGAGTATAACATCAGGATACTCTAAAATTGTAACTAGTTAGTGTTTTTAAACCTTATTTAAACCTGAACAGACATTGCTGTGGCCTTAGAAGCAGATAAGCAGCAGCATGCATAGCTTCATCATTCATAGGTCTGGAAGTGCATGAAACACCATGTTCTCCATCCCAATGGCCACTGCTTGACTTTAGAGCAGTGGTTCTCAACCTGTGGATCCCCAGGTGTTTTGATCAGAAATCTCAGTCAGTTTACCAGCTATTTGGATTTCGGGACCCAAAACATCTGGGGACCCACAGGTTGAGAACCACTACCTATGAGGAAGAGAAGAAGAGGCAGATACAGATCCATCGTGGCTAGACTTAATTCCCTTCCCTATTTTTCCATTTTGTGACATGTCTTAATTTTGACTCTTGCAAATGTGTATAGCAAGGTAGCAAAGAAGATACCAAAATGTGTTTTGATAGTATACCTTTTACCATTTTGTAAATTATTAGTTGTAAGTTCGGAAGTGATCTCTATGGGTGGGAATTGTGTAGCCCATGTGGCCTCTAGGGAGAGAGTCCAAGTGCAGACCTTCCCAAACCAAATAACCCGCTTTTTCCACAATATGGAAATTGTACACACTGCAATTATGAAACACCCTTTATAGTGTTGTAACGTGTTAGTGGAAAAGAGTGTTTTCCCCTCGTGGCTCAAATGGCTACAGGAAGAGACAAAAATCACGTCCATTTAACCCCCAAAAGCCGTCATGATGATATGTTGGGATGCTTTTTTACCTGAAATTACAAGGGATAGCTACTATAAACTCCAGACAGCTGCAAAACAGAAACCAAGAAGTGTAGTTGTTGTAGGTTTTTCGGGCTATATGGCCATGTTCTAGAAGCATTCATCTCCTGACGTTTCACCTGCATCACAACCTCTGAGGATGCCTGCCATAGACGCAGGCGAAACATCAGGAGGGAATGCTTCTAGAACATGGCCATACAGCCTGAAAAACCTACAACAACCCAGTGATTCTGGCCATGAAAGTCTTCGACAATACAAGAAATGTAGGTTTCTAATATGCTGGGAACAATTCACACCATGTAGTTTTCTAAACCTAAGATGAGAAGTCTTCTCATTCCAAGGATCCAGTTTTCAGTTCTGGTGAGCAGATGGTACTTGCTAAAAAAATTAGGTAAGTATGCATATCTCAGCTCATCAGCATATCATACAAATTCTCCACTGAAATGGAGACCAGAACCCTGCTGAGATTCGCTTCCTTCCACGGGATGCTTACCAGACAATTGGCGCATTTTACTTTTATTTATTTCATCAAGTTCATCACTCTTCTCCAAAATTAAGTGCCAAAATCTACTGATGTCATTAGTTTAGCATTACAATGGCAAACTTTCTCCCAATCTGTGGTCATGCCCTCCCAGTGGAGTCATGTGTTGACAGACCAAGAATATAACTGTTTTCTATACATAGTTGCAAGCATGGAAGACCACCAATCAACTGCCCTCCATGATTGTAATCACCATTAGCTCTAGATTTGGTCATTATTTAGAAAAGATGAGTGTGAGGAAAAATTCATGGAATAATCATTACACTAAGAGAAATGCAAACACCCAGAATTTTTTTAAAACCCCATTATATATGAAACTGATGATCCCAGTGATTCCACTGAATGAAAAATCTATCTACAGGCCAACTAAGAAAATCCAACAAATGCCACATTCAGCAAAGGACAAGAGGGTTCCTCTCACTCTACAGGAGTCTACCATATACCATGAAGCTGTGGACAATAGGGCTGTCCAAACACGGAAAAATTTGTTTCTAAACTCGATTCGTTTTTAGGGGTTTTTTGCGTTTCGTTATTTAAAAGAATTCCGAAACTTTCCTTAAAAAAAGTTCGATATTTACGAAATTTCGGAAATCATAAAACAATTACGAAACAATTACGAATCGATTACGAATCAATTCGTTAATGGCGGCCGCGATCGCGCAATACGCTAAAAAAACTTCTGAAGCTTCCCTCTTCCTCTGTTGTTGACTGTTGGTGTGATAATTATATATTTTTTTCACTGAGAAAACAAACAGCAACCCTAAAACTTGCACCAGACATGCGGAAATAATAACGAAACATTTACGAATCAATAACGAAACAATTCTCAAACAATTACGAAACAATTACGAAACGAATTGGAAAAATAGTTTCGTTTTTTAGTTGCTCCTGAATGGTTCAATATCGCTTCGTTATTTAAAAAAACAAACAAACAAATTTTTAACGAATTACAAAATTACGAAACGAAACCGCCCAGCCCTAGTGGACAACTCTACATAGTGACCACTAAATGTAGCATTGGCCAAACACGAATCAAGGAACATGAAAGGCACTGCAGACTAATTCAACCTGAGAAGTCAACCATAGCAGAGAACCTGATGAACAAGCCTGGGCACAGCATATTGAGAACACAGAAATGCTGGACCACTGTAACAACTATCATGTCAGACTACAGAGAGAAGCCACTGAAATCCATAAGTATGTGGACAATTAACAGAAATGAGGAAACCATGAAAATGAACAAAATTCGGTTACCAATACTAAAAAATTCTAAAAGAAGGAAATAAAGAGCAACACTCAAAAAACAGGGGAATTCCAATCAGGAAATAATCAGGGCCAGCTAACACATCCCAACCAAGGCAGGAAGCAGCCAGGCTTTGAAGCTGCAAGGCCATTCAATTCTAATCAAGGTAGCTAATTGCAACATTCACACTTGCTTCAGGCAGACAAGAGTTCTTTCTCCCACCCTGGACATTCCACAGATATATCAACATCACTTGCCTAGTTTCCAACAGACCTCACAACCTCTGAGGCTGCCTGCCATAGATGTGGGCGTAACATGAGGGGAGAAGTCTTCCGGAACATGGCCATACAGCACGGAAAACTCACAGCAACCCACATTCAAAACTGTTGGTTTCCAAACATTTTTCTGTTTGTATCAGAAGATTTTCGAGCCTGGCTCATTTCTAACGTCCTGTACCTCTGTTATTCCTCAGCCAGGTAAAGATCATGCAAGCTCAACAAACTTTATTAAATATTGATGTTAAAAAACAGCAACAGTTCTGGGAAACAGGTTACAAAATGTAATAAACGTCGTAATCCACCCAGCCCAGGCAGGTTTTATTTGTCGTAAGCTGGTAACCTAGGTCTAGTCACAAGTTCAATTGCTTTAAATTTTAGAAGACTGGAAACACCTGCCATTATTTGGCTTGATGCTGAAAATCATTTCATAAAAATAACTGGCAATTAATTTTATAACCTTCTAGGAATTTGGTTTTCCGTCAGAATTCTTAAAATGAATCTGGATATTTTGTTGTTTATTTATACATCAGAATTTTATCAGTATTGATAAAAGGAATCAAAAATCGTGGGCCACTTTCTGTCTATAATGTCAATAGGGCTAGATTAGAGGCTATGGTTTTTGAGAGTCTTCCCAAATAGTCCGCAAATGGTAATTTTGTTGGTGTCCAGAAACTTCTAGATATTTAGGTATATGTAGTTTCTTTGGATATTATGCAAAATATTATGCAAAGTATTAACCTGAATCTGCAGAACCATCTCTTGATTTGGACAGATGGAAATCAGCCAAATTTTAGTTTAAGATACTTACGATGAATGTTTTTCCATGGTATTCAAGACATCTTACTGTATCAAGCTTATTTTCAGAAAATTAACAATTCAGAAAGTAGTGGCGTGAATTCAAGTAAAAGCTTGTCCCATTTTATTTCAGGGCTTTCATCGTGGGGCCCGATCTATTTTTGGTAAGCCTCTCCTGGTAGTCACTGGCGGGCACGTGTGTGTGCGGGAACTGTGCTTCTTCTCTTCCTCCTCCTCCTCCCTCTCACTCACAATGCCTGCACACACCGCACAACCCCACAACACACACACACCCAGAAAGGGGTGATGGGCGGTGGTTTCTTACTCCCTGATCCTGAGGTCTGGATGCAGGGCGCGACAAAGGGAGGGGGGAAGAGGAGGAGGAGGAGAGAGAATAAGCGTACAATTTCAGTTCCACACGAAAGCAGACGTTCGTGTTGAGCTGAGTTTCATGTGGGGAGGAGTCTTCCCATTCCATGCTTCCAAATAGCCTGAAGACACAAAAGAAATGATAAAAACGAATTTCGCACACATGTCTATCAGAAAATTTCTATCAGGATCCTCACTTCCCATTTTTTCACTCAAAAGGATACAACTATCATTCTAGCTGTGATGGAAGCATTAGCAATACTCTCAGAGAAACTGAAATCCTTGTTTCTAGTTTGCAAATGTCTGTTGTATAACTTGGTCTGACCAGCTGTGATTCTAAGGTGGTACAGGGAGGTCTCTTCTTCCCAACACCTGGAATATTATGACACTTAGAACTGGAGGTGCTGGGAACTAAACATGTCACCTTCTGTACCCAAAGCATCTAGGTCTACCTCTATTTCACATCTGGTTCCTCTGGTTCCATTTCAGGGCTCTGCAATTGGGCATCTTATTAACAAAACAGTTATTTTTCCATTTTGCATCTTAGCAACTTCATGAAAAATGCATAAAAACTGTGGTCTCCCTTATACAAGCAAATAGCATCTAGATAAGTAAATTATAATAAAGTTTTATAACAACTACAGAAAAACCATAATTTAGGTTTTGCATCCTCAAATGTTAAGTGGTCCATGGACTGAGGAAGACCATTCCCAGTGGAAACGATGGAGCATCAGGCTAAGAAGATATTTCTAGACAAGCTGAACCAATGGGCGAAAACATAAAGACAGTTTCCTATGTTCTGTGCTGTGTATTTGAAAAAAAAAGTCTACCGAACCTAAGTATTTCTTTGCCAAGTGCTATGCTTTTAAGAAAGCACCACTAAAACATCTTTCCCTTGTTAAAACTTATTTATGAGGGGTGAAAAACATACATTCAAGGAATTTGCTGTAGAAAGTGCTCTAATGAATGAAAGAAAACTATGGTAGTTTTCCATCAATAGGTTCAGCAGTCAGCGTAAGAGTGCTTTTTGCAAAACCACAGGCACTGCATTCCAACTTTGGTGGCCATTTTTCACCTAGCAATGCTCTGCAGACTGAAAACTGGGGTTTGGCTCACACTGTAAGAAATAAGGACAACATTATCTGGCCTGGGGAGAAGTAATGGGAAGGGGTGGTGGCTTTTATTCTTTAACAGCACAGTAAGCAGACTTAACAAGACTCTGCGGCCTTTCAAAACATGGTCTAGTCTCACATTATTTCAATGCCAACCAGCAGGAGAGATTCCAAGTCTTGAAATGTGATGTATAGAATGCCAGAAAACATAGGGCAAGGGAGCACAAATGGGTCATAAAATAGATCCGCCATCAATTTAGATTCCTGTTTGGTACTGAATCAACCCTGTACTTGCTATTTTATGCATGTATATATGATAACAGAAGCCTGTGGGATTTTTCCAAAGACAACCCATTGCATTTAAATTTCACTTTTAAAAAACCCTGAAAGTAATATGTGGGACTTAATCCAATTGAATTAAATTTAAGTGTCACTGAAATAAATCCAATAAACCTTTTCTGAATCATGATATGGACTACTAGAATACAGAGTCCCTTCCAGACTCTATATGTTTAATGTAAACTAAGCTTACATTAAACAATATGCCATTGACAGAGAACCTCGGGTGTTTTCCATTCAGCTCAGCTTCTCCAGAATATTTTCCAAGTAGGAGCACTGAACTAAACTATGCACTTTTCAAGTTGCTGCAGGGAACTGAGAGAGACATTTCGCAAGCTGTGCAGTTCTTAAATTTGATGGAAAAATGTCCAAACTATTAGAATTACATGTGTTCTGTCCCACTTCACTTTAGTGTTACCTATTCCAATCTTGGACCACCTGCAACGTGGTATAACAACACTCAATACTTTGAAATGACGTTTCTCCCCTTTGCCTGCAGGGCATACTCCAGGAAAAAGTAAAGTCCATCTATATTGTGAGTGGCAGTCATTCATTCCCTCCTTGCTGTAGCTGAGACTGAGTTTTCTGACAAGACTTAAGCTTCTATCAGCACTGCATGAGGTCAGTGCCTTACAGCTAACATATTATTAGCAGTATATACCAATAATCTGACATAAAGGTATGTGTAATGGGGCAAACACAAAGTTGAAAGGGCACTAATGAGTTTGCTTCAATCAGTGAGATTTTTTTTCCAGACATGGAATCAACACAGGCAGCACCAGAATCTCTTGGAAGAGACCAGGAAGAACTCTCCTCCTACATCCATCCCTCGTGAAGACTTTCTTATAGAAATTCATTCAATTACTCTGGATGTTTTTCAGCAATATATCAATGTTTCTGGCACCCAGCCGTGTTTCTCTGTGGTCTTTGAGGATTAGAGTTCAGTGTGAGGGACTAACCCCCCCCCCCCCCAAATAATCCCATTCTGCTGATCTGCACATTTAGCAGCTGTGCATTTCTGTATTTGGCAACAGATTAGCCTCTCACTTTCTTTTCTTATTACTCACTTGCAAAACTATAATATATTTGCAAATACAATGTGTGTTTTGATTGTATAGGTGCCTGGTGGCATTATTCTGAATTTTTCTCTACGAGTGTTGGATCAGAAACAATAGAGGAAACAATACCAAAGAACTACTCTGGGATTTTTCTTTAATGGGCAGGTTAATGATTTAGTATTTGTAAATTTAAATTTATGCCTTACCCACCTGCCAGAAAACCACTCGAGTGGTCTCACAATAAATATCGAATAAAAATACAGTCAAAAGAACAGTTTAAAAATAGTAAATGGAAATGAATAACCAGTTCTGTTCCTTGGGTAAGATCTCCATTGCGACTAATGAAATAAAAATGATGGCTATGAAAATGACGACTGTCAGCATGAGCACTGGTCATGCTGACAGAGTTCAAATACATGCCCACCTATTGGAAACCCACATTTTCATTCAGCACATTTTCTCAGCCTCAGGAGAAGACAAAGGCAACCCCTCTCTAGACAAATATTGCCAAGAAACCCCCATGATAGGGTCTCCATGAGTTAGAAACAACTTGAAGGCATACATCAGCAACAAATGAAAACAATATTATCTGTGACACCTGAGAGAATGATGAAGGGGCCAAACAGCCCATGTTTCAGCATTTAGACTACATACTGGCACAAGCACCCAGACTTCAAGAAGAGCCAAGACAAACTACAGAAGAAATGGAAAAAGTCCTGTCCAAAAAGTATACAGGAAGGGAAACTTTGTAAGAAATTATTCAAATCTGTTATAATGTGGTGTGTGGTCCTAAAAATTATAAAAGTTACTTCTAGTCTTCTGATTTAATCTTTTACCCACTTCCAAGTTAATATGGAATTTACATGCTACTTTTCTTCCTTACACTGAATGGTCTACATCAGGGGTCCTCTAACTTTTTAAACAGAGGGCCAGGTCACAGTCCCTCAAGGGCCGGATTATAATTTGAAAAAACAACAACCATGCACACTGCACATATCTTATCTGTAGTGCAAAAACACTTAAAAGAATACAATAATTAAAATGAAGAACAATGTTAACAAATATAAACTTATTAGTATTTCAATGGGAAGTGTGAGCCTGCTTTTGGCTGAGGAGATAGGATTGTTGTTGTGTGCTTTCAAGTCGTTTCAGACTTCAGTTGACCCTGAGTGAGGGCCAGGTAAATGACCCTTGGGGGGGGGGGGGGCAAACTATAGTCTGAAAAAAAAAATGAATTCCTATGCACACTGCACACTGAAATAACAATACAATATTTAAAATGAAGAACAATTTTAACCAATATAAACTAACCAGTGTTTCAATGGGAAGTATGGCCCTACTTTTGGTTGATGAGATATTCAAGGTAATTAGGACTGTTGTTGTATGCCTTCAAGTTGTTTCTGACTTAGACCAACCCTAAGTCTAAAGTTTAGGGCGGGAGTGGGTAAATGACATTGGAGGGCCACATCCAGTCTGCGAGCCTTGGTTTGGGAACCCCTGTACAAGATTGTATGTTTATGACCCATAGTCCTAATCCCCAGAGTCATGGAGCAATTTTCAATAGTAGCTTGGAAGGAAAACTGACTAACTTTAAGCGCAGCTCACTGTGCTGTCAGTGTATTTCTTAATCTTAATTACAACTGAAGCCAAGAAGGGGAAACACGTTATCTTGCAGATGATCTCATTAGACTGCATTATTCCTGACCAATCTGAATGTCAAGAAAAACAAAATACCATTTTCATCATGAACCAGAGATCAACCAGCCCATTACTTTGGTTTGGCCCATTCATTCTTTCAGTTAAGAGTTGGGCAGTTAAACTCTGTTTATAAAAACCCATACATAGAAGATCTGAGTTATTATTAGCTGATGACAGCAATAAAATGCTACTGCTTATCTTATAGGCTTACTTATAAAAATGTTTTCAGTGAGTTATCTAACGTTCTGTTTCACTTGTTGGCATATAATTACCAAACAGCATAAATGAAAAATCCTTTTATTGTACTCGACTTCATATTTTACAAATTACTCCTTCGAATTTATGGGTAGACAAAAAGAATGAGAACAATGAAGAGTTTGTTATGAAAGACAAAAACTCAGTGTTGAGTTGCTACCTACCTACATTTCTATATCTAGCAATATTACCAGCTATGCATTATACTGAAACTCTACTGAGATTTATAAAACATTTTTCATCAAAGTACAAATATGCTGTACTAGACTAGCCCCATCTGCTGAAATCTACCTAGTTCTTGTGGTATCTCCTATACAGCACAACCATGAAAACAACCTTTTTATGCAACCAGTTGATGTCCTTGGTTGCTCTCAACAAAGTTATGACAGACATCCAGCCAACTAGTCCTTGACACAATAGATAATGGCCAAAACAGCTATATAATGCAGTTAGAGGTCAGATATGACCTCATGTGACACACATGTCTCTCAGATCCTCTACCTTTAATAACAACAAAGTCCTAAAAAATTAGTGGTGGGGAGGGGGAGTCACTATATTACAAGATAAACATCTCTCACTCTCTGATGAATTGTTTAACCTACATGACTTTGTTTCCTTCAGATCCTTCTAGATTTATTTAATCATAGCACTATGTAGAAGAATTTTGCATTATTACAACTATAATTTAAAGTGTGGAAAAGGGTTTAAAAGAATAATGTGATATTAAGGGGGGCATTTCAAGAAATTGGATTAAGTTTAAACACCTGAAAGGATTAAATGTGGATTTGCTGACCTCTGAGGTTGAAAAACGTCTTCATATTAGAACACTATTCTGTCAGTTCGGCACCTAGCCACTGGGCAAAGTCTGGAGCTTACAGAGAAAGCAAGCCTCTTTTACAGGACCTGATTACTTGTACTATGCCACTTGAAGGGGGAATCACTTCTATTCATACATACAGTTTACAGCAAAAAAAATATCGCTATTTTCTAGGTCTTGGTTAGCTCCTGAATTTATGAACATTTCTTTAATTCTCTCCATTGTAAAACCTCCAATTAAAAGGTTAGGTAGGGAATTCAAATTCTTACTGACACCTATACTTCATAGATATAAGGTTATTCATAGGTATTTCATAGAATCATCAAGTTGGAAGAGACCACAAGAGCCATCCAGTTCAACTCCTGTCATTCAGAAATAAAGGAAGATTAAAAATAAAGGTCAAACCAATTCGGAATCAGTTTCAGCAGATTTGATAGAAAATGCACTAGGTCCAGATTAAACTCAAATTAATTTACTCCCTTCTGGTGATAGCAATGTGCAGTCAAATTGCTTTTAATTTTGCTGTCTGAATGATATCTGCAACCCTGAAGGAAAAAAAAAACAGATTTTAAAAAAATCATGGGATGGGGAGGAGTTTCTACAGAATCATAGAGTTGGAAGAGACCACAAGAGTGTCAACAGATGTTTAGAATGGGTAGGATTTTGTTTTAGTTTTGTTTGGCCATTTCTTTGCTCCTCACAACCATAAGGTAAAGGTAAAGGTAAAGGTTTCACCTTGACATTAAGTCTAGTCGTGTCAGACTCTGGGTGGTGGTGCTAAGCCAAAGAGCTGGTGTTGTACATAGATGCCTCCTAGGTCATGTAGCCGCTGGAGCAGTACCTATTGATCTACTCACATTTGCATGTTTTCGAACTGCTAGGTTGGCAGAAGCTGGGCCTAACAACAGAAATTCACCCGCTCCCGGATTCGAACCACCAACCCTTCAGACAGCAAGTTCAGCAGCTCAGTAGTGTAACCCGCTGTGCCACCAGGGGTCCCCTCCTCACAACCATACTCCTGATCAAATTGCATTTCTGGACAAGATGGGAGGATTCCTGGAAATACAGGGTTAGTCAAAATGCATAGGCCAATAAGCCATTCAATTGAATGGCTTATTGGCCTATGCATTTTGACTAACCCTGTATTTGGAAGGAGGGGTTGTGGCGGGAAGAGTTCGTTGGAGGTCCATGGTGAAAAGAAAGAAAGAAAGGAAGGAAGGAAGGAAGGAAGGAAGGAAGAGAAAGGAAGAGAGAGAGAGAGAGAGAGAGAGAGAGAGAGAATGAATGAATTCTAGGCATAAATATGGTGCTGGTCAATGGAACAATAGAAAAGCGCTTTGATAGTCCACCAAATCTGATATCTTGAGAAGCATGGTCCTAAAATCTAGTTGGGAGGATCATATGGAAGGGCGCTCACTATTGGGCCAAGGTCATGAATGTATTAGCTTTATTTTTTTCCAGATGTATTTTTGCTCTTTTTCTTTTGTTTGTTTTGTGTTCTAGCAGTCTTTTGATCCGGTGCTTAATTTCCTAATTCCCTTTGGGGATGACTTTAAGAAACACTATTTTATCAATTGTTTTGATGTATTTCACATACATTTTCTCAGCAATAAGCTTAGTAAAAATGTAGGCAAACATCATCCTGCATACTGCAAATATCAGGTTCAAGGGGAGAGAATGGCAGCTTGTCTAATACCACCCAGGCAATTCACGACTGAGATGAAATCTGAACCACAACAGCTTGATTCACAGATATGATATGCCACAACACAGCTACCACCTGTACTTACTTAGAAAGGTTTACTGACATTCTAACAATAAAAAAGCACCAAGAATATGATAAAAAACAGTAGTTCTAGAAAGTTTGTGAAGTAGTACACAGTCACACTTTCTCTGAATGAATAAAACAGGTCTGATATGTAAGGTAGTATGTAAGGAAGTATTTTTTAGAAAGATATGACTATGCCCGAGGCAAGTCATTTTCATTCTTGCCCTTTCTCAGGCAGCTGGAGTGAAGGGGTCTGTAATTTTCCACTTGAAGCGGCGCCTAATATTCACAACTGAAGACAGGCAGTTTTCGTGCACATTTGACTAATTATAAGCTGTACCATTAAGTACCATTTTCATGCTTCACACCACATGGCATTTCTCTGTGTTAAACAGCTGGCTCCGTCTAACCCCCTTAGTTGTGGTGATAACAGACTCCAACATCACAGGATAAAACTGCAAAAGTTTAAGATTAGTAGGATTTTGTGAAAATCCCTACTGGCTTTCATTTTAGCGAGTATTAGCATTTTTTTTCAGTCATTTTAAGACACATCCTAAACTAGGCTGGTAAGTAGTGTTACCAACTGCCCTCTTCTTCTTTCTCTACTGATTCCTGTTGCTTCTCAATGTTAGGTTACTTTATGTGCAATTGGTTCACTGTTATTTTACAATTGAGGGTCAAGTGAGTTCCCCTTTTCTCATCAGAAGAAAGGAAAACTTTCAGACTTTTCAACATCTCCTCTTTTGGGCTAAAAGAGATTATTAAGTATTTCACAAGCAGACATGTTCTCAAAGAAAATCAAGGCAGCTGATAAATTTCATTTCTGAAAAAGAAGACAGTGTGCACTATACTAAAGAAAACAAGCATAGTCTCATCATACTGGATATGGATTAAAGAACCAAGGTAGCTCCAACATCTAGGCAGTAAACAAACACAAGTTTGGACTGCACTCTCAGAATCCGTCTGCTAGCATGCAGGTGCAGCCCCGCAAAAGTAACTTTTCCAAGCTCTAACTATTTCATATTTCTCACCATCTTATTCCTGAAAACTGTGTTAGTGTACAGGATTAGGGTGGAGGATATTTGGTTTAGCAGTAGTCAAAAAGGCTTTCGAATTATAGGCAGTCTGTAATTCAAAACAATCCAGTTTTAACTAGTTTATTGACAATCCCAGACTTCTGAACAGACATATACAGATATTTTTTTACTGTTCAAAATATTTTATGTGTGTTCTCATAATCCTTTGAAAATAGTTGCATATTATTATTGTTAATATTTTACTGACACAAAAACACAGTATGTCACAGCAAATGAGATATATATGCAGGATTTCATATCACAAAATCACAAGCCGAACACTTCCCAAGCATCTAGGACTGTGTGATGTATTTTCTAATGATGTGCACAGATCCAAGTAAGATGGACTTTTGCAGTCGACAGATCGTGATTTTATCAATGTTTATTGTTTCCAAATGCCGGCTGAGATCTTTTGGCACGGCACCCAGTGTGCCTATGACCGCTGGGACCACCTGTACTAGTTTATGCCAGAGCCTTTGCAACTTGATTTTGAGGTTCTGATAACGGCTGAGTTTTTCCTGTTGTTTTTCCTCAATGCAACTGTCACCTGGTATGGCAACATCAATAATCCAAACTTTTTTCTTTTCCACAATTGTGATTGTGTTCCCAAACTTTGTCAGTCTGGATTTGAAAATCCAGACTGATGATGATGATGATTAAACTGCTGACTGGAAGTCAGCCCAAGAGAAGAAATCCTTGCTTAAGGCCCAGTAGCTGTAGAAAGATTTGGAGGTATTTTGATCCATAGTCTTAGCCAATAAGCTACATCAGTAATGATATGAAGCACAAAACATTTGAGTGTCAAGACAAAAAGATTTAGACACCTGGACTGTCATGGAATGTTTCACGGGTTCAAGGTTAGCAGACTGGAAAGTGCTGTTCGCAAAAGGAATGGGTTTAAATGAATCGAGCGGACTTAGCACAGAGGATTCCCATTCAGACTTTCTTGTAATGTCTTTTTGTCTGATACAGACTATTGAAACAATGGGATACTCCTTTGTACTTAGTAATTTCCAGGTGCAATTATTTTGCACCCTGTAATAAGTTACAGATAGAGACACTATAAATAGCATGTCAAAGGGCAACAAAGATACACTTGTTTTGTTACTCTAGTCACTTTTTGCTATCACAGATTTTTAAAACAACTATTTTTCATATCAAAGCAGAATATTCTATTTTATAAGGAAACAGTTATATTTATAGAGGTATTTTGAGGACAGACACCAGGTAAGTCCTCTCTTCAAATATTTTCCTATTTTCGGAATTTCGTACATCAGTCAAAAACATAAACATATGAATGATGAACAACAAAATTAATCCCTGAAACACTTCACCCACACAAAGGAACATACCTATATAACTCATCAACTTCAAAAGAAAATTTTGCCACACCAGCATTCTTAGCCACTTCAAGGCAAACATAAAAGCAAAGGTATCACACATGTAGAATTCTAAGCTATATATCTGTTAGTCTGGATCAGTAAGTACCACTGAGACTAACTGAGAGGAAGAAATTGGTAGCATAAGCTTTCATATTATATGCATGGAGTACATAAATCTTCATTCCATGCACGTGAAGTAGCTCTAAATCTGTGCTACCAACTTTTTTCTCTCAGTTCCAAAGATCCTTTTGCACATCACACACATAGTTATAAATACTCATTCTTAAGGATTTTAGATACTTACGGAGTCCAAAGCCTTGGGAAAGCATCTTTTTCCTCCTGGGTATATTCATCTAGCCTCTTGGGCACCTTGCGAGGTTGACTAAGCTCCTCTACGAGATTCTTACGTATTTCTTCCGGGATTTCCTGAGGAGGCAATCACAGACATCAGTTTTTACTCTAGCTATCATCTGCACCACTTATGTTCCAACAGATTTGATAAGAGTAGTTAAAGAAATAATTCCAGAAATTCTGAAGTCATTGAAAAAAAAAGTTAGAGGGGTTTGTTTCAGTAAAATAGAAATTGCCAGGTTTTTTTTTTACAGATTAGGAGAATAACACAGCTGCTTCCATTCTCATAGTCCCTGGTGTATACTAACAAAAACAGGTTGAAATGGCTCAAGTTGCTGCAACAGTTGTTGTGACGATGGCACCTACCTCCACCTTTTCTTCTTGTTGGTGCAAGGCAAGATGGGAGCATTCTGGGATTTACTGCCAGTAATGCTATTGCCATAAATACTCCAGCCCCGTCCATTGAGTGCTAGTCCCATGCAGAAGCAGCCATGGAACTAGCACTGAACCAAGCATTTGAGTGTTTGTGTGTCGATGGCGGCGACAACAGTGGTGATAGCCCTTCTATGAGCTGGGCTCAGCTTGCTCCTATCTCACTTCAAAACCCAAGATGAGGAGGAGAAAGTAGGCCTCCATTCCTACGGTTTTGTAATATACCAGAAATAAATGTTGCTAAATTGTCCTTTTTCCCCAGTACTTCTGCTTTCTCCAGTTGGCAAAGTTATTACTAGCTGTGTCACTGCCCTCCTCCTATTTGCTTCTGTTTCCTCCAACTAATTTAGTTAAACCTTCCCTGACCATGCTTGATCTGTGGCACCTCACTGTTTCTTATATTTTGATTTAAAGCTCTACCAATGCTCTCAGGCAGTCAGGCAGTAATTGTGATTATTCAATAATATTTTTTTTCTTTCAATGTTGCTGTTTATTTGTTCAGTCACTTCTGACTCTTCATGACTTCATGGACCAGGATACGCAGGAGCTCCCTATTGGCCATCACCACCCCAAGCTCCTTCAAGGTCAAGCAAGTCACTTCAAAGATAACATCCACCCATCTTGCCCTTGGTCAGCCCCTCTTCCTTTTTCCTTCCATTTCCCCCAGCATCATTATCTTCTCCAAGCTTTCCTGTCTTCTCATTATGTGGCCAAACTACTTCATATTTGCCTCTAATATCCTTCCCTCCAGTGAGCAGTCAGGCTTTATTTCCTGGAGTATGGACTGGTTTGATCTTCTTGCAGTTCAAGGCACTCTCAAAATTTTCCTCCAGCACCACAGTTCAAAAGTGTCTATCTTCCTTCGCTCAGCCTTCCTTATGATCCAGTTCTTGTATCCATAGGTTACTACAGGAAATACTATTGCTTTAACTATGCACATCTTCATTGCCAGTGCGATGTCTCTATTCTCTTTCAACGTATGCATATATTTTTTGAAAATGGCTTGTAATTTATTGGGCTGTTAGCATCTAACATTTATTTTTTCTGGTCCAGGGGGAATTGTGACAACATTATTGAGACACTAATGGCACTGTAAATTGAGAAAATTTGGAAACATCTAGTATAAAAAACATAGTATCCATTATTCCGCTTCAATGTTTCTGTTCTTTCTGGGATTGACTCTTTAAATCACAGGGATTGACATTGTTACATCATAGCTTATTTTCCTATATGATTTTGACTACGGCAACCCACACTGTAACTTTACTAAGATAAAGTCACAGAGGGAACTCAGCAAGATGTTTCCAGTTAGGTTTCCAAGCTTTTGGAATATGCTTCTGTAGAACCTTTTTGCATATTTTGCTGTCAGCTGAAAATGTGTTTTGCTTCTTGTCCTGGGTACCTGCTAAGGTTAGCTGAGTTTTTATTAGAAGTTTAACTATTATGCTGTTGCTTCTATGTTCTCCATGTTATAAAGTCTGCTTTTTATAACTATTTTAAATATATATATGTTTTACGATCTCTGTGGCCCAGATCCAATTATTAGTTCCAACGAGAAAAGACCAACAGAATCAATGAGAAATTACTAAGAACACTTAGCAAAAATTCCATGGATTAAGTATGTTTAGCCCAAACATATAACTGGATTAAGACCTATGTATGTAACCATGAAACATACGCCACTCAGACAGTTTCTACATTTTGCAGACAGCTAAGTAAGTGTTTTGGTTGTCATGCAACAAAATATCTAAATTTGGAAATAGTGAAATAAAGAAATTAATTCCGACATCTGTCTATCTTAGAAAAGTAGATTTTAATAAAAGTCCAGTGACATATTAATGGCCAAAACTAACACTCATGCTTGTGTAGCTTTCCCTGACTATGCTCACACTATGTGGGGATGACAGGACTTGTAGTCTAAGTCATTTGGAGGACCCATATGTGAGAAAGGCCTACTTCAGCAGAGCCATGAACAGACCTAAGGAAATAGCATGAGCTACGCATAGATGCATGTGAGATTAGTTCACAGGAAACAGTACTATATCAGCTATTTACTTACATCATCAGCAAAGAGGTGTAGCCGTTGCATCATGGTTCTTCTTATTAAGTTTTTGGGAAGCATTCCATAAATAGCCAGTTTTACAATCTGAAAAATAAATATATAAACACATATCTGATCTGACTTGTGCAGAATGAAGGCAGTAGATAGCAGAACAACTAGAAACTGAACATTCAGTCTGGACAAAATGTCATTTGTGAAAAGACAACTGGGTGGATATAATAGAACAAACAAATTAAAGGGTAATATCACACATGCTGGTAGGTAACAAAGGAACATGAATGCACTGCACCAGGTCATTGGACCATTTGATTATATGCTGCCTGTAGACTAAGTAAGCGAGATATAGTTTGTAGGATTATAACATAAAGTCTATGAGAAAGAACCAGGCGTAACACAATGGCTCTGGATAAAGATGTAGAATTGAGCAACATAGTTCGAAGCACATGCTCAGCCCAGAAATGTATTTTTCTCTGGATGTCAAAAAACTCTGATGATCTACTGTAGTTCAACTGTAGATGAACTATTTGCACTATCAAATAGTTGCCTAATGATCTACTCACATTTGCATGTTTTTGGACTGCTAAGTTGGCAGAAGTTGGGTTCAATAGCGGGAGCTCATCCCGCTCCCCAGATTCGAACTGCCAACCTTTCGGTCAGCAAGTTCAGCAGCTCAGCAGTTTACCAGTAATGCGACTCTTTTTCCAGAGTGGCCATACAGATGCCTCTGGGAAGCCAAAAATGGCATGTTAAATCCACACTTCTGCCCTGTCCCTCCCAGGAATTGACATTTAATGATGTGCTGCCATGGAATCCTGAAGATTGCATTTCACCCCTAACATTAAGGGAAGTCAGCAACGGGGGTCTGAATCCACATAATGAAAAGTCATAGCTCAGGTACATTTTCATCCTGGGAATAACAGTTTAGAGCTGTGTTAACACCTTCCATTCACAATACAATCCCATACATGTTAACTTGGAGCTGAATCCTTCTGTTCCCAATGTGTCGTACTCCTAGGTAAAAATACCATAATCAGGACCATAACCATAGAAATAAAAGTTAATTGTTCCTTCCACTATCTACACCAGGGGTCCTCAAACTAAGGTCCAAGGGCCGGATACGGCCCTCCAAGGTCATTTACCCGGCCCTCACTCAGGGACAACCTAAGTTGAAACAACTTGAAAGCACACAACAACAACAATCCTATCTCATCAGCCAAAAGCAGGCCCACACTTCCCATTGAAATACTAATAAGTTTATATTTGTTAAAATTGTTCTTCATTTTAATTATTGTATTGTTTTTAAGTGTTTTTGCACTACAAACAAAATATGTGCAGTGTGCATAGGAATTCATTCATGTTTTTTTCAAATTACAATCTGGCCCTCCAACAATTTGAGGGAATGTGACCTGGCCATCTCTTTAAAAAGTTTGAGGGCCCCTGATCTACACAATTTAGTTCTCTAGTATCTCTAATGAATGCTACAAGAAAGAATAACATACTAAAATTAATTTTGTTTTAATACTTACTTTCATATATCAATCTTGCTAGATTTAATTATGAGTGTTCCGACTTAATTAAAAGAACTGCTGCATTGTCATGCCTCAGGAATTTTCATTTTGCCAACACATTTCCTACTGTTCGAAGTTTGAATTGTTTTTAAAACAGAAAGCTAATATATTTGTTTACAGATGAGTTTTTGTTTGTGTTAGATCCCAGATGTGAACCACACACAATGCCATTATATGTCAGTTTATAAGTGACACTTTACAAAGGCAATGGAGAAGAAGAATATGAGAGAAATGTAAAAGTCACATTTTCACTTCCAAATCTCAAGCTGTCACATACCATTCTTCAACTATGGACAAAGGTTATGCTTGTATATACTTTCACCAAGAACTGCAGATAATGCTTTTCCTGATTGAAACAACATACCAAAAAGATAGAAGACAAATGAATTACAGAAAGAAGCGAAAAGAAACAATGTGATATACTCGATGCGGATTTCAGCATAAGAGCTTGCTTGTTTTATTGGAAAAATTGGTTGGAAAAAAATGCATAGATTGGGAATAGTTCTAAATTTTGCTAAAACTTGCTGCTAAGCAGTGCAGGGTGTATCTATGGCACTTTACAATCTCTGAAATTAATGAAAACTAAATGTTTGACAAAACTAATGGGCACTCTGGAAATAGCACACTGTGAGATCATTTCAACTGTCTTAGTAATACAAACTCGTAAGGGTTGCAGCCAAGAAAAAGAGAGTACAAAAGGAAGAGAAACAAATATAGACATTTCTAGATGCAGCTAGAAACTGCAGAGAAAGAGTTTTTGCGATTTACTGAGAAAAGGGTTCAGAATTCGAATTCTCATTAGTACCCGCAATGTTGGAATAAAGAGAGCAACCAGAATAAAGAGAGCAACCAGGTTTTGAAGCTTCAGAGCTATTAAATGCTAATCAATGTGGTCATTTGCAACATTCACACTTACCTCAAGCAGACAAGAGTTCTTTCTCCCACCCTGGACATTTCACAGATATATAAACCTCACTTGCCTAGTTTCCAACTGACCTCACAACCTCTGAGGATGCCTCCCGTTGATGTGGGCAAAACATCAGGAGATAATGTTACTGGAACATGGCCATACAGCCCGGAAAACCCATAGCAACCCAGTGATTCCAGCCAAGAAAGCCTTCAACAACACATAGCATCATTGATGCTTCATCTAGCGGGCCACATGTTCCCAATCCACACTTTGTCAGGAAATATTTAATTATTTCTATATAGAAAGCAGAGATCAGCAAAACACTTCCTTTCCATGTAAAGGAACCAAACAACAGGAAAAGAACACTGCTACATCCCAAAGTGATCCAATGATGTTTCTTAGACTGTAAAACCAGGCAAAAGAAAGGGAGTTGTTGTTCCCAAATCCACAAGCCATTGTGTGGGAGACTATCTGAAAAAATTTCCTACCTTTTTAGCAATCAAGTCCACATATTCAGAGGAATGAAACAGGGTTTCAAACTCCTGAGATAAGATGATACTCAACATTTAAAATGGCAAATTTTGGTAGCAAAAGGTGATCTCAATCTCCCACATGTATTTGTTTGTTTCTTGGCTTGTATATAGGAATTAACAGCAGAGGAGCATGGAGAAATTCAGCTATTCAAAATGAGACACAGTTCTAGGGGCAGTTTAGATGAGAAAATCCTGGACAGTACACTGAGTAGTCAGGCTGCCAATTGCCTATCCGCCTATTAAAAAGTGCAGAAATGTGCAAACTCAAAAGCCAAAATGCAATATGCTAACATTAATCAGTCCTGGAAACAGTTGGACAAGCTCACTAGGAAGGAAGTAGTAAAAGCTGCCAGACAGAAATGAAGAGAAAGGAAATACATATTAGTTTCAAATGCTGATGCAGTATTTCTTAGTCTAAGACACCATCAATTGTAAGATGCACACTAATTTCAATACCACCATCAGAAATAGGCACCTGTGATTCTAAGGCACACCCAATTTTTATAAATGTTCAAATGGGAAAGTTTGTCTTAAACTTAAAGAAATAGAGAATATAAATATATCCCTGTATCTCATAGCTTGAAAGTCAGTGAAGAAACTTGCTAAATCTCCCAAGGCAAATCTGGTGGACCTGACATTATTTAAGACAACATTGGTAAAATGATAGTCATTCAAGCAAAGATCTATTCAAAAATCAAATAACATATAAGCAAAAGTTTGACTTCAATCCCATCAAGTATTAGGTCAAGGTAAAATCTAGTCGTGTCCAACTCTGGGGGGTGGTGCTCATCTCTATTTCTAAGCCAAAAAGCCGGTGTTGTCCATAGACGCCTCCAAGGTAATGTGGCTAGCATGACTGCATGGAGCAGCGTTACCTTCCTAACCGAGTGGTACCTATGGATCTAGTCACACTTGAATGTTTTCAAACTGTTAGGTTGGTAGAAGCTGGGGCTAACAGCGAGAGCTCATCCTGCTCCCCAGATTCAAACCACCAACCTTTCAGTCAGCAAGTTCAGCAGTTTAACCCACTGCAACACAGTGGACTCCATCAAGTATTAGAAAAGTGTAAAGAACATGTTGAAAGTGAGGGGGGTTTGTACGGAGAAATAATATTTAATTAGCAATTGGGAAATAGTAACAGTGTGTTTGTCTTTGTGTGTGTGTCTTCATGTCATCTGTCAATTTTCAGCGGGAAAGAGGTGGTTAATCCAAAGGAAAAATATTTTTTTAAACAAAGCTCTAGAATGATTGGGATTATAGTATAGGAATTATGCTTAAATATATAGAGTTACAAAGAAAGGAGCAGGAGGAAAAATGAGGGAGGATTAGGCTAGTTTTCCGCTTGTAAAAACTATACTACTTAAACTAAATTTACTTGCATGCTAAGTTTGAGAGACCCTTTAACTGGCTTATTTCTGGATTTTGTCCACAAAACCATTTGATTCCTAAGGTGTATAATTGTATAACCAGGTTTTTCAGAAGTCAACAATCTGAAATAGTCATTTTTCTATAATCCTTTACAATGAGAAATTGTTTGCAATCCAATCATTTATGTTAGCTATTATGCAAAGACTCACACAACCAATATTTTTTGTGATAAACACTGAATATTGGTTTGATTTCAAAAGGTAGCACTAGAAGGCTGATGTTGAAGATGGGAGCAACTGGAAGTCAATGTTAAGCATTTTTAATCGTTTTGTCAGATTACCCTACTCTAGATAGAGGGTAAGAAAGGCTATCATATTTGATAAATGATTCACATGGAAATATGTATGTTTGAAGAATGTGGAGATTGAACAGTTTGCTAGAGCTGAAAGGACAAGTAACCTTCAGAACTGGAAATGTAAAAATACCCAAAAACCAATTTCTGGAGTCAAGGCCTTTTCACACCTGGTATCTGACAAAACTTACAACAAAAGATAAATTTAAAACAATTTGGAAAGTTGTTTTAAAAAATTGTTTTTACATTATATTAAAATGTTATATAATTGCTGTGTGTTTTCAAGTCATTTCCATCTTATGGCAGACCTAAAACAAGCTTATTATTGTCTCTGCTTGGCAAGATATATTCACAGAGGATTTGTCTTTGCCTTCCTATGTTTTGTGTGCATTGTTTATATGCTTTGATGTTTTATACTTTATTATTATGTTGTTTATTTTACTGCAATTCGTATTTTTGTATTGTAACTTGTTGTTCAGGCTTGGCCCCATGTAAGTCGCTCCGAGTCCCCGTTGGAGGAGATGGTGGCGGGGTATAAATAAAGATTATTATTATTATTATTCCTCTAGGGCGGAGAGAATGACTTGTCTTAGGCCAAGGGAGGATTTGAACTGTGGTCCCAGTGCTAGGCTAATGCTCAACGTGTCCTGCCATTTAAAGCAGAATCACAACACTGAATACATCCACATCCTATGAGTTTTTAGCCATCAGCATCAACATATTACCCAGAGGGAAAATATTTAACCACTTAAAAGTTTAACATGTAGGGTTATGCTGCCCTCCAGTGTTCAGCGGCCGATTTCCCCAAGAAAACTGAATACTAATTTGTCATGTGGGACTAATTTAGGTGTTTTTTTTAAAGGAAATCTTAAATTTTACCTGTTAGCACAGGATGTATCTGCAAAATGTTACTGTGAACTGTATTCAGCATTATGGTGCTGCTATAAACCACAACAGGCAAGAGGCTATACTTAGCTGCATTAACACAGAATTAACCACATATAGCTTCTGAATTCTTAGAAATAATATATTTTCAAGTTTTTATTGTGTACTGTAAGATTAAAATTGGATTTTTTAACAATACCATAAATAGTACATTTTTGCAACGAGCTTAGCATCAAATAATCTGACTGTCATATATTATTGTTTATATCACATTCATAAAACCCATGGCAAGAATCCTCAATCACATTCTACATTATATAACTTTACGTATACTTAGCTATGTGGCAGAGGTGGGAAGAAACAGTTACCAAATTACAAAAATAGGTGACAGGACACTGGCAAAAATATACAGCGGTGCATCAGGTTCTACTAATGTGCACCAGCATTTAACAACAACAACAACTTTATTTTTATACCCTGCCTCCATCTCCCTGAAGTGACTCGGGGTGGTTTACGTGGGGCCAAGCCCAGATAACAGAGTTAAGACATGGCACATTAGAGTGCATCACAGCAATTTAAAACAACATAAAACAACATTATACAAAAAATAAAAAAGCATCAAAACCAACAGCGCGGCCTGGTGCACAACAGATCGGAGGATAGGGCAATGAGTAAAGTGCATAGGGCGTGTAGCAGTGTTAAGGATAAGAGAAATAAAAAGATTAACTCGGATTTTGGATAGAACAGTAGTAAAGTGCATAGTCAAATTTTTGGGTCCTGACTAAGGACAATTGTCAAAGGAAATGTTTAATCAAATGCACAGCGGAACATCCATGTCTTAAATTCTTTCCAAAAAGTGGATAGGGAGGGGGCTAGTCTGATCTCCCTGGGAAGGGAATTTCAGAACCAGGGGGCGACAACCGAAAAGGCCCTTTCTCCCGTCCCTACTATTCTAACTAGTGTCTCAATGAATAGTGGGATCAATGCACAGTGCCCCCAACAAACAGCATGCCCATCTGTCAGTCTGCTATCTCCCATATGTAATAATTAGGGCTGGGTGGTTTTGTTTCGTAATTTCGTAATTCGTTAAAAATTCGTTATTTTTTTATAACGAAGCGATAACGAACCATTCAGGAGCAATTAAAAAACGAAACGAATTTTTAAATTCGTTTCGTAATTGTTTCGAATTCGTTTTGTATTCGTTTCGTTATTGTTTTGAAATCGTTTCGTTATTATTTCCGCATGTCTGGGGCAAGTTTTATAGTTGTTGTTTGTTTAATCAGTGAAAAAAAATTATAAATATCACACCAACAGTCAACAACAGAGGGAGAGGGAAGCTTCAGAAGTTCCCCCTGTCCCATTTGGAGGTTTTTTAGCGTATTGCGCGGTCACGTCCGCCATTAATGAATCGATTCGTAATTTGTTTCGTATTGTTTTGTAATTTACGAAATTTCGTAAATATCAAACTTTTTAAAAGAAAAATTTCGGAATTCTTTTAAAAATCGAAACGCAACCCCCCCCCCAAAAAAAAACGAATCGATTTTAGAAACAAATTTTTCCATGGTTGCCCAGCTCTAGTAATAATGTAATTTCAGTCCTTTGCTGCATATGGCCAATATGGATCTGAACAATTCTAGTTCTCACAGTTGCAAGTCCACATATGACGATTTACATCCCCACAGGATAGGGCCTAAATTACCTAATAATGATAAAGAAATATCATATACAGTAGGGCTGGTCAACTGCCAAGAATATAAGAACCAATGTTTGTTTCTTTGGCAAGATAAATTTCTTCAGAATGAGTTAAAAACTATCCAAAAACAAAATGGGAATAGCATCTGGTGTCCATGTCTTTTTTTTTTTTTTTTGCTTTATTTTGCTATTTTTGGCAGAATTGTATTTTAACTATCTAACATTCCCACGTGTGGCAATTTTTGACAGCTTCCACAATAAAAGCTGTGTGAGATTCAAAGGACCACTAGATTGCCCCAGGCACTGCCAGGCCATCAAATGCTAATAAAGGTGGTCAGTTGAAACATTCACACCTAGCTCCAGCAGACAGGAGTCCTTTGTCCCACCCTGGTCATTCCACAGATATATAAACCCATTTTCCTAGTTCCAACAGACCTCACTACCTCTGAGGATGCTTGCCATAGATGCAGGTGAAACGTCAGGAGAGAATGCCTCTAGAACATGGCCCTATATCCCGAAAAAACCTACAACGACCCAGACCACTAGAATGTTTGTTTACTTTGAACCAATACATGAAGCCCATGGGTTAGTTTAATTCACTGCTGTTACTCTGTATAAATTATATTTCAATGTACAGTATTTGAAATGAACATGATGAAATGATCAGAACCAGATCCTTGTTTAGGAGATATATAGACAATCTTATTTTAATCAATGCACCCTTATCCTTCCTTAGAACGCTCATGTATAGATCAGACCTGTAGCAACCAATCTTTTTGACAAATGTGCCGCAAATCAAAATATTACTCAGTGCAAATGGGACGTATGCCTTGTACATTTACATGTCTGCATGTTATGACATGACTGTGTTCTAGTCTACTGAGCCAGGAAGCAGGCAGCAAAGAGCAGGTATGAGGGCATGCTTGAATATGTCAAAGCAAGGCTAAAAAACCCTGGCTCCTACCGAATTGTGACAGAACTAGAAGCAGTACAAGGCATTGCTATTTCTTCTTCTCCTTTCCCAAGTTCTTAATTTA
The DNA here is from genome assembly GCF_037176765.1 of Anolis sagrei. NCBI lineage: Eukaryota > Metazoa > Chordata > Lepidosauria > Squamata > Anolidae > Anolis > Anolis sagrei. The sequence goes on along the minus strand of NC_090024.1, from coordinate 21,554,371 downwards.
TAATAGCTATTAGCAAATTCAAGTAGTACTTGCTAATGCGCTAAGTTAATATTTGAAGATCTTTGAGTTTAGATGATGGATTGGGTGGCACAGGAGGAACATGTCAACCACGAGGAAAGCATAGAGCAGTGGTTCTCAAACTGTGGATCCCCAGGTGTTTCTGGCCTTCAATTTTCATAAATCTTAACAGCTTACATTCCAAACTGTCACTGAGTCAGTCATGTGACCTGCAGCCCCTCCCATTGCTTTTAGGTTATATACTTCAAGTTATAAAATGACACATTACAAAACAGACAAACATCATATAGAGGAGGCTTGACAAGGTTGCTTCCCCCAACAGAGTATTTTGTTAAATATATTATGGAAGGAGAACTAGGCTGACCATGGTGTTTGGACATACAGAGCAGTATGAGGTGCAAGGCACAGAGGCTGGAACTATGACTGCTGCTGTGCTTTAACAGAACAGAAAGCACGAAAAAGGCCAGGAGAAGGAAATGGGAAAGACTGGGTGGTCTAGTCCACAGACAAGTAGTTATAAATGAGGAATAGAATACTGAAATTTAGGGAAAGCAGAACACAGAACCAATGCAGGTAACTGAAGGGACTACTGCAGTCATAAGCAGGAAAGAAAGATACAGCATTTTGAATTGTTGATGGAAAATGGGGAAAACTATCAAGACAAAAAGTGACCATAGAGAAGGCAGAGGTTATGGATAACATGGGGTTATTTCTGCACAGTGACAGGACTAACTGGATATTGATTAATGACATATCTGGCAATCATCTCTTATTCCTAGTTAGCAACATGTCCCCTTCCCTACAAAAAATGAAGAAGAAAAGAACAGGGGGGGGGGGACTGAAGAAAGGGCAGCAAGAAGCATGGTTGTCATCATCTATAATGTTCAGAAGAATAAAAGAATCAGAGTTGAGGTAGACAAAAAGTGTTATGCAGTCCACACAGAAGCAATGCAGGAAACAAAATCAAAGCATTCTCAATAGATGACCATAAAATATTTGTTTAGAAACTTCTAAAGGAGATTCCACAAGACGCCAAGGCAGCACAGTCCACTGACAAACAGCTGTTACTGTCAGGATTTTTTTTTAAATAATGTTTAGGTGAAATCACTTTTCCAACAGTTTGAATCCACTGCTCAGACTAGTCCTCTAATCTCTAGAGCAGCAGAAAACAAGCTTGCTCCCTCCTCAATATGATATTCTTCCAAATATGGCTATCATTTCTTAGTCTTCTCTTTTCCAAGCCAAACACACTAAGCCACTCCTCATAGGGCTTGGCTTCTAGACCTTTGACCATTTTGGTCACCCTTCTATAATCATGTTCCAGCCTGTTAGTATTTGCTTTGAATTGTGGTGCCCAGAACTGGATATGGTATCCAAATTTTATTTATTTGACTTGTATACCGCTATCAATGACACATATATGCAGGATGACTCACAACAAAAGCAATGAGTCGCCCTTGGGCTGAGAATTGCGGTATATAAGTGAAGTAAATAAAAATAAATAAATAAATAAATACTCCCAATTTGGCTCGGAGCGGTTTACAGCAGTAGATTAAAACAATACAATTAACTTTAAAATACAATAAAAACAAGAACAGACATAGTCCCGAGTTATTCATGAGATCTAACCAAATCATAATGGAATGTAACTATTATTTTCTTTGATCTCCAGACATTGTGTTTCTACTGATGCAGCCTAGAATAAAATTTAAAGCTGCCACAACACACTGTCAACTCACATTCACATTGTGGTCTACCAAAACTTTTAGATCTCTTTTTCAATTAGATATAATGCAATAGTCCAAGAATACGCTCAATGCTAAAGTTATTAAGAATTATATGGGATGGCTGTCATTGGTAGAACCTGGCAATTGCTCGATGTGGAAAGCAAGTGATAAAGAGATATATTTATTTGAAGGAGTCCAATTTTATGTGCCTTTGAGATGGCAGCACATACTGAGATAATCAGGTCAGGTTCTTTGCTTGTAGTTGGCCAGACATGGGCAAATTTCTGTCCTTCAGGTGTTTTGAACTTCAACTCCCAGAAATCCCAGCCAGATTACTAGCTGGCTGGGATTTCTGGAAGCTGAAGTCCAAAACACCTGGAGAGTCGAAGTTTGCCCATGCCTGTCTAGGTGATCAATGACACATATATGCAGGATGACTCACAATAACAGCCAAGAGATCCTACAAACATACAGTATAAACAGAAAGCAAAGAAGGATGGTGACTTACTGCTGTTGGATCCTTTAAATGCAACTGAGTTGCTGTCAGCTGTACAAAACCACCAGGGTATCTTTAATACAAAATGACAAAAACACACAAGCTAAGTATTCTTGTAGCACAGGATAAAAATAAGAAAAATGCCATCTAATGTAAATGTTATGATATAAAATATATTTTATACCAAAGTAAAATATCAATGTATTGATATTTAAAAGGGAAACATGCTAAAATATTATTAAATTGGAACATGAAAGCTTGGGAACCTGTCCAAAGTGAACTGATACACATTTTAAAAATCTGTGGCTATAATAGCTTGTATTTCAATAGATTTTCTGTTAATTTTTGACTTTTAAAATTACTCATATAGACTTGGTAGCACTAAATACTTGCTTTTCTTTTTAAAAAATATCATTTTACATTTGAAACACTGAATGCATTATTCTCCATTACATCCTTTGACTTACTGGCATAAGTTTGGCCACCTTCTATGTTTATGCGAGAACAACAGGATTAATACGTGCCAGACTAATCTGATCTCTTTCTTCGATAGAGCTACAAGCTGGGTAGATGCGGGGAATGCCGTGGATGTAGCGTACCTGGCTTTCAGTAAGGCCTTCGACAAGGTCCCCCATGACCTTCTGGCAAGGAAACTAGTCCAATGTGGGCTAGGCAAAACTACGGTGAGGTGGATCTGTAACTGGTTAAGTGGACGAACACAGAGAGTGCTCACTAATGCTTCCTCTTCATCTTGGAAAGAAGTGACAAGTGGAGTGCCGCAGGGTTCCGTCCTGGGCCCGGTCCTGTTCAACATCTTTATTAATGACTTAGATGAAGGGCTAGAAGGCATGATCATCAAGTTTGCAGATGACACCAAATTGGGAGGGATAGCCAATAGTCCAGAGGACAGGAGCAGAATTCAAAACGATCTTGACAGATTAGAGAGATGGGCCAAAACTAACAAAATGAAGTTCAACAGTGACAAATGCAAGATACTCCACTTTGGCAGAAAAAATGAAATGCAAAGATACAGAATGGGGGACGCCTGGCTCGAGAGCAGTACGTGTGAAAAAGATCTTGGAGTCCTCGTGGACAACAAGTTAAACACGAGCCAACAATGTGATGTGGCGGCAAAAAAAGCCAATGGGATTTTGGCCTGCATCAATAGGAGCATAGTGTCTAGATCTAAGGAAGTAATGCTACCCCTCTATTCTGCTTTGGTTAGACCACATCTGGAATATTGTGTCCAATTCTGGGCACCACAATTCAAGAGAGATATTGACAAGCTGGAATGTGTCCAGAGGAGGGCGACTAAAATGATCAAGGGTCTGGAGAACAAGCCCTATGAGGAGCGGCTTAGGGAACTGGGCATGTTTAGCCTGAAGAAGAGAAGGCTGAGAGGAGATATGATAGCCATGTACAAATATGTGAGAGGAAGCCACAGGGAGGAGGGAGCAAGCTTGTTTTCTGCTTCCTTTGAGACTAGGACGCAGAACAATGGCTTCAAACTACAAGAGAGGAGATTCCATCTGAACATGAGGAAGAACTTCCTGACTGTGAGAGCCGTTCAGCAGTGGAACTCTCTGCCCCGGAGTGTGGTGGAGGCTCCTTCTTTGGAAGCTTTTAAGCAGAGGCTGGATGGCCATTTGTCAGGGGTGATTTGAATGCAATATTCCTGCTTCTTGGCAGGGGGTTGGACTGGATGGCCCATGAGGTCTCTTCCAACTCATTGATTCTATGATTCTATGAGATAAGAACAGTAAACCTATTTGGATTCAAATATCAATACGATTTTACATTTCAGATATGAAAGTTTAATATAAGCACAAATTGGTGGTTACCGAGTGACAGATAATCTCATTGGCTCTTGAAAAGCATTAACTAAAAATCTGGGGAGAGATTTAAGTGGAGGTAAATATGTTTGATAATGCCATTTCCATGATTGTAACCATGTTTTCATTGTCCTCAAATTATTTCCCAATACCAATATAAATTTGTTAATGTTTTTATTACAATGACAATGAAACACTTACCCTGTATGTGATGAATACACCTTCTGCTCCCATTTGTTGCCAGAAAAAGCAATATGTCTTGTATTTATTATGACAACATGGTCTCCAAGGTCACCTAATAATTTCAAATAGGCAATTAATAGCATCAGAAATCGAAAGATGCAGTATACAGAGCAATGCAATTAGGACCTGCTGAAAGGAAATTATATATAATAAATAAACTTTTTAAAAATAAATATTACCTTTACTAGTATAGTGGCTTGTAAGCAAAGTTTCTATTACCAAAGGCAAGCATAGGCAACTCCACATGGTGTCTGACTCCAATTCTCACCAGCCCTTGCCAGGACCACCACTTACTTACTTAGGTGATCACTTTAGTTCATTTAAGCATACAACTCATGAACTGAATGGAGTGTTATCTCACAAACTAAGTAATTATTAATCAAGTTGTGAGCTTTAGTTTCTCTGAAACTACAGCAATGTGATATCCAGAGACACAGGTCAAGGATAATTTATTTACTATTTATTTACTATATTTATATACTGCCCCTCACAGCCCAGAGGCGACTCGGAGCAGTTCACAAATTGGCAACAATTTGTCAACAATCATAACAAGTAAAAATAATCAAGACATTCTGTTAAAAACAATACCATATGATATAAAAAAAATAAAAACCGCACAAAGCCTTAAAACATTATTGTGAGCATCTCCATGTCAAATCATTATTCCATTGTGTTATCAAGTAGTTCCATAATTAGTTCCACCAATTAGCTATGCCGTATTTGGGAAGGCCTACTCAAAAAGCCAGGTTTTCACCTTTTTTCGAAGTCAGGAGGGAGGGAGCTGATCTTATCTCTCTAGGCAGGGCGTTCTACAGTCGAGGGGTCACCACTGAGAAGGCCCTGTCTCTCGTCCCTGCCAGACACATCTGTGAAGAAGGTGGGAGTGAGAGCAGGGCCTCCCCAAAAGATCTTAACGTCCTAGATGGTTCATAAGGAGAGAATAAGTTCAGATAGGTAAGTTGGACCAAAACCATGTAGGGCTTTATAGGCCAAAGCCAGCACTTTGAATTGTGCCGGGAAGCAAACAGGCAGCCAATGCAGCTGGCGCAACATAGGAGTTGTGTGCTCCCTGAGCACCGCTCCTGTTAGCAACCAGGCTGCCGCTCGTTGGACCATTTGCAGCTTCCAAACAGTCTTTAAAGGCAATCAGGATAACTATTCTGATCGAATGATACGGAATGGAGGAGCAAAGTCAAGCACTGAAGAGAAGGCTGAGACATGATAGTAGGTAGGTAGGTAGGTAGTCCCCTGACATTAAGTCCAGTCATGTCTGACTCTGGGGTGTGGTGCTCATCTCCATTTCTAAGCCAAAGAGCCAGCGTTGTCCGTAGACACCTCCAAGGTCATGTGGCCGGCATGACTGCATGGAGCGCCGTTACCTTCCCGCCGGAGCGGTACCTATTGATCTACTCACATTTGCATGTTTTCGAACTGCTAGGTTGGCAGAAGCTAGGGCTGACAGCGGAAGCTCACGCCGCTCCCCGGAATCGAACCTGCGACCTTTCGATCAACAAGCTCAGCAGCTCAGTGCTTTAACCCACTGCGCCACCGGGGGGCCCTGGAGACATGATAGCCATGCATAAATATGTGAAAAATATGTGTCATAAGGAAGAGGGAACAGACTTGTTTTCTGCTGTCCTGGAAACTAGGACTCAGAGCAATTAGTTCAATTAAAGGAAAGGACAGTCCACCTGAACATTACTGACCATAAGAACTGTTCAAGAGTGGAACTCTCTGCCTTGGAGTGTGGTGGAAGCTCCTTCCTTGGAGGCTTTTAAACAGAGGCTGGATGGCCATCTGTCAGGGGTGCTTTGATTGTGCCTTTCCTGCATGACTTGGGGCAGGACTACATGGACTGTGTAGTCTTTTCCAACTCTTCGGTTCTAGGTATTAGTCAAGGGAAAGAGACAACATAGGAACGGATGGACATTCATTCAGACTTTGTCATGGGGGAAATAAGAGATACCAGTTCCTCCTATACTCTCTTAGAGTTGTAAACTAATGGTGATTACATTTATCTATTCATGAAATATATAATTAAACATTTTTTTAAAATTACATTATTTAAATCAATAATTTGTGGAGGCGTATTGATTTAAATTCTATGGGTGTTATGTGCTGGGATACAGATGCCAATAGTAGACAGCATTGGTATGTGACGTGCATGAGACCAGAACCAAAGGTAGGAAAGGTAACCCTTTCTCCTGCTTTCAGTTCCAAAATCCAGAGTGCTGGGAAAGCAGAAGATAACTCCCTGATCTGACTATTTATCAGTGGCTTTTCAAATAAGACCAAGGGTCACCCCTGGCTCTAGGGTTGCAGGTTGCCCAGCTATACTTCTAAGCATGTAAATAAGTCTATCGTGATACAGCAAACTTATTCCACTCACTCAGTGCATGGTACACAGGCTTATGTTTCCCTTGAAGCTTGGTGGAAGCGATGGCTGCAATCTTTCCTGGCGGTTGCATCTTGGCGTCTAAAAGGTACCAGTACCGAGCAAATGTGGCCCATTGCTTCAAAAATAAAGCAAAAAGATAGTTAATATATTGAAGCAGATATCCTTAACACAGTAAAGCAGGCCATTACAACAAACCAGTACTTTGGGCATTGTGAATTGCAGTGTGACAAAGATCGCTAGAAGCCTAATGAATAAACTGAGTATCATAGGACCATTCCAGACAGACCCTGTATCCCAGGATCCCAGGTTTTCTGTTTATCCTAGATTATCTGGTAGTGCGGACTCAAATAATCCAGTTTAAAGTAGAAAACCTGGGATCAGATCCTGGGATACAGGCCCTGTCTGAAAGGACTCATAGCTTGGATTGCTGACTTGGAGGTCTGCAATTCAAACAGTAGCCATGTCTGGGTTGCTGTGAGTTTTCCGGGCTGTATGCCCATGTTCTAGAAACATTATCTCCTGACATTTCACCCACATCTATGACAGGCATGCTCAGAGGCTGTGAGGTCTGTTGGAAACTAAGCAGTAAAGGTAGTCCCCTGACATTAAGTCCAGTCATGTCTGACTCTGGGGTGTGGTGCTCATCTCCATTTCTAAGCCGAAGAGCCAGCGTTGTCCGTAGACACCTCCAGGGTCATGTGGCCGGCATGACTGCATGGAGCGCCGGAAACTAGGCAAGTGGGGTTTATATATCTGTGGAATGTCCAGGGTGGGAGAAAGAACTCCTGTCTGCTTGAGGCAGGTTTGAATGTCGTGACTGCCACCTTGATTAGCATTTAATGGCCTTGTAGCTTAAAGGTCTTATTGCTTACTGCCTGGGGGAATCCTTTTCATGGCCAGTGATTGACCAAGAAAGCCTTCGACAATACATAGTAGTAATGTCAAAGGGCACATTTACACTGAAGAATTAATGCAGTTTGACGCCACTTTAACCTCTATGGCTCAAAACTATGGAATTGCGGGAGCTGTAATTTGGCAAGGAACCAGCCTTCTTTGGGCCCTTCCACACAACCATATATCCCAGAATATCAAGGTAGAAAATTCTACAATATCTGCTTTGAACTGGGATAAATGACAGTCTGGACTTGGGGACCTTCCAGACATCCATATAACCCAGAATATCCAAGGCAGAAGATCCACAATATCTGCTTTGAGGTGGGTTATCCGAGGGCCCTTCCAGACAGGCCATATATCCCAGGATCCGATCCCAGTCTCTCTGCTTTAACCTGGATAATAATAATAATAAGAAGAAGAAGAAGAAGAAGAAGAAGATGATGACTTAGAAGAAGAAGAAGACTTTATTTGTACCCCGCTACCATCTCCCGAGGGACTCGGTGCGGCTTACATGAGGCCGAGACCAAACACAACAATAACAATAACAGCAATATTACAAAAACAATACAAAACTCATAGCAAAATAAGCAAAAACAATAACTATAACACGACACATTTAAAAACCAATGGCTGGGCCAAATGCAATAATTAAAATTAAAACTTTAAAAAAATAATGCTGAGCATGAACAAGTAGCATGTAATTGGAATAAAGGTTTTGAAGAGGGAAGAAATGTCCAGACAATCCAATTATTATATGAGTCCGAACTGCCAGATAATCTGGGATAAACAGAAAACCTTGGATCAGATCCTGGGATATAAACAAAAAAACTGGGATCAAATCCTGGGATATAGGTCCTGTCTGGAAGAGCCCTGAGTCCATACTATCATATATAATCCAGTTAAATGTGGATTTTATACAGATGTGTGGAAGGGGCACCAGACAATAAAGGCTAAAGACCTTGTAAAACTGCAATGTACAACATTCCATAGCTGTTTGGAGTCTCATTTGAGAAAGGAAATTGTGTAATAATAGAATCATAGAATCAAATCAAAGAGTTGGAAGAGACCTCATGGGCCATCTAGTCCAACCCCCTGCCAAGAAGCAGGAATATTGCATTCAAATCACCCCTGACAGATGGCTATCCAGCTTCTGTTTAAAAGGTTCCAAAGAAGGAGCCTCCACCACACTCCGGGGCAGAGAGTTCCACTGCTTTGTAAATACAAAGAATAAGGTAAGAGAAAGAAGGATTCTGACCTGCCAGAAAAGAGCTTCTTAAGAAAAGAAGGTACTTTAGGAGAGATACATCAGCTGGTGGTGTTTGAAAATTAAAGTAGCAAGAAGGGAAAGAAAGTCAGGAAGTTCTTCCTCATGTTCAGATGGAATCTCCTTTCTTGTAGTTTGAAGCCATTGTTCCGCGTCCTAGTCTCCAAGGAAGCAGAAAACAAGCTTGCTCCCTCCTCCCTGTGGCTTCCTCTCACATATTTATACATGGCTATCATATCTCCTCTCAGCCTTCTCTTCTTCAGGCTAAACATGCCCAGCTCCTTAAGCCGCTCCTCATAGGGCTTCTTCTCCAGACCCTTGATCATTTTAATAATTATCAAAATAATAGTAGTAGAGCCACAACATTTAAAGTGGTGTCAAACTGCATTAATTCTACAGTACAATTGCTCCCAAAGGAGACTGTAGTTAACAACAAAGCCAAATTAACTTGACTATATTTCAATATTAAATGCACCATCTATGTGTTTAAAATGAGAGAAATTACAATCACAGAAGATATCAAAGGCCCCTTCCACACAGCTGAATAAAACCCCACATTATCTGCTTTGAACTGGAATAACAGCCATATAACCCTGAATATCACGACAGACAATCCCACAATATCTGCTTTGAACTGGATTATCTGAGTCCACACTGCCATATAACCCAGTTCAAAGCAGATAACGTGGGATTTTATTCAGCTGTGTGGAGAGATATTGACAAGCTAGAATGTGTCCAGAGGAGGGCGACTAAAATGATCAAGGGTCTGGAGAACAAGCCCTATGAGGAGCGGCTTAAGGAGCTGGGCATGTTTAGCCTGAAGAAGAGAAGGCCGAGAGGAGACATGATGGCCATGAATAAATATGTGAGGGGAAGTCATAGGGAGGAGGGAGCAAGCTTGTTTTCTGCTTCCCTGGAGACTAGGACGCAAAACAATGGCTTCAAACTACAAGAGAGGAGATTCCATCTGAACATGAGGAAGAACTTCCTGACTGTGAGAGCCGTTCAGCAGTGGAACTCTCTGCCCCGGAGTGTGGTGGAGGCTCCTTCTTTGGAAGCTTTTAAACAGGGGCAGGGGCAGGGGTGATTTGAATGCAATATTCCTGCTTCTTGGCAGAATGGGGTTGGACTGGATGGCCCATGAGGTCTCTTCCAACTCTTTGATTCTATGATTCTATGATCAAGGGTCTGGAGAACAAGCCCTATGAGGAGCGGCTTAAGGAGCTGGACATGTTTAGCCTGAAGAAGAGAAGGCTGAGAGGAGACATGATAGCCATGTATAAATATGTGAGAGGAAGCCACAGGGAGGAGGGAGCAAGCTTGTTTTCTGCTTCCTTGGAAACTAGGACGCGGAACAATGGCTTCAAACTACAAGAGAGGAGATTCCATCTGAAGATGAGGAAGAACTTCCTGACTGTGAGAGCCGTTCAGCAGTGGAACTCTCTGCCCTGGAGTGTGGTGGAGGCTCCTTCTTTGGAAGCTTTTAAACAGGGGCTGGATGGCCATCTGTCAGGGGTGATTTGAGCGCAATGTTCCTGCTTCTTGGCAGGGGGTTGGACTGGATGGCCCATGAGGTCTCTTCCAACTCTTTGATTCTATGATTTTATTCAGAAGAGGGCTCAGATCACACAGTTCCAAGCAGATATAGTTGGATATTCTGGGTTACAGGGCTTTGTGGAAGGGCCCAGGGCTAAAAGATACCACTCCAAAAGATATTACTAAATTAGATTATTAAGAAGAGATTGAAAAATGACGGAGACTCTCCCCCCCCCCCCCCCCACATCCACACTGACAATCTAAAGCAGTTCTAAGTGAGTTTCAATCTGAGAAGGAGGAATAAGAGGCGCTCTCACTCACCTGCGCGGCCTTGGTGTAACTCGCCATGGAAGCAGCAAGCTTGGGCTGGCTCCTCCTCTTCCGGAAGCGGAAGGACGCCTCAGAGCACGCGGGGGCGGGGCTTATGGCTTAGTCGCGGGAATTTCGAAGGGCGGAAACCGGAAGAGCAGGACTCAGCCCTCCTCTGGTTGTGCACAATGGACCGGTACCTTCTCCTCCTGAGTTGGACGGGAAGGAGAGGCCCAGAAGGGAACCAAGAGGAAGGAGGAGGCGCCTCAGGTGAGCAGCAGGATCCCCCAGGCCGCCAAGGGACAACAAGGCCTTGCTTTTGTTCACACACACACACACACACACACACACACAGATGTAATGTAAATCAGGTATGGGCCAACGTCGGCCCTCTGGGTGTTTTGGACTTCAACTCCCACAATTCCTAACAGCCTAAGGTCTCTTCCAACTCTATGATTCTATGTATCAGTGTCAATATTTATTTATCGTGTCAGGGACAGACCAAGCAGTTGCATTGCATTTTTTAACAAACAAACAAACAAAACACAAAGTTTGCAAGCTTGGTAGTTGATCCTTTGGTGGTTGGCCACTTGGAGTGCCTCTGGTGTTACTATAAGCCACTTACCATTTTGACCCCCTGCCCTTTTTCCTATCAACAGCACACACTGGTCATGCAGAAACTTCCCATTCCCATCCAGACTTCAGTTTTCCTCTGCATAGTCTTCCAATTCTTGGAAGTACTTGATCAGAATGGAACATCTGGTTACTCCAGGTTATGTATTCATACACACAATATTGAATTCTGACTGCAGTGCCAAAGAACACATCTATTTTGTTATCTGAGGTATACCTGGACTTTTGTGCTCTGTTAGAAGCAGGTGTGTTAGCAGTGTGTAAGATCCTTTAAATATCACCTCATAGACATTCATAAACTTTTTTTATTTATCGTGTCATCAGCAACCATACCATTGTGTTACAATTCTAACAGAACAAAACAAATACACAGATTAAAAGAAAAAGAAAAAAAACACACACACACAGATTTTGCAAACTTGGTAGTTGATTAAATGTCCTTTGACCAGTATCTGGCCACTTGGAGTGCCTCTGGTGTTGCCGCAAGAAGGTCCTCCATGGTGCATGTAGCAGGGCTCAAGTTGCATTGCAGCAGGTGGTCTATACTTTGCTCTTCTCCACACTCGCATGTCATGGATTCCTCTTTGTAGCCCCATTTTTTAAGTGTTTGCATGCTGCAAGTAGCTTCTGGACTGAGAGAATCAGCCATCTACGAAGACGTTGCCCAGGGGACGCCCAGATGGTTTGCAATCCTGCGAGGAGGTTTCTCTCATGTCCCCATCAGTGTCAATCATGTTTACTGATAAGCAAAATAACTCTTGTAACCAGTATGGACTGGTTGGATCTTCTGGCGGTGCAAGGCACTCTCAGAACTTTCTTCCAACACCACAGTTCAAAAGCGTGCGTCTTCCTTCACTCAGCCTTCCTTATGTTCCAGCTCTCACATCCGTAGGTGACTATGGGGAATACCATTGCTTTTACTATGTGGATCTTCATTGCCAGTGTGATGTCTCTACACTTCAGGATTTTATCAAGATTGGCCATTGCTCTCCTCCCAAGAAGTAAGCGTCTCCTGATTTCCTGGCTGCAGTCTGCGTCTGCAGTAATCTTTGCACCTAGAAATACAAAGTCTGTCATTGCCTCCACGTTTTCTCCCTCTATTTTCCAATTGTCAATGAGTCTTGTTGCCATAATCTTGGGGTTTTCTTATGTTTAACTGCAGCCCAGCTTTTGTGCTTTCTTCTTTCACCATTATCCAGCGCATATTGGCAATTTGGTCTCTTATTCCTCTGCCTTTTCTAAACCCAGTAGTAGAGGCCAAGATAAAGTACTTTGGCCACATTATGAGAAAAAAGGAAAGCTTAGAGAAGACAATTATGCTGGGGAAAATTGTCTTCCAAGGGCAAGATGGATGGATGGCATCCTTGAAGTGACTGGATTGACCTTGAAGGAGCTGAGGGTGGTGACGGCCAACAGGGAGCTCTGGTGCGGACTGGTCCATGAGGTCACAAACAGTCAGAAACGTCTGAATGAATGAACAACAACAACAAAACCAATATCTGAAAAACTGTGAAAGCCAGGCTTATAATTTCAAGTCCATCATGGTTAGTATTGTTCTAATGTTGCAACAAGTGCACCACATTAAAAACAAATGGAAATAGAGGAGGACTCTATTTGCATTGAAAGTAACCAGGTTCAGAACCAGCGCATACTGGTTGTTCTGCAATAGCTTGTAACCGAGCACTACAGACAATATGGCATTTCATAGGAACAATATAGTTGGAAGAGACCTCATGGGCCATCCAGTCCAACCCTCTGCCAAGAAGCAGGAAAATTGCATTGAAATCACCTCTGACAGATGGTCATCCAGCCTCCATTGAAAAGCTTTCAACAAAGGAGCCTCTACCACATTCCGGGGCAGAGTTCCACTGCTGAATTGCTCTCATAGTCAGGAAGTTCTTCCTCATGTTCAGATGGAATCTCCTCTCTTGTAGTTTGAAGCCATTACTCCGCGTCCTAGTCTCCTGGGCAGCAGGACACAGAGTAATTTAAGGTTAGACTTCACAAGTTTTTGTACATAATATTGTTCCAGTGCATTGCATGCTTTAAAAAACCTCTCAACTTTATGTTTTTCAGGCTTAACAGCACAAAGCATTTTTGACTTGCTGGAAAGAAATTGTATCCCCTCTGTGAATGCAAAACTTGAAGATCTCCCAGGTAAACAAAAGACAAATATTAATATATGCCCTATTTCCAGACTTGGTCAATTCAGCAACAACACATATTTCCAGTTTTTGCTTCTTGTCCTAGATCTGTATTGCAGTCTAAATTCAGATCTGGATTTGGAACAGAAACCTCCGTGGTTGCTCTGTGTGATGGTTTGATCAATGAGCAGCAAGTGGAAGGAGATCACACCACTTATGGCAATGAATTGACCCAGACTAGTTTTTGGATTGCGATTTTAATGGACGTGTCTTCTTAATTAATTGTTTTATTGTTTTTTTAATTTTTAATATTTTGATTGTACTGTGGTTGTTTTTATGATGCTAGCATCGTATGATGCTTTCGTTAGGCCATCCTTTGGGGGGAGAAGGGCAGGGTGCAAATATAGGAAATAAATAAATAAATAAGCAAATAAATAAATATTGGTCAGTGTTGGGAGAGGTATGCTGTTGATTTTCTTGGATCTTTCAGTATTTTTTTTTAGTATTTTAGAGCAGGCCTCCTCAAACTGCGGCCCTCCAGCTGTTTGGGCCTTCAACTCCCAGATTTCCTAACAATTGAACAAGTTCGTTAGGGCTTCTGGGAGTTGGAGGCTCAAACAGCCGGAGGGCCACTGTTTGAGGATGCCTGATTTTAGAGTATGGTTTCTTTCTGTTTAGGTTCTTATGCAGAGATTCTTCTGTGGTGGTTCCAGTTGTGGTTGGTTCAGTCACTTCCAAAAAATGATGCTGGTGGTTTGTCACACTGCTCTTTGGCAGATTCTCCAGACTCTTGTATTAAACTCCTCATAGAGTCCAAGAAATGGAAAGGGAGGCTCGTAAGCTCCCCATTGTCACCAGTGGGTCTGATCTTCCTGGATATTTTGGCTTCCTAGTCAAAAACAGATTTTTCCATTGGCCGATTTTCAGGAGGCTTTTGAAAACGGACCCAACAAAATTCAGATACTGAAAGTGGATCGCCTTTCAGCTGAAGTGCACAAGCCTAGAAGAATATCCAGGGAAAATGTGTCTGATTAGATTTATCAATATGTTTAGGTTCCTAAGAAAAGACAGTTTGGGTAATTTCTTGTATATTATTATAATCCTTGAGGATTGGCTTGACTACTGCAGGCCACTAAAAACGCTTGTAAATGGAAAATATTTTTGGTTGAACTGCAATATTTGTATTGTTTCTTCTTTTAGCCTGTTCACTTGTTGGGATCCCAGGTGTGAAGGAATGGTATTTTGCAATTCAGTCAATATGTGGATTTTCACAGGTGAGTTAGTATTTGTTCAACTGCTATTTAAAACATTAATGCAAAACTGAATGACTCTTACTGAGTTTTTTTCTTATCTGAATAGTTTTGCAGTTCTGATTGGGAGAACATTGATTTTGAGGCAGATCAAAACAAAAGCTCTATTCAAAGAAATATCGAAGAATGCCTTGGTGATGTCCAGTGCATGCAGGAAGAAGATAGTAATAGTCGGGAATCCTTTTCTTTGACTGAGTAAGTTAATCCAATTTTTGTGTGTTCAGTAAGTTTGATAAAATTATTAAGCATTGATGTTGTGTGCCTTCAAGTCATTTCTGACTTACGATGACCCTATCACAGGATTTTCATTGTTCAGAGTTGGCTTGCCACCACTTTCCTCTGAGCTATAAGAGCATGATTTGCCTAAGGGCACCAAATAAGTTCCCGAGTGAGGATTTTCCAGAGTCATAATCCCCCACTCAATCCAGTACACTATAGTTCTCAAACAAAACAATACAAAGTAAGAATGGGTGAAGTTCGGCTCCAAACTTGAAATAGGGAAATCACACCATTCTGCCGTTAAATTGCCCAATTAATTAATGAGTTTCTTATTCACTCAGTGCACACTCAGTGTACATTTAAAGGACCTCTCTTGAGATTTCATCAGGATCACAGACAGATGTACTTGGGACAAGAACTAACGAATTAATGTAGAAATGGGTTTGGCTTGCTTTTCAGTTAAAAATGAGGACAGGATGTCTTGCATGGAATGCTCTTAGGTGAGGAATATACTAGGACTGAGATCATAAAGTAAAGGTAAAGATTTCCCCTGGCATTAAGTCTTGTCGTGTCCAACTCTGGGAGGTGATACTCATCTCCATTTCTAAGCCAAAGAACCAGCGTTGTCTATAGACCCCTCCAAGGTCATGTGGCCAGCATGACTGCATGGAGTCTTATTACCTTCCCACATAAGCGGTACCTATTGATCTAATTACACATGCATGTTTTCAAATTGCTAGGCAGTCTGAGTCCCCTTACGGAGGTGAGAAAATTGGGATATAAAAGTTTTAAATAAATTGTTTGGCAGAAGCTGGGCCTTATAGAAGCTGCCAACCTTTTGGTCAGCAAGTTCAGCAGCTCAGCGGTTTATCTGTTGTACCATCAGGGGGCCCTAGAAGGTCTTAGTTTTGTGATAAACTGAAGGCCTGCTCTTAGTAGTCAAAAATGGTTAAAAAGGTAATTTCAGAGTAATTTACTCTACCATCCTCTTTTACTATAATTTGCCGTGCTCTAATATTGGGAAGGACTATTGTAGGCTTTGCAAATGAGATAGGTGTGCATGTATAACTTGCCTTTCAATGGAAGGGGAGCATTCTTTTTGTTGTTTATTCGTTTAGTCGCTTCCGACTCTTCGTGACCTCATGGACCAGCCCACGCCAGAGCTCCCTGTCAGCCATCACCACCCCCAGCTCCTTCAGAGTCAAACCAGCCACTTCAAGGATACCATCCATCTTGCCCTTGGTTGGCCCCTCTTCCTTTTTCCCTCCATTTCCCCCCGCATCATTCCTAGAGGATTGTGTGGCTTGCTCCTTCTATTTGCATTGACAGTTTAATCCAGGGGTCCTCAAACTAAGGCCCGGGAGCTGGATACGGCCCTCCAAAGTCATTTACCTGGCCCTCACTCAGGGTCAACCTAAGTCTCAAATGACCTGAAAGCACACAACAACAACAACAACAACCCTATCTCATCAGCCAAAAGCAGGCCCATACTTTTCATTGAAATACTAATAAGTTCATATTTGTTAAAATTGTTATTCATTTTAATTATTGTATTGTTTTAAAATGGTTTTGCACTACAAATATGTGCAGTGTGCATAGGAAATCATTCATGGGTATTTTTTCAAATTATAATTTAGCCCTCCAACAGTTTGAGGGACTGTGACCTGGCCCTCTGCTTAAAAAGTTTGAGGACCTCTGGTTTAATCAAACATTTTATTTATTTATTTAAACAGGCAACCATTCAGTACCAACACACTATAAAACATATCATAAAATACAACCATATACATTTAAACAGTTATAAATATACATTTAAAACAGTTCAGGTTAAAATTGCCATCCAAATTAGTTTATTGCAGTCAAATAAAGTCTTATATTCACCAATAAATCGGTCTATTCTGCAAATGCTTGATCCCATAGCCGGGATTTAAGTTTCTTCCAGAAGATCAGGAGGGAGGGGCCAAATCTGACCTCATTAGGGAGGGAGTTCCACAGCTGAGGGGCCACCACAGAGAAAGTCCTGTCTCTCGTCCCCACCAAACGCTACTTCGATGGCAGTGGGACCAAGAGCAGGGCCTCCCCGGATGATCTTAAGGTCCTTGGTGATTTGTAGAGGGAGATATGTTGGGACAGGCAAACTGTGCTGAACCGGGCTTTAAAACCAGCACTTTGAATTGCACTTGGAAGCTAATAGGCAGCCAATGGAACTGGCATAACAAGGGAGTTGTACGCTTCCTGTGCCCCGCTCCTGTGAGCAACCTGGCTGCCGAGCGTTGGACTAGGTGGAGTAATTTTCAGAGGCAACCCCACATACAGTGTGTAATTTGTACTTATGATACCCTAACCAAAAGTAGGAAAATTATCATACCAAGGTCATTTTACTGTGTGTTTTGAGAAATATTACCTTAGAATGTCTGAACATGGGGTGTGTATATTTTATCCCACTTTTGTGCTGCCGAAGAGCATCTAGTAGTAGTTATGTATTGGGCCTATAACTCTAGCAACTTGTTAAAGAGACGTTAAACCCTTATGCTTGTATTTTCCGTTCACGAATGAATTGCGAACATAATGTGGTATATGATTCTTCAAGTTGCCTGTCAACTTATTGTGATCCCTGAATTTACACATTGTAAGAATTGTGTGATTAGTCTGTCAATGCAAACAGAAGGGGGAGCCAGTCATTCAGTTTCCAAAACAGAAATGTCTTTCTGTCTTAGGCTGCAAACCTAAATGTCACACTCAGAACAAGTTTTCCTTGATCTGCAGTGATGTTTTCTTCTGATTAAACATGCATAAGACTGCATTTATATAGTGAACCCATAATAGTGAAAGACTTGAGTTTGACTGTAAATTTTATATCAGCATCACAAGGATACTTTTGTACATCCATTACTGGTTCTTTTCTCTGTTTGCCTGGAGTACTTTTTAATGGTTAAAAAATGGTTGAACCTTTCAAGTCCATAGATTTTCTCATGTAGGCAATATATGTTTCCTCTCCTATCCTTTTGTTCCCATAGTTGCTCATCCTTCTCTGGACCAAGCAACATAACATTATTTCTGTGATGTAGGCAGGAGCCAGCCATGCTCTCAGTTAGTAGTTGGAAAAGTTCCTTTTTGGGACTACAGCTCCCAGAAAAATCTAGTAGGGATGCCAGCTGGGGAGTCTGAAAGTTGCAATCCCCAAAATTACTTTCCAAAGCTTTGCGGCTGTGACATGCATGCACTGTACTGTAAAACTCATGTTAGTAGCAAAAAAACAAAACAAAAAAAACCAAACACCAGCATTAAGATTGACAGCATGGAATGTGAGTGTGTGTTACTACTGGAAACAGAGTGAGTGACAGAAATGAAAATTGTACCAATGATAGCTTTTCAAAGACTTGGAGGTGGCATTTTAAGGCTATTGTGCTTACAGTATACACATTTCTTCATCTTTGTGGTTTCCTGGTGTGGTTTAACTGGACTACTTTTGCAAGAAAAAACTGAAGGGATACTCAAGAGCTATAAATGCACTGATGAACAATACCTCTCCATATTACATAGTATGACTTCTGCAACGATCTATTTGTTTTGGGGTTTTATTTTTTTTTTATTTTAACAGTAATTCACTCTTTTCATCTCTTCTCTAACCATTGTGATGCTAGATTCCGCTGAGGAAATGAATTATTATTCCTATTGTTATTTTTTTCTTATTTAATTCAAACCTGGACCACTAATTGAATCAATATTTCAATTCAACTGTCTTTAATAAAGGTAGTTGTAATTTAGCTGGTACACTTTATGCCTTGGGCTGTGACTCTGGAGTTTGCTTCCCCATTTGGCCATAGAAACCCACTGGGTGAGTCACATTCTCTCAGCCCCAGAAAACCCCATGATAATTTCATCTTAGGGTCATCATAAGTCGGAAGGGACTTGCAGGTATATAATAACAATGTCAGAGTGAATTGTCTTAGAAATTATAAGTCTGTTCCACGGTTTGCACTGAGCAATAGTTTAGATTACTACATAAAATACTACGTTTGAGCTTCAGCTGTGCTGTTGACCTTGATGCATTTATTACTGGAGTTTGTTGGTAAAGATCTCATATAAACAGCATCTACATTTGGAATTAAAGAAAGAGAAAACACAAAGAAAATGCTTAGTTGTGGAAACTCACTGCGTGACTTTGTGTAAATCGCACTGTTTCAGCCCCAGAGGATGGTAAGGGCAACCCTCTCTGACCAAATTCTGCCAAGAAAATCCCACAGTAGGTTTGCCCTAGTGATGCTGTAAGGCGGAAATGACCTGTAGGTAAACAACAACAACTGTGACGTCCTCCTGTCTTTTTTTATTTGGGATTGATATTTCTGTGCTGCAATCTACTAGTCAAATGCTGACAACCAGCAACACATTAGAAATCTTACCTGTCCTGTTTTTCGGTCCAAAAATATGATGATCTGATATCTGAATATCATAATTAATCACTCTGTAACATACTTCAGGGATGGTAATATTTTTCTTTATTTTCAAATTTATCTTTCAGTCTTTATGAAGAATCTGCAGAGAGTATACATCTCTTGGCAGACAAGCTTCCTGCCCCTGGTAACTCAAAAACATTTTGAATATGAAAGTTTTATATTTCTCTCTACTTGTGTGTTTTAATCACTTTGGGTTTAACGTATTTGTCGCAAATTGTTTTCCATGTTGGTATACTGAATTTTCTTCAAGTGGCTTTTCATTTTGTTTGTCTTATATGATTTCATCTTTCCGGGAAGTAATTTTGTCCCTCTGAACAGCTTTATAGTGCCATCAACCAGTACTGAACCTTTTCCATTTCAGCATGCAATGTTTTAGGGCCAAAAATGGAAATCTGAGAAAACGGGTGGGGACACTATCTTTTTCTTTCTTTCTAGTACTTGTGCACACTTGCTACTCTTATCTTCTTTGTCTTAACAAACACAAAACATATATAGACCATGGAGGGAGATGCTGGGGAGAATAGCTTAAACATTGTGTTTTTCTGATCTCCCTCTCTGTTCTTTCATGATTAATGAGTTGATCACTGAATATCTGAGAAGCAAGGAGCTTCTGTTTCCGAGGACTGTGGACTAGAAGGTCTCCCTTCTTAGAAACTTCGTTCAAAGTGTCTCCAAATTGGTCCTTCCTTTTATTGTGTGCAATTTGGCTCCCATATTGGGAGAAAGCCAGGCTAAAAAATAACCAAATAGAAGAGAGAAATTAACTGTGAAGACCCAGAAGCCTTAAAGGAGCCCAACACACAATGCAGAGTTCAAACAAAGTTTTATTGTTCACAAAATAGTCTTTGAAGCACTTACTTCAGTGCCAGAAATGCAAAGAAAGAGTTGATATCAAAAACAAGGTGAAAATAGCAACTGAAATATAACCCGGATTATCCTGGCGTTTAATCCGGTTTAACTAAGGTATTCAGCAATCCATTTTAAACTCACACAGTTCACAGAAGATACAAAGGCAAACTAGGAGCAGGCAAAAACACAGTTCCCAAAATGGCCCGAAGTCGTAGCAAGATGCAAACAGGTAAACAAAGTCCAAGAGTCAAAAGCGTGTTGTCTCAAAGCGTTCCGGAGTCAAAACCGTAGAGTAGAAGTTGTAGTTTGTGGAGACACAAGAAGTAATCGCAGGAACACAGGAATCTGTAGTCCAAGGACCCAAGCTCAAGAATTGGCAATAACAAAGATTCACACCCCAAAAGAGACACTTTACCTTCTGCAAAGAGTCATGCAAACAGTAAACACTTTTATCCTAAAGTTCCTCATCAGAGGATGAGGAGCTCCCCACCCTTTCATCATCACTCTCCGCTGCCCCATTCCCTGCAGCTGAACCCGAGCGCCCATCCCTCCACCTCTGCCAGCATCTGTCAAGACTTAGATCTTGCCAAGTGCTCCCCGGTTCCATTCCTCTGTAAACCCCTCAAAGTCATCGCTGGAAGTGGGTTGGTTACAGATATCCCTAATCTCCTGTACACGGGTCCAATCGATCCCATGTCACTCCCAGACCCATCACTCCTTTCAAAGCTCATGAAATCTTCGTCCTCTGTAGGAACTGTAAGTATATCACGGATATGCTTCCTCATCAGACTCCGAGTCGCGAGTAACCCGCTTGACTCCCCTGCATTCCTCCCCATCCCCCATCTCACAGTCGGAGAAACCTTCAAAGGTTTCAGAATCACTCGGGGCCATGATTATCTCTCTAATCCGCTTTCGCTGCTGCTCCTCTTCCAACACCTGCGCAGCCCTCTTCTCCCTCCTACCAGTAGTAGCACCGTTTCCATCATGCTGAACTACAACATTAACTCTTAATTTTGTGACTTTCTATTTCTCTTTTTTGCTAGGAGGTGTTTAAATATCTTTCTTATATGTTATATGCCCATTGTAATTGCCTCTACAGGAAAAGCCATGGTTGATGTCATATGGCATGCTTCAGAAACAGAGATCCCCAGATTGAAAGACTGTTTGCCAGTCATTGGTGCTTTAAAACACCTGAGAGAATGGCATGCAGCGAAAATCACTCTTGTAACAAATGAAAACAAAAGGTGAGTGGCAATACATCAATCATTCAGGCAACTGTGATGCTTTATAAGAATCATATTTTGAAAGAAAAGTGCCACATTTTAGCAGGCACATTTGAGAGAAAAAATGATCACGTTTTTCATTGATACTTTGTTTGATGAGAGACAATTTAAGTTAGAATTTCCTTCTTGTCCTGGTACTTGACCGCGTTTCTTTGTGCAAACCCACATGATCTCTTCGTTCATCTGGAGAGACCCAGCTCGTGCTCCCGCCTCCCTCGCTGGTGCAATTGGTGGGGACGAGGGAGAGGGCCTTCTCGGTGGTGGCCCCCCAACTCTGGAACTCACTTCCCAGGGATATCAGGCATGCCCCAACATTGGCAGTCTTTAGGAGGAGCCTGAAAATGTGGCTGTTCCATTGTGCCTTCCCGGAATAAGGAAATAATCCCCAGCAAAATGTCCTCAGGATGCACTTTAATGATTCATTGGATTGCGCTCCCCTCACTTCTTTTAAAACCCTCCTACCTTGTTCATGCCCAGCGTTTATTTTTTAATTTTAAGCTGTTACATTTGGCCCGGCCATAGGTTTTTTAATCCTTGTGTATTAATGTTTATATGTGATTTATATTAATTGTATTGTTTTTGTTTATTGCTTTCTTGTTTTATTGATGTGTTGTTGGCCTCGGCCTCATGCAAGCCACTCCGAGTCCCTTGGGGAGGTGGTGACGGGGTATAAATTTAAGTTATTATTATTATTATTATTATTATTATTATTATTATTACTTGAACTGTACTGGAAGTTGTCCCAATATGTTGCCTCTGGCGGTGTTGTAAGGTATGTTTCAGTGTTACAGTGGGCTAGCTTAGGTGTCATGGCCATTTAGTTACCTTTTAGTTTGTAAGTTAGGCTTCGACAGCCTTACCTTAAATACTAAAATACTAAGGAGGAGTTTCAAGACTCTAGAAAAGGGGCAGGGAACTTGAAAACCAGAGCTCAGTTTCATGCAGTATCTTTCCAGGCTTTAAATAGCTTCTTATCTTTGATCAGAGATCGCAGAAGAAGTGACTTGTGGGTGGATAAGGAATTCCCCAGTGTTTTCAGATTTTCCGTTCCTGACTTGCATTTTCTGATCATTATGTAGAGTTGGTTAAATAAAAGTATATACAAAATATGCACATATCTTTCTTGTCTGCATCATGCAGACAAGAAAGAACTCTTTGCCTGCTTGAGGCAAGTGTGAATGTTGCAATTGGCCACCTTGATTAGCATTTAATGGCCTTGCAGCTTCAAAGCCTGACTGATTGCAACATTCGCACTTGCCTCAAACAGACAAGAGTTCTTTCTCCCACTCTGGACATTCCACAGATATGTAAACCTCACTTGCCTAATTTTCAACAGACCTCTCAACCTCTGAGGATGGCTGCCATAGATGTGGGTGAAATGTCAGGAGAGAATGCTTCTGGAACATGGCCATACAACCCAGAAAACTCACAGCAACCCACTAAAATGTGTTTGCCTTACTATTGGACTATTTTTTTCCGTGTTCCAACTGGCGAAAAAATCTGGATGCTAAAGTGTTTGAACAGTAAATAATGGCTGATGTTATGTTATTATTAAACAACAGATACTGGTTTTAGGCATTCATAGCTTTCAAGTTTGATGCTAGTGAGGCACAAATGTACATTTTTTCTTCTTTCAGTAGTTGGAAAAAAGTTGCAGACTACCTTTCAGCTGATATTGTGACTCCCGAAAATCTACAAAGTAGCATTGATCCGAGAGAATTGTGGAGAGGAAAGATTCAGATATGGGAGCGAAAGGTATTGATATGGAAATTCATTAAAAGTATAGCAGTGTTTCTTATATTTAAGTGCTGAAAAATGCATACTAAGTTCATACATGAAAGCAAAGTGAATTAGCTACTTCACTCTGCCAGCTTTTTTTTCCTGTTGGTCATTTTGGAAAGACAGGAAAGAGATGCCAATGAGACCAGTGCATGCACAGAAATAAACTTTTGTTACTTTAGAAAAGCTGTTTTGTATTTTTAAAAAATCTAATCGTGTTTATTTTTAATTATTTAAATTCACTTTGTTTCAGTTTAATTTTGCATTTGAATATTTCTAACATCTTCAAACAAAATCTGCATTTTTGCTTAATTCTACTGTTTCTGTTTTCTTCAGTTTGCATCTGAAATTACTTTTCCAGACTTCTGCATAAAAGGCATTGAATCAAGAAGGCCACTCAGCACTTTGTGCTTTAATAGTTCCTTTTCTCCCACTGAAACTGAACAGACTAAGAATACTACTATTCATTTGCCAGAGGTAATGTATTTGGTTTATCTCTCTTTGAATGGTGTTCCTTAATGTTTAAGAATCAGTGACAAGTAAATCTAGCCACAACTGTGCAATACAGTAGAAGAGAGTATATTCTAAAAGAATGGTATTTGCACACAAAAGCAAAATAAATCACTTAAAAGTCTGGTCACAAAGCATGCTTCCTTTGCTGTTCTATACAGCAGGCCTGCATGATTTGGTAGTAATAAGACCCCGAATTCAAATAAACGCAACCTCTTTGGGCCACACTTTCCAAGGAAAGGTATAATTAATTATTAATTAGACTTTTTATGTGCATTCAAGTTGTTTCCAATGTAAGGCAACCCTAAAGCAACCACATCACAGAGTTTTCTTGGCAACATTTATTCATAGGGGATTTGCCTTTGTCCTCCTCTGAGGCTGAGATAGTATGACCTTTCCATGATCAGCCAGTTGATTCAGAGCTTTAATTTAAGGTTCAAAGCACTACACCAAACTGACTCCCCATATTTAGGATGGTTGTTGTTGTTGTTCATTCCTTCAGTCGTTTCCAACTCTTTGTGACCTCATGGACTAGCCCACGCCAGAGCTCCCTGTCGGCCGTCACCACCCCCAGCTCTTTCAAGGTCAATCCAGTCACTTCAAGGATCCCATCCATCCATCTTGCCCTTGGTCGGCCCCTCTTCTTTTGAATTCTGAAGAAATTCTCATTTAACAGCCTCTGCTGCTTTGGAATGGAACTGTCTGTGGTTACTGGTGAAAAACTTTTGATGGGAAGGTTCAGAGCAAAAGCGAAAGGCCAGAGACAGAAAAGAAGAAGAGCAGGAAAAGAAAGAGGAAGAGGGGGGAAGAATAAGAAGATGAAGGGAGAAAGACATTGGATTAACTCCAGAGGAAACAACACTGTTGTGAATGCCTTTCTCCCATTGGGGTGAAAAAGCCTCACTCATGACACCCCTGCTTCTTCTCTTTTCTTCTTTCTTTTCTTTTTTTTTCTTTTCTTTTCCTTTCCTTTATTTTCTTCCTCCCTCCCTCCCTCCCTCTTTTCTATCTTTCTTAAATTCTTCCTCCCACCCTTCCTCCTGTTAGAGAAAACTACCCTAAATATAGCAGAGCATCCAAATATCAAACAGGATACCTAAAGTTGAGCAAGAGCTCACATCTAGTAAAGAATTTCAAATTCAGGCAGGCAAAGATACAGAGTCCAATCTTAAATATCACAAAAAGGTTTATGTACAATAATAAGACATAACTGCATTTCTTAATAATGAAGAACTGGGTCTGAGTTACTCTTAACACCCACCTGTTCTAAGATTTCAAAGAAAGGGGAAAAAACACCAATCACTACATCTCTCCTGACACAGAGAGAGAGCTCAAAGCACACAACAATACTCTGATGTAAGAAACAGAAGTCAGATTTTCAAAAAGGCTTACAGTAGAAAAGTATTAATTTTACATAACCAATCAGAATGAGAGCAGAAACAGAGAAAGAGGACAAAAGGGAAGGGAAACCCTCAAACAATTCTAATACTAACTAACTTCTCCTCTTTGTGGACTTGAGACTTAGGCAGTGTGGGGTTGAATATCAACACCTCTCACCCTTCCTTCCACAAAACAGATTTCAGAGTCATAGGGTAGTAAAACAATAAGAAAGAGAAGGTGCAGTGTTCACTTAACATTCTGCTTCCACCATCACTATCCTGTTGTATTAAAGCCTGTCTCCATCAGGATTCACCACACTTTTTTGAAACAAAAGACAACTGGAAGGAGGAAAATCCAACTCCAGCCACGTAATTTCCAGTTTTCCAGACATAGTAAAAGGGTTATTTGGAAGCATATCTCATCTGAGAAATCATCCCACTTTTTAATGTGGAGTGAAGGGGCTTGAGAATCTCAGGAGGAATGGATAAGAGTCAATAAAGTACAGGAACAGGGACCATATGCACTGTGAGGGTTGCATTTTCCTTCTCTCTCCCTTATACCTTGTAGAAATGTTTACGTAGCAAGCTGGGAGAATAAACAGAGTAAAATGAGTGTCAGGTTCCTTAATACTGTACATGTACAGAATTAATGGAACATAAACACATATCTGTGGACAGGTTGTTTGAAATTGAACCTTTGAAAGAGTGATTACTATCCTACAGAGTTACACAGGCAAAATAGACAGGTTTTTACGTACTAGAAACTAACAGCCTTAAGATCATTCCTGGAAGAGGGATAGGATAAGACCAGAAAAGGAAGAATGCAAGTAAATGCAATTTGTTCTGAAGCTTGCTTTCCTTGGAAATAAGCAATAAACTTTAGACTGGCTACTAAGTCAGTCCATCAAATTTCATTACTCCAAATTGTTGATTTTCCCATATCACCTCTGAAGCATATCCTGGTTGCCGGTCTGCAAACTTTCATAGTGTTGTGCAGGTGGAAGTGGAAGTGGAAAACTTGCTTTTGGATACAAATTTAGCATTTATAACCCACTTCACATCTTGTTTAGAAGTGTATATTTATTTATTTCATTGATTTATATCCTGTCTGTCTCCTAAGTACATGACCCAGGTATGTACATAATGTGTCTTGGCATATGCAGAAATGATGTCAAAATGATCTTTTCAACTTAATTTCTTCACAGGTTTTCCATTATTATAGCCCTGCATTAAAATTTGTTCAAATGGTGCTGCTGTCCCATCTGCCCTCATCTTTTGTGTCAAAGAGTCATTTTGAGCTGTATCCTTTTTCTTATTTTGTATGATTTTTAGTCTCCTGGGTGCATATCTTGATACACAATTCTGAAACAGAAAATGTTTGGATAAGTAGTATCTACCTTTAAACACACAGCTGTATCAAAGTTTAGGATTATGAAAAAAAGTTAGACCTTTTAGATTTAAGGGGCCATGATAGCACAGCAGTTAAAGCCACTAGCTGCAGGATTTTTCGGAGGATCAACAGTTTGAAGCTGCAAGTCGGGGTGTCAGCCCTAGCTTCTGCCAACCTAGAAGTTCGAATGCATGCAATGCAAGTAGATCAATAGATATGTCCTCAATGGGAAGGTAAAAGTGCGCCCCTTGCAGACATGGCGGCAAAAAGATTGGAGATGCCTATGGACAGGACAGCAGGCTCCTTTGGCATGGAAAATAGAACAACAGCACCTCCCCATGGCCAGAAGTTGAACATCGCCTCCAGAGGCCGGAAATGGAAAAGGAGATGGCCTTTACCTCATCTGTGTATTGTATATCATTGTTCGTGTAAAGAGGCATTGCATGTTTGCTTCATATGTATCCACTCTGGGTTCCTCCGTGGAGATAAAGCGGAGTATAAATAAAGTGTATGTATGTATTTTAATGCTATAGTATGATCAAATAGGCCAGAGTCTTCTTTAAAAATTATAGGGGTTAGTGAGAGTTGGTTTGTGTCCAAACATCATACTGGATGGGATCATGAGGCATCCAAACAACCAGTTGCGAATTTTCAAAAACCACCTTATAGGAGCTCATCAATATGTATCTTGCACTGTTGTCTGTATGGGACCCTTACCATGATATCAGTAACTATTTCATCACAGAATATTTGTGCCAATTTGCTACTATATATATTGGGTTAGTATTCTTGAAAAATCACATGGCCATCATAAACCAAGACTTTATGAGAATAAATGTTTGAGGAGCATTGATTTCCAGTGTATAAACACATTGGGGGGAAATGTTAATGTAGCATGGATAGTTTTCAATGTTAGGTTTTTATGGCTATGTGTGAAAATTGATTCCTTAATTTGCTGTGTAGGAGCTTGGCAAGAACTAATGTTGAGGAAAAATCTAGATTATTTTGGAATCAGATGTCATCTTTGCCTGGAAAGGTAAGGTATAGTCTTGCTTTTAAGTAAAATAAAGCACTCTGTAGCATTTAAATATACCGTATATACTCGAGTATAAGCTGACCTGAGTTTAAACCGAGGCACCTAATTTTACCACAAAAAACTGTGAAAATGGATTGCTTCAAGTATAAGCCGAGATGCCAATAAAATTACATTAATTGAGGAATCAGTAAGTTAAATGTTTTTGAATATTTACATAAAACTGTAATTTAAGATAAGACTGTCCAACTCTGATTAAACAATTATTATAACCTTCTTCAATGTAAATGTGCTTACGTATCCTTCCAATAATAATAGAGTAAAATAATAAATGTAATAATAACAATAATAGAAAATAATGAATGTGATAATAACAATAATAAAAGAGTAAAATAATGAATGTGGCAATAACAATTATAAAGTAAAATAATAAATGTAATAATAGAGTAAAATGATAAGTGTAATAATAATAATTAATAGATGATAATAATAATAACAACAACAAAGTAAAATAATAAATAACCTTGTCTTGAATATAAGCTGAGGGGGACTTTTTCAGCCTAAAAAAGAACTGAAAAAACAGACTCATACTCGAGTATATTCAGTATATTTGGATCTCCATATCCACAGCATCACAAATTCAATAATTCATGACTTGTATTTTTTTAATGATTCTAAAAATAAACCTTGGTTTTGTCATTTTATATAGTGGGCACCATTTTACTTTGCCATTTTATATCATGGGATTTGAGCAGACACAGATTTTGATATCCAGGGAGATCTTTGAAGCAAACCCAACACATACTATGGGCCAACTGAATGGTGAAAAACTGATCTTCAATATAACATCTTGCTTCTAAAGTTGTTAATGAGTACATGTTGACCTTAATTGGCTTGAACGGAAGTTCATTCCTCATTCATTCATTCATTAGGCGATCCCTCGTCGGAGTATGATAGCTTTCCAAGTGTAGTGTCTTGGTGGTGGGTCTGTAGGTGACTGGAGCCCTATTCCTGACCCGCATGTTCTTCCACAATGAGGGCATCGGTTTCCAGATGGCTTGGTGTGCCTCCCTCTTGGCACGTTTCTCCCTTTTGCCCTCCATTCAAGCCTCTTCAAATTTCTCAGCATTGCTGGTTACAGCTGACCTCCAGCTAGAGCTCTCAAGGACCAGGGCTTCCCAGTTCTTGGTGTCTGTGCCACAGTTTTTAAGGTTGACTTTAAGGCCATCTTTCAATCTCTTTTCCTGTCCACCAGCATTCCGTTTTCCGTTCTTGAGTTGGGAGTAGAGTAACTAATTTGGGAGACAGTGATCATACATTCGGACAACATGGCCAGTCCAGTGAAGTTGATGGCGTGGGAGCATTGCTGCAATGCTGGTGGTCTTTTGCTTCTTCCAGAGCGCTGACATTTGTCCACCTGTCTGCCTAAGAGATTTGCAGGATTTTTCGGAGGCAACAACATTATATTAATTAAGTTAATATAGTATCAGTTATAAAGAGTTTCTTTGAAAGGTAGTTGAACACATATGTCCTTCTAGAAACCAAATCTTTAGCTTCTCTTGATCAGGTTCACTTTTAGGATCATATATCTGGCTAATAGTCATTTCACTTTGATTATGTTTTGATGGATTTTAACAAAAAAATTTTTTATTGCTGTTTGTGTTTAATTCTGTTTTAATTTTTGTACATATATTTTGTATATTTTAAAATCTGTGCTAATTCTTTTATGTCAAGCTGCTTTGAGTCCTCTTTGGGAAGATAAAGCGGGTATAAATAAATATGATAATTTTATTTATTTATTTACAACATTTATATCCTACTCTTCACACCCCGAAAGGGACTCAGGGCAGTTTTATAACAGAGGCACAATTTGATGCCTTAAGTACATATAAAATATTTTTTTTGTCATGTCAGGGGAAACCAGACAATTGTATTACATTTCTAACAGAACAAAACAAACAAACAGACAAAACACAAAATTTGCAAGCTTGGTAGTTGATTAAATGTCGTTTGACCAGTATCTGGCCACTTGGAGTGCCTCTGGTGTTGCCGCAAGGATCCATTGTGCATGTAACAGGGCTCAGGTTGCATTGCAGCAGGTAGTCAGTGGTTTGCTCTTCTCCACACTCGCATGTAATGGATTCCACTTTGTAGCCCCATTTCTTAAGATTGGCTAGTGCCAGAGTGCAGTCTGTTCAGCGCCTTCCAAGTCGTCCAGTCTTCTGTGTGCCCAGCGGGGAGTCTCTCATTTGATATCAGCCATTAGTTGAGGTTCTGGGTTTGAGCCTGCCACTTTTGGGCTCTTGCTTGCTGGGGTGTTCCAGCAAGTGTCTCTGTAGATCTTAGAAAACTATTTCTTGATTTAAGTCGTTGACGTGCTGGCTGATACCCAAACAAGGGATGAGCTGGAGATGTCACTGCCTTGGTCCTTTCACTGTTGGCTGCTACTTCCCGACGGATGTCATAAAATATAAACAACATATATATTAAAATCACATGATTAAAACATATCAATTAAAACAATTACTTAAAATCACATAGTCCAGAAACATAATAATAATAATAATAATAATAATAACAACAACAACAACAACAACAACAGCTTTTTCAGTCTGGAAAAATGATGGATAAATCTGTGGTTTCATCCTGACATTTTTATCTGATTGCTTTGCAATATGCTGCTTGAATGTTGATATCAGAAAGTGAAAAAAGCCATATTCTTTTCATTTCCCCAGCATACTTTTCTGGTATATAAAATTGCTCCCTATGGGTTCTAAAATAGGGAAAGGAGGCAGCAGAAATGATGGAGATGTTGGGCACAGATGCTTTGTATCCATAGATACCATGCTGGGAATATAGGTTTTAAAATAATGAGAGTTCTTCTAAATAGGGAGATAGCAGAGAGTTGTGATTCCTATAAAAGCTGACCTCTCTGCAGTAGTTCCAGAGGAGTCACAGAAGTTTCTAACTCGGGCCTCATGTGGGAAGAGTGTAGCATTAGTAGTTAGCAGTATTCTTTTGCGTTATGTCTGCAATAGCACATGGTTTAATTGCAGATATATATTTGGGACTGTAAATATATTGGGGATGAAGAAGAAAACTGTCTGAAAAGTACAAGAATTTTTTTAAAAAACACCCAAAAATATGTACCCTAAAGTTATGGTGGAGTGAAATTATAACTGGCAACCGAAATTGGGTGCATTTTAGAACAGGATGTTCTTGGAAACATTTCATTTCATTCAGTGTTTTCTGTGTTTATTGCTGTTGCAGATGTTATTGTAGATTAGAAAAAAATGACTTTGGAAGTGCTGCAATCCTTTTTTTCATGGATATGAAAATGCTGAAGCTGCTGGCAGTTTCTTTGAGTTCCTCTTTTTGCATCCTTTAAGTCATATTATGCATCATAATGAGAATCCTCTTGATGGATCAGGCTTTACCTGATGTTTTACAAATTTGTCTTTGGAAATGCTGCTTTTTTAATGCCAAGATTTCTGTATGTGCTTTTCTTATAGGTGGGAGCTTTATTTATATTGCCTTGCAATATCAGTAGGATGTTGATTCCTATGCCAAGCCAGTTAAGCACCAAGAAATGGAAAGAATATATAGCTCGAAAACCAAAAGTCATGAACGGTGAGTAAAGTTGTCTGTGCATTTACATTTTCATGTTCCAAGTTTCCCCAACTTGTAATCATGTGGTCAAGAGATTGCCAATGTTTGGTGTGTCAAGATATCACATGAAGCTGTGGTTTAGTGTAATATGAAACAGCCTAGCTATTCCCTGTGGTCACAAGAAGGAATATGGCCTATGGATTTCACTTCTTTGGACTAACTTTTGCTTGTAATATACATACCTAGCCAAATGTGATTAAGCTTAATGAAGTTTAGTTTCTCAAGCCATTTTCAAACCATGATTCATTATGATTCAGCATGGTTTGCTAAATGGAGTTAAGATTACCAATGGATTCGTTTGTTTGTTTCTTAGATTTCCATCTTATTTTTTGCCCATGACTAAGATTCAAGGTAGTTTCCAACTTAGTTTAAAAAAGAAGTATATATAAAACTGGGTTGTTGTGAGTTTTCTGGGCTGTATGGCCATGTTCCAGAAGCATTCTCTTTTGACGTTTTGCCTGCATCTATGGCAGGCATCATCAGAGGTTGCGAGGTCTGTTGGAAATTTACTCAAAATGTTTCAAAATGTTCAAACTTCACTACCTCTGAGGATGCTTGCCATAGATGCAGGTGAAACGTCAGGAGAAAATGCCTCTAGAACATGGCCATATAGCCTGAAAAAACCTACAACAACCCAGTGATTCTGGCCATGACAGCCTTCGACAATAAAATGTTCTTCATTTTAGTAGGGCATCTGACTTTTTATCTCATAATTCTTATTCTCATTAGTTCCCAATACAGAACTGAAAGGAGAGATGTGCAACTATTATTTCTTGGTACAAGGCAATGGCTGTGGTGGATGTAAAGCCACACTGATCTATTCAGCCAGTCAGATCAATGGCTCAGTCACTCTTTCCGAGTCAATTGGGAAATTGACCACAAAGACAGAAGAAACAGAAGAAGGTAAGTCTGTTGAGATGGAAAGCAATGGCAAATAGTAAGTGTGGATTTCATTAAATGAATTTGCTTTTAATAAAAATATAGTATTTAGAAGTTCATAATTTGGGTCTAAATCCAACAGTCACAATTAAAGTAGACACAGTATGTGAATGGGACTTCTAAATTCAGCATAATGGACCCCATAGATCCCTTGGTCTGCTACTATTGTTTTAATTTAAAATGCTTTGATTCTGGTTATAAAATAAAATCATGTTGGTCATACCTTTATTAGGTCAATCAGAAGATGCAGCCTCTCCACACAGGACACATACAATTATTCTATGTTTCAAAGTTCCCCTGACCCTTTATTGCAGGGGGGGGGGGTCAAATTCATTTTCATTGAAAGCTGCATCTGCCTTAGTGTTGCCTTCAAAGGGCCATTGAATTCATGGATGGAAAATCCATGGATCCAGAGGGCCAACTAACTTTTCTTTTTTACATAGTGATTGGTACTCTTTAATTTTTACCCAGTTTGGCTCCCCAGATGTTACTGAATTACAACTCCCATCACTTAGATGAGGGGTCCTCAAACTTTTTAAACAGAGGGCCAGGTCACAATGCCTCAAACTGTTGGAGGGCCGGATTATATCTAAATTCAAAATCCATTGTCCTGACTAAACTGCAGTCTTCCAGATGCTACTGTATTATAACTCCCATCACCCCTAGTCATGATGTCTAATGATGAGGAATACAGGAGTTGTAGTCCAGCATCTGGAGGGCCAGATTAAATGACATGGTGGGCCAGATTCTTCTCACAGACCTTGAATTTGGCAGATGTGTTTTACTGGGTAAAAAATGTTCCACACACACATATACCATGTGTATCAACAAGAGACGAAAGGGGAGATTGTTGGAGGAAGAAGTCTGCATCTTGTTTGTTTAAGGTTGTATAGAAATAGTGTTTATGCATATAGGAAATTTGGCTCCCATCCAGAGCAGAGAAGTAACGGTCAAAGGCAGTAAAAGAAAGCAGAGTCCCTCCTTGCTTTGAATTGTTGGACAATCTGTGTTCCCATTCCCCAGGCAACCCTTTTTGCTGGTGTGTTTGAATAATCTCTGAGGTAGTTTTTTTGTCCAGAAAGGCAAAATATTGTTTTTCCAGGTCAGACTAACAAGTGTTCCTTTTCCTTATTTAACTTTTTTTTTCATGTTGCTTGGTTTGCCTGAAATTTACTTCTTTCATGACACACTTCCTCTCTTCTCAATGGATGCTGCATTCTAAATAGCTTTATAAATCTATTCTTTAGTGTGTGTTTGTGCATATATTTATTGTACAACCTTTGAAGCAATAGTAAGAGCTGAATCCAGTTGAATTTCTGTGAAAATGTTCAATTCTCTGGATCCTGGACTGTGTCGGAGAATATGTCGAGATCTGTTGCTATCCATGACTGTTGATCGTAAAGTGAACACAATGTTTTCCTCCTGCCTGTTGTGTTGAACCATTTGATTTCTTACTGAGTCATTCATAATGTTAAGTTTCAAAATATAATTTTGTCATCTCTTGTTGTCACTTCCCCCTTTCATCAACTCAGGTTTGTTTGAAGAATTTGTCAGATCTCTCCCACATTTCTCTGCAGAACAGATTTTACAAAGAGAGAAAAAACTGGCTTGCATCCAAGCATTGGCTTTGAACCACAGCCTGAGTGAGTAACAGTGAGAACAGCCAGCCTCTGAGCTGATATAAACCAAATTTATCTTAATTTGGGGTTTAATTTGACAGTATTTACTATATAAACTCTGGAGGAGTTAGTGAGTTCAAACAATGTTTAAAAAGTGGTGTCATTAAAAAAATTAGAATTGCATATCAGGTAAGCCTAAGCTAGAAGGAAGTCACTCCATTTCTGAGCTGGATGTTGAACTCTTGTTTGATTTAGGGGTGTGGAGTGTTTTATTGCTCGCAAAGTAGATAGCTCTGTAGTTGGGTTGCTTGCAGATGAATTACAAGGTGTACAGAAAGATTATAATGAAAGTCAAATAAAAATAGGACCACCAGTAAAATATGTTTGCCAACTTTTTCAACCATCCCTTAAAATCTATTAGTTAAATTGTAGTTTGATATGTAGATATGAGTGGTGCCCATCTCCGAGTTGTGGAAAGCTTTAGCTTGTAGCTCCTACATAACAAGCTGCTAAAAGGGATGATTCTAGAAAAGATATCTACCTGTGTCAGAAAATAATCTACATTCTATATAGATCCAAAATTAATCTATGAAGTGATGTAAGGAAATGTTGCTGAGCATATATTCTTGCTACCATTCATGCTTACCATGCTATCTTCGAGACTGCGTCTCCTATGAACCGGTCCAATTGCCAGTGAGGCCCTTCTCTCGGTCCCTCCTCTATCTCAAGCGCAGTTGGTGGGTTTGACCACTGGTGTTTTTAGGCTGCACTGTTAAGTGTAAACTTAAGAGTAAATCACATTGAAACTATTTTTAAAGGGACTACATCTATTTGATCACCCTTATGCATGCTTAATTGGAGGTATGCCTAATGGAAACCCCAGTGGTAAAAAAAATCCTCTGTATATTGTCCATAGGACTGCAGATCGAACTCTTATTTCAGCTGAGAAAGCTAAGCTTTGTCCTTGTGTGCCTTGAAGTTGTTTTGCTACCCATAGGGACCCTATTACAGGGTTTTCTTGACAGGATTTGTTTAGAAGAGGTTTGCCATTGCTTTCCTCTGAAGCTCAGAGTGTAACTTACCCAAAGTGAGTTTCATGGCTCAAAGGGGACCTGAAATCTCATCTCCAGAGCCATAGTCCATCCTTCAAACAACTATGCCATGCTGGCTCAAAAAAAGAAAACATGTGAAAAAAATCAAAACTTAAAAAGGAGTTTCCTGACAGCTAGAACCTCTATATTTTTAAATAAACTTAATTGCTTCAGAGCCACAAACAGGAAGTGCAGAAGCTGAGACTCTTGGGAATAGGTTGTCACAGTCGGAAGTACTTTGGAGTGGGAACAGAGGAGGAGACAGGCAGAACTGATGGGAGAGATTTCCTTCTTTGTATGATCAAATGCTCAGGCTAAAAGCTCTCCTTTTCACTATTGCCCTGAGAGCTTTTCAGAAAACTCAAAAACAATGGGTGAGAAATACATTTAATTATTCATATGATTTGCAGAATTAATAAATAATATGCATAACAGGCTGCATTGAATATTACACATATTAAATTCTCCTGGTTTGAAGTAACTGGCATATTGCAGTCTTATATCTATTGATTTTTTTTTTTGATTTTTTTTGCTTTGGCTCATTTATGATGGATCCTTCCTCATTTCCAAGCTGTGCAGGAATATTTCCTTCTCTTTTTTAATCTTGGAAAAAGTGTGTCGTTATAAGGTGTAATAACTAGGTTATAACTAGAGCAAAGGCATTATTGTGATAGTTTGCAAAAGCAATTCATGTCTGGGTGCATCTTTTTTTAATAGCAACATGGCTTCACTCAGTAACAGTTAATTGAGTCAACTTTTCTATAAAATTTAGTATTAACGTTACCATGTAGGTAGTTGCAACTTTTTAAAGCTAACCTTTTTCTTTCTTTTCTTTTTTTCTTGTAGAAAAGCAAGAATCTGTGGCTTCAGCTAATGAACTGAAAACCCTTATGACACGTACGAGAGAACATTTCTTGGAATTGTGGAATAATAGCCATTCAAATAACAGTTGTCCAGCAGCAGTTGTCAAAACTGAAGGCCAGGGAACTGTTTGTGGTAGGCATATTTGAAATGCTTGTTTATGCCATGTATATATATTACAAATCTGCTACTGAGCACAATTCAAAGTGTTGGCTTTAGCCTATAAAGCCCTGAATGGTTCTGGCCCAGCTTACCTGTCTAAACATTTCTCCTGCTATGAACCATCATGAAGTCTAAGATCAACGGAAGAGACTGCGCTTTTGGTCCCACCACCCTCGCAAACGCAACTGGTGGAGATGAGAGACAGGGCCTTCTCAGTGGTGGTCCCTTGCCTCTGGAACTCTCTACCCAGTGATGTTAGATTTTCCCCTCCCTCTTATTCTTTAGAATGAAACTCAAAACCTGGTTATGGAACCAAGCGTTCGAACAGTAGAGGCAGCAATTTAGAACGAGACCCAATTTGTGTGAATGACTATGATTTTCAAACCCGCATGATTTAAACAATGTTTTAGTAATTTTAAAGCATTAACAAATTGTTTTAATTGCTTTTATCATTTATTACTGTTGTTGGCATTGAATGAATGCCCGTTGTGAAGCCACCCTGAGTCCGCCTCTGGGGGGTGAGAAGGACGAGATACAAATATGCTAAATAATAAATAAATAAATAAATCATACTTCCTTAGTAGCTACATCTGTTCTAGTACTTATTCCAGGTTTCTCTATAGAAAAGGCCCTGCTGTTTTAAGATGTTCTGATTCAGAAGGTCTCATGTTACATTGCTATGTCTTCTCTAGAACATTCTGCCTGTTGATTCTTGTCACTACTAAAAAGTATAGTTAGAGTGTAGTGGTACTTGGTGTAAACAGAAATATCAGTTATGAAAAGGCTTAAAAAGCTAGAGATGAATATTTTTGTTGTACAGGCTTTGAAACATAGAAAGCTTTGTTTCACAGAACTCTGTATCACAGCAAGCTGCAACATTGCTGGCTGCAACCAGACAAAAACTGAATGCAATTTTCCTGCTTTGAATGCGATTTTCCTGCTTCTTGGCAGGGGGTTGGACTGGAAGGCCCACAAGATCTCTTCCAAATCTGATTCTATGATTCTGTGAATGCATGTAAATTTTTGCAGTGCATTATGGAGGATGTTATATCTTGTTCCTACTTTTCTCCTCTTATTCTTCTCCCCCATCTCAGACTTAGACCCAAAAGGCTGGAATCCTATGCAGTGGCCAGAAAGAAGTGTTCTTCAGAACTTAGAGAATTTGGAAAAAATTAAACAAAAAACAAGGTAGAGTTTAAACAGGTGCTGAATGATGATAAATACTACATGTTACTTTATCTCTGCCTTAATCCTCACTCAGTAGCAGCTTCCATTGTTACTTGCTTGTGTGTTGTAGTATTTATTCCCATTGCAACTTTATTTTTCTTGCCAGAGTTTCTGAACAGCTCCTTGGTCATAAGGATGGTCAAAGGGGATCAGTGACATTGCTTGATGCTAAGGAGCTCTTGAAGCATTTCACCCCAGAAGGGCTTCCTGTTAGTGATCTGCAACCATTGCACATTCAGAAGAGGTAAGGCCTTGTTTTGTGCACATCTCATTGCATAGCAGGGTTTTTAAATTGATGATGGTATTAGCTCCAGCATCGGCATACTTTCTAACTTGGGGGCTGCATGCTCGCACTCCCTGCTAGAAGGAAGGAAGTGAAGGAGGAAGGAAAGAGAGAAGGAAGGACGAAAGGGAGGAAGGGAAAGATAGAAGGAGAAAGTGGGAGCGAAGGAAGGAGGGAAGAAAGAAGGAAAGAAGGAAGGAAGGAAGAAAAGATGACAGGGTGGAAGGGAAGGATGAAAGGAAGGAGGTAGAAAGAAGAAGAAAGGAAGAAAGAGAGGAAGGAAAGACAATGAAAGAAGGAAAGACAAAGGGGAAGGAAGGAAAGATGAAAGGGTGGAAGGGAAGGATGGAAGGAAGGAGGAAGAAAAAAGAAGAAAGGAAGAAAGAGAGGAAGGCAAGGCTAAGTGAAAGAGGGAAGGAAAGGAAGACAAGAAAGAAGGAGGAAAGGAGGAAGAGGGAAGGAAGGATGAAAGGGTGGAAGGGAAGGATGGAAGGAGAAAGGGAGGTAAGGAGGAAGAAGAGAGAAGGAAGGCTGGAAAGAAAAGGGAGAGAAGGACAAAAGGGTGGAAGGGATGGATGGATGGAAGGAAGGAAGGAGGAAGGGAGGAAAGAGAGAAGGAAGGAAAGAATGACAAAAGGGTGGAAGGAATGAAGGGAGGGAGAGTGAAGGGAGGGAGGGGGAAAGAGAAGGAAGGAAAGACAAAAGTGAAGGAAGGAGAAAGAGGGAATGAAGGAAGGACAGAAGGGAGGAAGGAGGTAGGGAAAAAGAGGAAGTCAAGGGAGGGAGGAAGGAGGGACAAAAGGGTGGAAGGAAAGGAGAAAGATGGAGGGAAGAAGAAAGGAAAGAAAGAAGGGAGGGAGGAAGGAAAGGATAGGATGGATAGAAGGTGAGAGAGAGGAGGGCCTGAGAAAAGAGCCTCAGGGCCCATATCCAGACTTTGGGCCTGGGTCTGCCCATACCTACATTAGCTGGAAAATAATTCTGTCATGTTCCTTTAAAATATTGTTATTTGTATTATATTGTGCTGTCTTTATGTCAGATTGCTTGTGTTCATCTTAAAAATGAAGTCCCCACTTCATCATAAAATGGAAGAAACAACAAATGTGTTTGGGATTACCTTGTTGTGGTTATCATGGCAATCCAGAGGAAAACGTCCGGATCTCTGCCTTTGCCATCTATTTATAAATGAAAAATTTGTTCAGCGTAGTTGAAAAAAAGGGAGGAGTTGTGTGTAATGAACTTGATGGGATTGCAGTGGCCAATGTTGCATTTACTTTGGGCTGGGAGGCTTGATAAGTGCTCTTTATAAGAATATATGTTGTTTTACAGAAATAAGTGATATTTTTACATTTATCGGATTCTTCCCTCGTTTTCCCCTTCCTTCTTTTTTTCTCAGTGAGAGCCCTTTCCTTCTGACACCAGAGCTGTCACCTCGCACACTGAGAAGCTTGCCTTTTGAAAAAGCAGCTGATTGCCGTTACCACGGTCTCGAGTAAGTTCCCTCAGAGCAAATGTTGTGAATTGTTTCTTCACTTCTTTGGTATAAGTTCACTTTTAGAAAAAAAAAACACACTGATTCCATTTGGCTCTGTCATTAAATGAGTGTGAGTTTTATGTCAGTTTGCTAACATATAGGAGTAGTCATTTAAAATGAAAATGTAATGTCCTGGCTTGAATAATTATAATTTGGAAGGATAATGAGTGCTTAGGATGTTATGACATCTTTTTTAATTTGAAAGTAAAAGCCATTAAAGAAAATGATACTGTATGAATTGAGTATGAAGCCCCATTAGTATAGAATGGGATGGACTGGGAAGGAAAGAAGGCATTGATTCATGTCTCATTGAAACCGAGATATTACTAGTTTTACTTTGCCACGTGCCTCCAAAATCCTACCCCAGCAACATGCAGCGTGAGAGTTAGGTTGTTATTGTTGTGTGCCTTCAAGTCATTTCCAGCTTATTGTGTCCTTCGGGTGAACCTGTCATAACACTTTCTTGGTAAGGTTTCTTCAGAATGGGTTACCATGGTCTTTCTCTGAGACTGAGAGTGCAAATTGCCCTCTATCACTCTGGGCTTCCATTGCAAATTGGGGATTTGAACCCTGGTCTTCCAGAATCTTAGTTCAAATAATTACACCATATTACCATGCTTATGTTAAAGGATGAAAATATAAGAGTGAGGTAGGCCAATCCAATTCACATAGCTTAGTTTCAACTTCAAAGGACTTTCATGGATTGGTTGCCATTGATTGTTGAGTACTTTGAAGGGTTTGGAAGTGCAATGTGCCAAGAAGAAGTATTAGTTCCTTAGTAATAGTAGCTCCTCTGAATACAAATGAAGAAGACGTGACTGAGATAAACTCGAAGTACATTTAATCCATAGTTTTGAAAAGAGTTACAAAACTTTGTAGCTGCGTCATGTTCATGGAGCAAGATGTTATTTACTTGCTTAGAGCCTGAAATAAAGTATCTTGGTTTCTGAGTGGTTATCCCAGCCCTTGACATGTTCGCAGAGAGGTTCTGCTGATGTTAATAGAGGTTGTTATGAATGTTTATTCTAAATTTCATAAGTGTATGTATATTTTACTAAGTAATAGCAACTTACTGTAGAAATCTAATTTCCCATTGCTTCATACAATATGTTAAATTTTATAATCTGAAAACTCAGTGACAAGAACCAAGGACCATAATATATCCTTGGCAGATATGGGACAACAGAGACAAATGCTGTATTTATGGGATTCAAATGCACACCTTTTTTTGGCGAAATGGCTCTGCCAAAATTGGGGTGCATATTAGATTCACGTAATGTAATAATAAGCCTCCCCGATTGCCTCAATCCATGGCCTCCTTGGCTTACCGGGACCGCCGCCTCACCAGGGCTGGCACCCTTACCAGCCTCTTGCTGCAGGTTCCAGGAGTCAAGGAGGAAGGCAGCCACGAAGGCAGAGGAGGAGAAGTGGGGGAACCCAGGGCTGTGAGGTCTCCTCCTGCTGCTCCTCCGCCTCCTCTGCCCTGGAGGCCCAGGGGCTCCTGAGGAGTGGCTCTTCTCTTCCATCTCTTCCTCTTTCATCACTTGCCTGCCTGCCTGCCTGCCTTCCTCACGGGGATGATGCCTTCATCTCCTCCTCCTCCTCCTCCTCCACTTTGGGACCTGCGGCGAGGGAGCCAGCCCTAGAGAGGCAGTGACCTCAGCAAGCCAAGGCAGCCACTCTTTCTCCATCTTTGATGCCTTGCCAGGGCGAGTTCTCTTTCCAGCTGCTTGCTACAGACCCCAGGAGCTGAGGAGAAGACAGAGAAGGAGCAGCCTCTTTGACTGCTGCTTTTGGGCCTGTGGCAAGCTGCTGGTGAGGGAGCCAGCCCTGGCAAGGCAGCAACCCCCGCAAGCCAAGGAGGCCACTTCTTCTCTAGCTTCTCGGCCGCAGCCGCCTTTGCCTTTTTCTCTTTGGCTCCTGAGGCCTGCATCAAGTGGCCAATGAGGGAACCTGCCCTGGCGAGGCAGCGAAGGTGAAGAAAGAGCAGCCTCCTTGGCTTGCCGGGGCCGCTGCCTCTACAGGGCTGGCTCCCTCACCGCAGGCCCCGAAGTGGAGGAGGAGGAGATGAAGACAGCATCCCTACAGGGAGGGCAGGCAGGCAAGCAGCTAAGTAGGAAGAAATCAAAGAGGAGAACTGCTCTTCAGGAGCCCCAAGACCTCTTTTCTTCGGGCTCCATGAAAGAGAAAAGTGAGGAAGGAGGAAAGGAAGGAGGGATAGGGATCTGTGCTTGCTTGCTACTTTGCCTCCTCGCCTCACCTCTCCTCTGTCAGACTCAAGTCCTCTCGGCCTTAAGACATGCTGGGAAAGGTTGCCGCAGAGCTCCTTTCCTTCTTTCTCTCCCTTTCACCTTTCCTTTGCTATGTTTTTTCTTACTCCCTTTCCACCTTTCTCTCTCTTCCACCCTTCTTTCTCTATGCCTTTTCTTTCTCCCTTTCCATCTGTCTCTCCCTCTACCCTTCCTTTTCTTCCTTATCTTTCTAGGCTCCTTGAAGGAAGGGTTACCTGAGTCTATGATGTTACTCTCAATTGCTGAAAGATTTGGTGATTTAACACTTTTTATTTTTAAAGAAGGAATTCTAAGCTCACAGCAACAACACCTTTTTGGCCAAATTACAGAGAGGGCATTACATTTGCCAACAAGTTCTTGTTTTGGTTTCAGGGTCTTGAAAATTGAGGTGCGCATTAGATTTGATGGCGCACTAGATTCAAGTAAATACAGTGTGATTTTAATTGGGTCTTGGAGACCTTTGAAGCCTCCATAAAAAAGAGCTGGTATGTTCCTGGCTTGTAATACTTGATGCTGTTCCCAATACCCAGAATATTTTCATATCCTTCCCAGTTTTCAGAATTATCAGCCATGGTTCATTTTTTGTAAAGGAAAATGCTTCCGCAAAGAGTGTGTGGAGGATGATAGCTTTGTTCAGGATAAATTAATATTTCATCTTTATAGAATGGGTTGCAGTGCCTATTGAGAATATAAACAGGGAAAATCAAATACCATGAAATGGATAGGCAAAAAGAATTTTGTTGTATCAGATAATGAGCTTGTTTCTAGTGGCACTATTCAATTCATTACTTAAGTTGATTAAAAAGTCACTTCCTAGGGGGTGAAAATACACTTCAGGCTAAGTATGACAACATTATCTTTCTGGTAGAAAATTAGTTGATTTGTCCTGACAGCTTAGAGGAAGCGCAGTGTACTGATGCTCAGATAGTTGCAACAGGAAGAGTTCCCCATGTTCCAGAGCTAAGAGCCATACGCTGATTGAATCAGCACTGATTTTACTGTCATGCAAGCCATCCCTACTCATTTTATCAGGTAAAGTAGAAAGTGATGCTTTAAGGCAGAATAACTCAAAGGGAACAAACCACAAGGGATTGTTATAGTGTTCCTACTATGTTTGGGGTTTCTGAGAGGCATCTGCTTGTTTGCTTTTGGCAACAGGATGATGAAACAGCTGAGCAGTTGGTCTGAATTGTTATGCTTCTTTTGGGTTGATTCTTTTTCCTTCCTTCATTCCCTAGCTGAGAATTTATTCCACTGGTTGCAGATCGTGGAAAATTACATTTTTGGTTATATTTACCAGAATGCCCAATTGAGGGTTTC
Source organism: Anolis sagrei (assembly GCF_037176765.1). Lineage (NCBI taxonomy): Eukaryota > Metazoa > Chordata > Lepidosauria > Squamata > Anolidae > Anolis > Anolis sagrei. The sequence goes on along the minus strand of NC_090024.1, from coordinate 21,511,672 downwards.
CTTTCCAATATCTACTTTAGTTGTCTCTCTCACAGTGCACATTCCTTTATTTGCAAATATAAAATGTGGAATGTACAGAATAAACAGGTGTTTTTGGAAGTCCCAAAAATCAATATTGGATTGTTTTTATGTATATATAACTGTTTTTAATGTAGGTTAAATGTATTTTATGATGTGTATTGTTTGGCACTGAATGGTGCCTTGTGGTAGCTGTCCTGAGTCCCTCTTCGGAGGCGAGAAAGACAGGATAGAAATGCTCTTAATAAATAAATAACCAATAAAAATAGTAGTGAAGGAAAGTTGAGGCATGCCCAGGTTCTGATGCAAGCACACCCCACATAGGAAGTACTATTTGCACTGCCCTGTTCCAAAGGATTGCTAAGTGAGCATCAGGAACATTTGACATTACTAGACAGAACCCTCCAGGTGACCTTAAAAGAGCCAATAGTCACCTACAGATGCATCTTTGCAGGGCCACCTGCTCAGTGTGAAGGCTGCTAACTCAGAACATCAATCCTTACTACCCGAGTCTGATGAGGCAAAGCGGTTGAAATATATTTGACACATTTTAAGTTGGAATCCTAAACTCACTTGCAAAAGAATAAATTCAATTAAGAAGTAATGGGACATACTTATGAGTAAATCTGCACTCTGTCCAGAACAATCCACTACACCAGTGGTTCTTAACCTTCCTAATGCTGCGACCCATTAATACAGTTCCTCATGTTGTGGTGACCCCCAACCATAAAATTATTTTTGTTGCTGTTTCCTAACTCTAATTTTGCTACTGGTATTAATCATAATGTAAATATCTGATATGCAGGATGTATTTTCATTTCTCTCTGGGATTTGGTGATGCAGGGGCCACTCCACCCCTCTCTAAGCCCTTCCCCCCCCCCCCTGGGCCCTCCTCCCTAGCCCCCCTCCCTTGCCTTCCCATCTCCTCCTCTTCCCTCTTGGCTCCAAAGCAAATCTCGCCTCCGTCACTCCCATCTCTTCCTCCTAAAATGGTGGAGGGGGTGGAGTGGGCAGGGCTGAATGATGTCCCCACCTCCCTCTGGAGAAGAAGAGGCCTCTAGGAAGCGAAGGGGGCCGAGAAAAGGCTATCGGTGTCTCGGTTCCTAAGACCATTGGAAATGATGTTTTCTGATGAACTTAGGCGACCCCTGTGAATGGATTGTTCAACCCCCAAAGGAGTTGCAACCTGCAGGTTGAGAACCGTTGCACTACACTATACACATTGGGAAAAGTCAGAGTGACTTTTTGATACTTTTGCTCATAAAATAAGGGGGGGTGACATTAAGTATATTGTAGCATTATGCCATATTTTTAAGGTGGAAGAGCTAATTTTTTTCTCAATTTTATATCAACATTTGAAGATCTTTTGGGAAAGAAGATAATTTACAAGGAAGATAAAGGAGGCAAATGAGGTTGTTTCATGTTAAAGGATAAACGGAAAGTGTATTTTCTTTGTAACTGGGAGAAAAAAGTCTCTTAGATTTTCTGTCTTTTAAATCTAATTTTTTTAAAAATTTCATTTTAGATACTGTCTGGACAATAGAAGAGCTTTGGAAAGAGATGTGGGATTTTCTGAACTTCAAACTCGTCTTATCCGATACGAAACCCAGACAACCTGCACAAAGGAGTGCTGCCCTGTGCCATGTATCCTGAGCCCTTTGCCATCCCCTGCAGTTTTGTCAGAGCCTGGAAGCATCCCTGATGGGGAGTCTTTACAAAGGGAGCCCCAAACAGAGGCTTCCAGGTTAAAACGCAGATCAAAAGACCTGGATGGCCTTTATCCCAACAAGAGGTAATATACTACATTAAAAAAGAAGCATAGTTTGAGATCTTTCATGTGTAAATCCAGCTCTCTTTCATTTTACAAAGGGGGTTGTGTGGCATTTAGCTAGCTAAATGTTCATGTGGTCTTATTTCTTTTTGGCCAATTCCTCTCTATCTTTCCTCCTCTTTTTTTTCCCAAATATGATAACCTTTCATTTATCTTGATAATATTGAAGGGGGACCTTGGAGGTATTTTCATATATTGGTATATTGGTGTGCATCATGCAAAATATGTATTTTCTCTCGTTTTAGCCTGATCGTTTTTAATGGTCGGTGAGTGATTTTATTGTACTGTTTTAAAGATGTTTCAAGCACAGTGTATGAATGCATATTTCTGAAATCTGTGTGGCTTCTCTCACTCCTCCTTCTAGGTTAGTCAAATCGGAAAGCTCAGATTCGCTCTTGTCTCAGGGAAGCATAAGCAACAGGAGTTGTCCTTCCGGAGTTGTCGCAAGGCAGTGCCTGGAGACATCTGTTTCTCTGCCATCTCTAGCTGCCAAGCAGTCTCATCATCAAGCAATCCCCAAGAACAGGTCAACAAGCCAGAGGTGTGGCAAAGAGCCAGGGACATCAAGGCCCATGAAGGAATCAAGATCTCAGAAGCATATACGGGTAAAGTACTTTTCAGGATAGCTGAAAAGGGAGGAGGTTTTGTTTGTTTGTATCCTTTTGCAAAGTATGAGTTCAATGTCTTAGAATAGTGGTCCCCAACCTTTGGCCCTCCAGGCGCTTTGGACTTTAGCTCTCAGAAACCCCAGAGAGCTTGGCCAACAGTCAGGAATTCTGGGAACTGAAGTCCCAAACATGAGAAAGACCAGAGTTCGAGAACCATTGTCTTAGACCCATAGATGTTATGAAATATTAAAAGTAGACTCCCACACAATATTACGACTTTGCAGGTTCTCCAATCTACATGAAATGTTCTTGCTGCTCGTGTCTTTTTCAAGTCTTCCTATTTTGCAGCCTGATGGACCAGGGGTTGGACACCTTTCCTGGTTTCAGGGATTAGAACAGTGGTTCTCAAACTGTGGGTCCCCAGATGTTTTGGCCTTCAACTCCCAGAAATCCTAACAGCTGGTAAACTGCCTGGGATTTCTGGGAGTTGTAGGCCAAAACACCTGGGGACCCGCAGGTTGAGAACCACTGGATTAGAATAAGAGAATACACAACTAAAGCACTCCCAACAAATGACCATCCAACCTCTCTTTAAAAACTTCCAAAGGAGGAGACTCTGCAAACCCTTTTTGCAGTCATGTTATGATGTGTACACTTTCCCCAGGTGAAGAGTAAATCTCAGCACAGGAAACCGTTATATATGAATCAGCTTGAAAATTAATCAAAAGGGAAAGAAATTGAAAGCGTGTCAACAAAAATAACATCAATGAAAGAAAATTCTAAACAAGTCTGTTGTGAGATGGTTAAAAAAGCTGTGCCTAATCTCCAAAGGACAGTATGAATATTTTATTTAGCTTTCTGTGAAGAAGGTAAACAAGCAATCTGTACCTTCAGAGGAAAAAATCTAAACAGCTTTTTCCTTGTCTTGCTTTTGTATACATTGCATCTTTGGACAAATAAATGGTTTGGATTGACCCAAAATTGTATGTTTGCCAATACATGTAAGGTAAAGATGATAAAAACATCCTTGTCAGGCACAAGGTGAATAGTTCTTGCTTTTTGTTTAGTAGATCTTACTGGAAAACTTGAAATACGTTTCTCTCATAACATAAAATGGCCCCCGTCCTGATTCTACAGTGGGAATTATTGTTATCCACTCCGTTTGGCTGATTTAGAAGCAAAATATATGATCTTTTCCACTATACATTTTATGCCGCCTTTCTTTTCTCCTAGATGCTGAAGGAGGTGGTGGCGAAAACCCTTGGAAATCATGGCATTGCAGAAGATCACAAGTGCTTTGAAACCTGCAGTGACCGTCTATTTGAGATATCCAAGTTTTATTTAAAGGTACCTGAGTTTTTTATACTTTCCCACATCCAGAACAGCAAATGACTGTGTTTTGTTTTAATACATTGATAGTTGAAACTGTGAAAAGTGACAAGAGGAAGTGTGGGATGTGTAAAGAGTTCAGTGCAGTAAAACGCTTGCACATTTCCTGTAGCGTGCATATCATTTATGTGTATTTTTCCCCAGGGAGGGGGGAAATGCATTATGTCCTCAGATTTTTTTGAGAATATAGACTCGAATGCAGCCCTTCATGGTTTTTTCTGTTTATGTACAAAGCAACATGAAAGTGTTAAGATGGTAAGATTAAGAAATTCATGCTTTTGATTAGTTTCACAGCTTTTTACAGTTGTTCAGACACCAGAGGTCTGAATTGTGCATGATAGGGGCAGACCAACAAAAAGGAGTTGCTGCTTTGGTGAATTCTGGATCCCAGTGAGCATCTTGTCAGGCAGCATTATAATCCTTTCCAGCTTTTGAGTAAAGTTGAGGATATTGATTTAACACACTTCACCTACAGAGACTATCAGGTGACTGCCTACATGCTAATCCCTGCTGGCCCACATGGCATGCTGTATATAAATATGGGCTTGCTTTGAGTATTATTTTTTTTTTTTGTCGTGTCAAGAGTGACTTGAGAAACTGCAAGTCGCTTCTGGTGTGAGAGAATTGGCCGTCTGCAAGGACGTTGCCCAGGGGGCGCCTGGATGATTTTGATATTTTTTATCCTTGTGGGAGGCGTCTCTCATGTCCTGGCATGAAGAGCTGGAGCTCATAGAGGAAGCTCATCCACCTCTCCCCGGATTCAAACCTGCGACCTGTCGGTCTTCAGTCCTGCCTGCACAGGGGTTTAACCCACTGTGCTACCGGGGGCTCCTGCTCTGAGTAATACTATCAGTGAACAAGGAAAATCCTTGCAGTGCATTTTCTCTCTTTCTCTCTTTTGGCACATTCACACTTTAAAGTTCAAATCCACTCGTGCACTGAGTTCCCATGCAGAGACTCAGATAGATATTACAACTAAGGCTGATTCAAACTTGTTTACAGCGTAACAAAGCTGTTCCTTATGTTTATTCTCCCATTTTCCTCATTATGTGCCTGTTTGCACCCACCTTTCTGTAAGCACTCTTGAGCATATTGCTAAGCTATAGGATTCTGTCCATTATAGGAGAGTGACGCATCTAGCATCACGATTTTTTTAAATGCATCATGATGTCACAGGAATTAATGAGAATAATGTTGGGATTTATAATACAGAATTGGAATACTTAGCAATATAGACAGGGAAAATCCAAGATTGTAAGATCAAAGAGCAAGAATTCTGCTGAGAAGACTATATAGCCAGCAGTATAAAATGGAACTTCAAAATACTGTGCATGCCTATAAAAATCTAAAAATCAAGAGAAGCTGAAAACTTCCTTTCTGGTTAAAATTTAAATTTAAACATTAAAATCATGAGCTACGTATTCTAATATATTGCATTTCATATTTAGGATCTGAAAACATCTAGAGGCCTGTTTGATGAAATGAAGAAAGCAGCTAACAGCAATGTTAAACAGGTAATCTTATGTGTGTTTACTCTGTGTGTGTGGAAATAAATTCTGCTTCCTTCACAATGCAACATTATAATTTTTACCATAAATGCCTGGCTTCTCTTCCTTATTATAGTAACATTGGATTCATTATTCTTTATCTGAATTAGGTGACCATTATTAGTTATTTACACTGGACTCTTGAATGGATCTTTATCCCCTTGGAATTGATATGTAGGATTTGACTTCATTATAGGTTTTGAAGCCCCCAGTGGCACAGTGGGTTAAACCCCTGTGCTGGCAGGACTGAAGACCGACAGGTCGCAGGTTCGAATCCGGGGAGAGGCGGATGAGCTCCCTCTATCAGCTCCAGCTCCTCATATGGGGACATGAGAGAAGCCTCCCACAAGGATGATTAAAAACATCAAATCATCCAGGCATCCCCTGGACAACGTCCTTGCAGACGGACAATTCTCTCACACCAGAAGCGACTTGCAGTTTTTCAAGTTGCTCCTGACACGACAAAAAAAATAATAATATTAGTTTGATGTGAGCCAGTGTGGTGTAGTTGTTTGATTGTTCGACTAAGACACTGGAACTGGAAGCTGAGAATTCGAATCCCTGCTCAGGCATGGAAATCCTTGAAATGTCCTTGGGCGAGTTGCATGTTCTCAGCCTCAGAAAAAGGCAAGGCAAAATTCCCCCTCAACAAGTTTTGCCAAGAAAATCCTGTGATATGTTCACTTTAGGATTGCCATGAAAAAGAAATGATTGAAGACATGCAACAACAGCAGTTGATATTGCAGATTGGTGATAATTTCATTTAAGTTCTTAACAGAATTTAGTAAATGAGTATGAAAGTGAAGCTGACTGGTTTGCCCATCCCTATTTGTAATGAGGTTTTAAAAAATTAATTTCCCCAGCATGAAAACTGCCCTGCTTTTATTTGTCAAAGTACTTCAGGAGTTATCCTCTGAAGATTCCTAATAATTTCAACATAATAGATTCAGTTTTCTGTATCATGCCATAGCTTAGCACATAAAGAGAAGTGCACTGAATCAGACCAAGGTTCAATTTAGTGTTGTGTGCACAGTGTGTACCAGACACATCAATGGGGAAGTGCAAAAACAAAGCATGAATGTAAGAACTATTTTGATCCATAGGCATGATGACTAGTAGTATCCGCTGTGAATTTATCTAAGCTCTGAAAGCTGTCCAAGTTGATAGTGATCAAATTACATAGTTTTAACTGCACTATATATGATGAAGAACTAGAATAAGAAGTGGGGAGGACAACTTTTTCTCATTGGATGCAAAATTCTGATAGCTATAAAGCAGGCAAGGGCAAACTAGAACCCTCCAGGACTCCAGCTCCCACAATTCCTAACAGCTTCAAGCCCTTTCCTTTTTTTCCCTCGGCCACATAAGCCTGAGGTTGTTAGGAATTGTGGGAGTTGGAGTCCAAAACACCTGGAGGGTCCAAGTTTGCCCATGCCTGCTATAAAGGCTAGAAAGATTTATTTGGCATATATAGATTGCATCTGACAAATCAGGCTGATTCAGTGAGAGCATATGCCAAGTAAAACTTTTGTTAGCCTTTAAGAGTTGTTGGTTGTTTTTCCTGTGACCAGCTAATGTGGCTACCCTGCTGAACATGTTATGCATCTCTTTATCTGGATTTCTTTCTTAGCTAAAATCCCCCAAAGTAAGATTTTTATTAATTAAGCCTGCATTTTGTTTGTATGCCTATTTCTGCCATGTATTCACAGGTGATTGAATGGGTTTTAGAGAAGACCAAGGAGAAATGACATGTGCCTGAGCCCTTGAAGACCCCTTATGAGTGAATGCAGCACATTAAGTGGACAGTCTGGAGCCTTTTAAATATAATCCAGGTGGCTGAAACCAGCAGTATATCTTAACATATTTGTGATATTAAAAGTTACCTTGAAGTGAGCTGTAAATACTAAGTATTTATTATATAAAAATTTGTAAAAAGATGCAGTGAGACCTCTTTACTTTCGATGTGTGTGGTTTATATCTCTGACAATATTTTAATATTTTGTCTCATCTGCCATTCTATGCAAAATCATACACTTGATCACCAAATATGGTGATCAAAGGCTACAGTAAGGTTTTGGATCCAATCCATCAACAAACATGGGTAAAAAGGTAAAGCTTTTTCCCTGACATGAAGTCTAGTCGTGTCCAACTCTGGGGGGTGGTGCTTATCTCCATTTCTAAGCCGAAGAGCCAGCATTGTTCGTAAACACCACCAAGGTCATGTGGCTGGCATCATTGCATGGAGCTCCATTACCTTCCCACTGAAGCAGCACCTATTGATCTACTCACGTTTGCATGTTTTCAAACTGCTAGGTTGGCAGAAGCTGGGGCTAACAGTAGGAGCTCACCCTGCTCCCTGGATTAGAACCACCAACCTTTTGGTCAGCAAGTTCAGCAGCTCAACAGTTTAACCCGCTGTGCCACCAGGGGCTCCAAGAATGAAGTACCTCTTGTAAAAAAAAAACCTTCAGATTTCTGTAATTTTTGCTCTAGAATGGACATGCTTTAAAATTATTTTAATCACATTTGAGATTTGACACCCTGAACATTATGGTTCAAGTTCAGGACTAATTGGCAAACTCTACTTTTGGAGATGCTTGTTGGTTATAGTCCATTTTTCCTTTACTGAACCCTAATCAAGCAGGATGGGTATACAAAATGAGCACAAATAACTTTAAATTTGTATAATTCTTGGCCCCAAAAGATGTTTTTGCGTAAATAAATGTCCAATTGCTACCTCTTGTTCCATAAGCCAGATTTCTTCCTTCAGCTGTGATCTGCTGTTCTTATACTTGATAGTGTATTCATTGTTATTGTGACTGACAGTAATGAATGGAAGTTACTTCAGTGAAGTAAACAAACCACTTGACAGTTATTTAGTGATGGGGGCTTACCACATAACTGCTGTCATCCAATGAAATGAGTCCTTCACTCAGATTTGCAAACTGCAATCAGATCAAAACAGTGTAAGTGGCCTCTGTAGGTAAGGAGATTACTTTTCACCCATAATTACCAGCTCACAAAAACTCCAATAAATGAATTTTTTATTAAATATAGTATTTTCCCCTCTAAAATATAAATATCTTAAACTATTTTTTATAAATCTTGTCTAGCTTCATATAATTCATTCCATTAGCCCCAACCCAATATGAGTAGGTCCAAAATCTATATTTCATTTGTCTATAAATATAAAATAATTATTCTTTGCAAACTAGTTATTTACTTATTCTTCATATTGTAATCTGAGCACCGTAAATTACATGACATACTGCATCATTTGATCATTGATAACTAATAGATGAACTCTGACTATTTACAATGCAGATACATCTATTCCAGTGATTCTAAAGTATGTAAAGAAATAGTGCAGTATAATTTACATATGCATTGATTTATTCTAAAATACACATTATCCTCTTTGTTATCCACTGACTTTCTGTCATTCAGATTCACAAATATCTTCCATTAATAACTCTTAGTATTGACTGGTATATCTCTGCATCTGTGTGTTGGTTTCTTAATTTTTTATGAAAGGAAATTAAAGTAAAACAAAATCACATCCTACATTGTCACCTTGAACTATCACTGACAGAGGTCCTGTGCACTTACTGAGAGTCCCTCCCTGCAAAGATATTCCTATTCACTTCAATACAGTACAGAAATCTTCTTCAGGTTGTGTGGATCTTTTGTAATACCATTAGTGTACAAAAATGGTGCATGTGAGCCTTCAACTCACAGTTGACTTATGGCGACCCCATGCAATTCATAGGGTTTTCTTAGGCAAGGCATATTCAAAGCTCTAAATCAGAACAAAAACATTTTGATCCCTATATCCACAGGGATTACATTTCCAGGCTTCATGCTGATACATGAAACCATGGAGAACAGCGAACCTTGTTGAATTGAAGAACCTCCAACCCAAAAATACCATAACATCATGATCTCGTAAATCGGACTGGATGTGGATAAATGAAACCACGGATACGGTCTCATGAATATAAGGGTTGTACTGTATCATTATTTTTAAAATTACTAGAAGGGTTAACTACCTCACTCTTAGTTCTATCTAACTGGGCTGGTGCACATGTAATGTTGTGTTTACTGAAGTTAAAAACAAAAACCCTTCCCAACTACTTTTCTGAAACAAGTTCCTCATGTGTGAGTTAACCAGCCATGCACTGTGCCAATACCATTGCCCATGTTAATGCTTCAGACCGCGATAGAGGGGGAAATGCTAACTAGTTCAAACCGGGATGATAGGGGAGGACCTGCTATACTGCTCCAGGTGAATCTTGAATCTTTTTACCATAATCAAGAAAGCAGAATTAAAAACCTCCAGTGAACTTTCATTTTTGCTGTGTCCTGAAAGTATCTACTTATAAAAAGGTAAAGGTTTCCCCTGACATTAAGTCTAGTTGTGTCCAACTCTGGGGGTGGTGCTCATTTCCATTTCTAAGCCGAAGAACCGGCGTTGTCTGTAGACCCCTCCTAAGTCATGTGGTCAGCATGACTGCATGGAGCACCATTACCTTCCCGTGGAAGCGGAACCTATTTATCTACTCACATTTGCATGTTTTCGAACTGCTAGGTTTGCAGGAGCTGGGGCTAACTGCGGGAGCTCACCCCACTTCCTGGATTCGAACCAGTCAGCAAGTTCAGCACCTCGATGGTTTAACCTGCTGCACCACTGGTGGCTCCATCTACTGTATAGTTAATATCCAAGGAGGATTTGGCTTTGTCTCTTCAGTAGGTAAACATAATATTATTCCCAGTTTAGCTCATGTCTGTTTTTATTTATTTACCTCAGCCCACTTCCAGGGAACCTTTTTTTAAAAATGAGGCACAACTGATTTCCCTTTTGTCTGACAATCAAAGGACTTCAGTGTTGACAATTTAGTGATGTCCCAGAAAGCAAAGATAACTGTAACATCAGCTCCAAAGCTCCCCATTGTATTTTTTTTTTGCCTTTTTAATATAAAGTAGGGGTTTTAATGTTGATTCCTTTAAAAGTCACCACTTTGCTTGTGTACAATATGAAAAGAATTTTTTAAATGACACTTGATCAGAGGGAAAGACAGATATCTGATGCTGTTGGTGTTCTTACACAGCTTAGTTGCCCAAATGTGCAAGTGGATTTCAGGGGGAAGGATAATTAAAAAGCTCTTTTCCTGTATTTTAATTGTTAAGTTATATGAACCTTGGTTATTGGGTTTTCAAACTATTCCTGGACTGAGCTCAAGTGGCTGACCATAAATGTGTAGAAGTTTAAGAGAATGTAAATCGTGCAATTATGTACATAGTAAAGGTAAAGGTTTCCCCTGACATTGCGTCTAGTTGTGTCCAACTCTGGGGGGTAGTGCTCATCTCCATTTCTAAGCCAAAGAGCCAGCATTGTCCATAGACATCTCCACTGTCATGTGGCCATCATGACTGCATGGAGCACCATTACCTTCCCACAGAAGCAGAACCTTTTGATCTACTCACATTTGCATGTTTTTGAACTGCTAGGTTGGCAGAAGCTGGTGCCAACAACAGGAGTCCAAAACAACCAGAGGGCCAAAGTTTGCACATGCCTGCACCAGATGCTTAATTTGTGACTGATGGACTTGTTACACTAACACCAACCCTATGTCTAGTCTTGCCAAAAAGGTGTTGTTTCTTGAATGCTGGAAAACCATACAAACCTAATAGCTGATAAATTAATGGGAGGAAAGTGATGTTTTCCTGATGCTTTTTAAAAATGGAAAGACAACTTAACACCTTCCACTGTTACAGAGGCTTTGGTGACTTTATCAAATCCTGTGTGGATAAATGTACTCATCTTGCTACTTAACACTTACTTTCATGTATTGTTGAAGGCTTTTATGGTTGGAATCACTGGGTTGCTGTGAGTTTTCCTGGCTGTATGTCCATGTTCCAGAAACATTATCTCCTGGCGTTTGTTCATGAAAATGAACAAAATCTTGCTACCAGTTTTTTAAAAAACCCTCTCAAAACAAGACAGTAACAACATTCAAAAAGCAGGGGAATTCTAGACATGAATCAATCAGGGCCAGCTAACACCTCCAAACAAAAGATTCTCCCAGGCAACGATCAGCCAGGCATTGAAGCAACAAGGCCATTAACTGCTAATCAATGTGGCCAACAGCAACATTCAAACTTGCCTCAAGCACACAAGAGTTCTTTCTCCCACCCTGGACAATCCACAGATATATAAACCTTACTTGCCTAGTTTTCCAACAGACCTCACAACCTCTCAGAATGTCTGCCATAGATGTGGGTGAAACGTCAGGAGAGAAGGCTTCTGGAACATGGCCATACAGCCTGGAAAACTCACAGCAACCCTTATTTTCAGTGTTTTTGAAACCAGGTTGCGTTTTAGTGTGTACTATCAATCGACACAAATGATCAGCCAGAGCTCTTTGGGAATATCTTCTGCTGCAAATAAACAGAGAATCTACTCTAAAATGGAGACCTAGGGATGTTCTGCAGTTGAAGATGAAGAAACAGTGGGCATGTTTTCCATTTAGGGAAGTTTGTCCATGATTACCAATATCCCTGAATTTTCAATGAAATTCTGGTGTTTCTCAGACCCAGTTGAAAACCCATTGCTTCATAACACTTATATAGGCACTGTTGTGACTTTGTAATGCCAGAATCTGGTATTAAGGTATTACTCCTTCAGTATTCAATTTTTGCCTTTATTTACAGCAATCAGTGTCTTCCTTCCAATGGCTTAGGTGAACCTTATGTTCTTGCTTTCCATCGTCTTGACAACTCTCATTCTTCTCTGCTTGTCTGTTTTATTATAGCTGATCAAACATGGGCATTGCCTCAGCCCAGTGCAGAATAGTTCTTAATCCATCACTGCTCCAGGTGTTCCCCAAAAGTTACTTGCATTCTAGGCTGAAGAGACAGCTCCATCTTCCCTCTTGCTTGAACAACTGACAAGATGGCATTTATGCTACCAACCCAAGTCTTGTAATCTTGGCTGAAAGGAATGAATGAATGATGAACACGATTGGCTTTGGACAAGAGTGAAGATCCAGTTGCTGAAATTGGAAGAGACAACAAGGGATTATGAGAAGTTTTTTTCATATGAAGAACATCTGTGGAAAAAAAAACTGGGTTGAATCCAAAGCTGTCCTGTTCACATGAGGAAACCCTTTGTTTGTTTTTGTGTCAGGAGTGACTTGAGAAACTGCAAGTTGCTTCTTTTGTAAGAGAATTGGCCATCTGCAAAGATGTTGCCTAGGGGACACCCGGAAGTTTAATGTTTTATTCTCTAGTCTTCTGCCACAAGGTTTTTAGCTTTTCACAAAAGGAATATTCATTTAGATCATTATCTGACTATTCCACTTCCGCTACCCTTTAGAAGACTATATACTAGGGCTAGGTTTGAATAACTCAGTATTATGATGTAAACTGGGCATTGCTGTAACATCTCAAGAAGTGAGAGATTCTACGTATGGGGAGAACACATAGTGGAAGATATTGAACATTTCTTAATTGACTGTCCAGCATATACTGAACTGCGATACAGATATTTACATCCAATATTATCCAACTGCAGGTCCCCCAACAGAAATTATCTTCTGACATTCCTCTTGCAAGGACAGGAAATATCCACCATAATCAGAGTAAGCCTTTTTATTTTGAAAGCTATCAATAAAAGAGCACATTTCCTGAAAGAAGAACCAGGAAAATAAGATTCTGACTGTAAATAGAAGGTCAGCTGCTATCTTCTCCTTCTTGCCTTGCCTTTTATTCGTGTTGTATTTTGAAATGGTCATATAACTGGTCAAATATATAAATTATTACTATTATTACTATCCTGTGGGAGGTTGCTCTCATGTCCCTGCATGGGGAGCTGGAGCTGACAGAGGGAGCTCATCCGCACTCTAACTGGATTCAAACCTCCGACCTGTCAGTCTTCAGTTCTGCCTGCACAAGGGTTTAACCCATTGCACCACTGGGGGGTTTGTGAGCAAAGGGGAACCTTATTCAATCCATTCGATGTTTTCCAGTGTTATAAACAGTAAACTTGACTGACAAAGAGGAGACTTTCCTATTTTTGTTTCTTTTGGGTGCTCCACCCTTGAATATTAACTTTAGGAATGTAAAGTATACTTTTCTGATGGCTAGGAAGAATGGCATGGAATTTCCTCTCCAAGCCCTACCCAGATTCTTCGACACTTGTTTTAGAGTACAACTATTAATGAAATGCTACCCTGTCGTGACAGTTTTGAGGTGTCATATGTCACCAGTAACAACAGTCAGAAAGATGTGGTGAAACAAGAGTGAAGATTCATATCAAAACACACTTACAATTTCACCTTCCTTTCCTCCAAAGTCGAGGTAAAGCATTCGAATCCCATCATCCGAGGACATTTTTAGCTTCTCATAAGGAAACTGTAGAATAGTTTTGGGAAAGGCACCATCTTGAGGTTCAGTTGTGAGAGAAAATCCATGGTCATAATGGATGGTCAAACGGCACTCCTGGTTTTTATAGGTGCAAGCTGAACAAGGAGAAGAACCAGTAGAGCGGTTGAAGAACAACAGCAGTAATTATAAAAAATGATGTCCTCTCTCATGAAGACAACAACTGAGAGACTAACTGGTTTGCAACTGAATGAAAACAAACAGGATAGCATAAGAGAAATATTCCAGGATATTTGACTGCCTACCACCAAGAACATCAAAGATGACTCTCATTTCACTTTAAAGGAACCATTCAAGCCCCGAAAGATTATCCCCAAAATTAGTTCAGTGTTTTGAAGAGCTTCTTAAAAACCTGGAACTAAAATGTGGAGCTGATTCACCACCCCAATGCTTCTTGCTTTAATGGTACGCAGCAGTTGAAAAACAGTGGGTGTCAATTACTTAGACCAGTGTTTCTCAACCTGGGGGTCGGGACCCCTGGAGGGGTCATGAGGAGGTATCAGAGGGGTCACCAAAGACCACCAGAAAACACAGTATTTTCTGTTGGTCATGGAGGTTCTGTGTGGGAAGTTTGGCCCAATTCAATCATTGGTAGGGTTCATAATGCTCTTTGATTATGAACTATAATCCCAGCAACTACAACTCTCATAGGTCAAGGTCTATTTTCCCCAAACTCCATCAGTATTAACATTTGGGCATATTGAGAATGCATGCCAAATTTGGTCCAGATCCATCATTGTTTGAGTCCACCGTGCTCTCTGGATGTAGGTGAACTACAACTCCCAAACACAATGTCAATGCCCACCAAACCTTCCAGTATTTTCTGTGGGTCATGGGAGTTCTGTGTGCCAAGTTTGATTCAATTCCATCGTTGGTAGAGTTAGAATGCTCTTTGATTGTAGGTGAACTATAAATCCCCGCAACTACAACTCCCACAGGACAAAATCAATACCCTCCCCCAATCCCACGAGTATTTAAATTTGGGTGTATTGGGTATTTGTGCCAAATTTGGTCCAGTGTATGAAAATACACTCTACATATCAGATATTTATATTATGATTCATAACAGTAAACAAAATGACAGTTATGAAGTCGCAACAAAACTAATTTTATGGTTGGGGGTCACCACCATATGAGGAAGCGTATGAAGGGGTCGTGGCGTTAGGAAGGTTGAGAACCACTGACTTAGACTATATTGATTTGTGAAGACAATGAATTCACAGTTTGGAACAAAGAAAAATAAAAACTAACCAAAAAACTTGTTTGTGTGAAGGGGAAAGTGTATGATATGTGAGTATAGGAGAGGTTTGGGAAATTTCTCAATGTCAAGACATTGTATGATGATACTTGGGACTCAAACCAAGTAGTCCCATAAAGCTCCGTCCAACCTACAAGGCTTTTCTCTGTGACATTCAGCATTACCTTAGCACTCAAGGATTTATTAAAAGGGAAGCAGCACAACGGAGAGACCAATGGTCTTTTGTCTCCTTTTCTACAACATCTGCCATGTAATAGTAGCCAGTACATTAACGGATCAAAAGTGGCAATATCATAGTTGGTTGGTGCAAAACTGCAACTTAAAGAACTTGTACTTGAGTTTGCTTTTTTCTTTTTCCCCTTTTGCTTCATTTCCCTGGCCCTAGACTTCTCTGACTTTTTTTTTATCTCTGACAGATAAGAAACACACTTATATTGGGGAGATTATTCCTTTTCCAGGAATACCCAGAACAAGCAACTCCATAAGTCTCTCTGCCTGTGCATCTCACCAATGAGAGCTAGCATGGTGTAGTGGTTTGAGCACTGAGTTATGAAGATCAGGATTCAAGTCTCTATTTGGCTATATAATCCCAGTGGGTGACCCTGGGGAAGTCTCTTAGCCTCAGAAAAAAGCAAAAGCAACCACCGGCTGAGTAAATCTTGCCAAGAAAAGCTTGTGATTAGGGTTACTATAAATCAGAAATGATGTGAAGGCATACAACAATAATGCTTCCGATTGAATGCTAGGCTATGTTTATTTAGAATTTACTCACATTGAGATTAATGTGATCTATTCGTAGGTGTGTGTGCAAGACTTCCTTCCATTATGAGAAGCAGCATCTAATCTTTAGCAACAGTCTATCCTCGCTTCTGCTGCAATTTCATCCACATTTCTGAGGGTTTCACTCACCAGTTACGATTTCCATGGAGAGCTCTGCTGCATTGTGGCAACCCTGCACTATGCTCCTCGTCCACAGGGAGAGGTCTCTGTTAGTCTCCGTCTTAAAGAGATGGCTTTCAATTCCTTGCCGTGTGCCTGTGCGAGTAGCAAAGGATAAATCCACCCCAGACTGGGGAGAGCCCTTCCCCGGCCCTGAATGCACCAACCTGAAGACAAATGAAAAAAATGAGAACCCACTATTAGAAGAATGGATCACAGCTGAGTGGTACAGCATATTCTTGGCAAGTATGAGGTCCCAATTTGAAATTCTGGCAACTTTATTCAGTCTTGACCAGTGTAGAAACAGTGAACCAATTGGACTGTTGTACAGGCCTCTCTAATGATGATGATGATAATGCTATTGCTCAGATGGTTCATTGGAACTTGTGCCACAAATACCATCTGCCTGCAACAAAGAACTGGTTAGATCACAAACCTGAAAAAGTTACAGAAAATGAGCACGTTAAACTACTCTGGGACTTCCGAATTCAGACTGACAAAGAGTTTTGAAGCACAATACTCCTGACCCCACGACTGTGTTAAAAAAACCAAGTATGGATCATCGATGTTGCAATCCCTGGCGACAGAATGATTGAAAAGAACAACTGGAAAAGCTGACATGATACGAGGATTTAAGGGTCGAAGTGCAAAGACTCTGGCAAAAGCCAGTCAAGGTGGTCCCAGTGGTGATCGGCACACTGGGTGCAGTGCCTAAAGACCTTGGCCTGCACTTAAACACAATGGGCGCTCACAAAATCACCATCTGTCAGCTGCATTACTGGGATCGGCACGCATTATTCGCCGATACATCACATAGTCCTAGACACTTGGGAAGTGTTCGATGTGTGATCCAATACAACAACCAGTATAGTGATCTTGTTTGCTGTGTACCAGAAGCACTTTATTAGAATTAAGATTGCTGCAAACCGCACACTGCACTTACCCTATAATCCTTACATATCACCTGTCACATCAGCACTTTTAATCCTGTACCCATTACTCTGGCCCGGCCCAGTTTATTGTATCTTGGTGTATTGTTTATTGCTCGTTGTTTAATTTTGCTTTAATTGTTTTAATTTTTTAATTGCGTTAGGTTGTGTATTGTTATGTTGTGTTTGAGGCCTTGGCCTTTGTAAGCCGCATCGAGTCCTTCGGGAGATGCTAGTGGGGTACAAATAAAGTTAATAATAATAATAATAATACTAATCTTGCTGTGTTTATAACAACAACAACAACAACAACAACGTTATTCTTATATCCTGCTACAATCTCTCTGAAGGGACTCAGAGCAGCTTACAGATGGCACAAAGTGCCTAAAAACAAATATAAAAGTAAACACAATATAAAATACAATAAAATAAAACACATGCACATATAAAAACATGAACTCGTACTCAATCAAGCTGCGATACACTAACTGTGGCAGTAAATTACTGGCACGATGACTGGGCTGTAAACTTTGGACTAAAATAAGTGCCAGCTGCAGTAATGGAGAGAGGGCATGGGATAAAGTGCAGGATGGGCAACTACTACGTAGGACAACTAGGGGCAAAATATTTCAACGTTTAATTGAAGAGCTACATCTTCAAACCCTGTGAAAGGAGGACAGTGTGGGGGGCCTATCTAATCTCCCTGGGGAGGGAGTTCCAAAGCCAGGGGCCACCACCGAGGAAGCCTTCTCCCTTGTCCCCACCAACAGCGCTTGTGATGGTGGCGGGACTGATAGGAGGACCTCCCTGACAGATCTTAGAATCTGTGTTGGTTCATTGGGGGGGGGGGGGGGGGGAGAGGTAGGCAGGACCCAAGCTGTTTATTTTATAGGTGATGAATAGCACTTTGAATTGGGACTAGAAACTTATCAGCAGGACTAAATCAGCAATTGATTTAATGAGTCTACTCTACTACAGGAAGGAACTGACAAAGCCACCTGAAAATTCCTTGCCTAAGAAAACCCAATAAAATGCATGGGTTATGATATCAACCAACAACTTGAAGGCACTGTATGTATATGTGTAACATACACACACATATGTTGGGTCTAACCAAGAAAATTCACAAGCGATAGATGAATCATAAATGGTAAAAGATAGCAAACAAGGAAGAAACAATAAAAACAAATCAAGAGATAATTACAAAACTTACAATAAGCTAGGATTTATAACACAGACGTGATGTGACTGCTTCAGAAAGGTTATTCTGGGCTTTCTCGCAAAAGCCATGGTGCTGTCTAGAAGCAGTAAAGCAACGAGATGAGAAAGTGGGACATTTCCTGGGGCGCCAATGAACTCAGAAGTTGCCACTGACAGGATTAATTAGGATTCTGAGGAGAGATGCTTCTCTCAGCTTTTGAAGTGTGGTTTAATTTGGAGATGATTTTGTCAGTGTGGAATGTATTGGCCTCTTCCAAAAGAATGTGCTAACTGATTATCACAAGTGTTTTACTAATCTTTGTTAGAAGTATTGTAAAATGTGCAAAATTATATTGTTCATTGTATGTATTTGGTTATATTTGTGTAAGTGAGTTTGTGCCTTTAATTGCTGAAATGCTTGTGGTTTGGGTTTGGTCAATTGGGTGCAGGTGGATCTCATTGCTGCTGTTATAATGGTTTGCATCTGCCTGCAGTCTTTAGGTCTTGGTCTTGGATTTGGTTGGAGGTTTTTGTTTAGGGTCTGATGTCTGATTTCTGAGTTTCCACTATGAAGCTATAATAAAGTAAGCTTCTGCTGTAATATTGTTATTTTTTATTTGATATTATAACTCTGCTGACAGGTTATGGGCCCAGAACACTGCATAATCCATGTGTCTGAGGTGATGTTTGTTTTTGAAATATGTGGTGGAACATTAAGAAGTTTTTTGAAGGCATTTTTGAGTCTTCTGTTCCTGGCTGCTCTGGTGAGCAGCGAGGTTTAAAGTGATAGCTTGCTGCTGAACACTAAACCTTGGAAGATTTGCCTTCAGAGAAATCAAGAAGATTTATGGCTTGCTATGTTGGAGAATTTGCCTTCTACGTGCCTGAGCAGCAAGGGCCAACTATGTTGCTTTCCTGTCTTGCCTTGCACAAAAGGTTTTTTCAGCAAATGTTTCTGAAGCCAGAAGAAGAAGCAAACAGTTTGTGAGTCAGACCCTGTGTTTGAATTCCAGAGAATTACTGCAAAGTTTTAAAAGATATTGGACTGCTAGAAGCCAATTTTACTTGAAGAAGTGAATATAAATTGGCTGGGCTGAAACCCGGGTATACTGGGGGTCCTTTCTTTTTTGGTGCAGTAAGTATTTGTTTCTGGAACTTTGGGACTTTAAAGTGAAATACCAAAATGGCTTTGCCGCCTCTTCAAGTTGGTTCACTCCCTTTTGATAAACTATCTGATAGTAACTGGCTCAGTTGGAGCATCAGATTTAAAGCTTATCTGGTTTCCCAGAATTTATGGGACATAATTGAGAATTTGCCAGCTCAACTAACTCCTGCGGATCAACAAAAAGATGAAAGAGCTTTGGCGCTTCTTCAGTTGTCTGTGTCAGATTCTTTGTTGGTTCACCTTCATAATATTCCTCATGCACAAACTGCGTGGAATCTGTTTAAAGATATGTTTCAAAGACAATCAAGTGGTTCAAAGATAATTCTTATGCGACAGCTGTTTAACCTCAAACATGAGGAGGGCACTCCAGTTCAAACTCATGTTACAAAAGTTGTGGCTCTTTTTTCGGAATTGAGAGCAAGAGACATTATTTTTCCCCCTGAGCAACAAGCGTTAATCTTGATGGGATCTCTATCTCGCCCTTTTTATGCGTTTATGGACTCTCTTCATGGAATTCCAGACAGGGATCTTACGATACCTTTTATTTCGGGGAAAATTATGGAATTTGAAGCTCAACGCAAATTGAGAAGTTTTGCTCCTATGCAGAAGAGTTCAAGTTCTGGGACTGCTTCTAATGACACTGCTTGTGTTGCTAAGCCAAAGTCACAAATTGTGTGCTTTAAATGTAAAAAGAAAGGGCATTATGCTAAGAATTGCAAACAGAATCCAGGACAATGGAGAAACAAGCAAGTGGTGAGACCTAGTTCTTCAAAGGACTTACAGCATGCTTTCCTGGTGACCTCTAAGAAGGATACAATGAACTCTTTCATTATTGACTCAGGCTGTTCTCAGCATTTGGTAAAAACTATAGAACTGTTGACAAATGTGAGAGACTCTGATATAAACTTTATTTCTTTGGCAGATGATAGAAAAGTTAAAGTATTTTCTTGTGGTGATCTTTATATTGACAGTCTGAAATGTACTCTTGAGAATGTGTACTATGTACCAGAAATTATGTATAATATTCTCAGTGTCAACAAACTTTTGGATGAAGGTTTTGAGGTGTCTTTAAAGAAAGAAAAGTCTATGCTAATTGATCTTCAAGGTAATGAAGTGCAACTGAGACAAGAAAAGGGATTTTTTGTTTTAAAGTCTGCTACAAATGTGTCTGCTTGCATTAAGCAGATACCTGATAATCCCAGGCCATTACACGACAAATGTATTCATGAATTTCACAGGAAAATGGGTCATTTGTCATGGCAGTATCTAAGACAGACAGCTGAGTTGTGTGAGATTCCTATTCAAGGATGTAAGAATTTTCTAGATTGTGAAATTTGTGCAGCAGAAAATCTTAAGAAAGCTCCTATAGCAAAATACAGTGCTAGAGTTTCAAAAAGGGTCTTAGAGCTTGTCCATATTGATGTATCTGGTCCTCATCCTACTTCTGTAGGCGGGTCGAAATATTTTTTGATTTTGGTAGATGATTTTTCACGGTTGAAGTTCACCTTCTTTCTAAGAACTAAAGGTGAAGTTTTTCAAAAAATTTCTGCTTGGCTGAAGCTAATGCAAACACAGTTTCCTGAGTACCCAGTACAAGCTTTTCAGAGTGATCGTGGTGCTGAGTTTATGTCCAAACAAATGCAAAATTTGCTTGAAAGGTTTGGCATAGTTCACAGGTTAACAAATCCTTACTCACCCAGTGAAAATGGGGTTGCAGAAAGGTGGATAGGTGTTGTAAAGGTTGTGGCTAGAAAAATGTTAAGAGATGCTAGTTTATCTGATGGATTGTGGGCTGAAGCCGTGGCAAACGCCACCTTTGTGCTCAATCGTTCTTTTTGCAAAAGTATCAATAGTATTCCTTATGTGTTGTTTTTTGGAAAAACTCCTGATTTGAGTTCAATCAGAGTTTTTGGAAGTGACTCATATGTCTTAATTCCTTCTCAACAAAGACATAAAAAGGATTCTATTTGGAAGAAATTGAAATATCTAGGCCCTGCTTCTGAGTCAAAAGGTTGGAGATTTTGGTGTGGTAATAATAAGGTGTTAGTTTCTAAAAATGTGAAGTTCCAACAACACAGTGGTTGGGAAAGGATTCATTCAAATAAGGAAGTGTTTCTGCCTTTCAATACTACTCAAATGCACACACCACTAACCACACAGCCAACTACACAGCAAGTTTCACAGCGGCCTGCTACACAAGTGCAATCAGTTTCACAACAGACTGCACAGCAAAATATACAACCAAGCACATCTCAAGATACACAGTTTGGAACACAAGTGCAAGTGAAGCAAGAATCTGTTTCTAGTCAGTTACAAGGCAGTAGTCCTGTAATTAAAAGGACAGAACCTCAGAAGAGAAAAGCTGAAGCTGAATCTTCTAGTTCAGAAAGTACTAGCTCTAGTAATTCAGAAACTGATGAGACTGATGGAGGAGATAGTACTAGGACCATTCCTAGGCGCAGTTCTAGGACAACTAAGGGTATTCCTCCAAAGAGATACCATTGTGAAGTTGTGAAAATACAAGAACATGACTGGTCTGAACCTCAAAGTTATAAAGAGATGTTGAAAAGAGATGAGACTGAGAGAAATCTTTGGTTAAAAGCAATGCAAAGTGAATTTGATGCTTTGAAAGATTTGCAAGTCATGGAGAAGTCTAAAACAGTTGACAATGTAAAGGTTCTAAGTTGTCGTTGGGTTTATAGACGTAAACAAACAAAGGATGGTGGTTTTTTGTACAAAGCCAGGTTAGTTGCTAGAGGTTTTGAACAGATATATGGAGAAAATTTTAATGAGATATTTAGCCCCACAGTGTCTGGGGAAGCACTAAAAATAACCCTTGCAATTGCCAGTAATAGGAATTTAAAAGTCAAACATTTTGATGTGAATACTGCGTATCTTCATGCAGACTTGGAGGAGAAAGTTTATATATCTGCTATCCCAGGTTTTGAATCTGACCTTCCTGAAGGGACTTATCTTCTTAAGAAAAGTCTTTATGGTCTTAAACAAAGTGCACGTAATTGGAACCTACATTTAGACAAAGTGTTGAC
This sequence comes from Anolis sagrei, assembly GCF_037176765.1. NCBI lineage: Eukaryota > Metazoa > Chordata > Lepidosauria > Squamata > Anolidae > Anolis > Anolis sagrei. The sequence continues at coordinate 21,489,299 of NC_090024.1, read as the reverse complement.
AAAGTTGAATTTTGTTGCCAATAGTTTTGATCCTTGTTTGTACTCAAAAGGAAGTGGAGACACACAAATGTTTATTGTAATTTATGTGGATGATGTGTTATGTATTGGATCTGAGGAAAACATTCAGGAAGTATTTCAGAATTTGAGCAAAGTATTGAAAATCAAAAATCTTGGAGATGTTAATAGATATCTTGGCATAAATATTGCCAGAAATGAAAGTGGTTTTGAATTAAACCAAACTGACAAGATTTATGATCTTTTGAGAAGAACCAGAATGGAAAATGCAAACACTGTTAATACACCCATGGCTCTTCAGTTTTTACAACATGTAGATGGAGAAGTGTTTGATAACAATTTCATTTATCGTTCAGTTATTGGCTCTTTATTGTACATTGCAAACAACACAAGGCCTGACATTTCTTTTTCTGTTGGTATCCTAAGTCAAAGGATTCAAAATCCCTCACATACAGACTGGGCTGGAGTAAAAAGAGTTCTGAGATATTTAAAACAAACTGCTGAAAAAGTTTTCAGAATTTGTCCAGATGACAAAAAGTCTTTAGAAATACATTGCGATAGTTCTTTCGCAAATCTAAAGGAAAATAAATCTGTTACTGGATTTGTAATAAAATACGCAAATACACCAGTGTGCTGGAAGAGCAGAAAACAGAACATTGTGGCATTAAGTACTGGAGAAGCTGAATTCTCAGCGTTGTCTGATGCTTTGACATCAGCAGAATGGCTAGAATCTTTGATTAAAAGTCTGAACATTGATTTAGAATTGCCAATACAAGTTTATGTTGATTCTCAAACCTGCATCGCTTTGGGTAAAAGTCAAAATATGAAAACGAAGTCTAGATACATTAATGTTAGATATTCAAATGTGCAACAATTTGTTAAGGACAAAAGAATTGTTCTCAATTATGTTCCTTCAGTTGAAAATGTTGCAGATATTTTGACGAAACCTCTTACTTGTGAAAAACATAACCAGTTTTGTGAAAAATTGAATTTATGAATGTATAAATATGAACTAATATAATTTTGTGGAGGAGTGTTAGAAGTATTGTAAAATGTGCAAAATTATATTGTTCATTGTATGTATTTGGTTATATTTGTGTAAGTGAGTTTGTGCCTTTAATTGCTGAAATGCTTGTGGTTTGGGTTTGGTCAATTGGGTGCAGGTGGATCTCATTGCTGCTGTTATAATGGTTTGCATCTGCCTGCAGTCTTTAGGTCTTGGTCTTGGATTTGGTTGGAGGTTTTTGTTTAGGGTCTGATGTCTGATTTCTGAGTTTCCACTATGAAGCTATAATAAAGTAAGCTTCTGCTGTAATATTGTTATTTTTTATTTGATATTATAACTCTGCTGACAATCTTTCTTCTTCAGCTGGATTGGTTGTGTCCTGCAAGATTGTCACTCAAAGTTTGAGCATGTTCTCTGCACAAAGACAGAGAAGTATGTCAGGAAGGGGAAGTGGATTGTCTTCTCCCAAGTAAGCTTTATTTATGCCATTTGGACCAGTGAGGTATAGTGAATGTTGGACTACGACTCTGAAGACCAGGTTCTAAATCCCTGCCTAGGCACGGAAAGCTATTGGGTGATCTTGGGCATTTTACACTCTCATAGAAAGATAAAGGAACCCTCCTCTGAACAGATCATGTCAAGAAAATGCCAATATAGCTTTGCTTTTGGGGACTTCAGAACTAAGGTCAGATCTGTCCTTCCTGAGGTCCCTGTCTAGTGTGTACATCCCCCAGATGTCTTTCCTCCAGATCTTATTTTCTGTGATGTTTTCTAATCTTAAAGGCTGTAATGCCTCTCCTAGTATTTAAGACTACATGTTCCTTCAAACTGCCCGTTTACTTACTACAACCTAAGGAATTCCATAGCATTTTCTCAGAAATCGTTTTGCCCAGTAGTTCCCAACCCATGGGTCGCAACCTCAAATAGGGTTTTCTGTAGGGTCACTGGGAAATGGTGAGCTATGAAAATTTGAAAAAGGAGAAACAAAAAAATCACGTAACAAAAAAAAATCCTGCAGAGAGATATGTTTGCGTAAATGTGGAACGATCTTTAGTTCATTGGGTTAGTTAGTTGTGAGGTCCAGGTTCATGTTCAGTTTGGTGATCGACTCTAAGGAATGCGGGTTCTGCTCGGCTTGTGATTGGTTGATTCTTAGTGATACATGTGTGCTCAGTGCCTAGCCTTGTTTCTTGTAGGTGGCTACATTTTTTCCCCTTCAATACCAGAAAATTCTATAAAATCTAATAAATTATACCTAGACACAAATTGAATCATCCCACTTTCAAGAATCTGACACCCAGCACATTACATTATTTCCCTTCTTTGGCCAGCAGAGAAGCAAGCCAAGAGCAATCAACCATGGCCCAGACACCATAGTCAGCACTGAAGCAGCAGCCAACAGCTCTGATTTTTAATGTATCAGGGTCGTGGGTCACTTTGCCTCTATAAAATGGGGTTGCGACATGAAAAAGGTTGGGAACCATTGGTTCTGCCAGTTCCTTCCTCTGAAATATAACCTATAACACTTGTTATTCATAGGTGGTATCCCATCCAAAATAATTCTGCCAGCAGTTGAAATTTTCTTCTCAGTCTCCAGATTAAAGAATCATAAAATCCTAGAGTTGGAAGAGACCTCGTGGGCCATCCAGTCCAACCTCTTGCAAAGAAGAAGGAAAATTGCATTCAAAGCACACCTGACAGAATGTGATTTTGTAATGTCTAGCATTACAAACCAAGTCACTGAAAATAATTCACACTTATAGGTCTTATATTTGCTATGTTCACATTCCCTTAGCTGTCCCTTTTCTTTGGATGCCTAAATTCTCTTTTTAAATACTCCACTGAAGTTTAAAGTTACTGTGTTGCTATAAATCTGGGAAATACATTTCAATTTCATAAGGAGAGAATTTTTATTTTGAAGACAGGAGTCCTCAGTTTGCAGTTATTGCCCCCATCATGACACCAGTCTCATATTACTTAACTATCAACCCCTGGTGGCACAGCAGGTTAAGCCGTTGACCTGCTGAACTTGCTGATTGAAAGGTTGGTGAATCGAATCTGAGAAGCGGGGTGAGCTTCCGCGATTAGCTCCAGCTTCTGCCAACCTAGCTGTTAGAAAACAAGGAGCCCCCAAATTTCATTTTTGAGGTCCTCATAGTCCCCGGCATCCCTTCCATTACATTAAAGAAAAAAGGAATGCACCAACTTCATAGTTGCATCATATTTATTTTGCTCCTGCCCCAAGAGTTAGACTTAAAGCACCTCACAGCTAGGAGACCCCACTGGCGCAATGGGTTAAAACCTTGTGCCAGCAGGACTGCTGATTGACAGGTCAGTGGTTCGAATCTGGGGAAAGCAGGTTGAGCTCCCTCTGTCAGCTCCAGCTACCCATGCGGGGACATGAGAGAAGCCTCCCACAAGGATGATAAAACATCAAAACATCTGGGCGTCCCCTGGGCAACATCCTTGCAGATGGCCAATTATCTCACACCAGAAGCGACATGCATTTCCTCAAGTCACTCCTGACACACACAAAAAAACCCCTCACAACTTAAAAGAGCAATGCAATTGAAAACACACAAAATATATATTGGACTAGAATTCAGCTGACTGCAGTATTAAAACAGTATATGCCTAGGTAAAAGAATAAATGTAAAGATCTTAAAAGCAACTTTCCTGAAGATTTAATCCTGCTGCAAAACATTATATGAATGTTAGATGTGATGTTTTCAAACAAACCTTTTTGATTACACTGTCCCCGTGACTGCGTTGTTAGAAAAAGAGACTCCACTGACAACATCTTTTCTCACATATTAATAGTTTAAAGGGAGAGAGAATGAGAAGCTTAAAGGGATTGTGTTACTGCAGCCTCTCAAACTAGACAATTCAGTTAAAAGCAGTTCTTGTTTTGCATTCAGATGATGTGTAAAATAACTACAGGCACTCACAAGAAGAAAACCAAAACATTAACTAACCTGTGGTTTTGTGTTTTTGTTTTTAACTGTTTACAAACAAAGACTGCATCTGAATATCACCGAACAAGGAATTGTGGAAGCTGATAGTTCTGTAATAACCTCATTTTTCACTGAAAAGAGGTCAGTTGGGGGTTACTTTAGCTGGGAAGGCTTTCCCTGGTAGTTGGTGTGAGGTGTCAGCAGGAGGCATAGAATAACCAAAGCCTATTGGTGGGCATGTGAAGAAGAGACTTGTAGATGACCCATGATAGCAAATGTGATGGCACGCCCGAGCCTTTGGGGAAAACTACAGTGTCTGGCTTTACTCGGCGGCTATCCTTATACCTTCTGTTAAGATTGAGACCCTTAACACACAGAGGCACTTTAGGCAAGGTGCAAAGATGACCAAAATGAGTTTACTGAAAACTAAATGAATAAAGGTTTAACTCCACCCGGGACTATTATAAGGTAACTTAAAACAATACATTACAAAAGGAGCATTTGCTGGTTGCAGTCATCTCTCTGGAGTCTTCTGTCTCTGGTGCAATGCGATGGTTTATAAGCTGGTGCTTATAAGCTATCTCAATCTTCTTTCTTGTGAAGCTTAAGCTGGTCAAAAGCTTCTGTTGTCACTGGGACTGATGGTATAAGAATATTGCTGAATGCAGGTGCTAAGGATGCCTGTTTTTGGACTGCTTGGGCCTAGGAGTACCAGACAATGCCCAGACTTCTGTTCACTGTAGCTCTGCTGCAGAAAAAGGAAGAGTCCAAAGGAACTCTATACAATAGGGCTGGGCAATTCGTTTCGTTAATTCGTAATTCGTTAAAAAATTCATTAATTTTTGAATTACAAAACGATTACAAAACTTATTTTTAAACCTGGAAGTGTTTTTAAATATCGAAACGGCAGGCGCCAAAAAATTTTGTATTTCCGTCCATTTCGGAAATACGTAAGATGGCCGCCTGGCTTGCTGGGAGCTCTCCTCTCTCGGCGCCGGCTGAGCAAGCGAGCGAGAGGGCGAGCGAGAGGGCGAGCGGTGAGCGAGAGGGCGAGGGCGAGCGGCGAGCGAGAGAGAGGGCGAGCGGCGAGCGAGAGGGCGAGCGAGAGGGCGAGCGAGAGGGCGAGAGGGAGGTCTCCTTCTCTTTCTTTCCTTTTCTCTTCTTTCTCTCTCTCTCACCTTTCGCAGGGGGGTTCTGAGCTCTCTTCCAAAGAAGGCTCCCCTTTCTTTCCCTCCTGGTTGGAAAGGCAGCCCCCATTGTGCCCTTCTTTCTCAGCCATGGCAGAAGCAGATCAGCAGAGCCTTGGAAACGTCTCACTTGCTTCCTCTTCTCTCTCTCTCTCTCTCTCTCTCTCTCTCTCAATTCGAGGCAGGAAACCCCTCCATCCTGCAGCCATCTACACTGCAGCCTGGATGAGGTTTGGCACCACATTGGCTCAATGCTGTAGCATCCTGGGAGTTGTAGTTTGGCAGCCTGGGAAAAAGAGCCCCTCCTGGGAAAAAGAGCCCCTCCTGGGAAGGAACCCATCCTAGCGAGAGGGCGAGAGGGCGAGCGAGAGGGCGAGCGAGAGGGCGAGCGGCGAGCGAGCGGCGAGCGAGAGGGCCCGCCAGAGTGAGTGCCTGCCTTCCCTCAATAATAATTTCTCCTCCCTATTCTACTAAATTAATAATTAAATTTAAAAAATATTTAAAAAATATTGAAAAAAAAGGGCGCCATCTTTACAAAATGTTTTGTAAATATTTACGAAATTTCATAAATACCGAACTTTTTTTTTGGAAAATTTTGTAATTATTTTAAATATCGAAACAAAAAAACACCCCAATTACAAATCGATTTTAGAAACAATTTTTTGCGTTGTTACCCAGGCCTACTATACAGGAAAATGGAATAGACTAACTAACGCTGGCCTCTGGGGGGGGGGGGGGGGGGAGGGGATGGAGGCTATGCTCCGCCCAAAAACTAATGCAAAAGAAGGTATCTACATTATTGGGAAAACCTATAAACAGGGGGAACTAAAGCAGAGAAGAGGAAAAGGAACAGCCAAGACTTCACAGAAAATAATGGTCATTTTCTGAGCCATGTGTCATATTTGCCCATCTTCATTGAATCCATTAATTTTTCTGAATTTAGGTCTGTTAGGAATTTTTGGTCCAATTCTGTTGATTTTTTTTAAAGAAACTTTCTCCTGAAAATGTTTATGCATTGTACTATGTTACAGACAAGAAAAGTTACAACATTCCCACAATGCTATCTTAGTACAAACTCAGGTCTGGGTCTTGGCCATAAACACGACCCCAACTGTTCATGTTGAGTAGATGTTGGCAACATATTACTTCAGGAAGAAACCAACAAAAACATGATTTGTACATCCATTTGGGCCATTCAGAAAGAGAATCATTATTAAAAGTAATGTCAAATGCCAAAGATGGTTCTATGGGATTGCCCTGTGAAGCTGACAGTGGTGAATAGTAACTAATACATTCAAAATGAGATCAATGAACAAACTGATGAATTAGGTACTATAGTAATGGCTTGTTTCTGTACACAGTGTGCTGATGGGATAATTTCCCCAGAGAAGAAGTTGTGCATGTGGAGGAAATGCATTTGTGTACACACAGGTTCTTATGAGAACAGACAAGTGCCTGTGGTCATTTAGTTTGTCTTCCATGAATGGTTGCCCTGAAACAGCCTTCTTGTTGTCCAAACAAAGAAGTGGCTGTCCTAGACACACACTGCTACTAACATGTTTGAACCATTAACTGCTGGCCAAAAAGTCCTATCATTATCCTATGCCGTCACTAACACAAGCTTATATGTGTATAGAAACCCATATCAATACTTGAATGTGTGTGTAGACATTAAAATACTGTCAAAAGAACTTTTTTGTGGAGCATAAAGACTGGCCCTCCAGTTGTGCTACATTCACATCTGGAAGGCTGCCATTTGGTCTGTTTAGTCAGGAGAGTGGGAGTTCGGTTTAGATACAAGGTTTGTGCTTGACTTTAAAATAGCCGTTGACCTTTCACCAACATCAGAGAAGCACAGAATCCTATAGTTGGAAGAGACCACATGGGGCATTCAGTCCAACCCCATCCTGTCAGGCAGAAATACATCATCAAAGCACTCCTGACAAATGGCCATCCCGCCTCAACTTAAAAACCTCCATTGGTCTCCCAGGCAGCAGCATATTCCATTGCCAAACAGCTCTTAATGTAAGGAGGTTTTTTTCAGTGTTGAGGTGGAATCTCTTTTCCTGCAATTTGAATCCATGGCTATATATCCTAGTCTCCAGAGCAGCAGAAAACAAGGCTTGCCCCTTCCACAAGTGCTGTTGGGTTGCAATTCCAAGACCTGGCTATGTTATCTGCATTTCAAATGCAGCAGACACAGAAAACAGCCAGCGCTTGGCTCTTTGAAGGCAACCATAAGACTGATATGGCCCTCAGTAAAATGAGTTTGACATCCCTGTACAAAACAATCTATACCTGAATGAGCCATCATGATTGAATTTCTAGTTTTCATATAGATTTCTCAGAATTATAATATTATACAACCCTTTAGGTTATGCATATGCCTCCTAAATTAACATTGTGTTATGCCTTGGATCCCATGTCAGGAAGAATGGGAAACCAACAAACAAACTTGCACTATTTCTTCCCAGCATGGGGTTCTCGGGATTGTCGTGAGGTAAGAACATTGGGATCAATAGTAAAGCTCTCTCCACATTCATCTCAATTTGTTCTCCCCAACTATGTAAGAAATGCTTCACTCACTAGCCTAGAAGTTAGCACTATGTGTAGCCAGCTTTAGCTAGTAACATGAGAGTGTTCCTTAAGCCACCAAGTGCTTATACGTTGGTGGGAGGCCACTGGCAATAGACGGGGCCTCATGTCAACAGTTCGTACTTTATTGAGCCTTAAAACACTATATATTATGAGGCTGGGTCCTCTACTTTCAAGTGTGAGGCAGCCACCTCTGGCACATTTGGGATATGAAATAGTAGCAAATCCTAGTTATTTATGTTTGTATTTTATGTTTAGTGGGAGGAGGGATATTTATGGAATGTTCAGTCTAATCTGCCAAAATAACTCGGCTAACTTGACACTATGGGTGAGGAGGAAAAGGTTCCAACTACTTCAAGCAACAAAATGCCTCAGATGAAGCCCCGATAATTACGTTACTTGTGTTTTAACATGTGAAGCTTCTAGGAAATAACTTTTAAAGATGTCATCAACAGGATACAACCAGAATATAAGATAGAAAATAGTTGCTATATATGCAGTGCTGAACATGAATTGTACACATACTGGTAAGCCACCATTAGTCTCAGCTAAATTTTGCTAAATATTTAGACATTGGATATATGACTCTTTGCATTTGATGAGTTTAATGCCAAAAAATCCCAGTGGCATTCACTGTTCCTGTTAGCATTGCACACATCAATACAGTATGACTCTTGCATTCATGGGAACAGTACTCACCATTTCATTTAACCACACCTGACCAAATATACCCTTGCTAAGCATTTTCTAAACCTTCCAGATGATTCTCTGGTTTAGTTCAACTGGACATTGACCACAGAGTTCTGCTAGAGAACCCAGTGATATTCAGAGAGGTATCCACTCCAGGCATGTCTTAGGTCCTCTACCATGATTCTTTAGTATATTTTCACTGGAAGTTATTCATTCGATACCCAGGTTGTTGCACATGCACATGGAGCCTAGAACATATCCTCATGGATATAAGAGGTTTGTACTGTATTCTTTGGGCTTCATTTATATATTTAATGTCCTGCTTTTCTCTCTAATGCAGTGGTTCCCAACCTTTTTTTGACCAGGGACCACTTGACCAGGAACTACTTGACCAGGGACCACTTTGATCATGGACCACTCTTCAACATTAGTAACAAAAGGGTTACAAATCATTTTTTGTCAACTTTAGACTCGGTTTCAGGTGCTGATTCTGAAAATTGCATTGGATAGACCACATCAGCTCTAGTTTCTGATACCGAACATATGCCATGGTCAGCAACGGCGAAAGAGTGGCAGGTGCCATGAAAGGAGCGGAAACACATTAAATTAAATTAAGAAAGAGGAAGGAGGTTCGTGGACCACTGGTGGTTCACAGCACACAGGTTAAGAACCACTGCTCTAAAGGGTTTCATTTTGGGCTTCTTCATTTCAAGACCTCTGGGCATTGTATCCTCCCATTCCTCTTTTGATTGAAACAGCATGGTCAAAATAACATCATAGTACTGGTTTTCTCGTTTACTGGCTCTCAGTCAATTTCTGGGCCAATTTCAAAGAGTTTTTTTCTTCTTTATGACCTGGGCACCTATACGACCTCCCCTTTCTAAACCTACTTATCCAGACCTTTCTGTCTTCAAGGGCCCTTTTCCAATGCCTCCGCCAAGTGATTTGTGTTATATAACCTCCTGAAGTCCTTTTCAGTGATAGACGCTGGCTTCAGAGTGCCTTCTCCAGACAGATCCTGTTGTCATTTAGTATTAAAACCATTTTAATTTTGCCACACCTTTTCATCTGACCTGGCTTTAAATTGTGTTTACTGTGTTTTGTTCTACCTTGTATTCTAGTTTTTGTTGAATTTTGGATTGTTTCCCTTCTTGCTGCACATTTCCATTAGAAATATGGAAATAGGAGTCGCCTTTGGGCTGATATGGGCAGGGTAGAAATAGCGTAAATAAATAAATAAATAAATACACGGCAACTTACAAATACTGAAGGACAATGAAGTTGGTTAGGTTGACTCAAAAGCTTTTTACCAATGGATTTTAACCACTAGCTGCTTAAACCAAATTTCTTTTGAAGCTAAAATGTCATTCTCAGAATCTTGGACAGAAGGCAAGAAATATGCAAGAAATAACACACACCCTTGGGTTGCTGAGTATTTTGTAACTGTGATGAGATTTGAGTATGTTTAAACATGTCAGGGTAAAAATAAACAAATAGAACTTGTTTGAAGTTTGTCATAAACTAGTTGTTCTCATCAGTGCTTAGCTAATAATCTTTATGCTCAGCTACTCTGTTCTTGTTTTACTTCTCATAATTCTCCTCATTTTGATAACTCTGTTCCTCTGGTGTCCCCTATCCATCTGGAAAATATATTCCTTATCATAACTGCGCTTCCCTGGAGGAAACAAGTGGCCAAAAAAAGGAACATGAAGAGGGAATTGAAAAAGACGATTTAGAGTTATAAATATTTTTAAGGACTTGGCAATGTACAGAGCCAAGCTGCTTCATTGGTGCCAAAAATATTAATTCCAGAAAGAGAGTTGTAACAAGAAGTCTAATGCTCCCATGTTGAACTGTTTACATAGAAAAACGATGTTGCAGAATCAAACAACAAAGATCTGGCTCCAAAAGCAGCACATCGAGATACAGAGTTCAGTTAATCCCTATTTCCCTCTCCCCAAAAGCCAATCACGTGGACTTGTATGAAGTGCATGAATTGAGCATGCTGGGATCCCACTGTTTCCCTCCATTTCTCCTTCAAAACTGTGAGTGGAAGAGATGTTGTATTATTTTCTATCACGATTTTAAGGAAGAAACTGAAGGAGAAAAGGATTTGAGTGAGAATTGTGTGTATCCTGGGAGTTTAGAGGTTCGGGAGAAGACCTTGCATGTTTACGTACATTTGATAAAGTTCTGATTACATTTTGGGGGAATTTTATATCCAAAAATAGCACTGAAAAAAAGGTATTTTTGTGAGTTGGAGTGTTTAGGGTGTGTTGGGGGGTTTAGGGTGGCTTTGAGAGTCTAAGGGCCACACTTTCCCCATCCTTGACATAGAAGTTTGCTTTTATTCTTCTCTCCACCAATCTCTGTCTTTTTTATTTCAAAAATTTAGGGTGAAAGCAATGAAGTAGGAACAATCTTACTGTTAATTGTTTAAGCAACTGGCAATCCAGGAGGTAGAGATGGACTTTGAAGTGAACCAAAAACTATTCGGGTAAACTAGTAACAAAAACACATTATTTCTTTGAACAGATACTTAAATAACAATAGGTACCTGGTGGCTAGCAAAGGGTAGGAATGAACAGGACTAAACCAGGCTTCCTTGATCCGTGGCATGCTCTCGTACATCAAGAGGTCCTTCTCAGTCAGAACTACAAGCACTGCCTTCCAATGCTTATCATTTTCCCCAACCACCTGGAGAAAAAGAAAAGGAAACATGAGCTTCAAGGTCAAAGAATGGTATTGGCAGATTGCAGCAGTCAGTAAGCATTGTGATATGAACAAGTAAGAATGAAATAATAATAATAATAATAATAATAATAATTGTATTTTTACCCACCTCTCCTCATGGCTCAAGGTGGGTTACAACATTGCTAAAACATACAATCATCTAAAACATTATGTAAAATACACATATTAAAACATATCTGTACAAAATACATAATAAAATACACACACACAAAAAGATTAAATATAAAATACAAGTTTTAAAAAGCAATACTGTATCTAGATGTGATCTGGATAAGACTGACTCTTGGAAAAAGGTAGAATATGAGTAAAGTAATTGATTGGTTGATTGGTTGGTTGATTGCATTAGCAGAGTACTGAGGGGCAAAAGATTAACCTCTTAAAAAATACATTCCAGGTTACTTCAGAGTAAGCAAGTAAATTAATCAATATGAATGCCACCACTGATAGCTATGTTTTTAAAGTTAATTATTAACTGGATCTAAACTTTACAGATCTCTGGAAGTGTGGAATTCCCAATCCAGGTGCCATTATCAGAGTGGCCTTGTCATTTATTCCAGACTCTCCAGGATCCCACATTTGCAGCAGCTGCCCAAAAACCAAGAAAAGGTTTGAGTGAATCTGGTTTAGTGAACTATATAAATGATATCTGAAATATTTGTATAAACATTAAACAAAACAAGGAGCATGGATTTTTGTTGTGATTTTGGTCTCCCCTACTATCTGACTAAATACAGACAATTCCCAAGTTATGAACAAAATTGGTTCTGGAAGTTTATTCTTAAGTTAAATGTTTTTGTAAATTGGAGCAGGTATATTTTTAGGTGTAACTCCAGTCATATATATACAGTAGAGTCTCGCTTATCCAATCTTCGCCTATCCGACATTCCGTCTTATCCGACGCTTTTATCCAACACCCTCCTTTTCCTCCAGCATTTCCCCTTCAGTTAAAGGAGCTCTCCCCAACTTTTTCTCCATTCCCAATAAGTGAAAAAGGCAAGACAAGGAGGAGGGGGGAGGAAAGGAAGAAAGAAGCAGGACCGGAAGCGGAAGCGCCTTCCCTCTGTGATTTCCACGCTCCTCTTCCACATCTGGGCACTTCCTGCTGGGTCACTCTAGCCCCGAGGTATTGCCTTGCCTTGACTTTTTGAGTTCGTGTTGTTAGTATTCTAGGTGCCTATCACCGAATCAGATGGGTAACAGTAGGAGACTCTGTATTATCCAACATTTTCTTTTATCTGGCATTCTGCTGGCCCATTTATGTTGGATAAACGAGACTCTACTGTCTCTCTCTGTGTGTGTTTTGGATAGCATAGGGAGGTGTTAATACTCCGGTGCTCTTCTTCAGAAGATTTCACTTCATTATACGTCCCTGTGAAAATTGGATCCTGAAAAAATGGCTTCTTGTGGAAACAAGGATTGGTGCTAAATCTTCAGTTGAGTTGCCTTTTCCCATGAGAACTCTATCAGGAGTGAATTTTCCTTTTTAGGGGTAGATTTCTCTCACTTCCTGTTGTCTCACCCATTCTTAACCATGAGTAACTTGTTAGTCAGATGTTTGTAACTCGGGGACTGTCCTATATTAAACAAGGAGTACATTGACGTATTATTGGAAAGAAAAGAAGTTATGGATTTCTGATTCGAGGGGTGCATCTACACCATAAAATGAATGCAATTTGTCACCACTTTAACTGCTGTGGCTTGACACTCTGGAATCTTGGGGGTTGTAGTTTAACAAGGTCTTTAGCCTTAGAAAAAGGTGACTCAGAGGTGATTTCCCACTGCCTTCCTTTGAAATATAGCCTACAGCACTTGGCATTCCTTGGCATCCTTCATTCATGTGCTAGAGATCTGGTGCCTTCAAGGTCACTTCTCCTCTCTTGAAAAACCTAGAGGTCTAACCCCTTCCAAAACCAGAAATTATTTACTCACCTTTATTACCTACACTAGACTATTCATTTAATTTTTACCCTGCCTTTCTCCTTGCACAGGGCCCAAGGTGGCACTGGCTACGTTATACGTCTAAATTATGCGTGGATTTATTCTGAAGCAAAAGATAATACTTGGGGAACTAAAACCTCTCAACTTGGAGCTTGAGTACTTTTTGTTTAAAAGAGAAATAGTTCAAGTTATGAATATAAAACAATAAAATTTAATTGGCAGTAGGAAATGAAGCTGCTGTGCAGGGAAGCATTGCACAAAACCGACACATTCTGTCCCTCTCCAAACTGTATTTATAACCACTCAAACTGACTGAAAGTGTGGCAGAAATTGCCAGCGCTGAACCTGATTAGCTAGGACAGCCATAAACACAAGATTTTGGTACTTCCTGCACAGCAGGAAATTGGGGCTGCATTACATCTTGAACCCTGATAGCAATGAAGGAGGCAATACTTGGAGAATTACTTCAAGAGGAAAATGAAAAGACATGAGCGGCTGCCGTTTTCATTTCTAATCTCTTCCTGATCCCAATATGCACAACAATACGGGCTTGTGTTGTTGCTATCAGATCTGGCCACTAGCCAAGGCATACAAAATTCCCCACAGGGCACAGTAGGAATGGCTGTTAAGTAGCTTACGAAGAAAACAAGCGATGCCAATTGAGAAGGGCAAAAAGGGAGGAAGATATTACACAGCTTCAGCTGGGGTGCCATTTTTGTGCTGGAGCGTGAATATCCCGGGAAAACACAGGAATTTGACAAGGTGACTAATGAACCCATAAATATAACTGTACAGAGCTTTAAACATAAATTGGAAGAAAATGTTCTGGGGTCAGGGTCACGACAGTAATGGTTGATACCAAGGGATCACTGTAGATATAGATTTCTGCATGAGTTGGAGCCCTGATCATCGTAGGAATGTTTTCTATCTACAGTAGAGTAGAGCAGTGCCAACGTTGTATATCAGATTATGGTAGGAAACAGAAGTAAAAATATATAGGATACTTTGGTAAAAATTTCAAAAATGTAAAAAATTACTTTTATTGTTGAAGGTAATACATCTCATTTAAAAGAGCAGATAGACAAAGTAAAGTTATGCAATTTTGGTAGAGGAGTCCCTAATGCTGACTCTCACATCTCTGTCTAACCTATGGGTCCCCAGAGGTTTTGGCCTTCAACTCCCAGAAATCCTAACAGCTGGTAAACTGTCTGGGATTTCTGAGATTTGAGAACCACTGGTTTAAGGCAACTTGAGGCACAGAAGACTCATTATGCTCCCTTCTGAAAAATAGGGTTACAAAGCACTAAATATTTTGTTAAATAAGGGCAAAACAACCTCTAAATGGGAAGAATAAGCTCTTTGAGCTCTAAGAAAATGGGTAAAACAAGACAATAGAGTTACCTCTGTTCTCAATTGCTCTATATGTACAATTGTTAATGCTTCTTCACTTCCAGCAATCAAACGGTTGGCACAGAGGTTTGTTGTTGTTTATTCGTTCAGTCACTTCCAACTCTTTGTGACCTCATTTACCAGCCCAAGCCAGAGCTCCTTGTCAGCCATTGCCACCCACATCTCCTTCAAGGTCAAGACAGTCACTTCAAGGATACCATCCATCCATCTTGCCCTTGGTCAGCCACTCTTCCTTTTTCCTTCCATTTTCCTCAGCATCATTGTCTTCTCCAAGCTTTCCTGCCTTCTCATGATGTGGTCAAAGTACTTCATCTTTGCCACTAATATCCTTCTCTCCAACGAGCAGTCAGGCTTTATTTCCTGGGGTATGGACTGGTTTGATCTTCTTACGGTCCAAGGCACTCTCAGAATTTTCCTCCAATACCACAGCCCAAAAGCATCTATCTTCCTTCGCTCAGCCTTCCTAACAGTCCAGCTCTTGCATCCATAGCTTACTCTGGGGAATATCATTGCTTTAACTATGTGGATCTTTCTTGCCAGTGTGATGTCTCTACTCTTCACTATTTCATTGAGGACCACACTACAAATCAACATCTGTAATGGTGTACCTATGCAGCCAGTACTCCATATTCACAGATTCTGTATCAATGAATTCAATCAATCCATGTCTTATAGATATTTTTCTTAAAATTCCAAAAAGCAAAACTTGATTTTGCCATCTTTTATAAGGGGCGCAATTTTACTATGCCATTGTACATGCTGGGACTTGAGCATTCACAGATTTTGGTAATCCACAGAGGGTCCTGGAATCAAATCCCAGCAGATACCAAGGGCTCACTGTACATATGCCTTTCTGCATGAGTTAGAACTCTGATCATAGAGTTCTCCAGCTGGCACAGAGGAACACACAAGAAATGTAAGAATAGTGGCAAGATTTTTCATCCTTGTTGGACTACGATTCTGAAATTGAAATCCCTGCTCAACCATGAAAACCCATGGAGTGACCTCAAGCAAGTCACATAGCCTCAGCCCCTGTAACCCTTAGGATCACCATAAACTGGAAATGACTTGAAGGCAAACAATTACAACAAATTATTCCTCCCACAATAAGAGATTCAATGTATTCTAATGATTATGATATTCAACTAGGATTTCGGAGATCTCAATTCAAACGATAATATGTACTTGATTACATTGGCCCAGTTTCTTGCTCTTGCTGTGATGCCATAATTGCACCTGTATAGGTGAGGGTGCCAAGAATAAAATGACCATAATTGATGCAAAACTGGGAAAGGGATGTCAGTGAAAACCACTTCTGCCATATGAAAAAGCTACTTGGCTGCCTACGAGAAACTTTGGGAAGAGAGATGGCTTTTTTCTATTTTTCCCTTACTGCTGTTGCACTTAATTCTAAAAATAACCCTATTCTGATGGAACAGAGCATTCACGTCCTTAAATTACCAAAACATTTCTGTTTTGGTAATCTGACATGGGTTAATCTGATTTGTGCTGGCTGAACAGCTGACCTGAAGGTTAGTGGTTCAAATCCGTGAGATGGGGTGAGCTCCTGTCTGTCCGCTCCAGCTTCTCATGTGAGGAAATGAAACAAGTCCCCCACAGGGCGGCAAAACATTGGGGCATCTCCTGGGCAATGTCCTTGCAGATGGCCAATTTTCTCACACCAGAAGCGACTTGCAATTTCTCAAGTCGCTTCTGACACAAAAAGGAATCTACCTCACATGGTTGTTGGGGAAATAGAAGGGAAAAGGAGGATGGCCACATATACTTTCTTGCTCTCACTGGCAAAACAGATCGAATATAAACATAAAGAATGAAACAATAAAATAAGAAAAAAATAAAATGTGTTTTCTACGGTCATAATAAGCTATGGCATTTTCCGCAGAAGCAATTTCTTATGTATTTATGATGAAGCACCTTCAAAACTCTTGGCATTTGGGTGAGCAGGGAAGTCTGTCAGAGTCAAGATCCTTCAGTTGCTTGGCTTATGAGAGATGACAAGATCGCAAGCTGCAAAAGTGACACCTACCTTCCTATTAAATTTAATCAATTAACTGAGATAAATATCCAGCCTTCCCCAACTTGCAAGTGGTGACAGACAACTCTTGACGTTTAGCACATGTTTATGCAATGCAACAGTCATTTCATTTTTTAAAAAAAATTCTTCTGCTACCTGGCATTTATGCAGAGTTCTGAATTAGATATGCATACCAGAAATGGATAGAGTGCAAAGCTGTATTCTTTCTTCCAGATTACTCAACGATGGAAGATTGCTGAGGCTGTCAATCTATCAATGGAAATCCTATTAACAAATTACATGCTATCTGCAATGGGGACATGAAAGTTTAAGGCTTTCAACTTGCATTTCTAATCTTGTGGGGTTTTTTCTATTTTTTGTTCCACGCTTCATTGTCTCTATGGCAAGCCTTTTTCTACTTTCTCTTTATCTCTTTTCTCTTCCCCACCCCCCATCTATATAAATAAAAATGTAAATGTCCATTTGAGAACGACCTCAAATCTCCCAAAATACTTTACCGATTGCCTCAAAAGTTGGACACAATGTAGCATTCGAACAGGTGAATGCTTTAATGTACTCACACACCTACTATTATATAGCTGTCACAACTGTGTCAGGTAAAAATATGCTTGGCATCAAAAACAGCGCCATCTGCTGGATGTCCAAGCAACACATTGCAAAGTGACCCAGAAAGAGTTTCAAAAGATGTACAAGATAAATGTTGAAAGTGTGAAGATAAAATTGGGACATTTTGCCACCTGTGAGCAATACTGGCCTCAGACACATGGGTTGTTAGAGGCTATTACTGACATGACATTCCAGAAAAAAGAAATGATGGGTGAACTGGAAAGGAAACATGGAGAGATCAACCATCACTTGATGACAATGATAAAACTTTATGCTCAACAATTGAAAGCATTGTCATTTCCAAAGATAGAACACCAATTGGTGAAAACTCATGAAATGGAAGAAATTGTTAAACTAACAATATAAATGAAAGAGAAATCCTTGACCAATTAGAAGAATAGTTGTAAATAATTTTCAAATGTTTTGAAAGGTAGGGTAATATAGTAACTGCTGAAAAAAACCACATTCAAATAGAAGTAGAAAAATTGTTTTCATTTAAAGGAAGTTTATCAAATAGTGGAACAGAACCACTAATGGAGAGGCTGTTTGTAAATAGTTTAGTTTTATAATTTAGTTTGCCTGTGTTTTGTTTTGTTATGTTATGTTTTTCTGTATATTTTATACATAACAAATATTTCAGGGGTAGTTTTGTTTGAGAGTGTTCAATAACAATATTTGAAAAAATAAATCTACTCTCTTAGCCAGATTTCTTTTAAAAACCATCTTACTGGTCATGAGTCATTTGAGGTAACAGGTGCCATTTGGTTCCTATTTTAAATATCTGGGAGATCTGTTCATACTTTTGGATGCGATCCCAAACCGCATCCCAACCCTGCTGGTTATTCTAGTAAATATTCAAGGCAGCTGTGGGAAACGCCTCTGAAATGTGCAAGAAGCAATTCAGACTTAAAACTATTTTGTTGAAAAAGCATGCCCCTCTGGAGCTCAGGGAGAGCTTTCTCTTTTCTTTATGGTATAGTGGTTTGAGTGCTGGACTATGACTCTGGAGACAAAGGGTCCATCCAGACAGGCTGTTATCCCAGGAGCATCTGCATTTTAAAAATGTGGATGGTTCCTGAACCCATCTACACACATTCGAGAAAGTGTGTGCTTTATGGGGTGGGTGTACAGATGATCTTCAGGGACTTCCCGGGAGAAAACCCAGACACTCTAATCCAGGGGTCCACAAACTTTTTAAACAGAGGGCCAGGTCATAGTGCCTCAAACTGTTGGAGGGCTGGATTATAATTTGAAAAAAAAATGAATGAATTCTTATGCACAGTGCACTTATCATATTTGTAGTGCAAAAACACTTTAGAACAATACAATAATTAAAGTTAAGAACAATTTTAACAAATATAAACTTATTAGTATTTCATTGGGAAGTGTGGGTCTGCTTTTGGCTGATGAGATAGGATTGTTTTTGTTGTTGTTGTGTGCTTTCAAGTCATTTCAGACTTAGGTTGACCCTGAGCGAGGGCCGGGTAAATGACCTTGGAGGGCCATATTCGGCCCCCGGGTCATAGTTTGAAGACCCCTGCTCTAATCCCCTCCTCCAAAGCCCTAAAAAGGCCTTTAAAAAACATAAGTACTTACCCAGCCTACATTAGAGAGCTGCTGGAGATCTCTTGGTGCATTGAAATGATGCTCTAGGACAATGGTTCTCAACCTGTGGGTCCCCAGATGTTTTGGCCTACAACTCCCAGAAATCCCAGCCAGTTTACCAGCTGTTAGGATTTCTGGGAATTGAAGGCCAAAACATCTGGGGATCCACAGGTTGAGAACCACTGCTCTAGGCAAAAGAGGGGCAGGAGCAATCCCCCCTTTTTTTCCTGGCAGCTCTCTAATGAAGGCCAGGTAAGTACTTTTGTTTTTTAAAAGGCTTTTGGGTAGGGGGTTGGCACCTGAGATACATCTCTCAGGACAATATTGAGGTTCTCATTATAAAAGCCAGTCTCCTTGGAAAGTATTTATTTATTTAGTTACAATATTTATAGCCCACCTTTCTCAGACATACGGCGACTTAAGGAGGGTTACAGATTGGCACCGTTAAAACTGCTAAAGCATATACTTATCGGTGTCATCTTGTTAAAAATGTTATCCAGTAACATTGTCTGGCCATTCCATGTTCATCATTCATAGTTCTGTGTTATCTATTCCACTGCATTCTCAAAAGCTTGCTCAAAGAGCCAGGTCTTTATTTCGGAAAGTCAGGAGGGAGGGGGCTGATCTAATATCCCTGGGGAGGGAGTTTCATAGCCGCAGGGCCACCACTGAGAAGGTCCTGTCTTTCATCTCTGCCAATCGCACTTGCGAGGCAGGCGGGATTGAGAGCAGTAGATGATCAAGGGTTTCCAGTGCTTGGCTCTCAACTCTCTATACTCTCTTTAAGACCAGTATAGTTCAACTGTCTAAAAACCCCAACAAATTCTGCTTAATTGAACCATGGAGTTTCTTCACAGCTTCTCTGGTATGAAGATGCTATACATATTTTCTCTGTCCTTTTTCAGGGTAAAAAACTAGTTTGTATGTTGAAAGTTCAAAGTTCAATCTCTAACATCTCTACTTCAGTCTTTTTTTAAAAACATTTTTATTATGTTTATTTCAGCTCTTTCATGCTCTTCTTGCTTCTGTATCCATAAACAACATCCTTAATTTGATGCCGCTGCTTGCTGCCTTGGAATCATCAGGGTTGCGGATTAATTCCTTAATATATTTGTGCTTGTTTGAAGCCATCTCACATCTCTACTTCAGTCTTTGAAATGATCCCTTCTCAAATTTCCAAGGTTCACTCTCAGACAGAGTTAACAATGCTAGGTTAAAATGGGTAGAGGATAAGGGGAGCATCCAGGTTTTATTGGAATGCAATTCCCATCAGCCCCATTCAGCACAGCTACCAGTGAGGAGTTATGGGAGTTGCAGTATGTGGAGGGTGTATATTACCCATCCACATACTAGATATCCTCATGATTTGCCTCAATTTAAGACAATATGCTGTGTGCCAAACAAATGGAATCAGTTGATAAATCTTCAGCCTCTGTCCACACTGTGCTGTCAGTTGTGATGCCTCACATCCTCTTTTTCCCACATGATTCAATGATCTTGTCAACTATGTTGATTTCTGAATTCATTCTCAATTGGAATGGATGCTCTTATTAGAACACAAGCCATGAAGAGAGAAAATTATAGAATATGATGTCTAACAGTACCAGAATAAAGTCTGCATGCTCTAATCCATAGTTTGGGACAGGTACGGATGGCAATGTGTCTGAAATGTTTGGGCTGGTACTGACAAATACCCTGTGCTACTATCTGTCTGCTGCTTTTTGAACCTCTGTACTCTTCCATGTTCAAAATTCCTAGCTTTTTCTTGATCAGGGTAAGATTGAGGGGAGACAGTTTCACACAGCATGCTCCTTCAAAGGCATCTTTCACTACTTGTTGCTTATTTGTTCCTAAAATATACTAGATCCATTGTAATAACCTTCCATTCATCCCTCTGTATGATGCCTGGTTGCTCATATGTTCAAATGGTTTCTTCGCCATGTATCCTCCTTCAACAGGTTTCATGAGGCAGACATCAACTGAGCGAGGCCAAAGGTCCCAGGTTCAAACATTCATGATGTCACTACTTAAAGGATTTCAGATAACAGAGCTGAAAAAAAAGAGTCTCTGAATAAGATTCTGGAGAGCTCCAGTTTGAAGTAATTCTGAACTGGGCCTGATAACACTTCTCTTTCTTTCTGATGGCTGCTTTTAATCTGCCTGCCCTACTTGTCCCCCTTCAAGTTCCACATATGCCCCTGGCTTCATGTCCCACTTTCTGGCTTCATGTAGATATGGAGTTTATTCACAAAGCTTTGGGAGAACTTAGCCAACATTCATTTGCTGCCTTGGGCCTTTCAGTTTCCATTCCTCCTCCAAGATGCAAGATTATTGGGTTCTTATCAGTCATTTGGAGCAGCCACAGCAGCCTGGAACAAGCATCTGGCAGGGCAGCGTTGTGCCTCTTCTAACCTTTTGCGTTTCCAAGTACATCCTGCTGCCGTCAGATTATTTCAGCTCAGACCCATTCCTCCTTTCTTGTGTGGTTAGCCATGCACTGTTTGTTTTCTTTTCCTAATCCTTAAATTGAAGTAAATGGGAGAGAGGAGAACATTGTGTATGTTGGGATCTGAGCCCAGGGCTAGCTGGGCTGTGGTTAAAGCAGCTCATGGCTGATAGAGGCAACACAAGAATCATTTATCTCACTAATCCCAGTCCTAGCTAGATCTTGAAAGCTTTTAACTACAATTTCCTGCACTCTTTGGTTCAGATATGGTCTATTTCATACATAACACTACACAGGAGAGAGGAAATATATGGCCTTTAAGATGAGGTTTGGCTGAAACCTCCATGTTCCTTCACCATTAACTTTGCTGATCACAACTGATAGAAGTTACACATTTCCTATCTGTGATTTTTAGGAAACTTAAACCCTTTGTGACAGCAGGACTGAATACCGACAGGTTGGAGATTTGAATCCGGGGAGAGTGTGGATGAGCTCCCTTTGTCAGCTCCAGTTCCCCATGCGGGGACATGAAAGAATGTGTTCTCTATGATCATGGGTGTTCTCTCCCACAAGGATGGTAAAACATCAAAACATCTGGGTGTCACCTGGGCAACGTTCTTGCAGACAACCAATTCTCTCATACCAGAAGCAACTTGCAGTTTCTCAACCTGTACCCTACGAACTTCTCCTCCTTTTGTGTGGCCATTTCTAGAATATATGTGATGGGCACATTTCTAGAATATAGAAGGAAGCATTTTCCCATTTCCCATTCCTCTGGAGGGCTGTAGAATATTATTACAGCTGCCATTATTGGCAGCAAGAAGTGATGACGCATAAGCTACAATACAGTGGCGTGGCCTGTTTCATGTCTGGAGACCCAACAAAAAACAGTATTTTACAGTCTCACTAATGAGCCCATTTCCCTCCTCTTCTCCCCATCCATTTAATCAAAACACCTTTTCCCATTCTGATTGGTAAAATGTGGCAGCAAAATTCAGGAACAGGCATTTAAGCTCAGCTCTCTTTGCAGCTGACACTTGAAAAATCTATAATAGTGTCAACCAGGTCATAGGCTAAAGTGGTGATCCTTTCTGTAATTGGTCTCCAAGTCCTACATGAAAGATCCATCATTTAATAAGAAAAACTCTATTTCATTCTGTAAACTGAAGCTGTCTCGTGACCTGGGTGGCATAAAAAATATTCTACTGGCAGACAGGCACGTATTCACCAAGAAGTCCTTAATTTTAAGCATGTTCTTGGTAAGCATCTGGGTAGTTCACCTTTATATATACACTCTGCTTTAAAAATATATTTGGCCTCTGATCCCTAATTTGCACTTGGTGTGGTGTTGGGTACAATAGAATACTTTCCGCTTTGGCTAAGCAAGGATCTTTGCAAGAGATGATGGGCAAAAAACTATATCAAACTGATTCAGTCTGCAGCATACAGGGAGTGAATGGAAGGGTCCCTTTCCAGCCTGCAAGGAGCTCATGTGCTCCCCAGAGGTGAGGAATTATGATTTATGTTTACTTCACAACATGCTTATCAATTTTTCCCAAAGCTTGAGGATGTTGTATATATACAGGTGGCTTTGGAACAGAGCACAAAACTAACAGATTAGCCCTTTGTGCCCTGCCCAAGAAGTGACTTCTGCATATGGAATTCTATAACTTTGCTCCCCAGAAGTGGGGGATCACAAAGAATTTCTGCATTCATATATTACATTCAGCCAGAACTTGGCATCACTACCACTGCTGCCCTTCACCGTTTAACTATTAGGGACTTGACCATCCACATTTTGAGTATCCACATACACGTAATGTGTTTGTGGTTTCTGGAAACAAACTCCTCCAGCACATAATGAGGACCCATTGTAACCAAGATCCGAAGACATTCCTGGGATAGGTTGCTGTGAGTTTTCCAGGCTATATAGCCATGTTCAAAAAACATTCTGTCATGACATTTTGTCCACATCTATGACAGGCATCCTCAGAAGTTGAGGGGTCTGTTGGAAACTAGGCAAGTGAGGTTTATATATCTGTGGAAAAATGTCCAGGATGGGACATTAAGAACTCTTGTCTGCTTGAGGGAAGTGTGAATATTGCAAATGGCCACCTTAATTGGTGTTCAATGGCTCTGCAGCTTCAAAGTCTGGCTGGTTGCTGCCTGGAAGAATCCTTTGTTGGGAGGTGTTAGCTGGCCCTGATTGATTCATGTCTGGAATTCTCCTGTTTTTGAGTGTTGCCCTTTATTCGCTGTCTTAAAGCTTTTTAATACTAATAGCCAGATTTTGTTCATGTTCATGGTTTCCTCCGTTATGTTGAAATAGTTCACATGCTTGTGGATTTCAGTGACTTCTCTGTGTAGTCTGACATGGTTGTTGTTAGAGTGGTCCAGCATTTCTATGTTCTCAAATAATATTTCTGGGATGTTTCTTGCATTTTTTTGAATTAAAAAAATCATTATTATTATTCTCCAAATGAAGGGTCAGATTAAACTGGTAAATATGGGTGGGAAATTAGATTATACTGACAGGTATACCTTATCATACAGCACCCTGAATATGGCAATGTCTTTGTGCATGGCACACCCTTGCCCTCCAGTTATCTTATTGCTATCAGGAGTCTTCTGTCTGATGACACCAAGAAAAGTGCCCATCTGTTTTCACCAGATTTCCAAATTTAATGACATAAATAAATTGGATGTCTTGTCCGCGATGTGAAATCTACCAAGATGCCTCATAACACGAAAACAATGCCTTAACAGCATACTTAAATAAATGCATTGTGTTGCAACATCGAATGTTGAGGTTCCTTCCTATTTCACAGACCATAAATTTGTTCTATGAAGTAGCCTTTTTTTTAAAAAAAAGGTGATAAAAGAACAAGGGACAGAAAATGGCTTGTTTTCCCTTCCTTGATTATTCTGCACAAGCTGTAAACCTGCATTCTGTGTTGCTGTTTCAATGGCCCACTTCAATTAAGGTACCAGCATGGTGTGTATGTTTCTTTCCCTTTTTTTCTTTCAAAGCCGCAGGGGTGTTTTTGCAGTGTGTTTTGCATCTAAACCACCTGAGGTCTGAGGTTAATGTGCACACCATACAACTCATTAGCTGCACATTAACTGGTCAAGCCAAAAAATATTTCTCCTTCCAGTGTGATTGATCCAACAATGTCTTTGGTCTTGGGACTCATTCTCCAACGAGTTTATCAAAAATGCAAAGGTCAGCACCCTGGCAGAATGTTTTTTGCTGCACATGTTGAAAGAGTTTGCTTCTCAAACTAATCACCAGGGAAGATAAGAATGACAACTAATACAGAGCCTCATTAAAAATTGAGGAGAAAGATGGGGAGGGAAAGAGATGCTGTTTTTACCCATCCCGCACTACTTCTAGTACTTTTTTCTATAATACATTCAGAAATCTGCTTTATGCCAGGCCAGGCCAGGTCAAGGCCACGCCAATTTAGCTCAGTGCTTTCTCTTTGTCTATACAACTTAGCCCTGTATTCTCTGTTATCCCTTAGGCTCAGTCCTCTCTATTTATCTACTTAACACGGTCTCTGACATCTATCTAGTTCTAGAATCATAGAATCAAAGAGTTGGAAGAGACCTCATGGGCCATCCAGTCCAACCCCCTGCCAAGAAGCAGGAATATTGCATTCAAATCACCCCTGACAGATGGGCATCCAGCCTCTGTTTAAAAGCTTCCAAAGAAGGAGCCTCCACCACACTCCGGGGCAGAGAGTTCCACTGCTGAACGGCTCTCACAGTCAGGAAGTTCTTCCTCATGTTCAGATGGAATCTCCTCTCTTGTAGTTTGAAGCCATTGTTCCGCGTCCTAGTCTCCAGGGAAGCAGAAAACAAGCTTGCTCCCTCCTCCCTGTGGCTTCCTCTCACATATTTATACATGGCTATCATATCCCCTCTCAGCCTTCTCTTCTTCAGGCTAAACATGCCCAGCTCCTTAAGCCGCTCCTCATAGGGCTTGTTCTCCAGACCTTTTATCATTTTAGTCGCTCTCCTCTGGACACATTCCAGCTTGTCAATATCTCTCTTGAATTGTGGTGCCCAGAATTGGACACAATATTCCAGGTGTGGTCTAACCAAAGCAGAATAGAGGGGTAGCATTACTTCCCTAGATCTAGACACTATGCTCCTATTGATGCAGGCCAAAATCCCATTGGCTTTTTTTGCTGCCACATCACATTGTTGGCTCATGTTTAACTTGTTGTCCACGAGGACTCCAAGATCTTTTACACACGTACAAATCTGTTCGATTTGTCCACCTAACATGATCTCTGATATCCAGTTATCACTGTTCTCCTGGTTTCTGTGATCCATCCAGCACACTTGTATTTGTCCACCAAGCCCAATCTCTGTTGTTCTCATCTAGCCCAGGTCTCTCAATTTGGCCACTTAGCCTAGCCTCTGTTATCCACCTAGCCCAGGTGTCTTTGTTTGCCATCTAGCTTGGAGTTTCTATGTATCCAACTAGCCTATAATTCTCTGCTTGTCCCCTTAACCTGTTACTCTGTATATTGCTTCATCTAGCTTGGTCTATTTGTCCATGAAGTCCAACACTGCATGAACACCAAGCACAAAGTAGTTGCACATAATAACATCCTTCATAAACTTCCTGGCAGTGCATGGGGAGTAGATCCAACATTAATAAGAACATCAGCCCAGGCCTTGTCTTACTCAACTTCTGAGTATGCCTGCCCTGTTTGGTATAAATCTGCTCACATGAAGCAGGTGAACATAGCACTGAACGAAACATGCAGAATAATCACAGGATGTCTCAAATGTACACATGTTGATAGACTCTACATGCTAGCTAGCATTGCACTCCCCCACCCCCAATGTTGCTGTTAACTGTGAGATAAATAAAGTTGAATATTGTGAAAGCCACCCACTGCATGGCTATCAGCCTCCTTCCAGTAGACTCAAATCCAGGAAAAGCTTCATGAGAACCATAACTCCTCTTAATGTGCCCTTTGCAACAGCAAGAGCATCTAAATCAAGAAATCTCAATTATATGGTCTTCCTCCAGGGGCAAACCAAGAATGATCAACTTGGAAGTCCCTGAACAGACTCAGAAGTGGAGTGAGCAGATCAAAAGACACCCTGATAAAATGGAACTACCTAGAAGAATTCTCCACCTTGTGCAACTGTGAAGCAGAACAAACAACTCTGCACTTCTATGCTTGTCCACAATGCCCTGCCTCATGTACAAAGGGAGAATTTTTTAAAGCTACAGACAATGTGGTCACTGTTGCCCAGTTTTGGTCAAAAATGATTTAGCCACTTGTGCTCCTTCTATTTTTATCAGTCTTATACTTATTTATGCAATGCTTTTGACATGAAATAAATAAATAAGTCCAATGTTCCTGCTTTGTCACTGGTAATGCCTCTGAAGTCTCAGGAGTCTTCCTTATCATTTGGCACCTGTTAACATTGTGTTGAGCTACTTCAGCAGCTCTGGGGACCTGTTCCTCATCTATGGTACCTTTATATGTGCAAATCAAGTGTTCTGTTTGTTATTACCTGGGTGGGTTTCTATTGCTGTACAGAATCCAAAACTTCAAAAATACCTTTACAGACAAGATAATTGTGCTTGCTTGGGGATTAATTGAAAAGTGTAGACACAGGCAGTGTGGCAAAAATTCAATAGTAGAATAGGCTAAAACCGGTTTCTGCAGAAGAAGTTGCACAGCGAAAGTTGCACAGTACACATAGTGTATACACAGCGAGAAACTAATTATAAAGGAAGAAACATTGTCTATGGAAAGAGTGAGAATCATGCAGAGGTTGCTAGCTTGTAGCTCCCACCTTTTCTCATCACTGCCGATATTAGTCACAACTGATGTAAATATGTAGATCTCCAGGACCATCTAGAATACTGCATGATTTCCATCCCTGATCTATAGACATCTCCAGTACAAAATGAAGCATGTCTATATGTATCCGTTGCTGGGAACTGTGCAGTGTCTCTTAAGTTCTCTGATTTGAGGGACCAGCATAGTTACCATGCTGTTTTATTGTTTTAATGATTGTTTTATTACTCATGGATGTATGTTTTAATTTAATTTATGTCTAATTGTAGTGTATAATTGTAATTGTTTGTACTGGCATTGAATTTTTGCCATTACTTATGTGTAAACTGCTTTGAGTCCCCCTCAGGGTGAGAAAAGCGGTATACAAATACTGTAAATAAATAAATAAATAAAATTATCTGCTGAATTGTATGGTTTTCACAGGCAACTAAAATGGATGAAATGGACACTTGTTAAATATTGTTGCTGCTGTACCAAAATGTTCCTTCTCTCTGTGTTTCACTTGTTCTTACATCATAAGTACCCCACTGTAAGGTTGCAATGAGAGCTACACAGAGACAAAAACACATGTATACATATCCACAATATTTTGACAAATGGTACAACTGAAAATATGTAATTGTAGGTTCAAAAGAAATAAATCTTGCCAATCCACTATGGCAGAATTTCATTTAGAGAAGGAATTCCCCAACTTTGTTATTGACAAACATAAGAAAGCTGGAAAACTCATTATTGTTTTTCAAGAAATAACAAAATTGTGGTCTTGCAAGCAATCAAAAGGCCACAAGTTTGATACAGAAGTCTTGGTTGAAACAACAATGACACAAACAGGAAAATACATTCCCTAGTTTCTTTGCAGTTAAGTATTTCTGATACTCGGTACTCCTTACAACTCTAATTTAATTGATCTCAAGAAGAACTGTCTGGCATAGGTCACGTAAAGTTGAAGGTGAGCGACAGCCATGTGATGCATACCAGACAAAGGGCAACCCCCCTAAGCATTACCAAGTGTTATGAAAGCATCACACTTTGGCATCAGCTTACAGTTCTGAGTACCATCCAAGTTCCATTCCTGTTGAAACCCTAAATGGGCAAAGAGCTCAGTAGCCACAGGGATGGACTTTCTTTTGCAAAGCAGTTCATGAAGAAAGCTGAGTCTGAGGACCTGGGACATTAAGAACAGCTGAGATACCTTTAAGTTTCAATGGGATCATTGTAACTATTTATAATACCACCATCTCCAACAGCAGACCCTGAACAGTCAATAAATATGAAAAATATTTGCTGTCCTGTAATTAAACATTGCATCATATTTTCTAGAAAGATGCCAAGCATTGATCCCATTTGCAAATGTTCAACCCTTCCAGGTATACCTTTAAGACTCCAGAGTCAACCCAAACATGCATTAGAAAAATGGCAAGAAGCTGAAAGAAAACCACAGAGTCCAGATTTCAGAATATGTTAAGCCACAGAACCACAATTTTTAATACAACCAAATAGTAGCCTTGTTTGTTGCATAACTAACAATTAACATATTACCAAACAGAATGCCCCCCAAAAATGGGCAGGGTGGGGAGGAGAGAGACTTTGGAGGGGAGGCTTGCATTGGTATCTCTTTTCAACCTTTTGGCTTGACCAGCTGGGGCACTTGCAAGGTCTTCAGTTAAAATACAGCCTGCAGGGCATACTAGAAATTTAATGTGGGACCGTGGGGCACCCCAATCCTGTTTTCACTGGTTATAAGATTTCAACAAGTTAAAAAAGTATAATTTGCTATAGTTAAATGAATACAATTATTTGTTAATGGCCACATCAGCAATAAATTGACAGATTTAGAATGACTGGATGAATGTGGGATAGTCTACATCAATGTATAGGTCACATGGCAGGTATGGTATTTTCTTTGGGAGATCTGAGAGGAGTGTCCAGATTTGTTTTTCGTACACCGGACACAATAGTTTGTGCCTGATTGAGAACTGAACCTGATGCTCAATTTGAGGAACATCTGAGCACTCAAAGAAATAGACTTTCATCTGACAGCGCAGTTTAAAATAGCAAATAATGATACAATATCATCATCAGATACAGAAGTTTGTATGAAAATGTGACTTTTATTTCCTGCGAGGGTCTATGACTGAAATAAAGGGTTTGATTTAATTATCAGGTACATTTTACTGAACTCTACATGCATATCACGCATATTGTAGACCAGTGTTTCTCAACTGGGGGTCGGGACCCCTGGAGGGGTCACGAGGAGGTATCAGAGGGGTCACCAAAGACCACCGGAAAACACAGTATTTTCTGTTGGTCATGGAGGTTCTGTGTGGGAAGTTTGGCCCAATTCAATCATTGGTAGGGTTCATAATGCTCTTTGATTATGAACTATAATCCCAGCAACTACAACTCTCATAGGTCAAGGTCTATTTTCCCCAAACTCCATCAGTATTCACATTTGGGCATATTGAGAATGCATGCCAAATTTGGTCCAGATCCATCATTGTTTGAGTCCACCGTGCTCTCTGGATGTAGGTGAACTACAACTCCCAAACACAATGTCAATGCCCACCAAACCCTTCCAGTATTTTCTGTGGGTCATGGGAGTTCTGTGTGCCAAGTTTGATTCAATTCCATCGTTGGTAGAGTTAGAATGCTCTTTGATTGTAGGTGAACTATAAATCCCCGCAACTACAACTCCCACAGGACAAAATCAATACCCTCCCCCAATCCCACGAGTATTTAAATTTGGGTGTATTGGGTATTTGTGCCAAATTTGGTCCAGTGTATGAAAATACACTCTACATATCAGATATTTATATTATGATTCATAACAGTAAACAAAATGACAGTTATGAAGTCGCAACAAAACTAATTTTATGGTTGGGGGTCACCACCATATGAGGAAGCGTATGAAGGGGTCGTGGCGTTAGGAAGGTTGAGAACCACTGTTGTAGACTATATGAATTGGGCCAATATAAGTGCCACACAACCTTCTGAGACTCCATGAAGAAACAACTGATAATTAATAAAACATAGGACCTCATCCCATGAGAAGGGAGAAAGCAGAGGGAACCATCTTGCCCCATTCCATCATGTCTTTCCCTGTCTTGTAGAATGGCCCACCTTCCCTCACCCTTACTGCGCAGATGCCTTGTCTTTCCCCCACTTTTCTTCCTTTGGAATCAGGTAACACCCACCTTGTGAAGACAGGGGTAGGGCTACATTTCCATACACAGCAGAAACACAGCCCCACAGAGTCCCACCAGAAGTGCCCTTATGTCACGTGATGACCTCCATGGGGCTTCATTTCCAAAGCACATGGATACTCTTTACTAAACCCATCTGAAGAAGTCCACAATGAAGACTGCTCAAGTGAAACAAAATGTTAGATTCTCAATTTATCTCTACAAAACGGTTTTGACAAAACCAAGAGAGAGTGTTGAAGAGAAGAGGACTTTACCTTTTTGGCCAGCCACCCTAGATGCCTAATCTCTCGGCCTCCAGCAATTCCATTCTTCCCCAGCTGATCTCTGACTTCGGAGATGACCTTGGGAATGAGCTCACTGACACAAGAGTGGATTGCCTGAAACCAGGCCTGGGCGGTGGCTGAATCCTTGCTCCGTAAAACCAGAGTGTGTTTGGCATCAGGAGAATGAACCTCCACAAGCCTAGAGAAGAAGAGGAAAACAAAGAGCTTACCCCAAAGAGCTTACACTTTTATCAATAGGGCAATCAATACAATGCTCTCACTTTTCAAGAAATATGAGGGAACAGGAGCTGCTATGTAGCCTTTTAACAATGAGTCCACTGAAGCATCCCTGAAAAGAAATACTATTGTAGATATATCTGTACGTATTTTTTCTGCCTAGCTTACAAAATACATAAATATACTGGATATAGTCATGGGCATGCTGTGTCAATGCTCCATCTATAATGAGAAGGTGCCAATTGAAGAATGAATTCCAACTATTTAAATTTGGATTTTTCTTTATTTGCAAGCCTGATTGGATTCCCATCTGAAAACATAACATTATGTTTATCTACCATTTGGTGATATAATTTCTCTTTTCAATTCTCCCTAGCTTGGAAATATTTAAGGCAGTGCCCCAGCTGTGTTTATCCACCCACTCTGCCACAGTCATGTAAACACTGCAAGCAGAACAGTTTTTGATGAAAGCCTGCCTTGACCCAAAGGAATTACACATCTAAGCACAAGATGGCTGCCTTCCTATATGAGCCATTCTCGCTTGACCATCCATATGAATGATATCACATTTTCTCAGGAGCCATTTGGCTGACCTCATAACTATAAAATAAAAGAAAACAAAATATCTATAAAAGCCCTGCTGCCAACGGAAAATATTGCAGCATTTCTCTGTCCTGCTAACAAAAACTAACACTTTGGAAGTGCCGTCCTTGAGTCCTGCTACAGGAAGGACAAAATGCCACTCCAGTTCTTTGGTAGGATGATTCCAAAGTATAATTTCAAGCAAAGCATTACACTAAGGGTGCATCTACAAAATGGAATTAATCCAGTTTGACACCACTTTAATACTCATGGCTGAATGTTATGGAGTCATGGGATATGTAGTTTTGTGAGGGACCTGCACTCTGGTAGAGAAGGCTAAAATCTTTATAATACTGCAACTCCTATTATTTATTTATTCATTTATTTATTTATTTGCGGCATTTATATGCTGCCCTTCTCACCCCGAAGGGAACTCAGAGCAGTTTACAAGATATATTTTCATACAATGTATTATATTTAATAGCATAGAGTCATGGTAATTAAAATGTTATCAAACTGCATGTTTTCTACAGGGTAGAAGTACCTATAGGGCTTGTCCTACGCTAGCCAAAACCCCCAAGTGCTGATGTCTACATGATGTCCAGGGCCTTCCTTAACAAAGGATTAACTTGGTTGAATTGATTCAGCTAAGAATTTAGGTGAAACTCCAGAACAACCCTTCACTTGAAGCAGTCTGGAAAACAAACTGGCTCCATGGTAAAGTGGTCCACTGCCTACAAGGGCCTTTGCTACCATCTCTCCCTGTGCTTGTCAGTGCAGGAAAAATGGGAAAGACTAAGCCCATGCTGGCATTGTCACTGCAGTCAGAGCTCCAGGAAAGCTTTGCAGGCATCCCATGTTGACATCATGAGAGGTGCTCACATGATCAGGAGGATGGATATCAGCATGAGACGCCCCTAATAGCCAGGAGCTCTGCTGAAGCTCTGCAGACATTTGGCAACATTGACAGGGATGGGAGAGCGATGGTCCAATCACTTTTGCTCTGCTGGACCATGCAGATTCTCCCTACCATCTCCATGGATCATGCATGGAGCATGTGAAGATCTCCAATCCAGGCTTGGCCTCAGAAAAACTGTAAACAAGACCCCAGCCATCTTAAAAGGAAGGGTCCTATTTTAAACTATCCTGTGAAATGACTATAAATTACTACTAGAACTGATGATGAAAGGTCTGGGTTACTTTGTCATATGTTTATTCCAAATGAGATAGTTTGATCAAACAGGAGTTGAAAATGAGTAAGTAAACTTTATTATGGTTGATGACCAATCATAACAGGAGGACCCAGTCCCGCACATCCACGTCAAGCCCAAGGGGTTATATGCTTCAAACTTCAACAAATTTTAAAATCTAGGCCAAAACCCACATTCAAAACCCAACTCAACCCATGGGATCATCCGGAGCCCCTGGTGGCACAGTGGGTTAAACCCCTGTCCCGGCAGGACTGAAGACCGATAGGTCGCAGGTTCGAATCCGGGGAGAGGCGGATGAGCTCCCTCTATCAGCTCCAGCTCCTAATGCAGGGACATGAGAGAAGCCTCCCACAAGGATAAAAACATTATATCATCCATGAGTCCCCTGGGCAACGTCTTTGCAGATGGCCAATTCTCTCATACCAGGAGCGACTTGCAGTCACTCCTGACATGAAAAAAAAAAAATCTGAAGGCAGTCTAAAAGGAAATAGTGGGGTTGAAAATAATGTATTTAATCTACGCACAAAGTGAGGATGAACCAGTTTTTGTTGCAGACAACATCCAAGCTACTCACACCTCTGAGGATGCTTGCCATAGATGCAGGCGAAACGTCAGGAGAAATGCCTCTAGAACATGGCTCTATAGCCCGAAAAAACCCACAAGATCCAAGCTACTGTTAGCTATTCTATCACGATGCTATGATCCCTCCTTGAAAAAAGATGGATGGACCCACTTGCAAATAATGCTTTTCATTAAGAAAAGAGCAAAGATCAGCACCTTGGTGAGATGTTTTTGCTGTTCATCTTGAAAGCTTTTTTCTTTTCAAGCTAATTATCAGAAAAGGTAAGGAGGATGGAGAGCCTCATTAAAAACAGAGAATAGCAACTGAGGAAAGAAAGGGGCTCTGTATTAATTTATTTCCTCCCATTTACCTTTTCTCAAATGTATACTATATTACAATTAACATATGAAGCTGCCACTTGGTTTGCCCATTGGGGCACTGGTGTTATCTAGTCTGAAAGACAGCAGTTTTCCAAGGACTGAGGCAAAGAAGGGTCTTTCTTATTGTCATTTGACTGGAAGTGCCAGGAATAGAACAAGGGTTATTTTGCATGTCCAGCCATGCCGTATTAGGGTTTTGCCATAAATCAATCCAGCCTTCATTCCAAAGATCACCACAGTTGGCCCAACACATTTCTGGATTTGACTTTTGTGGATTTGATTGGTCACAAAATTGATTAAACTGTTATCTATAGGAAATTTTAGGTTTTCTATAGAGCGTGACTATAAAGTCATACTAGATGAACTAGAGATTTCTAGAGAGAACATCACACTAAGAATTTCTAGGTCCCCAGTGAGATTATATCATCAGCTTCTAGAAGAAACTAACCAGAAATTCCTAAAAAGATGTTCTCTCAAGAGTAAAATTACATTTGCAGATATTTTCAATTTCCCATGCCCCTAACCACGACAAATGTGGAGGGCCGAGTATTACCTAACTTCATCTCCACTCCCAAGATCAGAAACATTCAAGATTACAGAGACACAGATCTGTCAAACCTTAACAAGGTTCCCATTTCCTCAGCATTAATTTATATCAACTCAGGTCTATGTTGGATCACAATTTTTTTCTGGTTGAAACTTTATTCATATTTCCATATTCATTTCTTAAAATGTATGTATTTATTTGTTTGTTTCATTTATATGCCAGTTTTCTTACCCATTGGGGGAGCTCAAAGCGGTTCACAACAAAGTAAATGGCAAAAATCAACACCTTACAAACTATAAATACATCACATTACTTTAAAAAGCATACAATGATATATTAAAACCAATAAACTATCAAACATAAAACATCAGAGATAATAAACATAAAATATTCAATATTTATTTACGACATTTCTACCCCTCCTTTCTCACCCCGGAGGGGACTCAAGACAGCTTTACATAAAGGGAACAATTTGATGTCTTAAAACATAATGTAAATAAATATTAAAATAGAATTAAAAAATACTTTATTAATAATTAAAACATTTTAAATTATTAATTATTAAAACATTTTAAAACAACACATTCAGAGTTAAAAATGTAATCCATGAGCGTAATTCAGGCCGTTCCAATGGTCACTGCACATTATTCCAAGTTTATCTATTGCACAAGTTCTCTAAAGTCTTGGTCACAAAGCCATATTTTTACTCTCTTGCAGAAGGTCAGGAGGGAGGGGGTTGATCTAATATCCCTGGGGAGGGAGTTCCACAGCTGAGGGGCCACCAATGAGAAGACCCTGTCTCTCATCTCCACCAACTGCGCCTGTGAGGGAGGCGGGACCGAGAGCAGGGCTTCCTCAGATGATCTTAAGCTCCAAGATTATTCATAGGCAGAGATCTGTTAGGACAGATAAGCTGAGCTTAAACCATTTAGGGATTTATAGGCTAAACATTGCACCAATCCCAAAGTTATCTTGACTACTTGATCTCACTCATTGAATGCTTGCTTGAAAAGCCACACTTTAAGTTGTTTCCTAAATGGTAGGAGGGAGAAGGCTGATCTAATCTCACTGGGGATGGAGTTCCACAGCCAAGGAACCACCACCGAGAAGGCCCTGTCTCTCATCCCCACCAGTTGTACCTGTGAGGGCAGCGGGACTGAGAGCAGGACCTCCTTAATGCTCTGACTCATAAAGGGAGATGCGTTCGGATAGGTAAGCTGGACTGGAACCCTTTAGGGATTTATAGGCTAAAGCCAGCAGTCTGAATTGTGCTTGGTAGCAAACCAGCAACCAGCAGAGCTGGTTCAACAGGGGGGTTGCATGCTTCCTCTATGTCACTTAGAAACCTGGCTGCTGCTCGTTGGATTACTTGAAGCTTCCGAACAGTAATCAAAGGCAACCCCACGTAAAAGCTCCTATCGTAGCTCCCGTTTCAAACAGATATATTGTATTCTCATTTCTCCACTGACCCTGTTTTCTAAGGTACATATTTTTACAACTTTGGATGGGAGTGAAGTTGTTTGGCAAATTGCACCAGAATCGTAGAAGGGTCTGGATTTTGTCTCGCAAACTGATGCGTGTCTAGGAGCTGTGAATGGCATAATCTTGCATTAAAACAGGAATCGAGATAAATCCTTAGCAATGCTTATTAGGTTTAATGTCTTAATGGATCATATTCACAGCTATAATAAGCCTGTTTGATCAGGAATGAGCGATCGGCCTCACGCAAGGCACATGAGTTTCTTAAGGGCATGAAGCTGTCCACTATTGAAGGTAAAATGCAGGGCTTTATTACTATTCTTTAATGTGCTACAACAAAGCTATTCTTGGTCTGGCAATAATATATGAAGGGAAAACATACTTTTTAGCTTCTTTCCCTTAAGGACTTTCCTCATTTTTCCAGTGAAAATTGGATAAAATACTGAAGATACGTTTCAGTGAAACGTTTTCTCTTTTGCAATTGTGAAAGGCTGCTTAAACCAAAGGCTTGCTGTGGAGAGCAGAAAGATTTTAATCTAAGACAGTCTAAAGCACTAGAGAATAATTCCAGAGGACATGATAGAGTTCAATTACTTTCAGTGTTATTATGAAGTTTAAATTGATTCCAGTATTTGCTTTTAGCTTTTATTGCTCTGACTGTATGAAACTGCTTCTGACTAAATAATACATGTTCTATTATTTTTCCACAAAGTATGCGCTATTTTCAACTTTTTTCCCTTGCATCTCAGGCCATTTCCACACAGCTGATTAAAATCCCACATTATCTGCTTTAATCTAGGCTATATGGCAGTGAGGACTCAGATAACCCAGTTTAAAGCAGGTATTGTGGGTTATTCTGCTTTGATATTCTGGGTTATATGGCTGTGTGGAAAGGCCCTTGATACAGTAGAGTCTCGCTTATCCAACATAAACGGGACGGCAGAACGTTGGATAAGCAAAAATGTTGGATAATAAGGAGGGATTAAGGAAAAGTCTATAAACATCAGATTACATTATGATTTTACAAATTAAATACCAAAACATCAATGGGTTGTTGTAGGTTTTTTCGGGCTATATGGCCATGGTCTAGAGGCATTCTCTCCTGACGTTTCGCCTCCATCTATGGCAGGCATCCTCAGAGGTAGTGAGGTCTAATATTTGCCTCACTACCTCTGAGGATGCTTGCCATAGATGCAGGTGAAACGTCAGGAGAGAATGCCTCTAGACCATGGTCATATAGGCCGAAAAAAACCTACAACAACCCAGTGATTCCGGCCATGAAAGCCTTCGACAATACGTCAAAACATCATGTTTTACAACAAATCGACAGAAAAAGCAGTTCAACACACAGTAATGTTATATAGTAACTACTGTATTTACGAATTTAGCACCAAAACACTGCAACGTATTAAAACAACTGTGAATCCTAGCGGAAGCCAGACTGTGTTAGATAATACAGAACGTTGGATGAGCGAAGGTTGGATAAGTGAGGCTCTACTGTACATGTACTTCAGCATTTCCAGCATTTTAACCATGTAGATTGAGTGCTATATTTTCTTTTCACATCATATTGATACAAACCATTTGTAGTCTGACTGGTTTTAAAAAAGATGAGGAAGCAATTTCTCCTAACATGAAAGACCAGTTCACCTTTAAGGCATGGGTTGATTATTTTATAGCTGGTTTTTCAGTATAGAAAGATGTGTTTGTAGGATTGATTCACTACTCTCTGAAATGCATGGAGATGTTTCATGTTTGTTGCTGTTGTTGAATGTGCTCACATCTCCTCTGACTTATGGTGACTTTATAGTAAATCACTCACACGATTTAGTGCTTCGACCTCTTTACATGCATTCTAGTATTTTATTTCTGGGTTTTCAATCATTAAGAGTCTTTGATTTCCATAAGTTCCTGCAACAAATCATTTTCCCCCTTCAGCTTTATATTGGGTTATCTGTAGTTTGTTCATACACTTTGGAGGCCTTGTGGGCTGAGAAGCAATACACAAATGTCTTAAAAATAAGATATGTTTGGAGAAGGTTTGCCATTGCCTTCCTCTGAGGGACTGTGACTTGAAGGAGATTGCTTAGTGCAGTGGTTCTCAACCTGGGGTCCCCAGATGTTTTTGACCTACACTCCCAGAAATCCTAACAGCTGGTAAACTGGCTGGGATTTCTGGGAGTTGTAGGCCCAAAACATCTGGGGACCCCAGGTTGAGAACCACTGGTTAGTGGGTTTCAATGGCTGAGAGGGATTTAAACCCGGACCTACCAGACTCCAACCCAATCCTTATACCTCACAATATTTCATACAGCTGAACAAAGCCTTCTGTAATTTGGCATGTAGCAATACACTAATCATCATCATCATCATCATCATCTTTATTTAAACTCCGCCACCATCTCCCCAAAGGAGACTCGGGGCGGTTAACATGAGGCCAAGCCCAGCAAATTACAGCAGATCAAAATCAAATACACAGCAAATAATAACACTAAATAAAAATAACATAAAAATAAAAACAAACAGCAAAATTAATACAGAGTCAAACACAGGAAATGAAAATAAAATAGTACAGTTGCCCCCTAATGATAAAATTAATCAACTAATGTTGATGTAGACTTTACAAATGTCAGGAGTGATGCCTAGTAGATTTCATGCCAGTAAGGCAGTAAATCTGCTCTAGGGTTCAGCCTGAACACCTTGAGTAGCTCATATCAAGTTTTAAGACTAAAATGTCTACACCATTCAACGTCTGATCCTAAACCTATGATAAAGCAATGTTAGAACCATATCCTTATATGCCATCTCTGACTACATACTTTCAGTCTCCAGTAAGGTCGTCTAAATCATTTCCATAAACTTGTCTATAATGGTCCCAAACCCCACTGTCACCGTGAATGGACCACTGGCTGTCTTCACAAAGACTAATCAGCAATCCAGATGGACACCACTATCACCCCTTTCCCTAGATTAACCCCTTCCTCCTTCCTAGTTGCACAGATGCCACTTTCTGATGTCAGCAGATTCAACAGGCAAAAGTCTGGCACTCAGGTGGAGCACCTAGGATGGCTAGGAGCAGCAGTAGCAAAACAGAGGATGTAACAGCCCAGCAGAACCAATACAGTCCCAGGCCATCAATAATCTGGTGACAATGGCATGAGATCCAAAATGTACATGCTGGATCAAGGACTACACCAAGCCAGATTTACTGGGCTAGCCTGTAGATGAGCCCCATGTCACTGTGCAAGAAGAGATTGGAAACTGTATTCCAACCAGAATGTGTCTCACAGACCCAACCTAACTTTTTTTTTCAAAAGCAGAAAAAGCAATCCATTAGTACAACAGGGTGAATTTACATTCTGTTCTTCTCTTCTTGTGACATGAACACCTGGTTCTGATGGACAGCCTCATCATAATCCCACAACACACACACACACATTTGCTTGCATTTTAGTTTCTTAAACATCATTTTACAATATGACAGTAGCATGATGTGTTTCACCTGGGGCCATGTGTAAAAAACTCTCACCTCCATATATGGATACTCCACTTGTTAAAGAGAATTTCCAGACATCTTATTATGTACGTAGCTCTGCTTCAGGCTCTGTCAAGCTATTTTGCTTTTATGGTCATGAGTGTGATGCATTACTAGAAGGAGCTTACATTTGTCAGGAGCCAGATATTAAAATAGCCGTGGTCTCCTGATACAAACACAGTGCGGCACGCATGGGGGTACATTTTGGTGCCAAGAACATTATGCAATTAAGCAACCTGATTTGCACCAGTTACACAGATCAATTACTTAGATCCTAAAATCTGGGATTTTATTGGGCAGGTTTCTCTTGTAAGACCCTCTAGGAGAATAATGTCAGAACTTCTCTCGATCTCACACGTTCCTGATTTTGCTATAATTGCTGAGGTTACGCCTAGATAATTGGGCAAGTGAGAAAAGTCAAAGTCTAGGGATTGGGGAATTTGGACTTTCCATTAAAATGGTTATTGAAAGGTTCTTCATGTCTCTGTTGTGATCAAGGTATTTTGCTTAACAAGCACCAGGTCCAACCCTACCATTAGGTGGGGTGGCTGCCTCAATCTGGTTTTAGATATCACAAAAGTGGGCAATTACTTGCTATATGTTCAAATTGTTATTTTACTGCCAAGGAGAGGTTTAATTTGTGTGTCAAAATAACTTGGTTGGCCTTGGGCAGTTTTGTCTAGGATGAGTAGACGAGACAGACACCATCTGATGCTTCATCTCAGGCAATAATTGTCTGCGGTCAATTTTGGAAGTTTGCTGAAGAGTGAAAGATCAATTTTAGGCAAATTGAAGGTACTAGATCCTGAATATAATAAGAAGCTACTCAGACTGACAGTAGAGACACACAGGTACAGCTCTGTCACCTCACTTTCCTTGACTGGAAGGACAATGAGTTGTAACACAATTGCCTGTATCTTCTCCTCTGAGCAGCAACTTTAGTGGCACAGGAAGTCACTGACTAGTCCCAATTTTAATCCTACAAAACTCAGACCATGACCAAAATATTGTATGGCATATTTCTAAAGGTAAAGTAGGCTAAATTATTTATTTATTTAAAACATTTATATTCCACCCTTCTCTCCCCGAAGGGGAGAGAAGAGTACAGCCATCTTGATCATCTACATCTAATCAAATTGGCCTGGTAAGGTTTCTATTGCTGCTTTATTGCACTGTCCCACAGCAAAGTTTTTACTTGGTCCCACAGCAAAGTTTTTACCATCCTTCTGAAGGACAGGTGAGAGGGGACCGATCTGATCTCACCAGGAAGGGATTTCCATATATGGGGGACAATCACTGAGCTAGCTCTCTCTCTTGTCCCTACCAATTGTGCCTGTAACAATGGCAAGATGGAGAGCAGGGCCTCCTTGGAGGATCTTAATCTCTGTGATGGTTCATAAGGGAGATGGGTTCGAACAGGTAAACTGGGCCAGGTCTATTTAGGGCTTTATAGGCCAAAGCCAGCACTTTGAATTGTGCCTGGTAGCAAACTGGCAGCCAGGGGAGCTGGTGTAACATGGGAGTTGTGTGCTCCCTATATGCTACCCCAGTTATTAACCTGGCTGCCTCTCGTTGTACTAGCTGAAGCTTCCAAGCAATTTTCAAAGGCAACCCCACATAGAGTGCATTGCAGTAGTCTATCCTGGATGTAACAAGAGCGTGGACCACAGTGGTCAAGTCCAACTTTCCAAGGTACGGGTGCAACTGGTGCACAAGTTTTAATTGTGTGAAAGCTGTCTGGCCACTGCCATAACCTGGGATTCCAGGCTCAGCGAACTCCCAAGCTGCAAACCTGTGCCTTCAAGTGGAGTGTAACCCTGTCCAGCACAGGCTGTAACCCTATACCCTGTTCAGCCCTGCGACTGACCAGGAGGACCTCTGTCTTGTCTGGATTCAACTTAAATTTGCTTTGTGGATTCCCTTGAAGCTGCTGGACTGAGTATACTGGTTCAAGCCAATGGCTGTTGCAGTCAAACAGTGCTTGAAAGGCTATTCACTGTGCTCATTCCTGATCTCTTAAAGAAAGGATAGGAAGCCTTGATACTGGAAGGAGCAGATCCCCTAATAAGTATCTGCGCAGGTTCTGGAAGGATACACCCTATGTGCCCCATCAATAAGTCCAATTTCTCTGCATCCGGATGGTGGAGGGGGAGCCTTCTAAGCTGTGATACTCCATTGGTAGGACTGTTGTGTCTTTGGTAGCCTAACAGTACAAATGCAGGTATTATCTAGGAATTACTCACTTAAAGACTTCGAGGCCTAACTTATTCACTCCAAAATATCTATGCACGTGGTTTTGAACTATTTTAACCTTCTTAACCTGTTTTTAACTTGGCAGCTTGTTCAATCTATTTTCCAGCCCATATTTGTACTCTTTTAAACTATTTTAATCAGCCAATACTGATTTCACTTGATCACATACTGGGCAGAATTCAAATAAATCGATAAAAAGGATCAGAAAGAATTCCCTCCCTGAAGGCTAACATAACTGAGGCCTCAGATTTTTTTTAAAAAAACTTTTGCAACATTCTGCATTAACAATGAAGTTATTAGTAACATAATTGGTATTTAACATCAAATGGCTGCAAATGCATTCTGATCTGGAAGAGCTACATAAACTAAGGGAG
Organism: Anolis sagrei; assembly: GCF_037176765.1. Classification (NCBI taxonomy): domain Eukaryota; kingdom Metazoa; phylum Chordata; class Lepidosauria; order Squamata; family Anolidae; genus Anolis; species Anolis sagrei. Next base: position 21,447,577 of record NC_090024.1, on the reverse strand, counting down.
TCATTTCTAAAGTGTTGGGAAGATGTTTACTCTTATAGAGATGGGTTCAGTACAGGCTACAGCAAGGTTTTTTGCACATCGTCTGACACTGACCAGAGAACATCAGTTGAGAGCTCAGATCTTCCACAGGAAACAAAACTAACAAAACCTGATAAACCACCTTAATGCGTGGGAGGCTCAAAAGTGCTTGTTTCCTGCCAATAACAAAGGGCACGAGTGAACATAAATTGAACCTAAAACAGAGCCTGGAAAAGAGCTTCAACTGCATCTTTCTTCAGGTCTGGGAGCCATGGTTAATTCTGGACAACAGAGAACCAAGAAGAGGATCTGATGCCACCCTTTTTCTATCCATGGCAATAGTCCAATGGTTTCCAACCTTCGGCCTTCCAGCTGTTTTGGACTTCAACTCCCAGAAATCCCTGCAAGCTTACCAGCTCTTAGGAATTGTGGGAGCTGAAGTCTAAGATATTTGGAGGACCAAAGGTAAGGAACCACTGCAATAAATAGCTGAAGAGGAGGATGGCTTGAATGTTGCTTTCCAGCCATTCAGTGAAGTTGCAGAGAGCACAGCAAACACCTGGATCAGGAAACAGAATGGAGAATCTTGGGATTTAAAGTGCAAGAAGCAACTTCCCAAGCTTTGGAAACATGTGTGAGATATAAAACGGATTGAAGCCGGGGAGATGACGCCAACTTTCTCTTCTTTGTTCCTCTCTTGCCTGCTTTTAGCTAGTCGTTAGTCATCAATTTTTTTAAAAATGGCAGCCAAGTCAACAATGTACCATAAAGTTTTGTGAGGTGCAGCTGTCCTGCTAGTGATCTTTGAGAACAGCTGTTTCTACCTTCCTGACCCTTTCCCAAATGGCAAATTCTTCAACTTTTGAGTCCCTCATGTGATGAAGTGTTGAAAGCCTATGAAGTCTCAAGCCAATTTCTTTCTCCATACAGGATGTGAACAAAATGTCAATTGATGTGAAAGGGAGGAAGGACAGGAGAAAAAAGAGTTCTCTAATTACCATCACCCACTGCTCTAACTTCTCTAGTTTCTTTTCTTCCTCTTCCTCTTTAGTTAGGAAGCATGAAAGAGGGACAATTGTGCTGAGTGGTTGTGTGATGTGCTACAGCTGGTACCACACATGTTATAAATAATGACCAACAAGCTCTCCCTATTTTTAGCATTAGGAAGCAAATGCAAAGAGCCACTGGAAGTTTCATGCATCATTCATTTCCACCGGTCCATTTTAATTGCTATTCCTAAAAGTCAAAAATCTCTAGGCAAAGGACCAGCTGGCATCTCAAATGGGAATGTGAAACATTTATAGCTTAGGAAAGTTAGGAAGTTTCTTTTTCTCTTTGGAACACAAGCACCACATCCTGCCTCCTAAATAGTGTGTTTCATTGTGGAATCTGCTTTAAGATGTTTTTCCAAAGGTTTGTAAGATATCAATGTCTCTATATATAGAGGCCATCTCTCTTCTGTCTTCTTTGTTGTGTGCCTTCCAGTCATTTCAGACTTACGATGACCATACAGCCAGCCTATCATGAGGTTTTCTGAGTTAAGAGTGACTGGTCCAAGCTCATCCAGTGGGTTTTCATGGCCAAGCAGGGATTCAAACCGTTCTCCAGAGTCATCGTTCAACACCCAGACCACTACACCATGCTCACTTCAAGGACTGCTTTCTTATCTGATGATATGTAAAAACGTCAGAAGTATAGCTAGACTTCAATTCTGTTTAAGAGAGAAGATAACTGACCGGCTGGCAAAGCGATGGCTTTAATGGACTTGATGGACTGCTTTTAGGACAAGGCCTTAAATCAGTGACTGTTTGACTGTTTGAATGTTTTATAGTGTTTTAAAATTGTTTTTATTGAAATTATATATTTATGTTTTTTGGTTGTGGGCACCATGGTGTGCTGGTTGTTAGCCACCCTGAGTCCCTCTGTGGAGGTCAAGATAGGATGGGATACAAATGTCCGAAATAAATAAGTAATAAGTAGAAAGTCTAGAAGCTTGAGAGCAAGGTATAACCACAAACTTGGGACTACAAGATGCCAGCATGGTTACTGGATATGACGGCTGGCGATTTCCTGGAATAATTTAACCACAGTAATCCATGCAGTTGTAACTTTGCAATTAGGTTTACAGTGGGGCTGCACTCCAAAGGTACATCTACACTGTAGAATTAATGAAGTTTGATAGCCCTTAATGATCATGGCTTAATGCTATGATATAGGGGGTTGCAGTTTTCCAAGGTCTTCATCCTTCCCTGATAAGGAGTGCTGATGCCTCACAAAACTATGCATTCCATAGTATTGAACCATGAGAATTAAAGTGGCCTCAAACTGCATTAATTCTACAGTATAGATGCACTCTGAGTGGGGCTGCCCTTGAAGACAACTTGGAATCTGCATCTAAATCTAAGTGAAGCAACTAAGTTTCTGACCAGAGCATCATACAGAAAGTGTATAACACCAGTTCATCAGTGCAGTTATCCCAGGCAGGTATGAGGGCAAAGCTTCATTGCCCCCCTCTAGAGTTGCCCATTTACATCATGTTTGCATCTACAGACCTCAACTATCTTGAATGTCCTTTTTTCCTAAGCAAGAAAGACTTAAAGACTATCAGGACCTGATTTATTATGATTTCATTTACCCAATCATTTTGGTTGCCCATTTCTCCACTAGAATCACTTCTACTACACAGTGGGCACACTTTTAAAATGTGTGTATGAAAAAGTATTAAACAGAAATAAATGCTTCCTGCTTCCCATTCCTATGCCCCCTCTTACCGGTTTTCGGGATCTGAAACAGCCATGTTCCGCGTAACATAGCACATTTTGAGTGGGATTGTCTTCTTGTCTCGGTTTATAGAAAGAGAGAGCTGGGACAGAGGATCGGTGGATGCATTTCCTAAGCGCGGTGACTCCGGTGGCGGTGTTTCCCATCCAATTTCAGAAACAGGCGAGCCTTTCTTCACGTAAGGGGTGGCTTCTCTCATGTATTTCACTGGGGGAAAAATACAGGAAAATAAAATATTTAAGAAAAGTAAAGAGGACAAGATTTGACAACGGTATTTCTAGCTGACTGAACTGAACAAGTACTACTTGTAGCAGTACTTCCATATTATCAGCTGGGATGGACAGAAGAGCAAGAAGGATTGTCTACCATCCATAACCAACCACTCACAGTCCTTTAAAATGTTATGAAAGAAGGGAGGAGAAGAAATATAAAGGAAGAACTTGGCCATTTAGCATTTGGGAGTCTGGTTGGTGTTGGAGGGAGGCTATGGAAGAAGTTTAAAAACATATTTAGCCTTCTCTACCAAAGAGAGCTGGTGTCTCACCAAACTACATATTCAAATCACACTAGCTAATTGTTAGTATTCACACATGTGTTATGATGATAGCAAGAAAACTCTACCTCATGGGGTTGCTTGTATGGATTCCAAAGACAACACAATTGAATAAGCATTATTGTTTGCAGGGGGAAAGTTAATACTTAGACTGAGAGGGGGAAAGAAAACCACTGCTCTTAGAATCATTATTTATTCTGGCTTTCGCCAGTTTATAAACCTGTAATTAATTACTTTGTTTATCTTTCTGAACTGCTTTTTGAATAAAGATCAAAGCAATGTGCAGTGCGTATATATACGTGCACACTCAGCTATTGTTTTCAGTTGTTAGCTGGCTTACTAGCAGTTTTAATAAGAGAGCATTTCCTCTTCCTACAAGTCAGGCAGGTAGTCATAGACTTCTCAATATCAAGAACCATAGCCATATAGACACAAATGCCATATAGACACAAATGTGACATGCTTCTGGTATCACGAATGAAATGAATTGGACTATCATCTTCAAAATGCAAATAAATTTTTTCATGTCAGGAGTGACTTGAGAAACTGCAAGTCGCTAATGGTGTGAGAGAATTGGCCGTCTGCCAAGACATTGCCCAGGGGACTCCCTGATGTTTAATGTTTTACCATACTTCTGGGAGGCTTCTCTTATGTCCCTGCATGTGGAGCTGGAGCTGACAGAAGGAGCTCAATCTACTCTCCCCAGATCCAAACTGCTGACCTGTTGGTCAGCAGCCCTGCCAGCACAAGGGTTTGAACCCATTGCACCACCCCGGGGCTCCTCTGCCAAAGGGTGCTGGTGCCTCACCAAATGACAAGTGCCAGTATTCCACACCATTGAGCCATGGCAGTCAAAGCAATGTCAAGCTGCATGAATTCTATAATGTAGATGTACCCAAAAGTCTGATGTTACTCCAGGAAGAGTCTTGGGCTTCATCTACACTGCAGAATTAATTGTGATTTGGTGAGGCACTGGCCTCTTTTGCAGAGAAAGCTAAAGACCTTCCAAAACTACAACTTCCAGGATTCTATAGCATTAAGCTATGGAAGTTTGAAGTGGTGCAAAACTTGTGCAAATTCCACAGTGCAGATGCACTCTTGAAGGCTCCATTCCAGCAATGGGTAGAAAAAAGGTCAAGAGATGCAGCCAAGGTAAAGTGAGTAGACCTGAGCATAATTGTTACCAAAGTGGACATCTTCCAATGAATAATGCAATCTCAACTGTATGTACATCTCCTAAGGAGCAAGCTCTAGATCAAAGCATCCTGGGGCTCATACACACTACAGAATTATAGTACACTATGCAATTTGAACTGCTATGATTCCAACCTATGAAGTCCTAGGATTTGTACTGGTGATACTCAAGAGAACACTGGCTTTGAAAATGTCCTAAACTGCTAATCCCAGGATCTTATGGTGGGATTGTGGCAGTTGAAGTGGAATAATCATGTTAATTCTGTAGTGGAATTGGCTCCTGCTTTACTAGAGATTTTGTTCCATGGAAAATCATGCCATGCAAATCTTATCCAGACTAAGAACTTGTGTCCAAGTAATACCTCACTGTAGAATTTAAATAGCCTTTTATCTACAAGCTTTGTTGATAAGAGAAGAGGAAGCTGGCCCAGGACAGAGAGAATCAGGTGGAAAATTAATGTTTCCTCGTCTATAAACCGAACCCCACAGGTCCTAGTAGTGCAGGTTTTTCCCTATTTCCCCCTACTTTTTATATCACAAAATCCTGAAGTTGTAGCACTTACACACAAAAAGCAAAACACCAGTGTCACCCAAGATGTTTTCCTCAATAAAAGCTAATGCATGAATACCGAACAATCAAACCAGTCCATACTTCAGGAAATAATGACCGGCTGCTCACTGGAGGGAAGGATATCACAGGCAAAGATGAAATACTTTGGCCACAGGATAAGACAGGAAAGCTTGGAGAAGATGCTGGAGAATATGGAAGGAAAAAGGAAGGAGGGCTGAGCAAGGGTTAGATGGATAGATGTTATCCTTGAAGTGACTGGCTTGACTTTGAAGGAGCTGGGGGTGGCAACAGCTAACGAGGAGCTCTGGCATGGGCTGGTCCATGAGGCCATGAAGAGTCAGAAGTGACTGGATGAAACAACAACAACGAGAAGCAGGATTCTGTTTCTTGTTTGTTTATTTAAATAAAAGAGATACCAAAGGAAAGGCATCAAAGAAAAATGCACCGTGTATACAAATCATATAGAAGACATGGGAGATATATATAATATAAAAATCCTGGTAGCAAAATTAATATGAACAAGGATGAGTAAGAATCAAAGCTCAGAAAGCACTCAGAAATTCAAGGATGTCCTGGAAGAAATAAATGTCTGACAGCTACATAGGCAATAAATTACACTTTTTCAGGGGCTTGAGACATTTATGTACCCATCCATCTTATTTTTCTTACAGGTAAAGCCTTCCAAGACAGCCAGTAATAGGTTTAAAAACAAGTGAAAAGCCGGCACACAGCATTCTTAAAAAACACCCTCAGACATGGTACAATCAAAACAGAAGGAGAGTAAATTTTAACAGTGAAATAATCAGAAGAAGAATTCGCATATATATCATGCTTAATAAGACCATAAAAGTTAACAAGTAAGGAAACGTGGGTCTTGGAGTTCTATATAGGTTTAGTACTCTGACAAAGAAAATCTCTTTTCTATACCAGATACACCTTGGAATCATACTAAACATTTGCTAAAATGTTTGGAGAACAAGCCCTATGAGGAGCGGCTTAAGGAGCTGGGCATGTTTAGCCTGAAGAAGAGAAGGCTGAGAGGAGATATGATAGCCATGTATAAATATGTGAGAGAAAGCCACAGGGAAGAGGGAGCAAGCTTGTTTTCTGCTTCCCTGGAGACTAGGACGCGGAACAATGGCTTCAAACTACAAGAGAGGAGATTCCATCTGAATATGAGGAAGAACTTCCTGACTGTGAGAGCCGTTCAGCAGTGGAACTCTCTGCCCCGGAGTGTGGTGGAGGCTCCTTCTTTGGAAGCTTTTAAACAGGGGCTGGATGGCCATCTGTCAGGGGTGATTTGAATGCAATATTCCTGCTTCTTGGCAGGGGGTTGGACTGGATGGCCCATGAGGTCTCTTCCAACTCTTTGATTCTATGATTCTATGATTCTATGATTCTATGACATGAAGATGCATTTTAGTTTATTAAACTACATGTGTCAACTGAAGCATCTTTAAGCATCTCTAGGACACTGTGCAAAGGATGTCAAACTACATGAAAAGAGATTCTACCTAAACATTAGGAATAACTTCCTAATGGAAAGAGCTGGTTGACAGTGAAATATGTTGACTTGGGAGTCTTGGTGGAGTCTCCTTCTCTGGAGGTTTTCAAACAGAGGCTGGATGGCCATCAGTTAGAAGTACTTTGTTTGTATATTTTGACATGGGAGGGGATTAGATGGGTTTTACGGTCTCTTCACATTGTATGTATCATGATGATATGATTCTTGTTTTGAAACTCATAAATGGTGGTAATAATAGTCAACAACAGCTAAAGCCAAATCTCCACTCTTAGCACCTTGGATTCTTGATCTGGATTTGGGAATAGATATTAGAACTTCTACTGGAATTTAAAAGACCCCTGTCTCTCCAAGTGAGAGAGTCCCCCTCCCTCAGAAATACATTCATTTTCTTTGCTATTTTGAGAACCAAGTGACCTGTCTCCCTATAAATCTATTTTTATCCATTGCACTCCAACAGCCTCTGAATATGAACCTTCTTTATTCACCTATGGCTTTAATGCTATGTTCCATGCTCTTGGCAAAAGATTATTTTTGGCCTCACTGGAGACTACTGGAAATGCCATAGCATCTCCTAAGAGCAATGGGAGCAGATCAAAATGTCACAAGCTTTAAGAGTTTGGAAGTCCACCTGGAACAAAAGGAAAGAATCAAGGCCAAAGAATTGCTGGGGTGGAGAAAGGATTGCTGGGGTGGGGGAAGAAGAGTATATTTTCCTGGGGCAGGAGCATCCAAAAGTCCTGATCCAGCGGTCATTGCAACCTGATTTCCAGGCAAAGGTGAAGTGAAGCTAAGAGTAGCTCACACCCAAGGTTATTTATGGAAATTTATTTCCCTATGAATCCAAGTTCCTTTTATCCGATCTTGTGAGATGTGTTGGAGTCAATCAAAAGTAACATCAGAGCACAGCATGGGGCCGCCTGAACAGTGTGATGCTGGCCCGGTCTCTTTTGTAAAACAGAGATTACCTTTGTGCAGCTAAACTTCAAATTCTAGTTGGAGAGATAGATTGCTCTGTGCTTCCCTATGGCACTTGTTCTTTCAATAACTACCAGTCCCTGAGTGTTTTGCACAAAGGGAAGAAAGAGAGATACCTGAAGAGAGAGACAAACAACATAATAATAATGGATAGTGATTCCAGGGACTTTGGAAGCCTGTTCTTCTGGTAGAATTCACTATAACAGCAGCCTATTGTGTTGCTTAGTATATAGTATAGTGGGCCCTTGATATCCACTGGGGTTTGGTTCCAGGACTCTTCTCCCCCCCCCCCCCCCCCGCATTGAATATCAAAGTCTATGGATACTCAACTCTCATTATACACAATAGCATAGTAAAATGATGTCCCTTATACATGATCTTTTTTAAAAAACCAAAAGTTTGTTTTTGGAGTAAAAACAAATAGTTTCAAGCCATGGATGACTGAACCTGTGAATGTAGAGTCCGTGGATATAGAATCCCCGATCTAAATGGTTTGAGTATAGGCATGTCACCGAAAGAATTTCCCCTTGAACTTGAATCTCCCCCTATGAACCAGTGTGAGCTCTAATATCTGCCGGGGAGGCCCTTCTCTTGCTCCTACCTCCGTCACAAGCACAGTTGGTAGGTACAAGAGAGAGAGCCTTCTCGGTGATATCTTTGGAATTAGATATTAAATTAGCCCCCACCCTGTCCACCTTCTGTAAAGCCTTAAAAACTTGGATATTCCAATGTGCCTTTGAATGACAATTAGCTCCCGATTAGGTCTGCCCAGCCCTAACCTGTTGTCTTGGCGTTTCTTAGCCCTTTAATTTAATTTACTCAGCCCCAGCCCTATAGTTGTGTTTTGCACAGAAAATGTAGAATTAAAATAGAATGATTTATTCATAACTCTTAAAGTTGTGTTTTTGTCATGGGCTCACAATATGCTTATTAGAGGGGGAGGTCCATGTTCCAAATGTGTACTTCAGTGGTGCATAGACCCTGCAAGCTGTGATTATACTTGTTGTGGGATTTAATTATTTTTGAAGATGGATGTCTGAAGGCAAAGCTAGAAAACTTGTTTTTTTTAAAAAAGTAGTATTCATAACATCACATTCCCATGTTGAAAGCTGAAACTGAATTAAAATCCATAAACAGGCATATCCTGTCAGATACACTGCTGATTTGTATTAGCTGACTTCCCATTTCATCCAGAAGGAATGTTGTCTGACTTTCAAACTTTATCAAGGTGGCAAGAGGAAATCTGTTATCTTTTATCTTCTGTCTTGATATTGCATCTCACCAGTGTTTGGAAGAATGATACACAAAAAGAATTGTCACTCATCATAGGCATGAAAATGTAAAAGACAGGGTAAAATCAAAGGTTATGGGGGGGGGGGGATGCCAAAGATGAAGAATAGAGAAGGAGAATGATCAATTTAATTTTGCAAGACCTAAAGCTTATTCATCACAAATACATTCTTCAAGCAACCATACATGGACATGGCTTGCTGGCCAATATAGAAATCAAACTACATCATTGGAAAAGAAAGATGGAGAATGTGGTATATTTGTAGAGCTCCTTGAAGCAAGAGGAACAGAATCTACTTGCAAATATGGAAAACAAAATAATGCCCCTCAGATTAGAAATGCTCAATATATATGCCCAAAAGAGGACATCAGGGATTGCGGTAACCATAGGATATCTCCTACACAAGCAAAGTGGTGCTCAAAATTATAGCAATTACTTTTACCATACGTAGAACAAGAAATGTCAGATGTCCACACTGGGAAAGAAAGAGGCAGTAGGTAACATATTGCAAACATATTACTGGATAATAGAACACACCAAAGGATTTCAGAAAAAAAATAATTCATTTGAAATGTGGCACTGAAGAAGAGTTTTATGGATACTATGGGCTGCTAAAAAGACAAATAATGGTGCTAATTAATACTGAACTGTCCCTTGAAGCCAAGACAATTAAATGGAGATTGGCATACTTTGGGCATATCAGGAGGGACATGAGAGAAACCTCCCTGCAGGGTAGTTACACATTCGGGCATCCCCTGGGCAACATCTTCATGAACGGCTGATTCTCTTACACCAGAAGCGACTTGTAGCATGCAACCATGAGAAGTAATGACTCATTAGATAAGACAACAATGCTTGGGGAGGTAGAAGAACAATGGGAAAAAAGGAAGGCTGCTTTATAGATGAATAGGCTCAATCAAAGAAGCAACGGCCCTGAGTTTGCAAGATCTGATCTGGGCTATTGATGACAGCCAACTTAAAGGTTTCTCATTCATATGGTCACCATAAGTTTAAATTGACTTGGCAGCAATTAACAACATGTGAAAATTATTAGGAAATGCTGGTGGAGTCTATGGGCCATTTCCATATGAAGATTTGATTAATTACACTTGATATAGAATTTAGACAAGCACTAGAAAGCAGAGCTGTGGAAGCCTAGCCTTCCAGATATGGTCTTCCAATCTGTTATGATCTCTCAACGCTGGCAATAATTGCTAGAGCTGATGGAAGTTGCAGTCCAACAACATCTGTAGGACCATACATTTCCCAGCCCTAGTTTAAAATTCAAATAGATGATTCCATAAGCCTTTCTACAAGTCTGTAATTATCATGTACCAATTAATAACCCATGGTTTCTTTGTGCAGAGCAAATTAAAAACTGCGGTCAAGCAATTAAAATTCCAGTGTTCCGTTACTTCTAGTTATATCTTCCCATCCATGCACACACTATTTTGCCCCGCCACTCCAAAAATGACAGGAAACAAGAAAATGGCAGTTGAATGAATCAATCTGCTGGCATATGCTGAAGTCTTTGTGTTTGTGGCTGGATTTGTGAGGCAGCCAGTGCTGCATTCAAAAGAGCACTTCATTTGTGCATCCTTCTGCCAAACCCCCAACATTTCCACAATTAATCCTTTGTTACTATTCATGGATAACATTTGGAAAAAGAAAAAAAAGGGGGGGGAGCACATTTCTAACAAGGGAACAAGCAAACTGGCAAAACTGATCAAGTCTATCGGGCGTCATTTCTAAGAGTTCCTGATATGCCTTATGACTCATGCAGGTTAGCAGGAGAGGGGGAGAAAAATTAGAAGACTTTAGGCTACAGTGCCTTATATCTTTGTTCTTAGGGGAACATGAATGGGAAGTGTTGGTTTATGGTATGAAAGCAAAAGGAACGCTGTGCCCTAATTTGATCAAAGACAGCAGATCAAGGACTTTCAAGCTTTTCAGGTGAAGTGGAGAGGGAAGTACTTTCTTCCTTTTAGAAACCCCACTTTACAGTCAATTTCATGAAGTGGTTGAAATGAAACAAGCAAACTAATGTCGGAAGGATTACTGTTCTGAGAAGTGTGCACACCGGTGAAAAATGTGGTCAAACAAAAAGCTTCACAAAGACCATCACTTGACGCTAATACGAATTCCTTCCTTTTGCTAAACCCTTCTGAAAAGTTGCACATACATACACCCTTTCCCACTAATTGACTCATCATTCCAGCTGATGTGCATGGCCCGAGCATTGGAAAGCCACAGCACATGATATGTATGAGAATTGTTCTATGGAAAAATGTTCATTTAGTTAAAAACAGATCCGACAAATAAATGTAGATTGCTGTGGGATTCCAGCATACTCATGGAGTCACACAAAGAGACGGGTAAATCTGTTTCACTTGAAAAGTAACTTTGTGTTGTTCCATTTCTGCATTTGTTTGCAAATTTTCAGTAAAAAGGCTGCATGAACATTTCTGTGCATGTTTGTGTGAACTACTTGTTAAAGGGCCTTTCCAGACAGGCCCTATATTGCAGAATTCGATCCCAAGTTTTCTGCTTTAAACTGGAATGTATGAGTCCACACTGCCTTGTAATCTGGGATAAACTGAAAACCTGGGATCAGATCCTGGGATATACAGCCTGTCTGGAAGGGCCCAAAGAACTGGAAGGGGCTCCATAGACCATCAGATCCAACTAGTGAAAAATGTGGTCAAACAAAAATCTTCACAAAGACCATCTCTAATGCAGGATCTCCAGCTAAAGCATCTGCAGCACTAACTGTCCAGCCTCTTTCTGAAAATGTCCAGAGAAGGAGACCTCACCACCTCTCTTTTACTGTCAAGACATCCCTTCTAATGTTGAATTGAAACCAACTCTCTTGTAACTTAACTCCATTAGACCTAGTTCTATAACTGCTGACTGCTTGATATTGTTTTGTACTGTTTTATACTGTTATTTTTATGCTACTGTTAAATTGTATATTTATGTTTTTCTGATGTGGGCGCCATGGGGTGCCGATTTGTTAGCCGTCCTGAGTCCCTCTTCAGAGGTTGAGATAGGACAGGATATCAAAGCCCTAAATAAATAAATAAATATTCTCTTGAGGCAGAAGAAAACAAACATGCACCTCCCTTGGTGGCACTCCTTGAGATACATATGTTTGCATTTTGGCTGCTCTTTCATGGTTGAGATAGCCACTCTGTCAAACATCAGGGCCAGGCACGAATGAATCATAAGTTCATTGCAATCCATTCTTAAGACAAGGGAGACACGAATCTTGGTTAGCAAGTTCTCATCAGACATAAAAGAACCAAAATGGAATGTGCACAGAGTCCACAATTATCTTGAGTTTACAAAACCTCTAAAACCCATTAGAGCAGTGTTTCTCAACTTGGGGTTGGGACCCCTGAGGAGTCACCAGGGGGTGTCAGAGAGATTGCCGAAGACCATCAGAAAACACAGTATTTTCTGTTGGCCATGGGGAAGTGTGGGAAGTTTGGCCCAATTCTATTGTTGGTGGGGTTCGGAATGCTCTTTGACTGTAGGTGAACTACAAATCTGAGACACTACACCTCCCAAATGTCAAGGTCTATTTTCCTCCAAACTCGACCAGTGTTCACATTTGGGCATATTGAGTATTCGTGCCAAGTTTGGTCCAGATCATCATTGTTTGAGTCCTCAGTGCTCTCTGGCTGTAGGTGAATTACAACTCAAAAACTCAGTGTTTTCTGTTGGATATGGGAGTTTTGTGTGCCAAGTTTGGTTCAATTCCATCATTGGTGGAGTTTAGAATGTTCTTTGATTGTAAAGAGGTAAATCCCAACAACTCCAACTCCCAAATGACAAAATCAATCAATCCCCCCTCCCCCAACCACACCAGTATTCAAATTTGGGCGTAACGGGGATTTGTGCCAAATTTGGTCCAGTGAATGAAAATACATCCTGCTTATCAGATATTTGCATTACGATTCATAACAGGAGCAAAATTATAGTTATGAAGTATCAATGAAAATAATGTTATGGATGGCGGGTCACCACAACATGAGGAACTGTATTAAGGTGTCGCGGCATTGGGAAGGTTGTTAACCACTGCATTAGAGGATAATATAGGAAGAACCTTCCTGGCTCAGACTAGAGATTAACTTAGTCTAATGACCTCATCACATGTAGTCCTTTTTGGAGACATGTGCTGATTCGCCTATACTTTTATGATGGAGCTGCTGGATCTTATCCCACAACATAGAGCTACTTCCAGTGGGGCTCTGTTGTAAAGTATAGGTGAACTGGCGTATGCTCCCGCAACAACAGCACAGGAGGCATCGCATGAATAGAAGTCAACGGGGGAAAGCTAGGTGGCTGATGCTCTGATGAATCAGGCAATGTGGGGTTGGGCAATGGGTTCCCCACGTCCCCGATGGGCACTGCCAGATTCACCATGATGCATGGAGGTTCCAGCGACCCATCTGATGACGTTGCAAGTAGGTATCACCAGGAATTCTATTAGCAGGACATGAAAATGGGGGGGGGGGTGTCTTCCCTTGTCATTTATCACCCAGATCCAATCTACTGCTCCCCAAATTGTCACACAGATCAGAAAACTTTGACTTAATAGCCAACATACAAGAAAGATCTATTCCACGGATCTCTGGCACCTGATGGAAATGGATTTATCATCAAAACACCAACCTTTACTGAAGACAAGCCATGCTGTCACCTTTGCAAACTGTTCTGAGTCAGAGGTCCCACTCTTAGGGAGTTAAGAGTCTTCTAATGCTACACAAAACCTATTTCTGTTCTACCAGGTCAGGTGAGCAATTTGATTATCCACCAGAGACTTGCCCTTTGCTTTAAAGAAATGTCATCAATCAGGAGTTCATACACAGCAGTTTCCATATCTCTGAATGAATTGCAAATCTTTCCAAAGCCAAATGACACCAAATGTAAGAAGCTATAAAGCAAGACAAACTCCTTCTATTTCTGGATGTGTTGCATTAAGTTCAAAATCCTCTCTTGGTTGCAAGGCAATTATTTTCCCAGCAACTGCAAAGACTTTCACTTAGTCTGAACATTTATAGCCCCCTGCCTTTCATCATTTCACATCCAAGACAGATGTAACAGATAAGGCAACATTTAAGATGTTATTATAAATAACTTACATCAAGTTTCACGAAACAACAGAAGCAGCGTAATTCAAAGGAATAGCTGTGTTAGTTTGAAATATCAGTATGCAAAGGGGACTTGTAGCTCCACGAAGTCGGTATCTTAAACTTTCAAGAATTAGTTTACTTTTTCAGATACATGGAGTGAAGTGCCTCGAAACAGACCTCTATAGGCAGACTGTGGCCCCATCTACACTGCCATATAATTCAGTTTCTGAATGTAGATTATCTGATTTGAATTGGATTATATGGCAGTGTAGACTCATATAGCCCAGTTTAAATCAGATAATCTAGATTCAGAAACTGGATTATATGGCCGTAGACATCCAGCCTGTGTGTGTGACCAGCCATATAAATGCAAAACTTGTTGATATGGTGATGAAGTGACAGATTTAATTGTGGTCATTGGGAGACAAAGACAGAAGAGAAGGTGTTGCCTTAAGACAAGATGAGTAGATAACCATATGAATGGTGAAGGGGCCCTTGGACAGTTTATCTTCACTCCCTCCTGGTTCCTAACCAGCATCACACCGTATTTTGATATCCCTCCTTTCCTTAATCTCCTGAAGAGTACATATATCTTTTTTTTTTCCAAATCCAGCTTTCTGATGCCTTGTATCAGTGGTTCTCAACCTGTGAGTTCCCAGCTGGTTTGGCCTACAACTCCCAGAAATTCTAGCCATTTTACCAGCTGTAAGGATTTCTGGGAGTTGAAGGCCAAAACATCTGGGGACCCACAGGTTGAGAACCACTGCCTTATACCTTCGGTTTTCAGATCCTCATTCTGTATCCAAATTTGCATCTCATACACAATTAATTTAAGGTTGGAGAAAAATGTTCCCCTGGGGGAGAAATGAGACCCAAGGCTAGAGAAAGATGCAAGGATCTGTGAAATTGCAGAAAGTGTGGATTTTATATTTGTGAGTCCCCAGGTGGTTTGGCCTACAACTCCCAGAAATTCCAGCCATTTCATAGATATTATAAATAAAAATAAATTAGAAAACCAAAACACTTCTGGACCCAAGCATTTTAGATCATGGATAATCAGCCTGCAATGTATTTTTTTTCCAAAGAACACAAGTCATAACTGCCACAATACCGAAGGATGAGACAGGAGTCAATTGGGATGCTCAACCAATTCAATGACCATTATACAACTTTCCCACCAGATATGGAGATCAGTGCTTTTCTTCAATGCACATCTCTATAACAATGATGTTAGAGAGAAACTTAAATCCAGCAGAAGCAAGGGCATCTGGCATATACATCACAACAAGGGCAGGGAATCTAGTTTTGATTTTATTGTCATTCCCCCCACTGCCATTTTGAGTTGAGTGGAAGCCCTCCAGATTGTTTTAGAGGTTCAGCTCTAGTGGAGTTTCTCTTCAACTCAGACCATCTTTGGGATGTGTGGCATTAAAATCAAGAACAGATTTGCTTCACCACAGTGGCAACTTCACCAGCCACCCAGTGCTGGACACGAATCATTCTGGCAAACACAAATATTTTGAAAAGTTATCACATGTGGCCCAAAATGTGACCTGCATATGATTATCAAGGAGCACAAATTTCCCAGGAAACGTGTAAAGAAGTCTGTTGAAGCAATTGGGTGCACATTTTCCTGGGCACCAATCCAATTTTATTTTATTGGTCTTATTTCTCAGTAGACCTGGATAGGATTGCAAAATTAGTCGTTTATTGTAAATTGCAGAGATTATTTCTACCTTCTTACGCAACACCAGCCTAGAGCAAGTCTCTCCTCAAACCCAGCCCCATTCCTCTAGCCTTCGTTTTCAGACACTGCTCCGAAAATGCCATCTGTTTTGCTCAAACCAACTTGGATTAAGGGGGAATTTCCTGTTGCTGATGAGTCCTCTATTTGCATGTGCATTCTTATCTGGAGGGCCTTTCCAACTGCCACATTTGGGCCTGGAAAATATTTCCCCAGGAGGGAAAATGGGTCTACTTAAGTCTAGACAGGAATTCTTTTCCTGGTCATGTATTATGCAATAAGGGCGTTTCACTAGAATCCTTCCTTATTCTTTGGGCTTTTCTTGGTTACTCCTTCTGCTCTTTCCTTGTGCTCAGTGATTTATCTGCACTTGACAAGCCACATCCAAGTTTGAGCATGGAGGCACCTGCCATGCCATATCAAAAAACTGGCAAAGAGTCAATATTTATCCTACCCTCTGGCAATCAATCCTTATCTCAATTAGTCCTGGTGCATGTTGGAAATACTTACATAAGTTGCAGATAAATCATTATCACTCGTTGCTTATGCTATTAGCTGGCACATTCAATTACTCTTAACAGTTCAATTATTCATTCAAAATGACTTGATTGAGGTCATCTTACAGACTTGGAACAAGTCAGGATCACAGACATTTGTAGTGCATCAGAAAATATACTGGTGTAAATTTTGGGATAAAATAATTGAAGTGGATAAGAAGAATATAACTCGGCTATATAACAAATTACTAGAATGGGCCACTGAAACAGAATATGTTAAGAAAAAAATAGGTATCAAATATAGGGAGGGCCATCAGCATAGAATGGGAACAAATGTGGAATAAAAATTGAAATACACATATGCAACAGATTTAAAGGAGAATTGGAACAAAATGATGTACCAGTGGTACATGAGCACACAAAAATTAGGAATACCCAAAATAAGTGCTGGAAATGCAAAGAACAAGTAGGAACCTTCTATCATATGTGGTGGTCCTGTAAAAAAGCTAAAAGTTATTGGAAATACATATGTGAGATTTGTCAAGAAATGTTACATAGAAACATATAGATAAAACCTGAGTATTTATTATTAGGACTAACAGATAAGGATATTGATTTAGATCCAAACCAAGATATTCTTTTTTGCATATTTAACAATGGCACCAAGGATGGTATACACTAAGAACTGGAAGCTAGAAGAACCACCTCCAAAGGATCTCTGGTTAGACAAGATTTGGGAAATTATGGATATGGACTTACTACCTTTCTACTTGAAAAAATATAATGGGAGCCCTATTAAGACAACTGATTATCAGCCATTTAAGGACTATTAAGAACATTACAATTGCCATTAAGAGATGAAAGAAAACCAAGACCATGCCAAATTCAAAAAGGAGAGGACAGAAGATTGGAAAAATTTAAGAATATGAGAAGTTATGAACAAGCAAAGAAGAAGACTGGTAGACAAGAACACTATCTTTCCCTCCCTCTTTTTACCCTTATCTCTTCCCCTAAATCAGGGATCCTCAAAATTTTTATACAGAGGGCCAGGTCTCAGTCCCTCAAACTATTGGAGGGCCTGATTATAATTTGAAAAAAAATATGAATGAATTCCTATGCACACTGCACATACCTTATTTGTAGTGCAAAAAACCCCACTTTAAAACAATACAATACTTAAAATCAAGAACAATTTTAACAAATATAAACTTATCAGTATTTCAATGGGAAGTGTGGGCCTGCTTTTGGCTGATGAGAATGCAATATTCCTGCTTCTCGGCAAGGGGTTGGACGGGATGGCCCATGAAGACTCTTCCAACTCTTTGATTCTATGATTCTGTTATTATTGTTGTTGTTGTTGTGTGCTTTCAAGTCATTTCAGACTTAGGTTGTCCCTGAGCGAGGGCTGGGTAAATGACCTTGGAGGGCCGCATCCGGCCCCCGGGCCTTAGTTTGAAGACCCCTGCCCTAAATCATTTCTGAGAATTTTCCCATTTTAAACCCCAATATACCATACCTTTCTCCCTATATTTCAATCCATCATTTAACCTATTTCTTTCCAATATGAACCCCGCTCCTTTTAGAATAAACCCTTCCCCCCCTTGAAAAATATTTTAATAAAGATTATATTTTTTTAAAAAGAAAATATACTGGTGCACAGTATGACTTTTTAAGAATGGATTGCAATAAACATAAGCTAGATATCTACAATTTCACTTACTCAGCTTCTCCCCCCCCCCCCAAAAAAAAAACACCCAAGAAGAACCAAAAAGAACCACCCTGGAAGTGTTTGTGGGACTCTCTAGGTCCTCCAGTGCTGTTCTATAGTATGATTCCAGCCAAAATACAGCCAAAACATAGGGTTTGCTGTTTTCCATGATTTCAGGTATCCATGGGGGTTCTTTTGGGTGTCATACTGCAGATTTTGGGTGCTATACTGCAGATATACAAGATCCCATGTGTTCCACAACAACTCTGAATTCACTATTTGTGAAATGATCAATTCACTTTGTTGCTGTGCTTCTAGGTGCCTTTAAGTCGTGTTTCTGGGTTTTGGGGGTTTGTTTACTTGTTAGTTTTATTAGAAACAACGGTGATAATCATGAATCCACTGCACTGTTTTTCTTAATTGCTGGGAAAAGGCCCCCTTTAATGGGTAAGCAGATGGCATTATGGGACTCCCTACTTTCCAAGACTCCCCTAGGTGACCTATTTTTATTTTAGTAAACTGGGAAGCTCATTTCCCCCCAAAACGTATTTGGTATTTTGAAAGTTTGACTTGCAGCCAAAATAAAATTATTCTCATTGCATCAGTTTGAGAAGTATGTAGAAGCAGCTCTGTTCTGGCATGGGATCTTTAATACGCAAACACGGAGCATTGCTGTTTACCAGAGGGCTCCCCATTAATTTAAACACTATACTTTTATGGTAACACTTCCCAGTTGCAGGTTTCTTTAAAGTTCTCTATGACTGCTATTCCAAACGACTGATATAACACAAGGATGAAAGACAGTGTTGCATTTCAGAGCACTTCATTTCATGGTTCACAAAGCCAGGAGCAAGTGTCAGAAACAAATGCTCTTTGTTTGCCCCTTCCCTCTTTTCATCATCCACCAGCTTTGAAAATGAAAGTACTGACTTGTAGGAAAACATGTCTTTCATTATGTATTAGCTTGGGGACCCAGCGGTGCCCAGGTTATTTGAGAAAGGCATTGTTTGTTTCCCAAAGTTTGGTAATATATTTTATTACACATATGATAATATGATAATATGTGTGTAGATAGATTTGATTTATATATCACCTTTCTCCAAAATTGGGGTTCAAGGCAAATCAGAATATACTAGAACGCAAGTGCCAAATAAAACACAAATAAATTGAATACAGGCTATACCTCAGTTAACAAAGTCTCTGACAAAGAAGCTTTATTTTACAAGTCTTTTAATAGAAATCTAGCCCAGCCTCCCTTTTCCTTTTAATTTTCCATAGAGCCATACGTTCTTTTGCATCATTGGCACTGGAAGCTGGGAAAGGAGGGTTGGAAGAAGACAAGCATTTGGTGTTGGGTTGCAGTTACGTGCCTGAAGAAAACAATGCAATAAAACTCAACCTGAGGAAGAATGGGATTCTACTCTAGGTACCCGAGCAATATCCAGTTTTCAACTTGGCAAGCCAATTTATGAATGCAGTGGTTCTCAAGTTGTGGGTGTTTTGACCTACAACTCCCAGAAATCCCAGGCAATTTACCAGCTGTTAGGATTTCTGGGAGTTGAAGGCCAACACATCTGGGGACACACAGGGTTGGTTTTTTTTTTTTGTCGTGTCAGGAGCAACTTGAGAAACCGCAAGTTGCTTCTGGTGTGAGAGAATCGGCCATCTGCAAGGACATTGCCCAGGGGATGCCCAGATGTTTTGATGTTTTACCATCCTTGTGGGAGGCAGAGGCAGCCCTAGGTAATTTTCAATGGTAAGCAAAAAGTATTTTGGCGCCCCCCGCCCCCAACCAATCATTGATATATATTTTCTGTTCATTGTGGGAGTTCTGTGTGCCATATTTGGTTCAATTCCATCATTGGTGGAGTTCAGAATCCTCTTTGATTGTAGGTGAACTATACATCCCAGTAACTACACTTGCCACATTTGCTCCCTTGCCTGGCCCACTTTGGGTCCGGAGGCGTGCCTGAAGACCCCGGCGTGTGCACCAAGTCACCTCTTCTCCTGACTTTCTCCTCAGCCATTGGGACCAAGAGAGAGAGAGAGGTGGAGATGCCCAGCTTTCCTGAAGGTAGGTGCAAAAACAAAGGAGGGAGCGGAGGTGGGAGATACCTCCAGCCGGGGGCTCTCTCTCTCTCTCTCTCTCTCTTGGTCCCAATGGCCGAAGAGAAAGTCAGGAGAAGAGGCGACTTTTGATGCGCACGCTGGGGTCTTCAGACATGCCTCCGGATCCAAGGCAAGCCTTGGCCCACCTGCGGATTGGAGAGAGGAGAGGAGGTGGGTGGAGCACCGGGGGATCGGGAAAGGTCATGGGGAAGGGATCGAACGCAGAGAACGATTGAGCGCCGGCTCTGCTTGCATACCTGGTGTCCGGGTGGAGCAGGAATGAGAGGGGCTAGGTGAGACTCAAGGGCCTGGTCCCTTTGGGAAGAGGATCGCCTGGCAGCGAGGCAAGAAAGCCGAGGCTCTCCCCGGACTGCTAGGGCTGTTGTGAGCTGAGGGGGCACTCCTCAAGAGGTGGTCGAGGGGCATTTACAGAGGCGCCTCTGCGCCCCTGGCAATAAAAAAGTGTTCTGCGACCACTTACTTCGCGTAATGGACGAGCCGCCCCTGGTGGGAAGCTTCTCTCATGTCCCCGCATAAAGAGCTGGAGCCAGGGAGATCATCCACGATCTCCCTGAATTCAAACCTGTGACCTGTTGGTCTTCAGTCCTTCCGGCACAGGGGTTTAACCCACTGCTTTAATGGATTCACAGGCCTGAGGTGGGCAATTGGGGAGAGGGAAGGGCCCTATTTTTCCTCAAATGTGGGCTGCATCTTCACTCCTGGAACAGCTAGAAGTGATGACATATCATTTCTTTTTGCAGGACTCAAACACAATACATACGATTTTGAAAGGGAGGAGGAAAGATTTTGGGGGCTGGGTGTAGTGAAGACAAAAAAAAAATCCAACATCATTTTTGTGGCATTTTGTGGTGCTTTCTTAGTGTTTCCAGACATTTTTTCTACTGAAAACATTAATACAGGTGTGTGGGGTATTTGGAAGCCATAAAATGTGGCACTGGAGGCTGCACTTTCCCCTACTCTGGGATAGACCAATACAGTGATTTATGCAACCACTCCCTATGCCTTGGCAGCCAAGAAAGGATCTAAACCCAAGTAAGTAGACCTATAAAAAGTTAGGAGTGCATTCTCAGTTGAATGCCAACAGGTGAGGAGAGAATGTGGGCAGAAAGAGAAAGAAAGCATTGCTTCTCCTGACCTGTACAGAGCAGGACAAGACCCAGTTTGAGTTCAAATACCTGTCTGTCTGTGGAATATATTAAATCAGTTCCAAACCCTATTATAGTTCTGTCAGACAGAAAGGACATTAGAATAAAGTAATGATGCACCGATTGTCCTCAGCAAACTGACCTTTAGGGTCTTTGCCAGAGTCAATCTCTGCTCCAGTTCTTAAAGGACAGCAGTGAAACCCTAGCTTTCAGCAAATGTCACAATGAGATAAACAATTTAACATTTATAATGCCTCTCATTTCTTAATGTTTCAGGTTTCACCTGTCTGCACACAAACGCACAGACTCGTAAACTTTACTTCTTCAGAAGTTTCACCTCTGAGGCAGTCAAGGAGCAATGAAGGGATGACAAATGCACAGTATTTTTGGTTCCACTATCAATGAACAGGCAGACCACAGCACAGCAGGGGTAGCATGTATGCTCTGGAAGTGAGAGGATGAAAAACCTAATCCTGGGGAAGATATTAATCCAGGTTGAATCCTCGACATCTCCACTTCGGAACCTATAAAATTAAAATGAACTACTAGAGCTTTGCTGCCTTTGCAAATGGGTGAAAAACTTGTCTTCCTCAAGTTCCTACTTTATCATTTGCTCTCCTCTTGTTTCATTTTGGAATAAGAACTCAGTCATAGTACTTGCTCAATCACTTTGAAGTGTTTGTAAAGCCTTGCTGAGTTCAGGAAGGAAAAGACTTTTTATGATTCCATAAAACATGGGGTGATTTTTAAAATGACATTATCTAACTTATACTAACAAACAAAAGATCTTATCTCAGTTCTTTACAGCATGCTGTTCCTCATCCTTTTGCTTTCTCCTCTGTAGAGGCTCATAGTTACAAATGCACTGAGAAAAAAATATGCTGTCCGACTGAGAGCCAGTGTGAGTAGATCTATCATTGTTTGAGTCCACAGCGCGCTCTGGATGTAGGTGAACTACAACTCCAAAACTCAAGGTCAATGCCCACTAAACCCTTCCAGTATTTTCTGTGGTCGTGAAAGTTCTGTGTGCCAATTTTGGTCCAGTGAATGAAAATACATCCTGCATATCAGATACTTGCATTACAATTCATAATAGTAGCAAAATTACAGTTATGAAGTAGCAACAAAAATGTTATGGTTGGGGGTCACCACAACACAAGGAACTGTATTAAGGGGTCACGGCATTAGGAAGGTTGAGAAACATTGGTATAGAGGTTTGAGTGTTGGACTATAAATCTGGAGATCAAAGTTTGAATCTTCGCTCAGTCATGAAACCCACCAGGTGACATTCTCCCAGCATCAGTGAAGACAGTGGCAAACCTCCTGAACAAATATTGGTAAGAGAACCCTATGATAGCCTAGAAATGACTAGAAGACATGCAATAACAACACACTCATGAATGGATTTAGAGTGTTGTTGTTGTTCATTCGTTCAGTCGTCTCCGACTCTTCGTGACCTCGTGGACCAGCCCACGCCAGAGCTCCCTGTCGGCCGTTACCACCCCCAGCTCCCTCAAGGTCAGTCCAGTCACTTCAAGGATGCCATCCATCCATCTTGCCCTTGGCCGGCCCCTCTTCCTTTTGCCTTCCACTTTCCCCAGCATAATTGTCTTCTCTAGGCTTTCCTGTCTCCTCATGATATGGCCAAAGTACTTCAACTTTGTCTCTAGTATCTTTCCCTCCAGTGAGCAGTCGGGCTTTATTTCCTGGAGGATGGACTGGTTGGATCTTCTCGCAGTCCAAGGCACTCTCAGCACTTTCCTCCAACACCACAGCTCAAAAGCATCGATCTTCCTTCGCTCAGCCTTCCCTAAGGTCCAGCTCTCACATCCGTAGGTGACTACAGGGAATACCATGGCTTTGACTAGGCGGATCTTTGTTGCCAGTCTGATGTCTCTACTCTTCACTATTTTATCGAGACTGGACATTGCTCTCCTCCCAAGAAGTAAGCGTCTTCTGATTTCCTGGCCACAGTCTGCATCTGCAGTAATCTTTGCACCTAGAAATACAAAGTCTGTCACGGCCTCCACGGTTTCTCCCTCTATTTTCCAGTTGTCAATCATTCTTGTTGCCATAATCTTGGTTTTTTTGACGTTTAGCTGCAACCCGGCTTTTGCGCTTTCTTCTTTCACCTTGATTAGAAGGCTCCTCAGCTCCTCCTCGCTTTCGGCCATCAGAGTGGTGTCATCTGCATATCTGAGGTTGTTAATGTTTCTTCCAGCAATTTTCACCCCAGCTTTGCATTCATCCAGCCCCGCACATCGCATGATGTGTTCTGCATACAAGTTAAAAAGGTTGGGTGAGAGGATGCAGCCTTGCCGTACGCCTTTCCCAATCTTGAACCAGTCTGTTGTTCCGTGGTCAGTTCTGACTGTTGCTACTTGGTCCTTGTACAGATTCCTCAGGAGAGAGACAAGGTGGCTTGGGATGCCCATCCCACCAAGAACTTGCCACAATTTGTTATGATCCACACAGTCAAAGGCTTTAGAATAGTCAATGAAGCAGAAGTAGATGTTTTTCTGAAACTCCCTGCCTTTCTCCATTATCCAGCGGATATTGGCAATCTGGTCTCTCGTTCCTCTGCCTTTTCTAAACCCAGCTTGAACATCTGGCAACTCTCGCTCCATGTATTGCTGGAGTCTTCCTTGCAGGATCTTGAGCATTACCTTACTGGCATGAGAAATAAGGGCCACTGTACGGAAGTTGGAGCAGTCTTTCGCATTTCCCTTTTTTGGTATGGGGATATAAGTTGATTTTTTCCAGTCTGATGGCCATTCTTGTGTTTTCCATATTTGCTGGCAAATGGCATGCATCACCTTGACAGCATCATCTTTTAAGATTTTAAACAGTTCAGCTGGGATCCCGTCGTCTCCTGCTGCCTTGTTGTTAGCAATGCTTCTTAAGGCCCATTCAACCTCACTCCTCAGGATGTCTGGTTCTAATTCATTCACCACACCGTCAAAGCTATCCTCGATATTGTTATCCTTCCTATACAGATCTTCTGTATAGTCTCGCCACCTTCTCTTGATCTCTTCAGCTTCTGTTAGGTCCCTGCCATCTTTGTTTCTTATCATACCAATTTTTGCCTGAAATTTACCTCCAATGTTTCTAATTTTCTGGAAGAGGTCTCTTGTCCTTCCTATTCTGTTGTCTTCTTCCACTTCCATGCATTGCTTGTTTAAAAATAGTTCCTTGTCTCTTCTGGCTAACCTCTGGAACTGCGCATTTAACTGGGCATATCTCCCCTTATTATCACTGTTTCCTTTTGCTTTCCTCCTTTCTTGGGCTACTTCCAGTGTCTCAGCAGACAACCATTTTGCCTTCTTGGTTTTCTTTTTCTTTGGAACGTACTTTGTGGCTGCCTCCTGAACAATGTCGCGGACTTCTGTCCATAGTTCTTCTGGGACTCTGTTTACTAAATCTAGTCCTTCAAATCTGTTCTTCACTTCCACTGTATATTCGCTAGGAATGTTAGTGAGATCATATCTAACTGGTCTGTGTATTTTCCCTGATCTCTTTAGTTTTATTCTAAATTGGGCAATAAGAAGTTCGTGATCTGAGCTACAGTCAGCCCCAGGTCTTGTTTTCACCGACTGGATGGATGTCCGCCACCTTTGGCTGCAAAGGATGTAGTCAATCTGATTTCGGTGCTGACCATCTGGTGAGGTCCATGTATAAAGCCGTCTTTTAGGTTGTTGGAAGAGAGTATTCGTTATACACAGCGAGTTTTCCTGGCAGAATTCTATCAGCCTGCGTCCCGCTTCATTTTGTTCTCCCAGACCATGCTTGCCTGTGATCCCAGTTGTCATTTGGCTTCCCACCTTGGCATTCCAGTCTCCTGTAATGAAAATAATGTCTCTTTTTGGTGTATTATCCAGTAGGTCCTGCAGATCCTCATAGAACTGATCTACTTCTGCTTCTTCAGCAGCTGTGGTTGGGGCGTATATTTGGATCACTGTGATGTTGAAAGGCTTTCCTTGCACTCGAATTGAGATCATTCTGTCATTTTTTGGGTTGTATCCAAGCACCGCTTTAGCGAATTTCTTATTAATTATGAAGGCTACTCCATTTCTTCGATGTTCCTCTTGTCCGCAGTAGTAGATCTGGTGGTCATCTGATGTGAAGTGGCCCATTCCAGTCCATTTCAGTTCGCTGACCCCCAGAATGTCTATCTTTAGTCTTGACATCTCACCAATAACAACATCCAATTTGCCCTGGCTCATAGATCTTACATTCCAGGTTCCTATGGTGTGTTGATCTTTAGAGCATCGGATTCGTCGTTCGCCTCCAGTACCGTCGGCCGCTAGCCTTCCTTTCGGCTTTGAGCTAGCTGCGTCATCACATCTGGGGCTAGTTGAACTTATCCTCTGCTCCTCCCCAGTAGCATTTTGGCCATCTTCCGACCTGGGAGTCCCATCTTCCAATGGCATACCGACATATCTCTGGTTGTACTGGTCCATTTAGTTTTCTTGGCAAGGATACTGGAGTGGTTTGCCATTGCCTTCCCCAGGGATCACGCTTGGTCTGACCTCTCTGCCACAACCGTCCCGTCTTGGGTGGCCCTTCACGGTTTCGCTCATGACATCATTGAGGTGCTCAAGCTCCAGCGCCCCGACAAGGCGGTGATCCTTTGCTGGAGGGATTTAGAGTATATAGAGTCAAATAGAGGAAGAGACCAATATTTATTCTTATTTCTTACTCTTCTTTGTTTTTTTGTTTGTTTGTTTTTTGTTTGAAAATACCCTAGACCAGTGGTTCTCAACCTTGGGTCCCCAGATGTTTTTGGCCTACAACTCCCAGAAATCCCAGCCAGTTTATCAGCTGTTAGGATTTCTGGGAGTTGAAGGCCAAAAACATCTGGGGACCCCAGGACATAGAACCACTGCCCTAGACGTAGTGTATCTATTCCACAGTTATACAAAAAGAGAAAAAACATGCACTTGAGGAGCCAGTCTTTAAAACAGCTATTTGTTGGTTACTTATTAGTAGAAAAAGCCAATGTAGAAATAAAAAGTCAACTTTCTACTCCTTATTTGTATGTGGCTTGCATAAACAAGATTGCTCCCTTTTCCTAACTTTGCACTCCTGGTGAAGAGATCGAAACACTCATTTTGGTTTTAATGGAAGACTATTGTTTAGTTGTTAGGAACTGTGCTCCCTATTAGCTATGGTTTATCCAAATAAGCCTGTATTATAAAACAACCTTTTGAAGTCTTCATATTTGGCCTAAACTGCTTTTCCTCACTTTCAACAGTTTACTATGGTTAGATGTAGATGTGGCCAATCTACTTGTAATCACCCAATTAAAAGAGATGATTATGGAATACACACACACACACACACATATATATATATTCCTAAGTCCATTTCACTATACAGCAAAGGAAGAATACATAGCCCTCTAGATCAGCATTTCTCAACCTGGGGGTTGGGACTTCTGGAGGGGGGGAGGTTGCGAGGGGGTTTCAGCGGGGTTGCCAAAGACCATCAGAAAACATATATTTCTGATGGCCTTAGGAACCCCTTTGTGAGAGAAAGATGAGGATCTGTCCACCTGTCCTTCTCTTCCTTTTTGGAAACAGGCGGCAAATTCTTCCACCAAAAGCCCTCCTCTACTATGATTGGCCAGCCTCTCAGCCAGCCTCTCAGCCAAGGGGAGGACTGTTTATGAGACTCCAAGTGGGGAGAGGAGAGCAGGCATGCTTGGGGCATGGCAGCGTGGTGTGCATGTGTGGTGATGCGGCAGGGAGGCTCACGCCAGCGAGTCCCTTCAAGGCTGGGGGGGGGGGGGGGTCTGACTGGGAACTATGACCCAATTCTATCGGTGGGGTTCTCTTTGATTGTAGGTGAACTATACATTCCAGAAGCTACAACTCCCACATGTCAAGGTCTATTTTCCCCAAACTTCACTAGTGTTCACATTTGGGCAAATTGAGCATTTATGCCAGATCTATCATTGTTGGAGACCACAGTACTCTCTGGATGTAGGTGAACTACAAGTCCAAAACTCAAAGTCAATGCCAACCAAATCCTTCCAGCATTTTCTGTTGGTTATGGGAGTTGTGTGAGCCAAATTTGGTTCAATTCCATTGTTGGTGGAGTTCAGAATGCTCTTTGATTGTAGGTGAACTAAAAATCTCAGCAAGTACAACTCCAAAATGAGAAAATCAATCCCTCTCCAACCCACCAGTATTCAAATTTGTGCCTACCAGGTATTTGCGCCAAATTTAGTCCAGTGAATATAAATATCTGATATACATCCTGCATATCAGATATTTATATTACGATTCATAACAGTAGCAAAAACACAGTTATGAAGTAGCAACGAAAATAATTGTATGGTTGGGGGGTCACCACGAGGAACTGTATTAAGCGTGTGGCGTTCGGATCCGAGCGAGCCAAATCGAACACGGTTTGTGTCCTTTTTAAGGGCATATGCCGCGGCAATAAAAGCCGCAAAGAAGACTTTCTTTGCGGCCACTATTGCGTCTTCAAAGAACTGTCTGGCTGAACTGTTCCGAGTTGTCAGAGGCCTGTTAAAACCCACCACTCAGGATGGGTGCCCTGATGACTCGGCAGCTTGCTGTGAAGCTTTTGCTCAGTTCTTTGCAGACAAAGTCGCTTTGATCCGCTCCGGCCTGGACACCATATTAACAGCAGTCTCTGGGGATGTAACACGAGCATCTGCTTGTCCAATTTTGATGGATTCATTTCAATTGGTTCAATCCGAGGATGTGGACAAGGTGTTTGGAGGAATGAGAGCTACCACATGCATCCTAGACCCCTGCCCATCCTGGCTTCTGAAGGAGGCCAGAGGGGGATTGGCCGAGTGGGTGAAGGTGGTGGTTAATGCCTCCCTTCGGGAGGGCAAAATTCCAGCCAGCTTAAAGCAAGCTGTG
This sequence comes from Anolis sagrei, assembly GCF_037176765.1. NCBI lineage: Eukaryota > Metazoa > Chordata > Lepidosauria > Squamata > Anolidae > Anolis > Anolis sagrei. Next base: position 21,419,408 of record NC_090024.1, on the reverse strand, counting down.
ATAAAACCGCTGTTGAAGAAACCATCACTGGACCCCACTCAATTCGTCAACTACCGGCCTGTTTCCAATCTCCCCTTTTTGGGCAAAGTCCTGGAACGTGTGGTGGCCTCACAACTCCAGGCATTCTTGGTAGACACGGATTATCTAGACCCGGCACAGTCTGGCTTTAGGCCGGGGCATGGTACTGAGACAGCTTTGGTCGCCTTAGTCGATGATCTGCGCCGGGAGCTCGACAGGGGGAGTGTGTCCCTGTTGGTGCTGCTGGACCTCTCAGCGGCCTTCGATACCGTCGACCATGGTATCCTTCTGGGACGCCTCGTAGGGATGGGTCTTGGAGGTACTGTTTTGCAGTGGCTCCAGTCATTCCTCGAGGGTCGGTCTCAGAAGGTGTTATTGGGGGACTCCTGTTCTACCCCACAACCTTTGTTTTGTGGGGTTCCTCAGGGTTCAATACTGTCTCCCATGTTGTTTAACATCTACATGAAGCCGCTGGGCGAGATCATCCGGAGTTTCGGAGTGCGATGTCATCTGTACGCAGATGATGTCCAGCTCTGTTACTCCTTTCCACCTGCTACTAAGGAGGCTGTCGAGGTTCTGAACCGGTGCTTGGCTGCTGTGACGGTCTGGATGGGGGCGAACAAATTGAAATTGAATCCAGACAAGACAGAGGTACTCCTGGTCAGTCGCAAGGCCGAACAGGGTATAGGGTTACACTCCCCCTGAAGACACAGGTTCGCAGCTTGGGTGTGATCTTGGACTCATTGCTGAGCCTGGATCCCCAGGTTTCGGCGGTGACCAGGGGAGCATTCGCACAGTTAAAACTCGTGCGCCAACTGCGACCGTACCTTGGGAAGTCTGACTTGGCCACGGTAGTCCACGCTCTGGTTACATCCCGTCTTGACTACTGCAACGCTCTCTACGTGGGGTTGCCTTTGAAGACGGCTCGGAAGCTCCAATTAGTCCAACGGGTGGTAGCCATGGTACTAACAGGAGCGGGGCGCAGGGAGCATACAACTCCTCTGCTGTACCAGCTCCACTGGCTGCCGATTTGCTACCGGGCCCAATTCAAAGTGCTGGCGTTGGCCTTTAAAGCCCTAAACGGTTCTGGCCCAACATATCTATCCGAACGTATCTCGGCCTATCAGCCCACCAGGACCCTAAGATCTTCGGGGGAGGCCCTGCTCTCTATCCCACCTGCTTCACAGGTGCGGCTGGCGGGAACGAGAGACAGGGCCTTTTCTGTGGTGGCCCCTCGGCTTTGGAATGCCCTCCCCATAGAGATAAGATCAGCCTCCTCGCTGTTGGTATTTCGAAAAAGACTGAAGACATGGATGTTTGAACAAGCATTCGGCTAATCCGATGCAATGAAGTTGATGATCAAGGACTGGTAACCACAGACGATGAAATTGGATTATGATTTTAGTTAAGAGATGCATTGGTTTGTATTGGTGGCCCAATACTGTGTATTGTGTATGTGTTTTTTATGCTTTTTAAATTGAATAGTGTTGATTATTGTGTTGTAAACCGCGTTGAGTCGCCAATGTAGGCTGAGAAATGGCGGTATACAAGCCCAGTAATAAATAAATAAATAAATAAGCAGTCACGGCATTACAAAGGTTGAGAAACATGACTCTAGATGTTGTTTGAAATGTGTTGTTAACTGCCATCAGGCAAATGTCTATGTATTGTGACCCTATAGATTAGAGGTCTCCAAGTCAGCTTCCTCAATAGTCCTTCTCTTGCAGCCTCAAGCAATAGCTTCCTCGATTTAGTCTATACATCTAGAAAATAGTCTTCCTCTATTACTCCTGCCTTCTATCTTATTATTTTCTAGTGACCCAAGAAGTTGTTTGGAATACAACTCCCATAATCCCTCACCACTTGCCATATTGTCTAGGGTTTATGTTTATTACTTAGTCCAATACTCCAAGGACAGCAATACATACAGCACCCTTTTCTGGTATAACTCCTGAGTTAATAGTGCCTGAGTTAGAATTCCAGGGAATAGAGATTAAGTGTCCTGCATTGCTCTCTACCGATTTCTCTTCAACTACAGAAGGAAAGTGACATGCGAAAGAAATTACACAAATATACAAAACATCTCAATTTGAATAATTCTTGCAGGGCACAGAATTCATATTTTTGGTTTTATCAACAATAGGAAGTTAAGAGAGCACAACCCTTGTAATACATATGAATTTTTATACTGAAGAGAGGGAGTAGCATTCCATAGGGAGAAACAGAAAACGTTTTAAGTGAATGGCTTTCAATGGTCATTTCTAATTGAATTAGGTGCACAAACCCATTTTACTGGCATGTTTTATCAGGATGCCAAGTTTTGGACAGGGACCTTTTGTTCTCTCTGGATGGGAAAACATTAACCCAGATCCCATATGTAAAACCAATAAAAGTATATCCAATACTTTAGAAAGAAAACTGAGGCTTGATCCATGCAGGATGCAGTCTGTGGAGAAATCCCTTAGCTGTCAAAGCATTCCATGTGCTCCAGGTCATATCTAAATGTCTCATTTGTATGCTAATGGTATACATGAATGGCATAGCAAATAATATGCTAGTGTTATAAACTAATAACAAACACATCTAATTGTGAACCCTTATAAGAAGAGTACAGGGCTGCCAGCTGTTAGCTGTATCCCATAAAAGACCTCCAACCTTTTGCACTCTCTGGAAAGATTCTGGCTGTCTTTCAACCTGTGTCTGAGCATGAATCTCCAATGAAGGAAAATGAGAGAATTATCATCCCTGAATTCCTTGTCCCCAACAACAAATTCCTTGCAACTACTTCATCACACTAGAGAAAAAATCCACTTAAAAACTGCTTTCTGTCTCCTGCAGAATTCTGGAATTTGTAGTTTAGGGAGGAGTCTTTAACAGCCTCAAGTAGCACATGAGTAATTTGGCTTTAAGGCCTTGACCTTTGCCTGCTTCAATAGTTTCTAAGAACAATAATAATAATAATAATAATAATAATAATAATAATTGCAAAGACTCTGGCACAAGCCAGTCAATGTGGCCCCAGTGGTGATCGGCACACTGGGTTCAGTGCCTAAAGACCCTAGCCTGCACTTAAATACAATTGGCCCTGACAAAATTACCATCTGCAAAAGCCCACCTTACTGGGATCTGCACGCATTATTCGCCAATATATCACACAGTCCTAGACACTTGGGGAGTGTCCGATGTGTGATCCAATACAACAGCCAGCAGAGTGACCTTGTTTGCTGTGGACTCATCTTGTCGTGTTTCAAATAATAATAATAAGAAAAAGAAACTTTATTTATACCCTGTGACCATCTCCCCAAAGGGAACATGAGGCTAAGCCCAAAGTTACAAAAATAAAATAAAATATAGGTACAGCAAAATAAAATACAAAGAAACAAAAATACCGTCAAAATAAATACATAAAATAACAAAAATAAAATAGTTTCAAAATGGCATGATAGAGAAATAGAGCAAATACATATATTTATAAACCATATATTAATTAATATTAATATTAATGTGTTGTTTATTTGTTCAGTCCCTTCCGACTCTTTGTGGCCTCATGGACAGCCCACGCCAAAGCTCCCTGTTGGCCGTCACCACCCTCAACTCCTTTAAGGTCAAGACAGTCACTTCAAGGATACCATCCATCCTTCTAGCCCTTAGTTGGCCCCCCTTCCTTTTTCTTTCAATTTTCCCCAGCATCACTACCTTCTCCAAGCTTTCCTGTCTTCTCATAATGGGGCCAAAGTACTTCATCTTTGCCTCTAATATCCTTCTCTCCATTGAGTGGCTGGGCTTTATTTCCTGGACTGGTTTGATCTTCTCGCTGTCCAAGGCACTCTCAGAATTTTTCTCCAACGCCAAAGTTCAAAAGGGTCTATCTTCCTTCGCTCAGCCTTCCTTATGGTCCAGCTCTCGCATCCATAGGTTACTATGGGGAATACCACTGCTTTAACCTTTGTTACCAGTGTGATGTCTCTACTCTTCACTATTTATCAAGATTGGTCATTCCTCTCCTCCCAAGTAAATGCTTTCTGATTTCCTGGTCACAGTCTGCATCTGCAGCAATCTTTGCACCTAGAAATACAAAGTCTGTCACTGCCTCCATGTTTTCTCCCTCTATTTGCCATTTATCAATCAGTCTGGGTGACCTACAAGATCTTTTCCAACTCTATGATTCTATGAGCCACACAAATTATGCTCAATGGGCACAATTTTTATTAGACACAGAAACAGGCTTTTAGTAGCAGTGGAAGAAGGTTAAGTCAGGGGCTCTCAGGAACCTAAGTAATACCTTTATTTTATCACTCTGTTCTTACAGCTTAAAGGACTGGTCATAAGCAACAATAATCGAAGGCATTGCTGACCTTCTGGCCTTGTTTATAATAAACCTTGGTGCTCAGTATATCATCTGCTGTAAAGGACAAAAAGAGTTACAGTACACACTGTAAGCCAAAGTAAAAGCCTGCAGGAGACTAAAGTGTACTTCCAAATCCTTTATTACCACTTCGGCTCCACAATTATTAACTAGTAAATCCTGCAAAATCACAAAAGTGACACCAAGGTTTTGTTTTTGCTTTTGTTTTGTTAAAAAACAGAACTTTCCATGTTTGCTAGGTCAAGGAACGTGAACAGGAATGTATACACCTTCAAGTAACTGGTCATCTTATGGCTACCACACTAATTTAATAGGGCTTCTTAAGTAAGGAATACTCACAGGTGATTTCCCATTGTGTTCCTCTGAAATCCTTGCCATCAAGCATTTATAAACAAATGAAAGTTGCACTTTAAAGGCAGTATGGCTGGGATTTTAAGGTGTATCCCCCTTCCCAGGACTACTATTCAGTGTCATAGAATAGATCTAGATCTGGTTCAGCAGTGGAACTCTCCACCCCAGAATTGGAGGGTGCTCCTTCTTTGGAGGCTTTTAAACAGAGGCTGGATGGCCATCTGTCGGGGGTGCTTTGAGTGCGATTTTCCTGCTTCTTGGCAGAGGATTGGACTGGATGGCCCATAAGATCTCTTCCAACTCTCTATGATTCTATGGGGCCTTTAAGGGATTTAGACAAGACACATATTCCTGTGATTATATTCCATGAGCAATATTAGAACAAATGAGAACTGAGCAGCTGATGAAGAAGTGAGCAATAACACAAACCAAGAGGAAACTAAGGCCCACTGCAACACCATCTGTCAACCTCTGAAATCTGGGAATGATATCAGAACCAGGGAATTTCATAGAATTCCTGAACAATAGAAACAGGCAGAGAGATGGAATCATGGAAACTTAGTCTTCAAATGCTGGTGTGCAAAGCCAAGTCTTGAGTATTTTTCTGAAAGCCAGAAGGGATGGAGCCTGCTTGATGTCACTGAGGAAGGAGTTCCACAGCCGAGGGGCCACCACTAACAAGGCCCAATCTCCTCCTCACCAATTCTGCTTGCGAAGAAGGTACGACCAAGAGCAGGGACTCCCCAGATGATCTTAAAATTCTAGTAGGCTCATAGGAGGAGATACGTTCAGACAGATAAGTTGGACCACGACCATTTAGGCTTTATAGGCCAAGACCAGCACTCTAAACTGGACATAATGATAACAACAACAACAACAACAACACTTTATTTATTTTCCACCCTTCTCATCCCAAAGGGAAACCTAATTTATGGTCCGTCAGGGTGGATCACAGTACACAAACACATGAAACATTCAATGACGCTTTTTATAGACAATACACAGACAGATAGAACAGAAGGGAGGTGTGTTGTTTGACTTGGTGTCCATCTTTGGTGCCATGGAAGGTGAGTCCAGCCACAGAGGATGCTGTCGCTCCATCCTCTATGATGTAAAGCCATCAGGACTTCATCCTTCCTTTTGGTCGCCCAGCATATTCTGATCTTCTTTCTTTATGGCATCATAAAGCACTTCACCTGCTTATAGCAGTACCTAATTTCTCTAATTGCAGCTAAAGCTGTTTTTGACTGTTTAGGTAAAGAATGAGCAGGGCTGAGGGTCAGCAGCTTACGTCGACCTGGGGCTTCGTACTTGCAACTTTTCAGTTGACAGATCTTATAATTGCTGGTGATTTACCAGCTGTGCTAAACCTCCAGCCCTATCAGTAGCATATCGGCAGCCAGTGAAGCTGATGCAACAGAGGAATTGTGTGCTTCCTGTACGCCACTCCAGTTAGAAATCTGGCTGCTGCCTGTTGGACCAGTTGAAGCTTCCAGGCCGTCTTCAAAGGCAACTCCATGTAGAGTGCATTGCAGTAGTCTATAGGAAATGTAACGAACATGGACTACTGTGGCTATGAATAAGAATCATGTCTGATATAAGGGACCTAAATAGCTGCACAAACTGTATGTATATCTCTCTTTCCTCAACTCCAGTGTGAGTGGGATTCTGAGCATTGGCACCGCTCTTTTTAAAAAAAAGAATTTTGTTGACATGTAAATGTTGCTCTTTAAGACCAAGACTGGCATAATCAATTTTCATTTGAAGTGATGACTCATGGAAAATATCTGCTCACATAAAATGAAGCAACTGCTGCGCTATACATGGTGAAGAACAGTGGACAAAGCAGACATGAAAGGCTCAGCAGATTCCACTGGACGAGAATGTGTTTGATTTCAACTTGAAAGACATTACTCTAAAGAAAAATCTATGGGAATGCCAACCAATTACACGTTCTTAGAAGCTGATGTCGCACTTTGAGGATCTAATGAATAGCAAAAAAAGGAATAATTCTAGATCCTGAAGTCCAATTTGGATAAAATTACTTTTGGGGGACTGTATTTCTGAGAATCCACAGCAAACACAGCCAGTTCGTTTACCAGGCTCTGCTCTTAAGTTTCAAGAATCGATCTAAAACATACTTAAAATGGCACTTCAATCAGGAACTGAATGCTTTAAAAACTATTTCTTGGGTTCTGTCTATCCTACATGTGTAATATAAAAGCAATAATACTAACCAATTCTATAGGCTTGTGCAAATGGAACAGGAAAAGTGCTTTGTCAATTGTCATCCTAACAAGGATTTAGATTACATTGTGTGGGCATATACTTTTTGCAGACTCCCATTCATGTATTAACCAGAAATTGTGATGGCACACCCGAGCCAATGGGAAAACTATAGTATCTAGCTTTACTTGGGGGCTATCTATATACCTTCGGTTAAGATTAAGACCCTTAGCAGACAGCGGCACTTTAGGAAAGGTGAAAAGATAACCAAAATGAGTTTACTTCAAATAAGATGAATAAAGGGTTAACTCTACCCAGGACTATCATAAGGTAACTTAAAACAGGGCATTACAAAAGGAGCCTTTGCTGGCTGCAGTCATCTCTCTGGAGTCTTCTGCCTCTGGTGCAAAGCACTGGTTACAAACTGTCTCAATTTTCTTTCTTGTGAAGCATAAGCTGATCGCAAGCTTCTGTTGTCCTCTGGATTGGTGGTATAAAAATAGTGCTGGATGCAGGTGCTAAGGAAACCTGTTTTTGGATTTGCTTGGGCCTAGGATACCAGACAATGCCCCAAGCTTCTAGTGACTGTAGAATAAGGAGGACTCCAGCAAGAGAGCTCCACACAGGAAAATGGAATAGACCAACTAAGGCTGGCCTCTGGGGGGGGGGGGCTTATGCTCCCCCCAAAAATTAATACAAAGGAAGGTATCTACACTATTGGGAAAATCTATGAAAAGAAGGAACTGATAAGAAGAGGAAAAGGCAGAGCCAAGACTTCACAGAAATGGTCTTGCTTAACTTCCAAGATCAGACAAGAGATCTATTCTGCTTTGGTTAGACTACACCCGGAATATTGTGTCCAATTCTGGGCACCACAATTCAAGAGAGATATTGACAAACTGGAATGTGTCCAGAGGAGGGCAACTAAAATGATCAAGGGTCTGGAGAATAAGTCTTATAAGGAGTGGCTTAAGGAGGTGGGCATGTTTAGCCTGAAGAAGAGAAGGCTGAGAGGAGATATGATAGCCATGTATAAATATGTGAAAGGAAGCCACAGGGAGGAGGGAGCAAGCTTGTTTTCTGCTTCCCTGGAGACTAGGACGTGAAACAATGGCATCAAACTACAAGAAAGGAGATTCCATCTAAACATGAGTAAGAACTTACTGACTGTGAGAACCGTTCAGCAGTGGAACTCTCTGCCCCGGAATGTGGTGGAGGCTCCTTCTTTGGAAGCTTTTAAACAGAGGCTGGATGGCCCATGAGGTCACTTCCAACTCTTTGATTCTATGATTCTATGGTGTCTCTAGGATATTTAGGCCTTTGATTGCATTGTGATATTAAAATTACATTAACCAGTCAATGCATTAAATAAGCAAACACACAAATAGATGTATGTTCTTTGTATGCAGAAACTGTCAGGATAGTTTCCCAGTCTGGAGCACTGTATTTCCCTGTGGCAAACCCAGAAAGAAGCAGTTTTTGTACTGATACTTTGGTGGGTTCATAACAGGGCAAATATCACTAAATCAGTTCTGCCTATGTGTTCTTCCTCTCTCTAGAATAGAGCCCAAATAGGGCAACAGAGACAAGAAGAATGATATAGAACTGTGTATGAAAACAGCTGGACTCTGGGATGTAGTGATGGCTACCAGTTGGATTTCCAGGTCAAGTCAACAACAGCAGGGGTGTTTCGAAAAACCAAGCTTTGTTACAGAATATATTTCTGATATAGAATTCAACTTCTGTTCATTATTTTCTAATGACAATGAAGATCATCAAAAAAAATTGTTGTTAACACAAAACAGCCAATGCAATTGTTTTGCCTAAAGAAGATATACCTGCAGTGCACATTAAAGAATTATATCATAAGTTTCAACAAACACAAACCTGCAGGACGGCTTGGGTGGGATGAATCAAACGGCAGCTTCTCAGTCAAGAAAAAGAAAACATCAATAGCTAACTAAATATCCTATTCTCCTATTTAATTTCAAAGATCTTCATAGGAGGTTCTTCTCCTGGTCCTACTAGCACCATAGGAACATCTGTCTGTAACAAATTAATGAGAATTCTAGGCATTTAAACCCAGACTTTGGATGGCATTCTCTAGTGAGACCAAGAGTGCAGCTACACTGTAGGATTAATGCAGTTTGACATCACTTTAACTACCATGGCTCAATGCTATGCAATCATAGGAGGTGTAGTTTTATTATTTATTTATTTACTCTATTTATATCCCATCTTTCTCTATTGTCAATATCTAATTATCACAGGGACAGAAAGTTGGGTGAAAACTTCTGTACAGGGGCTGTATTACAATCTCAGCCATGCTGTTTTGTCTTCAGCTCCAAATCAATGAGATGGACCTTTGTTCAGATCAAGCAAACCAATTCTTAGGCTCATGAGAAGAAGAAGAGAGAAAAACAAAGGGTGCCCCTGCCAGAGGGGTGCCTGCCTGATGAAAAACAGAAGCATCCACTTTTATTTTACTGCTTTGCAACCATTACTCCGAAGGTTAAACGGGCTGCCATGGCAAGTTGTGCAAGTGTTTCTGCCCTTTGAGGGACAAACAATAGAAGTGCTTGTTTGAATACCTTTTTAAAAAAGCAATGGAAAAACAGAGTGAAACACTTCCCTCTCCTCTCTGTGTGTGTGTTTAAAGAATGTTCAGTATATGTAAGCAGGTCGCCCAAACTTTTTTTTTCGTGTCACGAGCGAAGTAAGTCACTTCGGGTGTGAGAGAATTGGCCATCTGCAAGGACATTGTCCAGGGGATACCCAGATGTTTTGATGTTTTTCCATCCTTGTGGGAGGCTTCTCTCATGTTCCCACATAGGGAACTGGAGCTGACAGAGGGAGCTCATCCGCACTCTCCCTGGATTCAAACCTCTGACCTGTCGGTCATCAGTCCTGCCGGCACAAGGGTTTAACCCACTGTGCCACCAGGGGCTCCTCCACCCAAATTATCTCTACCTAGATCTGAGGAAGTAGACATGCAGCAAGAATTGCACAAATATATTATACATTGAATACTTGTCAAAGCAGCTGTTGACTTGTTAGTAGGGTGGTGAGTCCATTTCAGGTTTCAATCAGAACTTAAACAGGTCTGTACAAAAAGTGGGACCTATTTTATGGATAGATGATGCAAGAGTCTAGTACCATGGAGAGGCCCTCTGAAATTCAGATTAAACCCCAGAATGGAGCCACCACTTCAATTACATGAAAGAGAGCCTCTACCACTGAATGCTTTCACGCCTTGTCAACCATCATGTCCACTGATGCATCAAACATTGCCACAAAGATGTGCAGGACACCAAGCAATGTCCAGCCCCAAAGTAATTTCTTTGAAGAGTTGTAGTGAACAGGATGCTTTCATGTTTCAGTCCTGGTTAAGAACTGGAACCTCAGTCTGAATGATGAATCTTGGAGTAAAATACCATTTGACTGATGCCCTTTCATAGCTTGTAACTGTGTTACATACATTTTAGCTGGTCCTAATAAAGATATATATAGTGGATTCTGCAATTTTCCCTGCTTATAGAATAACTCAGCTACCTTTGTTTTTAATAATGGAAGAACTGCTGATGCTTCAGTTTATTGTTTATGGAACGAACACTCTTACTTTTTAACAAGGAGGAAGAAAGGGCAACTCAAGTAGTTCTGTTATTTAGTCTTCAACAAAGAGCATCATCAACAAGATTATGATGTTTCTTTATTCCCACCGGGTCATTTAGTGCTAGCACTGCACCAGGAACATTGCTCATGAAATGGAAACTTTGCTGTTCTTTAATTGTCTCATTTTTAGCTTGTACCTAAATCCACATACAGATTTTTTTTTAAAAAAAATGAGCTTCAAAGAGAATTAACCTTGCAAAGAAAAGGTTTTAGCTATATACTCCCAGTAAGCTACTAATTTAACACCTAAAACAGTGTTTCTCAACCTGGGGAGTCGGGACCCGGGGGGAGGGGTCATGAAGGGGTGTTAGAGGGGTTGCCAAATACCACCAGAAAACACAGTAGTTTCTGTCGGTCATGGAGGTTCTGTGTGGTAAGTTTGGCCCAATTCTATCGTTGATGGGGTTCAGAATGCTCTTTGAGTGTAGGTGAACTATAAATCCCAGAAACTACAATTCCCAGCTGTCAAGTTTATTCCCCCCAAAACACCACCAGTGTTCACATTTGGGCATATTGAGTATTTGTGCCAAGTTTGGCCCAGATCCATCATTGATTGAGTCCACAGTGCTCTCTGGATGTAGGTGAACTACAACTCCAAAACTCATGGTCAATGCCCACCAAACCTTTCCAGTATTTTCTGTTGGTCATGGGAGTATTGTGTGCCATGTTTGGTTCAATTACACCATTGATGAAGTTCAGAATGCTCTTTGTTTGTAGGTTAACTATAAATCCCAGCAACTACAACTCCCAAATGACAAAATCAATGCCCCACCCTACCAGTATTCAAATTTGAGCATATCAAGTATTTGTGCCAAATTTGATCCAGCAAATGAACACACATCCTGCATATCGGATTACATTATGATTCATAACATTAGCAAAATTACAGTTATGAAGAAGCAATGAAAATAATTGTATGGTTGGGGGTCACCACAACATGAGGAACTGTATTAAGGGGTCACAACATTAGGAAGGTTGTGAACCACTGACTGCTCCACTGGAGTTAACACAAACTGCTTTGGATCTTAATCTGAACTTTAAAGGAGTTGTACAAAGTGCAAAAATTGTTTTGGGGAGAGTTTAGTACTTTGGATAGCTCCTTTAAAGTTCAGAATCCAGGGAGGATCTACCATGCCAATAACATAGAAATCACCCCTACCACTGGTTCCAAAGACTCAGTAATGTCCATTTTCATCACCACATACACATCAGTGAGATGCAGGACAGAATGGATTTCCTTTGATCTCAGTTGTAAGACTTCAGTTATAAATCTTCTCGCTGTTCACAAACTTCTGGAGAATGCTTATGCTTTCATCATTAATAGTGGCTGCTTCTCTTTTGTTCAGCAGCAGCTTTATTTATTCATTTTAAAACATGAATAATATGACATAGTGGCATAATGTAACTCTTTTGGTGAGGAGAACAAACAAGAAACTCACCAGGCATTGCATATTAGTTCTCCAAAAGAAATATATTCAAAGCTTATATGAAATCTTTAGTTCACAGCATGAGACAATAACAATGCATGTACAATTTTACTAAAGGATCTCTCTATGGGTCCAAATGAAACTTTGGAGGTCGTGAAAACTACTCAGGCATTGATGAAATTAGAAGCCGTGGTGGCGCAGTGAGTTAAACTTTCATGCTAGCTGAACTGCTGACCTGAAGATCTGAAAGTCAGCAGTTTGAATTCATGAGATGGGGTGAGCTACCATCTGTCAGTCCCAGCTTCCCATGTGGGGACATGAGAGAAGCCTCCCACAGGATAGTAACACATCCAGGCATCCCCTGAGCAATGTCCTTGTGGACAGCCAATTCTCATGCCAGAAGCAACTCCAATTTGTCTCTGATACAATTTGTTAAAAATGATGAAATTAATAAAAGAAAACTATGTTGGAAAGAAGCTTGGTTCTAACAGGTCATTTTTAGTAACTGGTACAATAGATGATCAGTTTTACTCATTTCAAGTACAGCAGCATTATCCAGAGTACTGCAACATCTGATATTATCCATCTGGGTGACTGAGGCCCCTTCCACACTGCCCCTATCTCCCAGGATCTGATCCCATCGGCTTATCCCAGATTTTCTTTGGAGACTCATATGGACCAGTTTAAAGCAGATAATCTGGGATCAGGTCCTGGGATATAGGGTTAGTGTGGAAGGAGCCTGAGATAGTGACACCTCTGTTTTCTGATGGTTCAATGTACACAAATTGTGTTACACAGATAGCAAAACAAAAATCATAGTAAATGCTAACCTTTCCCTGTGCTATCCACACACACACACACACGTTTGGCTGGAGTTACACATAAAAATGTTCCTGCTCCAATTTACATACAAATTCACTTAAGAACAAATCTACACATAACCTATCTTGTTTGTAACTTGGGGAGTGACTGTAGTGTGAAACGGCACAGATCAATTGCACCTTGGGAATGAAAGAAGCAATGCCCAATAGAAAAACGGGCCACCAGTTACTAATATGCCTTAATGCAATTTGCAAATTAACTGAATCAAAATGTCTCAAAAGTCGAAAAAAGGCTTCAAAAGGTCCTACTAAGTTAATAAACCAGGTTTATCAATAATTATTTCAGATCTGCTACTGCTTCCTGCCTGAAGCCTGTCTTACACAAGGATGAAAAAGGTATGCAAAATTGGATACTGTATCACTTGAGTCTAATGAGTCACTGAGATAATGTGGAGGAAGATCAGACACAAGCACAGAATCAAATCGGCTATGACGCTTGTTCTGTCTGTCATTCTATCTTGAAATGCTACTCACTGTATATACAACACATTTGAAAAAGGCGAGAGTGGGAAAGACACTTAAGAAGGACAGCAACACAAATATAACTTTAAAAATCAACTCTATGAACTGTGATGTTGGAGGAAAATTCTGAGAGTGCCTTGGACGAGAAGATCAAACCTGTCCATACGCCAAGAAATAAAGCCCGACTGCTTACTGAAGGGAAGGACATTAGAGGCAAAGATGAAATACTTTGGCCACATCGTGAGAAGACAGGAAAGCTTGGAGAAGACAATGATGCTGGGGAAAATGGAAGGAAAAAGGAAGAGGGGCCGACCAAGGGCAAGATGGATGGATGGTATCCTTGACATGACTGGTTTGATGCTGAAGGAGCTGGGGGTGGCTATGGCTGACAGGGAGCTCTGTCATTGGCTGGTCGATGAGGTCACAAAGAGTCGGAAGCCACTGAATGAATAAACAACAACAACATGGACCTGAAACTCCGAACTGCATACACCTTAAGGACAAAAGGCATAAATTCATTTTACTCCTACCTAGAACAGATCCTGTGAAACAAATATATCTTATTAATAAATAGTAACTTAAATCCCACGGATGTTAATGGATCGTCTTTATGTAGAAAGAGCCAGGATGGTGTAGTCTTCGGAGCATTAGACTATGACTCTGGAAAGCAGGATTCAAATCGAATTCTTGCCTTTTTGTATGTGTAAACTGCCCTGAGAGGCAATTTACACATTTTATTTATTTATTTATTTATTTATTTATTATTCTGACACAAACACACAATATGTCACAGAAAATGAGAGATATATGCTGGATTTTGTATAACAAAATCACAAGTCGAACACTTCCCAAGCATTTAGGACTGTGTGATGTATTATTACATTACATGTGTGATGTATTATTACTGTGTGATATATCATCATCAACATCATCATATCCTGGCTCTGCCATGGAAACCCACTGGGTGCCTTTTGGTATCATACACTCTCTCAGCCTCGGAGTTATGCACACAAGCAACTCCCTTCTGAACAAATTGTGCCAAAAAAATCTTTGCCTTAGGGTCATATAACTTGGAGACACACAATGACAGCTCTAGGTAGGACTAACACAGTTTTTATTTATTTATTTATTTATTTATTTATTTATTTGGGGTTCTTTTACCGCGCCCTTCCCACCCCAAAAGGGACTCAGGGCAGCTTACAAAAGCAAAGGCACAATTTGATGCCTGCATCATAAAAACAATCATACACAGAATTACATCAATACATAGTTAACAACAATTATGCATTATAACCATAAAATCAATAAAATCAATTTAGCCCCAAATATCTAAACCAGTGGGCTGTGAGGACAAAAATCTGGTCCACGAGTGTCCTTCCTCTTTATTTTATTTTATTTTATTTTATTTTCACTCCTTTTGCATGACCTTCCCTGTCACTGACCATGACATATATTCTGTATCAGAAACTAGAGCTGATATGGTCTATCCAATGCAATTTTCTGAATCAGCACTCCAAACTGAATCTAAATATGACCAAAAACTGATTCGCAACCCTTTTGGTACTAATGTTGGAGAGTGTTCCCTGGTCAACATGGTCAGAAAGATGATTTCATGGAAGACTATTGATCTCAAACTGTTTCACAGGGTTTTTTTTCCCCATTTCTGGAGAGATGTGCATCAGTACACCACAGGCATTGAAACAAGGGGAAAGGGACAGTCAAGTATGGAGGCAATGAATTATACCTCATGGAGGTCAATAAACCCTCTGTTAGCCAGCCATGCCCTTGGGCCCCTTTTTAGCAGCCCCATTTGATAATCTTTCCTGAGCCTCAACAACATGCTTTGCATAATGCGGAGCCGATTTCACCCTGGATCTGGGATACACTGGCATCTGCTACAGCACATTTTTGACTGAACTCAGACTTTCCTAGAACTGTTTGTTATAGCACTATCTCACACCTGATGCGTATTGAAGTGTGCACTGGCCATGTGCATGTTGTGGTCACCACAGCTTTGAGTTGGCTTTGAACAGCATTATATGGTCAATGTAGAAGGGCACGCAGAGAAAGGGGAATGCAGAGAAACTTGCCTCATAAATGGGAGCTGAGGTAGCACAGCAGGTTAAACTGCCAGCTGCAGAAATACATGCTGATCAGAAGATCGGCAGTTCAAAGCCAAGGGTCAGGGTGAGCTCCTGCTGTTAGCCCTAGCTACTGCCAACCTAGCAAAATGTGAGTATATCAATAGGTACCACTTTGGCGGGGAAGTAAAAAGTGTCCATGAAGACATGCCGGCAATACGATCAGGAAGGCATCCATGGACAACAGGCTTCTCGGCATGGAAAATGAAACAAGAGCACCTCCCCATGGCTGGAGTTGAGCACAGCCTCCAGACGCTAGAGATGAAAAGGAGGAAGCCTTTACTTCTATCTGTGTACTATGTGTCTTTGTTGTTAACTGAATAATGGCATTGAATGTTTGCCATATATTTGTAATCTGTAATCCACTCTGAGTCCCCTCAGGGAGATAGAGTGCAATATAAATATATTACTACTACTACTACTACTACTATTACTTTGGCCACCAAAATGGGGGGAAATGATTCCTGGGTACAGCTTGGAAGAAAGTTTCAAGAGGTCTATAATAGGTTTAAAATACTTGTTTCTTTATGCAAGTCCTTATCTGATCTGGTTGTTTCATTTGCGATGTAATTTCAAATAAAAAGTTTATGGAAGCAATCTGAATTACTCTTCCTTTTTGTGATGTAGGGACCTAGCCCTATTTATTCCATGTTATTTCTGCCTCTAATACCAAATTCACAGGTAAAATATCACTCAGGAACACACAACTGAACCATTTCCTTCAAAATAGCAAACAAGAAACTTTAACTTACATTCAAGTCTCAGGCAGGTCAATGAACAGAAAATGTAGTTCACAGTCTCCACTATGTTCCCTTTTGGGTTTAGTTTTCAATACATGTGTTTTTCTTTAAAAAAATTAATCTGACATTTCTCTATATTAAGTCCTGTTCACATTCTTCCAAACTGCATGATAGTAGTATTATGTTTTAACCCTGACCAGTTTCTAGGCTGACAGAAAACACAATGACAAGCACACCCTAGATTCCCATTCGAACAACAGCGATATTGTCAATGTGCATGTAATTCCAATCCATTTTAAAAGGTTGGAAAGTTAAATTACTTCTCCTCGCTCCAGGCTTCCTTTTGTTTCTTAATGGATTATTTACTGAAAACTATAAGATTGCACCGGATGAGTTGCAGATATTTAAACAGGAAACCAATTATCTTAATGTTGCCACCACCTTTGAAGTCTCTAGTTGGCAGGCTTTTCCATTTATCTGCTTTCATTCACACCCACCCACACATTTAACCCAGAAAACAATACAGAATTAAATCAGAAATATTACCAATAGGTTATGAAGTCAGCAGGTTCCAATTAGGACTTTGAGATTTCTGCACTGGCAGAGTACAAAGTAATCTACTGTTTTCCTGGTAAACTAAAATATTAGGTTCATGTTACTCACAGGCCACTATGAGAAAAGTCAGGTGCAATATTCGGAGCTGTGGGACAAATTTAGAAATGGACTTGTTCAAATGTAGTATTAAACCACATTTGGGAATGAGTGTCCAGCTCAAGATTTGCACCTTTATCCACCTCCAGTGCACCAGAAACCCCCACTTTCATTTTAAACTAAATCAATGCTGTTTTCATTGTGTCCAAAACTGGATAAACTGTAGTATGTTGAAACAGATCAACCTGAGATTGGCTTGTTTCAACAGATCCCATTTATTCTCTATCATCTATTGTTGCAAGTATCCACAGAAAGTCTTGGAATGTGACCTCGTGGATATGGGGTTCATACTGCACTGAACAAGAGTTTGAGAAAGTGTACTAGCTAGGCTACTTCTCTGTAATGTACTGAACAGGAGATGGAGAAAGTGTACCAACTATACTACTTCTCTCATTGCACTTTGTGACAAGCCACTGAGTGCAATGTGAGTAATGACAAAACACTGAGTGCAATGTGTGCAGAAGGACTTCAAAAGGATCGCTCTAACTGCCTGTTTCAATGTGCCCCATAACTGGGAAGGCACTGTGTTCATTCTCCAGCCCCCAATCTTCACAGCCCCAGAAACCCAACTGGTTTGGCTTAAGAGATGGGATTTTGTGGGTGCTATCAGTATTAATAGCTGTCAACAATAAAGTTCTATTGTCAAAGCTGTGTCTGATACTGTATCATCTTAGCCATAGCTTTTATTGTTTTAGCAACCGGGTGGATCTATTAATGAATCATTACAATCAGAACAATTGAACAACACAACAAGACATTTAAACATCTCAACAATAATGCCATATGCAAAAGATGCTATGTTCAACTCCTTCCTTAAAAAGATGGAAAAATGTGTGGATGTGGTGATCATAATTCTGGAGGGATCGTATGCCACAGTTTAGGAATGACAGAAGAAAGAAAATGAATGACAAATGGCATTCTGTAGCCAAGAAGCATATTCTGTTAACAAATTCCCCACTGAATTTCTCCAGTTTTTAAAATAAGTTTTCCATTTTTGATTGAGTCAAGATTGCATTGTGTGTAGTGGATTAAATCCATCTTATCATCAGAAGTGAAGTCTGGTGACCAAGATCACAACATTTAAAAGTTTTTCTTAAACTCTCCAAATCTTCGAGCTCTGGACAAAACTGAGGACTTTGGAAAGCCTTTTAACCTGCCACCAATATACTTAATCTCAAATTGACTACAGAACGTTTGAACTGAGTTTTTGGCACTGTTGCATAGTTAAGTACTTTGGCTTAACCCGGATCAAGTTGTTTGCTCCAACTAAAAGGCTCCAGAGCGTGTATGCAATGAACAAAAGAATGTCAGGAAAAAAAACTTGTCTAGCTAAAGAAACATGACACTGCTGCCCAAGCTGCTGGTAAAGGAAAACACTCACATATTGTATAACTCGTTTGTTCTCCTTTCTAGATTTGCTCTCATAAGTTACTTCCTTTAACATTCTTGCACAATGGCTTGATAGCAAAGTAAACCCAAGCACAATAGTAGAGTGTTCTGGAAACCTCATGACAAATGAAACAATATTCTACACAAAAGTAAAAGTCATTTTCATTTTAATGTGAACAAAGCTTTCCGTGGAAACAAATGGCTGAGGGAGGGCACATCTAGACTGTAGAACTGATTCAGTTTGACATCATGTTCATTGCCATGACTCAATGCAATGGAATCCTGGGAGTTGTAGTTTGGCAAGGTACCATCCAGCACTCTTTGGTAGAGAGGGCTAAAGACCTTGTAAATGATAACACCCATGATTCCACAGAATTGAGCCATGGCAGTGAACATGATGTCAAACTACTTTAATTATACAGTGTTGTAGATGCATCCTGAGAGTCATCATGAAAAATAGCTCGAGTATTGGTTAAAAGAGAGAGAAACTCTGTCATATTTTATGGATAGTTCTCAAGGATGACTGCATTCTCTGAAGACATTTGAAGATGCCCTAGAGATGTACTCCGCTCTACTTCTTAGGGACTTGTTGCTTCTTTACTCTCAAGAAGGGAAGTTGTTCTTTCTCTACTTCCGATAGAGGAAGTTGTTATTTCTCTACTTCCGATAGAAGAAGTTGTTATTTCTCTCTGTGGTCAACTCTACAGATGGATAATATTCATATGAAAAAATAAATCAAGACTAAGCATATCTATTCCATTATGTAAGAATCAAAGAATGATTCCCGCCAGTAACTTGGGGACTTTGATGATTCCATACAGTTCAGCAGATTAACACAATCTCTCTTAATCTGAGTTGCTTGGTCATAATTTATTTAATTGATTTGTATCCTGCTTGCCTCCTTAATGCAATGTTTCTCAACCTGGGGGCCAGGACCCCTGGATGGGTCGCAAAAGAGTGTCAGAGGGGTTGCCAAAGACCATCAGAAAACATAGAATTTTCAGTTGGTCATGGAGGTTGTGTGTGGGAAGTTTGGACCAATTCTATCATTGCTGAAGTTCAGAATGCTCTTTGTTTGTAGGTGAACTATAAATCCTAGCAACTACAACTCCCAAATGTCAAGGTCTATTTTCCCCAAACTGCACCAGGGTTCACATTTGGGCATATTGAGATTCATGCTAAATTTGGTCCAGATCCATCATTGTTTCAGTCCGCAGATGTAGGTTGCAGTTCAGCTACATCTCTGGATGTAGGTGAACTGCTACTCCAAAACACAAGGTCAATGCCCACCAAACCTTTCCAGTATTTTATGTTGGTCATGGGAATTCTGTGTGCCAAGTTTGTTCAATTCCATCGTTGCTGGTGTTCAGAATGCTCTCCTGCATATCAGATATTTACATTATGATTCACAGCACTAGCAAAGTTACAGTTATGAAGTAGCAACCAAAATAATGTTATGGTTTGGGGTCACAATAACATGAGGAACTGTATTAAGGGGAAGGCTAATAACCACTGCCTTAATGGGACTCAAAGTGTCTTACAATAGCAGGTGATAGTAGCAAACGATAAGGAAACCTTTACCCCATAGAAAAGTTAACTGCCTCTACCCTAGCAATAGACCATAGACACAGACCACTTTGGGAGAGAGGCACATTGCACATAACTATTTTTATGATATTATGTACACAAATGCCTTTCTTATGAAAAGGCCTCCAGACCAGATTAGAATTTCATCTACATGGAATCCAGTTGTACAAATTGTTCAAATAGTGAGCTTATATCCTGTAGATGGGTTTGACTGAATGACCTGAGAATTCTTCAGAACTATTATTTACAAAACAGCCCTGCCTTCAGGGAAAGTCTTCTTCAATTTCTGTTTAAAGAAGGGCTAAGGGCCATGCAGCACATGACCACATAACACTCAGCTTCCATCACCAGAACAATCAACAATGAGGAATACTGGAAGTTGCAATCCAATAGCTAGGGGTCCTGATGGTTTCTACTCCTGCCTGTCAAAATTTCTTCCACCAATCTGGAGCATGGCCATACAGCCCAGAAACCTCACAGCAACCCAACAATACAATATTGGAAATGAACCATTTTAACCAACATAAACTTGCCAACGGGAAATGTGGCCTGCTTTATGCTGATGAGATAGTCAAGTTAATCAAGATTGTTGTTGTTGAGTGTCTTCCAAGTCATTTCAGACATAGGATGACCTTAAGTCTAACATTTAGGGTGGGGGAGAGTTACATGATCTTGGAGGATCATGTCCAGCCCACGAGCCATAGTCTGGGGACCCCTGCCCTAAAGCAAACCTATCCCAGGATTTTCTGGGGCTGAAAGTATGTGACTTGTCCAAGATCACCAGTGGTTTTTCACAGCCCTGTGGGGATTTGAATACTGGGTTCCATATGTAATAAGAAATTCAATGTGCAGATTTGATAAATGTGAATTTAATATATGTGTGGGAATGAATGAAAGAATGGAAGGATGGATGGATGGAGCTAATAATTTTGGAAATATCAGTATAATATTAAGGCCTGCAATGACTAACTACCTGCTTGCTGGACTGTAATTAAAAGTTGCTAATACGAACTGAAACGTAAACTCTGATAAGAACTGTAACAATGGTTCTTTCAAGTTAAGAGAAATGTTTGCAACATTCCTTATGTTAAGAAGGAAATCAATACAGCCTTGTGCTTGTCAACACCAATCAAGAAGAGTCACCATCTGGCCAGGAAACTGAAATGGAGCCAGGATGGAAGACATCTATCATTAATTTACAACTTTGAGACTACATCAGCAGAATATTCCTATAAAAGACTCAGTCTAATAATGCTCAAATTGTGACAGACATGAGGAGTCTGGTTCACCCGCCTCTGTGCTCCATGGGAAGGACAGAGTTGGTGTATTCGGAGAGTGTCAAATATGCTATGGGAAAGCATGATTCTATAGAGTTTGGGGCTTCTTTCTCAAGGGAAGAGGAAGAAATGCGCTTTTGGAGCCTTGGATTTTGAGCAGAGAGTCAGGTTCTGCTGACTGGTCCTTGGCATTGTTGTTAGGGAAAGAAGTTTTGGCATTTTGGCGTTTTGAAGTTTTGGCATTATGGAAGTCTTGGAACTATGCGTTGACATGCTGCAGGAAAGCAGGGTCTGGCCTAACAGGTGCTTCTCCATGGAGGGAGAAAAGGCTATGGTAATATTTGGATGCATGTACATGTCTGTGAATGTTGACTGAAAATGTAATTCCCCTTTGTTTGTTTGTTAACCAATGTAATTGCGAATCCAATGTAGTTGCATAGAATCTGTATGTCTGTCTGTCCAATGTTATTCTTTGTCTAAATGTTTTTCTGTAATTTGATGTACCCTCTCACACTGGAAATTGCAATAAAAAGAACCTATGCTTTAAAGTTATTGAAAAACTATTCATGACACATAATTCAGCACTAAAACCACTGGCTCTTTATACTCTTTGATTAGTATATGTTATTTCCCCTTCCTGTCCTCCCCCCTGTTATAATGATGACTTAGCAAATTTAGTAATTTCTTTCCTGTCACTGCAAGCGGATTAGTAGTTTACAGCATTGGATTTTATCAGCTTTTTCCACAGTGAAAAGCCTTACTTCCTCCACTTTGGGTTAAAGATCCAGCAGAGTAATACCGTATCTTGGGCAGGAAATACTGCATTATATCAGGCAGCTTTTGGCCCTGACTATGCAAACATTCCACAGTTTATTGCCACTGACTATGCACATTCATTCCCACCATTTTCCCCGTGTGATAAGGAGGCTGCTTAAGACCTAAGATACTGAATTCCAGAAATTCCACAGGGACAGAATGAGGCAGGAAAGGGGTGGCTGATAAAACCACACTTTGACGCTTTACCCAGTTTGTTATGCTTTGGATGCTGCTTTGAATGACTCCCTTTTCGGATGGGTAAAACATATGGGGGAAAGCCAGGTAAAATGCAACAAATGCACGAGTACTCTGTGAAAAATCCTGCAGTGCTGTTCTCAGATTTGAAAATGTTTACAAAATACAAAACACCACCAAAAACACATTAGAATCTCTCGAAGTCTTAAGATCACGAGGGAAGAGATCTCCCTTCACTCTTTTAGCCAACAAGATCCTGTCTGATTTGGAAGATAAGCAGGGATAGTTCTTGTTAATACTTGGACGGGAGACCACCATTGGATTTTAGATACTCTAACTATATTTCAGGGCAAGGAACTGAAAAAGCACCTCTTAGTATTTCTTGCCTAAGGAAAGCCTATGAAATGAATGGGGTCACCATAAGTTGGGTGACTTGAAGGTACATATACACAGAGAGAAATATCTTGTTATTTATGCAGGCATTTGAGGGTTAACTAATTGCTGAATGATATTTTTATTGGGTAGCTGGTGTACCTTTATCTTGCAATTGTTAAGTTTTTAAATAGTAATCTTAATATGTTAACTTATTCAACTGTGTTTTTCAATGATGATGTAACTGCAATAGTATCAGATTTTCAGCCTTATTTTGTTTTAACTCAGTTGTGAGCCATCTTGGGCCTCATCTCAAGGAAAAAGTGTTTAATTAACCAACCAATTACATTGGGCATTGTAAGTAGCAGCCTGTAATGAAAGGACCAAGGAATTGAATCTCCGACCCATCCTCTATTCGGATATGAGCCAGCAAGCCAATGCCTTAAATCAAGAAATAGCTTCCTAAGATCTTCAGAAATATACACAGAAACACCCCAGCAAGCGAGAGTCCAAAAGTGGCAGGTTAAAACCCAGAACCTCAATCAGTGGCTGATACCAGAATGGAAATTCCTTCATGGTCACACAGAAGACTGGGCGACTTAGAAGGTGATGAATAGACTGTGCTTTGGCACCACGAGATGCAGCCAACCTTAAGAAATTGAGCTTCAAAGTGGAGTCCACGACATGCAAGTGTGATGAAGAGCAAACCACAGACCACATACTATAATGCAGTCTGAGCCCTGCCACATGCACAGTGGAGGATCTTCTCACAGTGACACCAAAGGCACTCCAAGTGGCCAGCTTCTGGTCAAAGGAAATGTAGTATAATTCCAAGTTTTTAACTTTGCAATATAACTGTATTCTCAATTCGCCTCTGACATGATAAATAATAAATTGAGCACTGCATATTTTGTGGAAAAAACATGTTCTATAAATGTAATTAAAATAATTTTTCTGCTATGAAGGAAACATTTCAAGTATTTTTACTATTGACAACATGCAGAAATGACCAAAGGTGAAACAGCTGGAAATTGATTGGGTCTCTCCATTCCTAGCTCAACTCACTGTATCAAAGTCAGCACCCTGTTCAATAGACCACAACAGATATCTTATTTAAATTGAACTCACCAGCAAACAGTTTCACATGAAACACATGAAATTTGTGGTTTCCTTGTTTCATCTACAAATAATTTTCCTCTGGGGTTTAATCTGACCTGTAAAGGAGCTCTATCCCCAGGAAGGGCTCAACATTATGGTCTTTACTTTGAACCAAAAGCTGGATTGGATTCAGAGCCCCATCGACATGCCTCTTGAAGAGAGCTTCACCCTTTTCCAATTGCCACAAAAACAAAATCTCTATGGTCCAGAATACTATTACTAATGATAATCATTTCAAAGCAAAAGGATTCCAGAGTATCATCCTATAACACAGAGTCTTGTGAAACAAGAGGGAAGAGTGTCATATGCTGCCCATCCCAAATTTAGCTTGACCCCATGTGCCAGAACTTCAATGTCTTGAACAGATACATGAATAAATATGAAACATGCATATATAATATATGCTGGATTGCTCCTCTTATATTATTTAAACTAGTCACAAAATCCAAGTTAACTTTTATTTTAAAGTCACATCATAACAAATCATGCTTATAATTCAACTTAATCATGTTTATAATTCAACTCTCCAAAAATGGTTCATCAAGCATTTGTTAACGATTAAGGCCCATGTCCTAGAATCATAGAATCATACAAGTTGGAAGAGGCCTCGAGGGCCATCCAGTCCAACCCCCTGCCAAGAAGCAGGAAAATCACATTCCAAGCACCCCTGACAGATGGCCATCCAGCCTCTGCTTAAAAGCCTCCTCCCCCTTCCCCATTGCAAAAAGAAAGAGAAAACAGAAACAGAAAGAGTTTAAAGAAACAAAGCCTGGTCTACAAAGTAATATAATGCCTATGTACAACACAGTGTTCCATATGCCAAACAACAAAAGCAAGGGTAATTCAGATTCAGACAGGCTGTTCTCAGTCTAAATGAGAACAAATGCCTTAGCAATTAGAGGGGCCTGGGCTATTTTAGGACACAGCTGAACCATTGCACACAAGGCTACTACACACGGTTTACATTCAAGTCTACTGCTACTGCCCCAAAGAGCCACATTCTTAATTGCTATGCATTCCAATCCCATTTATGCTTCATCAGACTCAAGAATCATTTAGTCTGAAAGGTCTGGATTTCAATCTATCTATGGATAATAATAATAATAATAATAATAATAATAATAATAATAATAATTTTATTTTTATACTCCACCACCATCTTTCCTAGGGGACTCGGGACAACTTACAAAGGGCAAGCCCAGCAAATTACAGTTAAAAACAGAGACACAGTTAAAATCACTCAATAAAAATAATAAAATATAACACATTCATAAAACATGTATAAAAACAACATCATAAACAATTGGCTGATATAAAGGTTATAGTTGAGTTCAGGCTCAATGAGTGCAAATAATTCCTAAATGGAAAGTGGAGAAATTGATTGAACAGGGGCTAGGGAAAACCGTTGGCAAAAGTGTCGAGGTAGCCACTCCTCTACATTTGTGGGTTTCACATTGGAGATTTGATTAACAGGTTGTTTAATAGGATTTTACTTGGAATATTGTGGACACATCTACACTAACTGTCTCCCAAAAGTGGATGGTGAGTCAGCTCTGTGGCAGTGGCATCATGCACAGAGGTGATTTGGGTAATGTGGCCTTGACAAAAGTTTTTGACAAAAGTTATGAGTTGCTCCAAATTTTCCCCCAGAATCCAGAGTGAACTGCAACTTTGGGCTGCTAAGACAGAATCTGCTGCGACGGATTACATGGCCACCGCGTATTCCCCTGGCTTGGAAAACACTTACTATCCTCCTCCATTCTCATTGCAGCAGTGGCCATTAGGTGTGGTATGTCTTGTATCCATTACTCAACACATGGCATGATGTCAGCCACGGAACATGGGTAATTGAAGAAGGGAGGGAGGAAAGGGCGGCAAGGGTGGGGGGAGATTCCTATTCTTTCCCCTTCTCCTGTGTGATTCTGGCACCCTGGTTGATGTCACCTCAGGAGTTGGACACTCCGCCATATTGCATCTGCTGGCTGCCACTACAATGAGAACAGGAAGAGGAAAATAAAAAGTGGTTATCTAACATCACTGAACCAGGTTTGGAACCACTGGACATTCAGAACTCCTTCCCACAGCAACTGAGATGGGTAGGGCTGGCAGTCTAAACTATCCTGGTGTTGATCTGAATTAAACACCCCAGTTTGGCACTAGTACAAAGAATCAGTGCAAACATGCTCCGGGTTCTATGGCACAGTATTATGGTTAATTTCTGGTGGCATTTGACCATAAATTCAAACTGGAGCACCTAGAAATCCCTAGAAAGGTTTTCTCTCTGGTTAAAATTGGGGGTTTTTTCCCCACAGGGGTCCTGCAGGCCTAGCAACAACAAAAACAACAACAAAAACAAAAACAACAACAACAACAACAGTAATCTTTATTTATACCCCGCCACCATCTCCCCAAAGGGGACTCAGGGTAGCTTACATGAGGCCACGCCCATCAATACAGAAACACAATATAACACAAAAACACAACAGAAAATCAGAAAATAAAATAATATAAAATACAAAAATGCAACATGTAAATATACAGCACAACAATATAAAATCAAAAATATTAAACCACTAAAAGTGAACACAATGGGCAGGGCCAGTTCAAAGATTAAAATTTTAAAACACTGGGAGATAGGGCAGTGTAAAATATCAGGAAGAGGATCCGGGGGATAAGGTAAGAGTTCATTACACAAACCAGAGAATAAAGTGCTTCTGAGGACATTTTATGCAGAGTTTGGTCAGGGATTATCATACATTCAGTCACTGAAGGCATATTCATCCTTCCACATTCACTAATCCCAGTGAATGTGGAAGGATGACTGAACTGCGGCAGGAGACAAATTCAGCAGAGATATTTATTTGCCATACTTAACATCCCACTTTGCATACAACTCTAGCAAGGTGTTTGAGCAAGGCACTTTTTGATAGGGAGAGGTGGGCTGGTTTTAACTTCTCTGTTCTTGCCAGACTTCATGCCACAAGACAAAGCTTCTATTTACATAGCATACAATTTAAGGAATAAACTTTGTGGACTACAGCACACTTGGTCACACACACAAAATGTAACCCAACACGCAAAATGTATTCCGATGCACTTTGAAAGTATATCCACTGCTATGTACAGTGGGCACTAGGTATCCACTTGAGTTTGGTTCCAGGGCCCAGAATCCATGGATGCTCAAGATCTGTGCATTTCCACCCTCCTGAGATTTCCCCCCTTGTAATATTGATCTACACCCACCTTTGAAATCAGATACTATTTCATTCAGGAATATTACTCACTAAAGAATGACTATTCACTAATTCTGAAGAAGCCAGCTGTTTCAAAGGATGAAAACATAGAAAACATATCATGTTTCGAATGATTATAAGCAACTGTTAATTATTTTTATCTTTATTTACCTGGATACTACTTATATATGGAGCATAAAGGGGCACATACTACATAAGGACCATATTAATACTGTTCTAAGGTACAGTCTTTTCTGTTATATCTCAAAAAACAGGTTGCATTTTAGAATGCCAGGTGCTTTTTGACTACATAAATAAAGTTTTTTCTCTCTAGTATGTTCAGTTGCTGATCAATTCCTCTGTTTGCTGTGTATCATAGAAAATAATAGGAAGGGCTTAAGGGAGAGGCAGTGGGCGGAGTCATATAAATTCCACACCAATGAAGAGAGTCAGAAACACTGGGATGTTTGTGGTGGAGGAAACACATAAAATCTAGGATGATATTGTCCCCACATGAAATCCTTCATTTGGGTGGTGGACAGTATGGTGTTTGTGGAAGATATTGGCAGGGCTCTTGTTTATATTCATGGTGCTCACAATAACCTGCAATGTCATTGGAGAGATGGTCATTGGTATCTCCTGAGTAGTGGAAATTATAGCTGTTTGTGGAGGCAAGAGTTTGTCTATGCAAGTGGACACTTCAGCCACTCACACATACATATTTTCACTTTTATTATGTGTATAGATTAGTTCTTATCTCTTTAAAGATACTCAAAACAGCAATTCAAACACAGATCTGAAGCTAGTACAGCATTTAAACCACTCCATTAGCTCTCATTATAGAATTATCACACCCACAGAGTCAGAAAATGTGTGTATCAAAAGACTGGGATACAATGTCACTAATGGAAACTTATGGAGAAGTTGAGTGGATGGCAACTGATTATTGACTTACATGTGTTAGTAGGGCCAAAATATTCTAAATGACCCTATCTCATACTGTAAGCTAAGCTTGCTCAGCCTTGGGTAGACTGAGCAAGCTTAGCTTACAGTATGGAAGACTACCAACCAATATTAAATGCTATATGCTAATACTTAAGATGGCTCCATTAATTTCAAAGATTTCCTTAAGGGAATGAATACTCTGAGTTGGTTTTACCCGTTCTTTCCTACAGCATTGATGGACTCTCAAGCAAGTGTGAGCCAGAGTTCACCCTGCATAGTTTCCAAGATTACAGGGTCTGATTCTTTTAGGGAGGTTAGAGATATTTTTTATGCCTATCTAGCTGAAAATATTTTAAAACATCATCAGTTTTATCTGAATAGTGAAAGATTGCTAGAGAAAGCCACAACTTTTGGTGTTGGGTTGAAGCAGCACGTTTGCAATAAATAACCCAATAAAGCTTGAACTGAGAAATAAGGGGACTGTACACTGGGAATGGATCTGCACTCTGCAATTAATGGACTTTAAATTCTATGGAATCATGGTAGTTTTTGCTTTACAAGGTCTTTAGCTTTCTCTACCAAAGAGTAGTGGTACCTCACCAAACTATAAATTCCATGATTCCACAATAATGAGTTTTGACAGTAAAGATAGTGTAATATCATGTATTCAACTGTGTAAATCAGGCATGGGCACACTTCAGCCCTTCAGGTGTTTTGGACTCCAACTCCCACAATTCCTAACAGCCTTAAGCAGAGGGGGGGAAAGGAAAGGGCCTAAGGCCATTAGGAATTGTGGAAGTTCAAAACACCCAGAGGGTCAAAGTTTGCCCATGCCTGGCGTAGATTTATCCTAAACTAACTGATGTTCCAACATTATGAAAGAATATGCCTTTTTAACTTGAATTCTATTGCTGTTTTGACTTGATCGTGTTCAATATATACCTTCTACTAGAACCCTTCTTAAAAATATTTCAACAGTTTACACAAAGATATGCAAAGTGGTAGAAATCCCAAACAATACTGTGGAAAGACTTAGTTAATCAGGAAGACATGCAAGGTACTTAACTTGATAAGGTAATCAGCTTATCAAAAATCTATCACAATATGTGAAACTCCTGCATAAATAGAAATGGGTGATGAGTTGGGTGTATTTTGTGTGTGTGTGCATGAAAGAGAGAGGGACAGAAAATAGTAAGCCTCCATGAACCTCTAATTCCCTATTAAACTATAATTCTATAAGCCAGTGATCCTTATTTATTTATTTATTTTATTTACTTTATATTTATAAATATTATATTATAAATGTTGTAAGTTGCTTCTGGTGTGAGAGAATCAGCCAGCTACAAAGATGTTGTCATGAAGTAGCAGCCTGCATTGAAAGGACCAAGACATTGATATCTCTGGCCCATCCTCTGTTTGGATATCAGCCAACAAGCCAATGCCTTAAATCAAGAAATAGCTTCCTAAGATCTACAGAAATACTCACAGGGACACCTCAGCAAGCACATGTCCAAAAGTGGCAGGATAAAACCTGGAACCTTAAGCCATGGCTGATACCAAATGAGAGACCCCCCTCTTGGGTACACAGAAAATTGGGCAACCTGGAAGGCGCTGAACAGGCTGCACTCGGGCACCACGAGATGCAGAGCTAATCTTAAGAAATGGGGCTACAAATTGGAGTCCATGACATGCAATTGTGAAGAAGTCCAAACAACAGACCATCTACTACAATGCAACCTGAGCCCTGCCACGTGCACAATGGAGGATATCTTCTCACAGTGACACCAGAGGCACTCCAAGAGGCCAGCTTCTGGACAAAGGACTTTTAACATAATGCCAAGTTTTTAAACTTTGTTTGTGTTTTTAAATACATTATAACTGTACCCTTACTTCACTTTTGACATGATAAATAATTTATATATATATAAATATAATATAAACATGGCTTTTCATGAAACCCTCTGGGAACTGAATATACTTTGAAGCCAGTACACTTTTAAAAAAATTCTTTCCAACTCCTTAAACTGTTCCAACGTGTTGGGGTTGTTTAAGGTATTTCTATTTTGTTCCAACTTTTGATTTTAATATAGTATATTTTATACTACTAATATTGTTTTGCTTTGTTTTTTGCTGAGTGCTACAATATAAGATAACTGCTGCAGGAATGGTATATGATCAGGAGTGGAAGGAACCAGGTATCCCAAGGCAAAGAGAATGATTGATGGAGATCTGTGAATTAGCCAAGACGGAGACATTCACTATGGCAGTGGTTCTCAACCTGTGGGTCCTCAGGTGTTTTGGCTTACAACTCCCAGAAATCCCAGACAGTTTACCAGCTGTTTGGATTTCTAGGAGTTGAAGGCCAAAATATCTGAGGACCCACAGGTTGAGAGCCACTAGACCATACTGACTGAGGAGAAACCTTTGACTCACTTAAGAAAGATTGGGAGCTATTCGTCCCTTTTCATAACAACAATGGGAGCATTGGAAAGTCAGACTTGGCCAAGGTGGTCCACACTCTTGTTACATCCTGAAGAGACAACTGCAATGTGCTCTACATGGGGTTGCCTTTGAAGACTGCTTGGAGGTTTCAAGTGGTCCAACGGGCAGCATCCAGATTGCTCACTGGAGTGGTGTATAGGGAGAATACAATTCCTCTGTTGCATCAGCTCCAATGGCTGCCAGTCTGCTACCAAGCACAATTCAAAGTGCTGGCTTTAGCCTATAAAGCCCTAAACTGTTCTGACCCAGCTTACTGTCCAAATGCATCTCTCCCTATGAACGATCTCAGAAGTTACAATCTTCTTGGGAGGCCCTGATCTCAGTTTTACCTCCTTCACAGGTGTAGTTGGTGGGGAAGAGAGACAAGGCCTTCTCAGTGGTGGCCCCTCCGCTGTGGAACTCCCTCCCCACTGACATCAAATCAGCACCCTCCCTCTTGGCCTTCAGAAAGAAAGTGAAGACATGACTGTGGAACCAAGCCTTTGGTCAATAAAGTAATGCAGTGCTAGATATGGATATGGAATATGTGCAATTGAAAACCTGGAATAGTTCCGGATTACGATTTTGGACTGTGTGGTTTTAAATGTTAATGTTAAGGTGTTTTATTTCTATGTTTTTAATGTAATTGTTTATTTTAATTGATTGTCTGTTTTTATGGCATTGAATTGTTTCCTATCTGTAAGGCAGCTCCGAGTCCCCTTTGGGGTGAGAAGGGCAAGGCATAAATATTGTAAATAAATAAATACACGTATCAACTGTAAGATTAATGAGGATCAAACTAATAAAGGGTTAATAACCATAATGTAGAAACGTGTTAGTGTTTATGTTTTGTCTGTTTTAAAAAGCAGTTGCTTAGTTGTAGCTAAGCTGTAGTAAATGATATTATGTAGCTGCAAAGTGTCAGTAGTTGTTTCTTTGGGTTTCATTTTTTCGTTGATAAAAAGTATTATAAAAGGTTGAGTTAGCAAGTTTTTTAAAAACTAAAAAAAAATCACCATAATAAGATAGGAAGCATCCAGAGCAACAGGAGGTGAAATTCATTGAAGTGGAGAAGAATATTTTTGTGTCCAGTTCACAGACCTGATAAAGCAGTGCCATGAATCCCCTTGGAGTCCATGAACTGCAGGTTAAGAACTTTGCTCAAAGCGTTGCACTTCTACTTTCATATGGCATGACTCACCGGAAACTGTTATAATGCTCAGTAAAGTTTTAAAAGGGAAAAGGGAAAAAGGAAGATCTCAGTACAGAAGGATTGACTCAGTTAAGCCCTGCATTTGCAAGACCCGGAGTGTTAATAACAGGGACTCTTGGAGGCCTCTCATTAAGGTATATGAGTACCTTCACTTCGTCTGTCAATTTATGGCAATTCCATGAATTTCATCAGATTTTCATAGGCAAGGAATACTTAGAGATGGTCTTGCCAGTTTCTTCCTCTGAAATATAGCAGTTTCTTCCTCTGAAATATAGCACGTGTTGTTGGTCTCCCATCCAAGTACTAACCAGACATGATCTGGTACCTTGACAGCACAAAGCAACAGACATGCTGGGTTGTTGTGTGTTTTCTGGGCTGTATGGCCATGTTTCAGAACCATTTGCTCCTGACATTTTGCCTGCATCTATGACAGGCATCCTCAGAGGTTGTGAGGTCTGTTGGAAACTAGGAAAATGCAGTTTATATACCTGTGGAAGGTCCAGGGTGTCCGTTTGAAGTAGGTGTGAATGTAGCAACTGACCACCTTGATTAGCATTTTCAAGGCCTGGCTGCTTCCTGCCTTGGGGAATCCTTTGTTGGGAGGTAATTAGCTGGCCCTGACTCCAACCAGAGAAATCAGCCATAACAGAGCGCTTGATGAACCAATCTAGACACAGCATATTATTTAAGAACACAGAAATGTTGGACCACTCTAACAACTACCATGTCAGACTCCACAGAGAAGCCATTGAAATCCACCAGTATGTAGATAATTTCAACAGAAAGGAAGAAACAATGAAAATGAACAAAATCTAGCTACCAGTATTTAAAAAAACATTAAAATCATTACAATAAATAGAGAACAAAACTCAAAAAACAGGTGAATTCCAGACAAGAAACAATCAGGGTCAGCTAATCACCTCCCAACAAAGGATTGCCCCGGGCAGGAAGCAGCCAGACCTTGAAAACTGCTAGGCCATTAAATGCTAATCATACAGCCAGGAAAACACACAACAACCCAGTGATTCCGGTGATGAACGCCTTGGACAACAAACAGACGTGATGTTCGTGTAGAGTGAGAAAGAGTGAGAAAAAGAGAGAGAACGAATGACAAGAAAAGAAATGGAAAGAAGTAAATTATATCCACTTTTGGCTCCAGTCCTAATCAAAACTAGCTTTTAGTTCACCCATGTGTGGCAAGCTTCCTCCAACTATTATAGACAAGGAAAAAGGAGTTCCTCTTCCTTGCACCAAATACAGTCACATCTATCCAGTGCTAATATCCAGCCACAAGATCTTGAATTCACAATGAAAAACAAAGGCTTTAAGATCCAGTATTAGAAAAACAGCTTTCTTCTCTGTTCTTGTGCAAAGAAGGGACACTGTGAGCCCAAACCAGCTTGGGCCCAAGACCAAGGCTCCAGCGGCAAAAGGACTGGCCAATTAAACCAAGTTGTGTCGGCAGAATGAGGCTGGCATAGCAACTATAAAATCCTAAGAAATGCTTTTTTTGTTAGGAGGTCCTAGAAGGGAGTGAGGTTTTTTCTCCCTATCCAGAACACCCACTATTGAATTTCTAGGCAACTATCGAGATCAAATGGGGTAAAGAGAAGGGGCGACAAAAATCCACCAGGTCCCAAAGCTGTAAATGTATTTTACTTTATTCCAAACATGGATTGAGTTGAAACCATTCATCTGATCATCAGAGGCTGCTGGTTTAGATTCCTAAACAGCATTGGGAAATGCTGCTATAGGGAGTACAAATGCCAGCATCCATGACCCCATTTGGCCACATCAGCTGGAAATCCAGGGAGTTGTTCAGACAGGGAGATACAATCTATGGAACAACCTAGATCTGACCCATATAGGGCTTTGTAAGTCATGATCAGCACTTTGAATTTTGTCCAGGAAGCCAGTGGAGCTGTTACAACAAGTAAGTGCTGCCTGTACCCAGTCCCAGTTAACAAACTCGCCACAGCTCTTTGGAACAATGAACAGCCTTCAAAGGCAGCCCCAAGGGGAATGCACTACAGGAATCCAACAATAACATCAACAAAAATTTATTTATATACCGCTCTATCTCCCCAAGGGGACTCAGAGCAGTTTCCAAGTAACATCATCAATACGTATAGAGTAAACAAAATAAAATTAACAAAGCACTATAAGCATAAAAATCACAA
This sequence comes from Anolis sagrei, assembly GCF_037176765.1. Taxonomy (NCBI): domain Eukaryota; kingdom Metazoa; phylum Chordata; class Lepidosauria; order Squamata; family Anolidae; genus Anolis; species Anolis sagrei. The sequence continues at coordinate 21,385,567 of NC_090024.1, read as the reverse complement.
TAGCACATATATATTTAAAATAATCCAACTGGGATGTAAGCAAGGCATGTACCACCAATTGGACTCCAATTGCTTTTAACAATTTTATGATTTGTACCGTATGAAAGCAGAAGTGACATGCAGCTCCGTGAACCTGGAACACTCCTAAATAAGCTGAATGGGTGGGATAGGAGACAGAAAGCAGAGATTGTGCAAATCATCAGTGCAAACTAATTGAGAAAAGCAGGAAAATTCAGCATTGGTGAGGGCAGCGCTTCCATTTCTGAAATATTTCAACAGGGAGGGAGAGAAGGAGGGAGCAAAGTTGTCACCAGATTGAAATGTGATACCATGATCCCTGCCAGCATAACTATGCAGTACATTTGAGTCTGGTGCCAACAGGTATATTTCCTCTGACATCTATTTGACTTAAACTCTGCCTGACCTTTTCTATCTTCCATCTTCAGCAGCTCACATCTTGGTTATTTTTTGTGCCCTTTGGCTTCTTGTACCAATCCCGGCAGGCTGAAATTCTGCATAAGGCATGAGAAGACGAACTGCTAAGTGGTTTTTCAACTGTTCTCCAGTGGATCTTGCTTCCAAGTAAACAAGAGTTGGGCTGAGAGAGTCATAGCAACTATAAAGAAAGTCATCCATTCCAAATAAATCACCTTAAGGTGCATCTACACTATAGAATTAATGCAGTTTGGTACACTTTTTACTGTCATTTATTTACCCTATTTATGTCTGCTAAGGGTGGCGCAGTGAGTTAAACCCTTGTGCCAGCAGGACTGAAGACCTACAGGTCATAGGTTTGAAACCATGGAGAGCATGGATGAGCTCCCTCTGTCAGCTCCAGCTCCCCATGCAGGGACATGAGAGAAGCCTCCCACAAGGATGGTAAAACATAAAAAATAACATCCAGGCGTCCCCTGGGCAATGCCCTTGCAGACGGCCAATTCTCTCACACCAGAAGTGACTTGCAGTTTCTCAAGTTCCTCCAGACATGAAAAAAAAACCCTATTTATACCCCACCTTTCTCAACCTCGTAGGGGACTCAAGGTGGCTTACATATATAGGCAACAATTCAATGCCATGTAAACATATATACATGTCATGGCTCAATGCTGCAGAATCCTGGGATTTGTAGTTTGGTGAGACACCAGCATTCTTTGGTAGGAAATCAAGTGCCTTATAAAATTGCAGCTACATGTCCATTTGTATGGTAGCCAACTGCATGATTAGGGGCCCATTCACACTACAGAATAATTGCATTGTTATTGCATTTTAACCACCTTGATTCTGTCCTATATTAATTCACTAAATTTTGAAAAACAATTTTGTGACCCGAAAACTAGAGTCAGCAACTAGAATCAGAGCTTGGAAAAGTTCTTTTTTTAGACTGTATTCCCCAGGCAGGCAAAACAGTAATTCTTTTGGTATCAAACAAATTATGGAAATGTCTGAATATATTCTGGAGCTCACACAGACAAAGCAAAACCTTCATATTCTAGCAATTACACTAAGCATTCCTGCACACTTTTGCACTTACTTTTGCCATTCTGGGGACTAGAACTTGCATTCTCTCTCATTTTCAAAACAGACCGCAGCCAACAAGAAAGTCCTCACAGCATAATTGCAGAACTATGAACTATATTTAGTTCTGAATGTGCTCTGTGATGTTTATGGGAATTCATAGGAATGCTTTAGAACCACATATGTAACTGCGTTAGTAACTAATGTTCATTATATGGCTTGCATACCATAGGAGTCAATGAGCACATGAAGCTTCTGGTTCCAATAAGCTAAGTGCACAGGACACTCAGTAAGAGGGGATAACATGTCCTTTGTAAAAGCAAGGCTGGCCTAAGACACGTACTGCAGATAACTGAAGGTCATTTAAATACGAAAAACATAGTCAGCCAAGTAGAAGCCAGAGCAAAGAAAACTTATACTGGATTACAACTCCCAGACATAGCCATATGCCATGAAATTCTTGGATTGTAGTTATAATTAGTAAACATTTCCAAACCATAAGAAATATCAAAATATGTAGATAGCACTTCAGGAAGTAAAGATCACAATTAAAACAAGGTGCACAAAATCCATTCACTCTGTTTTCATTTCTTAAAGGAATAATAAGTCAATTAATTCACACTTCTTATTTTGATAGGAAAAGATGGCACAGCCAGCAATGGGTCTGAGAAGCAGAAAATTGGGTTGCTTTGAGTTTTCCGCACTATATGGCCATGTTCCAGAAGCATTTTCTCCTGACATTTCACCCACATCTATGGCAGGCATCCTCAGAGGTTGTGAGGTCTGTTGGAAACTAGGCAAGTGGGGTTTATATGTCTGTGGAATGTCCAGGGTGGAAGAAAGAACTCTTGTCTATTTGAGGAAGAATATTGCAATTGGCCACCTAGATTACCATGTAATGGCTAATTCCCCCAGAGACCAATGCTAGCTGGTCTATTCCATTTTTCTACACTCACTAGAGGCTTGGGACATTGTCTGGTATCCTAGGCCCAAGCAATCCAAAAACAGGCATCCTTCGCACCTGCATTCAGCAGTATTTTTATACCAGCAGTCTGAAAGACAACAGAAGCTTATGACCAGCCTATGCTTGATAAGGAAGAAGATTGAGACAGTTTATAACCATTGCTTTGCACAAGAGGCAGAAGACTCCAGAGAGATGATTGCAGCCAGCAAAGGCTCCTTGTGTAATGCATTGTTTTAAGTTACCTTATGATAGTACTGGGTGGAGCTAACCCTTTATTCATCTTATTTGAAGTAAATTCGTTTTGGTTATTTTTTCACCTTGCCTAAAGTCCCTCTGTCTGCTAAGGGTCTTAATCTTAGCAGAAGGTATACAGATAGCCCTCAAGTAAAGCCAGACACTATAGTTTTCCCATAGGCTTGGGCGTGCCATCACAGACACATAAACACACATAAATATATACAGAAGCCAAGAACATTCTGTCTTTGTTAGTTATGGAACAAGAAAAAAGGGAGGGGGAGAAAGAAGCTCCTAATATGAACTGCTGCATTCAAAATTAAATCAATAGATGCCTTACAAAATTAATCTGAAAAGTACAGGCTCCTGTTCTCTTTTATTATTCCTTTTCCTTTTCCTATTCCACAAATTACATTTCATAAAGAAGAGCATAAAGTCAAATACAAGGAATGGAGAAAGAATGAAGTTAAGAAGGGTTTGAAAGAATTACTGTTCTGGACCCCTGAGAAATGGCTGTGCATATTCTCTTCACAAATCCCCAAATAAAAGCACATGGCAGCCATGTTTAAATACGCGTATTTACTTGAGTCTAATGTGCCACCAAATCTAATGTGCACCTCAATTTTCAAAACCCTGAACCCCTCCCCCAAATAAATAAATAAATAAGCAGGCAAATGTAATAGGTGCCACTCCAGCGGGAAAGTAACGGTGCTCCATGCTGTCATGCTGGCCACATGACCTTGGAGATGTCTACAGACAATGTCGGCTCTTTGGCTTAGAAATGGAGATGAGCACCACTTCCCAGAGTTGGACACGACTGGACTTAATGTCAGGGGAAAACCTTTTCCTTTACCTTAATGCTCTCAAAAAGATGTCAGAGATCTTTGGGGATGATGGGACTTACTGCAGGACACATATGGAGTGCACTAGGCTAGGGAAGATAGCCATTTGAGCTTTTAGGAAGGAAAAACCAGTTATCCGTTATGCAGAAAGTAATGATCTGTTGGGAGTCAAACTGAGAGTAGTCTGCTTTATGTCCTGCTTCCCTTTGTGGTTTAGCTGCTCAGAAGCCAACATTCAAAGCACAAGATTCCCAGGGCAAAAACGTGCAGAAGCCCCTTCCAAAATGCTTGAGTACAGTATATGACCTCTTGCTGCATCTGTTTAATGTGAACCATAGCCACCACCCTGCCGATTAATTTTCCTGAAAATGAGGATGAATCACGAGGAATGAAATATTGCATGGTTCCCTTATTTGCCAAGTTTCCTTCATCCGTAACCTAAAAGTACACAAGCCTGTTTGGGCTTGAACCTTTCCTTCTCCTTTAACAATTTGATTTAGATTCTGACCCCTGGAACTGCTGCCAATGCCAGGAACATACAAAGAAAACGATCCTTCATGGCTTGTTTTTGTGTGGGAGGGGTAAGAAAAGTGTTTCCCAAACTCTTTCTTTTCAATGCAAGGAGGGTGTCAGAAAATTGCAAGCAATTTTGCAAACTCAGCTTGGTACTCTTTGTGTCAGGTTTTAATGCACGTTGGGTCAATTGCCTTGTACCAGCATCCTCACACAGCATAAACCACATATCTAATTATAGAGGAGGAGAGCTAACCTACGGTCCACAAGGCACATACTGTCCATAAAGAACTTTTCTGTTGCCTAAGAAAACCCTACAAAATTCAGGGGGTTGCAATAAACCAGCAGGGAACTGGAAGCTATACAAAGAACAAACGTACAAGAGCTCCTGTTATTAACAGCCCTTATTTTGCAAATTCATGGCTGTGGCTTCATTGAGTTTATCTACCTATAATACTGTCTTTGTATCTTTCTACCTCCTACTTTTACAATATATTACAGGTATGGACAAACCGAAGGGCTGGGGGTGGGGGCAGATGTGGCCCCTTGGACCCTTTTCCCAGGCCCTCCTCTCTCCACCATCCTATGCTTCCTTCTTTCTTTCCCTCCTTCCTTCCCTCCTTCCCTCACCTCCCTCTTTCGCCTTCTATCCTTCCCTTCCACCCTTTCCTCCTGGGGAATGTGTAGCTGGGTGAAGAGAAGTTAGTGAGGGAACATGAGAACCACGTTTCAATATTTCAAAGGGTATCCCATTGAAGAAGAGGGGGGAAACCGACTTTCTGCTGCTCTAGAGACCAGGGCACAAGGGAGCAATGGTTTCAAATGGCAGGGAAAGAGATTCAACTGTAAAGATTAGGAAGAACTTCCTGAGAGGAAGAGCTGAAAGTGACACAGGCTACCTTGGAGTATGCTGGAGTTTCCTTCCCTGGAGACTTTTCCACAGAGGCTGTCTATTCTGGAGTGTTTTGATTGTGTCTTCTTGCATGACAGGGGGCTGGACTGGATGGCTTTTGGGAGTCTCCTCCAGCTCTAGGATTTCAGGATTCTATATCAGGAGTAGGGAATATGGGGTCTAATGGATACACTTTCTCTCTCCTGTCTACCATCTCATCCTGACCAAGACCACCATGTGGCCCTCAAGTTAGAAAGTTTGCCCATCCCTCCAATTTGCAGTCAGGCTTTATTTCTTGAACTATGGACTGGTTGGATCTTCTCGCTGTCCAAGGCACTCTCAGCACTTTCCTCCAACACCACAGTTCAAAAGCATCTATCTTCAACTCTCACAATTCCTAACAATTCCTTCCCATGCCTGATATATAAAATGACATCATTCAACACCACATATTTGGAGCACTGTACATAATGGAACTGCAAAGGTGTGTTTCAGGTTGTGTGCCATTACAGAATATAAGATGTGAGGTTATTATGGGACAGACTCCATGACAAAAGAATTCATGCTAAAATTTCAGGCATTCACCAAAAAAAAGGAAGTAGTAAGTCAAGAAAACCACAGTTTCCTCTATTCATGACCTGTAGATATGAAACAGAAATTATTCTAGAGACTAACTGGTGTTAAGGAAACAGTGTTGGGGATGAACTGTATGCAATGTGCCCAAACAAATGAGTCCTAGGTACCGTATATATAATGCTTGTTAATGTGGTGCATCGCCTAAGCTGACGTGTGACTTGGAGGCAAAAACATACAAACAGAAAAAGAATACTAATATCAGGAGTCTTCCTCCAAGACAAACCAAGAATGGGCAACTTGGAAGTCCCTGAATAGATTCAGAAGTGGAGTGGACAGATGAAAGGAACCTGCCAAAATGGCACAATCTTAAAAAATCTTCCACCTTGTGCAACTGTAGAGGAGAACAAACCACTCTACGTCTGTATGCTTGCCAACCATACCCTGCCTCATGCACAGAGGAAGAACTGTTTAAAGTTCCAGACAATGCAGTCGCTGTTGCCCGTTTTTGGTCTAAAATTATTTAGGCACTTGTGCTCACTCTATTTTATCAGTTTTATACTCATTTATGCAATGCTGAAATAAATATATATATATATATATATATATATATATATATATAAAAATCTTGGAGATGGGACCCAAGTCTAAACACAATATTCAACCCTCACCACGACAAGGTGACAGTCCATCGAGGGGGGTTTCATATACATAATATACATTGCCTAAAGATAATTTTATACAATATTTTAAATATGTTTTGTACATGAAGCAAATACTGTGTACTTCGAACCATCAGAAAGCAAAGCTATCACTATCATAGCTTCTCATGTGGGCAATTTCATATTTTGAAGAATTTTAGATTTTGGAATTCTGAATAAAGGAAGCTCAACATGTAATTGTTACTTGTTGGGATGTTTTAAAAGTTACTTGCCTCAATGTTCATTCTCCCTTTCCCCCTTCCTTCCTTCCTTCCTTCCTTCCTTCCTTCCTTCCTTTGCTTGTTTGTTATTTTCTCTTAGTGTACTTGTTGACATTTCTTTAAATTATAGGACCAGTAGTAGAACAACATGAAACCTGGTAGATTTCTGTCAAAATGCCTTTTATCAAGTATTATTATTTTGTATCAAAGCATTGCATAAATTAGTATAAAACTGATAAAAATAGAAGGAATGCAGATGGCTAAATATCCTTTGACCAAAAACGGGCAACAGCAATGGCATTGGTTGTAGCCTCCAACAATTCTTCCTCTGTACATGAGGCAGGGCACAGCGGATAAGCATAGAGATGTGGAGTTCCCTGTTCTGCTCCACAGTCACACAAGATGTGGGATTCTTTTAGGTAGTGCCCTTTTGTCAGGTTGACTTTTGATCTGCCCACTCCACTTCTGAGTCTGTTCATGGACTTCCAAGTTGCCCATTCTTGGTTTGCCTCTGGAGAAAGACCCTTGTGGGGGGACATCCATTTGGGATCTCAGAGATGTATGTATATGCAAATACAGATTTCCCAAAATCTGTGGGGTGGGGGGGATTCAAAACACAAAACACTTCTAGTTTGGTTCCAAGCACTTTGTATAAAGAATATTCAACTTGTAGTTTTAAAAATAAATTCTGATTTTCATTTGTCTAGATCTGGGTAGGCATTCTGCAAATCTGGATCTATTGTCTAATCTCTTAGATGATCTACAGCGGATTATCAAAGATTTCTAACTCCCCTTTGTATAAAAACAATATAAAATAACACACTGGCCATACACTAAAAGACTGAAATTAAGAAAACAGCAGGAGTGTAGATGGATTATGAACAATGTTCATTTTGATACTCAAATAAACCCCAAAGCTGAGAATTCCTTAATTCTGCATGCATGTGGATCCCCAGGTGTTTTGGCCTACAACTCCCAGAAATCCCAGCCAATTTACCAGCTGTTTGGATTTCTGTTCTAGCAGATCCCCCTAGATCCTGAAAGCCTGACGTCTAGACAAAGTATTGCAGCCTTTGGAATCTTAATCACAGAAACAGGCACATATAAGCTCCAACATATAAACTCCAACGCTCCTAAAGAAGGATTTTTGAAAGCTCTTGAAAATAATGAATAGGCAAAGAGATATTTAAGAGAGGAAGAAGAGGTGGGGGTGATATTATTTTCTTTTCATATTTTGCATTAATTTTCTATTCAAAGATAAAAGCTATTGTGGAGCAAAAAAGTACAGTGCCTGGTTTCCCATGCAGAAGAGAATGGATTTATCCTCATTGGAAGAGCTGGGGAGGAAATAGCCAAAGCCTTGGAAACTTAACAGCAAGGTCAATGTCTGAGCAGTGGACAAGCAAAAGTTTACACACAATATCATGTATTTGAATGTTGCACCAGTGTGGACACAGCAAGAACATATGTCTACTGGTGAGCACATCCAAGATGGTGCAAGCACCATGGTATAGAAATATGATATACATATCAATACTATAAAATAGCTATAAACAAAGAGGATCCAAATTACATTAATACATAGCCATTAACTTTAGAAACATGACTACTAAATCTCAAGTAATCTAAGGCCTTATCTACACTGCCATATAATGCATTATATGGTCAGTATAGAGTCCAGACATGTGCAAACTTCAGCCCTCCAGGTGTTTTGGACTTCAACTCCCACAATTCCTAGCAGCCAGTAGGCTGCTAGGAATTGTGGGAGTTGAAGTCCAAACATCTGGAGGGCCAAAGTTTGCCCATGCCTAGAGTAGACTCATGTATACAGTTCAATGTGGTTAAACATGAGTAATGAGGTTTAAACCTGCATTATATGTTAGTGTAGATGGGATCTAATACAAGCCACAAGTTGTCAACTACTTAATTTCTTCACTTCAGAACAGAGATGAGAGACTGCATATATGGATGCTCTCCTATGTTTAAAAAGGTTTCCCCAGTTTTGCAAAGTGCAATTCAGTTCCAAGTAAATGCTCCCTGCAAAAAAAAATTGCAAAGCATTGCTCAATTTCATGAAACAGGTTTTCTGTCTGCAAAACACAGTTCAGATCTACACAGTATATTTGATGTGTAAATGCCTTTTATCTCCCATCACTGATAAAAGATAATAAAAAAAGCTTGTGGGCAGGCAAAGGAAATGCCAGAGGGCCACCTCTAGTCTATAGGATGAAGGTTCCCACCACTGCATCTAACATTAATACTCCAGAGAGGATATAACATTACTCTCCAGTGCATTCTCCTCTACATAAATCACATCTTGGTAGACGAAGGATATTTGTGTCAAGCTGTAATGAAAAGATCAGACAGGATCTGGTGCCTTTAGGGCATTTAGACTCTGTAAAGACCATTAAATCCCTCCTCCAACCACTGTGGTCCCAATCCATACCAGGGGGGCCCAGTGGACGACAATGCTCATTTGCAATAATGGACGCTTAATTGCAAATGGCACCTGTATCAGCTCCCAAATTAAGTTTGATCTCCCACAGACATTTTCTTGGTTTAAAAGCCATTTAGTAAAGGTAAAGGGTTTCTCCTGACACTAAGTCCAGTCGTGTCCGACTCTAAGGGTTGATGTTCATCTCCATTTCTAAGCCAAAGAGCCAGCGTTGTTTGTAGAAACCTCTAAGGTCATGTGGCCAGCATGACTGCATGAAGCACTGTTACCTTCCCGCCGGAGTGGTACCTATTGATCTACTCACATTTGCATGTTTTCAAACTGCTAGGTTGACAGAAGCTGGGGTTGACAGTGGAAGCTCACGCCGCTCCCTGGATTCGGACTTGCGACCTTTTGGTCAACAAGTTTAGCAGCTCAGTAGTTTAACCCACTGCACCATTTACACCAGGCTAAATATGTGAATGGCACACACATCTTGGGATCAGTTTACTCCAGAGATGCAACATTAGATTATAGTTATTTCCCCTTGCAACAAAAGAATAATTCCTCCCACTCAGACATTGAAATTAATCAATTAATTATTAATTAAGGCACTATATAAACCTTTTCCATGTTTTTATGATAGAACCAATTGGGAAAAGACATTTCAACATCAATTTGTTGAAATGTTCAAAAACTGCACAATAGCAAAGGCCACTGGGAGATTTCTCTAAGTATTTATTCTTTGGGAAACAAGTGTGCAGAAGAAACTAAGAGCATAGCTACTCCTGCCCCTCATTTATATAGATGGCTTATTAAGGAAACACTTTGGTCACGTAAACATTATTGCTATGCATTCTTTGGTGTACCAGCGTCTCCTGAATACTCCTAAGCTGGACGAACACAGCTGAGAGGGGTGATCTAAATGCCATTCCTTAGCTCTCTGCATACCTTCTACATTCTCCCATCAATGCAGTCAGTTCTTGAATCTTTTTAGTGTGCATTTATTCATATTTAGCATTTTGCTTCAACATTTTCTTCCCATCCCCTCAGATCTCTAGCCTTTGATGGTTTGAAGAAATGTGTGATACAGTAATTTATCATGTAGGGACCAGAATAGGCCAGCGTTTCTCAACTTGGGGGTTGGGACCCCTGGGGGTGTCAGAGGGGATAGTTTCTCTTGGTCATGGGGATTCTGTGTGGGAAGTTTGGCCCAATTCTATTATTGGTGGGGTTCAGAATGCTCTTTGATTGTAGGTAAACTATAAATCCCAGCAACTACAACCCCCAAATGTCAAGATCTATTTTCCCCAAACCCCACCAGTATTTAAATTTGGGCGTATTAAGTATTTATGCCAAGGTTAAGTATTTATGCCAAGGTTGGTCCATATCCATAGTGCTCTCTGGACACAGGTGAACTCCAAAATTCAAAGTGAATGGCCACCAAACCCTTCCAATATTTTCTGTTGGTCATGGGAGTTCTGTGTTCCAAGTTTGGTTCAATTCAATCGTTGGTAGAGTTCAGAATGCAATACACATCCTCTCACTTTTCAATACACTTTTTGACCTTAACAATGCAGTATGGATAACACATTTCATTGCTTTCCTCATTGAAAAAGTGTACACTGTCATGAGAACAAGTAATAAGCTGGCATGGAGGTTGGCAGTAACACTTTGACCTGACATTTTTTTTTCTAATCAGGGAAGGATTATTTGACTTTTGCCCATATCCATATACAGGTTTCACACAGTGCTGAATGTCTGTAATATGCCTCTCCCCAGGAGGCCACTTCTAGGGAACTGGAAAGAGAAAGAAAGATCTAGGGCACTAGCACCAAAACTGCAATCTATTGAAATGGGAGCTGGATAATCCCTAGCGTGAGGTCGGATCCATTCCTTTTTTTTGTCCATACTTTTAGAAAAAAAGAGTAGGTATAGCTTCTTTATTGCTGCTTTTCCAGTAAGAGAAGAGAATTTTAAAACAGCCATAGCTAAAAATGCTTTTTTTAAAAAAAAAAATCCTATGTGGAGAAACCAGATCTCATTAAAAAGTAATGGTTTGGGGGGCAAACCTTATATTCCACAAGGTAGTTTAAAGAGGGGAAAGTTTGTCTAGCCTTCTCTGCTTCTAACCTACATCTGCAAACATTGTGATAGTGCACAAAGTGTGCATAAAACTTGCACTCTGAAATTTTGCCCTGATCTATAGTGCAGAACCATAAAAATGCCATGAGAAGTGACAGTGAATCAAGGCCCTCCTGTATTAACCAACATCATTGTTGCTGTTAATTGCCTTGGGTGACCCCTTGAATAAGAAGCCTCCAAATCACCCAATCAACAGCCCTGCTCAGGTCTTGCAAACTCATGGGTAAGGCCTCCTTGACATTGTATCTACAGTGTAGATATACAGTGTAGATATAATGTGGTCTGACGCCACTTTAACTGGCATGGCTCAAGACTAGGGAAGTACAGGAGTTGCTGTTTACAAAGTCATTACCCTTTCTACCAAAAATGGCTGGGGCCTCACCAAATTACAAATCTCAGGAATCCATAGCATTGAGCCGTGGCAGTTAAAGTGGTGTCAAACTAAATTGATTCTTCAGGGTAGATGCACCCTGAGTCTCTCTATCTGGAATACAGTCTTCTTTTCCTACTGCCCTCTACTTTACCAGACATTATTGTCTTTTCTAGTGAGACATGTCTTCTTGTTGTGAGCCATGGCACCTCCCTTCCCAAAAGTTTTAGAACAATAAAAAAACTGAAATCAAGATATATTTTTTCTTTATTATTTAAACATTTTCCCATTTTTGCAGCTGTAAAGTTGTGCAAATTTCAAAGCTGCTAGTGGCTCTAAGATGGACCTAGCACAGTGTTTCTCAACCTGGGGGTCGGGACCCCGGGGGGGGGGGGGGGGTCGCCAGGGGACATCAGAGGGGTCGCCAAAGATCACCAGAAACACACAGTATGCCAAGTTTGGCCCAATTACATCATTGGTGGGGTTCAGAGTGTTCTTTGATTGTAGGTAAACTATAAACCCCAGCAACTACAACTCTCAAATGACAAAATCAATCCCCCCTTCCCAACCCCACCAGTATTTAAATTTGGGCATATTGGGTATTTCTGCCAAATTTGGTCCAGTGAATGAAAATCTGTCCTGCATATCAGATATTTACAATACATAACAGTAGCGAAATTAAGGTTATGAAGTAGCAACAAAAATAATGTTATGGTTGCGGGTCACCACAACATGAGGAACTGGACTAAGGGGTCGCCGCATTAAGAAGGTTGAGAAACACTGACCTAGCAGCAGCTGTACCCCAAAATGCTATAAAATCTAACCCTTTAATAAATGTATCAAATTGATATTCTATGTGTAACTTATATCATTTAGAAACTGTGTCAATTTTAAATGTATTAAATTTATCTTGAAGGCAGCTACCTCCCTATGCCTTCAGTTTGCGCAACCCCTTGGGGACGGAGATCATGGCCAGAGTTCCTCCAGCTATTCCCCAAGACAGATATTCCATACAAACACAGTGTGTATGTATGGAAGAGAGATGATCCCCCCTTGTCACCAAGATGACCTCAGGATGTTTGTCCATTCAGTTGAAGCTGAGAGTATGCCACTCCTGTGACAGGGAGGGCTCAGCAAATATGAGTTCATTAATTTTCTGAATGGGCAGCCAAGCCCTTGATTGTCTAGAATTACCGCCTTTGTCTTTTGAATCTTGCACCCTTTGTCTCATGCAGAACTGAACACTTGAGTTAATTAAAGAGTCACCTACATATCCACATCACCACTTTCTCCAGGTTCGCCCCCTCCCAGGAGGAGTCTTTGCAATGGATTGGACCTTCAAACTGTCTAACCACCAGCTGTCTTCCTTCCCACCACTGGAATTCTTTCCTACAGGGTGTGACATCAGGGAAAACTTCAGGGAACACCACCCGCTTTGCCAATCCTGGTGCAGATCCTAGTCAGCTTCTCTTTTCAACCATTGGGGAGAGGGGGTGGAATGGGAAGTCTGAATACTATCAAAACTGCATAAAATGTCATATATTTTATGTGAATTTTTGCTTGTACCTTTGAAAGCTTGTACTTGCATCCTTTTTGGCCAAATCAGAATAAAACTCTGTAGCTTTGCCTTCAACCTGGAGTGCTTGCTCTCTCTCCTGGCGGATCTGGTTTAGCGAAAGCTCACCGGGCACAGACCTCCTTATTTGTGGTCTTAGATTAAATATATGCATGACATGCCCACTGTGCAACTGTCTCATTTTAGTCATCTTGTCTTCCTTGATTTACTCTAGGACACATCAATTTGTCTTTTTAAGAGTCCATGGTATCTGTAGAACCCTTCTTCAGCATCACACTTCAAATGAGTTGATTTTCTTTCTATCAGCTTTCTTCACTATCCAGCTTTCACACTCATATGAAGAAATGTTATGGACAATCTTAACTTTAATATTTGATGATTGATTATAGTTCAGGACTTTTTTGGAGTTCCTTTATAACCCTTGCATTCTTATAACATTTTAAAAGTTGTGACTAAGTTGGAAATCATTTTTCTGCCTGGCGATGAGGTGCAATTTAGGAAGGATCTCAGAGCTGCATTTAAGCAAAGGGGGCTATGAAGGTTCAGTTTGAGTCCCAAGAGTCACATGCATCCTGCAGGCTCCAAAATATGACCCCAAATGGGTCACAGAAGGTGGAAATGACCCCTGTCCCCTCTGCAGTAGTCTACTCTTGCAGACTACTCCTGTGTAAGGAAGTCAAAGTAGGATCAAAACTACTTCTTGCCTATTTTGGCTATTTTTCCACCAACCATAAAAAGCAAAGCTTAAGTCTAGGCATGTCTACTTTGGCATAAGCCCCAACACAAGAGCTTCAAGGCACTGGAAAGCACAGTTCAGTTCTATTCAAGAATAATCCCTGTATTTATTTAGGAGTAAGCCCAGTGCAATGGTTTCCAGCATTGAAACACAAACTTCAAATCAACACATGTTTGCTCAAGAGTAAGCTCCAGGCACTGCAGAGCACAGACCAATTTGGTCTAATCAATCAATCAACAGTTTACTTTTTGAAAAAAAATCTGTGGCACAACATCTATTGCAAAACATAATAAAGTATAGCTGGTGCAACAAATCATATACTACTGACATACATACATTAGGCAAAGGCTTCATGAAGATTAAAAATGAAAGGACAAGACCAGAAGTTACTTGGAAAAAATGTCATGCCAACAATCCGTTCTAAACATGCTTAAGTAAGCCTTGTTGTAACAGTTTCCAGGATCTGCAAATCAGTCCAATCTGAGGCATATGTACTCAGGAGCAAGCCTTCATGCAAAATCTTCCCTGATTGCAAACCAGAGCTAATTTCCCAAACTTAATGCTCTTATCTGTAACTCCTGATCAACTATCAGAGATAACACAGAGTTTCAGAGTGTTACTTTTTTGTATTAATTTTCAGACTGTCCCAGTGGATAGCCTGGCTGGGCATCTGGGGAACTATAGTCCAAAAAGTAATTTGCTCTGACTCTGAAAAAAACATAAGAAGCTTTCAGACAAGATTTGAACTTTTCATCTTCCTGCAGGTGAAATCCAGCAGCTCCCAACCATTGGCTTTCTGGATCTTTTACACCAGTGCTTCTCATTCTGGGGGTCAGGACCTTGGGGGGGGGGCATGAGAGGGTATCAGAGGGGTCGCTAAAAGCCATCAGAAAACACAGTAGTTTCTATCGGTCATGGGGGATCTGTGTGGGAAGTTTGGTCCAATTCTATAATTGGTGGGGTTCAGAATGCTCTTTGATTGTAGGTGAACTATAAATCCCAGCAACTACAACTTCCAAATGTCAATGTCTATTTTTCCCCAAACTCCACCGGTGTTTACATTTAGGCATATTGAGTATTTGTGCCAAGTTTGGTCCATACCCATCATTGTTTGAGTCCACAGTGCTCTCTGGATGTAGGCGAACTACAACTCCAAAACTCAAGGTCAGTCCCAATAAACCCTTCCGGTAGTTTGTTGGTCATGGGAGTTCTATGGGCCAAGTTTGGTTCAATTCCATCATTGGTGGAGTTCAGAATGCTCTTTGATTGCAGATTTAATATAAATCCCAGCAACTACAACTCCCAAATGACAAAATCACACATGAAAATACATACTGCATACCAGCTATTTACATCATGATTCATAACAATAGCAAAATTACAGTTATGAAGTAACAATGCAAATAATATTATGGTTGGAGGTCACCAAAACATGAAGAACTGTATTAAGGGGTCACGGCATTAGGAAGATTGAGAACCACTGTTTTACATCCATGAATGTTAGTGGTGAAAGCAGTAACCAGCATGTTTAATGAGCTTTTGGATAGAACATTGCCTGCGTCTCTTTCTAAAAGAAAGAAAGAATATATTTACTTGTCTTAATTTGAGATTAAATCTAGAAATTTAGGAAAGAGACCTGGAATATTCCCGAGAGGTCCAGTTTCTTATAGTCCCCTTTATGGTTTGGCACTGCCTTTGCCCATTTTTTTTTCTGGGAATGTGACATGCAGCCAGTTTTAAGTTCATTCAAAACGTTGTCCTACTTCTGCAGGCATTCCAAGCATTGAAACAGTACGGACTTTTCAATCTCACAGCAACAGAAAGGATGTTTTTATAATTTGGAAAAAGAGTTGGTTTCTTCCTGCTTTTCCATCCCACGCAGCAAATTACTGATACAGGAATGTGTGAGAAGAAGGTTATGGGTCACAGATTTATTTATTTGTGGGTAAGGGGAAGCTAGGTCCCTTTTGTGAATTTGTTTGCATTGCTGGAATAGTTTAATTATCCACTGCTCTGACTATTAAGTTGCCTGGTTTTAAGATGTCTGCATAACAGGATGTTTCCAAATTTTCTAATGCAAGAGGGAGAAAATAACAATTTTGAAAGAACAGCTGTAGGGGGGAGAAAGGGAAAAATACACAACTTGCTTCTTGGGAATCATAAACCTCTGCACCCTTTACCCACTTTTCTACTTTAGGATGTGACCAAAGACACGGAGACCAATTATGCAAGAAGTGGGGCTTAAGGATATGTCATATTTCACAATGATCTGCCATGGCTATATAAAATAACCACATGGAAATTCTGGCCATATCAGCTGCAAGATTCTTGGAGAGCAATCCCAGAAATGAACCAGACAAGATTTGGAAGAGAAAAGATACAGAGTTGAATGCTAATGTTAGAACAGTCCGTGCCATTGCATTTCCCATTCCATTGTACGAAAGCAGGGCAGTGGAAAAAGCTGATATGATGAATAAAGTAAAGGTAAAGGTTTCCCCTTGACATTAAGTCTAGTTGTGTACAACTCTGGGGGGTGGTGCTCATCTCCATTTTTAAGCCAAACAGCCGGCATTGTCCGTAGATGCCTCCAAGGTCATGTGGCCAGCATGACTGCATGGAGCGCCGTTACCTTCCCACCGGAGCAATATTTATTGATGTACTCACATTTGCATATTTTTTAACTGCTAGGTTGGCAGAAGCTGGGGCTAACAGCCAGAGCTCACCCTGCTCCCTGGATTCCAACTGCCAATCTCCAGTCAGCAAGTCCAGCAGCTCTGTGATTTAACCCACTGCACCACTTGGGTTATTTGAAATATTGCTAAAGGAGTTCTATGGATAGTGTAGGCTGCTAAGAAGATAAATTAATGTGTACTATGACAATGTCTTAATTTCTTATTCTCAGGTGCCCAATAGCATCACCACAGGAATTCTACATGCTCCTCCTGTGTGTGTATTCATGAACATTTAAGTGTTAAAGACTCATTTCCAAGAATGCTGCTAAGCACCAACGGTTATTGTTCAAAGTCTGGAATACTTAGATTGGGAGTTACAATTCCCCAAATCTCCTGTCTAGTGCAGTTACTAACTAACAAAATTCTGGGAGTTGTTAATTCAAAAAAGGTAATTTTATAGCTGCTACAAAGATTTAAGTTATTGATACTAGTCTTTGGTAGTACAGGATGCAGTAGGGGACTTCATCAAATGCCAATAAAATCAGTGTTTCTATACATTTAGGAAATGGCTACTGACATGATGCAAGCTCATACATGGGTTCCAGGTATTTTGGGCTTTCTAAAGTATTTTTTCCTACACTTCACAAGTGGATTAGTTTATATCAATAGCATCCTAACTTATACTTCTTGCAATTCTCCCTTTAGCTCTAGTAGCAGGGAGAGTATTTATTATTATTTATTTATTTGTGATATTTGTATATCGCCCGTCTCAACCCCGAAGAGGACTCAGGGCAGTTCACAGTGTTACAAACCAGTCTGAACCATATGCTGTAAGGATCATCATGGGGTTAAATTAAAAACCAAGATTAGTACAAATATAGAATTTCAAAGCATTTAATGGCTGGTCTCAATATTAAATATTTACATTGTTTATGAACAATCTCCAAAACAAGTAATTATTTACATTAAGACATATCAGCCTCAAAGCAAAGTAGTTGAGTAGTTTGACAAAAAATCAACATGTAGTTCATCACGTTTAACCCCTCACCCCATGAAGTCTTAAATATTTCAATCTCATGCTGAATTATAGTTCTTATCATGTACCCAGATTTATCTGTTACCGGCAATTTGATACATCAAAAGTATTCCAAGAGTCTGAATAGCCTTCCCAGCTCTGTCTTCTTTGTGGTGATGGCCTTTGTGAAGTTTTGTGAAAAGGTAACACTAAATTCATGACAATGGGTATTGACATTTGATATTCCTATCTTTCCAACATTTGGACAATCTTCTCATGACTGACCCCATACTCGTTCCTCTTTTCTAATTCCTCGGGGTTAAACTTCCACCATGTGTCTTGTTCATGGAACTCAACTCTGTAGCCTTTTTCTAGAGTACTGGCAACATAAGACCTATATATTTTCCTCAAACTTCTCAAACTTCAAACTCCTAAAACGTGTGTGCTACTCACTCACTGCTAAATCCATATGCTAACATTCACCTCTCTCATCCACTGTTTATATGATGAAACCACCATGAAGTGCCATAACAGTGCTTAGATTTCTGTATCTTCCCTGAATGCAGGGAATCTCACAGCCTTCCAATATGGACACAGCATATTATTTGAGAACACAGAAATGCTGGACCACACCAACAACCACCATGTCAGACTACACAGAGAAGCCATTGAAATCCACAAGCATGTGGACAATTTCAACAGAAAGGAAGAGACCATGAAAATGAACAAAATCTGGCTACCAGTATTAAAAAACTCTAAAATTACAACAGCAAAACAGCAGAGAGGAAACAACCAGGCACATCTCAACACCTCTCAACAAAAGATTTTCCCAGGCTCAGGCAGGCCTTCAAATGCTAATGAAGGTGGTCAGTTGAAACATTCACACCTAGCTCTAGCAGAAGAGCTCTTTGCCCCTCCCCAGCCATTCCACAGATATATAAACCCATTGTCCTACTTCCAACAGACCTCACTACCTCTGAGGATGCTTGCCATAGATGCAGGCGAAACATCAGGAGAAATGCCTCTAGAACATGGCCCTATAGCCCGAAAAAACCCACAAGAACCTAGTGATTCCAGTCATGAAATCCTTCGACAATACAGCCTTCCAAGTGTTGCTAGGTTGCAAATTCCAGCAGCCAATAATAAGGAATGCTAGGAACTGAAGTCCAACAATTTCTGGATGCTCGCATCATCCCCAACCATGTCTTAAAATCAGTGGTAAAACATAATACATTGATACTGAAATGGAAAAAGAGGCTGTGCTCCCAAGCTGCCTGATCTTTGCTTGCACAGGAAATAAAACTGCTATTTAGAAAATTCGAAGCTACAACATGTCCAGGCTGGCTTGAGACTGTTACAGCTGGGGAAAAATACTTTAGAAAATAAGTGTTTGCTTGAGCCAACTATCACCTATTGACTATCATCAATGATTGCAATTTTCTCCAAGGATGTATCTACACTATAGAATGACTGGAGTTTGTCATGACTCCAACTCCAATGGCTCAATGCTATGGAGGAGCCCCCGGTGGTGCAGTGGGTTAAACCCTTGTGCCAGCAGGACTGAAGACCGACAGGTCGGAGGTTCGAATCTGGGGAGAGCATGGATGAGCTTCCTCTGACAGTTCCAGCTCCCCATGCAGGGACATGAGAGAAGCCTCCCACAAGGATGGTAAAACATCAAAAAAAATATCCAGATGTCCCTTGGGCAACGTCCTTGCAGACGGCCAATTCTCTCACACCTGAAGCGACCTGCAGTTTCTCAAGTCGCTCATGAAAGGACCAAAAAAAGAAAGAAAGAAAGAAAAAGCTGATTTATTACTAGACTCTCAGCTAACTGGCACTTACACCAGAAGCGATTTGCAGTTTCTCAAGTCGCTTCGGAAACAACAACAAAAATGCTATGGAATCCTAGGAGTTGTAGTTCAGAGAGGCACCAGCACTTTTTGACAGAGAAAGCTAAAGACCTTATAAAACTACAGTTATGTTTCCATAGCATTGAGGTATGAAAGTCAAACTGCAGTAGCTGCATCCCTGGGCAATGCCCATATCCCCATTCATTTTATAAGGTTATAAGAGAACCTTCTCCATTTACTCACAGTAAGTATTGGGCTCAGAAAAGAATATAGCAGATACTTGAAAGCAGAAGATTGGGCTAGATCACTGGTTCTCAACCTGTGGGTCCCCGGGTGTTTGATCTACAACTCCCAGAAATCCCAGCCAGTTTACCAGCTGTTAGGATTTCTGGGAATTGGAGGCCAAAACATCTGGGGACCCACAGGTTGAAGCTTTGGGATGGTCCCAAAGCCCTTTCTAGCTCTACAGTTTTAAGAAATGAGCAATACAGAGTGAAGCAATGGGAAGTGGAAAGGGAAAAAATTCAATGGTCAACTGCTAACATAGGCCTCATCTATACTACCATATAGGAGCCCCCAGTGGCGCAGTGGGTTAAAGCACTGAGCTGCTGAGCTTGTTGATCGAAAGGTCGCAGGTTCGATTCCGGGGAGCGGCGTGAGCTTCTGCTGTCAGCCCTAGCTTCTGCCAACCTAGCAGTTCGAAAACATGCAAATGTGAGTAGATCAATAGGTACCGCTCCGGCGGGAAGGTAACGGCGCTCCATGCAGTCATGCCGGCCACATGACCTTGGAGGCGTCTATGGACAACGCTGGCTCTTCGGCTTAGAAATGGAGATGAGCACCACACCCCAGAGTCAGACATGATTGGACTTAATGTCAGGGGACTACCTTTACCTTTACCTATACTACCATATAATATAGTTTGAAACTGAATCACATGGCAGTGCAGACTCTTATAATGCAGTTTAACTGCCACTTCATCGGAAGTCCCTGGTCTCGTTCCTAAACTAAAATACCTGTTTCTTGGTGAGGAACTCATTCCAGGTCACAAATACTGGTATTTAAAATCAATGATTGTTTAAAATTAAAGGCCTTCAGCTATGGTTTTCTGCAACAACTTAGTTATTTCTTCATTTCATTATTTACAAAAAGCTCTTGTGATAGACACTAGAAATTTGTGGCATGCAGAGATTTGGTCATGTGCAGACATAGATGTCAAGAAAGACTCACTGAAATAACATCATTCTTGGCCTCGTGTCTCAGTAGGGCAGGTACTTCCGGAGGAAGTGGCATTGAAAACTCTTAAGATTTTAATGGAATGTAGGCAGTCTTCTGAAGATTGTCCGAATCGGATTTGTACACATGGGCTGGTATTGTAGGAACGTTGAGAACTCTTAAATTTTCCTTTAAAAAACAACTTTTAATGCCTCATAATATAGCAGAAGACCGACACTGACATTTTGTTGATTAGTCCCAACTAGAGTGGAGATATTTAATCAATTATTCAATGGCGGGAAAACACATAAGTAAATTCTATTGATTCAGTGAGTCTGCTTTAGTGCAGTTACACCTTAGAATTAATGCACTTTGATAGCATTTTAACTTTGCTCAATGGTATGGAATCCTGGAATTTATATTTGTTGAGGCACCAGAACTCTTTCGCAAAAAACCTTGCGAAACTACAACTTCCATGATTCCACAGCACTGAAATATGGCAGCTAAAGTGGTGTCCAAATGCATTCATTATACAGTGTAGATCACTGTTTCTCAACTTTTCTAACACTGTGTCCCCTTAATACAGTTTCTCATGTTGTGGTGACCCCCAATCATAACATTATTTTGGTTGCTACTTCACAACTGTGATTTTGATACTGTTATGAATCGTAATGTAAATATCTGATATGCAGGATGTGTTTTATTTATTTATTTACAGTATTTATATTCCGCCCTTCTCACCCCACAGGGGACTCAGGGCAGATTACAATGCACATATAAATGGCAAACATTCAATGCCATTTAGACATATAACATATATAGACAGACACAGAGGCAATTTAACATTCCAGCTTTTCCAGCTTCATGAAGGTATGTTCATTTCCAGCCACAGGGGGAGCTGCCACTTCACCATCCACTTGTGACACTGAGTCCTTCAATTGAGTACTTCCTCACTCTTCTGCATGTTGAAGGTTTTATGGCATTGCAAATTAGTTAAATTAGCCTCCCCGCATAAAGTTGTAGTTGCTGGGATTTATAGTTCACCTACAATCAAAGAACATTCTGAACCCCACCAACGATAGAATTGAGCCAAACTTCCCTCATGGAACCCCCATGAGCCCCATGACCAACAGAAAATACCATGTTTTTAGTGGTCTTTGGCGACCCTTCTGACACCCCCTCGCTCCGCCACCCTCCAGGTTTCTGACCCCAGGTTGAGAAACGCTAGTGTAGATGAACCCTACGTCAAAGTGCCCACACACAGTAAGAAAACCAAACCACTTTTTATGGAATGTCAAATGTAGTTTCTTCTCCCTGAGCCAATCTCTTTTTATTTGATTGATATTCCACTTTTCTCACTAAAACTAAGGCTCAAGGCTGCAGGCAACAAGATTTTAAACAACCAAACATAAAAAAAAACACCACAAATATTAAAATGGTATTAAACAAGCCACAGTACTAAAGGTCATTTGAAAGCATATCATTAAAAACAATCATCCACCTATAAAAACTGCAAGCATTATTTTGGCTCATTTATTTATTAAATTTCAAAAAGCCATCTACACTACTGGCTTGCCAGGGTGATATAGTATGGAAACATGAAAACTTCCCACAAAACCATGAAACAAAGGAGAATTTTATAAAAGCAAACAATAAAATTTAAGAGCAGCATAAATATTAAAGAGCAACAAAATGCAAAATGACAATAAAAGCCTTTTACTGGCTCTCTAAAACAGAAGTAGGTAAAGCGTGGCCCTGCTAATGTTGCTGGACTGCCAGCAAAGACAATGATATGGAATTGGAATCCCCACAACATGTGCATGCTGCATAGAAAGAAGAAAGGGACCAATCTTAAGAAATAAGAAGAAGGTTCTAAGATTGGGTAGCAACCTCCAAAGCAGCTCCAAGTTCACAATATCACCACCAAAGGAAATCTGTTTTGAATCCCCATCAACTTAGCCTCTCTACACTGTCAGAAAATGCAGTATAGAAAATGTAGATGTCACATTAGTCTAGGACATCCAAATGCAGAATAACCTGGGGTATACCTTCTAATCTTGTTTACACCCAGGTTAAAAAAGAACCTGCAAAGATCCACATCTTACTTGAAGTTCCGGATCTTTACTTTGCAGGATCTTTACTTTGCAGGTTATTAGGGGACCCATGGAGGCACAGCAGGTGAAACCACTGAGCTGAACTTGCTGACCAACAGTTTGAATCCAGGGAGCAGGGTGAGCTCCTGTTGTTAGCCCCAGCTTCTGACAACCCAGCAGTTCAAAAACATGCAAATGTGAGTTGATCAATATGTACCACTTCTGCGGGAAGCTAATGGCACTCCATGCAGTCATGCCAGCCACACGACCTTGGAGGTGTCTATGGACAACGCCGGCTCTTCAGCTTAGAAATGGAGATGAGCACCACTTCCCAGTCAGACACAACTAGACAGTGAAATCTTTACCTTTACTTTACCTTTACTATCCAGGTTATGGGCACAGGCTTGCTAACCATGATACCAGGTGGCATCTCCACAGCCACCCCCTGATTTCATATAGCCCAAGGAGATAGGATGCCCCTCATTTTGCCCCTAAAAAACAGGGAAAGCCCCCTTATCTTTGCAGGACATTTCCCTGTTGTTCTTTCATGCTTCCCTTCCCTCTCCAAATCTGTGTCATATCATCACTGATATGACACAACAGAGATACAAGAGAGAAATAGGATAGCTTCCTGCAACAGTAAGGAGACTTTCCTTTTGTTTTAGGAGCAAAACATGGGTCAGGGAGGGAAGGGTGGCATTAGTTTTGTCAAGCTACGCCAATCTAGTGTCAGCACAGCCGGGCTGTGTAGCCACACACATGCACCCATGCATGTAGCCTCAAGTTGCAGAATGAACCAGCATTTTTAATGTCATTTTCTTCTTCATTTTGAACAATAAAGAAGCAGTTATCATGGCGAAGCATGGAATCAGAGCTTAGAAAAGTTGTGTTGTCGAAGGCTTTCATGGTCGGAATTACTGGGTTGCTGTGAGCATTTCAAGCTGTGTGGCCATGTTCCAGAAGCATTCTTGGGAGGTGTTAGCTGGCCCTGATTGTTTCCTGTTTGGAATCCCACTTTTTTAGTGTTGCTCTTTATTTACTCTCCTGATTTTAGATTTTAAGCCAGCTAACACCTCCCAACAAAGGATTCTCCCAGGCAGGAAGCAACCAGGCTTTTCAGCTGCAAGGTCATTCAATGCTAATCAAGGTGGCCAATTGCAACATTCGCACTTGCCTCAAACAGACAAGAGTTCTTTCTCCCACCCTGGACATTCCACAGATATATAAACCTCACTTTCCTAGTTTCCAACAGACCTCACAACCTCTGAGGATGCCTGCCATAGATGTGGGTGAAACGTCAGGTGAGAATATTTCTGGAACATGGCCAGACAGCTCGGAAAACTCACAGCAACCTGAACAAAGTTGTTCTTGAGGACTACAACTTTCAAAACCCTATGCAGGCTGGGGCATTCTGGGATGTGTCAACCAAAAACGAAAAAAATGTATATTTGCTTCGTCACCTCTGAAGCACTTTTAATTCAAACATTTTCCAGGCATTCTCCCCCCCCCCCTCCCTCTCCCTCTCTCTCTCTCTCTATATGTCTAGTGCATTATACCTCTCTTCAAAAGAAGGCAGGAGATATAAATGGAAGGTATTATGCCTATTGACCAAACTCCTGCCTTCACAAATGCAAACAAACTGGAGGTCAAAACCCTCTGCAGCAATGAACTTGTGTGTGCAAGCAAGGGCATTCTCTCCGTCTACAAATAAAGAGTAAGTTTCCACAACTCGCTGCCTGTTCATTTCCCAGAGGCCTGCACTTGCTGCTAACTTTGACAGAGACTGAGAGGAGTCGTATGTGTAAAGTTTATAAAGAGCCCTTCATGAAATGCCACTTTCTTGAAAGTGAAATATATATTTAACAGATTTATTTTTCCATGTCAGGAAAACTTGAGAAACTGCAAGTCACATCTGGTGTAAGAGAATTGGCTGTCTACAAGGACACTGCCCAAAGAATGCATGGATGTTTTACCATCCTGTAGGAGGTTTTTCATGCCCCCACATGAGAAGCTGGAGCTGACAGATGGGAGCTCACCTCACTCCCCAGATTTGAACTGCTGATCTATCGGTCAGCAGTTCTGCCAGAACAAGGGTTTAACTCATTGCACCACTGGGGACTCCTTTAAAAGAGGTTTGTTTTTGTTTTTTTGGTCGTGTCAGGAGTGACTCCTGGTGTGAGAGGTAAAGCAGGGGAGCAATACTGGTTGAGCCTTCAAGTTTCTCCTGTGAGGTGGCACAAATCAATCCCTGTCGTATATTCCTCTATTGTTTGGTTGTGATTTCCTTCACATTATGACACAGAATCTGGTGAAATAAGCATGAGAACACCACTCAGCCTTATTTGCCACACAAACCCCAATTCAAATAAAAGCACTATCTAGGTAGAGTTTATCTGGCAACCTTGTCACTCAATTGCAACGAAGCCTTGAATTCGGTGTTACACAATCCTTAATCTCTGTGAGTTTGAAGGGAAGCTTCTTTGCATTCATTAACCTTTTCTTTTCTAGACTGTTGCACAAAGAGCTCAAATTCGGAAGCTGAACGCTCCTTCTATCTCTTAGGGATTTTTGTACGTGTCGCCAAAGCTCCAACCATATGTACACTTATCTGGCTGTAAACCCTGGGAAGACCTGAGCAGGACTGCTCATTTCAGAAGTGAAGGTGTGCCATTTGTAGAATCACCATGAATGGAAGCTGAATTGACAGCAAGTAAGAACAATAATGTCCTCACAAAACAGGGCTGAAGAGTGTGACCGCTCATGTTCTTACAAAGACATAACCGTCATGCATTATCGTTGGACTTCTTTCGGGGTGACCACATGCAAAATAAGACAGAGCCTGTCATTCAAGTTGTAGTTGCAAACATTGCTTTTTCTGCACAACTACTGAAGGTACAAGGACATCTGCACTCTTTCCATTTGGCAACCCACATTTTGCTGTTATGCACCTAAGGCCATGGGATTTGTTTAGAGAGGATTCGTCTTTGCCTTCCTCTGAGACCGAGAAAGTGTGACTTGCCCAAAGTTGCCCAATAGATTTTCCATGGCTAAACAAAGATTCAAACCCTGGTCTCTAGGGTCATAGCCCAATGTTCAAGCCACTACGCTGACTTTTTCCATCCCATTTCATTTATGAATAAGACTTTATGAATGTCTTGAGATCACCGTAAGTCAAAAAAGTGACTTATAGGCGCACATCTGAAAATATTAGGTTGGAAAGGAACTTATTTCAGAATATTATCTCATTGCTAATGAGAAAAAGAAGAAAGCAGCTACAGGTATACCTCAATTAATGACATGGATGTGTCGCTGACCATTACTTTTTAGAGTTTTGTTAACGACCAATACTCTTTGGTGGGGTACAGACCTTGTAAAACTAGAACTCCCATGCTTCCACAACATTAGTAAAGCAAAGAAAAAGGTTTCCCCTGACATTAAGTCTAGTCGTGTCCAACTCTGGGGGGTGGTGCTCTCAATTTCTAAGCTGAAGAGCTGGTGTTGTCCATAGACACCTCCAAGGTCATGTGGCCGGCATGACTGCATGGCATGCCATTACCTTCCCGCCAAGACAGTACCTATTGATCTACTCACATTTGAATGTTTTCAAACTGCTAGGTTAGCAGAAGCTGGGCATATCTGCGAGAGCTTGCCCTGTTCCCTAGATTCGAACCACCAACTTTTTGGTCAGCAAGTTCAGCAGTTCAGCTGTGCCTCCAGGGGGCCCTCTCCACAACATTATGCCATGGCAATTAAAGTGGTTTCAAACTGAATTAGTTCTACAGTGTGTGCACCCTGTATTTGGGCAGACAGGACTTGAACCACACAACACTTTATAGGCCAATCTTGATTTGTTCCAAGAAACATAGGCAGTGCAGTTGTTGTATTGATATGACATTTTCATACTTTGCTCCTTGCAGAAACTTTTCCATTTTCCTCCTTTTAAAAAATCATTAACAGTTATGGAAAATGCAGAGGCAAACTTGTGAAAGCAGCCTAAACGTATTGTAGTTGCAAAACTGAGTATTCCTGATATTAAGGGAGAGGTTGTGTGTTGGGGGGGGGGGGGGGGTAAGCAAACAGTTTGCTTTGTGGCTTTATCTAAACACCTTTCCAGAAAGTCCTGACCTGACCTGCTGCTTGCTATTCTGAACAGATGAGGTGGCAAAGTTTTAGTCGCTGAAGAAATGGAGGAGTGACTCCCTCGTAACTTGCAAAATGACACATGAAACTAGGCACGAGAAAGAGGCCCTGAACTTCTTTTACATCTGTTCCTTTTAACTTACTTTTACAGAACCTCGGATCCTGTTTTTCAAGATTTGTTTTGAAAATACTGCTAGGGGCTACTGTCAAAAATAACAGTAGAAATATCTTTGCTCAGCTGCTTGCCCTCTTCAGATGCAACTGTTACTGTATGTGTTTCAAGCTGAGGCCATCCGCACTGAAAAATTAGAGCAACCTGACACCACTTTGACTGCCCTGGCTTCAACCCCTGGGACTTGTGTTGTTTTGTTACACCAGTACTCTTTGACAGAGAACCCTCAACATCTCACAAAACAACAAATCCCAGAATTTTACAACCTTGAGCCATGGCAGCTAATGTGGTGTCAAACAGCTATAATTCTGTAGTGTAGATACAGCCTGAGAGTTATGAAGACCCTATCACAGGGTTTCCTTGGCAAGATTTTTTCAGAAAGAGTTTGTCATTGCCTTCCTCTGAGGCTGAGAGAGTGTGATTTGAACAGGACACTCAGGGAGTTTCCATAGTTGAGTGAGGATTCAAACCTCACTCACAAACCTGGCACAAAGTGAAAGCCCTTAATTAGACCCTACACACAGAGAGAGACAGACACACCACAGAAAAACAGAGATGGGTAAGAGTTATGAGCAAGTAAAAGCTGCTCAGATAGAATAATTTCAGAATCCAAAATCTAATGCAAATATGTTTGTTTATAAGTCCATCCCTTGGCATTTAGAGAGACATGCCGTTGTTGTCGCATGACTTCCATGTCAGTCCCAACTCATGCCAACCCTAAGGTGAATGCATTACTGCCATCTGAGGGTGCATCTACACTGTAGAGTTAAAGTAGTTTGATGCTATTTTCCCTGCCGTGGCTCAAAGCTATAGGATTATGTGATTTATAGTCTGGTAGGAAATTAGCACTTTTTGGCAGAGAAGACTAAAGAGCTTGTAAAACTACAACTCTTGTGAGTTCATAGCACTGAACCATGATAATTAAAGTGGTGTCAAACTACATTAATTCTGCAATGTAGATACACCCTGAGGCATCTCCTTCCCACTACTTATGGATAAGGCCAGCCCTGGTCAGAAACTCAGGTTCTGATTCAGGTCCCACCTGCCCTGCCATATAATGCAGCTTCAAACGGCATTATCTAGTCAACAATTTAACTTCACTGAACTGCATTATGTGAGTCTTAAGTGGTGATTTCCAACCAGTGGTCCCCAAGAACAAAATATGGTCCATGTCCTCACCATTACTACACAGTTGCCTTGAAACTACGCAGCAACAAAAGCATTTGGTCTTGCGAAACCCTCTTTTAGTGCCGAGGCAATGGGGATGTTGGGGGGGGGGGGGAGGCTGACTACCCACAAAAGATTACTACAACCACATCAGCTCTAGATTAAATATGGTTTTCATAATGATGGTGACTACTGGATGGC
The DNA here is from genome assembly GCF_037176765.1 of Anolis sagrei. NCBI lineage: Eukaryota > Metazoa > Chordata > Lepidosauria > Squamata > Anolidae > Anolis > Anolis sagrei. The sequence continues at coordinate 21,357,323 of NC_090024.1, read as the reverse complement.
ATATGTTCTGGATCAGAAACTAGAGCTAATGTGGTCTATCCGATGCAATGTTTTGAATCAGCACCCCAAATAACCAAACCAAATCTAAAGTTGACCAAAAACTGATTTGCAACCCTTTTGGTAGTAATGTTGGAGAGTCGTCTCTGGTCAAAGTAGTCCCTAGTCAAAAAAAAAAAGTTGGGAACCACTGGTGTACAGTAACCATATAATGCAATATCAGTATAATTTGGAAATGCACAGTCTTCACCTATGCAGAACAGCAACAGTATCCTGGGATTACAGTCTGACATTGCCATCAAAATTATAATAAGTATTAATTTATTTATTTCATATTCTTCTATCCCACCCTTCTCCCCACAAGGGGGACTCAGGGTGGACAACGATGCTTGCAATGTATACCTCATAAAGATACAATTAAAACAGCACAACAGTAAAAACATCTTTAAAACATCATACAAATCAGCCAGTAAATTCATTTAACAATAATATTAGAGTGCCAGTAAAACTAAAAATCAAGCCGGGAAATCCAATGTCGCAAACCCAAATTCCTTTCCTATTGTCAATTCATCTAATCAAATGCCTGGCCACAGAGCCAGGTCTTCAATTGTTAGGTCTTCAAAAGGACAGGAGGGAGGTAGCCAACCTGATGTCCTTAGGGAGGGAGTTCCACAGACGAGGGACACCTGCCAAGAAGGCCCTGTCTCTCGTCCCCACCAATCGCAGTTGCAAGAGTGGCGGGATTGAGAGCAGGGCCTCTCCTGATGATCTTAAGCGTCGTGATGGTTCATAGTAGGAGATACGTTCGGACAAGTAATCTGGGCTAGAACCGCTTAGGGCTTTAAAGAACCGTTTAGGGCTTTAAAGCCAATCAGCAGCCAGTGGAGCTGGCGCAACAGAGGAGTAGTATGCCGCTCCAGTTAACAACCTGACTGCCGACCGTTGGACTAATTGAAGTTTCTGAGAAGTTTTCAAAGGCAGCCCCAAGTAGAGAGCATTACAGTAGTCTATTCTGGATGTAACCAGAGTGTGGACCACCATGGCCAAGTCAGGCTTCCCAAGGAACGGGCGCAGCTGGTGCACAAGTTTTAATTGTGCAAACGTTCTCCTGGCCACTGCTGAGACCTGGGTTCCCAGGCTCAGCAGTGAGTCCAGGATCACTCCCAGACTGCGAACCTGTGTCTTCAGGGGGAGTGTAACCCCATCTAACACAGGCTGTAACCCTATGCCCTGTTCGGCCTTGCGACTGACCACTTTTATTCTAACATAAAAACTTCAACAGTTAGCTTGCAAGCCCAAACCATGCAAGGCTAAACTAAATGCCAGAAAGACACTACATAATCTCAGCCAACAATAGTAAATATCAGTTCTGGGGCTGACCCCAAACATATTGCTGCCTGAAGCAGAATAACTAACTGCACACTGTTTCCCAAATCAAGGTGAATAATAACTTATGCGAAAATCAGTTATTTCGATTCCAAATGTACCACTCTACACTTCCTGGCAAGAAAAAAAATCTATCATAATAAAATAAATAACTTAATTTGCTGCTCTTTCAAGACATCTAAAATCTGCTGCCTGAAGCCATTAGGGAAGAAATAGACCAGGCTAGTGGTCTCACACCAGCGCCATTGTAATCTAAGCCCAAAGAACTCTGACTGGAACAGAAATATTTACTCCGTTTAGAATTATGTTTCCTACTAAATATATTGAAGCCCTCAGTGGCGTAATGGGTTAAATCGCTGAGCTGCTGAGCTGCTGACCAAAAGGCCAACAGTTTGAATCCAGGGAGTGGGGTGAACTCCCACTGTTAGCCACAACTTCTGCCAATCTAGGAGTTTGAAAACATTCAAATGTGATTAGATCAATAGGTACCGCTCTGGCGGGAAGGTAACGGTGCTCCATGCAGTCATGCTGGCCACATGACCTAGGAGGCATCTATGGACAATGCCGGTTCTTCAGCTTAGAAATGGAGATGAGCACCACCACCAAGAGTTGGACATGACTAAATGTCAAGGGGAAACCTGTACCTTTACCTTGCTAAATGTATGGGTCTTATCTGTACATAAAAAATAGGCAGATATGGGGCATGATACCCTTTCCTGATATTTGTAAGAGCAGAATTCCCACAAAGGGCACCATAAACTGCTCACGTGGTCTAAAAAACAAACATGTCACAAGAAACCATATGTGATGCCAAAATCATGTGCTTCAGGTTGCAGATTCCTGATCCGGAATTCAAAATACTCAAAAATTGCCCACATGGGTGGCTGAGAAAATGCCATCTTTGCTTTCCCGGAGTCCAGTTGTACACATACTTTGTTTTATGCACAAAATTATAATTATTGTATAAAATTACCTTCAAGCTAAGTGTGTGAGTTAAATATATGAAGCATAAATGAATGTCATGTTTGGACTTGGACATCTCCAAGATTATGTACAGATACAAAGATACAAGTATTCCAAACTTCGGGAGGGGGGAATCAGAACTCCAAAACACCTCTGGGTTCCAAGCATTTTGAATAAGGGATACTCAGCCTGTATCCTACCAAAGACTTTCAGATTTAGCCAGGGCACCTAAAGCAAAAGGCCCAGATCAGTGGTTCCCACTGACCAGATATTTTGGCATTCAACTCCCAGAAATCCTAACAGCTGGAAAACTGGCTGGGATCTGTGGCAGTGGTAAGCCAAAACACCTGGAGACCCACATATATATTTTCATGGAAGGTGATATGCAACCTACCTGGCTTTTTCCTTCCTTTCCATGACCATAAAACATGGAAACCATTTATCCCCCTGAAGTTACCTTTCAGGACCACCAACCTACCTGTCCAAAGCAGAATAGAGTGGGACTGATGACCCCCCAGTATAGACACTATAGAATCAGAAATGCATTGGCTTCTTTAGCTGTGGCATCACATTGCTGACCTGTATTCAATTTGTTGTCTACCAAGACTCCTAGATCCCTTTCACATAGTCTGTTCTTTCCAAAACATAAAACATGATCCTTATCTTGGAGGACTGCCTCCCATGGCCCAAAGCAGAATACAGTGGGACTAGTTCGGTGGTTCCCAAGCTTTGTTCCTCCAGTTTTTTGAGACTCCAACTCCCAGAAATCCCTGCCAACTGTTAGCAATTGTGGGAGTTGAAGTCCTCAAAGTTTGGGAACCACTGCTCTATACACTATATATACACTATATATTGCATTAGCTTTTTATCACACTGCTGACTTATGTTCAGGTGGCAGCCTACCAAAACTCCTAGATCCCTTTCACATGGACTGTTGTCAAGCCAGGTGCCAGCCTTCCTTTCCAAGACCATAAAACAGTAAAACTTTCCCTCCCGCTTGAGTCGGGAGCCTTATCTTGAAGGACCACCTCCTGATGAATAGAGTAGGATGCAGAATAGAGTGGGACTATGACCTTCCTCTAGAGCAGGCATGGGCCAACTTGGGCCCTCCTGGTGTTTTGGACTTCAACTCCCACAATTCCTAACAGCCTACTCTCACCAAACCTATCCAACTTGTATGCAGAACACATCATGCAATGTGCGGGGCTTGACGAATGCAAGGCTGGGGTTAAAATTGCTGGAAGAAACATTAACAACCTTAGATATGCAGATGATACCACTTTGATGGCCAAAAGCGAGGAGGAGCCGAGGAGCCTTCTAATCAAGGTGAAAGAAGAAAGTGCAAAAGCTGGGTTGCAGTTGAAACATTTAAAAAAAACCCAAGATTCTGGCAACCGGACTGATTGATAACTGGCAAATAGAGGGAGAAAAAGTGGAGGCAGTGACAGACTTTGTATTTCTAGGCACAAAGATTACTGCAGACACAGACTGCAGCCAGCAGGAGATGTGTAGTTCTTGGGAGGAGAGCAATGACCAATCTTAATAAAATAGTGAAGAGTAGAGACATCACACTGGCAACGAAGAACCACACAGTTAAAGCAATGGTATTCCCCGTAGTAACCTACGGATGTGCGAACAGGACCATAAGGAAGGTTGAGCGAAGGAAGATAGACGCTTCTGAACTGTCGTGTTCGAGGAAAATTCTGAGAGTTCCTTGGACTGCGAGAAGATCCAACCAGTCCATACTTCGGGAAATAAAGCCCGACTGCTCACTGGAGGAAAGGATAGTAGAGGCACAGTGGAAGTACTTTGGCTACATCATGATAAGTCAGGAAAGCTTGGAGAAGACTATGATGCTGGGAGAAATTGCAGGAAAAAGGAAGAGGGGCCAACCAAGGGCAAGATGAATGGATGGGATCCCTGAAGTGACTGGATTGATCTTGAAGGAGCTGGAGGTAGTGATAGGCCGACAAGGAGCTCTGGCCTGGGCTGGTCCATGAGGTCACGAAGAGTCAGAAGTGACTGAACGAATAAACGACAACAATCACAATAATTGCAGATGCAGTCACTCACTGAAGGGTGAAAACCTTCAGGGCAAAAGTATGATAGCTGGGACCCAACACTACGCTAGTTGCATAACGCAGCTGTGAATTAAGGAAGGGAAGAAGTGTGTGAGACAGCAGAGCAAGTAAGAGACACTGCTACGTCAGAATACTGGAAACATTGTTCACCAGAAAGGGAAAGAGGAAACATTCCTACCCCGTTTACCGTCTTCGTAAGCCATTGTTTATCATTTCACAGCAAATACCTCTAACATTACTTCCCTTCATTAATCCTGCCCCCGCGTTGCGCAACCAGTGTAGGATCCCAGCTACTAGCGTAGGGTCCCAGCTATCATACTTTTGCAACCTCCAGAAAGGCACACAATTGCAAAGCTTCTTTAACTCCCATTATTGCGAAAAGCATGGGGTATAAATAAATAGAATGCCAAGTTTGCAAACTTTGTGTTTTTTAAAAAAATACAATACAACTGTTTGGTTTGCTTCTGACACGATAAATAAAGAAATACCAGATTGCCTTGTGTTCAGCCTGCTTTCCCCCAAAGCTCCTTGCTCGCTCCCTTGGAATGGGGGTGCTGAAAAAACAATTGTGCTGTTCCAGCAGTCCCCAGCCAATCCCTCTCCAATGCCAGAAATACAGCTTAATGGTGTAACATTACCACCTCTCCACAAAAGTCAACATTGACACTGAAATGCAATGCCACCTGAGCTCTGCGAGTGCACCATTTTTCTGAATGAAGCAGAGAGTGTTTGAGGACCGGGGCATCTGTAGGGATACCAAGGTGCTTGTTTATAAAGCTATTGTCCTCCCAACCCTGCTATATGCCTGTGAGACGTGGACTGTCTACATACATCACATGCAACTCCTGGAATGATGCCATCAGCACTGCCTTCGGGAAAAACTGCAAATCTCTTGGGAAGACATGCGGACAAACGTCAGCATGCTTTTTTTTTTTTTTGTCATGTCAGGAGTGACTCCTGGTGTGAGAGAATTGGCCATCTGCAAGGACGTTGCCCAGGGGATGCCTGGATGATTTGATATTTTTATCATCCTTGTCCCCGCATGAGGAGCTGGAGCTGATAGAGGGAGCTCATCCACCTCTCCCTGGATTTGAACCTGTGACCTGTCGGTCTTCAGTCCTGCCGGCACAGGGGTTTAACCCACTGCGCCACCGGGGGCTCCTTCAGTGTGCTGGAAGAAGCAAAGACCACCAGCATTGAAGCGATGGTCTTCTGCCATCAACTCCGCTGGACCGGCCACGTTGTCCGGATGCCCGACCACCATCTCCCAAAGCAGTTGTTCTACTCCGAACTCAAGAATGGAAAACGGAATGTTGGTGGGCAGGAAAAGAGATTGAAAGATGGACTCAAAGTGAACCTTAAAAAACTCTGTCATAGACACTGAGAACTGGGAAGCCCTGGCCCTTGACTGCTCCAGCTGGAGGTCAGCTGTGACCAGCAGTGCTGTAGAATTTGATGAGGGACGAATGGAGGGTGAAAGAGAGAAACGTGCCAAGAGGAAGGCGTGTCAAGCCAACCCCCACCTGGAAACCAATGCCCTCACTGCGGGTGAAGATGCGGGTCAAGAATAGGGCTCCACAGCCAGCTAGGGTATCTTGGAAGACTATCCTACTGGGACACGGAGGGCTCGCCTAAGGCAGTGAGGTGCCAAGCCCTGCCGGATGCTGCCCAGGAGGAGCAGGAGCCTCAGCCCTACCTTCGAGGAGGACCTCCCTCCCGGCCCGCTTGAGCGCCTGCACGGCCTCGTCGTGGGTGGCGTCGCGGAGGTCTGCGCCGTTGACGGCGAGGATGGCGTCGCCCACGTAGAGCGCCTGGGTCTGGTCGGCGGCCAGTCCCTTGAAGATCTTGCTGACCAGGATGGGCATCTTGTTCTCCTTGCCGCCCTTGATGCTGATGCCCAAGCCGCCCGCCTCCTGCTTGAGCACCTTGACGCGCCGCTTGGCGTTGGCTAAGGCTTCGGGCACTTGCTCGGGCAGGTCCGTGAACGCCGTCCGGACGGAAGCCGAGTCCGAGCCCGCTCTGGGGCCATGGCTAGGGCTGCCCGGCGCCCCGAGCCCGTTGTAGAGGCCGCCTTCTCCGCCGCCCCCCTCCTCGGCGCTCAGGACCAGCGCCTCCTCGCCCAGGCTCACCAAGACCCGGTGCCAGCGGTCGCGCACCAAAACTTCCAGCGCGCCGCTCCGGTTGGGTCCCCAAAGGCCACCTCCGGACGCCGCTGCTACCGCCATCTTTGGAGCATTGCTCCCCAAAAGCCCTGGCACTTCGGGGATCCCCACGACACCCCGGAAGGAGGAGGGAGCGCTTCGGAAAGCGGCGAGCGCCGGGAGGAGAGAGAAAGGCGCACGGCGCGCAGGACTTTCGCCTCCGGGAAAAGAGAGAGAAAGAGAAAGAGTGGAGGAAAGAGAGAGAGAGGTTGAGAGAGAGAGAGAGGCTCCGGGAGGAGGAGGGCCAGCCCCAAAGCACTCCCGCCGAAGGGGAGGAGCGGGCCAAGAAAGCCAAGCGAAGTGGGGAGGGAGAAGGAGAAGCCCAAGTCGGCGCGGAGTGGAGTTGGGAGAGAAAGAGGGCACTTCCTTGGCACCGCTTCAAGCGCCCCGTTTCAATACTTTGGTTGGGACTTGCAGCTTTGCACGGTGCTTTCCTGCCCAAACGTGCCGGTGCCTCCCCAAACTATACATCCCAAGAACCCAAAGCATTGAGCCCGCGCAATGGAAGCGGCGTGGAGTCTGTGGACGGCATCCCATGCGCTCTCACACTCTCCTTTCAAACCTGAATGGGGAAAAAATCACGAGAGAGTGCCATTGAGGAACGTCGCAAATATTCACTATCGGATGCCTACCGTTTGACACCACTTTTGACCTCATCACACTAGAGAATGAATCCGCTTTAAATCCGGTTTCTGCCTCCTAGAGAATTCTGGGGTTTGTAGTTCAGTGAGGCTGCTAAAGGCTCCTCTGGAATATTGTTTACATCTGGAATATTGTGTCCAATTCTGGGCACCACAATTGAAGGGAAATATTGAGACGCTGGAATGTGTCCAGAGGAGGGCAACTAAAATGATCAAAGGTCTGGAGAACAAGCCCTATGAGGAGCGGCTTAAAGACTTGGGCATGTTTAGCCTGAAGAAGAGAAGGCTGAGAGGAGATATGATAGCCATGTATAAATACTTGAGAGGAAGTCATTGGGAGGAGGGAGCAAGCTTGTTTTCTGCTGTCCTGAAGACTAGGATGCGGAATAATGGCTTCAAACTACAGGAAAGGAGATTCCAGCTGAACATGAGGAAGAACTTCCTGACTGTGAGAGCTGTTCAGCAGTGGAACTCTCTGCTCCGGAGTGTGGTGGAGGCTCCTTCTTTGGAAGCTTTTAAACAGAAGCTGGATGGCCATCTGTCGGGGGTGCTTTGAATGCGATTTCCCTTCTTGGTGGGGGTTGGACTGAATGGTCCACGAGGTCTCTTCCAACTCTATGATTCTATGATCCTCCTTAAACTACAATGCCCAGAATTCTGCAGGAGGCAGCAACTGGATATAAAGTGGATTCATTCTTGAGTGTGATGAGGTCCAAGGCCCTTTCCACACAGCTGAATAAAATCCCACATCATCTGCTTTTAACTGGAATATATGACAGTCTGGATTCAGATACTCTAAAATCAGGACAGTAAATCAACAGCAAGACTCAAAAAGCAGGGGAATTCCAGACAATAATCAATCAGGGCCAGGTAACACCTCCCAGCAAGGGATCCCCCCAGGCAGCAACCAGCCAGAACTCTTGTCTGATTGAGGCAGGTGTGAGTGTTGCAAATAATCACCTTGATTAGCATTAGTGGCCTTGCAGCTTCAAAGCCTGGTTGGTAGCTTCCTGGGGGAATCTGGCTACCAGTATTTTTAAAAGACCTCTAAAATCAGGACACTAAATAAAGAGCAAGACTCAAAAGGCAGGGGAATTCCAGACAAGAATCAATCAGGGCCAACTAACACCTCCCAACAAAGAATTCCCTCAGGCAGGAAGCAGCCTGATCTTGAAAATGCAAGGCCATTAAATGCTAATCAAAGTAGCCAATTGCAACAAACACACCTGCCTCCAACATACAAGAGCTCTTTCTACCACTCTGGCCCTTACTACAGATAAACTTCACTTTCCAACAGACCTCACAACTGCTGAGGATGCTTGCCATAGATGTAGGTGAAACATCAGCAGATAATGCTTTTGGAACATGGCCATACAGCCTGTGTTTGGCCAATGCTACATTTGGTGGTCCCTATGTAGACTTGTCCACAGCTGCATGGTGTAAGTAGACTCCTGCAAAGGTGAGAGGATCTCATATAAGTTATAGTTTGCACTGTTGCATTGTACGGCGTACACCTGCACATAGAAGGCAAAAGATTTTGTAAAACTATATTTCCCATGGTTTCATAGCATTGGGCCATGGCAGTACAAGTGGTGTCAAAATGCATTATTTTTTTACAGTGTAGATGCATGTGAAATGCATGGAGTTCAGCACAAGCCCCCCCCCCCCCCCCGCAGAGTATTTATTTGCAGCATAGTTTAAATGCCATGGCTGAATGCTATGAAATCATAGGATTGCAGTTTGGTGGGTGCCAATCTCCCAGTCTCTTGGATGGAAAAGGTGGGAATCTTTGTAAAATTACAACTCCCATCATTCCATACCATTGAGCCATGGCAGTTCAAGTGGGGTGAATGATGGTCACTTACCTGTAGCCATGTTTCCTTGAGTGGTCATCTGTTAAATTCGCACATATGGTAGCTGATGCACCATATTTGTGTATTTCACAGAGACCACGAAGGAGAAATGATGGTTGCTTTCCTGTAAACATGTTTCTTTGAGTGGTCATCTGTGAAATTCACACATATGGTGCATCAACTACCATATGTATGCATTTATTATTATTTATTTATTAACTTTATTTATACCCCGCAAAATCTCCCAAAGGACTCGATGCGGCTTACAAAGTTCAAGGCCACCAACAAACAACAGCATACAAATACAACAATAAAATTCATAAGCAAATAAAAAAACAGCAAGCAAAACAATAAAACACTAAAAACAATGACACCATGACGCATTTAAAACCTAACCTTTCACAGAGACTACGAAGGAGAAAACAAAATTAATTCTACAATGTAGAGAGATTACGAGAGGTGATGCAAAAGTGCCTCAGGAGCGGTCTCCTTAGTTTCCACTGTTGTTGTTGCCTTCCTTCAAGTCATTTAGACTTAAGACAACTCTCATACAGAATGATCTGGAGCTGAGATTTGCCCTAAATCACCCAGTAAGAAATCAAACCCTGGTCTCCAGACTTGATCAGACCACATTGGCTGTACCTTAGCAGCAAACCAGAAGTGTTTTGGATCCCCCTCTCCCCCCCCCCCCCCAGATTTTGGGATAGTTGCATGTTAATAGTGAGACATATTGGACTGGGACCCAAGCCCCAATAGGAAATTCATTTTTTGTTTTGTAGACACCTTGAATATGTCACCTGAATATGCTTTTAGACACACTTATGGCAACTATAAGGTTATATGATTTCCTTGGCAACAGCTGTTCAGAAGGGGGTTGGCATTGTTTTCCTCTGAGACTGAGAGAACATGACTTGCCCAAGCTTTCTGATGACTATCTATTTATTATTATTATTATTATTATTATTATTATTATTATTATTATTAGTAGTAGTAGTAGTAATAGTAGTAGTAGTACTGGAGTGACTTGAGAAACTGCAAGTTGCTTCTGCTGTGAGAGAATTGGTCATCTACAAGGACATTGCCAAGGTCACACTCGGATGTTTTACCATCCTGTGGGCGGCCTCATTCATGTCACCGCATGGGAAGCTGACAGACGGGAGCCCACTCTGCTTTCTATAGCCAAACAGGAATGTCTCCGGAGTCTTAGACCAACACTCAAATCACTATCCCATGCTGACTTTCCCCAGGTTGAGTTTCCTTTATCCAAAATATTTGGAACCAGAAGCATTTGGGATTATGTTGATTCCCCGACCCCATTTCAGAATATTTGCTTATTCATAATGTGATATTTTGGAGTTCAGACTCAAGTCCCAACAAGAAATTCACTTACATATTTCACAGACAGTTCAAACATATCACCTGAATGTATGTTTGGCTATAATATTATATAATTTGAGGCATGAAGACAGGTGTTTATCCACTGCCTCTTCAGAAAGGAAATAGGCACTATCTCAGCAACTCAGATTTTGGAGTATTTTGCATTTCCAAATAAAAGATTCCAGATATAAGGACTTTCTCTGCTGTGTTTCTTCACTCCTTGCCCCAGGTGTGGGTGTGTTATGTGCACTGGAAAAAGCAGGCTAGGATGCCCTAGGAAATAAAGGCCGCTTTTATGAATTGTTCCTGATTTTATTGCCTTGACTTGTGATGCAATCTCGGCTCAGTCCGGAAGCAATGCAGTGGGGCACGGCACTGGAAATCTGTGTTTCCCAATTCAAGTCTCTTGCGAAAGTGTCATGCTGGTTTGGAGCAATTTGAGAGTTTCGACCACAAAATGGGACCTTTGGGGTTCTGTCTGGAAGCTAAGCAGGCTCAGACCTGGTTACTACTGGGATGGGGGGGGGGCACCAAGGAATACCAGGAACTACAGGTTATATTCCAGAGGAAGAAACTGGCAAAACAACTTCTGAGTATTACTTGCCTAAGAAAACCCGATGAAATACATGAGAATACAAGTCAGTAAGCAACTTGGAAACACATATATTTGCAAGCTGTACCCTTCATCATGATCTGTATTGGGTAGGGCCAGCAAATGGGAATTGTAGTCCAGTGTCATCAGAAGGGGAACTGTGTGCTCTGGTTCTGACTTTAATGGAAAATTTCATATTTTAGCTCTAGGGAACATGGAAACTTGCCTATATTTTGTCATGTTTTAATTGGTCTTTATTAATGCAGAACTCTACTGAAACTGTCTACTGCATTTTTATTTTACACCACCCTATATTATTAGTACTTTTCATGTTGCTGTTACTGCTACTTTTAGAATTGTGTTAAGTGACTGCTGCTGGTTTCCAAAACTAGCAACACCTGAATTTGTTAGACTACACCCATAATTTAGCAGTTTCTTGTTTTGAACATCCTTGGTTCCCATTGAGTGAGTGTGTGACTGGTGAGAGAACATGCCTTCTGCACACCTGCTTATTACAGACTTGTGCAAACAGTTGTGAACACTAGTTGGAGACAGAAGAGCCATTCTTTAAAAACTCTTTTATCATGTTCTTGTTTAACTTGTTTACCTGTGTTATATTAATTATTTGGTTTATTTATTATGTACTTTTGGCATTGGATTGCTGCCATTTTATTTGTGAGTCCCCAGAGGGAAGATGGGTTGGGATACAAATAAAGATTATTATGTGATACATAACAAGATTAGTACGCAGCAAACAAGATCACTATGCTGGCTTTTGTATTTGATCACACATCAGACACTTCCCAAGTATCTAGTGACTATGTGATGTATCAGTGAATAATGTGTGCAGATCTGAGTAGGATGGCCATTTATAGCTGGCAGATGGTAATTTTTTCAGCACTGATTGTTTTTAAGTGCAGGCCAAGGTCTTTAGCAACTGCACCCAGTGTGCCAGTCACTACTGGGACCACCTTTACTGGCTTATGCCAGAGTCTTTGCAGTTCTATCTTTAAATCCTCATATCCTCAAGATGATGATGATTATGTGTGATTCCATTATCCCGGAATCCTAGGATAATGCAAGAGGCTACTAGGGTTTCTGCAAGATTTTTTGGGATTTGTAGTTTGGTTTTTTTTTCCCCCAGAGCAACTTGAGAAACTGCAAGTCACTTCTGGTGTAAGAAAATTGGCTGTCTGCAAGGATGTTGCCCAGGGGATGCCTGGATGTTTTACCATCTGTGGGAGGAGAGTTACTAACACTTTTTGGCAGAGGAGGCTAAAGAGCTTGTAAAAATGCAACTCCCATGATTCCATAGCATTGAGCCATGGCAGGCAAGTGATGCCAAACTGGAATAATTCTACAATGTAGATACACCTTCAGTCTTCTTTGGAGCAATGCAGGATGGGCCCTTTCTGATGAGGCAGGGAAGCTGCGATTCTCCTTTCCAGAGAGGTTTGATTAGTTGATTCCCTCTTAAAGTCTAAATGAGCTCTTAAGGCCTCTTAAGCTTTCATGCCGTAAATCCTGCCCCTCCTCACTGATTACGCATCCGTGTTTATCATGCCTCTCAGTTTTCCTTCATTTTAGATGTAATTTATTGTATTTTTATTTTGAGTGTATGTAAACAGTTTAGGAGGCCTTTTTTGGGCAAAAAAGCAGCATTATGAATTATTTATTTAATCAACTTAACTCCGCTCTCCTTTTCCAGCACAGGATTCAAGGCATCTTTGTTGTCATTTCTGTGTGCTTCAAGCTGTTTCTGACAACCCTAAGATAAGCCTCCTAGGCAGTTTTCTTAGCAAGATTTGTTCAAATGGGCAGTTGCTGAGGCTGAGAGAAAATGACTTTAGGATTCCATAGTGGCTTTCCATGTCTGAGCAGGATTTAAGCTCTGGTCTCCAAATTCATAATTCAACATTCAACTCATTAACCACATTGACATCCTTGTGACCTTTTCAATGGCCATTTGTTCCCTTCTTAGGATATAGGCATTGCTTCAGCAATGTTTTCTGCTACATCTCTACATCCCGAATAGATTATGCAATGCACTCTACGTAGGGTTGCCTTTGAAGACTGTTCGGAGACTTCAACTAGTCCAATGGGCAGCAGCCAGATTACTCACCGGAGTGCCATACAGGGAGCATATCACCCCCCTGCTGCATCAGCTCCACTGGCTCCCAGTCCACCTTTGAGCACAATTCAAAGTGCTGGTCTTGGCCTATAAAACCCTATACGGCTCCGGCCCAGCTTACTTATCTGAATGTATCTCTCTCTACATTCCACCTTGTAATTTAAGAGCTACTGGGGAGGCCCTGCTCTCGGTCCCACCAGCGTCTCAAACGCTGGTGGGGATGAGGGACAGGGCCTTCTCAGTGGTGACCCCCACTTATGGAATTCACTCCCAAGCGAGATCAGATTGGCGTCCTCCCTTCTTACTTTTAGGAAAAAACTAAAGACGTGGTTTTGGAGCCAGGCCTTTTGCTAGTGGGCACAGCAGCACTTTAGGGACTGAACTCGGACAATAGGATTGTTTGAAAATTGGAAATGGCTTTATGACCTGTGGTTATGTGATTTATTCTATGTGATTATGTAATTTTAATTAATATCACTGTTTAATTGTTATGTAATGGATTTTATATTGCTGTTTTATATTGTTGTTTTGATGCTGTTGGCATTGAATTGTTGCCTGTGTTAGCCACCCTGAGCCCCCCGTCGGGGGTGAGAAGAGCAGGGTAGAAATGGTCTAAATAAATAAATAAATAAATAAATTCTTATGTACGAAACAGTTCTAAAGAATTCAGCTTCTCAGCACATAGCAATGTTATTTTCAGCACAGATCCCTGACATTGTGTGTTGACCTCTTACATAGCATTGCATGGCCAGTTTGATGAATCTGCCAACCCCCCACACTTTCTATTACTTTTCCTGCACAGACCATTTATTTCTCTCAACAAGAATACCAGATTCAGTTCCCCATAATAGCACAGCTCTGTCTCAATTGGTGTTATCCTACCTTTGTATATTTCCCCATTCTAAAAGACTGAGATGCCTTTAAGGATTACTGTGCATACTCATGTATCACAAGTCTAGAAATTTTAAACAGAAAATCAATCCAAAAACCTGGGTTGACTTAATCCATGGGTCAATGTATGTACTGTACCTTAACTCCATATCAGATATCCATATCAGAATCCATACTTTTGGCCTCGAAACCTGCCCTTGACATAAACATGGAGCCAACGTATCAATGTGTATATGCAGGAGTTACTGGCAGTGAAAGCATTACATTAAATGGGGTTGTCATTTTTTTATATCACCCACTTGCTTTTGCTTTTGGCCTCACCCATAACAGCAGTGCAGCTTTTCAAATTTCTCTGAAATTGAATTTGGGCTGAAAGAGGTCCTCTGCCTCTGAAATATATCATGGTCATGAATATTCAGCAGCTGCTCTTCAAAGGTATCTGTTTTTCAGACTATGTTTTCAGCTTTCTTATCTTTTCCTTCAGTCTTCATCCAAATTTTCCTGTGGTTTATTCATTTATTCTGCTCATTTTTCCATATTTCTCCTCTTCTTCCCAATTCTTACTGCATGGTTTCAAAAATGGAGATGCATGACTTCAATCAGATTGCAGTTCTGCATCAACAGAAGCTCAATGTTCACATCAAGGAATGTTGTACCACTCTATTCTGTTTTTTTCAGACCTCCACCTGAAATTGGGTCGAATTTTGGGCATCACACCTCAGGAAAGATTAGCACAAGACAGAATGTGTCCAAAGAAGGGCAACTGAGAAAGTAAAGGTCCAGAAACCAAACTCCATGAAGAATGTCTTAGGGATCTGGGTGTGTTTAACTTGGAAAAGAGAAAACAGAGGTGATATAACATAACATTTTAAAATAATTGAGAGACTATCACAAGGAGAGACATGACAGTCATGTCATTTGTAAGGATGCCATAGCCAGCATTTTTCTGCTGTTCCAGAGACTAGTATTTGTATTTATTTGTTTATTTCATATACTTGTACCTCGTCCCTCTCACCCCTGAGGGGGAACTCAGGGCGATGTCACAGCAAACACCATTCAGTGCCATCATAATGATAAAAACAATCAACAAATTCATTAAAACAAAACATTACATGAACAGTTGTTAAAACACACCCATTAAAATCCGGGTAAATTCATTGTCAGTTTGAAATTGCTTATGTCTTCTTCATACAAGCCACTATTCAATGGTCAAACACAAAGTCCCACAGCCAAGTCTTGAGTTTCCTTCTAAAGGACAGGAAGGAGGTGGACAATTTGATGTCTTTGGAGAAGGAATTCCACAGACGGGGAGCCACTGTTGAGAAGGCCCTGTCTCTTGTCTTCACCAATCACGTTTGCGATGGCAGTGGAATTGAGAGCAGGGCCTCTCCAGATGATCTTAAACTTTGTGATGATTCATAGCAGCATATGGATATGGAGGATATGGAGCAACTACAGCAGTGGTTCTCAACCTGGGTTCCCCAGATGCTTTTGGCCTACAACTCCCAGAAATCCCAGCTAGTTTACTAGCTGTTAAGATTTCTGGGAGTTGAAGGCCAAAAACATCTGGGGACCCCAGGTTGAGAACCACTGAACTACAGGAACAGAGATTCCACATAAACATTAGGAAGAACTTCCTGACCATAAGAGCTGTTCAGTAATGGAATACACTGCTTCAGAGAGTGATAGAGTCACCATCTTTGAAGCTTTTAAAAACAGACTAAATGGGCTTCTGCCATGAGTGCTTTGGCTGTGTGTTTCTGCATAGCAGGGAATTGGACTGGATAGCCCTTGTGGTCTCTTCCAACTTAATGATTCTGATGCTCCATAGACTAGAATACAAACTACACATTACAAGAAAAGAGATTTCACCTGTGAGGAAGAGGTGGACACACTATCTTTGGAGGTCTTAAAACACAAGCTGGCCATCAGGAGGGCTTAGTTGTGTTTTCCTGAATGAGAGGGGTTGAACTAGAAGGCTCTTGTGGTCCCTTTCAGTCCTATGATTCTAAATATTCTATTGTGTCTGTTTGGGTGCTCCCATGGCTTTCCAGACTGTTGGGGTTCAACCTGAGACTCCTGAGGCTGATGGGTTCGCTGATGATTTAGAGAGGATTGTGGGATTTCCTGGGGCTCGAAGTGATGAAGATTCAAGCCAGGGAAGGATGGTTCTCTCTGTGAGAAATTTGACTTGGAAAGTACAGGGTTTCCAGGTCAGTCAGAGAAGCCAGAAACTGCAACATTAGATAAGGGGTTGGGTGAAGAGATAAGTAATACAGAAGGCTCTCAGGAAAAAAACACCTGGAGTTATGGAGATCAACAAAGGTCTTCATTTACAGATCAGAGCAAAAAATACATATTGTAGGTCAGAACAATTACGTGGGAAATTTGGGGAGATTTCATGGGAAAAAACATGACTTTGTGACTATTAATTAGCAAGTTGTTTACCTAAGAGCTCAGGCAATGTAACATTCAAGCCAGAAGCTAGGCCTGAGTTCCCTGGTTCTTGATTCAAGTCAAGCCTTTGGTTTTGGATGTTAGTTCCTGGACGTGTTCTATGTTCTCATTTTTATATTTCTGCCCAAGTTTTACTAAGTATACCTTTTGCTTTATACTGTACTTGTGACATTTGGCTATTCCTGGACTGTGTTACCTTGGGATGCACATGAAACATTTGGATTACTGTTTGGATTATCATCTATTGATAAACCTTTTTGGATTATACACTTACTTCCTTTATTCCTCCTTTTTTGCCAATACTTTTAATGTATTTCTACAATAAACTGTGCTTACATTCTGGACTCTTGTGTGGTGCTGTGGTCATAGGGTTTCCTAGGCCTGGAGTGCAACATAGCCCTATAAGAAGAGGGCATTGGCTGAAATTCTACATTGTGGTGGCATAGTATAAATCTATATTCACATAACCACAGTACATACTTACAGTTCTCAGGAGAAGGATTTTGACACCTTTCTCCTGAAAACCAACATTATTCAACCAGTTGTATACCACTTTACATGCTTGCTTATTATTATGCAACAAGGGATGTATAGTGTGGCTGGTCCCACAACCTCAATAAATTAAATGGTACACTGAAAAGGCTCATGACAAAATTATACACCATCCAAGAATGTGCAACTACATGGCTGAAACCCTGTTCTTTAATTCCAGCTTGAATAGCCCCATTCAATCAGTTGTTAAATGGTAAGTAAATACATAGCTGAATCCAATTGATTGAATGTCCTTGCTCTGCTGGAGACTTACAATAGGGTTTGTGTGACTATGAAATGCTCACACTCATTGGATTTTCTGTGGCAAGAAAAGGATATGGGAAAAGTCGTAGGAAAACACAGGAGGTTTTTAAATAGAAGATGATGTCTAGACTTTGCCATAGAATTATGTGATATGGGTAAAAGGACTGCATGTAAAATAAAAGCCCTGTTTCAAAGCATCCTTTATATTGTTTGTGTGTGTGAGTGTTTCAGTGGTAAACTATTCAGAATTAAAAGATAGGTCAGCACTCATGAACATTTAGTGATGAAGGTATGGAATTTCTCTAAATCTCCATCAAAGCAGGGCTGGCCCATGGCAGTACTTTGCTTGCCAGGTTCTCACCTCCCAATCCATGTTGAGGACAGAGAAAATGGAAAGGTGATTTAGTTCTTTCATGCCTTCAACTCATTTATGGCTGCTACTTCCCGGCGGATGTCAAGTGGTGCAATACCGGCTAAACAGTGTAATTTCTCCAGTGGTGTAGGGCACAGACACCCCGTAATAATGCGGCATGTCTCATTAAGAGCCACATCCACTGTTTTAGTGTGGTGAGATGTGTTCCACACTGGGCAATAGTGAAAGGACCAAGGCAGAGACATCTCCAGCTCATCCCCTGTTTGGGTATCAGCCCGCACATCAACAACTTAAATCTAGAAATAGTTTTCTAAGATCTACAGAAACACTCGCTGGAACACCTCAGCAAGCGAGAGTCCAAAAGTGGCAGGCTCAAACCCAGAACCTCAACCAATGGCTGATACCAAATGAGAGACTCCCCCCTGAGCACACAGAGGACTGGGAGACTTGGAAGGCGCTGAACAGACTGCGCTCTGGCACCACGAGATGCAGAGCCAACCTTCAGAAATGGGGCTACAAAGTGGAATCCTCGACATGCGAGTGTGGAGAAGAGCAAACCACTGACCACCTGCTGCAATGCAACCTGAGCCCTGCCACATGCACAATGGAGGACCTTCTTGCAGCAACACCAGAAGCACTCCAAGTGGCCAGATACTGGTCAAAGGACATTTAATCAACTACCAAACTCACAAATTTTGTATTTTGTCTGTTTGTTTGTTTGTTTGCTTTGTTCTGTTAGAAATGTAATATAATCGACTGGTTGCCCTGACACGACAAATAAAACAAATAAAAAACTCATTTATGAATGGTAGAAACCCTAAGGCAAAACTATAGTTAAGTTTTCTTGACAATATTTGTTCAGAGTGGGGTTGCTTTTGCCTTTCTCTAAGGCTGAGAGTGTGTGACTTACCCAAGATTACCCAGCAGTTTTCTAGGAGCAGGGATTGGAAAACTGGTCTTTAGAGACACCATCGAATATTCATACTATTACACTATGCTGGCTCTTTCACTTTGCACATTGCCACAGATGCGAAAGGAACTCACTTCATTACTCATTACCAGACAATGAAAGAGGTAGTCATCTGTGACTGCCAAGGGTGTCCCATAATGGGCCTTATAGGAAGTGAGGATGGCCACCTCTCACATGGGCTATGGTAAAGAAAGGTGTGGTTGGGACAACAGGTTCAAACCTTGCCACCCAGCTATGTTACACAGGAAGGCAAGCAGTTATGAGTAATATGGACTAAAACGTTACTTCTGTGTGAAAAGGCTTGCTACAAGATTGTTGTGTTTTCTGTGGAAGAGTGACATTGTTACCCCCTTATGGTTTGGAAAAACAACAAGTAACAATGTAACTTTCTGACATGCTAAATGGGGAGGGGGATCTGACCAGCAATGACCAGCAGGAATGGCCAGCAGACATCGCCTCTAACTTTAGCTGAGGAAGGTTAGTTAGTAGGTAAAGCCAGAATTTGGTTTGAATTAGCTAGGACCCCAAGCTGTGATTGAAAATCTGGATCACTGATCTTCTCACCGACATGTATTGGGAAACCAAAATGGCATTGTGCAGTTCCACATAATTTTCCTGCCTTATAGATTTTACACCTGCTACTTGGCTAGAAGGATTTTGTGTTCCTGTCCTGTTGTTGTTGTTGCCTTTAAGACATTTCTGATTTATGCCAACCTTACGGCAGATTTGTTCAGATAAGCTTTGCTACAACCTTCCTTTGAAGCTGATAAAGAGTGATTTGATGATGGTCACCCATGGTCAATCAGCCAAACCACACCATAAACCTTTCAGTGGTCTGCCACTAGCAGCTAAATCTATGAAACCAACAACGCATGCATCTATGCTTAAAAGCAATTTGAAATGCTTAAAAGCAATTCTTTTGAGTTGGAAAGATTAGCCGTTTACAAGAAACAGGGGGATGCCTGACTGTATTTACTCAGTCTTCGAGGAGGCTTTTTCCGTGAACATAACAGCACTGAATGAAACCTGCAGAATAATCTGAGGATGTTTTACACCTACACTTGTTGATAAACTCTTCAAGCTAGCTGGCATCCCCCCCTCCCCAATGTGTGATGGGAAGTTGCTGCTAACTGTGGGAGAAAGAAGGTTGAACACTGTGAAAGCCACCCACTGCCTGGCTATCAGCCTCCTCCCAGTAGACTCAAATCAAGGGAAAGGGCTTCATGAGAATAACCACTCCTCTTAATGTACCCCTAGCAACAGAAAGCGCATCCATCTGGGCAGCTAAATCAGGACATTCCAACTGGATGGCCCCCCTCCAGGGGCAAACCAAGAATGAGCAATTTGGACATCCCTGAACAGACTCAGAAGCAGAGTGGGCAGATCAAAAGACAACTTGCCAAAATGGCACTACCTTGTGCAACTGTGGAGCAGAACAAACAACTCTGCATATGTATGCTTGTCCACAATGCCCTGCCTCATGCACAGAGGAAGAATTGGGGTACTGTAAGTTTTTCAAGCTGTATGGCCATGTTCCAGAAGCATCCTCTCCTGACATGTCGCCTGCATCTATGGCAGGCAGCCTCAGAGGTTGTGAGGAAGAATTATTTAGAGCTACAAACAATGTGATCACTGTTGCCTATTTTTGGTCAAAAGTTATTTAGCTGCTTGTGTGCCCTCTTATTTTTATCAGTTTTATACTTATTTGTGAAATGCTTTTGACATGAAATAAAAAATTGCATCTATGCTGTAGTCCAGAACAATGCAGTTGGACACCACTTTGGCTCAATGCTACTGTAATGTAATGTTGGGAGTTGTCATTTGGTGAGGCACTGACACTTTTGGTAGAGAAGATAAAGACTCTGTAAAACTACAAGTTCCACGATTCCATAGCATTAAGATATTGCATGTAAAGTGGTATTAAACAATGAAGATGCTCCCAAAAAGATGCAGAGGATAATTGACTATGTAGCTTCAATGACCACAATGCTCTGTGATTGGAACGTGCCAATAGAAATCCCACATGCTCTGTGATTGGAACGTGCCAATAGAAATCTTGTTCCAGATTTAATATTAATGAACAATATTAATGAGGTTCCCCTCCTTCTCTGCATCACACCACCTTGGCATTTTCCTCATAGGGACATGGTGGAGGAAACAGTGCTATTTTCCCCTGCAGACTATGCCATTCTGTCCACGATTGCACCACACCATTCAGGTCAGATCTGGAACAGATCCAAATTGATTAGAAAGAAAAAATACAAGTCAGACCAATTGTTCCAGGTCTTAGTCAAATCAGTTGCGCAACCCTACTTAAGTACCATCAGGTTCTCCATGAAAAATTGGAAAAGAGCATGTGAGTCATTTTGACATAGAGATCTTGAGTGCAAGAAGTGCCAACCAACTTTAAAGAAAACATTTTATTAAGGCTTCAAAAGTCTCTAGAAATCTAATTGAGGCTGCACCATGTTTCGTTTCCATATCCAGCAAAACTTTGATATTTCACTTTGTAGTCTCAAAAGGGCCTCGGGGTTTTTTACACCAATTATGGCAATAGAAACCAATATAATTTTTCCCTGCTGCTGCAAAGTACATTTTAGTGTACTCTGCAAGAACACTAAATGTGCAGGAAATTTGTTCTTTTCTGCGTCATGGTAAACTAGTGTGCAAATTGGTACATTCATTGCACACGCAAAGGTTCACACTTGATGTGATTCAATTAATGTGCTAACTCTCCCTTTTGAGGAGCTCTCAGAAATTAAAGCTACATAGTTTTCTGCTTTTATAAAAGGAAACTCTCCAGCTATCCAGCATAGCATCACGAGGAGTGGTTTTTAATCTCAAAGTAGTCATTCTGCCAAAATCCTAAACGCCTATTTGTGATGTCCTGGGAGTGACTTCCTGAAGGAGATTGCTAATACTTAATATGTTTATGATGCAGATACTTTGCTTTTCCTTTGAGGCTTTGCAACTGAAACAGCTGCATTTTTCTGGTGAATGTGGCAGCCTAAAGGCAGAGCAAGGTCTGAAGCAGGAGAAAGCAATAGCCTAATCTTTTGTCTGATCCCTTTGGCGTGGACTCAAATGTTAGTTAGATCCAGTGTTCCTCTACACCACAGTTATGTGCATTTGATACCACCTTTACTGTAATGGCTCCTTCCCAGGGAATCCTGGATTTGTAGTTGGATGAAGTACAGTAGACCCTCTATGTTTGTGGGCTCAACTATTGCGGATTTAATTATTCAAGGTTTCTATTAAATGTTCTATCTAGGAACCTCTATGGCCTCCAATACAGCCAGAACCAGGATGACAATTCCTCCGGGAATCTCTAGGCACTCCACTAAGAATTTTCCAACAAAAGTTGACCACAGAGTCATTATGGAGGAGGATCCGATTCCAAGAGAAGTGTATGTCAGGTAAATTAAATAGCATGTTTTAAAAGAAATCACTGTCATGGGGCTTCTGTGGCCCTAACCCTAGCAAATGTAGAAGCCTAACTGTACATAAAATCTCCTTTTAGATAACCCCAGAACCGAGATCTAGGAATAGACCACACACTGAACATGATTCTACAGTGCGACGTGGCAGCTAAAGAAGCCAATGCAATTTTAGGCTGCATCAATAAGAGTATAATGGCAAGACTGATGGAAGGGCTCTTTGTCATAGAGGATGGAGCGACAGCACCCCACTGAGGCTGGAATTGAGCACCTCCAGGACACTGAAGTTCAGAAAAATGCCGACATATACCTCTATCTGTTGTCTGTCCTGTCTGTTTAACGGCATTGAATGTTTGTCATGTATATGTTCTGTGATCATATGGTAACAATGCTCCATGCAGTCATGCCGGCCACATTACCTTAGATCAGTGTACGGACAATGCCGGCTCTTTGACGTAGAAATGGAGGGTTGGACTCTCCACCCCTCAGAGTTGGACTCGACTAGACTTAATGTCAATGGAAAACCTTTAACTTACTATGTAGTTCAGGGAGGGGTCTAGACTACAGACAGTGACAGTTGTAATTAATCTTTCCCTCCCTGCTCCTTTCCTCTTCCTCCTGCCATATTAATTTAATGCAAATACTTTTGATCTCTGAATTTGGTTTGTGGCAATTGAAGTAAGCTAAGGACCAAAGAAGGAAAGTGGAAGGAGGAATGATAAACTGGGGCATTTTAAAAGCTGCTAAAAATGCTTCACCGCTGTCACACTCAATTTTTTAATTTAAAAAATGTGGTGTGGTGATGATTGGGAGGCCTCAAAATTGCCATTGCAGTTGTGTTTTCTTCCCTCCTGTGCTAGCTCTAATCAAATGCATAGGAATCCGCAAGAATAAAAGGGAAGAGTCTATTACCAGGGAATGTAACTGCACAGCATCCCAAAACCAATACAGGAGTATGTTTCATCTGCAGCATGGATGAGAACTGCCACTCCTGTTCAAAAGGCAGAGCAAGATAAACAAGGCTGCGACAGTGAAAGATGAATGAGGAACTCATTCCCTTAGCATCTGGGCATTTCCAGTGGCAAGAGTTTTCCCAGACAATGGTCCCCATTGAGGGCATGAGTGCCTGCATTGTATCCGTGACCCATCAAACAAGCATCACTTTCTTTTGAGCAGCTGCACGCTCTAATTGGAAAAGAAAAGGCTGCAAAACTCATAAAAAGAGACTCTCATTGAAACGCTGAAATCACTTTGGAGCAAAACTGAAACAACTGGCTGTTTTTCTTTCTTCGTCTTACTTTCTCATCAACATCACCTCCCCCCCCCCCAAAAAAAAAAAAACTGGCAATAGGTACAGTCTACATTTAAATATCATGCTTTAGGAAGAGAAAAATAAATCTATGGTTTTGATCAGGGAGAAGAAATTATATCTGATATGCGAAGATCAGCTCATATCGTTAAGCAAACACAATCTGTCCAGTCTCAGGTCTAGAACCATTTGATCTCAGAAGCTAAGCAGGGTCAGCCCTGGTTAATACTTGGCAGGGAGACCATAAATAAATGCCAGATGCTGTAGATTGTATTTCAGAGAAAGGAGCTGGCAAAACCACCTCTGAACATTCATTGCCTAAGAAAACCTTTGAAATTCATGAGGTCATCATAAGCCAAGAAGTGGAATGAAGCACAGGTAGCTCCCAAGTTATGAACAAGATAGGCTATATAGGGTTATTCTTAAGTTTAAACTGGATGTAAATTGGATGTATGTAATCTGGTACATTTTAAAAGTGTAACTCCAGACACACACACACACACACACAAGCTTTGGATAGAACAGGGAATGGTTAACACCCTGGCCCTGTGATATATGTGTTGATGTCTGTGCCTCTGTTTAGAATGCTCCCTCTCACTTTTTGAGCCTGTGATAATTGGATTTTGAAAAATTTGGCTTGTAGAAACGAGGATTGGTGATAAAGTTTCAATTGCGACACCTTTCCCCCTGAAAACCATTTTAGGAGTGAATATCCCTTCCGTGGGGTAGATTTCTCTCGCGTCCTGTTGTTTCACTCTCGTTCTTAACTACGAGTCATTTGTAAGTTGGATGTTTGTAATTTGGGAACTGCCTGTACTGTACTTTTGTAGTGTGAAACAAACCGAAACTTGCACAAGACTTTGGAGAGGCAACTGGCACCCTACCTATCTGACGAGGCTCTGGCAACTGTCATCCATGCCACAGTCACAACTGGACTATTGCAACGCCCTGTATGTGGGCCTTCCGATGTCTACGACCCGAAAGCTTCGTATTGTTCAGAATACGGCAGCCAGGCTAATCACAAGAATGCCCATGAAATGCCATATAACACCAGTGCTGCAACATTTACATTGGCTTCCAATTGAGTACCGTAGCCTGTATAAGATGCTAGTTCTGACTTTTAAAACTCTTTACGACCAGGGTCCATCGTACCTTAGGGACCGCCTCTCCTTCTCCCATCATCGGAGGTCGCAACGACCAGCCCAACGTGACTTACTCCATATACCGGGTCCTAGAGAAGTGCACTTGGAAAGGACCAGACGCAGGGCTTTTTCTATTTCTGCCCCTGCCTTGTGGAATTCCTTGCTGCCCTACATGACAGCCATGGGTGACTTAGGGCCTTTTACTCTTGCACTTAAGACCTGGCTTTTTACTAGAGCATTCAATCTCTGTTAATTTTTAATTTTTGTATGTATGCATTTTATCTTTTATAATTTAGCTGTAAATCGCCTAGAGCATTCTCAGATGGAGGGCAATTAATAAGTTATTAAATGATGATGATGATGATGATGATGATGATGATGATGAGAAACAACTGCAGATCTTCTGTCAAAGGCCGCTGGTGCTACATTTCCCTAGTTTCTCCTCTTTATTCTAACTTGTCACATGCATTGTTACAGTAATTTGTTTATTTAAAGGGTTAAATAAACAAATAGTGGCAGTAAGATTGCAACCTGAGACATTCTTATTGCTGTACCATTAGGCACAGTGAAGAGGCCACCCTGGGTGAGGGATTTGGGCTATCGTTTGTTATTTAATGTGTTGCTTTTGTAATTTTACTGCTTCAAAGGAGAAGATGTGCTTGTGGTATTTTGGTTTTCATGTGCCAAAATAACTTGGCTGTCTTTGATGGGGAATAGTTGGCATACACTATTCTACTTCAGCATTCCCTTCAAACTGATTATACTCTAACAAAATTTGAAAAAAAATCCGGTACCTGGTATTTATTTACTTATCGTGTCAGTATCAACCAGACAATTGTATTACATTTTTAACAATTTTTTAACAAACAGACAAAACAGAGTTTGCAAGCTTGGTAGTTGATTAAATGTCCTTTGACCAGTCTCTGGCCACTTGGAGTGCCTCTGATGTTGCCACAAGAAGGTCCTCCATTGTGCATGTGGTGGGGCTCAGGTTGCATTGCAGCAGGTGGTCTGTGGTTTGCTCTTCTCCACACTCGCATGTCGTGGATTCCACT
Organism: Anolis sagrei; assembly: GCF_037176765.1. NCBI lineage: Eukaryota > Metazoa > Chordata > Lepidosauria > Squamata > Anolidae > Anolis > Anolis sagrei. The sequence goes on along the minus strand of NC_090024.1, from coordinate 21,331,672 downwards.
TTGTAGCCCCATTTCTTGAGCTTGGTTTTGCATCTCGTGGTGTCAGAGCGCAGTCTGTTCAGCGCCTTCCAAGACGCCCAGTTTTTTGTGTGCCCAGGGGGGAGTCCTTCATTTGATATCAGCCATTGATTGAGGTTCTGGGTTTGAGCCTGCCACTTTTGGACTCTCGCTTGCTGGGGTGTTCCAGCGAGTGTCTCTGTAGATCTTAGAAAACTATTTCTTGATTTAAGTCATTGACATGCTGGCTGATACCCAAACAGGGGATGAGCTGGAGATGTCTCTGCCTTGGTCCTTTCACTATTGGCTGCTACTTCCTGGCGGATGTCAGGTGGTGCAATACCGGCTAAACAGTGTAATTTCTCCAGTGGTGTAGGGCGCAGACACCCTGTGATAATGCGGCATGTCTCATTAAGACCCACATCCACTGTTTTAACATGGTGGGATGTGTTCCACACTGGGCATGCATACTCAGCAGCAGAGTAACATAGCGCAAGGGCAGATGTCTTCACTGTATCTGGTTGTGATCCCCAGGTTACCTGGTTCAAAAGTGTTATTTCCTGTTTAATTGTGCTTTGAAAGTAGTTGTTATACTCCAGAAACACAATAAACTATGTTGAATTGGTTGAGACTCATAGAATCAAAGAGTTGGAAGAGACCTCATGGGCCATCCAGTCCAACCCCCTGCCAAGAAGCAGGAATATTGCATTCAAATCACCCCTGACAAATGGCCATCCAGCCTCTGCTTAAAAGCTTCCAAAGAAGGAGCCTCCACCACACTCCGGGGCAGAGAGTTCCACTGCTGAACGGCTCTCACAGTCAGGAAGTTCTTCCTAATGTTCAGATGGAATCTCCTCTCTTGTAGTTTGAAGCCATTGTTCCACGTCCTAGTCTCCAAGGAAGCAGAAAACAAGCTTGCTCCCTCCTCCCTGTGGCTTCCTCTCACATATTTATACATGGCTATCATATCTCCTCTCAGCCTTCTCTTCTTCAGGCTAAACATGCCCAGTTCCCTAAGCCGCTCCTCATAGGGCTTGTTCTCCAGACCCTTGATCATTTTAGTCGCCCTCCTCTGGACACATTCCAGCTTGTCAATATCTCTCTTGAATTGTGGTGCCCAGAATTGGACACAATATTCCAGATGTGGTCTAACCAAAGCAGAATAGAGGGGTAGCATGACTTCCCTAGATCTAGACACTATGCTCCTATTGATGCAGGCCAAAATCCCATTGGCTTTTTTTGCTGCCACATCACATTGTTGGCTCATGTTTAACTTGTTGTCCACGAGGACTCCAAGATCTTTTTCACACGTACTGCTCTCGAGCCAGGCGTCACCCATTCTGTATCTTTGCATTTCATTTTTTCTGCCAAAGTGGAGTATCTTGCATTTGTCACTGTTGAACTCTATGAGATATTCACTAAAAACTATTCATTTATTTACGGCATTTCTACCCTGCCTTTCTTACTCCGGAGGAGATTCAAGGCGGCTTTACATACAGGAAATGATTTGATGCCTTAAAACACTATACCAAAATGTGCTGCAGAATATCCCAAAAAACCCAAAGTTTTGCAGTTTAATAAACTTTCCCCATGTTTTTATGATAGAAATGACATTTATAACCCAGGAACATCAATTGTGTTACATAGTGTTATTGGTGTACTTACAATATTTTTATACCACTTTTCATTGTATTTTGAAAAACATCCACAAAGCAGTTTATAGTACTGAAATGTTTACAGTGCACACACACACACACACACACACACACACACGAATTTAGCCCATTGATATTAAGTGATAAACCTGTAAAGTAGCAATATCCCTAATTAAAATCCCTTGGTCTTGATTGACATATCAAGATAATTTATTTATTATTTGCTTTATTTTTATTCTGCCTTTCTCCTGGTATACACAGATAGACTATAAATACAACAAATAAGAGTAACTTATAAGATTAGTAATAGGACTTGAAAAAGCAAACATTTTGGCTAGGGCAGTGGTTCCTCATGTTGTGGTGACCCCCAACCATAAAATTATTTACGTTGCTACTTCATAACTGTGATTTTGTTACAGTTATGAATCGTGATGTAAATATCTGATATACAGGATATATTTTCATTCACTGGACCAAATTTGGCACAAATACCTGATATGCCCATATTTGGACATATCTGGTGGGGTTGGGGTGGGGAGGACATTGATTTTCTTATTTTGGAGTTGCAGTTGATGGGATTTATAGCTAACCTACAATCAAAGAGCATTCTGAATTCCAGCAATGATGGAACTGAACGAAATTTGGCACACAGAACTCCCATGATCAACAGAATATACTGGAAGGGTTTGGTAGGTATTGACCTTGAGTTTTGGAGTTGTACTTCACTTACATCCAGAGAGCATTGTGGACTCAAACAATGATGGATCTGGACCAAACTTGGCACAAATATTAAATGTGCCCAAATGTGAACACTGGTGGATTTTGGGGAAAGCAGGCCTTGACATTTTGAAGTTGTAGTTGCTGGGATTTATAGTTTACCTACAATCAAAGAGCATTCTGAATGATAGAACTGGGCCAAACCTCCCACACAGAACGCCCATGAACAACAGAAAATACTGTGTTTCCTGATGGTCTTTGGTGACCCCTCTGACACTCCCTCATGACCCCCTCAGGGGTCCAGACTCTCAGGTTGAGAAACACTGGGCTAGGGGGTACTGGGGACTATCGCCTAAAATAATTTTTAAAGGGTGCATCTACTCTAGTACTTGAGTACTTTAGCACTTTGACTATGAGTGCATTTACACTGTAGAATTAATACAGTTTGACACCACTTTAACTGTCAAGGCTCAATATGAAATCATGGTAGCTGACTTCCAAGGAGTGCTGGTTCATGACCAAATTATAACTCCCAGAATTCTACAGTATTGAGCTAGGGTAGTTAAAGGGGCATCACAATGAATTAATTTGAAAGTGTAGATGTACCCTAAGTGCCATTTGTGAAATTGCCAATAGAATGGAACCATAGTGGTTAAAGTGGAATAATAGCACCAGAATATTATAATGTGAATAGCCACCATGTGAAAGTGATAATGGAATCACTGTACTACATCATAATGCAGTCTTTTGCTGCTTCTAAATTTTCAGAGAGGTTCTCAGCCCTGCTCACATAGGTATCTGACAGGCCCGAACCCTATGTCGGATGACATTTGGCAGGTGCGGATGCCAGGTTTGTTGAAACGTAACTCTGCGTTGGCTCTCACTGTCTGACCTTCTACTTTTGACATACAGCTACGCCCTGTGTTTTAAAACAACGAGTTGTGTGCGTTGTCTTCCTTCCCCCTTCCGCTGTCTTTTCTTGTGCCACCTGTCAAAAGATGGTGCATACCCTCTAGCTATTTCTAAGCTTTTCGCTATGTGATTCTCTGCCTCTATTTTAGATTCATAAAAGGGTTCATTTCAGCTTTTTTGGCACAGGTTCAAGGATTGCATGCCAGTGTATTATTTATCCTCTTTTGCCACAAATCCCTGCTTTAAAAAATAAATCTTCATGATCCTAATTGCTCTGTTGTAACAGGCAGTGGGTAACTCTAACAGGCATCGAGCCTCCAACGTCTCTTATTTATTTTCTGCCTGTGTTACTGAGGTCTTTAGGACTGGAAATGTCAGGGATTGAATCGGAGACCTTAAGCATGGAAAATATGCTGGCTATCCAAGGTAGGCCAACCGACTTCCTTGCTCATGCAAATATCAGTCTGATGGTTAGGAGAATGGGGTGTCCAGTTTCAAGGTCAGCCTACAAGAAACAAATCATTAAATGGACCTAAGAACATAAGAAGAGCCCTGCCAGATCAGATGAAAGTTCTGTAACCAAGTCCAGCATTGTTTCCATAGCAGCCAAACAGATGTTTATGGGAAGCCTACAAGGCAGATGTGAGCTCATGCTATCAGTAGGAAGATAGCCAAGGAATGGATAGAAAGAGGATGCCAGAAGTAATATTTTCACATGGTTGGTCTTAAGGAAATGAGGGTGAGGATCCTGTTGCAATATTACTCATCTTCTGTGTTGCTGTAAAAGAAGAATTAAGGATTTAACTGTGTGTTGATCTGTTTTAGTGAAGCTAAACCCCATCTTGACAATAACTGACATCTCTCCATGGCCTGTTTTAGCTCTGAGCTCTGTCGTTCATACTGTGCTAAAAATGTTACTCCAATATTACGTGCACAGAGCCAACAATTGCATGTTATGGCTAAACGCAGTGCCAAACACTTTGTCATTGATTGTGTAACTCTGGAATTCTACAAAATACTGATTCTTGGACTAAACTTTATCTACCTGAAGCAGTGCTGAGAGCAAGGCAGACTGAAAGCAGTGCTGGGCCTTGGTAGATCCTTTGGTCAAAGTTATTGTTTGTTGTTTGTTTGCCTTTCTGCTCAGTTTCAGATCTTGTTCCAGCTCTGTTTTACTTGAGAGATACAGTTGGGCAAATATTTTAGTCCTACTCAACACTTCAATGGAAATGGCCAGGCAATTTTCTAACTGTAAGTCATAGTTGCATTATAACTACAGCACCAACAGGAATTTTCCGATTCCTTGCAAAATTTGCAGCTTACCAGCAATAAAGATGTTCTGCAGCCCTTACGTGCTTTTAACCAGAATGAGCCATGCTGACTTTTGATGCCCCTAATTGTCCCAACTAGGCAGAGACACTCCTGATTACATTCCATTTTCAGCTGTTAAAAAAGTCTTATTTTCTCTTTCTTCTGCCCACTTTTCCCCATTTTCACTAGATTACTTTTAAATAATGCATACTGAGTCCAAAGTGCAAAAATGGTTTGGATGCAATAAAATCAATAAGAGAGGAAAAAGGGGAAAGAATCCCATCCTTCCCAAGAGGCCCAGGCAAAAGCAGACTGCTGCACCCGGTCCTACATAGTGTGTTTTTCCTCGCTAATAACTTTTATTATCTTGTCCAAACTCTTAATGTTGCTTGGACCCAGTTTTCAGTCTCTATTTTATTCTATTTCTTTCATGGAGTACCATTGTAAATACTTTGCGACTGAGCTTGTTCCGGTAGAGCAGTGGTTCCCAACCAAATCAGTTTTTGGTCAGCTTTAGATTTGATTTGGTTATTTGGCTGATTCAGAAAACTGCATTGGACAGACCTCATCAGCTCTAGTTTCTGATACAGAACATATGCCATCTAGTAGTTGCCATCTGCTTACCCACAGAAAACCATATTTAATAAGCCTCAGCACTATATGAGGGTTTTGCGAGACCAGTCACTCTCCTCACAACAGTGTAGTAACGGTGAGGCTGCAGACCATATTTTAGTTCTTGCAGACCACCGGTAGTCCACGGAACCACTGCTGTAGACCACTGATACTTCAGCCAAAGTCTGAAATCTATTATACATGGGCATAAAAGGCTCTCATCATTGATAATCTTCAAGTGGCACACCAACAATGCAGCTATACTGTCGAATTAATGCAGCTTAACACCACTTTAACTGCCATGAGTCAATGCTGTGGAATATTGAGACCTGCAGTTTGGTGAATGTACCTGCATTCTTTGGCAGAAAGGCAAAAGACCTTGTAAGACTACAAATCCCAGGATTTCATAACATTAAGGCTTGGCAGTTAGAGTTATGCTGAACTGCATTAATTCAACAGTGTAGATGCAACCCTGGTTTAAGTTACTGAATTGGTTACTGCTTTCTGGAACATCTTGGAAGGCTAGCAAGAACATCTTGGAAGTCTAGCATCTTTTCTTCTATCGATTGCCCCCCTACCCTTTAAAAATGTAAATGTAATCTGTGACATTTTTGCCAAGATAGAAATGCTTCCATTTTATTTTACTCAAGGGAAGAGGTTTCTTTGCTAAAGGACACTAACAATAACACAACAATTTCCTTTTATTAATATACCAGTAGTTCTGTATTTAAAACTTACATTCTCAGTACTTTCTAAAGTCAAGAGTACAGTAGCATTGTGCAGGATTAGAGCTGATGGCTGGCTAGAAGAAATACGAACTGGCTACTAAGTCCAATCAGCCACAATTTACTGAAACCTATCAGTTTGCTGAAAGCTGATTCCAGTTTGCTTGAAGGCACAGATTACTAAAAGGCAATCAGCTTCTCCAAAATAAAATAGTGCTCTCACATAAAGTTATTCTGTTTTATCATGAGCAATCATCAGCCAATAAGCATTTTCAAAATCATATAATCATATTATGGCTCATTAATCAGGAGATTACAGCTTTACAATATGAATGCACCAAATGTATAAATTTAAAGCTACACCACCAGTGTTGAAGCATTAATGAAAGCATTTTATATTATAGACCGCAAGTAAAGAGAGAATGAAACAAGCCCTTAAGGTAAAAGCGTCAAACTTCAGTGCTGGTTATTTATCTGTCATCACAACCGATGGAGGAATAAATGCTGTTACGCATTTCCCACAGTTTGATACTGATCTGTCAAGATCTCCAGCATACTCAGCAAATGTATTCCAACCAAATAATACAAAAAGATGTCTCTTGTTTTGCTCTGCTCACATTAACATTAAATTTAGTGCAAGGAAAACGAGAAAAAGTCACCTTTTGCCAGATTGTGTTAATTTATATACAGCCAGCCCTCCATATTTGCTACAGTTCAGTGCACAGAACCCCCACAGAGGCTTTAACCTTCGAGGTTCCAATTTATACAAATATACAAACAGGATAAGCAGATCCACTTTCTTTGTTCTTGCAAACAACTAGAGTAATCAAATAGTCACATACAGAACAGGCTGATACTCACATTGAGTCACACAGGAGAAAGAAAGATGGATTCTTTCATCCTCCTCATATAGCCACCTGCTGATAGGTCATCAGTAAGGGACACTTTGCAATACAACTTACATGGTTATTACTCAGCTATTACCACGCCCTCTAGGTATTGTGTTATGACAATTCACAGTCATTACCCAGGTGCTACCAATTGTTCACAAGTTGTTTTTTCCACAATATTGTTTTTATTGTTTTAATTAATGTTCTATTTATCGTTTTACTTGTTGTTATATTGTTGTTATATGTAGTGGAATTGAATTGTTGCCAAATGTAAGCTGTCCTGAGTCCTCCTTCGGGGTTTGAGAAGGACGAGGTAGAAATACTGGAAATAAAAAAAAATAAGTTCATCAAACAGTATGTTATAACATTAGAAATGCTGTGCCATTTCTATCTAACAGGAATGACCTATCCTTCGACATTTCATGGAAGGAAACCAAGCCATGGTTTGTGGCCAGGCAATATGGCAAACCTTTTTAATGAGAAAGAAAATGGAAGTAAGCAGAATAGTTTCCTTTTTTCTGAGTCTACAGGGAAGGACAAGCTGAAAGCTAACAATGCTGATGCCCAAGGAGTTTTTCTGGGGACAGCTTCACATCACGATCGTATTTGTGCCACAAAGGCCTTTACTTTAATTTAGGGTGGGAACACCTATGATGTAGTGGTTAGAGCATTGGATTACAAATCTGGAGACCAAGCTTTGAGTCCTCACTGAGCCATGGAAACCCACTGGGCAACCTTGGGTGGATCACACATTCTCAGCTCCAGAAAACTCTTTTACAGTTTGACTTAGGGTCTTGGAACATCAGAACTGGCTTGAAGACACACAACATTATTATTATTATTATTATTATTATTATTATTATTATTATTATTATCTTTATTTGTACCCTGCTAGCATCTTCCGAAGGACTCAATACGGCTTACAAAGGCCAAGGCCTCAAAACACAACATAACAATACACAACCTAAGCAAATTAAAAACAGTTAAAACAATATTAAACAACAAGCAATAAAACAATACACCAAGACGCAATAAAACTGGGCCGGGCCAGAGTAATGGGTACAGATTAAAAGTGCGGACGTGACAAGAGGTATGTAAGGATTATGGGGTAAGTGCAGTGTGCAGCAATCTTAATTCTAATAAAGTGCTTCTGGGACTTGTTGTTGGAGGGTTCCTACTCTGGAAAGGCACATCGGAACAGCCAAGTCTTCAGGTTCTTTCTAAAGACTGCCAATGTAGGGGCCTGTCTAAGATCTTTGGGGAGGGTGTTCCAGAGTCGGGGGGCCACCACGGAAAAGGCCCTGTCTCGCGTCCCCACCAGCCGCACTTGCGACACAGGCAGAATCGCGAGCAGGGCCTCTCCGGATGAACGAAGTGAGCGCGTGGGTTCATACACAGAGATGCGGTCACGCAGGTAGGATGATCCCAAACCGTTTAGGGCTTTGTAGGTCAGCACAACAGCAATATGTGATCCTGGGGCCACATAGAGCCCCCGCGTCTGTCCTAGTGGTGTAATTCCTCTAGACCATTCATTGTCTGAAGTGCAACTGTATTTCACAGAAATACAAATAAATTCACTATTCAAACAGATCACAGGCTCAATATACATTGTTTAGCACACAAAAAAACTTGTTTTCTTCACTAAACCAGAAGTTCTGGATTTTGTTGGTACACCACACCGACACTAAATAGCAACAATCCAGCCCTTTAGAAGCACCCAAATTGCTGCTATTTCAGTACCAAATGAAAACATGGTTATTCATAAGAGTTTTTCAGGTCCAACTGGTTCTGCACAGATCAAAACATGTGCCAGGCTTTGAATCATTTTATAGTCTTCTGATTTCCATCTATCTTCTTTTAGCATGATAAATAATTGAATATCCTTTTTAAAAATCACCTTTACTGCTCAATTGATGCTGCTGATTTTATCATATGGCACCCTGAGATCTTTATGTAAATAAATACATACATAATGGGTTTTACCATTCATTTTACCTTTCCTCCCTCACCTATTCATAGATGAGTCTTCTAATTTTTATCCATGAAAATTAACTTCTGGTTTACTTTCTCAGCTTGCAAAAATAAAGATACCAGACTGTAAGCTTCAAGATCTTGGCACATTTCAGAGGTCTGTGCTTTCAATGCTGAACATGATCTTTTGATGCCCTGGTCAGTTTTATCTGCTCTAGGAATTTTCTCAGTAGGAAGTGCGGAATCTAAGTTAATCACCGCTTGCTTCTAAAATACCCAAAACATGTTAAAGCCTTTAGGATTGAACAAATCCTGTAGAATCAGAGAAGTTACCATGGAAACACCAGAGGCCAAACCTGTCAATTTTACCTTCCAGACACATAAGGTGGTCTCAGAAAAGGACCCATCTGATTTTTGAAGTCATGTATCTATCTACCCAGTGGCTATATCAGTTTTGTAAACCTCCTCACTGACACATGCCGTGTTCAGGCTTAATCCAGTGAATGAGAATCTGTCATTAATCAAAACTTTAAATTCCAAGCAGTATATTTCTTCACTTGATATATGCAGAGATGATAGCCAGTCCTCTGTGACAAAAATGCCTCTGCAGTCCTTTTACATTTTGATTTTTGTTTTAACTGATATCCCACGAAGCCCTCAATTAATTGATTTTGTTCCTGATGTTAAGATGTGGACTGATAAAGATGTGAAATGAAAAGCAAGTCTACATAACTTTTTTGTAGTAGGTGTTGCTCATCCATGATAGATGGATAGATGGTTTCCCATCCATTTTTTGAGACATTCAGCACTATGATCTTGAACAGCTCTGCTTTGGGCAATTGAGCCTGGTTAACAGTTGGGTAGATTGAAGAAAGGTTTCTGCTTGAAACTTCACTATTAGGAGATGACAATAGAGAGGCCAAACTAATGATGTGACTCAGTTGTCCCTCCATATCCCTCCATATTCACTGGATTTACAGATACAGGACCTCTGAGAAAGTGGAAAAACTGCAAATTGAAAAATGCCATTTTGTCAAAATCTCTTTAGGAATTTCTGTGCACTCCAGTACAGCAGTATGGTCTTAAGTATCTCTTTTATTTTTTATTTTAATTAGTTATTATTCTATGACCAACTTCCACCCGATGTTTCTGATGGAATCTTAATAATCATATCCTTATGTCCAACATATGAACACTGATTTTGAACCCACAAGGTGTTCTTTATTGAGATCAGACTAATATCAAGGCATGAGAGGCTCAAATTCAGGGACAGAGGAAAACACTATTGTGTACATAGGTTAGGTTGTCAAAGATCTACTTTAGAAATGCCTACGTGTCTCTCTCTCCCCCCCCCCCCCCCCCAATCCAGTCCCATCTCACTTTTCCTTTTCCTCTTGTCTTCTGGCAAGCACTCCCATAAGTGAAAGTAGATGCAATTAAAGTTGTACTGAAAGTCATGATTAGCTATGCCACCTATAATTCCTTAATTATGAAAAGTGAGTATAGCAATCAAGAAAGTATGATCACTTGAAAGTGGGTGTAATTAAATTTCAAACATTGGTGGCATGGTAGGTGCTTTTAGATGCATACTTCCAGTTTTAGCTTCTATTACCAGAGGATAAACCATGTTTTGCCCAGTAAAACACAGGAATGTCAACAATTCTTTATCAGTTATTTTCTTGCCAACCACCCTAGTATAATGGTACATGGGATGGTTATGTCCTTCCCTTTTTTCACATTTGTAATTTGTGTTGTCGCTACTCTGTTTTTAATATTTGATATATTTCTTTTAATCCACCTTGGAAACAATTTTGGGAAAAGATGGGGCAAATGCACAATACATTCAAAAAAGCAATTGTGTTTCGAACTTGGTTAGAGCTAATTTCAGACTACTTCATTGAAAGTTGCTTCAGGGCACATACAGTTTATGGATGAGCAACCTCAAGGCTTTGGTTATTTCTTTTTGGTGATGTTTAATCTTTAAAACATAGAATGGAGTTGGACTGAATGACACTTCAAACAAGAAAGTTCCTTCAAATCGAAGACTGTCCTCTGATCTAAATGGGAATGTCTTTGTGGCCACTCATTATAGGCTATGTAAATTTCCTCAGATCCCTGTTCTCTTATCTTTGTCATTATTGTGTATCTTCAAGTCATTTCTGACTTAGGGTGATTCCAATGTCTTATCCATAAGGAGATAAAAGTCTCTGGAAGTATTGAGATGTGCCTTTTTTTTTCTTTTGGTTTGACCTCCATCACTCCAAGCTTGCACCCAAAGTCTTTTTTTAAAATATCTTGTGTTTTGCTCACTCCCATCACTTGTATTCTTCACCCTCCTCTGAGTATGTTCCATGCAATATTCCAGAAACTAATTTTCACAAAATCTTCTTTATTAAAATTCTGGGGTTATAGGTGCATTTACACTGTAGAATTAACTGTCGTGGATCAATGCTATGGAATTATGGGAGTTGATGTTTTACAAGGTCCTTTGCCTTCTCTACCAAAATGTGCTGATGCTTCTCCAAACCACAACTCTTAGCATTCCATAACATGGAACCATGGCAGTGATTGGTGCCAAACTGCACTAATTCTATAGTGCAGATCAAACTGTTTAAACAAAGGGCCAGGTCACAGTCCCTCAAACTGTTGGGAGCGGGATTGTAAAGCATGAATGAATTTCTATGCACACAGCACATATCTTATTTGTAGTGCAAAAAACACTTAAAAACAATACAATAATTAAAATGAAGAAAAATCTTAACAAATATAAACGTATTAGTCTTTCAATGGGAAGTGTGGGCCTGCTTTTGGCTGATGAGATAGGATTGTTGTTGTTTGCTTTCAAGTTGTTTCAGACTTAGATTGACCCTGAGTGAGGGCTGGGTAAATGACTTTGGAGGGCCGTACCTGGCCCTCGGGCCTTAGTTTGAGGACCCCTGGTGTAGGTGCACCTATAGTCACAGTACTAAAATGCTTTAGCAGTATCAACTAGTTAACATTAGGATAATTTTGCTTTTGTGTAAACCTGTGGTTCTCAGCCTTTTTTTTTTTAACCAGGACCACTTGAACAGGGACCACTTTATCCAGGGACCACTCTCCAACATTAGTACCAAAGCGTTGTGAATCAGTTTTTGGTCAATTTTAGTTTTGGTTTGGTTAATTGGGATGCTGATTCAGAAAATTGCATTGGATAGACCACATCCACTCTAGTTTCAGATACAGAACATATGCCATCCAGTAGTTGCCATCTGCTCGTCCACAGAAAACAATATGTAATAATCTAGAGCTGATGTGGTAGTAGTAATCTTTCATGGGTAGTCAGTCTCTCTCCATCTGACATCCCTGTTACCTCAGTACTATAAGAGGGTTTCATGAGACCAGTCATTCTCATTGCCACATGGTTTTGAGGCAACAGTGTAGTAATGGTTAGGCCACAGACCATATTTTTATTCTTGTGGACCACAGGTTGGCATACCTCTTTCCTTTGCATGATCACTCTGTGTTCTAGTGAATGCCAGGCTGATTTGTTTCTGGATATCATGCCTTGTATTATGCTTCTTTTCACTCCTTCATTCAGGCATACCTCAAGGCAGGGGATCTGCAACTCCCGGCAGTTAATAGGCCAGCAAGGTGGGGCTCCCTGGTGTGGCTGAGTGGTGGTGGTGAATGATAAACTATTTTTAAAAACATTACCAAGGTGTTGGTTCCTCCACCCCTGCATACCATGCAAAACAAGGTTCTCAATTAGTGCAATGGAATCCGGATCATCCAAACACTCTCATAGATGAGGATTAGAGGGAGCGCCTCTACTGTGGCAATGCTCAAAATTATAGATCTTTTGTGCTTCCAGGAATTTTTTTGTGTGTATTATATTTTAACAGTTGCAATTGTGTTGTTTTATCTTCTTAATTCCTTTGTATCAGCAAGAATATCAACACTGTGATAGCCTTCCAATGTCAATGAGACACATTTGCTTTTCAGGAAATGGAGTGAAAGAATCTGTTGTTTTGGCAGGCATACTGTGAGTCTGTAAGTGCATTAAAATGTTTTGAATGACAATACTCTATGAACAATGTTTGAAGGTTCACATCAGGAGATACTGCTGAGAAAACACACCCACATTGATCGGGCAGTTTGGAACTAGTGAGCTGCGCCATGATCTAGGAGAAATCCACATTATTCTCACATCTCACATTTGAAGCTAAAAGATGACTGTAACAGTTGACTACTTGTTATAAGAATTCTCCCCTTCAACTGGCAAACAATCTTACCCCAGTCCAACAAAAACACCAACTGCATTTAATTGTGGTTCAACAGGCTTCTTAAGTGCTTCTCTGGATGGGATTCAGTTTCAGGACAGAATTGCACCATTGTCTCTTTAAATGTACACTAATTTGCATTTGTAGCTTTCTCCGGTTGTAAGCAAGCTTAAAAGATGTTCCCCACTCAACCAATACACCATTTGAAATCTAGTTACTTAGAAGAAAACCATGGAAGGAATGTATTCACATGTCTTATTATCTATTTTATTCATTTATATCCTTCCACGTCACCAATGATGGAACTCAAGGCCGCATGCATAAAAAATACAGATTAAAAACCATACAAAAATATCAGTAAAAACTATGGAATAATTTAGAAATGGAAAACCACTTCATTAAGACAAACCGAACAAAACATAACAGTGCACCATTAAAAAGGCCATTGCAGACATTTTCTAAAAGCTTGATGGAAGCAGAATGCTTGCTGGTGGAAAGAGGAATGGATTTCCAAAACCTGGGTTTCATCTGCAGTGCAGAATTAATGCAGTTTGACCCCCACGTTGACTGCTATGACTTAATTATATGGAATTCTGAGATTTGTAGTTTGATGAAGCACCAGCACTCTTTGGCAGAGAAAGTTACTTTGTAAAACTACAATTACCATGATTCCATAGTATTGGACCTCTGTAGTTAAAGTGGTGACAAATTGCATTGATTCTACATGGAAGGCGTTCTCCTGTATTCCTGTCAAATGAGCCTCAGACACTAATGGGACAGAAAGATCCTGAAGATCATAGAGCACAAATGGACTAATATAGGAAGATATAGTCCTAAAATTAGCCTGGGCCCAAGCTGCATAGATGTTTATACATCATTTCCATACCTTTGAACTGTGCCTGGAAATAGGAGGTAATCTTGCACTTGCAACAAAGGACAGAACAGAAAGTTGTGTGTCTCCAAGCTATAATAGGATATCATCCTATTATTCACTGAAAGCCGGTGGAAAAATCTTCTTACTGTGGCATTTTGTCCCATTGCATTTAAAATCAAAGCATATCATTTCTCAAAACCCATCATGTGTTCTTATTTTGGAGCCTTTCTTCTGAAATAATCCATTTTCTGAGCTTTCACATGAGCAAATGCCCATTTTTTATTTTTTAAATATGTGTTCAAAATTAAGGCAAAATTATGATGTTTGTATTAATTGTTCCAGGGCTTTCTAGCAACTACTACTTTGGTAAAAGAAAAAGGGAATTGAAAGTTTAAAAGATGGCAAAAGCGCAATTTCAAAAGGCAAGAATACAACGAAGTAAATAAACAAAAGCAGCAATCTCTAGAAATTGTGCTCTTCCTGCTTAAAAAAATTAATTAAAATATACTGTGCAAGGATCATATATCAGGATTTTGGAAGTGATGGTTAGGGACTGCTAATAGGAATGCCAATTTTCCCATGTCACCAAAATGATTCAACACGAGCGAATCTGACAGATTCCACCACACATGTAAACCAGCATCATCTCCTGTTTCTGTGTGAATCATGACCCCAGAAGATGATTTCTCCAGAGCTTCTGTTCCCTCAGTTTCTAAACACTTCTAAAACAGTTCACTGACAAAGCATAATGGATTACTGTTTGTTTGCGCTGTGTGATAAGCTCCATGGTAGTTTGTCTGTAAACTATTTTAGAAATGTTAAGAAATGGGGACGGGGGTGCTGAGAATGTGTAATTCACCCAATATCAGTAGATTTTGATGCACAAGCAGTCATTTGAACCTTGGTCTCTAGAGCTCTAGCCCAACAGTCAAACCACTACACCATGCTATTTCTATACTATAATTATCATTTCCATAATTGTGTAGTATAGCATGGGTACACCTCAAAACAGATTTCCAACCATTGCTTAAAACACAGCTATTTTTATTACTTTTGAGAAAAGAAAAAGTACAGACTGTACATTAACATTTTGTTTGTTCTTCCCCTGACCAACCTTTCTTTATTTTGAAGATTATTGTTCAGAAATAACTTCAAGTTGAAAAATACATAGGTTACCTAACATGAAATAAAAGTTTTATTAAATGATTTAAGACTTCACAAGTCCTGAAATTCAATTTTCCTGTCAATCTAGGAATTTCAACATGAATGTCTTTGAAGATTTGTTGTTAACTGAAGAAGCACATCTGTTCTGAAATGGCGCTAAACATTACGCCAAGATGGAAACGTCAATGCAGTCCAAGAAATGCTGTTATTTTCTTTCTCAGAACGAAAGATTGGTGCCTATGCTGAACTCTGTACAATATTCATAATAATTAATCTCCGATCAATGACATTTTTGACATTCCAAAAAGTGACGACTCAAGTGCAAAAATTGTATGAGCAACCAACTGCTTTGGTAATCAATTACTTGAAAAAATTGTTCACCTGAGTTCATTTGTAGATGCCTCCAATTAAAATGACAAGATAGCAGGAGAGGGGAAAGATCTTTGCCTTATACTTGAAAGGTTTGAAAATGGTACATGGTACATGGAAATAATACATGTTGGAAATGTGGGAAAAACGAAGGGACCTTCCATCACATGTGGTGGGCCTGTGAATTAGTAAAAACCTTTTTGGAAAACAATTCAGGAAATATGCCAAAAGATTCTGAAAACAACTATACCACTAAAACCAGAGTACTATTTGTTAGGGATGATAGATACCAAATGGGACCTGAACACAGACAAACTATTTGTTTATTTGACGTCAGCAGCTCGGATTGTATATGCGAGAGTATGGAGACAGAACACAATACCAACGAACGAAGAATGACTAGAAGAGATACTAGACATAATTAACATGGATCAATTGACTTTCCTACTAGCAAAGTCACAGAGTAAACACATTAAAACAACAAATTGGATCCCCATCAAATAATGGATAAAAGAAAATAATTTCAAGATGTTACTTTGAACAGAGGAATATGGAACAATGGCTTCACTTTGAAGATAAAGAGATTCCACCTAAACATTAGGAAATACTTCCTGATGCTGAGGGTAAAATATGTTGCCTCAGAGTATGATGGAGGTTCTTAAGCAGAGGCTGGGTGGTTATCCCTCAGGGATGCTTATTCTTTTTCGGGTTTCTGCATGGCAGGATGGGATTGGCACTTGGGATTTTTTCCAGCTCTATGATTCTACACTGACCACTTATCCTGGATTGGCCTTAGGATGACTCAGACTGCCACACCCGGGTCAAAGTAGAGGCAGGAGGGAGTTCTCACTGGTCAACATTACTGGATGTCTACCCTTTCTTCCCATTCAATTTTTCTTAGCCAGTAGTGCTTGCAAACTTTCCTTTGTTCTTTTGCAAACGTGAAGTCAATGTATTGGAACCAGACTGTTAAAACACATTCTGAGCTGATTTGTCGATGAAAAATACTCCTCTCCCTAGCAGAGTACACAATCAAGTTAAGGATAAATGTAAGGCACATATTTCCTTTTTATTATTATTTTAGCCTTTAATGAGGCATGCTTGTGAACTTCCAGAAGCATTTAATTATGAAGTCCCAATCTGGTGAGATTCTGAATTTATGGAATTGTGTAATTCCTTTGGGGTAAGAAAAGGATGGCATCGATGAAGGGACAACGCTGAAATAGGAAGAAGACAAGTCCCGGCAGATGCAATAAGCTAAGCACACTTGCAATTTTCTTTAAGCATTTGGGGAACTAAGAAAACGTCATATGGATTACCACAATAGAACATTCTCTAAGAGAAAAAGTGGCATACTACTACTACTACTTATTATTATTATTATTATTATTATTATTATTATTATTATTTTGTGTAAAAAGCATTGAACAAATAAGTATAAAACTGATAAAATAGAGGGAGCACAAGTGGCTAAATAATTTTAGACCAAAAACGGGCAACAGTAACTGCATTGTCTGTAGCTTTAAACAATTCTTCCTCTGTGCATGAGGCAGAGCATTGTGGGCGAACATACAGATGCAGAGTTGTTTGTTCTGCTCTACAGTCACACAAGGTGGAGGATTCTTCCTGGTAGTGCCATTTAGCCAGGTTGCCTTTTGATTTCCCAACTCCGCTTCTGAGTCTGTTCAAGGACTTCCAAGTAGCCCATTCTTGGTTTGCCCCTGGAGGGAGGAAGGCCCTTGTGGAGGGGGGGGGGGGGCATACATTTCCTTGTTTAGCTGCCCCGAGGAATACCCTTGCTGTTGCTGGGGGAACATTAAGAAGAGTAGTGGTTCTCATGAAGGTTTCCATAATTTGAGTTTACTGGGAGGAGGCTGATAGCCATGCAGAGCTGATAGCCATGTTCAACCTTATTTCTCTCACAGCTATCAGCAACTTACCATGGCATATTGGTGGCGGGGTGGGGGTGGGCAATGCCAGCTAGCTTGTAGAGTTTATCAACAGGTGTAGGTTTAAGACATCCTGTGATTATTTTGCACTTTTTGTTCAATGTTGTATTCACCTGCTTTGCCTGGACAGACTTGTGCCAAACTACTACTAATGATGATAATAACAAAATCTCAGACTTTTAGAGAATTTTTCTCACTTCATAGGTCGGAATAAGCTCTCATGAATGCAGTGGGACTTACTTTAATAAACATGCAGATGTTAGAGTTAGTGGAACACAAAAAAGGACTATGTTTGACTGTGAATCACTCCTATAGATCATGGTTGTTTTATGGTTTCTTTTCTCTGAAGGGCTACTTTGCAGCTGTCAGCTGCAAAGTCTATCAGAGTGGCAAGAAAGAGCTTTAAAATTACTATATATGTAATATTTGGAACTAAAGCAGGTTGGATTAGAGATAGAAATGTCAAGAATGTGGTTACATTAATCCTCATAGCACTTAAGGACCAAAATGATTTTTTTAAAGTCTAAAGTCTCTAAAAATGCAGAGGAATTTCTCCACATCATCATTTTAGTTCTTTTCTTTTTCCATAGCTTGTGATAAAACTGGATTCCTCCCATATAGTGTTACAGTTCTTTCTAAGAAAGAGTTTCTTTTGAGAATGCACAAATCCTGCAGTCTACTAAGAAGTGCTGAATTCACACATTCCTTTTTTTCTCTTTTCCGGTTATCCCAATTTATAAGGAACACTATGCAGACACTATTGAGATAATGCCGAACTATATTGCTGAACAGTTAAAGAACCTTCTGCCTAGGCCTAGTTTTAAATTTAGCTGAGCTGAAATGTAAGCAAAAGAGAAAAAAGAGAAAAAGTAAAAATTCCCTGACCTCCTTTCCCCCCGCCTCATCTTTCAGTTTTCACTAAGCAGAAATGTTCTGCATTTTTGATGTGCTTTTGAGTGTCTTCGCTGGCACCAGCTGCATTCTGTAATTACTTGACAAAATATTTCCACATGATAGGAGAGAATCTGGGTTGATAGTAATGATAATATGGATATAGTGATCATTCATCTTCCAATAAATGCCACTGGACTTTAGTGCAAAGTCAGGGTATAATATCAAAAAAGTAAGTGGTAGTGTGATATCTATTGGGTTTATAGACAGCTATGCCCAAATCCAGCCCTGGCAAGACAATGTTAGCAGTGTCAGGCACATGCCAAGGTTTGTTGCCTGCCGATTCAAGACACTGGCCACTTCCCAGTAGGAAAAGTACTTGGTGGAAAAGGAAACAGAATGCACGATTTGCAGTTTCAGAGGTAGGAGACCCCGGTGGGTTCGAATCTGGGGAGAGTGTGGATGAACTCCCTCTGTCAGCTCCAGCTCACAATGCGGGGACATGAGAGAAGCCTCCCACAAGGATGGTAAAATATCAAAACATCCGGGCCTCCCTTGGGCAATGTCCTTGCAGACGGCCAAAAAGCGACTTGCAGTTTCTCAAGTCACTACTGACACAGAAAAAAATAGTTTCGGAGGTGGCTCGTGACTTCCATGTGAGTGAATCCACCCAGGATATAGTCTATATTTTAAAGGAGCTATCCCAGCTGTTGAACAATGTCCCTTAAAACTGCTTGTTCCATTACTTTAAAGTTCAGAGTCAATTCTGAAGCAGATTCATCATCACACTGACATGGAAATCATTGGCCAAATAACCAATTCCAGATCTTCCAAGCGATGGTAGATTGCTCCCAAAACATTATATGAGGAAACTTTACAAAGGACCCTATGGATGCCTGTTGCATCACATTCAGCTAAAGGGAAGGTTTTGCATGTTTGTTGTTATTTGCTGCCAATTTTGCTGTGACTTACAACCTACAGTGGAGATTCCTCCAAGAATCTTGGTCATCAGCTTTCTTGTTCAAGTCTGGCAAATTCAGATCTGTGGCTGCCCTGAATCAAGATGCTTCCGGTCTTCCTCTTTTCTCACTGTTACCAAACATTATTCTCTTTTCCAATTTTCCCTGTCATGAACTCTCCAAAGCATGCCAACCTCAGTTTGGTCACTTTCACATCAAGTTCCAGCTTGATTTGCTCTCAAACAGTGTTCCCAACCTGTGAGTCCCAAGGGGTATAGGGCAGAAACATAACACAAGCATGCAGTCCTTCACTTGAAATGGCCATTCTTCCATTCCATGTGTCACTTGTAGAATTGCTCTCATAATTTTCTTTTCATGCTGTCTAACATCCCTTATATGTTCTACAGAAAGGCTGTCAAGATTTTTTTTCTGATGTTTTTGAAAAGGCAGAAAATATTTAACAGCTCTTGAAATAATACTTGGCTTGAGGAAAGAATGTCAAGGGGTGTGGGAGTGTGCAGAACAAGACCTATGGCTGTAGCCCAGAAATTGCTCCATTTAACCCTCCCGCACAAAGGCAAGAACTGTTAGTTCAATTGGGTCATGTTTTGTTGCAAAAGCAACCATAAGGAAAGCATTCTATAACATTGTCACCTGATGAGTTGGAAACAATGGTACCAAGTTTTTAACCACTTACAGATTATAGCGTAGCTACTGGGAACCGGGGGGGGGGGGGGGGGATGGCTTCCTGAAATAAGAACTAGCATTGCAGGGAATAGGACTGTGAAAATCATTCTCAACAAGAACTTATACTTACTGCATTTCCCCTGGGCAATGTCCTTGCAGACAACTAATTCTCTCACACCATGAGTGACTTGCAGTTTCTCAAGTCGCTTCTGATACACACAAAAACCCTCTATTTATAACCTCCAGGTGGCTCCACCATACTCCAAGACAGCATATTTAGCTACTGAATAGCTCTTAAACTCATAAAGTTCTTCTTAATGTTTACATGGAATCTCTTTTCCTGCAATTTTATTCCATGTCCCAGTCTCCAGAGCAGCAGAAAACAAGCTTGCCCCCTCCTCAATATGACATCATTACAAATATTTCAAATATGGTTATCATGTCAACTTATAAACTTATAAACTTCTCTTCTTCAGGATAAACATTTGTAGTGCTCTTGTTGGGATTTATAGTTCACCTACAATCAAAGAACATTCTGAACCCCACCAACGATGGAATTGAACCAAACTTGGCACACAGTTCTCCCATGACCAACAGAAAATACTGGAAGGGTTGGTGGGCAGTGTCCTTTGGTTTTGGAGCTGTAGTTCACCTACATCCAGAGATCACTGTGGACTCAAAAAATGATGGCTCTGGACCAAACCCTACAAGAGTAGAGAATTCATACTGAGGGCAATGTCCTCATTCCCTTCCCTTATGCTATGTCCTTGGACACTTGCTGAGTAATGCTTAAACAGAGGGAAAAAAGTGGGAGAAAAGTTGTCCAAACAAATCAATCACTCTTTTGCCATTGGATTACTTTTTTTGCTCCAGACCACATACTAAGTTAGGCTCTTTTTCAGGGAAACTATGAATCCTCCTTGTCCAGTATTTCCATGTAACTAACGTTATCAACAGGGCAAAGTTTCCTATTCCTCAAAAGATACAGCTCTAGATTAAAAGGGGCATAAACATATACTCTGAATATACTCTATTCTCCAACACATTCACACAATTCCCCATTCTTCAGCAGCAGACAAATTATCTCAGCATGGCTCATGGTAAGACTTAAATGTTGTTTTGACTGACTTGAGTGTTAGTTTTCTGTAATTCCTTCTAATCCAATTATCTAATATATCCGGAGCCCCCAGTAGCGCAATGGGTTAAACCAGCGGTCCTCAAACTTTTTAAACAGAGGGCTAGGTCACAGTCCCTCAAACTATTGGAGGGCCGGATTATAATTTGAAAAAACATAAATGAATTCCTATGCACACTGCACGTGTCTTATTTGTAGTACAAAAAACACTTAAAAACAATACAATAATTAAAATGAAGAATAATTTTAACAAATATAAACTTATTAGTATTTCAATGGGAAGTGTGGGCCTGCTTTTGGCTGATGAGATAGGATTGTTGTTGTGTGCTTTCAAGTAGTTTCAGACTTAGGTTGACCCTGAGTGAGGGCCGGGTGAATGACCTTGGAGGGCCGTATCCAGCCCTCGGGCCTTAGTTTGAGGACCCCTGGGTTAAACCCTTGTACCGGCAGGACTGCTGACCGAAAGGTAGGAAGTTTGAATCCGGGGAGCGGGGTGAGCTCCCATCTGTCAGTCCAAGCTTCCAATGCGGAGACATGAGAGAAGCCTCATACAGGATGGTAAAAATCTGTGTGTCCCTTGGGCAACATCATTTCTCTCACACCAGAAGCAACTTGCAGCTTCTCAAGTCGCTCCTGACACAAAAAAAATAGAATATATCCAAGATGTAGTTTTGCAGTAACTAGCTAACAATAACTAGTCTTGCCAAAAGTAAATTCTTAACTAATTCTCCAAGTATCTTTCTAATACCACACAGAAAAGGTGAGTAATAACAAAATAAATAATTAATCGTTGGCTCATTTTTCATCACTCTCCAAAAGAAGGAAAGAATAGTTGCAAATATTAAAAAAATGGTTAAAAACACTTTATTGGGAAATATTGGCCAGAGGAATCATGGACTGATGAAAAACTTTACAGTGTTGACCTTACTCTGAAAAAAAATCATATTTTTGTCCTTTTTTGCACATAAATTTTCATTTTCTGTCGAGAAAGCTACATTTTCTGTGCAAAAAAGTTCTGTGGACAACATGCAGAAAATGTCATTTTCTGTTCAAAACAAGGCACATTATATATAGAATAAGACCCTCCCAGTGACAGTATTTTCAGTGTGGGAGTTTCAGCATAAAATCACATACAAAGAACATTGTGTTTTTAATGTTCTTTTGTTTTTGTTTGTATCTTTGTTCCATGTAGGTAGGGATGGGGGGAGTGGGATTGTGAGGTGTGGCACGGTGGGATTTTTTGATTTGTAGTTTACATGTGTTGTAGTTGTTGCCTTTTCAGTGTATAATAAAATGAAACAAAAAAAACACATCAAAGGGAATTATTGCCAGCCACAAACCACAAATAGTCTTTGAAAACTGTACTCTCTTCAGATTTTCTCACAGTGGGAAAAATGGGTGAAATTACTTATTATTTTCTAAAATTGCGGAAGAATTATATCCATATATTTGAGGCAAGTGTTTCACTGTGCACAATGGTAGACCCGGTGCTGTGTCTAAATGAATAGTTACTACAATATTAATAATGTTCTGTACTAATGCTTTGCAGTGGTGTTGTTTGTTTATATATTTTGTTCATTTTGTATATTGTGTTTTAACATTTTTATTTCTTTTTTAAAAAGGACCCAACATTTCCCCTTATATTATGAGGAAGATGCAGCTTTCATTCATAGACTCGTAGAGTTGGAAGAGACCTCGTGGGCGATCCAGTCCAACCCATGCCAAGAAGCAGGAAAATCACATTCAAAAGCACCCCTGACAGATGGTCATCCAGCCTCTGTTTAAAAGTCTCCAAAGAAGGATCCTCCACCACCTTCTGGGGCAGAGAGTTCCACTGATGAACTGCTCTCACAGTCAGGAAATTATTCCTAATGTTCAGGTGGAATCTCCTTTCCTGTAGTTTTAATCAATTGCTCCGAGTCCTAATCTCCAGGGCAGCAGAAAACAAGCTTGGTCCTTCCTCCCTATGACTTCCCCTCACATATTTATACATGGCTATTATGTCTCTTCACGGCCTTCTCTTCTGCAAGCTAAACATGCCCAGCTCTTTAAGTTGCTCCTCATTAGGGCCTGTTCTCCAGACCCTCCAGATTCACCCAACACAAAGCAAAAAAGGGATGCAATCCTTGCTCTTGTGCCAACTTGACAACATGTTCTAATGCAGTGTTCTTCCTGTCATCCAAATTCCCTTTCCAAGTGTAAGAAATTTATATGTTGGCATGGAACTGGTAACCAGCTGCTGAAAGCAAAAAGAAAAGGCAAGATGATATCCTACTGGGAGTATTTATGCCTGCTTGTCTGTTTTGAATCCTTTCCATAGAAGTGAATCTGATCACATTTAGGAGGCACTGGATAGCATTACTTAAATAAGCCAGTTCCCCTGACTTTACCCAGTTTTAATGGAAACATCATTCACTCATGCTTTTCAGGCTGGCTCCCATCAGGAAAACAGCAAGAGAGGAATGTCATCATGTAATAAGTCCCAACCAAAGATGCTTATTACATGATGCCATTCCTCCCCAACCAAAGATGCTGGAGCCCCCGGTGGCACAGTGGGTTCCACCCCTGTGCTGGCAGGACTGAAGACTGACAGGCCACAGGTTCGAATACGGAGAGAGCATGGATGAGCTCCCTCTATCAGCTCCAGCTCCTCATGCAGGGACATGAGAGAAGCCTCCCACAATGAAGTCTATTGGCCAGCATTCCAAGTAAGATGATGCAAAATATTTACTAATACAAAATATTTGCAGCAACTTTAAAGACATGAACAGTGTTGATCTACTATTGCAATCTGAAAGAGTTAAATGAAAATATTATGCCCCAAAGGACATGTCTACAATACTTCGGTCTGTAGCTAAATAATGATGGGTGTATGGTTTGGTTGTTGTAGTTTTTCGGGTTATATGGCCATGTTTTAGAAGCATTCTCTCCTGACGTTTCACCTGCATCTATGGCAAGCATCCTCAGAGGTGTATGGTTCGTTCCATAAATATACTATAATATGAAACTTATCTTTAATACACAATTTAGAATTCTCTAATGGAACATTAGTGCCCCCAAAGCCAGGGAATGAGCAACACTATATTAGACAGCTTTTCAGAACAAGAGAGAAATGCTGCCATCTAGTGAACATGTTGCTTCACCAACTCTTTCTTATAAACTCATTCTTTTTTATAGAAAAAATAGCAATCAGAATCAAATAGCCAATCATATAGTGAAAAATATAAAAGCATGGTTATTAATCAGTTCTCATAGCCATGCCATGGGGCTAAACCAGTTGTAGCAGTTTGCATCTCAATCTGAAGCAAGTCTTTTGCATGGTTTATAGGAGTAACTGGCACATTCAAGACCAAATTACCTGAAATAAGTACTTAGCATTTACAGAATTCATAGCTCACAACAACAGCAACAACAACAACAACAACAACAACAACAACAACAACAACAACACACTTCTTGGAAGGTTTATTCCCAGCTACTTTAAGGGTTGCAGCCAAGGTTAGACAGAACAGGAAAACCTCAGTGAGGTGGACAAGTGTATGAATTCTTGGACTGGACTGTGGCGCAGTTGGCTAGGAGTCAGCTGCATTAAATCACCACTGACTGAAAGGTCATGAGTTCGAAGCCAGCCCGGGTTGGAGTAAGCTACTGACCATTTGTCTAGCTTGCTGTTGACCTTTGCAGCCCGAAAGTAAGTTGCATCTGTCAAGTAGGAAATTTAGGTACCACTTATGCAGAGAGGCTAATTTAACTAATAAATCTCCAGCAGCAGGCAAAAGAATGAGGAAGTACTCCATCAAGGACTTGATGTCACAAGTGGAGCATGAAGCAACAGCTCCCCCGTGGCTGGAATTTGAGCATTCCCTCATGAAGCTTAAATTGCCTCTGTGTTTGTCTATATATGTTGTGTGTCTATGGCATTGAATGTTTGCCATGCATATGTGCACTGTAATCTGCCCTAAGTCCCCTGTGGAGTGAGAAGGACAAAATATAAATACTGTAAATAAATAAATAAGATAAGATCCATAACACTGCCTAGTCTGAAGGAAGTCAGCAAAGCCATCAGCCAACTAAAAAATAACAAAGACAGCAGACCTGATGGGCTTCCTGCTGAAATTTTTAAAGAGGATGGACCTGAGCTGACACAACTCCACCAGCTCATTGAAAAAGTGTGGGTGATCAAGAAAATCCTAGGAGACTTCAAAGATGCTATGATCATCACCCTTTTCAAAAAGGTGAAAAGAAGAGACTGTGGAAACTATCGAGGTATCTCCCTTCTAACTTTCACTGAGAAAATTTTCACAGTTTGTACCAAAAACCGGGAAGCTCTGGCCCTTGAGCATTCTAACTGGAGGTCAGCTGTTACCAGCAGCGTTATGGAATTTGAAGAGGCACAAATGGAGTTTGAAAGGGAGAAACGTGTCAAGAGGAAGGTGCATCAAACCATCCCTGACTGGGACCTCCTTCCAGCGCCAAACCCATCGCGTAGAGGTTTTCCTTTTCCCCCAGCAAAAGCTGTGGAACCTTTCCTTTTTTTCCCCAGCAGAGCTGGCTGTGGATCTGTTTCTTTAACCCCAGAAAAGCTGTAAGAAGTGAAGCTTTTTACAGGTGGGACAGAGAAAGCCTATACGTCCTGCTGTAAGGCTCCAAACTGTGAGACTTAACTAAAAGTCCCCTTTTCCCGCCAAACCTGGGGAAAGGGGCGGATCTAAAGGCTCTAATGATGATTGATAGCTTGTTGGCCCTTTGACTGCAACCTGGGGAAAGCTAACCAATTGCAAAATGCATGGCCCAAATGGATTCATGCAAACTAACAGTGCAAGAAAAAGAAATTCAAATCTCCTGGCACAGCCGTGCCAGCACAGCCTATAAAATTCCATATTTTGTCACAGCTTGGGTAATATAGCATCAATTATAAGGATTTTCGAGGGGAGGGGAACAGTGAGGTCTCCAAGCCTTTTCATTCCCCATTACAGAGAGACTTCTTAAGGTGCCTTGGGGTCAGTACTAGCCTTGTTCCCAAGGATCAAGTAAACCAAACAGTGGCAACATCTTTGTTTTGACTCAAACATAACTGTGTGATAATGATGTCCTTGTATATCAAGCAGGGGCCTAGGGAAACATACAAAAGGACACATACAAAATGTATACCAAAATGTATGTGTATATGTGTATGGGAATCTGTATGGTGGAGCCTCCTTCTTTGGAGGCTTTTAAACAGAGGCTGGATGGCCATCTGTCAAGTGTGCTTTGAATGTTATTTTCTGCTTCTTGGCAGGGGGTTGGACTGGATGGTCCCCGGGGTCTCTTCCAACTCTATGATTATATGATCTCTGCTTTTTACTTCGTTATGCATGTATATACACTAAGTAGACATGTAAGCTGCCTGACAATATATTTATTTTTAAAATAAGACAGCAGTAAGGTGCTCTAGGGTTAGTTGGTCTGTGATATGTGGAAGGAGAAGAGAAAGGTGAAAACTCAGTTCAGCAATTAAATGCCTTATAATAGTTAAATATCTCTACAATCCTGCATTTCCCTTTGAGTCCTTTAATCACAAGATTGGACAATGGGCTCCTTGACTCCAGTACGAATAATAATTTAAGGCCTTGGGAAAACCGATCCTTAAGTTATAGAGAGTAACTCACAGTAAGAAATATAGTTTAATGTCTTGCATCTTAATCATGTCTGTATAAACATTGCACCGCCAAATGGCTTTTAACTTAATTGCACCCTATTTTTGTTTCAACAAATCATTCCATTTTTGTAATGATGGCTGATAAATTACGATCTCTTTAGAACTGGGATGCCAGAAGACCTTAGGAAGTCCCTGAGTTAAACACTCTTCACTTCAAAGTGCAATAAAACAGTCCATTGCGGAAGCCCTGTTACTATTTTTTAAAAGAAATAAATTAGCAAAGACAAAATGTTTACAATAGCACAAAATATATACTGTTTTGGGAAAAGTCAAGCATGGAAGGGAAACTTGTTTTACTTTTCAAACTCCCCCAAAGAGAATGAACATAATTATTTGGGAAAGTGTTCAGGAACTGTAGAAAAGAATATGAAGAATTCAAGCTGATCGCATAATGGCTGCTGCCTAGTCAAGGATACTACAGTCAGGTTTTATTATTCACAGATTTGATGAAAAATGTCTTCTCTGGGAATTTCTAGGAGTGCGGTCCTTCAGAGTGAACCTGTGGTCAGCATTCTCCTGTCATAGAATCATAGAATAATAGAATTGGAAGAGATCGCATGGGTCATCCAGTCCAAGCCCATGCCTTGCAGGAAAAGCAAAATCAAAGCAGCCCCAGCAGATGGTCACCCAGCCTTTGTTTAAAAGCCTCCAAGGAAGGAACTAGAGGACCTAGTGATTTCTAAACAGGATGACTCTCTATGGATTTCTATCCCCTCCAGTGCAATTCTATGTTCAGTTTCCAATGGAAATCAGCTGTAGAGTTATGTTGAAAGACCTAGTAAGTC
Organism: Anolis sagrei; assembly: GCF_037176765.1. Lineage (NCBI taxonomy): Eukaryota > Metazoa > Chordata > Lepidosauria > Squamata > Anolidae > Anolis > Anolis sagrei. Next base: position 21,304,112 of record NC_090024.1, on the reverse strand, counting down.
CTAGAGGCGAATTCTCTCAGTTAGGAAAAATGCAATTTCTTTGTTCATAGTATTTAACGTTCACAGGGCTCCTGTGTCCCTAACCCCTTACAGTAGCTGGGGAGAATGTGGAAAGCTGACTGTATTTCCAACCATATTATCAATCTTTACAATCGAAATACATGTGAGAGAAAAAGACTCCATTTAGATGTGTAGGTTCCATCTACATGACACAGATTACAGATCTCTACATAGTTAATGGCATTATTTATTTATTTGTGACATTTCTACCCTGCTTTTCTCAACCTCAGGGGGGGGGGGCAGACGGGACTCAAGGTGGTGTAACAATATAGGCAACTATTCGATGCCATTAAAACAATGTAAAATTAAAATAAACAATTAAAATGGGATTATAAATACTTCAAAACATATAAACCAATATCACCACTGTTAAGTCATGCTGTTCATAATGGTAATCCGGGCTGCTCCAGTAGTCCATATTGTTGTTGTTCATTCGTTCAGTCGTCTCCGACTCTTCGTGACCTCATGGACCAGCCCACGCCAGAGCTCCCTGTCGGCCGTCACCACCCCCAGCTCCTTCAAGGTCAGTCCAGTCACTTCAAGGATGCCATCCATCCATCTTGCCCTTGGTCGGCCCCTCTATATAGTAGTCCATATACATAATTCTGTATCTGTCTATTGCACTGGTTTTCCAAAGGCTTGATCAAAGAGCCATTTTTTATGGAAGGGCAGGAGGAAGGGTGATCTGATGTCCTTGGGGAGGGAATTCCACAGCTGAGGGGTCACCACTGAGAAGGTCCTGTCTCTAATCCATGCCAGTCACACCTGCGAAGAAGGTGGGACCAAGAGCAGGGCCTCCCCAGATGATCTTAAACTCCAAAATGGTTTATAGGCGGAGATCCACTCAGGCATTAAATTTACTCATTTATGTATTTTTTTCTTTCTATAAAAAAACCTATAAAACACATAAATACTATGATTTGATTTTTTAAAAAACTGGTAGTTCCAAACAGAGTTAGGTCAATTTAATCTATTATTTCTGGATGATGTGCAATGCAAGATGCATTGCATATGAATAAGCATAAGAACATTGCAATCGAATAGATTGAGATATATGTATGTATCTATCTAGATTACCTAATGGAATCCTCAAGAACCCAGAGATTCCTAGAGAGGCATCCTTTAAAGTAAAAAAGCATTTAAAAATTGTGGGTTTTTTTCCACTTTTTTTGGAGGTATATGCTCAGGACACTTGCAAACATGAAGGACTCACTGCACTGCTGTGAAGCCTGATGGTATGCTTTAGTCAAGGTTCATTATTTTCCAGTGAAATCATCCTGAAGAAACAGAGACTTGTAAACAATGAATAAACAATTTAGTTTGGACTCATCTCGCCGAAGGTGAATTGATGTCTGTGGGACATTTGGATTAATTGCAGTCTGAACACTATTATTCCTCTGACTGATCAAACACCTCTAAACTGGAGACAGACCCATCTCCGCCTCATTCTCATGAATGGATGATTTATCCTAGCAATGTGTGAGGTAAGCAGGGGGAGAAATATAAATTATCCTGGTTCATCACATTCACTTATTTTAATATTTCCCACATGTTACTATGACAACATTCAAGGCGTACACATTTTAATTTTACTGGCGCAAGGGAACAATTGTCAAAGTTGCAGAGTTGCCTTGATTTTATGGCTGAATGCAATGTCTAATGTACATTATAAATCTTCTCAGAAAAATATGTGAGTTGAGGGGCTTTCATTGCAAGCAACTCTCCTGGCCACCTTGATGATTTTTTAATATGTGCAGCTGAAGTTTAAAGGATACTTTAAAGCCCTCTTGATGCTAACACAAAACCTCAGATGTGGAGCAAACGAATCTGGTGCAGAACAACCGACAACAACAGCTGAAAAGTGTTGGCCTGTAAAACACCTTGTTAAAGCTCCTAACTTTGATATGTCTATTCAACAAACCCATGCGGTCTATGCAAATTAGGGATTTTCTAATTAACAGAAGGTTCCATGACATCACAAGGTTGCCTTCTGGAGATGTTTTTGGATGCTGAGTTCAAAGCGCCCGTAATATGTTCTCATTTTAAGCTGGGTGTGGGAGGGGGAGTAGCCTTATTTATATTTGTTTGCAGGGGGAAAGTATTTTATTAAATCAATCAACACCTAGTTTTGGAATAGTGTGCTCTAAGTTTTCTATCTTTAGGGAACAAGTTCTCTATTGATCTCTTGACTAAAGAATGACTGGTCCTTCATAGCAGGACTTCTACGTGTTAGGATTCTTTGAAGTCTTTTAGGGTTCATCCACCATGTTCACATGACAGGAATCATGGAACCAGACAACATCTACTGGGAACTGGATATACCCCAAGTTTTGGGCAGTGGCAACTGGTGGCTGTGATGTCAGTAGGGTGCTGTATTTGCATTAAATTTTGTCTGAACTTTTAAGGAACAATCTTAAATGCTGAACTAATTTATGTTGCCAATTTATAATAAGACTAGCCATCCCCTGCCACCTGTTGCTGTGGCCCACATGGGGGTTCTGTGTGGGAGGTTTGGCCCAATTCTATCATTGGTGACAGGCATATAGCTGGGAGGGGGCTATAGGGGCTTCAGCCCGCCCCGAAATTCTCATGGTGGTCCGCGAGAAGGCCTTACCGATACATTATTTAAACTGTTATGTTTTTTAATACCATGATCTGATCACCATTCTCAATATATCCCATATGTATGGGGATATTGGGGTAATGATACAAAAGGTTTGCTAGGGTAGACCCTCTTTCACCCAGACTCAGTCCCCCCCGCCCCCGAATCAAATTCACCCCCACCCCCTCAAATCAAAATCCTGGCTACGGGTCTGGTTGGTGGGGTTCAGAATGCTCTTTGATTGTAAGTGAACTATAAATCCCAGTAACTACAACTCCCAAATGCCAAGGTCAATTTCCCCCAAACTCCATCTGTGTTCATATTTGGTCATATTGAGTGCTTGTGCCAAATTTGCTCCAGATTCATCATTGTTTGAGTCCACAGTGCTCTCTGGATGCAAGTGAACTACAACTCCCAAACTCAAGGTCAATGCCCACCAAAACTTCCAGTATTTTCTGTTGCTCATGGGAGAACTGTGTGCCAAGTTTGGTTCAATTCCATCGTTGATGGCGTTCAGAATGCTCTTTGATTGTAGGTGAACTATAAATCCCAGCAACTACAACTCCCAAATGACAAAATCATAATTTTTAAAGTGGTCACTCCTTGTGTTGTGAGACGTTTTGTTGCCGAATTTGGTGTAATTTCGTTCATTGGTTCTTTTGTTTTTAAGGTACTAATTATGCACAGAGCATTTATATATATATAGAGAGATTCAACCAGTTCAACTGACTAGGGTATGTGGCATTGAAGATGAGTCATTGTCTTATCTCCCACTTGAGATAGAAAACATCATTGACTGGTCTTTGGTGTAGTGATATCAAGTTTATTAACAGGTATAAAGCTGATGATCCTTATAATACATTGTGGAGTTGTTCATACATTGGTATGAAGTATATAAAAAGATGAAAGAAATTTTACAAGTACAATTTGACTTCAAACCAGAATATTTTCTTTTGCTACTTACAGACTTTTAACTGGAAAGAAACAAAGACAGGATTTTTAAAATTTAGCTACCGCAGCAGGAATAACTATAGCCTGCTTCTGGAAAGCAAAAGAGATAGCAACAACAAATGGATGGATTGAAAAAGCTATAGAGATCATGAATATGGATTTATTAACGCAAACTCTTGCCCAAAACAGATCAATGTCAAATGAAACAAACTGAAATGACTTTATCAATTACCTAAAAAAACAATAATTACAAATATTTATCAAAGTAGAATAAAGCCCTAAGAATCAAATAAAAAAATTATATGCATAGGGCATACACAAGGAGGAAGGAATATAGTGCAGAGAAATATAAAATACCACAGTAAACGGTCTGGAAGTAACAGAAATAATGTGTTTATGTTGATACTTTGTGGTTGTGGAAGCTTATTCCTTGGCATATTATTATTTTTCTCTCCTCTGCCCCCCCCCTTTTTTTTTTTTTTTTTTTTTTTTTGCTTTTCTGCCTATCTTAACCTCCTATCACCCACAAAAAAGAAATGGCACATGCCTGAGTATAATAATACTGTATAAATGAAACTTTTCAACCTCTCCAACAGAAAATAGTCCTTAATGCCCATCTATACTATGCTATGTTTGTGTGTGTTTTGTCACTTTCTATCTGAAACTTCAATCCTATAAGTAGAACTATTGAGTCATTGGGATTTATTTATCCATTCAGTTGAGACTAACGAATAGAAACTGAATCTGCATCTTTAGGTTCTTTTACGTTGCATCAATTTAACTTTCTCCAGCTGAAATCAATGGAATCTAAATGAGCATGACATTGTTCAAGTTGAGCAAGAGTGCTTCACTTCAGCTGGACTGTGCCTGCAAATTAAGAAAATAAGCTACAGCTTTCTGGCTTAAGGTCCATTTTCTTTGCAAAACAGATGTTCACCTCTGTACAAGTCACAGGTAGTTAGAAGTGAACATGCCATTTCAAAAACTATAGAATATTGTGACCTTAAATTATCCAGTCTCATGCAGTGCAACATTCAGAACAGATGCTCACTGAGTAGCACTGAAAATATATTTGCAAACATGGAGGCATACGTTTTCACTTGAGTCTGAAGAGGATCTGAGTTCACCTGAGTTTGAAGAAGAACCTCTAAAGAAATCTCAAAAATAAAATCATTTCCTGTACTTAGATATTCCCAGTTTCCACTGCTTTGAAGAAAGGTCTTGATAGATTCCAAAATCTATATTGTAACACTATATTTGGTAGGCCAGGCCCATGTTCCAAAAACCTATGGGTGCCATTGCAGAGACTTGCTTTCATTGTGCTGCATGATGAAAATCATTATTTGTTTAATTGTGTATATTACTGGAGCCAACAACAAGTTTCATTCTACTTTCCCTGCTTTCTCATTACTTTCTTTAGACTGAAAGCCTTTTACAGCTATAGATTCTCTTTCAATTATTACTTTCCCAAACCAGGGAGGAAAAACACTCAGCAAATGTACCTACTAGATATTTCTGTTGACTAATTCTTAATGACACACAAGGCTCTGCTGGAAGGGACTATAAAACCATATGGCTCATTCCCCTAATGAAAAGGGGTTTGTGTATATGTGTGTTTATGCCTGCCTGGTCATTTCTGGAAATCTTTTTTTGGCTCAATCCCTCATAGTCATGTTTTGCATTGCCATCAATTCAATAAACTTCAGATGGTGCAGGAGCCCACAAGGTTTTCATTCAAGACCATATTGTCTTACTTTTCCATTGTTATTGTTTTGTTTTGAGTTCCTCAAGCCATCCAAGGGCCCTTCATTTGTTATGGGTGGTGCAAAAATTAAAACACCGAGAATGTCTTTTAGACAGTGTCCAGTTGTATAATAGGGCCTTTGTGCCAAGAGTGAATTACACCCACTGTGACCAGTCAATGTGCTGGAATGGACCTCAAAGAAGAGTGAACAAACACTGTTGCCATTTGGGGGAACAGCATGGTGTGCTGTTGAGAGCATTAACAGCACTGAAATGATTTAAGGGCTGTGCAAACACCACAGAACTGTCTTGATGGACTAATAAACCACATGAAGTATGAGATCATGAGCAAAGCTATATTGAACTGACCTATATTGCTGATGGCCGCAGGCATTGCCAAATGAAAACAGAGAGCTGCTGCTTCACATTCCACTGGGCAGCTTATCTTACACCAAGATGGTGGCATCGTATACTTGTAGAGATCCCTGAAATCTTCAACTATTTGGCAGATGTTACATACTGATAGTTATATTTGGACATATCTCTGAATGCAAGAATAGTGACACTTGACTTTTCCACAGAATATAGGCTGGCATGATCTCTATTCTATAGTCATTAATGGATGTCTCAAATCTACCAATTTGAAATATAAGGGTGGGAAACATATTTTGAGAACAAAGGAATTAGCAAAGATTGCCAGAGTAAGGTAGTGTTTTGAGCATTGGGCCACAACTCTGGAAATCAGGGTTTGACTCTCCTTTCAGCCTTGGAAGCCCACTTTGGTGAGTCACACACTCAGCCCTGGAAATCCCCTTGATAGGATCATCTTAGAATTGCCTTAAATTTGAAATATTTTAAAGGTTCACAACAACAATAAGTATACAACAGCAGACACCACAGACTGCCAAAAAGTCAAATAAGTGAATAATAAAGCAAAAGAAGCCTTAGATCTCCCAAAATGACTAAATTAGGGCTATCATATTTTGAGAAAACATGAAGACAGTGACAGACTTTGTATTTCTAGAAGCGAAGATTACTGCAGATACAGACTGTAGCCAGGAAATCAAAAGAAATTTACTGCTTGGGATAAGAGCAGGGACCAATCTCAATAAAATAATGAAGAGTAGAGACATCACACTGGCAATGAAGATCCGCATAGTTAAAGCAATGGTATTCCCTATAGTAACCTATGGATGGTAGAGCAGGACCATAAGGAAAGCTGAGTGAAGGAAGATAGATGCTTTTGAACTGTGGTGTTGGAGGAAAATTTTGAGAGTGCCTTGGACCACAAGAAGATCAAACCGGTCCATACTCCAGGAAATAAAGCCCGACTGCTCACTGGAGGGAAGGATAGTAGAGGCTAAGATGAAGTACTTTGGCCATATAATGAGAAGACAGGAAAGCTTGGAGAAAATAATGATGCTGGGGAAAACGGAAGGAAAAAGGAAGAGGGGCCAACCAAGGGCAAGATGCATGGATGTTATCTTTGATGTTAGCTTGAAGAAGCTGGGGGTGGCTATGGCCGACAAGAGATGACAAGACTCATTGAAAAAGGCAGTAATGCTTGGTGTAATGCAAAGTAATTGGAAAAGAAGAAGACCAAATTACAGATGGACTGATTCAATCAAGGAAGGCAGAGCCCTGAGTTTGCAAGATTTGAACCTTCATTGAGGCTTATGGTGGTCTCTCCTTCAAAGGTTCACCCCAAGTCAAAGCTATATACCTGATGATAAAGAACAACAGCAATAAGCAGGAACCAAGGGATGGGAATTCATTTGGCTCACATTTGAATGTGAACTTAACGTTGAACCTCTGAATGAAGACACATAAGAAAAATTAGTTATTACTCAATCATTGACATTGTCCAAATATTAAGAAATTGTTTCCCGATCAATGGAATGCAAAAATGTGTATATTGTGGGGGGGGGGGGGGGGAGCCCATTCAAGTGTACACAGTGGTGAAAATAATGGTCAAAAACCAATTGTATCAGAAAAACTATGTGTACAGAGGCAAATTCTCAGAGTTCTGGACGAAATAAATTTAAGATGGGGCAAATTTCAAAATTTGAATTGAATTGAGTTTAAGATCTAAAACAGTGTCAGAGTTTGGGACAGGCCCAACTTAATATTGGAAAGTGTTTTTGTAAGTCCAGTATTCGTCTAATCAGAGTTTCTTGACCACTTTCCAAATATTTCTGAATATTCTTTCCATCCCTAGTCTGTACAGCCAAGAAGTGGCAATGGACTGTGAAAAAGTTCTTCTCAGAAAAATTTCATCAGGATTGTTTCCGTCAGGTCCCAAAGGGATCTTCTTCAACTGCTATTTAAAAAAAAGGGATGCTGGTGATTTGTGGGGTACAAGGGTGGGAGACAGACTTGAGCTTCTGGAAAGCAAGCTATCCATATACTTTGCTTATCTTGTGCCATTATGTTTCTTGAAGGTGACAGCCTATAGCAATCTGATGGTTATCTTGATGACATTTATCCAGAGTAAATTTGCCACTGCCTCCAGGACTTGCTCAACTCTTCCCCAGTAGTTTTATGACACTTTTAGCCTTCTCTGCCAATGAGTGAGGGGCCTCAACAAACTACAAATCCCAGGATTCCATAGTATTGAGCCATGCTAGTTAAGGTGGTGCCAAACTGCATTAATTCTATAGTATAGTTAAACTGCTGAGCGGCTGAATGCAATATTCTTGGCAGGGGGTTGGACTGGATGGCCCATGAGGTCTCTTCCAGCTCTTTGATTCTATGATTCTATGATTCTATGAACTTGCTGACCGAAAGGTTGGCGATTCAAATCCGGGAGCGGGGTGAGCTCCCACTGTTAGGCCCAGCTTATACGAACCTAGCAGTTTGAAAACATGCAAATGTGAGTAGATCAATTGGTACTGTTTCAGTGGGAAGGTAACAACACTCCATGCAGTCATGCCGGCCACTTGACCTTGGAGGCATCTATGGACAACGCCGGCTGTTCAGCTTAGAAATGGAGATGAGCATCACCCCTAGAGTCAGACACGACTAGACTTAATGTCAAGAGGAAACCTTTACTTTTACTATAGTTGCACTCTTAGACCACTGCCATTGAATAGTTAACTTTAAGCTGGCAAATTGTGCCCGTGTTTCTCTATATCATAAGATGTTTTTAAAGTGTATCTTTCCCTCTGCACTTCAAGCAATCATTCAAGTTTTCCTGAAAACTTAAAGAAATGAATTTAGTACTTCTTACAAATATCTTTTAAAACAGGTTGCAATCAATGAAAAGCAAACATGAGCAACAAAATTAACTGTAATCACCCTTAAGAAATGAAGCAAAATTAACATTAATCACTCTTTTAAAATGAAGCAAAATCTATTTATAAAAAATAAACAACTCAAACACAAAATATAATCCTTTGTCATGGAATACACAATGAACTGAGCCATTAAAAATTGATTTTCTTTCATTATGTACAAAATGGGATAATCAAATACATGGACACAATGTGTCCTGTAGGTGTCTCCATTTTCCAAAAATAAAAATAAAAATTAACAACTGGCTACATATGTACCATGAGGTTGCTTCAGACAGTAGCAACCTCATGGTAAATAAAAACACAATTTTCTTCATTACCTCTTCAAGATGCTATGATACTTGAGTTTTACCTTTACTGGAGAACATTTCCTTGCTGGCTGCATTCCTTGGAACTTGGTGAACAGGCAAGGCCAACAGGTGTTTTGTGTGAACATTTAGCAAGGGCATTTGGAGGAAGAGACCCAGGGCTCTGGTTCAGTGCCTACTTAAAACTACTGAATATAGATTGTAAGGAAACTACTGCAGTCATCTGCAACAGCTATTATATGTTTGTGTTCTTGCTAGAGGATGTAGGCAGCCATTCTTGCAGCAAGTGCAAGTCAGTGGCCCTCTTGGAAAGAAGATCTGACAACCTACTCTGCTGCATATAAGGGAGCACAAGGTTTTCCTAGGCAGAGCAAGACAGTACTGAATGAAGAACACACAGGGGGTTTCTCTGAGGATGGAAGTCCATTCCCAAATGTAGGAGGAAGAGAATCGGAGGAACGTGACACACCAAAATAGGACACACCAACACAGAAGAAGTTTGGACTTACAGGATTAATTAAAAACCCTTGGCCTCATTAGTGACGACAATGAACAAGAGCAACCACGCCAGTTTTCAGAGGACATGCAAGTGACGTCAGAAGACTCAGCACATGGAATGGCCCCTGCAAATCCCCAGAGAAGATGTGTATTGGAAGTAGGGAAGCAGAAACAGTGGTATGCGAACTCAGTGGGATGTCTTGAGAAGTGTTCTGTCTTCATGGGACAAAAATGAATCCTCTCCTATCTTATTTGTCATCAATCCACTTCTTTGGGCATCACATAAATCTACAATTTGCCAAAATATACAATCCTGTGCTTTTCTTTTCAATTTCTAGCTGAATAGCTTAACCATTGGTTCATCCCATCGGATATGTGCTCTGCCCAAGGGCCACTTGTGGTCTCTTGGTATCCAGTGCATTAGTCTACATGTCCATCAGTTGTCTTTTACTGCTGAGGGGAGCAAAATCAGTGGTTTGCAGACTCAATGGGATGTCTTGAGAAGTGTTCTGTCTCTAAGGAGCAAAAATGAATGAATATAATTAATTGTTGAGTTCCTCCATGGCAGGGGTTTGGGACCCTTGTGGTCTCTTCAAACTCTTATGATTCTATGACTCTAACATGGATTTCATTTCATTAATGAGCCCTACTATGACCTTAGGAGAGCTAAGAGTACTGCGGAGAACACTCCTCAGAATTCTCTATGTCACAACAAAGATTCCTAGAAGAAATAAAATTCTGTGCTATGCATGATAACAATATTCTCAATGAAGAAAAAAAATCTTCCTAGCATTACTGGTCTTTCTACATTTGACTTGAGAGGAAGCAAAAAGGTTCTGAAGAATAAAGTTTGAATCCAATGATTCAAAAAATTGAAAAGGCTATGTTGCTTAGTGCTATGGAGTCTTGGGATTTGTAGTCCGATAACACACCAGCACTCTTTGGCACAGAAGACTAAAGACCTTGTAAAACTACAGCAACTATGATTCCACAGCATTGAGCTATGGGCGTTAAAGAAGTGTCAAACTGCATTAATTCTACAGTGTAGGTGCTACTGGAGTTCCATGTACGGCATCCTTCCCACAAGATATGGATATGAATCTGAAAGTCTGTAGCTAGCATCCTGTTAATGGCATATAAGTAGATATAAGACAACAATACACATGCATAGGTATTTTTTTTGGGTGAACATGGATGCTGATATTTCTTCCCTTTCCTCTCCAGTAGTCAGATACAAACTGATTACATCATCCCCTGATACCATGGAAAGATCCCAGTGGATCTCAGCATGTGTTGTGACCACCCTGCATTTGGCTATGGGGTCATAGCCAGATGCTTCCCCAATTCTCCTTCTGTTCTCTATCAGGCTTGGAATGGCCAGGGGAGGGGGCTGTAGTACCTCTATAGCAGTGTTTCTCAAACTGCTCCTCCAGATGTTTTGAACTTCAGCTCCCACAATTCCTAACAGCTGGTAAGCTGGCTGAGATTTCTGGGAGCTGAAGTCCAAAACACCTGGAGGAGCACATTTTGAGAAACACTGCTCTCCAGTAAACCTGAGTGCTGGTGAATAAAAATGTTTCCACATGTGAAAGCTACTGTACTGCACTAAGCCATTCAGGATGCTGGCCACTGTGTGTCATTAAATGTATATTGTATGAATGGGGCTACATTTATTTGGGCTTTTTCTCCCTTGGTAGAAAAGAACCTGGCTAGCCACAGTGGGAAACACAATATTGAATACATCATGTGACCTTTTGCAGATGTTCCTCTGGCATTCAGCCATGGATAAGGTTAGCTAAAGACGTTTTAATGTCTGAGGCACAGAGGAAATAAAGTGTATGCACACACCCACGCGTGCACACACATAGACTGAAATCATGGTGTCATTTCAATCCAACGAGGTTTGGAGCCTGCTAAGGCAGTCATATTATTTTGCACAAATCATCTTAGAAACACATCTCTCAAGCCTTGGGAGTGTTTTTAAAAAAGAAAGGAAATAAATACCATTTTTGCCTCCGTTTCATAACAATCAGCTCATTTTGCCTAAAGGGAGAGTCAGTCCTGACTATAGGATAAGTCATTCTAACCACTGCCCTGAAAGATGAATTTTGATGTATGTTTCTCCTTACGAGCAGCATTTCCCCCCATTTCTTGAATTCATGTGAACTTGCTACACATTGATCTTCTTTGAAGTGAAAGTTATATGGCCACAAACATTGATGGATAGTGCTAGATTAAATGGCACTGGAGAAATCTATGTCTTCACAAATTATGCTTTCAGGTTTGGCAATCTGGCCAGGGAACTTCTCAATTTATCCCTATGTTAACTATTATCTTCTCTGTCATTGCAATGGTAAATCTGATCTCTGTGTTTGTCCAAACTTTTAAGTAAGTATCCAAGGTATGAAATCTAGTTTGGGATTGGCATTCAACACTTTGAATAGCTCCTTGAAAGTTCAGATTAAAATCCAGGCCAAATCCACACAAATCACTTTTGATATTTATTTATTTATTCTGTATTAAAAGCATTGCATAAATTAGTATAAAACTGATAAAAACAAAAGGAGCACAAGCAGCTAAATATCTTTTGACTAAAAATGGGCAACAGCAACCGCATTGTCTGTAGCCTCAAACAATTCTTCCTCTGTACATGAGGCAGGATATTGTGGACAAGCATACAGATGGAGAGTTGTCTGTACTGTTCCACAGCCGTACAAGGTGGAGGATTTTTTGGACTTTTAATATTGAAACTGCTGGTATACTTATTCAGTGCTAAGATTTTTTCTTTCTTTGGAGGCTTTTCAACAGAGACTGGATGGCTATCTGCTGGGAGAGCTTTGATTGGCTATTTCTGCATGGCAAGGGATTGGACTGGATGGTCTCTTCCAACAATATGATTCTGTGGTACCATGTGTGTCGGAAGCCCCTTTCAACTCTAATTTTTACAAGACCCCATTGATATATCTCCAGACAATCAGTCTATCCATTTACTTGAATGGTAGCTCTCTTTTCATGTGTCTCTCTGTGTGTAAACTCTGGTTCCAAGTTCGGACACATGTGAATACTTAAGGATGGATTTTACAGAAATAATTTATATGGCATGCTCACTTGCAGGTGTTTGGCCAGCGGAGGTCTATCTGGCTCCATGCAGCGTTAAAGATTCTGAACTCTGTGGGCTACAAAAGTCTCAGTTTACTATTCCCATTCAGTTGTGCAATAACAAGTAAATGCATCCATAACACTCATAAACACACCATTTTCCTCTATGTAAAATTAGCTAGCAGTTGTGAAGACATCTCTGTAAAGGTTCCCATGACTCTCATCCTGTCCATGTGAGTTCATTGGCAAATTTCCCCCCCCTTTTTTTTTGTTTTGTTTCAGGAACACAGAAGTAGTGAGATAAGAAATTATAAATCAATGCTGTTCCATTACATCTTGGACAATTTGGGATTTTATAGCAATTCAGACTTTGAATTTGAAGACACGGGATGCCTAACCTGTATCTGGAACTACTAAACATTGCTTTATATCAGGCATGGGCAAACTTTGGTCCTGCAGGTGTTTTGAACTTTAACTCCCACAATTTCTAACAGCCTACTAGTGGTTAGGAATTGTGGGAGTCAAACCCCAAAACACCCGCAGGGTCAAAGTTTATCCATGCCTGCTTTATATGGTAAAATACTAAAGACAGTGCCGTCTGTTAGTGACAGGAACTTAACAAGTCCCAAACGTGGCTGGATTAAAATAGCATCAGCATCTGACCCATCCACATAAAACTTAATTATATTTTTAAAAGTATTTATTGATGAATTTTAATCTGTATTGTCTTTATATGCTATTTTAGTTTGAGATGTCAGATCTGGCCATGGTAGTCTTTGGTTACTTCCTGTTTGGACTACTGCAACACTCTCTATGTAGGGTGGCCTTTGAAGATAGTTCAGAAGCTGCAACTAACATGTTTCCCTGAAAATAAGACATATTCATAAAATAAGCGATAGCAGGATTTCTAAGCATTCATGCAATATAAGCCATACCCTGAAAATAAGACATAGTGATAGGTGTGGCTATAAAGCATGCCGGCATGGAGTGTTAAAGAAGACGGGCAGCCCTTCTTTAAATTTGAATTATAAATAAAATTAAATTTGAATTATATAATAATAAACAATTGAAAAAAGGGGATAAAGAAGCGATAACAAATTGCCTTTGAAGACAGCTTGAAAGCTTCAACTAGTCCAACGCTCTGCAGCCATGATTCTAACAGGAGCGGAGCACAGGGAGCATACAACCCCCCTGCTGCGCCAACTCCACTGGCTACCGATTTGCTACCGGGCTCAATTCAAGGTGCTGGCATTGGCCTTTAAAGCCCTAAACGGTTCCGGCCCAAGCTATCTATCTGACCACATCTCTGCCTATGAACCCACCAGGACTTTGAGATCTTCCGGGGAGGCCCTGCTCTCGATCCCGCCTGCCTCACAGACACGACTGGCAGGGACGAGAGATAGGGCCTTCTCGGTGGTGGCCCCGCGGCTGTGGAATGCCCTTCCCACGGACATTAGACTAGCTCCATCATTAATGGTATTCCGCAAAAAAGTGAAAACTTGGTTGTTTGAGCAGGTGTTCAAATAGTTAGTGCAATGAATGTAATGAACATAGGAATGGAACAATGGATGACGGATCTGGATCATGTTTTTAGTGATGAGATGCTAGCGAATGGCTATTAGTGTTAATTGTATATTGTTGTTAATTGTATACCTTTCTATAATATGTTATGTTGCTAACTGTTTTTTATACTGTGTTATGATAGCATGGAATTTCTGCTGTTCTTGTTGTGAACCGCTATGAGTCGCCTAAGGGCTGAAAACAGCGGTATACAAATAAAGTAAATAAATAAATAAATAGTTTAAATAACACACACACAAACACACATATATATTTGTAATATATAACTATATTTAATATAATTAGATTATGGTTTATTAAATATAGATATATATTACAATTATATTTTTTTTGTTGTGTTGTTGTTCATTCGTTCAGTCATCTCCGACTCTTCGTGACCTCATGGACCAGCCCACGCCAGAGCTCCCTGTCGGCCGTCACCATCCCCAGCTCCTTCAATGTCAGTCCAGTCACTTCAAGGACAACACCAATTGCGAAATTATGGTTTTTTTCTTGAAGTGACACACCACCTGAATTATGCTCGGTTTTTTTGGCGAATTTTGACACACCACTCTCAAAAGGTTGCCCATCACTGTCCTAGAACAATATCTCAGCTGATACAAGGGCCCACTATATGGAAGTCTATTGAAAATGGGACAAAGTACAAGTGTGATTATATCGGGCCATGGAGTAGTTAGAAAAGATACTGTCAAGCTAACTTGTAACCAGGGGGGTCTGCATTTATCTTCTCAACTGCTCAGTGCTTTAAGCATTAGTGTTTCACAGGGGTTAGACAAAAATAAAAGAAGAGATGACAGAAGGAAGGGATTTCTATAGAGCCCATTGAACTGAAGATGTCATGGCAAATTATGCCATTCAACTTGAAGAAAGCTTAGTCCCTATCTACTGGGATATTCAAGATAATTCCAAATAGTCCTACTAAGGCCTTTGCTGCAGGACTATAATTTAAGCACCACATTTAACCTTAGGAAGGGGGCAAACCTTGAGGACAGAATTCCCTCAAAGTCTTTCCCAAATCCTACTTAAACTAATGGAAATGCTCTCTTTGAAGTTGATGGGAACTGAATTGGCACCAGACCAGCAGACCACTTATGTCCTCCAGTTGCCTGGTTTAAGGATTGAAGGGATATTGCATGACTCTTAATTCTTCAGTTTGCTTTACGACTAATACACAGTTTCCCATATATATCCCCATACATTTATATATGGAATGAAGCTCTTGACGAGGAAAGAAGCTGATGAAGAATCTACTGATTCTGAGAGGTATCCTTAAATATTCCAGACATTGCTTCTTCTAAGACAGGTCCAAAATGTAACTGGAGACCAGAGAAAGGTCCTACTTTTTTAAAACATACAGGATGCTATTTAGGACAATTACTCAATGATATAGTTATCAACAAGATGTCCAAAATAGCTAAATATTACCCCAAGACTATATGGCTCTCAGGGTATATCTATGTTGTAGAATTAATGCAGAATGACACCACTTTAACTGCCATAGCTATGGCATCCAGGGAGTGGTAGTTTGGTGAAGCATCAACACTCTTTACCAGAGAAGACCTTGTAAAACTACAATTCCTGTGACTCCGTGGCAGTTAAAGTGGAGTCAAGTTGCATTAATTCTACAGTATAGATGCACTCTCAGAAAGAGATCTTATTGTATAGTGTAGAGATGGGCAACTGCATAAGGATAGAGGGCTGTTTGAGAGTTGTCCCTACCCCTCACACCCACTCCTGCATAAATAAAATAAATTATTTTGCCTCAGATGATGCCTAGGAAACCTGAAGACTATTTCCACCATGTTTTACCTGAAGAGCTCCTGTAGACATCTGGTTGACCAACAGAAACAGAATGCTGAATTAAAGTGAGCAAATCTAGGAGATTATAGTAGCGCATAGACAGTAAAGAATTGGATCTGTTCTGTAGATAAAAACTACATGCTGGATGCTATTGGCAGTTTCAGCTAGAACACGCCTAATCACTCAACATTTAGCATGTAACCTATTGATTCAATAGGTTTACAGTAGGAAGGGAAATTACAATAGAATTCAGTCTGGGAGGAGCATCTCCATCCATAAGACTGCCCTTGAATCTTGTCCTAGGTGTCAGAGACAAATCTGGGAAATGGCCAGTTGGTCATTCCAAAATCCCAATTCAGGGCCTTCTCCATCCCAGAGTAACACAGTACAATGACTGGACTTTGGGATGAAACATGCAAAATAAATATGTTAGGCTCTGTGGCAAGGGCAGAATTTATACCAGCCCTACCCATTTCAGAAGCTTAATGCTCCCCAAAAAATTCTGAGGTCAGAACTGCACACCTGTTTCCCTTCTATGTTTGAAGACTATGAAGGTTTGATGACACACAATCTAGGAGAGGTTCAGCCATTAGATATGTGTAAAGCATAAATGACTCATGCCTTGATTACATCCCGTTTGGATTAGGATAATGAGGCTCTACGTGAGGCTCTCTTTGGAAACTATTTGGAAACTTTGGTGAGTTCAAAATGCTGTAGCCAAGGTGATGACTAGGGCCGATGACAGTGATCATATAACTCCTTTGTTGAAAAGCTTCATTGGCTTCTTGTTCACTGCCAGACACAATTCAAAGAGTAGTATATGACCTACAGAGTCCTATACTACTCCAGCTTAGTTGAAAGACTGCATCTGTCTATATGAACCTATCCAAATGTTAAAATACAGCTGACTCTCTATATCTACATCCACAGATTCAACCATCATTGAGTGGAACACACACACACACCTCTCTCTCTCTCTCTCTATCTGTTGTTGTTTATTCGTTCAGTTGCTTCCAACTATTCGTGACCTCATGGACCAGCCCATGCCAGAGCTCCCTGTCAGCTGTCACCACCCCTAGCTCCTTCAGAGTCAAGCCAGTCACTTCAGCAATACCATCCATCCATCTTACATTTGTCTGTCTGTCTGTCTGTCTGTCTGTCTGTCTGTCTGTCTGTCTATCTATCTATCTATCTATCTATCTATCTATCTATCTATCTAAAATCTCCACACCTTTGGAAGGCCTGAAAAATCAGAATCATGCCCTTTTCTTATTGCCATCTGGGGCAGGATAATACAATTGGTGTAGCTGGTGAAAAACTTGCAGACACTCATTCCTAAGGAGAAGAGGAAAGAGGAACAGCTGTTTCATTGCATTCATTTCCTCTTAAACACTTCACTATGGTGATAACAATGATCAATATCCCCCTTTCAGTTGCCTGCTGTGTGTAGCTTTTTGTGTTTTGAGTGTTGCCAGGTCAGCCTTCTTTGGTGAAAAGCAGCTGGAGGCTTGAATTCTGGGTGGTAGCAAGAGAGGAAGGACAATGTTTATCCCATCACCATTTTAAGATTATGCATGTCATTAGTCTGGAGCATAAAGCACTATCTTGCCTTAGTGATGCTAGTGATCATATGAGACATTTAAAAATACATTTCTAAGTCAGATATTTATGTTTTATCTTTTTTACATGGTGGAAGCAATTCTTGAATTTTAGAAGGAAAGAAATAAACAATAGATGTGCACCACATCTCTCTCACATTTGTCTTGTGCTTCAATAACTATAGAGAAGACAACCACATTCATAGTCATCTGTCCACACATAAACTAAGAGGATGTAGCCAGTTGGGTACTTGCAACATAGAATGGAAGCTTGAAATGCACCATAATATCAGTTCTCAACACTCAACTAGGTTTTATATTACTAAAGTGTTAATTTTCATGGACCTAGGTAAGCTATTGAAAGGCTGTCATGCTTCTGCTAGTGTTTATATTGCTGTTTTTAAATCTTTTCTGGTTTATGATAAAGCAAACCTATCATAGGATATTTCTGAAATCATTATTTAATTCTTGAACAGTAATACTTATAGTTCAACTATTTGTGACAGTTTAGATTTCCTGAAAATTTAGCTCACTTTACTAGACTAGAAGTCAGTTGGTTTGAAACAGAAAGGCTTGTGGAGTATAAGGACCTTATAAGGACTCCCTATGAACCGAGCTCTAAGATCTGCCAGGGAGGCCCTTCTCTTGGTCCCGCCTCTGTCTCAAGCGCAATTGGTGGGGACGAGGGAGAGGGCTTTCTCGGTGGTGGCCCCCTGACTCTGGAATGCCCTCCCCAGGGAACTTAGGCAAGGCTCCATACTACAGCACTTTCGGGAAGAGCTAAAAACTTGGAACTTTCTGCAGGCTTTTGAAAATGCTTAAGATTGTAGCCATACCACTATCTTTAGCCACAGAAGCTAGATTGTATGGATCTTTTAATTAATAACTATTGCCATATTTTATTGATTTTATTGCTCTTGTTAATGTTATATGTTTGGTTTGAAATGTGTTATTAGTTTTAATGTTGTTATGCGATCCATGGGGGGAAGCCACGTGTACCACGCATGCTCCCGCTTCCCCCATGTGGTTGTCCTCATTTGGATCCAGCGATGCGGGGTGTGGGGCGCAATTCCCCATGCCCTTCTATGAACTGGAGTGCCATTGGCTATCCGATGGGTTAGTAGGTAAATTTAATAACTGGAAATATTTGTTTGTTTGTTCTTCAATTTTTCTTCTGCCACTCAGGAAGACATACACCGAAATAAAATGCAGTTGGTACTCATCATCCACAGATTCCAAATCCATGGATTCTACCTTCTATGGTTTAAAAATATCACCCCTTAAAAATCCAAACAAGTAAACATTGACTTTACAATTTTATATGAGAGATTCTATTTTATTATGCCACTGTAAATTATGGGACATAAAAATCCATGGATTTTGGTATCCACTGTCTAATGACATAGGAGACATTATGCACCACTGCCTGCCATAGAAGGAAAATTAATTCTAATTTAAAATTAAGAGAATAAATAAACACACACACACCTCAGTCTGGGCAGAACAAAAAGAACTCAATCTTGCCATCATGTTTCCATCAAGAGAACAGTTGGTATTGCAATTATGTCTTTCAAAAGGAAATTAAATGACAAATCTGAAAAAAGAAAAGACCACAAGAGGATAATTCGGGAAACATTGGATGACAACAATTTGAAAACAGGAACACGTAGATTCCCATAAATGAGCATGAGAAAGAAAGATGGCAACTCCACAATGCATTCCACACTTTTGTTTTATTTATAGCCCCATGTGAGCGTATTTAAGCACAGTGAAAGAAGAAAATCATGTGAACCCTGCACCTCATCTGGGATATTTGGTTTGTGTGAAAAGCAATGGGTCTTTTCCTGTATTCTGACTGATGGACAGAAGAATCAATTGCTCTTCAGATCCACTGATTCATATGTGACCAACATGACAATGGAGGGTATGGATCAGACTCAAGTGCTCCCTTCCTTGAGTGTTGAGTGGCCAAATTGGGTTTATTATACAAAAGCCCCAGTATAGGCTATAATATTGTGCCAAATCTGGTATCAATGGAGCAACATCATCTGATCTTGCCAATGGCTTGCTTAGATTAGCTGTGAATTTGTCATCCAGCTCTGACTCATGATGGCAGCTGCCTGAAAAGTTGCATCCTTTGTACAACCATTTCTGGCATTCATTAATAGGAACCAAGTGAGCTGGCCTTTCCCATCTTGGCTGGCAGTCTCTTGTATGAAGAATTTCTACTGCTGCAATCTAAAGCACGTAAACACTGGGTGGGGAAGCCCACCCAAACACTTTTTACTCAAACTAAAGTCCAGATGATTGTCAGATATCTACTAATTTCAAGGGTGCATATGTAATATCATTTCATGAAACAGCTTGAGACACTGCAGGATCTGAGAATGAATACATTGATCACAAATGTTGATAATAAATGGCAGCCTATGTCAACAGGCTTGTCAAGTGGTATCTCTATGGAGATCTGCGTAAAGAATACAGAAAAGGACCCCTTCATTGGTGGTCAGACTATGCCAAATGGGTTACTATCTTTTCTTTTTCATCTTCTTCCCATGATTTTCTTTTAGTTTAGAAAGGCAGGGAATCAGTATTGTTGACAAACATGACTAATAGGTTGCACATTGCAGCACAGCACTAAAGTTTGGAGGAACAATGAGAACCTTCAGAAATTACAACTGGAAACACTGTTTTTCTTGGCAATGGGCCTAACATCTATTCTCAGCCTGGTATAAATCAAAAGGCGCTCTCTGAAGTCAGCAGAGTAAACCAGTGTCAAACCACTTATGGTACAAGTTGGAGTATTGTTGAATATATATATGGGGAGAAAGGAGAGGGAGAGGGAGAACATCCTTTTTCAATTTGAACTATACAGATACTGTCATGAGGACATATGGCATTGATTCTCAAACTCTCTACCTAACTCGTACTTAAGATTGCTCTCCTAGAACTGGAAAAAGAAAGGGCAGAACAAAGCCTTGTGACTCAATTCTGAAACGTTTTGGAGACATTATTCTATGTAAATATATGTTACCCCGTAATATATATGTATTTTATCCAATATAATCTCAAAATTAAACTGGTTAGTCACTAGGGTGTGGACTTTGGGGTGACTTTAGAAGTTCATAATGTTTACATAGACTGCATGAAAAATATATACAAACAGCACAGTAATGCCATGGTGAGGTGTGGTATGTAGACATCAGTCATTCCCAAACTCTATTCCTCCAGTTTTGAATGTCAACTTCCAGATTTCCTGATTGTTGGCCACCTGGCTGGGGTTTTTGTAAGCTGAAGTCTGAAACAGTTGAAGGATCAAAGTTTGGAAATCACTGATTAAATTAACATGGAGTCATACTGCTTTGAGTGTTAGATGGGTTACCAGAATTCAAACCTTTGCTCAGCCATGGAAACCCTGAGTCAGAAAGTGGTCTTGGATAAGTTACATTCTGTCCTTTTTTAAAATTAATATTTTAGAGAATTTCACAATTCTACCTTTGCATTTCCTGCATGTTTTAGAGAGAGGTGGGAGGGGGTAAGTGACTTTTCTGGGATTTTCTGGGGTTTTTATCCCCTTGAAGGCAAGAAGGAAAGAATTAGGCCATTTCCAAGGTGGCATGGCTGAAAGGCTTGAGTTGGGCATCTTTTTTACAGAAGGGCTTTTAAAGAATATGAGGAAGAGCTTTTGGATGGTGGGATATTAACTGTATAAAATCCTTACATGATCTTTGGGAGACTTGGTGGATGCTGGAAAATTTAATTTCACCTTCTTTTTATTGTGCCAGTTTTTCTTAATGAACATTCATGGGGAGGAATAAAAAGAATTCAAATTTATAGGAAAAACAAACACCATTCGTGGGTTTTTTTAAATTTAAAAAGCAACAAAATGCAGTTGCAATACCAACATAAATTGGCAATAAAAAGGAAACAGATCCTCAAATAATGAGAGCAAAACATATTTGTATTAAATATATGCTTCTATGTGTTGTCAAAGCCTTTCATGACCAGAATCAGTAGGTTTCTGTGAGTTTTCTGGGTTGTATGGCCATGTTCCAGAAGCATTCTCTCCTGATGTTTCACCCACATCTATGGCAGGCATCCTCAGAGGTTGTGAGGTCTGCAGGAAACTAGGCAAGTGAGGTTTATATATCTGTAGAATGTCCACCCTGGACATTCCACAGATATATAAACCTCACTTGCCTAGTTTCTAGCAGACCTCACAACCTCTGAGGATTTGTGTTTGTGTGTGTGTGTGTGTGTACCATGAGTGACTTGAGAAACTGCAAGTTGCTTCTGATGTGAGAGAATTGGCCTTCTGCAGGGATGTTGCTCAGGAGATGCCTGGATGTTTTACCATCCTTTGGGAAGCTACTCTCATGTCTCTGCATGGGAAGCTGAAGCTGACAGATGGGGGCTCACCCTACTCCCTGGATTAGAACTGCTGACCTTTCAGTCAGCAGTCCTACCAGCACAAAGATTTAACCCGTTGTGCCAAGGGGATACCTGCCATAGATGTGGATGAAACATCAGGAGAGAATGCTTCTGGAACATGTCCATACAGCCCTGAAAACTCAGAGCAACCCATATCCTTCTATATTGCTTAGATTCAGATTTTCTGTGATATCACCTGATATGAAATTGGTCATTTTTTAAGATCCTAAAAGGATGGATTTTTACCAGTTTTACCACCATCACAGGAACATTACATGGGTATATGGGAGAAAGCTTCCTATGTTCCTTCCCATGGGAAGTTAGAGTAGCCCATCTCTACCTGAGTTAGTGGGTAAAGATGTTTTGGGTTTACAAAAACATCTTTGTTTGACTTTGACTGTTAACTTTTAATTTGGCACATTGTGTATTTGTATCACCGCCGCCGCCACTGCCACAACATTTAACTGTCTGTTAAACTGTTTTAAATCTGAGTTTTTCAAAATATTGTAACGATAATCGTAATTGGAACTTTGGAAGACAATCAAAGTATTTTGTGAAAAAATGGAAGCATGCAACATGATGTCCCAATGAATTATGGCAGCCACAAAATGCAAACTTTTTTTAAAAAAACCTATCCATCTATGCCAGTTTAGAAATGATTTATGTGATTTCAGTGCACATGTATTACAGCACACCGGGGTTCACTGCTAAGCACCTGACCTGAAGGCCTTCTCAACATGTTGTTCAGGCATAGTCAGTGTGCAGTTCCAAGACTCTTGCTTGCCCTTTCTTAGGGATAATAATATTTTAAAAGACCTTCAGTCTAAGGATGTCTGTAAATAGAGGATCATTCTCTGTAAATAATTCTGCTCTGGGATGATGGATATCTAATTTTGAGTCCAAAGAACTACTTGAATGGGACTTAGCTGCATTCCTTTCCATAGAACACCACCAGTAGCACATGTTCTATTGGTTGGGCTGCAGCAATAGAAAGAAAGGACTGGCCTGCCACACAGAAGCTAGGTTTCTAAATAAGTGTGGGTTTTTTTTGGTTTCGTTTTCATACACAGATGTTTCATCAACATCAAAGGGAAACAGGAAAAGAAATTCAGCAGAATGTCTTCTTCCTTCCTCATTCTCTTTTGTAAAATATTTGGCAGAACACTCTGAACCCAGTGGATGGGGTCTTTGGGACAAGCAGGTGCTTTCAAAAGAGCAAAGAGTCAGATTGACAGATGCTCATCTTGTCTTCCTTCCGGTTTGGACAACAAGACCAAACAGTTTTCTCTTGGTTTTTATCTCTTCCATTTACCTTACATTTTCACAGTCCATCCAGATGTTCAAACTATCGGGGGGATAGGATTCAGCACCTCTGGATTGCTGTTAAAATAGGTATAAAATCCACAGTGAGTTAACCACAGTAATGACATGAAAGCCATTATGGCCACAATCTTATAATTAAACCTACACAGAGCAAACCTATTCATTCAATGGGGTTTACCTGTGTGTTGGTTCACCATTCAATTGAGTTAGTAGGTGTACTTTATTTGGAACTAGCTACTATGTTTTAGGCCTGTGTGTGTGGCTTTGCTCTTCCAGAAAAATGTTGGGACTGTCTCTGGAAAACAAAAGAGTGGAAGTGATACTTTAAAATGAAATAAAACATCTTACTAGAGTCCTACGCTGGATCCACACTGCCATATAATCCAGTATTCAATCCATCTGCTTTGAACTGGATGATATGAGTTTACAGTGCCATATAATCCAATTCAAAGCAGATTATCTGGGATCAGAGTGCAAACATAGGATGAAGAGCATCAAAGAAATAAATAAATAAAATAAATAAAGGTCTTCTTACAAAATTCCTCTGATCTTTCCATTCCTTCCTACAGAACCAAGGATTAAGGATGGGAAGAAAACTTTAAAATATTGGGGAAATCATTGAAAAATGATTTTTTTGAATGTTTGAAACTCTTCCAAGAGAAAACCTAGGTGACTGAGAATCTTCAAAGTTTATGATTTATTCATACAGGGCTTTTCTCTTTTTGGTGGGATCAAGAAACTATGTTTCCTACTCAGCAAACAGCATGTTGTGTGCAGAAAATATTTCTCTGCAGAAATTTCCTGCATAGCAAACAAATTTCCTTCATTGAAAACAGCATGTTTTTCTGAAGGCAATGCTGCTTTCTCTTATTCTGTGTCCCTTTCTCTGATTTACATAGAAAATGTCAGATTTTCTGTGCAGAAAACAGGTTTCCTGTACATAAAACCTCTCATTTTCTATGCAAAAGAGTACACAGAATAAGTCCAGCAATGCAAGTAGTCTCTGAAACGTTTTTTACAATGATATTGACAGAGATATACATCCATGATAATTGTAGCAGAACAATAATTAGATCAACCAATGTAGGAAAATATTTTATATTCAATCATCTACCCTAACTGTGTGTTTTAATAGGCAGGAGATCGCCACAGGGTCTCAAAGAGTTTTACATTAACTTTTGGCACAGAAATGGGAAAAGTTGAAGCTATGATCATCTATATGCCTAATATGTACAGGCAGTCCTGGAGTTACAAACATCCAACTTACAAATGACTTGTAGTTAAGAACGGGGGAGGCAACAAGAAGTGAGAGAAATCTACCGATTGGAAGAGAAATTTACTCCTGAAAGTGTTATTGTGGGAAAAAAGGCTTGTTTCTATAACAAACCATTTTTTTTCAAAAGCTAGTTATTACAGGGACAGAAACTGAGGTGAAATCTTCTGAACAAGGGCACAGGAAGCAAAACAAGCACCGCATGGGTGTTCACCCTTCCCTATGCTATCCAAGGAGAAGGAAGAAATAGTTCCTTGTCCATATTTGAAATAGTTGCTGGTAGTAAGATATATTGGACTGAACAAAACTTTAAGACAGTGGTTCCCAACCTTTGGTCTTCTGGACTTCAGCTCCTACAATTCTTAACAGCTGGTAAGATGGTTGGAATTTCTGAGAATTGAAGTTCAAAACACCTGGAGGACCAAAGTTTGGGAACCACTGCTTTAAGAAGAAACACTCTTGCTGATACCAGCCAATCTTTAGGGTACTTGTCTCCATTAGTGTACATCTGCTATTGTTGGAAAGAGGGAATAGCATGAACTTAAATCCTCTGTGTATTTAAATGTAAGTTTATGCATCGGGATTTTGTCAGGAAGTGTATAGTTAAGGTTGGAACTCAGATACTGTTTGGAATGAATGCCATAAACCTAGCAAGTTCAGGATTCAGTGAAGTCACTAGGAGTTCAGCTCACAAAGGATTTGCAGGATCAAACTTTATTCCTGATCTTGCTGAATGTTTTATATGTTAACTTTATCCTGTGGACCACTGGAAGAAATGTGTGAACATGGAGATAAGCCAGAGGTCTTTGCCAGAGCATCACTTAGCTTCTCTGAACATCTGCTTGGCTGGAGAAATGGGCTGCTGTTTGAAAACCTTTGTGGGATGTCTTCATTTCCTTGGAAAGGCTCTACTCAAAAAGGTAGCTTGGAACATTTACTGTAGTCTGGAGGATAATACAACCAAGTAACTTTCCCCAGCATTGTAGTTAGCTTTAGAATCAAAGAACATAGCATTGGAAGAGACTGCAATGGCCATCCAGTCCAACCCCGTTATGAAGGACCACACAATCAAGGCACCTCGGACAAATAGACATCCAGTTACCCATACTCACAGGCAGCATATTCTACTGTCAAATAGCTCTTACTATAAGAAGTTCCTCCTAATGTTTAGGTAGTCTTCCAGCCAGAAGGGGGTGCTACACAGACCTCATCAGATGTGTAATAAATAACCAAACCTGCAGCTCATGAGAGAAGTAAACAACATCTGTAACATACTTCAGAAAGTTCCGTAACACTATCTGGGTTTTCTTAAATGATTAATGTCCTGTTGAAACAGATGCTTCCTGGACTTTGATTCAAGTGGCCACTGGCAACTTTGCAGGCCCATGATCAAAAATGTGTGGTGGGACTTCAGGGTACACTGGGAAAAATCATGCTTAAATGAGATTTGTTACTTATTGCACAATATGAGAAAAATCAAATTAAACCTTAATACAAAAAATTTAAGAGAGCCAGTCAATTGTCAATCATTCCATTGTGTTTGTTGGCCAAAGCC
The DNA here is from genome assembly GCF_037176765.1 of Anolis sagrei. Taxonomy (NCBI): domain Eukaryota; kingdom Metazoa; phylum Chordata; class Lepidosauria; order Squamata; family Anolidae; genus Anolis; species Anolis sagrei. The sequence continues at coordinate 21,277,997 of NC_090024.1, read as the reverse complement.
ATGGATATTCTAGAGTTCCGTGGGATTCTGGGCCCAGTTCTTATTTAGCAATTGGACAGAATCTTTCCACATGTGTTTCCTTGCATCTATGCACATAAAACAGTTAGACCTCTTCCCTTTCTGCTTCAAGAGCTCAACATGTGAGAAAGGAGTTAGAATATTATTGGATAGTCTCATTACTTTTTCCATTCTAAGTTTCACTCTTTGATGTTTTGTGGTTATGTAATTACAATTGAGCTCACAGTCTTTGTAATATGGTAATATATATGTCCTACTTTTTTTTGTCATGTCAGGAGCGTCCTGTTGTGAGAGAATTGGCCGTCTGCAAGGATGTTGCCCAGGGGATGCCTGGATGATTTTTGATTTTTGATTATCCTTGTGGGAGGCCTCTCTCATGTCCCCGCATGAGGAGCTGGAGCTGATAGAGGGAGCTCATCTGCCTCTCCCCGGATTCGAACCTGCGACCTGTCGGTCTTCAGTCCTGCCGGCACAGGGGTTTAACCCACTGCGCCACCGGGGGCTCCTACTGTTGTATGTCCTACTGTATGCAAGTTATGATCAGCATGTATTAGACAGCATAAAGTGAGAGCAAGGACTGTCGAAGGTGACTTGTGATTGAAAGAGAGAGGCCACTAATTATGAAAGACAATTAAGCCAGTTAGTATAGTATAAATTAGTTGAGTTAGAGAAGGCACATTGGATAGTACAGTCGGGTCTACACAGGATAGTTTAGTCAGGACAGTGTGGTATGTGATATGATTGTGATAAGGAAGTTAGAAGAACTAAGGGCCCTATCACAGTACACCGTCATAGCATTATTATTCTACTTTAACTGCCATAAGAGTATCCTAAGGAATTTTGGGTTTTGTAGTTTGGTGAGGTACAAGAACTCTGTAACTGAGAATTCTAAATGTACCACCTTAACTAGAAATCCCCAGGATTCCATGCAATGTCGTCATGACAGTAGAATAATAGTGTTATAACAGTATAGTGTGACAGAGCCCTAAGTAACTGTAGCAACTAAACTACATTTTCTTTGTGCTTCACTACCATAAGTAATCATGAACTGTTTCATAAAATGTAGTGTAGTAAGTTCCTTTAATAACAGACACACATCTTCTGGCTTGCTATATTGTTATTAGGTTGTTTTCAGTCAGAAGAGACAACACTGGGACAGATAAGGGAAAAATTATTGAAGTTGTGCTTGACATTATCATCATTATAGACAAATACAAAACCAACCCTAAAAGCATAGAGAAAAGTGTATGATGGGCAGTTTATCAAATCCAATATAAACACAAATAAAACATTAAATATCAATTAGAAACATGTTTTCCATTTTCTGCTTTTCCATCTCTCTGATTTGCCCTGCCTCCTCTTTGAGGCACAGATGTTTCCTACATCCTAGTTTGGCCCCTACCTCTTACACCTGCTTCCTCCTCCAGTTTCTGTCAACAAAACTTCTCACCGACACTATAGTAACTTGGCATGAAGTGAATAAGTTGTGAAAACAAGGTCTGGTACTTCACCCCAATGGAACAAGTTCTGAGGACAGGGTCTGGTACTTAATCCTGATGGAACTCGCTCCCACATAGCACCACAAGGTCACCGCATTCCCAGAGGAGTTTTGCACTGCATTCTAATCAAAATGCTGAGGAGCAGGCCTTTCGCCTTCCCTGTTCAGAGAAAATAAGAATATACAACATTGATATTTTCTTTATCAGTGTCTACATTAACCTACATGTACCCAGTTTTCTTCTCTAGGCAAGTTTGCTTGGCAAATTTAACCTTTGACCAAAATGTTCTTGTCCAATGTCTCCTGGTACTATATTCCATAACTCCTGTAGGTCTCTGTCTACAAAATACAGTCAATAGAGTCAGTTTGTTGTTTATTTATTCAGTTGCTTCCAACTCTTCATGATTTCATGGATCATCCCACACCAGAGCTTCCTGTTGGCTGTTGCCACCCCCGGCTCCTTCAGTCAGGTTGAGTCAGTCACTTCAAGGATAACATCCGTCCATCTTGCCCTTGGTCGGCCCCTCTTCCTTTTTCCTTCCATTTTTCTCAGCATCATCATCTTCTCCAAGTTTTCCTGTCTTCTCATTATGTGGCCAAAGTACTTCATCCTTGTCTCTAATATCCTTCCCTCCAGTGAACAGTCAGGCTCTATTTTTTGGAGTATGGACTGGTTTGATCTTTTTCCAGTCCAAGGCACTCTCAGAATTTTCCTCCAATGTCTATCTTCCTTCGCGCAGCCTTCCTTGTGGTCCAACTCTTGCATCCATATGTTACTATGGGGAATGCCACTGCATTAACTATCCAGATCGTTGTTGCCAGTGTGATGTCTCTATTCTTAACTATTTTATCAAGACTTGTAATTGCTCTCCTCCTAAGAAGTAATCAGCTTCTGATTTCTTGGCTGCAGTCCATGCCTGCAGTAATCTTCACTTGTTTATTTTTTAGTGTTTAACTGCAACCAAGCTTTTGCACTTTAAGTACAACAGTCAATACAACAGTCAAACATATGTGGATGATGCTGTGCCACTAACCCTAACCCTAAAATAGAAAAGACTTGGAGTGACTGTTGAGGAAAGTTAAGGAAGAAGGTGCAAAGGCTACCCTATATCCTCATGTATAAATTTAGATATTATAGTTAAAAAATCAAACCTGGGTTGACTTATCCACTGGTCAATGCGAGTGCTGTATCTTAACTCTCATAAGGAGCCATCTCCTTCTTTGAGTAGAGTATTAAAGGGCAAAAGTATAGTGCATCCTGAAAGATCCTTAAAGAAGCACATACCCAATCTATTCTTTCTGCTATAGCAACGTTTCTGGCCTTGTCAAATGTCTGGGTATGGAAATGTGGCAGCGATGGAGGCCAGGGGTGTCTGGTCCCCTGAAATGGCATTGATACTCTCTCCTCTCCATGGAATGGCACTTGACTTAGCTACAGTCTTATCAAAATCCATATTTTGGCCCCCAAATTGGCTCTCGGCGTATACATAAGGTTGACTTAAACTTGAGTATTTATGGTAGACTATAGGTGAACATTAAGAAGAACAGGAGGCTCATGTTTTCCCATTCTTGGCTTAATTAGAAATGTCAATGTTAATCCTGGGATTGAATCCTGCAATGTATACACCCTACTATATAGATGTGGGACTTTTCTGGATATGATGCTTCCAGATCTGTATCTGTTGGTTCTCATTAGTGAACAATGTGGCTCTTGCTCTTTCATTCTGTAAAGACAAGCAGGATGTTGGTGGGGAAATAACCCTAGTCTGGATTAGACAAGAAATTCGGCCTCTTTCAAACTATTGTCTCGCAATCATCTTTGCTTAGAACAGCTGCTTGCAATTATTTTGGGCACTACTAAATTAGGAGTCTGGGCATCAGTACTTAATTAAGAGTAATTTGGGAAAGAATAATCCTAGTCGTACTTACAAATAATTGTGCCTATTTTTTCCCTAATTAGAGTCTTTTTTCTTTGTTAGAGCAATCCATTACTTGAAAATTATGGTCAGTGCCAAAAAAAGAAAGAAGTAAATTTGTCTTTATGCCTAAAGATTTTGGCATTCCCTCCCCTAACTATCATGTTGTTTAAACCAAGTGAAATAATGTTGTTTCAGCTCTTTGGCACTTTGCCCATTGTGACACACTGGCAAATGTTTCAAAATTTCACAATTAAGCTAAAAAGTGTGCTTTGCTGAATACAAATCATATATGGCTGGGCAGCATACACCAAAGTGATGCATTGAGTTCTGAGTTCATTTTTTTTAATTTGAAAAAAATGGATTTTGTATTATATCATTACCTGCACTTCTTCCCATTCCCCAGACAGTGTTTTGCAAAACTACTTTTCAGTTAAGGCACACAGCCATAATAGCAAAATAAGAGATGTTGACAGTGTTTCCTTCCATAGTCAGCCAAAAAGACTTCAGTACCTTTGGAAGTTCATTATTTGTGTTTCCCTAAAATAATTTTTTAAACTCTTCTCTTAAATAAGTAATAAGTGATATTCTACATTGCCTTTTTAGTTACAGAGAAATAAGTATGGATGCATTCACACATGCATTTGATGTTAATTGATATTATTGTCATGGCTGGTCCTGAAAAGGTCCATTCATTTGTTTGTTTGCAGGCTGCAAGTTGCTTCTAGTGTGAGAGCATCAGCCATCTACAAAGAAGTTGCCCAGATGTGTTACGATTCTCTGGGGAGCCTTCTCTCAGGTCCCCCTGGGGATCACAACCAGACATTGAAGACATCTGCCCTTGTGTTTTGCTACTCTGCTGCTGAATAAAAGGTAAAGGTTGTCCCCTGACATTAAGTCCAGTCATGTCTGACTCTGGGATGTGGTGCTCATCTCCATTTCTAAGCCGAAGAGCCAGCGTTGTCCATAGACACCTCCAAGGTCATGTGGCCAGCATGACCGCACGGAGCGCCGTTACCTTCCCGCCGGAGCGGTACCTATTGATTTACTCACATTTGCATGTTTTCGAACTGCTAGGTTGGCAGAAGCTAGGGCTGACAGCGGAAGCTCACGCCGCTCCCTGGAATTGAACCTGCGACCTTTTGGTCAACAAGCTCAGCAGCTCAGTGCTTTAACCCACTGCGCCACCGGGGGGCCCTGCTGCTGAATATGCATGCTCAATGTCAAATATATCTCACCATGTTCAAATAATGGATGTGGCTCTTAATGAGACATGCTGCATTATCACAGGAAGTCTATGCCCAACACAGCTGGAGAAATTGTACTGCTTAGCCAGTATTGCACGACCTGACATCTGCCAGAAAGCAGAAGCTTGTAATGAAAGGACCAAAGCACTGACATCTCTGGCTGATCCTCTGTTCAGATATCAGCCAGCAAACCAATGCCTTAAATCAAGAAATAACTTCCTAATATATACAGAGATAGTCACAGGAACACTTCAGCAAGTGAGAGTCCAAAAGTGGCAAGCAAAAACTCAGAACCTCAATCAGTGGCTGATACCAGATGAGAGACTCCCTCCTGGGCACACAGAAGATTGGACGATCTGGAAGGCACTGAACAGGCTGTGCTCTGACACCATGAGATGCAGAACCAACCTTAAGAAATGGGGCAACAGAGTGGAGTCCATGGCATGTGAGTATGGAGAAGAGCAAATCACAGACCACTAACTACAATGGAACCTGAGCCCTGCCACATGCACAATGGAGGACCTTCTCACAGCAACTCCAGAGGCACTCCAAGTGGCCAGCTTCTGGTCAAAGGACATTTAGCATAAAGCCAAGTTTTTTTTAACTTTGTGCTTTTAACTACATTATTACTGCACCCTCAATTTGCTTTTGACACTATAAATAAATACCATTTTAACTGCTATGACACAATGCTATGGAATTGTGAGAGTTGTAGTTTGGTGAGGCACCAGAACGTTTTGGGTATACATACAATTGGCAGCTCTATGACACAGGTCCACTGTGCTAACTGGGAACTCTAGGAATAAAGATGGAAGCTACTTTGCTGCAAACTCTTGCATATTGCCCCGTTCTGCATCATCTGAAATTCATCAAATTCAAATTTTAATTCAGTGATGATAATGTTCACTTCTTAATGTTTTGAAAGTCTCATGAAAAGTGGCAAAGTCTAAGGGTCAGAGATGCTGTATTCTTTACATCTTCAAGTCAACTGACACATTCAAAAAATGGTATATCCAAGAACTTTGCCCAGTCTGCCTTCAATTCTCTTTTGAAGTTTTGCTAATATTGTACAGTACTAGGTTCTTCTAAAAAAACAAACAAAACTTTCCTCGACTTCAGCCACATTCGACCTTGTTTGATCTTTGGCAGATGCTGTTTGTAATCCCGTTGCCATTTTATGGCTGTGCTGACTCAGTAAAGATAAGATAGGGAGTTCTGTTTCAGGAAGAAAACACTCAGTAATAAATCACTATTGAGGTGTTACTAACCTCCTTCACATGTTTCTGCTTTGAAGATATATAATGTTATTTTTTAGCCTTTTAAAAGCTCTTATTAGACTAGATTTTTTAAAAAGTTGGCAAAGAGCTTATGTAATTCAAGTTTGACATTACAAAACATCGTCTCTCGGAGTTCGGAGTTTAAATCCCAGCAGATTTTCACATAAAGCTCAACTGCATACAGTGGGTCTTGTGGAATTTCTTCAGATTCAGCCATCTTTGTTAAAATGTTTTTGGGCTTATGGGATAGCTCATAATTAATCTGTGTTATCCAGCCTCACACATCATGATATATTTGCCCTGGTCCAACTGGTCTTCCTTGTGAGTGTCAAATACTCATTAAATGGGTATTATCAAGTTCTAGGATTCTTTATTGGAAGTAGAACCTGAGATATAAAACAATTTAACAGAGCAATTACAACAATGGTAGCAGTGGTAGCTGTAGCTGTGACAACACCAAAAGTTTGCAAAGGAGAAAAATCCTGGTGAAAAATCAGAAGAAACAAATACAGTACTCAAATAGCAAACCTTACTGAGATGAAGGACTTCTGTCCCATGAATATCACAGAGTCACACTGGAGGACCTGGAGACTTCTTGGAGAGAACATACTTTGTAGAACATGGATAAATGAAACCACAGATACTAGGCCTGGGTAACAACAGAAAAATTTGTTTCTAAACTCGCTTCGTTTTTAGGGGTCCATCGCGTTTCGTTTTTTTTAAGAATTCCAAAATTTTGCTTTTAAAAATGTCGAAATTTACAAAATTTCGTAAAATTACGAATCGATTCGTTAATGGCGGACGCGATTGTGCAATACGCTAAAAAAACCTCCAAATGGGACAGGGGGAACTTCTGAAGCTTCCCTCTCCCTCTGTTGTTGACTGTTGGTGTGATAAAACAAACAACAACTATAAAACTTGCACCAGACATGCGAAAATAATTACGAAATAATTTCGAAATAATTACGAAATAATAACGAAATAATTACGAAATAAATTGAAAAAATTGTTTCGAATCTAATTTACTCCTCACACTATTCCTGCATGGCTCAATATTGGATCGTAAGCTAATTTAAATACGAATTAATAACGAATTACGAAATTAACGAACGAAACCGCCCAAGCCTAACAGATATCAGTCCTGTGGATATGAAGATCATACTACAGTATATTGCTTTTTTGCCCATAAACCAGTTGCATCTTATCACCTCATCACACTACAGAAAAAATGAACTTAAAATCCGGTTTCTGCCTCCTGCAGAATTCTGGAATTTGTAGTTTTGTGAGGCTGTTAAAGGCTCCTTCCTAAACTACAAACTCCAGAATTCTGCAGGAGGCAGAAACCAGATTTTAAGTGAACCTTTTCCCTAATGTGAATCTGCATTCTAGGGGGTTTAAATTTTAATGTCCCATTCAACATTTGCATTAATTTATATTTTTTGTCTATTATCCCTCATGGTCTTATGGCTAATACAACTAGCTAAATTAGCAGTGTTTCCCACCAGCCCAGTCCTTTAAATTGGTGGTATAAGGAAATGAAGAAATGCCAGATGGCAAACACTCTCCACTTGTTCCTGATAAACAAGAAGAACCCAATGTGTTACTAAGGCTCACCAATGAGATAGTGAAGACCCACAGGAGGAAATACAGAGTTGCAACTCAGGCTGGATCTATACTGCCATATAATCCAGATTACCAAATCATATAATCTAGATTAACTGCTTTGAACTGGATTATATCTGTCCACACAGCTCTATAATCCAGGTCAAAGCAGATTATCTGGATTTTATATGGCAGTGTAGATGGGACCTCAATCAATCAGGTAGACCTTTAAAAAAAAACAACCCCCCAAATGTCTCTCTGACCTTGCAAACCTGGAAGAAGTGCAAAATCCATCCACATGGGCTGAATTAGACAAGATGTCCATAAATGAAATAGAGGAATGGCAAAGAACTGCAGCAGAGGAAATTGAATTTTTACACAAAACCAAAACTTGGACACTCACAGAAGGTCTAGAAGGAAAAATTCTGTTAGATGTAAATGGATTTTTAAGATCAAATATGATGCTCAAGGACAAATTCAGAGATACAAAGCTAGATTAGTTGCCAAAGAATACTCACAAGAGTTTGGAGAAGATTATGATCAGACTTTAGATGAAACACACTCCAATAAGAATGCTCTTCAATATTTCTGCCACTAAGAAAGATCTACGTTGAGCATGGAAAACTATCTGACGATATTTATAATGAACAACTTCCAGACTTTGAAGACAAAAATAACACATAAGCAAACTTCAAAAGAGTGTTTATGGATTAAAATGAGTTGCCAAAGTGTGGAATGAAATGTTGAATAAGATGTTTCTTGAGAAGAGTTTTACTCAAGAAAAGGCTGATATTTGCCTGTACTCAAGATACAAGGACAGCACATGAACATTTATTTTGACCTATACTGATGACCTAATTGTTTGTTGTGAAGAAAGAGAAGATAGCAGTGAACATACAACATTTAATCAAGGCAGTAGAAGTGAAATTCCCAGGAGATATCACATATTATCTTGGAATACAAGCTGAAAGACAAGAAGTTTTCTTCTTAACCAAAAGCAACCAACATTAGAACTGCTGAAGCATCTTGGATTAACCAAGACACACTCCTCAAACACTCCTGTCGAGATCAACTACTGGAAGCACATGGTAGAAAATAATTATTACCAGACTTAAATAAATACAGAGAAGCCATTGGCAAGTTTCTGTAAAGAGGAAAAGTGAAAAGATAATGCTTATCAGTAATTCTTTGGAATTTAAGCAGAAGAACCTGCTCACCACTTCTGAAAGAAACTGCATCCCTGAAACATCTATTGCAAGCAACCAACAACCCAAAATGAACAGGATATATAAGTGCAAATTTGGCCAATGATACCATTGATTGGAAATCTACAAGTGGAAACATGTTCTTTTGTGAAGATGGTAACTTGATTGAAATACACAGAAGCAGAACACCTCCTCTACAGAAGCTGAATATATATCAGCTTCAGAACCATGTTAACAACTAAAGTGGCAAGACATGCTATTATTCAACATTGTATAGAAAAGCCAACCCAAGGATATATCAAGATTTCTCAGACAGAGAAGATCAGGCTGGATTTTCACTGCCCTAGGATCTGATTCCAGATTATTTGCTTGCCTCAGATTATGTGGCAGTGTAGATTCAGATACTCCAGTTCAAAGCAGATAATCTGGGATCAATTCCTGGGATATAGGGCAGTGAAGATCCAGCCTTTGTTTCTCTAAACCAGGGGACCTCAAACTTTTTAAACAGAGGGCCAGGTCACAGTCTTTCAAACTGTTGGAGGGCCGGATTATAATTTGAAAAAAACATGAATGAATTCCTATGCACACTGCACATATCTTATTTGTAGTGCAAAAACACTTAAAAACAATACAATAATTAAAATGAAGAACAATTTTAACAAATATAAACTAATTAGTATCTAAATGGGAAGTGTGGGTCTGCTTTTGGCTAATGAGATAGGATTGTTGTGTGTTTTCAAGTAGTTTTAGACTTAGGTTGACCCTGAGTGAGGGCCGGGTATATGAACTTGGAGGGCTGCATCCGGCCCCCGGGCCATAGTTTGAGGACCCCTGCTCTAAACCATTGGTGCCTTTGCGCCTTAATTATGATTGCTAACTGCTGCAAGCATTCTATCACCTGGCAGATGGAATTCCAGAGGTGGCAGATGGGACCAAAAAAATATTTCAAAACCAGGCCTTCAGATAGGCTTTTTTGACAATACTTGATATCACTGCAAGGATGGCAAGAAACAGCTGTTTCAATATCCCATAATGCTCTTGTATTCCACCAGTGGATAATATAGATGAAAGTTCTCCAATTCAGCATCTTGATAGGGAGTGCTAAGGGAGGAGTCATTGATAATGAGGTCTAAGAAGTCCTGGCTTTTAAGAACTACTTTTAGGATGCTTCAAGTGTGTTTGTGCAAAATAAGGGCATTGCTTTCCTCAATAAGAATTCTGCCCCCCATTAATAAAATTTAGTTCCAAACTTTTAGCATCACAGATAGTGAGACATCTTGACCTTTTACTTTTGCTGTGACCACAGTCTCTTAGTCATTTTGCTTATCATTTTTCTTTAGATATCTAAAATATATTTATAAACACTCAGTTGAATTTGTAGCTTACTGCATTCTTCCAACTCTCCCAATTTTGCAGGGACATTCCAGATTATTCCTTTGCAATTCCACTTTTTCAGCTGCTTTTAGAATGTCCCAGTTCTCTCTCCTTCTACTTTCCTCCTTGATCCTGGTTTGCTTCAATTGTAGCAAACTCAACTCAATTAGCGCAGTGGCATATGAGAGAGGAGATGGGATCAAAAGGGGTCAAAATCATACTCTTCTCAGTAGTTTCTAATAGCTGTTCAGTTCTTCTTCCTTAATGGTATTTGCCACCATGAACATAATAATCTTGCCCATCCCAGTAGGCTAAAACAAAAGTAAACTGCAGCCCCTACTGCTTACATCACTAAACCTTGGCAGGCACATACTTTCTCACCATGAGACAGGAGGTCCTGTTACATCTCCTGCAGCTTCCTTGTTGCCCCTGGAGGCCCAGAGTGCAGACCACAGCTGGCCTGTTTCTCTTCTGTTGTTGCAACAAAATGTGAAACTACAGCAGCCTTCGCAAGTGTTATTTTCAAGATGCTGTTGTTGTGGATACCATGGCTTTTAATTTTTGACAGTTTACACAAATGGGGCAAGCCTCCCTGCTGTGTGTTCCCAGACCAAACTCCGCAAACGCATCTCCTTCTTGTTGATGATGAGCTTGCAAAGAGAGAGTGGGGGGTGAGAGGCCTGGCTGACACATTGCAGGGAAGTTGAAAAAGTCCATTGGCAGCCCCTTGGGACCACAGCTGTTGAATAAACGCTGCTATTAGTGTGGCTCGACAATGACTGGTTTGCCATTAAAAAAACAAAACAAAGCAATTTCACAAGGATGTCTCAGCTTTCACCTTGGTGCTCAAACCATGCATGCAATCTTACCTAATGTAAGACGGAGGCTATTCTGTTCAACAGTCAGTGAACAAAAATAACATAACAGCACCAACCAATCAACTCAACTTTGCTTTAAAGTATAGAATTCAAGCAGCTGAATGAGGTGACAGAAACCTGAGGTGGTGGAATGAATTATGCTATTCCTGGTGGTTGGTCACATTTTTCAGTGCTGTTGTACATGAAAACAAGAACAATTTCATGCCATTTAGTGTTTCACAGATGAAAACAGGAATCACGTCACTCCCTTGTTTCAACTGCCAGACAGCTTGTTTCCAGGCATAATTAAAAATGCTGATTACGACTTGTAAAGCTCTATTTGGCAGATCATTTCATTCTGTATAAGTTGAACCATTCCTGGGACCATCAGGAGAGACCCTCCTCTGTTCTTCCTCTATAATAATGATTGTCCCCTAGACCACACTTGCATGTCTTTTGACCACATCTGCAAAATGTTGATGAGTATAGGATCAAGATAACAGATGCGAAAAGAGACTACTCTACTTTTGTTCCTTTCAGACACAATGGGTTAATTACTCTCTTTAGGAGCTCAGCTGTAGGTCTTTGGTCATGTTGGATGTGGGATTTCCCAGCCAACATGATGCCAGGTACTGGTTGTTTTTTGTTTATCCATTCATTTTATATCCAGTTTTTTATCTCATTAAGGGATCCACCTAGACTACTGGCAAATGGTGGCTGTACATTATGGAATAAATTTAGTTTGCCACCACTTTAACTGTCATGGTTCAATCCTAGGAAAGATTGTAGTTTGGCATAGAAGGCAAAGGACATTGTAAAATAATAGCTCCTGGGTTTCCATAGCATTGAGCCATAGGTAAAGGGAAAGGTTTTCCCCTGACATTAAGTCCAGTCGTGTCCAACTCAGAGGGTTGGGCTCATCTCCATTTCTAAGCTAAAAAGCCAGCATTGTACATAGACACCTCCAAGGTCATGTGGCTGGCATGACTGCATGGAATACCATTACCTTCCCGCCAGAGCAATATCTATTGATCTACTCACATTTGCATGATTTTGAACTGCTAGGTTGGCAGTAGCTGGGGCTAACAGTGGGAGCTCACCCCGCTCTCTGGATTTGAACCACCAACCCTTTGGTCAGCAAGTTTAGCAGCTCAGCAGTTTAACTCGCTATGCCACCAGGGGCTCCAACAATGAACCATATCAGTTAAAATAGTGGTAACTGTATTCATTCCACAGCATTGATGCACTAAAAATAAAAGTTTACACAAAACTATATTATAACAGTGAAGGAACAATTAAACACTCATTCTATTTAATGCACAGAATTAAAAACAGTTTAAAATATTTTCAAATCATAATTTAAAACATGCAGAACAAAAACAGAGCATACTACTTTGAACACTATTCCGCCATATGATTAAAATCAGTCAAAGCCTTGCCTAAATTATAAGAAGTCAACCTGGAAAAAATTGCATGGAAAGCAGAATTCTAACACTAAACCATGATAAATGACTGGAGCTGGCCCTGCAGTTCCCTAACATGTTGGTGATCATTGGAGGGTAAAAAACTGCTTTAAGTAAAAAAGGGAAAGGAAGGGATGCCTCAAGAGAATCAGTCTATCAGCAGCTTTTAGCAGTTGCACCACAGTTAATTGAAAGGTCCACACACAGAGGGTGTATACCAGTGGTTCTTAACCTGTGGGATGTGGACTACAAATGGGGAGCAAGAACAAAAATGTAGTCCATGAGCCTCCTTCCTTTTTATTTATTTTATTTCGCACCTTTCATGCCACGTGCCACTCTTTCCCTGTTGCTGACCATGGCATATGTTCTGTATCAGAAACTAGAGGTGATGTGGTCTATCCAATGCAATTTTCTGAATCACCACCCCAATTCAAATCTAAAGTTGACCAAAACCAATTTGTAACCCTTTTGGTACTAATGTTGGAGAGTTGTCCCTGGTCAAAGTGGTCCCTAGTTAAAAAAAAAAGGTTGGGGACCACTGGTGTATACAGTAAGCCTTCTGCTGTTGTGGATTTAACTTTTGCAGATTTGGTTATTTATAGATTTGGTTAAGATAACTTCTCTAAGAAGTCCCCCACCACAGCTCTATGGTTAACTTCCAGAAGCTGGTAATAGATTCACACTTTACAGCCCGAGGATTTCAAGAGAGAGGTTCTCTCAGGCAAAAAGAAGTGTATTTTAATGCACAGGTTTTCCACTTTTCTTATGTCCCTTACCGCAAAGCTAAAAGTTGTTTCATAGAATAATCCTCTGCTCTTTTTTGATAAGAAAGATCGTAAAACAAAGATTAGAATCATGAATTGTTGTTACATCCTTTCATGTTAGTTCAGATTGGTAGCAACTCTTTTACAGTGGTTTTTTTTTTTTTTTTGGCAAGATTTGTTCAGAGGGAATTTGACTTCCTCTGAAGCTGAAAGATGGTGATTTGCCCAATGTGTCGAACTCTGGTCTCTTAAATCATAGTCCGATGCTCAAATTACTATAGTACACGGGTTCATGCAAATCGAGAAACAAAGATTAGAGTAAGGAATCACTACTTATTAAATGGTATGATTATTGGATCTTGATGTTTAATCCTTATGCATACTATGCATACCTCTTCCTTATTTCTTTTCTGGATATGGAGTCTACTGATAGGTCTTTCCAATATTTCATATGGTATTTTGGAGAATAACTAAGGCTGGATCTACACTGCCCTATAATCCAGTTTCTGAATCCAGATTATCTGCTTTGAACTGGATGAATTTACACTGCCCTATAATCCAGATAATTAAAACAAATAATCTGGATTCAGAAACTGGATTATAGGGCAGTGTAGATGGGTCCTTTATTTGGATTCATAAATGAAATAAATGGAAGTCAGAGTTCTTTTAAAATATCTATTTCTTTTTCTCTTTGTATTATTTGTTCCTCTCTCTTTGTGTTATCATCCTCCTCTTTCTCTTTCCCCTTTTGTTCTTCTGTTGCTTTATTCAAGGCTCAGGTCTTCACTGTCAGAACAAGGACTCAACATATCAAGATCGGAAGTTGATGCTGGTGAGAAACAGTAGAAATCATCATGCCTTCATTTCATCATGCCAGAGGCTACACCAGAAAACAAGTCTTACATTCTTGTTTTATATCCCTTTTTTTGAAAGGTGGCGATAGGGATGGATACTGGCTATGCTGGCAAGGAGATTCTGCAAGTTGTCCTCCTAAAAGTAACATCTCCAGGATCAACCACTGATAAAGAGCACCAGAAAGTGATTAGAAACCCAATCAGCTGTGTACAGACTGAACATCCCCGGGACCAGAAGGGTTTGGATTTTTCCCCATTTTGGATATTAGTATTTACATAACAAGATAATGAGATATCTTGGAGAGGAGACCCAAGTCTAAACACGAAATGCATTGATGTTTCACATACACTTTATACACAGAGATTGAAAATGATTACTCTTTTATCCATCCATGTGGACAGTTTTGGATTTTGGAATATTTCGAATTTTAGAATTGTGGATAAGGGATGCTTAACCTGTATTGCAGTTTTGGGGGTGCTTTACAGCCCCAGTGCCTTTTCATCTCCCACTCCCTGAACAAAATGCTGCAATTGCAAAACCCTTGAAGGTCTCCATGGCTGGTGGTCTGTGTTTCGGTTTTTTGATCCAATACTATGCAGCCTTTGCTGAAAAGAATATGTAAAGACCTCAGGCTCACTCTTAGTGAATTCCAAATGGCTGGAGTTGAACGGAGTCCAAGGCAAATGATTCAAAATCAGATCCACTCCACTGAAATGCTGATATCATGTAATGCTTCACTCATGGTTAGATATTAGCAACAGGATATGAATTTTCAAGAGGGTTTCAACCACTTGAAACACTTGCTTGGCTCAGACTCCTTATGTACCATCTTTGTTTTATTTGCACATAAAAAACGGAGGTACCTTTGTCAAAGCTATTTTATTTATTTTTTCTTATCAGAGAGGAGAAATGCACACAAAACATCTGGATTTCAGTGCTGGATTTCCTATTTTTTCCATCTGTTTGGCTCTCATTATTTAGTAGGATCCTCATTTAGCAATCCCAGAAGCTGAGGGTTTCTTTGCTTTTTTTTAATGATGTCCCCCAGCCATATTCCCATTTTAAAAGCCAGGAACAGGAGCTGTATACCACACAAGAATCGTCTTACGGGAACATAACTGTTGCCTCAGATTTTTTCATCACTGTCCTGCAATCCAGGTATGCCACAAAGTGATAAGGTCCTAAAGAAAGTTTAGTGTCTTTCTTTAATCTGAGGGTTGGGCACTGAGAAAACTGCTTCATGTCAGATTATTATTGCCTCTAGTTTTTCCTGAAGAGCCTATGCAATATAGTGGTTTGAGCATTGGAGGATTCTCGGCACAGCCATAGAAACTGATTAGTGGATGACACACTCTTAGCCCGGGAAAACTTTATGTTAGGGCTGTCTTAGGATCACCATAAGGGCCTCATCACACGGAGGTCCAGAGGCCTGGGGACAGCAGGGGGAACTGAGGCAACGCCCAGCTTTATTCTCTTACCATGTTTGGTCCCACAATATTTCCCTGTTGCCCCCAGTTTGCTCCTGGCTTCTTCAATGAAGAGATGGATGGCTACATAGGGCTCCCTCTTAGTGCGCTGTTTGCACACTGCCAGGATGGAGCCCAGCTGAACCCTGTCATAAGTACCCCTGGGTCATATGAAGGGCTCCATCAAACTCCATCCCAGCAGCATGCTGGCAGCATCTGATGAGGTCATTAATCAAAAAAGTATAGCAATGATAACAGTACTACTAAGATGCCCTGCCCCCCCCCCCCCAATATAAACATCTCTAAAAATGGAAGATATTCTGTTTGTGTACTGAAATTAGTCTGTGTGCATCTTAGAATGGAAGAAAATGGTACGTACATCGGGGGTGGGAAAAAGTACCAGTATTTGGAATTCTCACACTTCTGGTGGAGGCTAATTATAGAGTTATTGGTAGTCTAGAGAGAATAGCAATTCTATCATATTCAAAACTCTTTATGTATAAATGAAACTGGATTGAATGAGCTCATGTGATAAATGAGCTTACTGGATTCGACCTTTGGCTCACTACTGGGACTCAACACAACTTACAAATCATAATATAATTTAAAAAGTCAATATTAAACTGGAATCATAGCATTAATTGTGTTCAGAACAATGTTCAGAACTGTTTAAAACACGCACTTTAAAATATTATTTAAAATATTGAAAGGGTTTAATTTAGAACAATACAGTACTGTCTCACAATCATTTTTCTTAGAATCCAGAAAAGTCATGCTACCCCTCTATTCTGCCTTGGTCAGACCACTCCTGGAATATTGTGTCCAATTCTGGGCACCACAATTGAAGAGAGATATTGACAAGCTGGAATGTCTCCAGAGGGTCTGGAGAACAAGCCCTATGAGGAGCACCTTAAAGAGCTGGGCATGTTTACCCTGAAGAAGAGAAGGCTGAGAGGAGACATGATAGCCATATATAAAAACGTGAGAGGAAGTCATAGGGAGGAGGGAGTGAACTTGTTTTCTGCTTCCCTGGAGACTCGGATGTGGAACAATGGCTTCAAACTACAAGAGAGGAGATTCCATCTGAACATGAGGAAGAACTTCCTGACTGTGAGAGCCATTCAGCAGTGGAACTCTCTGCCCCGGAGTGTGGTAGACGCTCCTTCTTTGGAAGCTTTTAAACAGAGGCTGGATGGCCATCTGTCAGGGGTGATTTGAATGCAACATTCCTGCTTCTTGGCAGGGGGTTGGACTGGATGGCCCATGAGGTCTCTTCCAACTCTTTGATTCTATGATTCTATTAGGAAGAACTTCCTGACTGTGAGAGCTCTTCAGCAGTGGAACTCTCTGCCCCAGAGTGTGGTAGTGTCTCCTTCTTTGAAAACTTTTAAACAGAGGCAGGATGGCCATCTGTCGGGGGTGCTTTGAATGCAATTTTCCTGGTTCTTGGCAGGGGGTTGGACTGGATGGCCCATGAGATCTCTTCCAACTCTATGATTCAATGATTCTATGAAGCTTACTGTTCTACATGCCTATCTGAATAATAAAAAGTTTTTCAATTGCTGATGGAAGAACAACAAATGGGTGGGACCTATTTAAGCCTTCCTAAGCAGAGAGCTTCAAAATCTAAGGATAGTCACAAAGGCTCCTTCTCACTGTCTTTATATCCCAGGATCAGTTCCCAAGTTATCTGCTTTGAACTGGATTATATGAATCTACACTGCCAGATAATCTAGGATAAGCAGATAATCTGGAATCAGATCCTGGGATATAGGGCAGTGTAGAAGGGGCCCGAGAAGGCCTTGTCTCATGTTCCCACCAGCCATATTTCTGAAGGTGATGGGACTAAAAGAATGAATTTTTTTGTGGATCACCAAATCTGGGCAGGATTTTACGGAAATTTGTGGTTGTCAGAAAGTTTGGACCTCAATTTGCATGACAACAGTTCCTTCACACCTCAATTATTGTGCTTACTAGTGAAGACCTATGAAGGAGTTCTCCATTCTTTTCTTGTCATATAGTTTTGTATTTAGAACTGCAAACCCCATAATGCTTGGATAGAGCTACTGGATTCCATAAGATGGAATGACAATTAAAGTGGCATCAAACTGCGATAACTAGGGAGTGTACATACAACCATAGAAGCGTGTTTGGGATTTCTTTTTCATGTTTTTGTTTTACATGACAAAATAACTTCCCTTGGATATTATGGATACAGACCTCTAATTTCCCCTCTTCCTATACTCCTTTACCATAGAATAACAATACTGCATAATAGTTTAGATTTTAGAATAAATGTGTCCATCACAAATTAGTCATCAGAAATAAAGACAAAGAATAAATAAAAAATTAGTTGCTAACGTCACCTTAGAAACAAATAAGCAAATAATTGAAAACATATGGAAAATCATAAAATAGCATGCCCAGAAATCACAAGAGCAGAGTCAGAGTTTGAAGGAGAGCCAAATGTTTATGGTTTTCAGATCTTGTTGTTTCATTGAACTGAAGGAGTAGAGGCTCTGACTATATAGCATTCACTATCCAGCATTGTCTTTTGAAGCCTACTGATCAACAGCTTTGATTATCATTGTCAACATGTCTTTTCATAGATGCTTTTTCCATGGTAGGTTCCATTGGTCCATTTCATTCAAACTTTCCTCAAGCATCTTGCTGAAAGCTAGAATTATGGATATTGGGGTGGTGTCCTGGAGATAACATAGAACATAGTGGCTGTGCATCTTGATAGAAATTGTTAATGATGTTGAGACAACACTGCTGGATTGGAACAAAAGTGACACATCCTAGTATCACATCCTATTTCTTCTTTTTCAACAGTGGCTAGCAGATATATTCTGAAAGTCCCCAAGCAAGGCATAAAGACAAGAAACTTTCCACAACTACATTTGTAGACAAACTAATTAAACTATAATTTAGAGCCACAGATTATGAATGGCTTATAGAATTATTGAAAAAATTACTCATCTTCCATTTTCAGAATCATCTCAGAAGATCCTCGTGGCCAAGTATGATTGTCTTCCAAGGACAGGATCTTGGTGATGGGTCCATAAGTGATCGTGGAGTCCGATTCTGGATCTGTATTTTTCTCCCGCAATGAGGAAATATTTTTCCAGATGGAAGGTGGTCCTGATAAGGGTTTGCCTGATACGCCCTCCTCTTGGTATGTTTTTTGTATTTACCCTCTATTCATTCTTCTTCAAAATCCACAGCACAGTTGGTAACTTCTGACCACAAGTTACAAAGCTCAAGGGCCAGGGCTTTTTAGTTCCTAGTTCTCTGTGTTTATTTTTAAAGGTAGTTTAAGCCCATCTTTAAACCTCTTTTGCTATCCATCAACATTTTGTTTTCCATTCTTGAATTGAGAATAAAGTAACTGCTTTGGGAGATGGTGATTGACCATTCAGACAATGTGGCCAGTCCAGCGAAGTTAATGGTGGAGAACCATCACTTCAATGCTGGTGGTCTGTGCTTGTTCCAGGACACTGACATCTTCCCAAGAGATTTGCGGGATTTTTTGAAGGCAACACCAATGGAATCATTCCAGAAGTTGAGAGTGATGTTTGTAGACATTTTACGCAATACTCAAAAGTAATACCATATGTTCTTTGATGTAATATAGTAGCGTAACACGGTCTTTATCCAGCTTTGCACCCACCCTTCATCATTTGCCCTTGAGCAATTGGCATCAGGAAACATACTAGCCCTAGGGGGTTAAAAAAGAAAACACAATTTTCATATCTAAATTAGAATTCCTATGTAGCCATGTATACTCCATTACTGAACAGGCATAATGAAGCCTACTTTCAGTGTGTGCCAAAGATAACTGGATAGTGTTAAGTGCAATGCAGAGCATCATGTGGATATATGGGTGTCAACTACTGAAAATACCATTTATTGTTGCTGAATGCCTTCAAGTCATTTCCAACTTATGATACCCTAAGGTGAACCTATTGTGGGATTTTTTAAGCTAAAGAGTGTTTGACTGGGTATTACTAATAAATGAGGATTCAAATCCTGTTCTCCTGAATCATATTCTTTGCCTATTAGTTCTCTGATTTATATGCATGTGTATATCATGTTGCTGGGCCAAATTTATTCTGTGTTCATCTGTAAAACATTGGAGGGTATATGATCTAGGTTGGAAAGGGAAAAGAGGCAGGAATGAAGTGTTCTGCATATGTAGTTGTATAAGATTAAGGGAGTAAATGCTTATCAGTGAATGAATTGATGGATTTTTTTCCTGTGTCAGGAGCGACTTGAGAAACTGCAAGTCGCTTCTGATGTGAGAGAATTGGCAGTCTGCAAGGACGTTGTCCAGGAGATGCCTGGATGTTTACTGTTTTACCATCCCATGAGAGACTTCTCTCATGTCCCCACTTGGAAAACCTAGAACTTTTCAGATGGGAGTGTTTCCCGCTCTCCGGATTCGAACCCTCAACCTTTCAGTTGACCCATTCAGCCGGCACAGGGTAACCCACTGCACCACTGGAAGCTCCTAACGGAGGAGCCTGTGTGAGACACAGGAATGTGAGCATTGTGTGTGATCTTGAGGAAAGGATATGTACGCTGTTGGAAAAGATACTTTATGGTAGCTGCTTTTGACTAGACACAGAGTTTATGACAGCTATTTTGTGAGAGTGACTGACTATTTCTCATGTTTCAAAATGTTCCCACAGACTCAGAGAAGGATTTATGGATTCAGGCAGAGCCACAGACTTTTTCTCTTCCTTGCTCATTATGTAGGAAAGCACACAAATTTACATATGGTGATTGCATGCTGCTATGTATAGACATCAGGACACACAGTTCACAGCACTCATAAAGATGCTACATTGCATGCCCTTTGTAACCCATCCATATCTTTTTTATGAGCATATAATTCAAAAAGTATGTGTTACATAAATTCATTTCGA
Organism: Anolis sagrei; assembly: GCF_037176765.1. Classification (NCBI taxonomy): domain Eukaryota; kingdom Metazoa; phylum Chordata; class Lepidosauria; order Squamata; family Anolidae; genus Anolis; species Anolis sagrei. The sequence continues at coordinate 21,257,524 of NC_090024.1, read as the reverse complement.
TGTGGAAGAAATACACTGCTCTTTTTCAGACATTCTATGGTTTGGCACCATATGAACCAATTTCTGTTCTTTTTGTGGTCTCCTTGGTAGAAATACAAAATAAATAAGCAAGGAATGGGGTAAGGAACTATAGAAAATATGGAAGAATATCAGAATAATTGATTCAGATTGAGGTTTTCTACTTGCCACTCAGCCTTTTCACACATAAAGAGAGTGTAAAACAGAGTGTTCAGAACCCTAATTCCATAAAATGAAATGTTTTGGCTGAAAGAAGGCTGGGACTGGCGGGTGGGGGGTAGATGTACATTTCTGTTCTAGAAACATTTGCCAAATACATCATACCAGAAATTAAGGCTATAAAAATTGCCTCAAAGATCCCCTTCCATATTTACTTTTCATAAATACAGCACATAAAAATGTTGGAAACAATATTGTTCATATACAGTGACTAATACTTTATCTAAGTTTCTGATGAGAACATACAGCTATAAAGACCACCACAGTCTGCCATTTTTCCATACTGCACCTGAATCAGGTCATTGGTCCATCTTCCTCTGTCCTTTCCAAGTCAGTGGAGGTTTGACAGTTTGTTGAGCTAATTTGAGAGATAGGAGTGGATCTCTAAAGCCGAATACCCCTTGTATAGCTGTCAAAGCTCTTCAGGCGGGTCATTCCACAGTTGTGGGGCGGCTGATGAAAAGGTCCTTTGGGTCACCAGTTGGATTCTGGCTGGTTGGGGTAAGTGTCCATCAGAGGACCTAAGTGTCCTAAAGGACTGGTTGTGCAGGAGAAGACAGTACTGTAACTTATCCACAAGTCATAACAAAATCCATAATTATGATCCTAAAACCTTCCCTCGAGTCATACATGAGGTTCATTCAGAAGCTGAAAAATTCACCAGTCCCCTACTCTGCTTCTGCTCTATGACAAAATAAATGTAAAATAAATAAACCCAGAAAGGAAACAAAGGTCTATGGAAGTATTGAGAATCTTGGGGGGGGGGGGGGGGAGTATTTAGTCAGATACCAATTGTACAAGTTCTCCCACTTAAAAAGATGAGAGAGGCCTATAATTGACATTATAGGTAGACCTCAACTATGAGAGACAACATGAGAAAACACATCCATAATGTCAGGCTTTCTTCGTAGACTGGTGGAATGGGAAGCAGCTAGGACAATGCAACCGCCTCACTCATTACCCGTTTCTGCCATTCATCCCCATGATCCATCTGTGTAGTTTCTGAGCAGTCAGCGATTCCAGGTTTTAACTAGTTTGTAAATTTTCAGTTCTACAAGCTTTACCCATCCACTCATGATTTTTTTAATTGCAGCATTTTAATTCCTTTTCTCTGTTCAGCTGTTAAAATGCTGATCCATATTTTAGTTTATAAGTTTCTCCCCCTTCTTGGCTCATTGAAGGTTTTCTGTTATGTCATGAAATGTAAGAGTGGAATTAATACATTTCAGTTTAGTTCTGTAATGTCAGAAATTTTTCAAAAAAATAAAAAGATGGACCGGAAAAAAAAAGAAAACACATCCAGAAAATCTCATTGTCTGATTTTAATGAATTTCTTTGCAAATTATGGTGGAAAATAAGTATTTGGTCCATAACAAAAGTTCATCTCAATACTTTGTTATATATCCTTTATTGGCAATGACAGAGGTCAAATGTTTTCTGTAAGTCCTCACAAGGTTGGCACACACTGTTGCTGGTATGTTGGCCCATTCCTCCATGCAGATCTCCTCAAGAGCAGTGATGTTTTGGGGCTATCACTGGGCAACACGGACTTTCAACTCCCTCCAAAGGTTTTCTATAGGGTTGAGATCTGGAGACTGGCTAGGCCACTCCAGGACCTTGAGATGCTTCTTCCGAAGCCACTCCTTCGTTGCCCTGATGGTGTGCTTGGGATCATTGTCATGCTGAAAGACCCAGCTACATTTCATCTTCAGTGCCCTTGCTGATGGAAGGAGGTTTGCACTCAAACTCCTCCTTCCATCAGCATTGTTGGAAATATTATATTAGGTAAACATTAGTATCAATTAGTTTTGGTACAAATATTCATCTTTCCCTAACTCCATCTCTATTAGAGGTAACCATCCTAGTTAGTTCTGAGATGATACAGACAGCTAAGCAGAGATAACTTTCATTTCAAACCCTGATAAAATAAACTCACAATTACAGATATTTGTGATCGGTGATTTTCATTCTCTGTTTCTACACAGTTGTCAGCTGCCATGAACTCTTGTGAGTAAGGATAGGTATGAACTGAATTCACAACAATTCCAGCCACAGCAACATTAGCAACAACAGCAACATGATTCAACAACATCATGTCTCCCTAGGACTCATAATATAATTTACCTTATTGGAATAAACAATTATTTATCCAGCCTAGCATCTCATTTCCATCAGTTAACATCTGGATATCATTATAGATAATACAGAGTTTTATAGCTTGCATGGCTGGTGATATGGTTCAAAGACAAAGTGCATGATTGAGAGGAGTGTCCAGACTTCATTTTCCCTACTTCTGTCTTTATTGCGTCTACAGCTTGTTTAGTTTCTATCTCTCAGGGAGACCTCTGAGACAGAATGAGCACTAAAACTGGAACACCGAATGTAATTGTGGTAGAGTAAGACAGAGATAGGAAAGGTTACTTTTTGGCATAAGTCCAGGATATCCCCCAACCAACACAATTTTGTGCATAAGGTGGGTTGGAGATTCTGGGACTTGCTTTCCTCCAATAAGGGTGCATCTAGATTGTAGAATTAAAGCTGTTTAATACCACTTTAACTGCCATGACACCATTCTATGGAATGATTGAAGTTGTAGGTTGGTGAGGTATCATCACTCCTTGACAGAGAAGTGAAAGACATTGTAGAACTACAACTCTCAGGATTCCATAGCATGAAACCATGGTAGTCAAAGTGATGTTAAACTGCATTAATTCTACAGTGTAGGTGCACCCTAAGATATCATTGAATTAGAAACACAAGTTCCAGTATATCTTGAGTAAAAATATAGTATCAATGGTGATTAGTGACTTCTCTTCTGTTAGTGTGGCCATGAATCTGTTCCAGGTTTATTTCCAAAGTTTAAATGCACTATCCAATGTGCAGAATCCTCCTCCTCTAATAAAACCATAGTAATATTAGTTATTCCATTGACATCCAGACTATCAACGACCACTGAAAATGGTAGAAGGATGAACACATAATTATAGCTGGATTAATAGTTATTAAAATTATTAGGCCCACAGGCATCAATACACAAAAATGGATGCAGCTAACAGATAAGAAACAGTTTACGCTTTCATATTTTCTAAGTTTGCATCATTTCAAAATATCTAAGAATTTAACGTATTTAAATTCCAGCTTCCAACTAAATTACAAAAAGTTAGAACATGAGATCATACAGCGCTAATCCTTCTCAAGAAGCATTAAACAGAGTAGACTATTCAAACAAGTAATCCTTCAATTGGGTTGTTGTAGGGTTTTCAGGTTGTATGGCCATGTTCTAGAAGCATTCTCTCCAGACATTTTGCCTGCATCTATGGCAAGCATCCTCAGAGGTTGTGTTCAGTTGATAATCTGCCGTGATATATTCTTTAAAAAAAAAGGCTTGATTGGGCCTTAACCCAGTAGATAATTTCTAAAAATGTAAATAATGAAAAAAATGAATTAGAATCTAGAATTCCAACCCTAAAAAATTACAAACCAAAACAAAGCACACCATGTCCTACTCTGTTATTAAGCACAATATTGCAAGAAAAATATTTGAAGAGGATAAAATCACCATGTAATTTCAATTAGTATCACTTTCTGCTTAGGTTTTGGAATTAACAATTAGAAAGACCCAAGAAATATTTTTGCCAGACATGGATATATCAGAGTTGGCAGTTTTTCATTCGATATCACAGAAGTTCTCCTCAGCTTCTGCAGAAGTTTCCTAAATTTTCAGCTGAAACATGAAGAGTTATTCAGAATATGACATAGCAAAGAAGCAATTTTCTTTTAAACCCCATAAACAAGTCCTTCCAGTATTATTCAAAACAAGTAGGTCATGTTTGGATTTTGGTTTCCTCAAACCTGCCAATGGTCCCAATGAAGCCAAACTATCATTTATGGACATCTCACACCATATATCCAGTCATGCCACAAATATTGTTTTTGTTGTGCATCTTCAAGTCATTTTTGACTTACAACAGCTTTAAGGTAACTCTATCAAAACCCTATGATAGCTTAACCTTGGAGTTTCCATAAGTCAAAATGGTGTGAAAGCACAATACAACGCAACAGTAACTGTTTCATGACCATAATCCTAATGTCTTCCCCATTTTAGGGAATATATTAGGGCTGTGAAAGTCTCACAATCTCCACTTATCAGACAGAAGTTACTACAATTGGTGGTGATCTGATCCACTATCAGTTGGAAAGCAGCTGATTGATTTTCCCTCTTCTCCTTGGTTGAGTGATCTCCAATGAATAGAGATTGCAACAGAGATCTTGTGCTTCCATATCCAATGGCTGCATCTACATTGTAGAAATAATGCAGTTAGACAGCACTTTAGCTGCCATGGCTCAATGTTATGGAATTATTGAAGTTGCAGTTTAGTAAAGCACCAGCATTCCTTGCCAGAGAAGGCTAAAGGCATTGCACAATTATAGTTCCCACAATTCCATAGAAATGAGCCATGGAAATTAAAGTCATGTCAAACTGCATTAATTCTAATGACACAATGTAGGCTGATAAGGACGTAAAGCAAACCAGAAGTGGCCAGAATATATATTTTTTATATTTTGACAATGGTTTTGACATCCACTGTCAAGATAACAAATTCTCTTATACTGGCTGATCATGCTTTTGCATATTCTTTGTAAGATGGGAGGATAAGATGTGCTACAGAGCTGGTGGTGCTGGGAAGAGGGGTTGCGTTTAAAATATGCTTTGTAACACAGGATAATGAGATGTTCCACAGAGGTGTTGATGCTGGGAAGAGGGATTATTTTTCACTTGCAGTTTGAGATAATGTTTAAGGGAGGAAAAACAGCATGTGAGCTGCCAAGGTGGTTCCTATGAGAAACTTGAGAATCAAGGAGGTGTGAAGTCTGGGAAAACAGAATGTTTTGGCTTGTTGGCAAATGAAAGGAAAGCCAACCGAAATGCTTGAATTGCTTCGTGCTTTCAGTATACTTTATTTTTCAGGAGTGTTTTTAGTTCTGACAAAAACTGTGTGCTGTGATTAACTCCTGTGAATAATCTTGCACCTATCTCCCCAAGGACTGTTTAGCAGGTAAAATGACTTGATTTCTTGGACCATTAATGGTTGTGCAGAAGAAGGAATTTGACATACAACCAACATCTGATGAAGTTCTCTCTTCTACATAGCTATTAATGTTACAGGGGATCCATCTTGCATTTCAGCTTGTAATTCTATTTGTAAATGTAGAATCTGGCCTACAAACATTAAAAACCTGCATATAAGTGCATACAATGTCTGTAATTGGATTGCAATATAAATTGTCATTGTGTGTCTTCAAGTTGTTCCAGCTTATAACTACATCTTAAAGGCAGGATGTATTAAATCTCTTAGCAAGTGTAAGCATGTGAAAGTGTGAAATGAATACTTTTATCAATAATAATAAACCAAAATTAATTATTTTCTATCCTTATCTAGTATTGGCCATGAAGAAGAAAACATAAGAGGCAGAATTTTGTATATTTGAACTCAGCTCAAAACATAGATAGGGAAAATTACCTTTTTAGTGACAATTGCCTTGAATCAACAATTGTCATGCTGGCTGGGTCCAAGAAACTACTTCTTCCCAAACACTGATCTTTTTAGCTGTAGAGATAGGCTTCGGAAGAACACTTCAACAAAAGCTATCTTGGGCTCTAGAAAGAGGTTCAGTACAAAGTCTTTGTATGTTGTGAGTTCACCTCTTAAGTTAAAGCAGCTGTGCATCTGTATACTTTGGAGTTAATTGGAACATCTGGCTCTTATATCTCCAGAGAAAGCAAGGATCATAAATGTTTAAAGAAGAGTGTTTCCATTTTACCACAACCCAGACTCCCATATCATTTATGCAGCCAGAAGATACTGCTCTATGCTGACATATCAATGTGCATTGCCAGTGGCTTTTGTTACTAGGCCTGGTTATCAAGGTTGCCTTATCAGACATCAGTGCAAAGTCACTGCAACTTTAATCTGTTAGTCAGAATATTGTACTTGGACCTACCTCTTTGAACCTTTGGTTGGCTCCATAAATCAAAAGTGACCCCAGGACTTTGACAGCATGCTTGTTGTCACACACTAAACACATTGTTCCTATAAAGTGTGCTTTGTAAGTCCTAGATGTTCTCAATTCCCATAAATAATCTGCATGTGTCAGACATAATTAACAGACCCAGCATAGGGTGCATCTGTAATTAATGCCACTTTAACTGCCATCACTCAATGATATGGAATTCTAGGAGCACCAACATTATTTGAAAGAGAAGGCTAAAGAGCTTGTAACTTCCACGATTCTATAGCATTGAGGAATTGCCATTAAAGTGGGGTTTTTTCATGTCAGAAGCGACTTGAGATACCGCAAGTCACTTCTGGTGTGAGAGAATTGGCTGTTTATAGGGACGTTGCCCATGAGACGCCCTGATGATTTACCATCCTGAGCCTTCTCTCATGTCCCTACATGGGAAATTTGAGCTGACAAACAGGAGCTCATATAGCAGATTTGAACCGCTGACCTTCAGTTTAGCCTGCACAAGTGTTTAAACCATTGCGCCACCAGGGGCTCCCATTAAAGTGATGTATACAGTGTAGAAGATGAACCCATGGTGTAGTGATTTGTGTGTTGGGGTACAGCTTTGGGGGTACAGTTTTGGGGCCCATGGTTTGTGTATTGGGTCAAAACTTGTTGAGACCTGTTCAGCTAAGAAACCCTCTGGTCAAGGTCACATTCTCTCAGCCTTAAAGAATGACAATGTCAAATCCCCTCTGAACAAATCATGCTAAGGAAACCCTACAGTAAGGTCACCATAAGTCAGAATCAAGTTATAGGTACATAACAACAACATTATTTCACTGAATATACATCTATACTAAAATGTAATTTCAGATTTACATTTAGTAAAAAATATATTTATATAAATATTGATGAAGAGCCCTTCAAACAGCAAAAGTATCTAGAAATTAGACAAGATACTTCATACTTGGATTATGATGAGTATGATATTCAAGGTAGCTAAGACACAGCTTCCCAATCTGAATTTGGGGCTAATAGTATGGGCTCATGTTGGGGTTATAAACAGAGGTGGCCATAGGTAATTTTCAACAATAAGCAAACAGTATTTTGGTGCCCCCCCCCCCCCCACCAACCAATCACTGATATATATTTTCTGTTGTGTGTGCCATATTTGGTTCAATTCCATCATTGGTGGAGTTCAGAATGCTCTTTGATTTTAGGTGAACTATACATCCCAGTAACTAGAACTCGCATATGTCAAGGTCTATTTTCCCCCAAGAGTGCCTCAAGAGCGCCCCTGGGAAAAATCAACTATACTGCAAATGCTTACTTTGCGTAATGGGTTGAGCCACCTCTGGTTATAAAGTAGCCTTCCTAAACAATTTCTAGTTGGATCAGAGATAGGAAAAAATGGACTAAAGCTCCAGGATTCTCCCAGTTAGCATAGCAGGATCTTGGATCCTAAACATTAGAATAATTCATTGGATTTGGTGTGAACCCCCATTTCCCAAGTTTTCTACTCTATGGAGATGTTTTTCTTTCCCAAAGAGACTTAACAACAGTAGCTTAAGTATGATTGGTAACTGCCAACTCCACTGGCTGCCCATCCACTTCCGAGCTCAAGTCAAAGTGCTGGTTTTGATCTATAAAGCCCTATACGGTTCTGGCCCAACTCACTTGTCTGAACACATCTCCCTCTATGTCCCGCCTCGCAGTTTAAGATCATCTGAGGAGACCCTGCTCTCACTCCCACCAGCGTCGCAAATATGCCTGGTGGGGACGAGAGACAGGGCCTTCTCAGCTGTGGCCCCCTGTCTGTGGAACTCGCTTCCCACTGAGGTAAGATTGGCTCCATCCCTCTTGTCATTTAGGAAGAAATTGAAGTCATGGTTCTAGGACCAGGCTTTTGGACAAAAGACATAGAATTGTATATGGAAATGACTGGAATTGTGATACGGCTATTAATACTGGTTTTTTGTTTTTGTTTTAATGAATGTTTTATGTATTGTTTTAATTGTTACTATATTGTTCTGTTATAATATTTATTTATTTATTTATTTATTTATTTATTATTTGAACTTATATGCCGCCACTCCCCTGGGGCTCGGAGCGGCTTACAAGAATATGTAGTGGCATCGACTTGCTGCCAAATGTAAGCTGTCCTGAGTCCTCCTTTGGGGGTTGAGAAGGAACAGGATAGAAATACTGGAAATAAATTAAAAAATAAATAAGTTTCAATTTCACAGCTTTCTTGTGGACTCTAAACATTTAAAAAAGTTGTTGCATATGGAGAATAATGTCCTGAAATGAGGCAGACTTCCTTCTTTGGAAGCTTTTAAACAGAGGCTGGATGGCCATCTGTCAGGGGTGATTTGAATGCAATATTCCTGCTTCTTGGCAGGGGGTTGGACTGGATGGCCCATGAGGTCTCTTCCAACTCTTTGATTCTATGATTCTATGTATGCCACACACAGCCAAATAAGCATGTGCATCTTAGCACAATACACATTATAAGCAATGGCACTGCTTCATTTCTGCAACCTTGAGTTGAATGCAGCCATTCAACATCAGATAAAAATGTCCAGTCATTACTATTTGACAGTTTATGTATACATATGACACTAATAGGATTCTGGCCAATGACACATGCCTTCCCCTTTCAGCATCATTAAATAAGAAAGCAAGAATTAAGTCCAATTAAAATTGACCCACTGTCTTTATGGGAATCTGGTAAGTTAGTATTATGTAGATATCTCAAAAGACAAGTCAATGCACAACCATGTATAATGGAATTGCATATGCAACTATACTTCTGCAACCTGAACTGAAAACATCTGCTACATAAGAGATAAAAATGTCGAAACACTTTTGCTGGGAAATGCATACATGCCTAATTGACCAAGAGGATTTCAGCCAATGTGTTTACAAAGTTTCCTATGCCAGCCACTTTTCTACAAGAGCACTTTTCACAAGTTACATCAAATTGCATAATTGGTTTTAAGCACAACATTTGAGCCCCAAAGACCTAATATCGAAATTTCCATTTCTGAATTCTGGCTATGAGATGCACATGCATTTTATTTTATTCAAAGTCATTTTTGAAGTGGTTTATCTTGTAATGGATTCACATAAATCAAGCTAAACTGGGATCTTGCAAATTTGGGTTTTGCTTGGCAATGCAATGTGCTTTAATTTTGTAACTCTACCACCCTCCCACTTTAAAATTCTGTAATAATAAACTTGTACAGAAAGAGGACTGAAAAGGCAATTATTTCCTTGACTCTCTTCTGAAGTTCTCATTAAAATGGCAGAAGATGAATAGCCCTTGCCTTCAGGCTAAGAAAAAGTGCAGGGAAGTAGATTACCATATGACTGGCCTTTATTGAAACCTGAAAGTAATTTTTGGGCAACTATAATTTGAATTAATTAACAATGATTCCTTCCATGAAAAAGTAACAGTAGAGACCAAGGCTAGAATCCTGTATATAACATGTAGGTAACTGGAAGAAGCATCCCTGAGCACAATAGGGCTTACATCTGAGTAAACAGGCACAAGCTTGTGCTGTTGGACTATAGCAAAATGACATGGGTAAATCATTTTTGACTTCATTGACTATCTCTTATCCAAAAGGCATAGAACCATGCTTTGGATTTCGGATTTTTTTTTAGATTTGGAAATACCCGTATTTACACATACGTACATACTGAGATATCTTGCCAATTGGTTACCCCATAATATAATGTAGCTTTACCTCAATTACTGCAAAAATGAATTAATTAAAATAACAATTAGGATTTAACCAGTAAGTTTCTAGCTCTGTCAGGTTGTCTTCATTTAACCTGACATCTAAAACACCCTTCCCCAGCCAAAAATAAGCTAATATGTCTTAAATGGAGTATCATCCTGACTTATTCATAAATACCTGTGTACTTGATTGTGTTGTTGTTGTTATATTTTGTACTGTTATATTGCTTTGATGCATTTACACTTGTCTGAGCATTGAATGCTTTCCTTCTTTGGGTGCAAACTGCCTTGAGTCCCCTTGGGGAGAGAGGGCGGTCTAGAAATAAAGTTGCTATTATTTTTGTCATTATTATTTTATTATTATTGTATCAATTTTGTATAATAAATCTGTTAACATATGAGACCATGACTCAGCATTTTATATTTGGTTTTTAATCTGTTTGTAGATTGGTATGAGTTTTAATTGTTTATATGCTTAGATTATTTATATTGTTATGAGATGTGTTTTATTGTTACCTGTGCAGCATTTAATTTTTTTTCCGGATTTCTAAGCCATTTTGAGTCCCTTCTCTGGTTGAAAAAGGTGGGGTAGAAATAAAGTAAATAAGTAAATAGTAAATAAATAAACATCTGAAGTGTTCCAGAACTTTTTTTGTTTTTCTGATTGCAATTTCAGGCATTTTTGAGAACTTCATTTGGTGCCCCAAACTGGAACAAATCACTTCCATGAAATAAGCTCATTGGCTCATCAGTTTGAATATCTTGAAGAAAATGTAAAATTTGCCCCCTAAGATCTAATTCTTCTTACTGTCTTCTTCTTACTAGGATAGGCCATGTTTCCCATTTCAGTCCAAGGCAACCAGAAAATGGATCACTATGGTTATGTAAAGCAGAACCTAACAAAGAAACGCAAAGTACTCTGGCATGGCCCACCTCTCCTCCCAGGAGTAATGAGTACTGGTGGTAAAAGGGAACTTTATTTCTCTGCTCTGCCAGAGCAAAGTGAAGCCAGTAACCATGGCCTAATGAACATAAAAGAAATCTCATAATGTCTTCTGTTTACAGCTGTTAACATTTCAGCTGATAAGGACTTTAAAAAATATATGCTTTACAGCAGAAGCCACAATCACTACATCCTTCCCTTCCTGGAAATGATGCTGGAGTCCGCCTGAGGTGATGAACAAATAAAAGCAACTAAAACAGTATGAATATAAAACATTTCAAAAACACATTAAAATGCCTGTGCCTTCATGTCGACTTGTGATGGCCACATGCATTTCACAGGGTGTTCTCTGGCAAGGAATACTCAACGGTGGTGTTGCCAGTTCCTTCCTCTGAAATACAACCTACTACAGCTGGGATTCATTGGCAGTCAACAATCCATGTGCCAGGGCTGACCCTACTTAGTTCCAAGATCAGACAGGATCTGGTACCTTTAGGGATCAGCCCTTCTAATATGTGAAGATGACTAGCATTATTCATGCAAGTTCACATTCAAAAGAATTATTTATTTATTTATTTACAATATTTATAGCTCGCCTTTCTCAGCCATACGCTGACCCAAGGTGGGTTACAGCTTGACGCAATTCGATACCAGACATTCATGAAAGTGCAATTAAAACAATCAACATGACCATATAAAACATATATAAAAACCATCAGTATCATCCTGTTAAAAATGTTTTCCAGTTACATCGTCTGGTCATTGATTATCATCATGCTTTGGATGATGATAGTTATTCATAGTTCCATGTTATCTATTCCGCTGCATTCTCAAACGCTTGCTCAAAGAGCCAAGTTTTTACCTTTTTCTTTTGGAAAGTCAGGAGGGAGAGGGATGATCTAATATCTCATGGGAGGGAGTTCCATAGCTGGGGAGCCAACACTGAGAAGGCCCTCACCCTCGTCCCCGCTAATCACGCTTGCGAGGCAGGTGGGATTGAGAGTAGGGCCTCCCCAGGCAATCTTGAGCTCCTAGATGGTTCATAGGAGGATATACGTTTGGACAGTTAAGCATACAAGAAGCCTATATTCTCCACAAAGTATCCCTTCAACAACAACAAACAGCAACAACAACAATAATATTCTGTTCTCTCTCCCATGGGGATTCAGTAGCATATAATGTTATATGATCCAGGGTAGTACAGTAGTTTGGGCTTTGGACAAGGACTTTGGGAGACTCAGGCTGTATCTACACTGCAATATAATGCAGTTTGCAACTCAATTATATGGTCAGTGTAGACACATATAATACAGTTCAATGTAGTTAAACTGCATTACATGGGTCTAAAGTAAAAAATCCAGCCCAAGTTTTGAATCTGTACTCAGTAAAGGACACTCCACTTGGGCAAGGTACTCTCTCTCTCTCAGCTTCAGTGGAAGATAATGGCAAGCCTCTTTGAAAAATCCTGCCAAGAAAATCCTGTCTTCCTTCTTGAAAGTATATGACAACAACCACAACAAATACTTTTGAGCAAGTTACCAAAAGGAGAAAAAAAACCACTTGTTCAAATACATGCTTATATGGGTGGTGGTAATATGTCTACTTTATTATGGCAAATGCACATATGAAACCACTCCAGTTTAGTGGATTCAGATGCATTTATTTATTTTGTAATATTTATTACTCATATGTCTAGACTACAAGTCTTGACAAGGCTTAGCGTAAAAATCAATTGAAACAGTAATCAAAGGAATAAAAATCAATACCACATTGGAATCAACAGCATAAAAATGGAATCAAAATGTCAGAAACGGTGTATTGAATCAGGAGGAGGACTAAAACTTGCCCTCAGAAGACTCTGACTGGCCAAATACCATAAAAAAAGAGTATGTACTTGTCCAGTCTTCTGAAAATCAAAATGTAAGTTGGCCTGATAAACATTCTTTTTTTAACATATTTTATTATGTTATAAACACAAATCAATAAGCTAAATTTCAAGTGTTACACATATAAATCCTGAGTAATTCAACAAATATTAAAGACATTATGCTAATTTACACTGGTGTAGATTACATTATCTCCACCTTCCCTCCCTCTCCCTCCCTCCCTCTCCCTCCCTCCTCAACCACAGTATATTTCTACTAATCTTGCAGATCCAGCCACTTAGAGAGTCTTTGTATTTTTTCTTTGATGTGATCGTTGGTTCCTCCATTTTTCACCCAGTTGAATTAGACCTTCCATCTATTTATAATGATTTTTTCTTTATCCATTCTTGGTGCTTGGTTAGTCATAATTCCCGTAATTTCTAACAACACTTGGTCATACATATAATCATTCCAATTACTTAACATCCATTTCGATTTGTCTTTCTATCCTCTAGCAATCACCGCATGGGCTGCTCTTATTGTTACCTTAAATAACTCTTGGCAATTACTTATTATACTCGGATGATCCAACACTCCCCATAGTAGCAAATCATTATTAATTTGAATTTTTATCTGGAATATCTCCTGAATTTTTCCTTGTATCATTTGCCAGAATTTTTTTATTTCGGAACACTCCCACCACATGTGTGAATAAGTACCTTTTTCTTTATTACAATGCTAACACTTCGAATTCTTTCCTTTTAACATATAAGCCAATTGTTCAGGAGTTCTATGCCATCTTAATATTATCTTTTTTTCTAATTCATTATATTTTTCTGTTTTTATTTTATTCATGTTCCTAATTATTTCTTCTATTTCATGTGCTTGTAACGATTTAACTCCATTCCATTTGTTACTTATTGCTCTAATCATAAACTCTTTATCTTCTACCATTAAATTATATATTTTTGTCACTGTTCCTTTACTTGTTTTTTCTCTTTCTCTTGCATTCTTGCCAGATAAACATTCTTAGGTTTGGTGTTGTTGTATCACCAGTAACAAGATGCCTTACCTTCCAAGAACAAGACCTTCCCACATGTATGTAATGCCAAGGAAATCATATATATATATATATATATATATATATATATATATATATATATCAAGAAGGCAAAATGGTTGTCTGCTGAGACACTGGAAGTAGCCCAAGAAAGGAGGAAAGCAAAAGGAAACAGGGATAAGGGGAGATATGCCCAGTTAAATGCGCAATTCCAGAGGTTAGCCAGAAGAGATAAGGAACTATTTTTAAATAAGCAATGCATGGAAGTGGAAGAAGACAACAGAATAGGAAGGACAAGAGACCTCTTCCAGAAAATTAGAAACATTGGAGGTAAATTTCAGGCAAAAATTGGTATGATAAGAATTTAAGAAACAAAGATGGCAGGGACCTAACAGAAGCTGAAGAGATCAAGAGAAGGTGGCGAGACTATACAGAAGATCTGTATAGGAAGGATAATAATATTGAGGATAGTTTTGACGGTGTGGTGAATGAATTAGAACCAGACATCCTGAGGACTGAGGTTGAATGGGCCTTAAGAAGCATTGCTAACAACAAGGCAGCAGGAGATGACGGGATCCCAGCTGAACTGTTTAAAATCTTAAAAGATGATGCTGTCAAGGTGATGCATGCCATTTGCCAGCAAATATGGAAAACACAAGAATGGCCATCAGACTGGAAAAAATCAACTTATATCCCCATACCAAAAAAGGGAAATGCGAAAGACTGCTCAAACTTCCGTACAGTGGCCCTTATTTCTCATGCCAGTAAGGTAATGCTCAAGATCCTGCAAGGAAGACTCCAGCAATACATGGAGCGAGAGTTGCCAGATGTTCAAGCTGGGTTTAGAAAAGGCAGAGGAACGAGAGACCAGATTGCCAATATCCGCTGGATAATGGAGAAAGGCAGGGAGTTTCAGAAAAATATCTACTTCTGCTTCATTGACTATTCTAAAGCCTTTGACTGTGTGGATCATAATAAATTGTGGCAAGTTCTTAGTGGGATGGGCATCCCAAGCCACCTTGTCTCTCTCCTGAGGAATCTGTACAAGGACCAAGTAGCAACAGTAAGAACTGACCACGGAACAACAGACTGGTTCAAGATTGGGAAAGGCGTACGGCAAGGTTGCATCCTCTCACCCAACCTTTTTAACTTGTATGCAGAACACATCATGCGATGTGCGGGGCTGGATGAATGCAAAGCTGGGGTGAAAATTGCTGTAAGAAACATTAACAACCTCAGATATGCAGATAACACCACTCTGATGGCCGAAAGCGAGGAGGAGCTGAGGAGCCTTCTAATCAAGGCGAAAGAAGAAAGTGCAAAAGCCGGGTTGCAGCTAAACGTCAAAAAAAACAAGATTATGGCAACAAGAATGATTGACAACTGGAAAATAGAGGGAGAAACCGTGGAGGCCGTGACAGACTTTGTATTTCTAGGTGCAAAGATTACTGCAGATGCAGACTGTAGCCAGGAAATCAGAAGACGCTTACTTCTTGGGAGGAGAGCAATGTCCAATCTTGATAAAATAGTAAAGAGTAGAGACATCAGACTGGCAACAAAGATCCGCCTAGTCAAAGCCATGGTATTCCCTGTAGTAACCTACGGATGTGAGAGCTGGACCTTAGGGAAGGCTGAGCGAAGGAAGATCGATGCTTTTGAGCTGTGGTGTTGGAGGAAAGTTCTGAGAGTGCCTTGGACTGCGAGAAGATCCAACCAGTCCATCCTCCAGGAAATAAAGCCCGACTGCTCACTGGAGGGAAAGATACTAGAGACAAAGCTGAAGTACTTTGGCCACATCATGAGGAGACAGGAAAGCCTAGAGAAGACAATTATGCTGGGGAAAGTGGAAGGCAAAAGGAAGAGGGGCCGACCAAAGGCAAGATGGATGGATGGCATCCTTGAAGTGACCAGACTGACCTTGAGGGAGCTGGGGGTGGTAACGGCCGACAGGGAGCTCTGGCGTGGGCTGGTCCATGAGGTCACGAAGAGTCGGAGACGACTGAACGAATGAACCACAACATATATATATATATATATATATATATATATATATATTGACATTCCTTCTGATGAGTGATTTCAGCTACCTCAAAACCGCATATTTGGAGGCCCAGTGTGCCAAGCTCCAAAGACAAAATGAGACACAAGCAGGTTAAAGGCAAAAAGGAACATAATAATATAATAATAATAAACTTTATTTATACCCCGACTCGGTGCGGCTTACATGGGGCCAAGCCCGGACAACATATTACGTCAAAATAAAACCAAAACATAAACAACAAGCTACATCATCAAAATTACATTAAATAAAAATAAAAAACACATGAATACAATAACAAAATAACATTACAATAAACACAGTCGCAGTAACAATGGGCGAGCCACATGTACAGGATAAAATGTTAAAAAACTCTAATGAGATAAAATTAGGAGCAAGTTATTTGCAGGCAGCTCATAAAGGCACACAGGTTTGTGAAGCTAAACTTCTCATTTGAGGGGCGTGTACTCCAGTGACAGAAGCGTTGAGGGGAGCAATAGTGTGATGTTGTGCACCTACTCGCCAAAGGTGCAGCGGAAGAGCCAGGTTTTAAGGTTCTTTTTGAACGTTTCTAATGTAAGAGCTTTTCCTGATCTCTCCAGGTAATGAGTTCCAAAGACCAAAGAACAGAGGCTTAATTCACGTTTGCATGGCAGCAGAGTCTTTGCTCTCAAAACCGACATAAGGCAGAAATATTTCTATGACTTTGACAGCAGTTCAAATCGAACTTTGCTACCCCGAATGCTTGATTAGCTTTGTCCAGGGCCAGCTAGGATCCGTGCACTGGTTGGATAAGCCATGCCATTTGATTCTTGAGTCTGGCAGGAATTTTAATAAACTGTCAAGTTGATGTCTTGTCCACTGAAATACTGTTAAGTTTCTGTTGGTTAAAATTGTTTTTCATTTTAGATATTTTTCTTTGTTTCTTTTCTTTCTTTCTTTTTTGCACTACAAACGAGGGAGGTGCAGTGTGTGTAGGAATTTGTTCACTTTTTTTTCAGTTAGTTTACATAAACACTCTCCATCTATCTGCCACTTGCCTGGCCCATTGCATTTTTAAAAATACAATGCATCAAAAAAATTGCCCATGCCCGATACACACACACACACACACACACACACACACACACACACACACACATATATATATATATATATATATATATATATATATATATATATATATATATACACGCGCGCACACACACACGCACACACACACACTCCATGGGGCTTCATGAGAAAAAAATAACTTCAAAAAGGGCCCATGGCTGGAAAGGTTTGAAAAATCCTGCTCTAGATCTTCGAGGGATTCTTGGAAGCTCCTTGAGAAATCCAGGAATATCATCTGTGTGTATATGGCTAAAAGAACTCAACTGGATGCTGCCTTTTTGTCACCTGTCCTCTCTTGGCCACTAAATGGTTGAAGGGGAGGCTCCCTGGCTATGAAATAATAAGTAAAGATGTGGACAAAGGGATCTAAAATACTGGCCAACATGTGACATGTGTGCTCTTGATCATTGTATATGTCTTTTAAAGCAAGCACTTATTGCTAGATTTAGAAATTCTAGTAAAACAACAACAAAACTCCTTGTTCCTGAAAATGTGAAGCCCATTTAGTGGAATTAAAGGTTAATGTGACTTCACTTTCATGCTGTTATGTCCCCAAAAGGCTGAAAAGGAACAAGTCCCTGGAAATCTTTCTCAACAGAGCCATTCTGATCTGATCCCACAAGGTGCCTTTTTTCTTCAAGCTGGACGTCAGGTTTTCCACTGAGCTCATGATCATGCCTTCAATCATGCCTTCAATATCCAGCAGCTGCAATAAAACATGAAGGATTAACTAGGCTTGTTGTTAAGCCAAATTTACAACCTGTATCTCATGACTCTCAATCCAATGTCGAATGGCTTTGAAGACGAATAGAACATTTTCATTAGGGTGAGAAAGCTGATTTTAATAAACAAAGTATCTGACATCAGACCACCACTTCTACTGCCTTTGCTGCCCTTGAGTAACATTTTCCATCATAGTTTACACCAGTCATTGGTGGTAGTGGTGACAGTGGTGGTGGCTTAATGTATTGCAATACTACTAACAATTAGCCATACTTGGCACGAAGAACCAAAAATACAGCTCTAGTGGCCAGTGAAATCATAGATCAACCAAAAGTGCTGTATAACTTTAAAGTAGCTATCAGGTTATGGGAGTATGGCTTATAACATGTCTTCATGTTCTTCTGGGTTTACGCACTGCCAATAAAAAACTGTGCTAATTGGATAGGTACTCCAGTACTGGCATGATGCACTGGTCCATCACATCAACCGCTGAGTTTAAAGGACTGGGTTTTCTTTGAGAAACAAAACAAAATAACAATTCCTAGGTATTAGTATTTTAGTGGTTGAGCCGCTGGATTTTTGATAGCAAGAGAAAGAAGGTTTTTTGGTCTATTAGGGGCTCCAACCTAAATGCATGGGGGAAAAATGATGATGAGACTATCTCATCATGTTTGTTCCATGATTGTATCACTCTTTGCATGCCTGAAGAGGTTTCCCGGGGGGGGGGGGGTGTCTTTAACTAGGGGAAGGCAACCTGCTGCCTTCTGGATAGCTGGATAACAAACAACATGATCACAATCCTGTTGCCCCATATAACAATTGCAATGAACACATAGGAAATAGCTCAGCAGCAGATGTAAAATGGGAACTGGAATCATGGTGATAAGAATTACAGAGTACAAAGTCATCTCTGTCAATATAAAAAGCTATTGTGGTGACTTCTGAGTTGCTTGGAAGAAGCAGAGCAGTTTTTTCCCCCAGTAAAGCTTTGTTTTCTGTCTTCTTGTCACCACTGTATACATCTCCAAAAACTGTATGACGGTGATGTAAGAAAGTATTATAATAACATATTTGCCAAAGGAATTCAGCTTGTAATTGTAGATGCTGTCTGGAGCTACTAGACATTATAATCCGAGCACACACAAGAGCTAATCTTTGTCAAAAGTATTAAATATGTACTGATCAGTTGAAGACCATATCATAGAATCATAGAATCCTTGAGCTGGAAGAGACCTCATGGGCCATCCAGTCCAATCCCCTGCCAAGAAGAAGGAATATCACCACTACACATACATTCACTGAATGTATAGAGGAGTAAGAATAAGGGCAGCTCTTGCTTTGTGTTTAGACTTTGGAACATGGATGGATATGTCCATCAAGTTCATATTTTATTATGTTGCTCTGTTCAGAGTATATGGTGAAGTACAAAGTGATTTAACATACCGTCAAGGACCAACAGTTGAGATTCTGAATTTGAGGCAGAACCATCTGCCCAGGAAGTCTTGTGGATCTCAAAACCTGCTTGATTTCAATTCCAAGGGTGAATTTTCAAAAGTAAGTTATTTCAAAAAGACAGAGACATTTTTAAAAGATTATAAACCTGGCTGAAGCTGCTCAAGTAATGTGAAGTCTGTACTGGACTGTCATTGTCCATTCTCCAAGAGCCTTCCTCACCAACATAGGTTGTCATCTTGATCAGAGAAGAGCCAACTCTCTTCAGCTCCATTGGGAATTGACTCATCATTTATGAACTTTCTGGCAAGTATTTAGGAACAATCTGGTTCCATGAGTTCTCTCTTGGCATGTAATATTGGCACTTACATGCAGGCCGATTGTGCCATATTTGTATTTTGTTTTATTATGCTTCCTCCTGAGAATTGTAGTTGTCATCTCCTGCCATTACTGCAAGTCAGTTATAAATTCAACAGATGCGCATATAAACATATCCCCAAAACCCCCAAAAATAACAAAACACCAACCCAACAAGAACAAGGAACAGGCAGAGGACACTTACCACATTAAACATTTGCAAGAAACAGTCACAAATGTCATGTTCAGGTCAGTAGCAGAAAACAGCAAGCACACAGTAGCAGATGTCAGAGCCCCAAGTAGTCCCTCAAGTGAATACCCATTTCTCTTGGCTAAAGCTACCATTCCCATGTTCCACTCCATCTCATAAAATGGGAACCCTAAAAGAAACAGACCATTGGCTTGAAGCCTACCATATCTTAATCTCTTCAAGACCTTATGATGGATGGACAACTGGTGTCAGAAAAGTGGCTTGGAGTCATGGAGCTGTTGGATAAAGGTATGCTGTCCCAGTACCATGGCAAGTCTACATAGAGAAGAAAATCTGGGCTCATCTCAAATTGATTTATGATCATTCCCATGATGTTTACCTTCTTCTGTGGGAGCATTGCAGACTTTACAGGGTTAAACTGTCTTTCCCTGACTTTGGGCAAAGTTGGAAGAAACTGGAATTTGTTGGAAACTCTAAAGTTTTCTGCAGCTTCAGGACAACCTATACCATGAGAATGGGTGCAATTTGAATCAGCTCACTGTCCAGAAAGAACACTGGCACCACTCCCCTTCTCCTGTGCTGATAAACACAGGAGAAGGAGATAGATCGCTGGTTGTGTCAGCGCATTTGTTGATGTCAGAATGGGATATCCACAAGAGCCAGGAGCTCACACAAAGCTCTGTGTCCAGCTTGGGGTGATGATAGTGAGGTGAGGAGACAGTCCAGCAGGGCTGATGCAGTCTTGACAAATTTGGACAATAAAGATGCCAAGCGCATCTGGCCATGTCTAGGGCCAGTCTAACAAAATTATATTCCAGATTGGCCATGGCCATAACCAATGGTGCTACTGCTGGTTAAGATTTAAGCAAATTAGAGGTTTCCAGGATTTGGTGTATGAGTGGCATTTGAGTTTTTTTTTTTAAATAATATTTTATTAGATTTTCCATATAAAAAAGGTAAGACATACAAAAAAGAGCTAGTTGTTGGGCACACATACATAGCACATGGAGTATACAGACGTACATACAACATACATGGGGTATGACATACACTTCATAGAACATGAAATATACAGACATACATACAACATACATGGGGTGTGAAATACGCTTCATATAGTACATATTTAGTGGTATAATCTATAGTTAATGACCCCTACAATCTCTCCTCCCGCCCCCCCTCCCCCTCCTCCCCCCCCCAGCACTAAAACCGACTTCCCCTCTTATTCATTCATTCTTATAACATTTCATATTACAGAGTATCTATTACATTTCTAACATCCTCCATTCTTCAGACATTGATAATAGGTTATTACTGAAGTTCCTTTTCTACATAATTCTTGAATAAGCTCCAGTCAGTCATCGCCGATCCTCTACCATTATTCTGCCTCAGCCAATAAGTGAGTTCGTCCATTTCTTGGATGTCAAGTACTTTGTCCCGCCATTGCGTTATGGAGGGTATCTTGTCCTGCTTCCACAGGCTGGCGAATGTCATCCTGGCTGCAGTTGCTAGGAAGGTAAACAACTTTTCTACATTATTATCGGGAAAAACAGTGTTGTCATACATACCTAATAAATACATTTCTGGGAACATTGAGAATTTTATCTTAAGAATTTTTCTACATTCATTATGTATAGTCTTCCAGAACTCTTTTGTCTTTGAGCATTGCCACCATAGGTGGTAAAAAGACCCTTCATGCATTTTGCATTTCCAGCACCTGTTGTCTGCATTACCATACATTTTTGCTATTTTTTGTGGGGTTAGATACCAACGGTGTATCATTTTCAGCCAGTTCTCTTTTAGATCTGAGGCGTAGGTATATTTAAGCCTTTTCTTCCAGATGGTCTCCCACTCCCTTAGGCGAATGCTTTTCCCTATATTTTTTGCCCATAGGACCATTGAGTTCTTAATAATTTCTGTTTCGGTGGCCCACCCCAACAAGTTTTGGTAAAGAGCTGTTATAATTTTTCTTTCCCTCTTATGAAGCCTATCCCACAGATCTGTTTCCTCCCCAAAGCCTAGTTTCCTGTCTTCCTTGTAACATTCCTTAATCTGGGCATATTGCAGCCATGAAACGTTCTTAAAATCTTGGGATATCTCCTTTTGAGATTTTAATTCCCAGGATCCGGACTTTTTGTGGAGAATGTCTTTGTATGAGGGCCAGGAGACCCAGCCCAGGAGTCTGCGGTGTTTGGCCTCGAGGGGGGAGATCCATAGAGGAGTTTTCTGAAAGAAGTATTTTTTGTGTCTTTCCCACACTCTTATTAAAGCAGACCTTACAAAGTGGTTACCAAAGTTTCCTTCTTTTTTGGTCCCTTCATACCACAGGTATTCATGCCAACCCTTACGAAGGTCAAACCCCTCAATGGTTAATATTTTGATATTCTGTAATTTGGTCCAATCCCGGATCCAGGTTAATGCGGCGGCATCATAGTATGTTTGCAGGTCCGGAAGCCCAAATCCTCCTTTATGGGTTGGCATTATCATTATGTTGCGTTTTATCCTGGGTCTCTTGTTTTTCCAAATGAACTTTGTTATTTCTTTATTCCATTCTTTGAAGATTTTAAGATTTCTGATGATGGGGAGGTTCTGGAAGACATATAGCAGTTTAGGGAGGACGTTCATTTTTATGGTTGCAACTCTCCCTAAGAGTGAAAGATTTAGTTTCGTCCATATAGCCATCTCTTTCTTGATCTCTTTCCATTTTTCAGTGTAGTTATTTTCTAGTAAGTTTAGATTTCTCCGGGTGACCCATATTTCTAAATATTTTATCTTGCTTACTACTTTAATTCATGATACATTTTCCAAGATGTTCTGATTTGCTTTTGAGATGTTTTTGGTTAGTAGCATAGTTTTCCTTCTGTTTAATTTGAACCCCGCTACCTCTCCATATTCTTCGATTTTGTCGAGCCAGAGTTGTATTTTTTCCCTTGGGTTCTCCACCACGCATATGATGTCATCTGCGAAGGCTCTGAGTTTTAGCTCTTGCTTGTCTATTTTCAGGCCTTTTAGTGCTTCGTCCTCCCTTATTTCTCTAAGTAGGACCTCTAAGGCGAAGATGAAGATTAGGGGGGATAAGGGGCATCCCTGCCTAGTGCCTTTTCCAATTGGGAAGTCCTCTGATGTTATCCCGTTTATGACTAATTTTGCCTTCTGATCTTTATAAATGGCCTCGATAGCATTTCTAAATTGGAACCCGAAGTCCATTTCTTGGAATAGCGATTTGAAAAAATCCCAGCAGATGTTATCAAACGCCTTTTCGGCATCGATGGCCAGGAGCGCTACTTCCTTCTGATGGTGGGTTTCGTAGTATTCGATTGTATCCAGGACAGATCTTACATTATCCTTAATGCTCCTGCCAGGCAAAAAGCCATTTTGGTCTTCTCCTATCCATTTTGTTAAGAAGGTCTTAAATCTGTTAGCCATAATGGTTGAGAAGATTTTATAATCGTTGTTTAGTAAGGAGATAGGGCGGTAATTTCTGATGTCATCTTTGTCCGAGCCCTCTTTGTGGATTAGGGTAATTTCCGCTGTTCTCCATGAGTCTGGGATGGTCCCTTCCTGTAGTGCTTTGTTCATTACTTCTTTGAGGGTACTCCCAATTTCTTCTTGTAGCGTCTTGTAGAAACCCGCCGTGAAGCCATCGGGGCCAGGAGCTTTGTTGTTCCGAAGACCTTTGATCGCATTCTTAATTTCTTCTATCGTTATTTCTCGGTTTAGTTCCCCTCTTTGATCGTCTGTAATTTTCCCTAGTTTTTGCTTGTTTAAGTATCTTACTATCTCTTCTATATTTACTTCTTTTTTGCTATATAGTTCTCGGAAGTAATTTTGAAATTCTGCTATTATTTCGTTGTCTTTTGTTATTGTTCTGTCACCTATTTTGATTCTAGTTATTCTTTGTGATTGGATTTTCTTTCTTATTTTCCAGGCCAATACTCTTCCTATTTTGTTGGCATTTTCAAATTCTCTCTGGCGGATAAATTTTATTTGTTTTGACATTCTCTCTAAATCGAGCATATGTTTTTTCTTTTTTTAGTATTTCCAATTTTTCATTTAATCCCAGATTCTCTGGATTGTCTTTTAAGTCTTTTTCTGTCTTCTCAATCTTTTTCTCCACCTGGTCTCTTTTGCTGTTTTTAAGTTTGTTTTTGATTGCCGCGTGTTGGATTAAATGCCCCCTTAATACTGCTTTATAAGCATCCCATATAGTTTGGATCTTGGTATCTTCTCTTGTATTTAGTTGGAAATAGTCTCGTGTTTTTTCTTTGTATTTCTTTATATCCCCTTCTGACTTGAGTAGATTCTCATCCAGTCTCCATTTTCTTCTTCCTTGTCTATGATTTATTGTCATCGAAATCGGGTTGTGGTCTGAGTGATCTCGTGGTAGTATTTTGATTTCTGTTACTTTTGACGTAATTGTTTTCGTAGTCCAGATCATGTCAATTCTGGTCCAGACACAGTGTCTATTTGAATAGTGGGTGTAGTCTTTTGCCCCTATATTATGTGCCCTCCAGGTATCATCTAGATCGAATTCTTCCAGGCAGCTCAGAAAGTTATTTGGTAGAATATTAGTCTTTTCTATTTTTTTCCTCTTCTGGAGTTTGGTTCTGTCTAATTCTGGGTTTATTATTCCATTAAAGTCTCCTAGTATAACCATATGAGCAAAGTCTTCTGCCCGGATTTTCCCCTTCAGGGCCTTTACAAATTTACCTTTGGGGCCATTGGGGGCATATATGTTGATTATAAGTATGTTCTCTGTGCCAATCCTTATTCTAACTGCAAGAATTCTGCCCTCCGAGTCCTTAAAAATGAGATCTGATGGGATGTTTTCGTCTATATAAAGTGCTACCCCCCTTTTTTTTTCCGAGGCAGAGGAGTGGTATAGTTTGCCTAATTTTTTATGTATTAGGTGTATAGAGTGACATTCGGTTATATGGATTTCCTGTAGGGCGATTATATTATATTTGCCTCTTTTTAGATGATTAAATATCATTTTCCTTTTATTTGGGGAGTTTAACCCATTTACATTATTAGAGTAAAACTTTACCTGTTGAGTAATGTCACCCATTTCGTTGTTTTGTTTCGTCATCGTCCATTTCGTCGAACTCCTCTCCGTCATCCTGTATCTCGTTGTTTAAACTTGCCTCTGAGGTCGTTCTGCCAGCATCGGGGGACTTGCTTCTCTTCCTCTTTGATTTCTTCCTTTTTTCCTCTGGTCTTTGGGGGGTTCTTATTTTGAGTTCTTTTTCTAATCTCTTAAAAAAATCTTTGGCTTTATCCTCAGAGGTAAGCCAATATCTTTCCCCTTTATAGGTGGCCATAATTCCTTCCTGTTTCTCCCAGCGGAATCTGATGTTTAATCTTTTAAGCTCATCAGTTAGGAAGAAATACTTCCTTCTTTTGTTTAGGGTGTCTGGTGGGAATTCTTTTAGTATTTGTATTTTGGACTCCATATGGTATACTGGTTTTAAGTGACTAGCTCTCAGAACCTCATCCCTGGTCTTTTTTCTGACAAAATTTACCAATATATTTTTGGGGTCTTGTTTCTTTTCGCGTAATTGGTATATATCCTGTAAACCCTGTCTAGACCATTATCGATTTCTTGTGTTGGTATATCTAGTAGTTTAGCCAGGAGGTTGATCATAATCTCTCTAATATTTTCTTTTTCTGTTTCCACTATATTTCTAAAGCGGAGTTGGTATTCTGTGTCATTTTGTATTAACTTATCTTGTGCTCTCTCTACTTTTAAATTTTGTTTTTCTATCCTTTCCAGTTTTTTTCCTAGATTCTGTTGGACTTTCTCTGCTTTCATATTGTTTACTTTAACTTCATTTATCTCTTGCAGTGCCTTAGTTAATTCTTCTTTCATTTGCTTCATATCTTCCTTAAGTTCCTTTTTGATTTGTGCAACCTCTATTTGGATAGCTTTTTGCTGGGCTTCCTGTTTCTCTGCCCTAGTTTGAAAATCTGCTTGTAGTTTATCTTGTTTTCCCGACAGGTTTTGTATTTCCTTTTGTATTCCCATTAATAATTCTTTTATCCCGGGTTCCTCAGGTGTTTGGGGGCCTACCACAGTTGGTGGGCCTGCCATTGAATGTCTTCTAGATGTTCCTTTCATGTCTTTTATCTCTTTCAGGTCTTTATCCTGTTTAATTTTAGTATTTGCCATACCTATTTAACAGATATTTGGGGGGTGGGGGGTAAGCACCGTATGTTGGTCTCTTACTTCCTTGGCAATTAGGAAGTGGCTAGTGAGGTTACCTTTAAATGGTTTTATTTTATTTATTATTATTATTATTATTTTATTTTATTATTTTTTTTATTTTTTTATTTTTTTATTTTTATTTTTATATATATATATATATATATATATATATTTGTATCTCACTCTTATTCCCTTTCCTCCCCTTTTAGGTTCCTCATCTTGGGGTCTTTATTTCCTTTTGGTGTTTCCCTCCTCCTTTCTCCTTCGTATTTCCTCTTCTATAATTTCCCTTCTCTATATTCTTCTATATTATTCCTTCCCTTAGGTTTCTTTTCCTATTCTTTGATCCCTTTATTCTTCAATTTTACCCTGGGGCCTGAATCCCACGAACTACGCCTTAGCTATAAGTGGGCTTGTTTGGTTTTAACCTGGGGTAGTTTCCTGTTTTTACTCTCCTCTTGTTAACTATACCCTCTCCTTTGAGTCCTTCTATGCCTCTTCTATATATCTCTCTCCTATCCACCTTTTTACTTTTCGCCTCCTCTTTTTCCTTTTTATTGTCACACTATTTCCCCCCCCCCGGATCCCAATGTCCTCTGGTTCTGTTGTCTCTTCTCTTCTCTTTTGTCTCTTTCCGCCTCTTTTGTCCTTCACACTCACCGTCGCTTGTTCTCCTCTGCTATGTTGTTTCCATGGACTCTCGAGGCCGCTACCGGTCTCCCGGGTCGCGGCTGTGCCTCCGCTGGATCTAGGCCCCTTCCGTGGGAGCCCAGGGCCTTTACCGCCGTCTCTGCGAATCCCTTCGCGGCCGGGGTTCGACCTCGAGGTCACACGGCCAGTTCGCGTCCTCTGTAGCTGCCCCACACCTTCGTCGCCGTCACGGATCCCTCCGCAGCCGGGCCGCTACCCCGGGGCCACTCGGATCCCTCCGCCGCCGAGCCGCCGAGCCGCGTCTCCGCTTCCGCGGGACCCAGAGCCCTCCACGTGGCTCTTTCGTCTCCGTCACCACCTCTCTCCCCGGCTGCTCAGCGACTCCAGCCGGGACCACAAGCGATGCGGCTCCCAAGGACGGCCCGCACAGGTTTCCTCCAGTTCGCTCTCAGCCAGGTTACTGTTGGTTTATTTATTCTTGGGCTTTAGTTTGGAGTTTCTTCGGCGCGTTTTCTGGCGAGGCCGGCGAGCGTGGCCTCCGTTCTCCGTTCCCTTCCCTCTGCTATGGGCGGGTTACTAGGACCTCAAGCCTTTGTTTCTTTCTTCTTGTCTTGGGTATTTGGGAGTATTTGGGAGCTTTCACAACTTTTCTTCCTCCATATCACTCTTTTCCTCCCTTCTTCCTCTCCTCCTTTCTCCCTCTTCTCCCCTCTTTGTCACTTCTTCCTTTTTTCTTCTTCTTCTTTACTCTATTCTTTGCTTCTCCTTACTCTCACTCTCTCTTTTCAGCTTCTGCAGCTTCTCCTTTCCACCTCCAGGTGTTACCTACTCCATAGTTTAGGCCTTGTTTTCTCTGCTCCTGTTTGATTGAAGTTGGAGGCTAGAGCTTGGCTTATGGTTTGTGGCTTATATCTTATGTCTCACGTTTACTGGAGCTTGTATCTTACTGTATATTGTATTAAGTTCATGTAGTTCATATATATTAAGTAGTTCATATATATTATGCAATTCAGTCTATGTATTTAAGTATTCTCTTGTAGTTTCTTGTAGCTTCTTATGTCTAAGGAGGAATATGATGAATGAATGAAAAGAGTCCTTTCTTCTTACTCACGCTTCCTTAGCGTCCTTATTTCTTCATTCCTTTGCCGAGTTGGATGGTTGCGAAGGCAGTTAATGCGGGGTTTCCCCCACTTCCCGTCCCTAGGCTCGCACACTGCGACTACGACCCTCCAGGACCCCAATTGAGTTTGGAGCCTTTGGGGGAGTCAAGCAGCTTAGCGACTCTCTGTCCCCTCGCTCCAGGACAGGGAGGGGGAGCCGGAGACCCCCCTTAGCTTAGGGAAACGGTTGGCTTGGCGAGAGAGAGCTCGTCAAGCCCAGCCTGCCTCCATGAGCGTCCACCGGAAGTCTTCGAGTGGCATTTGAGTTTTGATAGGTTTTCCATCTCGACCTTTGTTGATTTGCGAAGGAGGTGGGACTGAGAGCAGGGACTCCCCAGATGATCATAACCTCCTAGATACTTCATAGAGGGAGATATGTTCAGACAGGCAAACCGGGTCAAAACCATTGAGGGCTTTATAGGCTAAAGCCAGCACTTTGAATTGTGGTCAGATTGGTAGCAGACTCGCAGCCAGTGGAGCTGGCGTAACAGGGGTCTTGTATGCTTCCTCTATGCTGCCCCAGTGAGCAATCTGGCTGTCACCCGATGGACCAATGGGAGCTTCTAAACAGTCTTCAAAGGCAACCCCACGTAGAATGTGTTGCAGTAGTCTATCCGAGATGTAACCAGAGTGTGGCCGATATGATTTTCATATGTATTTTTCAAAATACATACAAAATAGAAAAGTGTAAAAGTTGAGCTTGTATCTCTGATTAATTAGAAAGCTGCCATGCTGGTTGAAAAGGTTCAGGGAGTTGTTGTCCAAAAATCCTTACGCTTTCCAAGTTCTGATCTGAGTTTTCTGTGGTTGCATTTACTTTAGTGCACACATAAAAATAATCCCACCGAAGATATTAGAAACTTATTTCCCATGTATTTTTTTAACACTCTCTCCTTCTTTTCAGACAGTTCTTCCCATTCAGATACTGAGTTAAGTTTCTTGGAAGCCATGAAACATATTAATGATCGGAGCTTTGCTGTAACTAGTATTTATATATAAAAGATTGCACTATCTTCCTAAAAACATGACATTAAGCAATATGAAAGTATCCCCTAATGTGAAAAGGGCTTGATAATAAGCTTCACATGGCTGGCATTAACAGTATGGAACTTTGGCTTTTCATTCCTCATTAAGCTCTTCTGTCCCAGGTTCAACAGCAGAAGCAGAACATGCTTGGCAGGAAATACATTTGCGGGGCTTCGATTGTTAACATGTGCTATAATTACAGGTTTATTCAAATTAAAGGAAGAGGAGAGAGAAGCCAGAGGCATTCTGAGTCCCACGACCCACTCAGAGGCTCAGATGTACGCCAAGGGGATCCGGCCTGCTCACTTTAATCGTCAGGAAAATGTAATAAGGAGATGAGTCTGCAGAGCTGTACCGTCTGTAGTACTGAAATGAAGGACTGGAAACATAAGTCCATACTGGAAGAACATTGATAAACTTGATACACACCCTCCAAAATTTTGCAGATTTATTTATCATATCAAAAGCAAACCAAGGGTACAGCTGTAGTATTTAAAAGCATACAGTTTAAAAACTTGGCATCATATTAAATGTTCTTTGGCCAGTTGCTGGCTACTTGGACTGCCTCTGGTGTTGCTATAAGAAGGTCCTCCATTGTGCATATAGCAGGGCTCAGATTGCATTGTAATAGGTGGTCTGTGGTTTGCTCTTCTCCAGACTCATATGTCGTGGACTCTACTTTGTAGCTCCATTTCTTAAGGTTAGCTCTGCATCTCATGGTGCCAGAGCACAGTGCCTTCCATGACACATTATCACAGGATGTCTACACCCTACACCACTGGAGAAACTACACTTTTTAGCTGGTATTGCACTATCTGACATCTGCTGGGAAGTAGCAGCCAATAATGCAAGGACCAAGGCAGTGCCATCTCTAGCCCATCCTCTATTTGGATATCAGCTAGCACACCAATGCCTTAAATCAGAAAATCATTTTCTAAGATCTACAGAGACACATGCTGGAACACCTCAGCAAGCAAGAGTCCAAAAGTGGCAGGCCAAACCCCAGAACCTCAATCAGTGAACGAGAGACTCCCTCATGGGCACACAGAAGACTTAGCGATTTTGCAAGTGGGACATATGTGGTCAAGCAATAAATATGGTCAAGTTGACAAACTTTATTATTGAAGAATAACACACAAGCTAAGAGGGACTAGAGTGGTTTGCTTTTATCCAAGTATATAGCAAAGGATTCTATCTGGTGAGTTTATTGAATGAAGCCTACTTTTGTATTAAGTTTGCAGCAATTGAAGGATGCTGAAGACAAGGGGAAAGTGGGGAGGAGAAACTGGGACATATTAAAACCAGCTGAAAAAAAAAAGACAGATGATTAATCAGGACTTAATCTCTGCCAAATTGGGAGAGTTGGGAGGTATCTTTGATTATTTTAAAAAGCAATGTGCTTAGAATTTTATATCTAGAAAAACGTATTATTTTATCTAGTAAAATGATTTATTTATTTATTGTAACATTTTATTTTTCAAAAACTTCATCCTTGCCAAGGGAAAGGCATGTACAAATATGATTAAAACAATACACAACACCATGAGAGCATTAAAGCCACATCGTCATGGTAAAAACAGCAAAGACTCATGTGGCACCTTAAAGACTAATGAGTTTTGTTTGGCACAGGCTTTTGTGGTGTGCACTGCAGCCCATTTTCCCCAGATGCATGGAGTGGTTGCCTCTGTTGGCAGGCAAGGATGCACATTAGACTGAGAGCATGATGTGAGGGGGGGGGGGGATTTGAAATTCGAAAGGTGTAAACACAGATTGTTTTCTTTACCGTAGTTGTTTAACAAACAGAAGTTGAGAGTCAAGAGGGACATTCTGAGATAAATAAATACCTCAACATCACACTTTCCAGTATTGCACTGATGAAAACTGGGACACGTGGCTGAGTAAAATCAGAGTGTGGTCAAGGTAACAAGGCAAACATTACGAAGAGAAAGAAGATACAGTTTAGGGAATCTCGAGAAAGTAAACTAAAGATGTTTGGGAGGCATTTTTCTTACAGGTGGCCATGTGGATGAGGGTGGCAGTGGGGCAGATTAATGGATGATATGCTCCATTTGGCAAGCATTGCTAGATGAAGCATTCATTCAGCACGTCTTCAGTACTACTTCCTGAGGTGTATGTTTAATGTTAACACCACTGATATATATTATTTAATGAAGAGCACCAGGGATGCTACACAGTCATGGGATAAAGGGTTGGATCAGTAGTTCTCAACATGTGAGTCCACAGGTGTTTTGCTCTACAACTCTCAGAAATCCCAGCCAGTTTACCAGCTATTGGGATTTCTGTGAGTTGAAGGTCAAAACATCTAGGGACCCACAGGTTGAGAACCAATAGGTTAGATTGTAGTCCTCACTATTGAAAAGAAGAAATAATACATTTCTTTGTCCTAAGTGCTGGGGGTTTCACTCTTGTTGGAACTGCCACCACTGCTCCCTTCCCAGCCATGCACCTCCCCAGCAGAGTCCTGCTGCTCAGATTGCTTGCTCTGAGGTCATGGCCAGAAGTTTCAGCCAGACTGAGGCAATGGTAAAGTAGTAACCTGATCAACCCCACTCATCATTGATCTCATGGTGGGGTGTGGACCCAAGGAGAAGGGAAAAAGCAGGAGAAATGTGTTTGGTCTGGTATATTAGAATCATAGAATCACAGAGTTGGAAGAGACCTCGTGGGCCATCCAGTTCAACCCCCTGCCAAGAAGCAGGACAATCGCATTCAAAGCACCCCGACAGATGGCCTCTGTTTAAAAGCCTCCAAAGAAGGAGCCTCCACCACACTCCAGGGCAGAGAGTTCCACTGCTGAATAGCTTTCACAACAAACACAAATCCGCTACAAGTCGTAGTACATAAATCACAAAGGTAATTTTTTTCAGCTTATATAATACAATATTAAATGTATAACCAACTTATATGATGCAGCATTGAGCAACATCCAATGAACAAAAAACTGTTGTTTATACAGTCATTTTACATCAGTAACAAGAGTAGAGTCTTTCTTGCTGTAAAGCAGACTTCTCTTAAGGGCATAAGATCCCTTACTTTCTCTAAAGATACTCTTGAGTGGAGTTACCAGTCCCTTGTAAGAGGATATCCACGTAGAGGATTTCCAGACTGGTTTCGAGTAACGTCTTCCTCAGGTGGAGAAATGTGAAGAGTACAATGAAGTGGACATCAAGTTCTCCAAGATAATAATTCTTCCTTGTTGTTCATTCGTTCAGTCGCTTTCGACTCTTCGTGACTGAGATAGCATCTTACAATAATTTGTCCTATATATCGACATATAACAAAAGTTGTGTAAAAGTTTCTCGGTCAAAAAGGGGCCATGAATGGGAAAAGGTTTAAGAAATTATGATGTAGATTACACTCTAGTAAGGTATATGTGTGAATAGACAATACAAATGCTCATACCATATTCCAGACAAATAAGCATGGAATTAACCCATCATAGACTCTCACCTGCTCTCTCTTTGCTGTACCTCTTGTTACATTGGTATACTTCTTCTTGGTTTCCTGTGCACCACCACTTGTGCTGTGTCCTCTCTTACTTCTGCCTCACTGCATGCCCTTGTGGTGCTTCCCTCGCTGACTTCTTGCACTATTTCCCAAGTGGAATTGTTTATTTCTCAGATGGAGAGGAGTTGCAAGTGGAAAAATAATATATATGTAATAGAGCTTGGTGATGTCATTAAGCACGGTTGCAAAATGTATATCATTGAAATAAAACACACAATCTTTAACAAATGATGAAACTCTTAATTCCCACACCTGCAAACATACTTTTCAAAGCCCTGTTCAGTTCTTCCTCCTGACCTTGGGGACTACAGGAGCCCCAGTGGTGCAAATGGTTAAACCCTTGCACCAGCAAGACTGAAGACCAACAAGTCAGAGGTTTGAATCCAGGGACAGTGGGCTGAGCTCCCTCTGTCAGCTCCAGCTCCCCATGCAGGGATATGAGAGAAGCCTCCCACAAGAATGGTAAAACATCAAACATCTGGGTGTCCCCTGGGCAACATCCTTGAAGACTGCCAATTTTCTCACACCAGAAGCTACTTGCAGTTTCTAAAGTTGCTCCTGACATGGAAAAAAAAGATGGGGACTGAAGAAGAAGATTCAGGCCCTGAGGTCTGTCGACCTTAAAATGTAAATTTCACTTCCAGAAGAGAAGCATTTAATTTATATTTCTTTGGATAAGCAGCCAAGGTTGACAAAAAAAGCCATTGTAAATCTTATTGGATAAAAGGCAGAGCTCCATTTCTGTTTGTAAAAAATTATCTCCTTTTGAAAGTTTTGGCTATTGATATATGATGGTAATTGCCTGTTTATCATTACCTCAAGTCTCTCTTCTTCCCATGCCGCAAAATGAGATGAGGATACCAAATGAAAGAGAGAGGAGGAAGAAGGATAGGGACTGGAAAAACGGGAACTCCAAAGACTTGTCATTTTATTAAAAAGCTTCATATGGCACTTATTTGTTTCAGACCCTGTCCTCTCCTTCCTGTCATATACTTCTGTCTTCTGTCATTGCTTGTCCTGTCTTGTCTTGTGCTGTATACTGTTTGGATCTGGGATGCATCATTACCAAGTAATTTGCAAAGTGCCATCTGTCTCCATGATGTCATATAAATACAAGCTTGTGAAAACTGTGAGCTTACATTTCATAATTGCCACGGTATCCTAGATAAAGGCTAGAGTTTCACAGAGGGAGATAAATGAGTCGAGTAAGGAGAGGGTCACGGGAAGATACCAACAAATTCTGCTTTCTGTCTTACGTTTTGGGGTTTCCAGACTCACTCCTGGCTACGCCTGCCTTCAGAAACGCCTGCCTTCTTTAGAAATCACAGGAGGGGAATTCAAGATACTTCTACAGAGCTTTTTTTTTTTTTTTAAAGATAAAACTCTTTATATTACATTTGGATGCTCATCCCTTCTTCCCTTCATACCCATTCAAACCATGGACCAAGGGAAGGTGGAGGAGGAACTACAATGGAAGTTGTAGTCACATGCATTTTCATCAAGGGCTGCATTAGTTTTATGGTTGCCTTAAAAGGTCTATGGACAGAGAATCCGTGGATACAGAGTGCCAATTATAAGTGTATAACATAGCAGTCTGTACTCTAGTTTTTATCCAATTTGGATCCCAAAATGTTATTGAATGGCAACTTCCATCATTATTCATTATCCACTATGTGGATTGAGATAATGGGAATTGCAACCCAACAGCTCCTTTCTCTCTGAAGAAAAGTTGAAGGGCATTTTAAAATCAGATATCATATCCATAAGTCTTGTATCTAAATTCCAAACCCACTATCATGATTCAATAGAACAAACTGCAGCCTTCCAGAATGTACTGTATCTCAACTCCCATC
Organism: Anolis sagrei; assembly: GCF_037176765.1. Classification (NCBI taxonomy): domain Eukaryota; kingdom Metazoa; phylum Chordata; class Lepidosauria; order Squamata; family Anolidae; genus Anolis; species Anolis sagrei. Next base: position 21,223,348 of record NC_090024.1, on the reverse strand, counting down.
AGCTCTAGTCATGATATCTATTAATAAGGTAAAGATTGTCCCCTGACAGTAAGACCAATCATGTCCAACTCTGGATGGTGGTGCTCATCACCATTTCTAAGCCAAAGCGCCAGCGTTGTCCATAGACACTTCCAAGGTCATGAAGCACCGTTACCTTCCTGCCATAGTGGTACCTATTGATCTATTCACATTGCATGTTTTCAAAGTGCTAGGTTGGCAGAAGCTGGGGCTAACAGCGGAAGCTCACACCGCTCGCCAGATTTGAACCTGCGACCTTTCAGTCAACAAGCTCAGCAGCTCAGCAGTTGAACCCACTGCGCCACCCGAGGCTCCCCATGATATCTAATGATGAGGAATATAGGAGGTGTAGTCTAGCAGCTGGAGGGCCACCTAATATGACATGGCAGGCCAGATTCGACCCACAGGCCTTGTGCTTGACACATGTGCCATAGAATCACACGTGAGGATCTGAAGATTCCTAGAGAGGCTATATTAATCAAATCCATGAATAATCAAACCTACAAAAAGTTAAATCTACAAAGTTGGAAGGCCGACATTATACAAGGTGTCCCAAATGTCACCAAACATTGGAAGATGGGAAATCGTAGCTAAATGTACCTTTATTTACAAAATATTCATTATGAAATTTTACAGAATATTTACACATATTCTCTATGTGTTATATATCTGAAAGTATAAAATATAAAAATATATAATATAATAAATTTGAGTATTATTTCTCCCTATGTATTGTAATGCTGGATTGTGCTGGATTGTGAATTGTGATACAATGATAATAGATGGGAGAGGAATGCCTTTTGTAGCACAAGTGATACAATTCAGGACTTTTGTAGCATTCATGTCACTCCAAGTAATAATAAAATAATAAGTAATTACTGGGTTGTTGTAGGCTTTTTCAGGCTGTATGGCCATGGTCTAGAGGCATTCTCTCCTGACATTTTGCCTGCATCTATGGCAAGCATCCTCAGAGGTAGTGAGGTCTGTTGGAAATAGGAAAAAGGGTTTATATATCTGTGGAATGACCAGAGTGAGACAAAGGACTCTTGTCTGCTGGAGCTAGGTGTGAATGTTTCAACTGACCACCTTGATTAGCATACAATGGCCTGACTGTGCCTGGAGCAAACTTTTGTTGAGAGGTAATTAGATGTCCCTGCCTCTTCCTCTCTGTTATTGTGCTGTTGCAGTTTTAGAGTTTTTTTTAATACTGGTAGCCAGATTTTGTTCGTTTTCATGGTTTATTTATTTATTTATTTATTTACCTTACTTATATACCGCTGTTCTCAGCCCGAAGGCGACTCACAGCGGTTTCCTCCTTTCTGTTGAACTTGTCCACATGCTTGTGTATTTCAATGGCTTCTCTGTGTAGTCTGACATGGTGGTTGTGAGAGTGGTCCAGCATTTCTGTGTTCTCAAATAATATGCTGTGTCCAGGCTGGTTCATCAGGTGCTCTGCTATGGCTGATTTCTCTGATTGAAGTAGTCTGCAGTGCCTTTCATGTTCCTTGATTTGTGTTTGGGCGCTGCGTTTGGTGGTCCCTATGTAGACTTGTCCACAGCTGCATGGTACACGGTAGACTCTGGCTACCAGTATTAAAAAACTCTAAAATTGCAACAGCACAACAACAGAGAGGAAACAAACAAGGACATCTAATCACCTCTCAAAAATTTTTTGCTCCAGGCACAGTCAGGCCATTGTATGCTAATCAAGGTGGTCAGTTGAAACATTCACAGCTAGCCCCAGCAGACAAGAGTCCATTGTCTCACCCTGGTCATTCCACAGATATATAAACCCTTTTTCCTAGTTCCAACAGACCTCACTACCTCTGAGGATGCTTGCCATAGATGCAGGCGAAACGTCAGGAGAGAATGCCTCTAGACCATGGCCATACAGCCTGAAAAAACCTACAACAACCCAGTGATTCCGGCCATGAAAGCCTTCGACAATACAATAAGTAATTATTTTAGTTAGCTTTGAGACTCAAAAAAAATAAATAAAGTTATTTTGATTTTGAATACAATCATAATTTTTTTTTTCAGTTTCAGAATTATAACTGTAAAATAACGACTTTTTGAAAAGCAACATCTGATTTAATTGAAAGGACTGCTTTTAAAATGTAATATTAAGCTACAAAGTGCCATATATGCTAATGGAGTAGGCTACGTATTTTATTATCTCTGTTTTTGTTGAACAGTTCACTCTGAGAAGTGGGGGGGTTTGCAGGCCACAAGACCAAGCAAAATGTCACACAACAGGGCCTAATTCTGGCTGAAGCTTGCAGACTTATCAAAAAGCAAGCAGCACCCTGAAACAATTTGAGCGTTTGCACCATGAAGTGATTGTGATTTGACTCATCTGGCTTTAGAGTTTGGAGAAGAATGAGGAGGAACCACCAAGAGACTAAGCTCTACTTTCAAACCGTGGAGGGACCCAAAAGGGTTTGAGCAGATGTTGTTGGCTCACTCAAGGCAAATACATGTGGATTTGTGGTTTCTCTTAAGTGTTTGCTAATATCTACCACATGGCACAGTCAAACATCCTTTCTCAACTGAGCTGACTCTTCATAATGTAACACAGATGATTTTATCATTGGATGGACCTTTCTTTAAGAGAGATTTGTGAAATCACCCTACCCCCCCCCTCAAAATGAATAAATATATAACATTTGATTGTTCTGATCATGTCAGGAGTTTTCAAATATCTTAGTGGGAAAATGTGGATTTTCATAGAAGCTATGGAACTTTAATGAAGAGATCAAGGCTGGAGGACAAGAACCACCATGCTAGATCAGTCCAGACGTTCTTTCATCATCTTCTTACGGAAGCCAACAAGAAGCCTATGGGAAGTCCAGAAAGGGCAGTATCCATACTACAGTACATAGCCAGAGCTCTTTGATATCAATTAAAAGTTGAGTTTGGGAGTGATAGTTCAATAAGATACTTTACCAAGAATTCTTTGCAACTGTGTCAGTAAACATTAGTAATTAGAAAAAGTAGGCTTCAAACTCCTACTGAGACATGGAAATCAATTGGGTAAACTTAGGCAAGTCACACTCTCTCAGGCCCCTTCTACACTGTTCTTATATCCCAGGATCGGACAGTGACAGTGATGCCAAACAGGCTAGACAAAAACGTTTTGAGTATAGACAATATGCCTATATTCTTCAAAAACAGTGGTTTTCAACCAGAGAGGTACATCTGTTGCTCTTGGGCTTCAGCCTCTAGAAACCTCAGCCCTAGAAGGCAAAGGCAGAGGATTCTGGGAGGCAAAGTCCAACATATACAGCTCATTTGGTCGAAGATCACTGCAGAGAGTCCACATGGTGGGTTGCAGCACAGTCTTTGTAAACAGAAAGATGGAGTTTTTGAAAACCTTTCAGTCAGATGATATATTTGATGCCTTCAAATCATTATATATGTATCTGACTTTCTAGATACAGCCTTACTATAGAGCTAAGATGGGGAATGTGAGGTTCCACCATGAGCCTGGGCCATATTCCAGAGGCTGCCAGAGACTCCTACGAACTGGTGCTACATCATCTAATGATACAAGTTTCACCTATAGGACAAGAGGATCAAAGTTGGATTGAAAGTCTGTATGATAATGTCCATATTGCTATGAATGCTCAGGCAGAGAAGTCATAGCTTGAACTTAGATGAGGCAAAGACAAATCTTGGCTCAGCCTTGAAACTCACTGCTGACTTTGGCAGAATCTTTCTTTACAGCCTATTCTACATTTAGGGCAGTGCTTCCCAACCCATGGTCTGCGGTCCACTGGTGGGCTGTGAGTCCTAAAATAAGGTCCATGGTCGGGGGTGTGTGCTATCGCTGGAAGAGAGTGAGAGAAGAAGAGGGAGATAATGAAGGAATGAAAGAGTCCAGAGCTGTTGCCCTCGCTCTCTCTCAGCTTCCCCGGCACCATTGGAGGAGAGTGAGAAAAACTTCTTGGTGACTTCCTTTTTAGGCCTGTTCCTCAGGTTATTTGGGCACTGATTCAGAAAATGGCATAGGCCATATCAGGTCTAGATTATTAAATATGAGCTGATGGCAACTACTGGATGGTGTATGTTCTGTACCAGAAAGTAGAGTTGATGTGGTCTATCCAATGCAATTGTCTGAATTGGCATCCTGAATAACCAAACTAAATCTAAAGTTGACCAAAAACTTTTGATTTGTTATTCTTTTGGTACTAATGTTGGAGCGTGGTCCCTGGTCAAGTGGTCCCTGGTCAAAAAAAGGTTGGGAACCACTGATTTGGGGTAATTGTGAAGTTCAAATTAATGTGGCCATACACCTTGGGATCCTTCCACAAAGCCCTATAACCCAGAATATCAAGGCAGAATATCCCATATTATCTTAGTGTGGACTCAAATAACCCAGTTCAAAGCAAATAATACGGGATTTTCTGCCTTGATATTCTGGGATATAGGGCTGTGTGGAAGGGCCCATGGTTCCACAGAGTGATTTTTTAAAAGAAAGAAAAAACAGCAACACAAAATAACAGATGCAGCTCCTGTAGTGGCACCTGCCGCATTTTATATCATTGGGGCAATAAATCCACTCCACGTTTCGGTCTGAGCTTGAAAGGATCTACTCAGTGTGCTGAATCTATTTGAGGAAATTATGTTGAACACCTTCCTTTAAAGCTCGGACTAAAACCCAGTGCAGATTTATTATCCATTCCTGTGGTTACCATCATTGATCTCTTGTTGTTAGTTGCTAATAACCATGGCAACATGGGTGGAGAGAAGAAAAACACAGAAGTAGGATGAGAGTGCATTTCCCAGGAATGAGTGTTTCAAATAAGGGGAAGTTTTGAGAAACAAATCCAGAACTTGATTATTATACTTGCCACTTCTGTCTCAGCCCTTGATTATGTTACCTTCAGAGTAGCTGTCCTCAAGCAAACATTCATAAAGGCCAGATGTGTTATCTTGGCTGAGGTTAAACCAAAAGGGAAGGCCTTATTACATCATAGGCGTAGAGAATAACTAACCTTTCTTCTGCAAATGCAGAACTTTCAGACTGTCCTGCCAAATGGTGATTCCACCCACCCCACCCAAGTCTATAGAAAACAGTACAAATCAAAGCCCCCATTTTTGGCAGCAGGCACACATTTACACAACGGTGTGTACTTTCAAGCGGGAGACACACCTAAGCTTCATGTACCCAAATAAGGGGTGATTAATGATCTAGGCCTGGAAACTGCACAAGTCCTACCCTTTAATATTTCACAGATGAAAACTGGGACACATGTGGTCAAGCGACACCCAAGTTTGGTTAAGATGGTGCGGTGCAGATGTAAATAGTGATGACTCACTATCAATAGTAAAAGTTATTAGTAAGAACACAAGCTGCAGGAGTTTGCCTTTATTAAATTTATTAATTATTTATTTGAAACATTTATATTCTGCCCTTCTCACCCTGAAGGGGACTCAGGGCGGAACACAACATATAAATGGCAAACATTCAATGCCAAAGTATACTAAACTATACATATACAAAAACATTAAAATCACTTATCTTGATGTTAAAATCCTCTGTTTAAAACTGTCTCAAACAACCATATCAAATCTGGTTGGCATACTAAGAGTTCCTATCGCTGCCTCATGAATCTACAGAGAAGGATGATGTTGCACACAACGGCTGGGGTTGGCACCTTTGAACCTGTAAACACACCAATGTTCTTTATAAGCAAAGCAGTTTATTGAAGATTAAAATAGCAATAGCCAAAAAGGTAAAAAGCATTCAAACAAGTAATAAAGAAATGTCCACAAAATAGTCAGTTGAGCAATGTAATACATATAATTCAGTCCAAATCCAAGTCAGGAAACAGAAAAGTTCCAAAGTCCAATAAATAAGTCCACAGGAATAAAGTCTTTTAGTTCCAGAAGGTTGTAAAGACCAAAGTCCCTTGAAGAAACAGAATCAAACTTGAACCAATAAAACCCAATGCAGGAATTTGAAACCAAGACAAACAGCTTCCAAAAATCTCAGCCTAAACATGAATTAAAAGCAGGAGTATACAGGAATCTCAGCATGAACAGGAAGGCATGGATATCAGGCATGAAGCAAAGACATGGTTGTACATGAAAACCAAACGTTGGACTCACTGAAGACCATAGATTCAAAAAGGGACTCAAAAAGATGTCGTTGTAGGCGTCTACTACAGACCCCCAAGCCAGGAGGAAGATCTTGATGAAGTCTTCTGCCAACAGTTGACCAAACAGGCACAGAAAAGAGATGTAGTAGTCATGGGCGATTTCAACTATCCCGATATTTGCTGGAAAACAAACTCGGCCAAGAGTACAAGGTCCAACAAATTCCTCGCTTGCCTTGCAGACAATTTCATGGTCCAGAAGGTAGAAGAGGCAACAAGGGGATTGGCTACTCTTGATCTCATCCTAACAAATGCGGAGGACCTGATCGATGCGGTCGAAGTGGTAGGATCCTTAGGGGCAAGTGACCATGTGCTCCTGCAATTTGAGGTACAAAGGAAGGCCGAAACTAAGACAAGTCAAACCCGCATTTTGGACTTTAGGAGAGCTGATTTCCAAAAAATGAAGGAAACGCTGAGCAGCATTCCGTGGACACAGATACTAAAAGACAAGGGAGTTACGGATGGATGGGAATTTCTCAAGAGTGAAATACTCAAGACGCAATTGCAAACCGTGCCAACAAAGAGAAAAAATAGGACAAGTGCAAAGAAGCCAGAATGGATGTCCAAAGAACTTCTAACTGTGCTAAGACACAAAAGAGACATGCACAAGAAGTGGAAAAAGGGAGAAATCACCAAAGAAGAATTCAAACAAATAGCCAACACCTGTAGGGAAAAGGTCCGCAAGGCTAAAGCACAAAACGAGCTCAGGCTTGCCAGGGACATTAAAAACAATAAAAAGGGCTTCTATTCTTATGTCAGTAGAAAAAGGAAAAACAAGGAGGCGATAGGACCTCTTCGCGGAGAAGATGGGGCAATGCTGACAGGGGATAGGGAAAAGGCAGAACTACTTAATGCCTTCTTTGCCTCGGTCTTCTCACAAAAAGAGAGTCTTCAACCTCAGCAAGATGGAGTGGATGAGGGATTGGAGGACATCCAACCCCAAATTGGGAAAGAAGTCGTCCAGGAATACCTGGCCGCTCTTAATGAGTTCAAGTCCCCAGGGCCAGATCAACTACACCCCAGAGTATTGAAGGAACTAGCGGAAGTCATTTCGGAACCATTGGCAACCATCTTTGAGAGTTCTTGGAGAACGGGAGAAGTTCCAGCAGATTGGAGGAGGGCCAATGTGGTCCCAATCTTCAAGAAGGGAAAAAAGGATGACCCAAACAACTACCGTCCGGTCAGCCTCACGTCGATACCGGGCAAGATTTTGGAAAAGATTGTTAAGGAAGCGGTCTGCAAACACTTAGAAACAAATGCAGTCATCGCTAATAGTCAACATGGATTTATCAAAAACAAGTCATGCCAGACTAATCTGATCTCTTTCTTCGATAGAGTTACAAGCTGGGTAGATGTGGGGAATGCCGTGGATGTAGCGTACCTGGATTTCAGTAAGGCCTTCGACAAGGTCCCCCATGACCTTCTGGCAAGGAAACTAGTCCAATGTGGGCTAGGCAAAACTACGGTGAGGTGGATCTGTAATTGGTTAAGTGGACGAACACAGAGAGTGCTCACTAATGCTTCCTCCTCATCTTGGAAAGAAGTGACAAGTGGAGTGCCGCAGGGTTCCGTCCTGGGCCCGGTCCTGTTCAACATCTTTATTAATGACTTAGATGAAGGGCTAGAAGGCATGATCATCAAGTTTGCAGACGACACCAAATTGGGAGGAATAGCCAATAGTCCAGAGGACAGGAGCAGAATTCAAAACGATCTTGACAGATTAGAGAGATGGGCCAAAACTAACAAAATGAAGTTCAACAGTGACAAATGCAAGATACTCCTCTTTGGCAGAAAAAATGAAATGCAAAGATACAGAATGGGGGACAATGCCTGGCTCGAGAGCAGTACGTGTGAAAAAGATCTTGGAGTCCTCGTGGACAACAAGTTAAACATGAGCCAACAATGTGATGTGGCGGCAAAAAAAGCCAATGGGATTTTGGCCTGCATCAAGAGGAGCATAGTGTCTAGATCTAAGGAAGTAATGCTACCCCTCTATTCTGCTTTAGTTAGACCACATCTGGAATATTGTGTCCAATTCTGGGCACCACAATTCAAGAGAGATATTGACAAGCTGGAATGTGTCCAGAGGAGGGCGACTAAAATGATCAAGGGTCTGGAGAACAAGCCCTATGAGGAGCGGCTTAGGGAACTGGGCATGTTTAGCCTGAAGAAGAGAAGGCTGAGAGGAGATATGATAGCCATGTATAAATATGTGAGAGGAAGCCACAGGGAGGAGGGAGCAAGCTTGTTTTCTGCTTCCTTGGAGACTAGGACGCGGAACAATGGCTTCAAACTACAAGAGAGGAGATTCCATCTGAACATTAGGAAGAACTTCCTGACTGTGAGAGCCGTTCAGCAGTGGAACTCTCTGCCCCGGAGTGTGGTGGAGGCTCCTTCTTTGGAAGCTTTTAAGCAGAGGCTGGATGGCCATCTGTCAGGGGTGATTTGAATGCAATATTCCTGCTTCTTGGCAGGGGGTTGGACTGGATGGCCCATGAGGTCTCTTCCAACTCTTTGATTCTATGATTCTATGATTCTATGATTCACAGGCCCTATATTTATTCAGAAAGCCACAGCAAAAGCATTCCATTTCCCTTGAGAAACCTCTCCCTGACCCCTCTTTTCTCTCAATTTTGCAGAGCACCTCCTCTCTAATTACAGGTAGTGATCCTGATAAATCTGGCCTTTTTGGTCAAAGATTGACTCCCTCGGTTTGCCATTTAGTACATTCCTTTCGTTATCACTATCTAGCCTTGACTGTTCGACCTCAGCTTCTTTCTCTGCCTGCATTGAGGCATTTTTGCCTTGTAAGCCAACTATCCCAGAATCCTCAGTTTCACTCTGGCTAACTGTATTCTCTTGACCATCATCTCCTTTCACAAACCCCTGAGAGTCAGCAGAAACCTGATCATTTAACTCAGGCATTGGAACCTCTGCAGGCTCATGATCATTCTCCTTTGAAGCCTGTGGAGAAGAGACCATCACAGGCTGAGCCCCTACAGATGAAATCATATGCTTCTCTTCTCCTCATTGCAGAGTTAATTAAATGCAAATTACTTTTGCTTTTTAAACTCAAGTTTGAAGCATTTGAAGTAAGCTGATGACAAAGGGGAAGAGATGGAAGGAGGCAAAAAAAAAACAAGGGCATTTTAAAAGCAGGGGGAAAGTGGAGTGAGGGTAAACTGAGATAATTGAAGGGCATGATGATGTTCTTCCTGGTGAGCTGATTATTTATGAGGAACAGCAGGGTCCTGCATTGTGAAGAATGGCCAAGGGTTTTGTGGAACACAATTGCAGCCTATTTGAAGAATGCTGGTGAAATGGGGAAGATTCAGTAAAATGCCTGTTGCTGCACACACAGCATGCACATGGCTGTATGTGGTGCAAGATTTCAAGACAAGAAATGGATTGATTTGTGGGCTATACATATGGGAATGTCATCCCACATTGGCCTTGCCACAGATTCTTCTAAGATGCTAATAGCCTTGTTGCTGATGTTGTTGCTGAAACAACTTCTGATTTCTGGTGACCCTGAGGCAAATCTATTACAGAATTTTCTTGGCAAGATTTGATCAGAGATGGTTTACCCTTGCTTTCCTCTGAAGTTAACAGTGTGTGACATCCTCAATATCATCCAGTTGGTTTCCATGGCTGAACAGGGATTCAAGCCTTGGTCTCTAGAGTCATAGTTCAAACTGCTAAAGCATTCTGGGTCTCTTAGGTCAAGAAGTGTCTTCTCTGCACTTCTCTGTGCTGCCAACACACACTGCTGGCACAGAGTCCCCCGGAGCCCATCAAATGACGCAGGTCTACTTCCAGCAGGGCTTTGTTGGGCCTTGTGTTGGCAGTGCAGAAAAACAGAGCCAGGAAGGAAGTGGGAGGAAGTCAGGGACAGTGGGGAAACATCATGGGAAAGGATCCCATAATAGTAACTGAGTGCAGTGTTATGCTGCCCCACAGTTTCTCTTACTGCCTCCCACTGTTCCCAGGCTTATTGGTCTCAATGTGATGAAGTTCTTAATCATGTCTATTACATGCAAATTATTTATTGGAGTTGAGATCATCTACAAAACACACTTGGATGGGGACAATTTACTGTATTTATTTCTCTTCTAATAATTTCTGAAATGGACCTTGGTAAAGACTGTCCCAGTTCCTTATAGATGCCTAGACATTATCCAGCTTTGCTCCTTTGGAGTGTTGTGTGGTTTCTAGGCTGCATGGTCATGTTCTAGCAGCATTTTCTCCTGACTTTTCACCTGCATCTGTGACTGGCATCTTCAGAAGATCAGTTTGCTCCATTGTTGTTCTAGATTATATAGCCTGCTGGATGTTGTTCCAGCAACCCTAAACATTCAACAAAATGGTGAGAAATGCTGGTAAATGCAATCCAATATTAGGTTCTTGTGGGTTTTTTCGGGCTATAGAGCCATGTTCTAGAGGCATTTCTCCTGACGTTTCGCCTGCATCTATGGCAAGCATCCTCAGTGAGGTCTCTCTCTCAGCCTCTCTCTCAGTCTCCCGCCTTGGTTCCGACAGTCGCCTCACTCAGCCAGGACAAAAAAACTACAAATACCAGAATTTTACAGAATGTTGCTATGGTAGTAAAGGTTAAATAAGAGTGCTACATTAGTATTGTGTGATAGGGCCTTTAAAAATTTAAAAAGGGTATACCTTCAAACAGAAGACTCTCTGTGCTTTGTCAAATTGATCACATGATCTTGTTTCATGAAAAATGCAGTATTGTACCAGCTACAAACAAGGTAATTTACAATGCAGATAAAGGGAGAAAGAGGAACATGTTTATAACAGTAGATGTAGGGTTTTTTTTAAAAGTGTGATTAATACAGGGGAAATCAATTTTGAGGAGAAAGGCTTTCTGAGGCAGGGTATAATTTGTTGTTTTAAGCACATATCTAGGTTTGTAATCATATCTAGGCTTGTAATCAATCAATGAATGAAAGAACTTTGTGGGGGAAGTAGGAAGTTGATGCATTTAAGCACCGACTGGCTGTGGTCCCAGGCTGCAAACCAAGGGGGAGAGATAATGCAAAGATGAAAGCTACCCACTATGTCAGCTGAAAAATGAAATCTTTGACTCAGGACTGCTAAGGTAAACAAACTTTTTCGAAAAAGCCAAAAATCTCTGAGTAGAAAGAGAGCTGAACATCTTTGTTGAATGAAAAAGTTCCAGAATTAATCACACGAGGGTGGGCATTGTATATTTGCAAAACCCCCAGACAGACTACACATATGATAAATGTGGTTAGATGCCATTCAATATGGAACTGTCAGAAATGTTTTCATCCTGATCCATCTAAGAGCCATGCATGTGCAGAAGAACATTTACTCATGCATGTCCCTAACTGGATGAGGAATTGGAAGTGCCAAGCTATGCTTGTATACATAATTCAACAGTCCAATCCAAAAATACACAGTTTAAAGAAATACAGTCATACATCGTCTTCTTGGTCATACTTCATACCCTCCCAGTATCCGGATTGGCAAGGAAAGTTCCTGTTAATTCATTGCCTACTTTTTCAGCTGCTTTTAAAATGTCACAGTTTCTTTACTTTGCCATTTTCTTCACTGCTTATTTGTATTTCTGGAAACTGAATTCAACATGCAAAAGTAGTTTGCATTCAGTTGACTCAGCAGGAGAAAGCGGAGAGAAGAAACATAATTTTGTCCTTCTCAATAGGCTCAGCGATAATCTGGCTCTCCCCAAGGGGCTGCAGTCTTTCCCACTTTGTCCTTCCACATTAATAACTTTTTCCATCTTGACTGCCTTCTGATGTACTTGTATCCTGAACTAACCTTATCTTGTTTTGTTTTTATACAGTTACAAACCTGGCAGATGAAGGGAATCCTGTGGATATAGCTTCTTAACAGTAAAAGCTATTTGACAGTGGGATATGCTGCCTTGAAATATGGTGTGGTCTTCTTCTCTGGAGAATTTTAAGCAAAGGCTGGATGGCCATTTGTTGGGAGTGCTTTGGTCGTGTGTTTCTGTATGACAGAGACTTGGACTCGCTGGCCCTTGTGGTCTCTTCCAATTCTATGATTCTATGATTTCATTTGTGAAAGACTGGCAGAGATCTTAGTTGTTTTTAAGAGCCAAGCTAAAGTGATCACCAAGAGTGTCAAGAAAGCTGGAACTCCATTGATTTGTGGTTTAGGAGAAGAGGAAATCTACTCCAAAATCTAGAGTTGAGGAACATGATTCTAGCTTCTTTGAAACTAAAATATAATGTAATACTGAATTATGGTTGTTTGGGGCACGCCTATACTGACTATTTAATGTAGCTGGAAGTCTGCTTGACAGTATGGTGACTATACAACGCATGTCACAAAAACATACTACTGCACAATCTAAGGGCTTTATTTTGACGTAAACGAAATCGGAGAGTAGCCTGAAATAAAGCTCTTAATGCTCAAATGTAAACCACGTTGCTCGGTGAAAGCAACACCTACAGTAAACGTTGCTTGGTGAATGCAACACCTACAGTTGTCAAGCTGTGGATACTGTAGATCCTGGTACTGGTCAGAGGTTGACTTTTGCTGTGTATGTAAGCACAATCGAGCCCTTGAACTAGTACCATGGCTTGCAATATAATAATATAATAATATAATATAATAAGGACCCCCCAGTGGCACAATGGGTTAAACCCTTAGTGGTGGCAGGACTGAAGACCAACAGGTCAGAGGTTCAAATCTGGGGAGAGCACAGATGAGCTCCCTCTGTCAGCTCTAGCTCCCCATACGGGGACATGAGAGAAGCCTTCCACAAGGATGGTAAAACATCAAAACATCCGGGCATTCCCTGGGCAACGTCCTTGCAGACGGCCAATACTCCCACACAACAAGCAACTTGCAGTTCTCAAGTCACTCCTGCCACGCGTTGCTGTGGTCCAGTCTGTGTATATGTGTTTTGTGTGTGTATATATGTGTTTTGTGTGTGTATATGTGTGTGTTTGTGTATATATGTGGTTTTGCACTTGCGTTGTAATGTATTTTTTTTTTGTTTTTGGCTTTTTAAGTTCTTTCCACTGTGTTTTCCAGTGTTTTTATGAGTGATGGCCACTTGTTGGCCTAATAGGTATATCGTGTCCAAATTTGGTGTCAATTCCCCCAGTGGTTTTTGAGTTATGTTAATCCCACAAACGAACATTACATTTATATAGATATATGAGGGGTATTTTTTAAGTAAGGTCCGTTTGAACATAAGTACACAATGAAAGTTTATTTCAAAAAAGTAAATTTATTTTCAGAAAGTACATACTTCACTCTATTTTTTGACATAGTTGCCAAGTTTGTTCAAACACTTATCATACCTCTGAACCAATTTTAAAATACCCTCTTCATAAAAACTTGCCATCTGCTGAAGCCACCAAATCATCTGTAATCAAAGAAGGGCGACCAGAGTGGTCCCCATCATGGACGTTGTCACGGCCATCTTTGAATTGTCGTACCCACTTACACACTTTGCTTTCACTCATAACAGTATCACCGTACACTTCACAAATCTGTCGATGAATTTCTGCAGCAGGCGGGTTCCTTGCTGACAAAAACCGTATCACTGAGCGAACCTCACATGTGGAGGGTGAGTTGATAGGCTTAAACATTTTTAAAGCACAGAACAGAACCGTACAGGTTAGCTACAGAGCGGAAACTGAGCACAGTTGTTCCCGAGGCATGCCGGTACACGACGCATGTGCTCGTTGCGGTATGCGCACGAACTACTAGTGTCTACAACAAAATGGACCTTACTTTAAAAATACCCCTCATAGATGTAGAGATAGATATAGATAAAATCTGCACTGTGAATTGACTTTCTTCTATGCTGGTTTCACTGTGGATTAAGTGGTCCATGTAGATATGCCCTAATTGCATACTATATAGTAAACCTGAGGTGCTATATGAAGAGATGAGGAAACATGATCCTCCTTAATTGCTCCCTACTGGAAGTTCAAGAATGATGGAATTTGCCTGACTTCGTTTGGGAGTTTGACAGCTGGTGTGTCACTCCAGAGTTTTCACCAAATTAGTTACACCTCTTTCTGCCACTTCTTGTCTCCCTCCTTCCAGTCTTCTTCTTCCTTCCCACTTCATCACTTGCTGGTGAAGAGACAGTGTGTTCTTCCAGAGACCTGAATTGATCCCTTACACATAGCTGTCGAAATCAGTCTGAGTGCTATATGGCATCAAGCCAAGGGTTATGAAGTATCTACTACTGCTTTAAAGAAATGTATTTCCAAACTTCAGAAAAGCAACGAAAGGCACCTTTTAGTGTATGTAAACTCGCAAATCAATCATGGTAAGGCAAGATTTATAAGTGGTATTCAAAAAATATCCACCAGGGGGTGGAATTGTGTTCCAAATTCATTCTGGTTTGATGGCATCAAAGCTGTGGCTTCCAAAATCTGAATTTTTCAATCTGTTAACACGTGTGACTTTCTTTTGTTGTCATGGAAACCAACCAAAGCAGAGGGTAAATAATTTGACAATAACAAGAGACAATTTTAATTTTCTTCCCAGTTTTTCAGGGTGTAGATCGACTTTTTAATACTTTAAAAAAACATTGTAATATCTGTGTTCTTTGTCTGGCTGTAACTGGATCCTTCATTTGTTGCCTAAGCAGAGAGTTATTATATAGAAATCTAGGAAGCACAAGACTCCCATTATTGGCAAATGAGTGCATGGCACATAGGTCTGTTTATTAGACACTCTGAGTGATAAATAATAAAAGGTCTCAATGTGGGGGTGTTTTAAACTCCAGTTTAAAACAGTTGCATTATTCAAAGGTGGGCAACTTTTCAGATTGTTCCTCTTTGCCCCAAAAAGACTTTCTGCAAACAAATGTATGAGAGCAAAATATATTCACTGACAGGTACTTTTTATTTATTTTGTAACAAAAGCATTGCATAAACAAATAAGTATAAAACTGATAAAATAAAGGGAGCACAAGCTGCTAAATAATTTTAGACTAAAAATGGGCAACAGTGATTGCATTGTCTGTAGACTTAAACAGCATGAGGCAGCGCATTGTGAGCAAGCATACAGATGCAGAGTTGTTTGTTCTGCTCCACAGTCACACAAGGTGGAAGATTCCTCTAGGTAGTGCCATTTTTTCCAGGTGGTCTTTTGATCTCCCAACTCTGCTTCTGAGTCTGTTCAGGGACTTCCAAGTGGGCCATTCTTGGTTTATCCCTGAAGGAAGACCACCATGGGGGGGGGGGGGAATCCAGTTGGGACTGCCTGATTTTGCTGACCACAGGGATATTGATGCTGTTGCTGGAGGAACATTTAGAGGACTGGTGGTTCTCACGAAACTTTTCCTTAAGTCTATTGGGAGGAAGCAGATAGCCACACAGTGTGTAGCTTTCACAGTGTTCAACCTTATTTCTTTGGCAATTGGCAGCAACTTCCTTTCTCATATCCGGGGGGGGGGGGGGGGCAATGCCAGCTAGCTTATAAAATTTATCAACAGGTGTAGGTTTAAGACACCCTGTGATAATTCTACATGTTTCATTTAGTGCTATATTCAACTGCTTCACATAGCCAGATTTATGCCAATCAGGGCAGGCATATTCACCAGTTGAGTAAGACAAGGCCAGGGCTGATGTTCTTCTTAATTTCGGGTCTGCACTCCATGTGCTACTAGTAAGTTTTCGCAAGATGTCATTGTGTGCAGCTACTTTGTGCTTGGTGTTCAATCTACAGTGATGCTGAGATATTTAGGATGGAAACAGTGTTCAAGTAACCTTCAGTTTCCTGTTGGCTTCATTAGGTGGACAGCACATGTTTGTGTCTCGGCAGGGTTAGGCTTTGAGTGGTTATCTTTGCAGTAGCTGAAGAGATCTTTCAGGGCATTAGTAAGTTGGTTTTCAACTGTTTCAAAGTCTTCTGCTTGCATTGTTAGGCCAAGGTCATCAGCATATATAAAGATCTTTATTAGTAAAAAGGTCAAACAAGGTTGGTGCAAGAATGCTTTGAGGTAGACCATTTTTTGCCTCCTCCATCTACTTTTCCTGCCCTGACAAGCACTGAAATTTAGAGATTTTAAAAAAGCATTGCTGACTTCAGGTTAATAAGAAACACCCTTTATTTAGCTACTTCAAGTTTGGTTGGGGTTTGGATGTTGGTCCCATATTCCTTTCCTATATAAATGAGATTTCATGCCAATAGCGGAAATGTGTGAACCTGTCATTGCTTGGATTTCATGACCACTTACTTTCCCAGTTTCGCAGGGACAGTCCATGGCAAGGGGGTTGAACTGGATGGCCTTTGTGGGCTCTTCCAACTCAATGATTCTATGATTATTTCTCCACTGTCCCACTTTTTCAGTTCCTTTTAAACTGCCCCAGTTTCTTTTCTTCTCTTTCTTTTTGCCCTTGGCTTACTTCAGGAACAGCAAACTGACTTCAAAGTGCTAAAACTTACAATTTTCAGTAGGTTCAGGAAAAAGCAAAGAAACATCTTCTAGCTTTTGTATAGATAATTTTGTGATGTGTGACTCCAAATTGTTTCTGGGGTAAGCGAAAAGAAGAAGCACACTTTCTAACAAAATCAGGAGAGCAGGAAAGCCACAAAATCCAAGGTGGACCAGAAGTTGCTCCTAGAAGTCCATACAACCTCAAGCGACTTCCAGTCCTTTATACAGGACAACCCAGGCTGAATCCGTTTAGCTCCATATTAAAAAAAAAAGTTGGAAATGCTTCAGAGTTTCAGCTAAAGTCCTGAGCAGCCCTGCAGTTTGTGGACAGCAAAGTGGACAACAAATCAGATTCAATGCAAACTGCTTTGCTGTCCACATAGGCCCTGAGCATGGATAAGGAGTTGGATTGTGGTCATGTGATCCTCCTCGTTGCATCAGAGGGATGTAGAGTCCCAGAAGATGTCAACAAAGATGTCCAGTGCTGGCCTGGAGCTCTATTGGAGCTCTGCAGTCATGTGCAACAGTGTTAGGAAGACTTCATGCTGCCATTGTTAGGAGTTGAGGACAGTGCCTGATCACTTCTAGCGCCAATCTGGAGCATTTCTGCTCTGCATTGTTCCTAGAGTATTTGGAAGATCAGCCTTCAATCCCTCTTTATCACAGAAACACTCTCCACCTCAAATTTCCCCAAAATAGGTTTTCTTCTCTCCATTCTCTTCCATTTCATTTGGTAAAGATCCGTATAAGATGTTGTTGCATAGTGCCATGGGACAGAAATTTTACCTTTTATAGAGCAAGCAAAAAGGAAGATTTTACAATTCACTTTGGAGCAGAGCAATGCTTCACTTACATCAACATTGCAATTAAATACAGGTAAGCTCCTTAGGCCTTCCTCCTAGCTATAAGCATACAGAATTGTTACCTATGTTAGTAGCACACTGGAATGCATGTCTTTGTGGCAATCATGTTTTCTTTCCCAACTATATTTTTCTTACCTAATTATATCCTGTAATTTTAGCTCCCCTAGAGCTAAAAGTATTGCATGTTATTGTTTCCCATTCCCACCCCATTTTTAATTATAAGAACAACTTTTAATTTCAGGAGCTACACTTGACTTAATATATGTTATGGGAAAATTGGGATGTGACGTGATCTGTAATGTGTATAGAAATGAGTTAGAATACAAAATTCATACAGTGGATTTGGGAAAAATCTGTAATTTTAATTAGGAATGTTTTTGCCATGGAATTTTTCCCCTCACTTTAAAATTGGAGTGGATTGAAGCAGTAGCTTGCTATATTTCCATAGTTTGATTCAGATCATGGGCGCCAATTGCCAAGATTAATTGAGGTCCTCCAAATGTCTTGGTAGATATTTCCTCTGTTCTCCACCAGCACAGTTCAAGTAGTTTTGAAAGTGACATGGTGAGTCCTGGAGAAAAGGGAGAGATGGTTTGTTATGAAGAAGGGATCACCAGTCTTAAAAACAACAGCAGCAGCAGATACACACACATAAGGTGGGATTATCTATACATATGTCACTAACAAGATGCCACCTAATATTGCCTTTAGAAACCATTTGATGTATGCAGCTAGCAACTTTGTCTCAAAGAATGAAGCCTGTCAGTTTCTGCCGTTAATGCATATTCATTGTCAAGCAAGATTGTAATGAATTTTATGCATGTGTCAGTTCATGTAAATTAGGCTCTAGTGTGACAATTTAGATCAATACCATATTAGAATGGTATTGAGCATAGGGGCTTCTCAGTGAAGTCAAAAATGCTTTCCAGTGTAGAAAGGCTGGATGACTTAGATAGCTCATTTTCTGCCTTGTGGGACCTTCTGGAAACTACATAGACTGTCAAACATTCTCCAAAATAGGGCACAAGCAAATGAAATTAGAAGTGGTTGGAAGTCCACTTCTAGTTGTTGTGTTAAACTAGATGGGTTGCCAGATTGCAGGGCCCATCTTGAATCTCAACTTGGTATGGATTTCCTCTAGGAACCTCTTCACACAGCAATCACTGGCAAAAAGGAAGGTGCGTGGGGAGGCTAGTGGCACCCTTTGCGCAATTTCTCCTTCCCTCATTACATGGAAATAGCAGAAAGGACTGCAACACACATTAGCCTGCTGTCCTTTCTTCCATCACATGGGGATTTGGAGAGGAAAGTGTGGGTAGCTCCATTGGAGCTTCCTGAAAAATACTTTCCTTCCTCTGGTGGAGGACAAAGCAACTTTTGGCAATGGTTCTAATTCTTCAATTTTCATGGGCTGCAAAAAGGGCTTTGTGAAAATATAAAGTCAGAAGAGCATTCTGATTGTCATGAATATGTTTTGATTTCTTCGTCTTTCTTTATTCTGAAAAATAAATTATCTGTACTCTTTCAGCTGGCCCTGCAGCTTACAACAGCTTGTACAATGTAGTAGTTTTCAACTTCCAAATGTCAGGCTTGATTTGGTGACCCAATAGCTCCATATTTTGCCCTTCCTCTTTTATTCCTTAGCCATTTTCCATCTGTACGTGAGAAGGAATAATCTCCTAACTTCACCTTGATTTGAGACGAATCTCTTTAGATTTCAATCTTAATTACCAAACAGGAAAATATATTCTCTGTATGAGTGTGTTTGAATGACAAGCTATCAGCAGCTATGGTTGCTGCTTTATGTCTAATGCTCACTGGCATCGCTGGGGCCTGGCCTCCTGGCATTCCCACCTCTCTGGTTTTAACCTGGAAATCTCAGGGCCTGGGATAATCCTGACCTGGCAACCCCACCTGCAATTTATTCAATTTGCAGCTTCTGGAGGCCAAGAGGGGCAATCCAGGTTTTTAAAAACTGAGAGCAAAAGGTGTGTGTGTGTGCGCACGCGCGCGTGTGCATGGTTGAGCAAAATATGGAGCTAGTGAATCACATTTTGCTCAACTGTTCAATAGGATGCAAGATTTGCACAACCATATTCCACATAGTAAGAGAGGCTCTTGAATAGAAAATTATCCTTCCTTCCCCTTCAGCCAAATATTATGATTTCAGTCCTAAGGAAAATGGAAGGCAATTACTAAGGGGGCAGGGGAGGGGGGGTGATGAGCCCTAGGGTCCTTTGCTTGCTTTGAAAAGCCCTTGATTACATCTCTGATGCCGTGAAAAAACATAACAATCAGGTTTTCGAAGAAATTCCTTGCTTTAAGGTGCTGAGAGATCTGTGAGCAGCCTTTTTGGTAGCTCCAGGAACATTTTACAGTATAAACACACCTAAAAATGGTTCTGTATTTTAGCCAAGTAATTAGCCCATAATTATCCTCTCAATGCGTCTTGGAAGTGAAAGCAAAGCTGTGACACAGAAGAACAAGGTCAGCCTTTGACTGCATGGTTGCTTCACTTCTTAGCTGAAGAACAGGCCAATTATACCTGTTGTAAAGCAAGGTCAAAATATCAGCCTGGTGATATAAATAAATTAGATCCTGTTTGGATTCTCAGATGGCGCACATTAGTAGGTGAGCACTGAGCCTGCGGGAGTCTTTGAGTGTCTGTTAAAGAGAGGAAGGAAATGCTCTACAGTACTTCCTCTTTATTTATGTATTAATATTAACACATATATATCCCATTCTATATTTTAGTATCTCAGGACAGTATAGAAATGAAATCTGTTAAACAGTTTTAAACAGCTTAAGATTTAAAACTACAATAATAGCTTAAATAGACTAAAAGCATGTTGAAGAATTTGACTAATCAAAGCAGGTTTTAAAAGTTGAAAACTGTATATATTTTGGAATCAGTCAATCATCTTTTTGTTTTTGAGCCACAGTAACAACCCCTTCCTGAAGATTTATAATTCACCAAGATCTTCAGAATAAATATATAATTTCTCTTTTTTAAAACCTTTTCCAGACTTTTGCAAGTTTGAGACACTGGGAGCAAACCAGCGGAAGCTTCACCCTCCTAAAGACACTATTGTATCTAACCCTTCAAAAATTGTATTTATTTTCATGATTTTCAGTATAACTTGTATCGTTTACCTATAGACTGTATCTATCTCTTGTTCAAAATGTATATAATCTGCTTTATAAAATGTATCAAAGATGTAGCCCAGGGACAGTCAACCCTCTGTGACCCTGCAGAGATAATCCCCTGGGAACAAGAAGGCTGGACAAGCCCCTCTGGCCATTTCCCAAGCCAGGTAATCACCAGGTCCATTGTTTATATGTATGCAAACATAAGTGACTTCCCATGCCAGCCCAGATTAGCCCAAGACTGTTTGTGTAGCTGTATAGTTCACTTGAGACTTGAGAATGTGCATCTGTTAACTCCTTTATTCAACAACTGAGCCCCCGATGGCCCAGGATTGTCACCTTTGTTCCAGGAGGCTTGCATCTTTGTTTCCTAAAATCCTATCTTTGTTCAACACAGAACTGGACATTTGATCTAATCAAAGGCTCATTAACATTTCTTTGACATTGTCTTTCCGGATGACGCCTTCTCCCAATGAGTATTGCACCAGCTGATTGGTCCCTTGCCCATCCAATACCCAGCCATCATTTTCCCCACCAAAGGTATTCCCATCTGGAGATGGTGTCAGCAGAACCCCAACCAATCAGCGTGCAAATTGTGACTGGCCTATTTTTAAGCCAATCAGAAGAGGGAGCAGGAGTTGTTAATAACTGTCAAACTGTATAAGATGTCTTGCTTTCCTCTGTATGTTATGCTTGTATATTTGAAGCATCTTGCTTGTGCTTGCATTCCTTTTGGCATTGTATTAAACCTCTGTATTAAACCTCTTTGACCTGGTGAGTTATTTTTTCTGTCCTGGTCCTTTTGGTTTAGCATATGCTTCCTGGGCACTGATCCTCTTATCTGTGGTCCTAGCCAACCGCTACCATCCAAAGGCTTTAAGGAAAAAAAGTTATTATTACATGGGACCATTCAGACTTCTAAGGGACAGTCCACAACTGCTACAGCCAAAAAGGCTTCATCATGTTTTTCTGTACTGCCCCCCTTCTCAGCAGATGCTAATTCTCTAACGTGTGTAGATAATCTTACTAGACATTGGGAAATTAGCCAGGACTGAATTTCCAACTACTTACAGTCCCATTTCTATGTTTTGGGAACCATGCTATTTTTCTCTAGCTGGACATGCTGCGGTGGATGTCATTCTAGTCTACTTTGGTCAGATTTCACCTGAAATTATATATCCTGTTCTGGGCACTACAATTGAAGAAGGTTATTATCAAGCTGGAACATGTCCAGAGAAGGGTGACCAAAATGGTAAAAGGCCTGGAGTACAAGTCCTATAAGGAGCACCTTAGGAAGCTCTGTATGTTTAGACTGTAGGAGAAAAAGAGAAGAGAGAACATGAAAAAAAAAGTTTAAATATTTGAAATGATGGCATATTGAAGACAGAGTCAGCTTGTTTTCTGTTGTCCTGGAAACTATGACACAAGAAGAGATTCTAATTAAACATTAGGAAGATCTTTCTGAAGATGACAGCTTTTTGACAGTGGAATATCCTTCCTCAGTGTGTGGTGTGGCCTCCTTCTCTGGACGTTTTTTAAACAGAGACTGGATAGCTATCTGCCACAGTACTTTGATTGTGTGTTCCTGCATGTCATGGGGTTGGACTGAATGACCCTCATGGTCTCTTCCAACTCTATGATCTGCAAAGACCTTTTAAAGACCTCCAGATGTCCATACTATGTATGTCCATATTATGCATATTATAGTATGTTCCAGTTACAGGATAATAGGCGGATGCATCCTCACCAATTTCTCTGCTCCCTGACAACATAAAAATAGGCATACTACATTATACATGTGTCTCTCCTGGTGCAAGATTCCATAGTAACTTGTTATTGATACAAGTGCCTGCATGGTGTTGTAGTTTGAGCTTTGGGTTATGACTCTAGAGACCAGGGTTTGAATCCTTTTTTTCAACCAATCTTGCCAAGAGCTCTCTGTGTCACCATAAGTCAGAAAAATGTGAAGGCACACAACAAGCTCAAATGTATTATTTCCAAACTATTGCAAGATGTTAGAAGATGTACAAAGCTTGTGCAGTGAAACTTTGGAAATCAACTGGAAAACGAACTACTGCATGAAGATGCTGGTAGTTCTTCTGGACACAAATACAAGTGAATCTGTGACACACATATTTTGAGTTTCAAAGGACTGGTCTTTTCAAAAGCATAAGGGGAGACTCACAGTTGAGTTTCTTTTCCATCTGGAAGCAGAATGTGACAGTTTCTAAGATTGTCCTTGAGGATTTATGTTTGAGTCAGCTTGTGAGTCACTGTACAATTGAATATTTTTTTAAAAGACAAAGACCACCCCCTTCTTTTGGGTGTGTGAGCTGGGAAGAGGTCAGTGTGTTATTATTTTCTTCTCCAATACTGTCTGAAACCTCAGATGCTGAAGTTTTTACCCAGGAGAGAAAGTTCTCTCTCCACATGCCCCCAGTTCAACCTCATATTCTGATTTTATTTTATTTTTTACAATGGAGAAAACTGAAAAACAAGAATCATCCCAGTCAGTGCTAGGTGATTTATGGATGTGAATGAACCTATCACATAATCCAGTTAATCAGTATCCACCTATGTTGTTGATGCTGTCTTCAAGAACAGCTCTATACACATTGTTATGGCACTGCATGCTCTGTGTGCGTATTTGGTGCTCTTTGCAGACAAAGGGTAAAGCACTAGTGAGGAACATGTGACCCCAAGAAATTGTTGTTTGTTGCTTATTTATTCCATTGCTTCCGACTCTTTGTGACCTCATGGACCAGGCCATGCCACAGCTCCCTGTAAGCCGTGGTTAGCCCTAGCTCCTTCAAGGTAAAGCCGATCACTTCAAGGATGCCATCCATCCATCTTGTCCTTGGTTGGCCCCTCTCTAGTTTCTTAGATATACTTATCATGATCATGGTTTACTATGGGCAAACAGCATTTGTTTTATATCTCAAAACATAGAGCTGCTGGAGAAAATTTTTAGAATCAGCAGGTCAAATATAGAATCATAGAGTTGTAAAAGACCTTGTGGGCCATCCAGTCCAAACCCCTGCCAAGAAACAGGAGAATTGCAATCAAAGCACCCCTGACAGATGGCCATCCTGCCTCTGCTCAAAAGCCTCCAAAGAAGGAGCCCCCACCACACTCCAGGGCAGAGAGTTTCACTGCTGAACAGCTCTCACAGTCAGGAAGTTCTTCCTAATGTTCAAATGGAATCTCCTTTCCTGTAGTTTGAAGCCATTGTTCTGCATCCTAATCTCTAGGGCAGCAGAAAACAAGCTTCCTCCCTCCTCCCTATGACTTCCCCTCAAATATTTATATGTGGCCATCATGTCCCCTCTCAGCCTTCTCTTCTTCAGGCTAAACATGCCCAGCTCTTTAAGTCGCTCTTCATAGGGCCTGTTTTCCAGACCCTTGATCATCTTAGTCACCCTCTTCTAGACATATTCCAGCTTGTCAACATCTCCCTTCAACTGCGGTACCCAGAATTGGACAAGGTATTCCAGGTGTGGTCTGACCAAGGCAGAATAGAATAGAGGGGTAGCATGAATTCCCTGGATCTAGACACTAGAGTCCTTTGTATGCAGGTCAAAATCCCATTGGTCTTTTAATCCTCTGCATGACTTTGTTGGCTCATGTTTGACTTGTTGTCCACGAGGATATCAAGATCTTTTTCACACATACTGCTGTTGAGCCAGGCGTTCCCCATTCTGTATCTTTGCATTTCTTTTTTTTCTGCCTAAGTGGAGTATCTTGCATTTGTGTCTGTTGAACTTCATTTTGTTAGTTTTGGCCAATCACCTCTCTAAAGATCATTTTGAATTCTGGTTCTGTCTTCTGGAGTATTTGATCTCCCTCCCAATTTGGTGTCATCTGCAAACTTGATGATCATGCCTTCTAACCCTTCATCTAAGTTTTTAATAAAGATGTTGAACATGACCGGGCCCAGGACAGAACCCTGCAAACCTAGAAACAGGGCTTATATTTGGGATACCAAATGTATGCTGGTCGGTGTCATAAACAGCCCGAGGTCAACAAATCAGAACTGCATCAACTCTCATGCCTTTTGGTCCCATGAAGTTTTGGAGGTAACTCCTTCAGCTTCCTCTCTTGCTGAATTGCAGGAAGATTCAGTTGTTCAAAACACTGAACTGTTGAATGAGAACTCATCAACCATACATTTTCTTTGTGTGTGTGGGGGGGGGGGGCAGATGGATGGACGACCACAGATAGTGACATTATATGGGCACTAACACATGATGATGGGGATGAGGGCAATGTGAAATAGTTATGCATTTAGGAGTGTTGTGCATCCAATTATGCATTAAAGAACAGGGGAGTGTTTGGATATAGCTTGCCTCTATATGTTGCCTTTGAAGGTTGCAATTGTATAAGATATGCACTGATATTTGATCCACATGTATTGCATTACATTTATATGTAGTTTAGGAACTGAGTAATGTAATGCCGCAGGCAGATATTTATGCTCTGCTGCAGTGATGTAGGATCTTGGGCCATAGCCGTATGATGTCTGCAATGTTTCCATTCTTCTGTGGAGGAAAATAAATCAAATACAGTAAATCATCTCGACACACCAAATATTATATCTTGAAGACATGGCAATCCCCTTGTGAGGCATTATGTTATTTCCAGTATGTTATGGCCCCTTCTAAGAAAGAACTGGCCTTTATTTTATTGACAGCCAACTGTACTTTACAAGTATTGTGTAGCCAAGGCAAGTCCAAGTTTCTGTTTTAAATGTCACTCATTCTTTGGAAGTTGGAGAAATGTATTGTGACATTGTTCAAACAAAGTATTTTCCCAGGTCTGTTGGAAACTAAGCAAGTGGGGTTTATATATCTGTGGAATGTCAAGGGTGGGATAAAGAACTCTTGTCTGTTTGAGGTAAGTGTGAATGTTGCAATTGGCCACCTTGATTAGCATACAATGGCTTTGCATCTTCAAAGCCTGGCTGCTTCCTGCCTGGGGGAATACTACAACACTTAATGCAACTACTTTCAATTGATACACTATTAATGTATGATAACAGAAAATATTGTCTTTGAGTCTCCTTTTGGTTTATCTCACAATATTGTCAAATTCCTCACGTATGCTGCAACATTCCATTTGAGACTGAGCTCATTTTGTGTCTCATTTTTGTTTCATGAAAGGCCAACAGTTTCTCTTAGATTTTGAGAAATTTGATTACTTACTGCCAAATATTAATACCACTTTTATGGCTGAAAGCAAGGAGGAGCTGAGGAGCCTTCTAACCAAGGTGAAAGACGAAAGTGCATAAGCTGGGTTGCAGTTAAACATGAAAAACTAAGATTATGGCAACCAGACTGATTGATAACTGGCAAATAGAGAGAGAAAACATGGAGACAGTGACAGACTTTGTATTTCTAGGCACAAAGATTAGAATCATAGAATCATAGAATCAAAGAGTTGGAAGAGACCTCATGGGCCATCCAGTCCAACCCCCTGCCAAGAAGCAGGAATATTGCATTCAAATCACCCCTGACAGATGGCCATCCAGCCTCTGTTTAAAAGCTTCCAAAGGAGGAGCCTCCACCACACTCCAGGACAGAGAGTTCCACTGCTGAACGGCTCTCACAGTCAGGAAGTTCTTCCTCGTGTTCAGATGGAATCTCCTCTCTTGTAGTTTGAAGCCATTGTTCCGCGTCCTAGTCTCCAAGGAAGCAGAAAACAAGCTTGCTCCCTCCTCCCTGTGGCTTCCTCTCACATATTTATACATGGCTATCATATCTCCTCTCAGCCTTCTCTTCTTCAGGCTAAACATGCCCAGCTCCTTAAGCCGTTCCTCATAGGGCTTGTTCTCCAGACCCTTGATCATTTTAGTCACCCTCCTCTGGGCACATTCCAGCTTGTCAATATCTCTCTTGAATTGTGGTGCCCAGAATTGGACACAATATTCCAGGTGTGGTCTAACCAAAGCGGAATAGAGGGGTAGCATTACTTCCCTAGATCTAAACACTATGCTCCTATTGATGCAGGCCAAAATCCCATTGGCTTTTTTTGCCGCCACATCACATTGTTGGCTCATGTTTAACTTGTTGTCCACAAGGACTCCAAGATCTTTTTCACACGTACTGCTCTTGAGCCAGGCATTGTCCCCCATTCTGTATCTTTGTATTTTGTTTTTCTGGCCAAAGTGGAGTATCTTGCATTTGTCACTGTTGAACTTCATTTTGTTAGTTTTGGCCTATCTCTCTAATCTGTCAAGATCGTTTTGAATTCTGCTCCTGTCCTCTGGAGTATTGGCTATCTCTCCCAATTTGGTGTCATCTGCAAAGATGGATGGATGGTATCCTTGAAGGAGCTGGGGTTGGCCACAGCTGACAAGGAGCTCTGGCATGGGCTGGTCCATGAGGCAATGAAGAGTTGGAAACAACTGAATGAATAAACAACAAAACTGCCTAATATAATGCAGTGGGTCCTTAGTATCCACTGGGGCTTGTTTTTATGATGCCTCGTGAATATCAAAATACATGGATGATAGGGAAATGGTGTCCTTTATGTAAAATGGCAAAATCATGGTTTGCGTTTTAGAATTTGTTTTGAATATTTCCAAGCCATGGGTAGTTGCATCCATGGGTACAGATTCAGAATCCATGGATAGGGAAGTCTGGCTTTAAAATCAGCACATGCATATTAATACAAATATGTGTCTTCTTGTGTCACTTTCTAATGATTTTCCTCTTTTTAAAAATGTTGGCAAAGTATAAAGTGCCTATTTAAATATGTTTCTTTCCTCTCACTTCTTGTATTTTCATTTGAGAATGACCAAGAACAGATCTTTTGAAACTTTGCTATGGATCTGACTCCCTTTTGGCCCCTTTAGCTCTACTGAAATCTGAAAGAGCAACCCCAATTAAGCTTCTGATGAAACCAATTAAAACTTGCTGCCCTGAACTGTTTGGCTGGATCAGAACACATTGCAAGCCAATCCTTAATTGGGTGTAATTAGGTCTTCTTTTATTGAAATGAAGTTTTTTTTAATGTTGTGCTATAAAATGGAGAGGCCATTTCCATATCTGCTCTTTAAAAAAATCTGAATTACAAAAAAGGGTAAAAAATGATAATAGTTTATTTTTCCTTGCCTCTTTTTTTAAAGTTTATCTTTCCTTTTAGTCCTTATCTCTTTCACACTCTTCAGGGAAGTTCTCATCTCCCTTTCTCCCATAAGTTAGTGCCAACTCTCCCTCCTCCATCTTGACTGAAATGCCTTGATATCCAAACACAAATATATACAATTTGGCAACTCCCCTTGTATTTGTCTTTCATGGCAAGATGAAAGGGTTGCTAGCTGTGCTCTTTTGAGCTTTTCAAAGTGAGCAGAAAAAGCCCTTGAATTTCTGATGTCTAAGCTCACTATAGCCTTAATTCAAATCTGAAGCTCCTATAGAGTTCAGGTTTGAAGTTTTCCTATTCGTTAACCTCTTCACTGAACCGAATATTCCTCTGCTTCTCTAATTAGGTACAGTCTAAACTTTAGTAACTTTTTGAGCTTCCTCTTGGAGAGCTCCAGGGACCAAGGTTCAAACAATGAGCCGGAAAAGGATGCTTTATCAGCCCCTATCTAGCCACAGTTTAATTAAAGGAAAAGAATTAAAGGTGAAACAACCACTGCAAAACAAAAATAGGGTGAAGGATATGTTTAGGTGAAGCAGCAAATTGTTCTCAGGGCAGGTTTTTAAAATCTACATTTGATATTATTTTCTAAACTAGAAGCTCCTTTGTGGTTTATGGGTTAAATACTGCTGGTCACCAACAGGTCAGTGGTTCAAATTTGGGGAGAGTGGGTTGAGGTCCCTCTGTCAGCTCCAGCTCTCATGACGGGACATGAGAAAAGCCTCCCACAAGGATGGTAAAACATCAAACATCCGGGCATCCCCTGGACAACGTCCTTGCAGACAGCCAATTCTCTTACACCAGAATTGTGGTTTATGCTAACCCCCCAAAACATGTGACCTATCACCAAGCTAAATGTCACCCACTGACCATTTATTGTGATCTGTCTACGGGATGAGAACAAATCTTGTTTGGTTTTGTTCTGGATTGGCAGAACAAAACCGAATGGTTTTATCAGATGCTTACTGAGGTATTTATTTACTGTATTTTTTACATTACTCTATCTCAGCTCTGAAGAATACTCAGAGCTGCTTCCAAATTGGCAATATTCAATGTCACATTAAACATAAAAACATACAAATCATAGAATCATAGAATCAAAGAGTTGGAAGAGACCTCATGGGCCATCCAGTCCAACCCCCCGCCAAGAAGCAGGAATATTACATTCAAATCACCCCTGACAGTTGGCCATTTTAATATACATTAAAATCATAAAAGTCATAAAAACAATGACATATAAATACATTACATGTACTGTTAAACATTACACGTAGACCTGAAATCATAGTCCAGAAGTCATTCCAAATTGCATTACATTCCATTCACTTCATAGTTGCATGTTGTCCTGTGTTACACCCCAAATAGTTGATCCCATAACCAGGTTTTAACTTTTTTCTAAAGGACAGGAGGGAGGGCATCAATCTGATTTCATTAGGGAGGGAGTTCCACAGGCAAGGGGCCACCACTGAGAAGGTCCTGTCCTTCGTACCCACCAGCCACACCTGCGAAGAGCAGGGCCTCCTCAGAAAATCTTAGCCTCTGAGCTGGTTCATAGAGAGAGGTACATTTGGACAGGTAAGCTGGGCCAGAACCATTTAGGGCAGTGGTTCTCAACCTGTGGTTCCCCAGGTGTTTTGGCCTACAACTCCCAGAAATCCCAGCCAGTTTACCAGCTGTTAGGATTTCTGGGAGTTAAAGGCCAAAAACATCTGGGGACCCCAGGTTGAGAGCCACTGATTTAGGGCTTTAGAGGCCAAAGACAGCACTTTGAATTGTGCTCAGAGGAAAATTGGCAGCCAATGGAATTGATGAAAGAGAGGGGTTGTATGCTCCCTGTACACTGCTCCAGTGAACAATCTGGCTGCCATCCATTGGACTACTTGGAGCTTCTGAACAGTCTTCAAATGTAGAGCACATTGCAGTAGTCTATTTGAGATGTAACAAGAGCATGGGCAACAGTGGACAAGTCTAGCATCTCAAAGTGGTGTAGCATTGCAAGGCAATAAGTTGCATCTAAGTCAGCGATTCTAAATACAATTGGAGTGAAAGTTTAGCCTGCAATGTGTTGGATGAAGAGATGGTTCTGGTAAAAGAAGAGAAATTGCCTCTCTTCATTTCATCTTTTTGTGATAGGGGCTCAAGTTTTGGAAGTTGGAGAGAGAAACACCACTATATGCTACTTGTAGCTCCTTAAAGCCCAACATATCCTGAAATGACAGAGAATTTGGAAAAGTTATTTTCCTAGAATGCTTCAGGTGGTTGGACTGTGCTGGCTGAGGATTTGGAGAGCTTTAATCCCAAACAGTAATGTTTCCAAGTACTGAAACAAGGCTATATCATGATTTTGCTTTATTGTGGGCCCTTTGCAAATCTGTGCACATTTAATCAATTAATTAACTAAAACAAATATGTCTAATGCATTAAGATTTCTAGATTCAGATTATATAAAATTGGTTTATTCCCATGTTTATCAATGCATACATTTGTGGCTGTATAAAACATGAAGTACCTTAGATGACCCCTCACCACATATAATTTATAGCATAAGGTAGCAGGTTGCATATGCCAGTACTGCTAGGTGTTTTCTTAATAACAGTACTTCTTAGAGGATCAATTAAGTACATACGGCTTGAAGGATCTGCCTATATTCTGTTTACTGTTTTACACATATGAAGCAAATCATGGCCAATACTGAAAAAAAGGAAATATTATACACTACAGAAGTTTTTTTTCCTAGCAAAACAAAATGCAGTTATCCAATATGTACCCAGGGACATTCTTTGATGGAATTTTAGAGGAGTTTTACAGTTCTCAATTTCAAATCGAAACCACTGCAAGAAGGTGTGTGTGCATGTGTTTTTCAGGATCAAAGTAAAACTTACTGTTTTAGATGTTATTCTTCAACCTGTATACTTTCAAGGAATGGGCTCCTCATTGTCCATGTCCAGCTGTAGTATTTACAGAGGAGTAAATACTAAGCCTGAATGTCCGTTACAACCAGGATTGCATACATAATATACTGTGGATGTTGCTGACTGCCATTAGTTCAACTTTCTCCTATGATGACTCCATGAATGAGAGACCCCCCCAAGTCACCCTATCATCAACAGCCCTGCTTAGGCCTTGCAGACTCAGGGCTATCTATCTAGAATGTGGACTACCTCTTTTCCTATTGCCTTCTACCAGGCCCGTAGCCAGGATTTCGATTTGGGGGGGGGGGGGGGGCTGAGTCTGAGTGAAAGAGGGTCTATGCTAGCAAACCTTTTGTATCGTTACCTCAATAGCCCCATGCATATGGGATATATTGAGTATGGTGATCAGATCATGATATGAATAAACATAACAGTTTCAATAATGCACCAGTAAGGCCTTTTCGCAAACCACCATGAGAATTTGGGGGGGGGGGGTTCTGAAGCCCCCCCGGCTACATGCCTGCCTTCTACATTATCAAACATTACATTACATTAGTGAGTTGTAGCTCCACAAGATATGTCCGAAGCTCAATGGTCTCAGTTTACTCATCTTTGCTTCCACAGAAAGTTTTTGGATGCTACACCTGACTTCTAGGACATAGGGAAAAAACCTTGCTTACCTTATCACACTAGATTTTAAAGATTTTGCATTCCACATGAAATCCTTTGGCTGCCTCCTATAGAATTCTGGGGTTTGTAGTTTAGTGAGATCCAGGAGCTCGATTTTAAAGGTCCCTCCCCAAACTGCAAACCCCAGAATTCTACAGAAGGCAGCCACTTCGCTTCTAGAACCCTTCTAATGCTTCCTCTCAAAGATTTCCTAAAATCTGGTCATATTCCCAGTGTCCAATAAAAGATAAGAGTAGGATTCCACCTGGCACACATTCCAGTGAGATGGCAAGAAGTGAGAGAAGGAATTGCACTTTGGATTTCCAAGGGCGGGATAGAGATGTACGTAGAAGGTTGAATGTTATGAGCATAAAACAGAGTCACAGAATGAATTCTGTTTAAATGCCAAATAGAAGCTTCTGAGGGCCTGACCTCCTGAATGTAAGAGCTGTTCAACAGTGGACTCTAATCCTTCCCAGTTCTACCTGGAGACACCATGCAACCTTCTACATCAGTGGTTCTCAACCTGTGGGTCCCCAGATGTTTTGGCCTTCAACTCCCAGAAATCTTAACAACTGGTAAACCAGCTGGGATTTCTGGGAGTTGCAAGCCAAAACACCTTGGGACCCACAGGTTGAAAATCACTGTTCTACATGCAAAGCATATGTGCTGTGCCAATGAGCTATGGCTCTGCCACTGACTTGTAACATGGGAAGAGGAACATAGTCTCTGGTTTCCATTGTTTCTTGGTCTGGAGACCCAATGGGAGATTCAGACCACCTACATGCCTTTGTGTCCTCTGCCGCTGCATATGGATCATATGGTAATCATGTTTGTTCACTACCTAGCAGTGAAAGGCCCTGTATCCGATTACAGATCCCTTGGGCTTTTCAGTCGGGTTGTTTAGAATACTGTCAAAAGAAATCAGGGATGTTTTTACAACAGGGATGAGGGGAGAGTGGTGGGTGTTAAAGAAAAACAGAAGTGTGTGCAGGAACCAGCATGTCTGTTCCCCCAGCGACTATTAGTTTTGGAGTAAGGCCAAGGATTGGAAGAGTTACCTACTAACTTAACATCTGTGAACAAGGGGTCACACTGGGCACAAAAGTGAGATGCTGAAGCTGATCTGTGTCTCTGCCCTCCCCCATATCCCTTTGATTCAGTGGGTTTGTCTCCTACTTGGTTTTTTAGTGACAATTGCTATGGAAAATACAGCTGTTCCTTTTACTGGTTCCACCAATAGTAAGTAATGACCCAGGGCCTGGTTGTGGGAATGAGTACATCACATTCTTCATTGGAACTGGAGGAAAGGAAAGTGACCCTACTTTGCCAGCAACCTACAAATAGCTTCTATAAATAATCTTCAATCCCTGTTATAGGGATGACTTAAACCAAGGCTGAGTAAAATGAGAACTGTGATTGCCACAAGACCTCCAAGTTACCCTTGCTCCACAACACTCCTCCAACCAGTAAGCTCCTGTTTCTGAAAAACTGAGATCTGAAATTAAAACTTTTCTGGGATTAAGATTTAAATAGTAAACAGCTTTCTTGGGAAGCGTTTGGAGGCATTATAAGAAAACAGCTGGTTTAGCAGTTTCGGGATTGGAATATAATTCTTGAAACCAGGATTCAAATCCCCACTTTTCTATAGAAGCCCATTGGGCAATCCATACTCTCTCAGCTTCAGTGGAAGGCAATCCATCCTCCATACAAATTTTGTAAGAAAAAATTGTGATAGGGTTGCCATATGTTAGAGATAACCTGAAGGCAAAAGGTGCATCTACATTGTAGAATTAAATGCTTTAAATGCTAAGGCTCCCAGCTATGGAAACATGGGGGTCACCATTTAGCTACCATTAATGTTTTGGAAGGGTCTAGAAAAGCTGCAAAAATTTCCATCTCATCTCTAAAGATATAATACAAGTAGTATTTCATGTTACAAACCATCATGATTTTAACTGATCATGATTTTAAACATTACCTTTTCCGCTCAAAGCTCAGACTTTGGGCAGCTTGACGTGGAGCACTTACAGGGATCCTAACATAGTTATTCCTCTGCAGTATCTCTTGAAGGCTCAGCTGCCTGCAGATGTTACAGGATTAGTCCCTGGCAAATGGACTCTGCAGAATAAAGTCATTAGCACAGCTGGAGCAACTTGAAGGCCAATGTACATGGGTGGCCTGATTGACGAACAAAAGCCAAAGTACAGGAAATGAGAACAGTCATTTGGCCAGCAGGTCTCATAGAATGAATGGAATCAGAAGAGCCTAGCTCTGGATAAATTCCAGCAAATCAAGGTTGTCTAGAAACATTGGTAGTATCTGCCTACTTTTACACCTGAAACAAAAACTTACCTAGGATGCATCAACACCAATGGTTCCTAACCTTTGGTTCTCCAGATGTTTTGAACTTCAACTCCCAGAAATCCCAGCCATCTTGGAGTCTGTCTGCAGAGATGGGTCTGTGATGATAATACCAGCTATTATTTTGAATTTATTTAGGGTCTGAAGTGCATCCTTCTGAAGGTGTCGCAGAGCACGGTGAACTGGAGTCAGACAGCCCAGCCTCCCAAATGCTTGCAAAGAACAATGAACACCCTGAATTGTGGGACATGAAGTCCAAAACACCTGGAGGACCAAATACTGGAAAGTACTGATCTACACTGTAGAATTAATACAGTTTGAGTCCATGTTAGCTGCCATAGCTCAATGCTGTGGAATCATAGGAGTTGTAGTATTCTGGAAGAGAAGACTAAATAACATATAAAACTACAACTCCTATTACAGGCAGTCATCAAGTTACAGACATCTGATTTATATATGACTCCTGGTACTTCATCATATTGATGTGAGAGCGTGGGGTGATTTCCCAGCCTTTGTGGTGAATCTTTGGGGCAATGGGGCAATTCCATTGCCCTGTGCCCTGCTTCACCTGTACTGACTCTTCACCATAACACGTGGGGAAGCATCGCTGCATCCCCAACCCTCACCCCCAGCCCACTGGCCCTGTTGTACCCAACAGAACACAGGAAACTTCCCATGTTGTGGGAGAAGCGTCGTAGGATGCTTGTGCCACAGTTGATCAATGGAATCACATCAGAAATTGCTGTGCATTGTGTGATGGGTGGTATGGGGCTCCATGGATCAACTGTGTTGCAAGCATCCTAGGACACTGGTGAAGACATGTATGATGAAGTCCTTAGTTACAAATGGGCATAAAACAACAGGAAGTAAGAGGAAATCTATCCCTAGGAAAGAAATTCACTCCTGAAGAATAATCATGGGGAAATGATGGCTCCTTTAAAGAAGCAATCCTTGTTTCCACAACAAGCCAAACTTTTCAAAATTCAGTTGTCACAGGGACAGAAAGTGGGGTGAAATCTTATGAACAGGGGCATAGGCTGCAAAACAAACACCACAGGATTGTTAACCCTTCCCTAAGCTATACAAAACTGAAAAGAAATTGGTTGGACTTCCACTTAAGATGTGTCTGTAGCAACTTAAGAACAAACCTACAGAACCTATCTTGTCCATAATTTGGGAACTGTATTTCATAACATTGAGCCATGGCAGTTAAAGAGCCACGATAGTTTAGTGAGTTGAGTGCTGGACTAGGACTCTGAAGAAACAGATTTGAATCCTCACTCAGCCATGAAAAAAAACACTGGGTGGCCTTGGGTAAGTCATTCATATTTTCTCAGCTTTAGAGGAAGGCAATGACAAATCCTCAGTGAACGAATCTTGCCAAGAAAACCCCATGATCGTTTTGCCTTAGGGTCACCATAAGCTTCAAACAACATAGAAACTCTCAACAAGAAAAAGAACAGATTCTAATAAATACCTAGATTTAAGCTTAGACTAAGCTCACAAAAGTATAATGGGTTGGATCCTGGATTTAGTCAGACTTAGAGCAGTCTTATAAAAGTATAATGGATTGGATATGCATTTAGTGAGATGTAGAATAGATACACATTAATATATTGGATTGGCTTCAGATTTTGTCAGACTCCTTAAAATCAATGGAAGTTAAATTACTCATAATTCACCCACATCTATTAATTTAAGTATGATAGAAGTCTGGGACCTACTCTGAGACACTGCAGACTTTTTCTCCATTTGTGGACATCTGGCTGTAGGTGTTCCTGAATACTTTGTGTATATTTGCATGTTCATTTCTCCAAGGTCAAAAGAACCTTTGGAAAAAGATTGTTGCCCAGATAGACACTTCTCTGTAGGACAAGAACCAACTGTGCCAAAATCAAAGCAGCACTTCAGAGCATTTGGAACCAGCATAAACCCTTCCACAA
This sequence comes from Anolis sagrei, assembly GCF_037176765.1. NCBI lineage: Eukaryota > Metazoa > Chordata > Lepidosauria > Squamata > Anolidae > Anolis > Anolis sagrei. Next base: position 21,187,693 of record NC_090024.1, on the reverse strand, counting down.
AACTCAACACCTCCTCTGGTTGAGAGGAAACTGAATGATGAGGTAAAGATAGTTGTTGCCTCCTGAAAACGCTAGAGAAAAATGACGCATCGTAGACTAGGATTGTCATCTTTAAAAGAGATTTAAGAGAAGTGCAGCTTCAGGGCATTTAAGATCAGCTTAACTTTTAGAAATTCTCAGTAGATTTTTATATACAGTAGAGTCTCGCTTATCCAACCTTCGCTCATCCAACTTTCTGTATCATCCAATGCAGTCTGCCTCACTCCCGGCTGTTTCAATACATTGTGATGTTTTGGTGCTAAATTTGTAAATACAATATTTGCTACACAATCTTACCATGTATTGAACTGCTTTTTCTGTCAATTTCTGATGTTTTGGTGCTTAATTTGTAAAATCATAATGTAATTTGATGTTCAATAGGCTTTTCCTTAATCCCTCCTTATTATTCAACATTTTCACTTATCCAACATTCTGTCAGCCCATTTATGTTGGATAAGTGAGATTCTACTATATACCAAAAGGAGCTTCCTTGGGTTATTTTTTGTATCCCAGGCTGAATTCAGGGTCACAATATTTAACCTTATGGTTGAAGTCAGGCCCGTAGTCAGGATTTTGATGGGGGGGGGGGGGGTTGAGTTTGATTCGGAGGGGGGGCTGAGTTTGATTCAAAGGGGGTGTGTGTGAGGATCTACCCTAGCAAACCTTTGTATCGTTATCCTAATAGCCCCATGCATATGGGCCTTTAAAGGAGGTGCTAAACCATCTCCCCCATATAGGTCCAGCAGTTTAGGTGGCTTGTTTGAAAATTATACTAAAATCCAGAGCAGATTTGTTGCCTCACCGAAATTGAAGTTACTTAGATTGCGACCATCCCTGTGACCCCTGGAACTTATTATTATTATTATTATTAAACTTTATTTGTACCCCGCTAGCATCTCCCAAGGGATTCGATGCGGCTTACAACAGGCCGAAGCCCAGCACAACACAATACAACAATACAATACATAGCAAAATAAAACAGAAACAAAGCAAAATAATACATAGCAAAATAAAACAAAGCAGAAAACAAAGGCAATAACAATACAACAGGACGTTATTTTAAAAAAAAAAAACTGAGCCGGCTGGGGTGGGGTACAGGGTTAAAAGTGCTGAAAAAAGTGTCAGAGGGATATAAGATTAAGATATAAGTGCGGTGTGCGTTGAGAGTGATCTTGGCTCTACTAAAGTGCTTCTGGGCTTTGGTAGTGGGGATTCCTAATCTGAGAAGGCACGTTGGAATAGCCAGGTTTTCAGGTTTTTTCTAAAGACCGCCAGGGTGGGGGCCTGTCTGAGATCTTTCGGGAGGGCATTCCAGAGGCGGGGGGCCACCACAGAGAAGGCCCTGTCCCGCGTCCCCACCAAACGCGCCTGTGAGGCGGGTGGGATCACGAGCAGGGCCTCTCCTGATGACCGGAGCGAGCGTGTGGGTTCGTAGACTGTGATGCGGTCTCGTAGGTAGGATGGTCCCAAACCGTTCAGGGCTTTGTAGGTAAGCACCTGCACCTTAAATTGGGCTCGGAAGATAAATGGCAGCCAGTGGAGCTCCCTAAACAGGGGGGTTGACCTCTCTCTGTAGGGGGCCCCGGTTAGCATCCTGGCTGCTGCCCATTGGACCAGTTGAAATTTCCGAGCCGTTTTTAAGGGCAGCCCTACGTAGAGCGCATTGCAGTAGTCCAGTCTAGAGGTGACTAAGGCATGGACCACCCCGGCCAGATCAGCCTTCGCGAGGTACGGGCGCAGCTGGCGCACAAGTCTCAGTTGTGCAAAAGCCCCCCCGGACACCGCCGACGCCTGAGCCTCAAGCGTGAGCGATGAATCCAAGAGGACTCCCAAGCTGCGGACCTGTGGCTTCAGGGGGAGTGTAACCCCGTCCAACACAGGTTGCCACCCTATACCCCGGTCTGGTTTGCGATCAACCAGGAGGACCTCTGTCTTGTCGGGATTGATCTTCAGCTTGTTCGTCCTCATCCAGATAGACACAGCGGCCAGGCACTCGTCCAGCACCCGAGAGGCCTCCTTGGAATTAGGTGGAAAAGAGTAGTAGAGTTGTGTGTCATCTGCGTAGAGATGGCACCCCACTCCAAAACTCCGGATGACCTCTCCCAGCGGTTTCATGTAGATGTTAAAAAGCATGGGAGATAAAATGGAGCCTTGCGGGACCCCACAGGTCAAAGGCCAGGGGTCCGAGCAGGCATCACCCAGCTTCACCATCTGGGTACGTCCCTCCAGGAAGGACCGGAGCCACGACAAAACCGTGCCCCCGAGGCCCATCCCAGATAGCCGACCCAGAAGGATACCATGGTCGATGGTATCGAAAGCCGCTGAGATGTCCAAGAGGACCAGCAGGGTTACACTCCCCCGGTCTAGTCCTCTACGGAGGTCATCCACCAAGGCGACCAAGGCTGTCTCGGTGCCATGACCAGGCCTGAAACCAGACTGTGCCCGATCTAGGTAATTGATGTCATCCAGGAAGCTCTGGAGCTGGAGGGCAACCACCCGCTCCAGCACCTTACCCAGAAAAGGGAGGTTGGAAATCGGTCTGTAGTTGTTCAGCACTTCTTTGCCTCAATTTCAGTGACATTCCAAAAGTCCACACATCAATGAACCCATATAAAATTTAAATATCTTTGTTCCAGCTGCCCACCTCTGTGTTCATGGACTAACAGATGTTCCATGTGAAGTAATACAAACAACAAGATATCTTGTGAAACCTTTAAGACTGACAGATCTTTTTAACCAGTCTTAGAATGTGCCATAGCACATCTCTTGCTGCCACTTATGGCTGCCAACAGCTCTAAAATATTTAATGTTTGTGTTTTATTGAGATGTGATTTCCTCAATTTTAAAAAGGGAGCAGATCCCATCTCACTGCAGTGTGAAAATATCACAATAGGAGTGGGGGGAATCCTTTCTGCTGACATTTGGAAGAGGTGGTTTTACTTTATGAAAGGATCTCTGAGGTTGGAAGATGTTAATGATTCTCCAAGTGTTGAAGTCTCTTTGAGCTTTCTTTGAGTGCCCTTCTCCCCTTGGTACACCATCTGTTTTCCTTCAGTTGGTTAACACAGCTGGAAAAAATTGATATGCAAAAAAGTCTCCTGCAAAATCCCAGAATCCAGTTGGTTGTAAAGTCTTTAAAATCTAATCACTGCTCCCAGTGGTGCAGCTAAAACAATTAGAGAACACATTGTCCAAAAACAAAGACAATAAATGCATTCCCTTTTCTCCTTTTTTAGTAGAGGAAAAATGCCTTGAACCTCTTGCGAGATTGACTGCCATGAATTTAGAAAGGCAAAGAAGGAACTAAGGGTGATGTTGAAAAAGGACTGCAGGATGTAGGAGAAGGAGGGGGGCTGGGAGGCATGATCCCTGAAGAAATTCAAGCTTAAGTAGCTTTATATCCTTTCTGGACTTAAAGATAATGTTTGAAAATAAAATAAGGACAATGCCTTTTGTTTTCAGTAAATGCAGCTTCTGCTGATTATAGGTCACACCAACCTGAAATTCAGGGCTGATGGTGTGCTGTGCCGTTCGTTTGCCACTTAATTTGTCTGGTGGCAAGCTTGATGCTGAGCAACCAGAACAGTCAATAATGTTGGCTCTGAATACTTTAATAGAGGCACTATATGTTATGACAGTTCTCTGTGAGCATGAACATAGACATTTACAGATACAAAAGCAAGGCAAATCTTTCAGCCAAATGAATACAACTGGCTGGATTCTGTACGATAGTCAGTGTTGGTGTCATTACATGCCTTCAAGTTGATTGCAAGTTACGGAGACCTTGTCATAGTGTTTTCAAGCTTTCTTCAGAATAGCTTATTGCTGTCATTTGCTAAGGCTCAAACTTATCCAAGGTCACTCAGTGGCTTTCCAAAATGGAATGGGGATTTGGATCCTGGTCTCCTGAAGGCTTTAGCTAATACCCAAACTATTACACTGAACTGGCTCCAGTCTTGTTACAGGTGTCAGACTATCAGATGAGAACTGCCCTTCCCCAGGACTGGAACTCAAGGTGGTTCACAGCAAGATCAAAAACATGCAAAGTAAAGGTAGTAAATAAAAAATGAATAAATTTAGAAATATAATCAACCATTTAGAAATACAATCAAGGTATTTACATCAATTCTGTCTTTTGTCTCTGAGAATGGCCCCTATTTTAAACCTCATAATCCCATTCTGAACTATTTCAGACAATTTCCCAAGCCTTGCCCTTTTTCTCCTTGGAGGATCTTCCAAATGGCTCCAGATTCAAATGGACAAATACCAGTTCTCCATTTTTTCTTTCCACAAGGTTGACTCCATCCACCTCTGACATCACAGGGAGTCCCCAGCAAAGGACAAGCTGGATCCTAGTTCAACCATTCCTGAGCCAATCAGCGGAGGGAGCGGATCTTCTGAGCGGCTGCCAAAGGTGATAAAATGCTTTGCACTATATGTTATAACAGTTCTCTGGAGTGATTACACTGTTCTGACATCCATCCGGCCAGATGAATAAAACTTCTGCTATTGCCTTGAAACTCTCTCATTTTTTCCCTGGCTTTCAAGGTAGCATGGAGTGCTGAGCAATGGACCTACACGGTCTCCTTGAGGCAAATGGCTGATTTTAGTAACAATATCAGAACCTTTCTGATCTTGGAAGGTAAACAGGGTTAGCCCTGGTTAGTAGTTAAGTGGGAGGCTACCCATGAATACCACATGCTGTAAGTAACATTTAAGAGGAAGCAACTGGACAAGCCATCTCTTGAGTATTCCTTGTCTAAGAAAACCTTATAAAATTCATTGGGTACCATATATCAGCAGGCAACTTGAAGGCCCACATACACATAGAAATCTAACTGAAGATAGTGGCATTTGCCTGTTCGGAAGAAGTGAAATGAAATCCACAACAATTTATGCCACAATAATTTAGTGTCTAAGTAGTTATATGATTCCACATCCCTTAAATTTAATCACCATTTCCAACTAGGGAACCCTCTTAATTATTAAAATTGGCTTACCATTCAAAAATTGACTAAGTGGGTTTACTCTGTATAGGGCTACCAGTAGAATCATAGAATTGATAGAGACCACATGGGCTATCAAGTCCAACCCCCTGCCATGCAGGAAAAGCAGAAAGTTCCCCTGACAGATAGCCATCCAGTAATACTTAAGCCTTTTGAAATGTATACAGCCATTCTAGGTTCCCATCAAAGAATCATGAAAGAGCTAGCAACCATCAAGTAATCCAATTCCAGTTTATGTCAGGCATCCTGAGCTTTAAAATCTCTGACAAATGACCACCCAACCCGTGCTTTAAAACCTCCAGCAAAGGGGGATCTTATATGGTAATCCATCCCATTGCAGAAAAGTTCACCTTAACATGTAGTCAAAATCTCCTTCCTTGTAATTTGAATTCATTGGTTCTCTGTCATAATGGAAAACACATTTCAGAGGGTGATTTCCATCTTCTCTCTTTCTGAATGAAAGAAACGTTCCTCTAAACTGACTCACATAATTTGAGAACACATGTATTAATTTTAAAGCTTTTGTTGTGTCATGTGTGAGTCATCCTTTTTTTTAGAATTAAAGATTTACCATCCTCTATAGCACTTTCGAGCAGAGAAGAAAGTTTATCCCCTTAATTGTCCATTATGTGTTTTTTCAGCTCCATTAAAGAATTCCCCTTTCCTGGGAACTTTCTCTTTCTCTGATCCCAGTGAGCTGTGCATGTATTTGTTTGAAGGATACAAGCAAGCAAAAGGCTATAGTGAACACTTGGTGCATTCTAAAGGAAAGAAAGAAAGAAAAGAAACACACTTGTGTGGTCCATGAGCAAAATTCAAAATAGAGGGCTGGGATACTAAAATGCAAGTTTTTGAGTCTTTCTGATACCTTCATCAGGCTGAATGTTACAGTAATTCCCTAAGAGTCAGGTTGTTGAAGAGTTCTTAAGAGTTTAAAAACTTGCTTTTTTGAAAATGGCATCTTAGTATCCCCATAAATATTATGTTCGAACCAGTGCAATGTGTGGGTTTCAGCATTGGATGATGACTCTGAAAACCAGGATTCCAATCCCTGCTTGGCCATAAAAATCTACTGAGTGGCCTTGGCAAGTCACACTCTCTCCACTGCAGAGAAAGGTGATAGCAAACCTATCCTGAACAAATCTTTCCAAGAAAACCCCTTAGTGTTGCCATAAGAAATGCCTTGAAGGCATACTATTATTTTGTGTTGATGTTGTTATTGCTGCTGCTGTTGTTTTTTCCCCAAAAAATTCATTAGTGATATCTCTTCTACTTCTGTGGCACTTTATTATGTGCCTTCAAGTCAACTTTGGCTTATGATGATCCTCTCTTAGAGGGTTGTGTGTTTAAGATTTATTTACCATTGCCTCCCTCTGAGTTTGACAGAATATGACTGCCAGAGTTGACCCAATGTTTTTCTATGTCTGAACAGTACCCTGGTTCTTGTCTGATCTGTTGATTATAATAAATGTCATTCAATACCCTTGTTTCTTGTAGTTCTCGTCCAACCCTCAGATCACTACACCATATTGGTTCTTGCAACATATATTATCTAGCACTAGTTTTGGATGCACCCTAAAATTGTCTTTCAAAAATGTATTTCTGCATGGTTGTCCAGTCTGAGAACAAAGCATGCATTAGACCTAAGAATCTAGGCAATTGTAAAGATCAACCCAGGGTCATTTCAAAAGCTTCTTGTCACTTTTCTTTCCCAAGGCCATAACATGTTTCTCCTGACTCTGAAGCAACATTAGCCATGTGATTATTGCTTTGGCTCTTTAGGAAAGTATAGGTCCTCCGGCGCTACTCCATGACCATAAAGTCATGATGGAGGATCTAGAGCAGTGGTTCTGAACCTTTGGTCTTCCAGTTGTTTTGGACTCCAACTCCCAGAAATAGCAGCCAGCTTACCAGCTGTTAGGAATTGTGGGGGCTGAAGTCCAAAACATCTGGAGCAGTCGTTCTCAACCTGTTGGTCCCCAGGTGTTTTGGCCTACATCTCCCAGAAATCCCAGTCAGTTTACCAACTGTTAGGATTTCTGGGAGTTGAAGGCCAAAACATCTGGGGACCCACATGTTGAGAACCACTGATCTAGAAGTTCCTAGATAAGTGTTTTGTCAAGTTAAGATAACATTTTTTTTAAATTCTGTGGTGTTTCACTTTTGTTGGGGTCCTCCACTCCTAACCCTAGCAGAGGTGGAGGGCAAGCTATGTATTTTTGAGAACATGTTTTTTTTTATTCTCAAAAACAAACTTGTCCTGCCTTGTAAAATCTACTTCCATCATGTACAGCAACAGTGGCTGTAAAATATATAAAAAGAGCAAACCAATTCATTGCTGCATGCTTAATGTGCCAGGCTTTTAACACGGAAGACACATTAAGATGCCTCTTTCTTTGACGCCCTTGTCTGGTCTGAGACTGATGTATCTACGCCAAAAAGATACCATCCTAGTATTCATGCTCAACCCAGACGCCATGGTGCAACAAAGTGCCATTTCATGTCATCTTCAGATGTTATTCTCCATACAATCTATAAATTAAGGAGGGAGGCCTCCAAGTGTTTCATTCCTGAATCAAACCCCTCATATGTCCCCAAATACTTTAAGATGAGCAAAAAAAAAAATCAATGGGAGAAAAGGCTGCTGTTTGCAACTATCAAACATCTCTTTGTGTACTCTCCTCTGCTATTTGGCAAGTGGACTCTTTGTTGTCATTCTTTGTTAAAATATAAAAAGTGAAACACCACTAAGGGCATGTTTCTACTGATGGAGTTTTGTTTTGTGACAGAAGTAATACTAAAAGTGAATTTAGGTGAATCGCAAGGGGCATCATTACAAAAAGCTTAATAAGACGCTGGCTATAACCACACTGCAGAATTACAGCTGTGTGATATCATATTAACCACTATGGCTCAGGGCTTGGGAATTCTGGAATTTGTAGTTTTGCGAGATATTTACTTTTTCCTGTTCAAGAGTTCTGGTGCAACAACAATCTACAAACCCTAGAATTCCATAGGATGGTGCCATGGCAGTTAAAGTAGGGTCAAACTGATGTAATAATTCAGTGTGGAATTAATTTGGTGGAATAGTTCATTACTTTTAGTGTCTAAACCAACAGATTGCAGCTTTTCCACTGTGATATCTGTAGATTTTTTTTTCGTGTCAGAACCAACTTGAGAAACTGCAAGTCTCTTCTGGTGTGAGAGAATTGGCCAGCTGCAAGGACATTGCCCAGGATGTTTTGATGTTTTATTATCCTTGTGGGAGGCTTCTCTCATGTCCCTGCATGGGGAGCTGGAGCTGACAGAGGGAGCTCATCCATGCTCTCTCTGGATTTGAACCTCTGACCTGTCACTCTTCAGTCTTGCCAGCACAAGGATTTAACCCATTGTGCCACTGGGGGCTCCACATCTGTAGGAGATGAAGGGAGAGAAAGATGCTGATAGATGTAAGGAGGCTGCTGTTACAGCTGGATTCCATTTAACTGCTCAAGGTCTTGCCTTTCTCTCCTTATGTTGTGAAGAATCGAAAGTCAAGATTCACCCTCAGTAATAATGTCATAAGAAGGGAGTAAACTCATGGAGATCGATAGGGTCCACCCCAATTACTTGAGTGCAAAACAGCCCAGAACCTGGCACTCAAGAAGCAGGACTGGACTGAGTGTTCAGAATTGCTATTCATCAAAATTTGGAAACTGAAACCCTCTGAGTGGGAGCCAAGAAGCTGACATAGGGGTGCTGTCTGCATTGCTTCAGGCTGTGCTGATTTAATGCTGCATGTCTCTATTTTTTTTTTGCATGTCTCTAAGTTTTTTAAACAGGCAGACATATATTGGATGCATCCTGCACCCAATTAAGTTAAATTGTGTCTAATACATGAATGCAGAAAAGCAGAGTTATATTGGATGCCTCCTAGTTTTTCATCGTGCCAAACACATGGCTCCTAGCTGCTAGGAACACATTTTGTCATGTCAAGTTCAATTGGCATATGATCTAAACAGTAGTCTTGGCTATCCTCATCCTTGCCTCCATATATATGAGAGATCCCAAGTTTGAGAGTTTTGATGATAGCATTCTATGAAAGATACACGTATTATCCAGACTATCATAAAAATTCTTAATTTTGCAAAAATGGAGACATTGCCATTACTTCTTTATTCTTCTTATCTTTCTCTTCTTTTACATCTCAGCCTTATAGCAGTGGCCACAAAATATGAAAATACAAATATGTACTGTTTAATCCCTGTTTTCCCATATTCTGATACAGTTGTGCGGTGATACAAACATATTATGTAGCTGAAATGAACATTGAATTGATGCTATAATCTCCTTCAATTTCATAGACTGTTGTATCACTAAGGCCTCGTCTAAACTTCAACATAATGCAGTTTCATAATGTGTAGACTCATAAAATGCAGTTCAAACAGGGATGTGCTATTGCCCCAATCTTATTTTCCATTTCCTAGCTGTGATTCTATTCATTTTTGACAGGAAGCTTCCTACCTGAGTGGAAATCACCTATTGGACAGATAGCAAGTTATTTAACCTCAGCAGGCTGAAAGCCGAGAGTAAGGTCACAACAACTTCTGTTATAGAATTCCAATATGCTGATGATAATGTAGTCTGTGCTCATTCAATGGAATGCCCACAAGCCATTTTACACAGCTTCTCAGAAGCATATGAAAAGCTTGGTCTTTCATCTAGCATCAAAACAATTAAAAGTCCTCCACTAGAAGGTACCAACCATTCCCTTTGCAATGCCAGCAATACAGTTTAATAGTATAATGCTTGAAATTGTTGACCATTCCTGTTACCTATGCAACCACCTCTCCACAAAAGTCAACATTGACACTGAAATTCAATACCATCAGAGCTCTGTGAGCATAGCATTTTTTCAAATGAAGCACAGAGTGTTCAGAGATCAGGACATTCGTAGGGATACCAAGATGCTTGTTTATATACCTATTGTCCTTCCAACTCTATTGTATGCCTGTGAAACATGGACTATCTATAAATGTCACTCTTGAATTCTGGAAAGATTTCATTAGTGTTGCTTTTGAAAAATCCTGAAAGTTTCCTGGGAAGACAGGCAACACTCTGGAAGAAAGAAACAAAGACTACGAGCACTGGAGCAATGATTCTCTGCCGCCAACTTCACTGGACTGGCCATATCGTCCAAATGTCTGAATATCATCTCCCTATGCAGTTACTGTATTCTCAATTCAAGAACAGAAAACAGAATGTTGGTGGACAGCAGAAGAGATTTAAGGATGAGCTTAAAGAAAATCTCAAAAATCTAGTATAAACATCAAGAACTGTGAAACCATGGCACTCAAGTGTATGTAACTGGGGGTCAGCTGTTACTGATGGTGCTATGGGTTTTGAAGAGGCATGAATACAGGACAAAAGAAAGAAACATGGCAAGGAGAAGGTGTGTCAAGCAAACCCTTGTGATTGTTTTCCATCTGAAATCTATCCTCAGTGTGAAACATCATGTGGGTCCAGAATAGATCTTCACAGTCATTTATGCAAAGATTCTACCTCTGGAAGACAATCATACCTGGCCATGTGTGATCACCCATGATGATTAATCCAGCTCAATGCAGTATTATTTATTTCATATCAAAAACATTGCATAAATTAGTACAAAACTGATTTTTTTAAAAAGAAGGAGCACAAGTGACTAAATATCTTTTGACCAAAAACGATCAACAGCAACGGCATTGTCTGTAGCCTCCAACAATTCTTCCTCTGTACATGAGGCAGGGCATAGTGAACAAGCATACAGATGCAGAGTTGTCTGTTCTGTTCCACAGTCAAACAAAGTGGGGGGATTCTTTTAGGTAGTGCCATTTTGCCAGGTTGTTGTTTGATCTGCCCACTCAGCTTCTGAGTCTGTTCAGAGTCTGTTTCCCATTTTTGGCTTGCTCCTGGAGGAAGACCCTTGTGGGTGGCCATTCAATTGGGGTTTAGCTGCCCAGAGGGATACTCTTGCTGTTCCTAGGGGTACATTATGAGGAGTGGTGGTTCTCATGAAGCTTTTCCTTGATTTGAGTCTACTGAGAGGAGGCTGATAGCCATGCAGTGGGTGGCTTTCACAGAGTTCAACCTTATTTCTCTTACAGTTAGTAGCAACTTCCAGTCGCACATCAGGGGGGCAATGCCAGCTAACTTGTAAAGTTTATCAACAGTTTTAGGTTTAAGACATCCTGTGATTATTCTGCATGTTTCAATGCAGTTAAACTGAATTATGAAGCTGCATTATATGGTGATGTATGAGAGGTAGAGTCTAAGGTTTCCTCTAATTACATGGTCATTCATAGTAATAAATGTATGGGTTTCTTGAGCAGAGGTAAATGGTAATTTGTACTGATGTTTGCTAGCTATTGGCACAACCAACTTGTTTGAAATAAGGGGTTAAGAACAATCATCTGGCAATTGTCTGTTTCAAAGAGAAAAAGCATAGTACCATAGTGCTTTTCATTGGAGTTGTAGTTTAGCAAATCTTCTCTTCCAAAGAGAGCTAATGTCTGACCAAACTACAACTGCCATGACTTCATAGCATCTTGTCACGGTAATTAAATGGTGTCAACATGGTGGTGGTTGGCACTAACCATGTAGAGTTGTTCCATTTCTTCATCTCAAAATAAATTATGTTGGAGGACATGTTGTTATTGACTGAAGCAACTCAACAAAGATCTGGATCATCGATGATCAGCCTTCATTTCCAACAGCTCTTTAAGTCCTTTTTTATTTTTGGCCAAAGCAAGGTCATGCCCTTTGCTATCGACTGAAGATGTTTAAATTCGTCTTAATTAACCTGAAGGTTTCTTATCTGAAACACTCTTCAGTATCAGTGTTGTATTCAAGATAATCCCGCAGAAGCATTTGGTATTTAAAAGCTGGGGACAGTAAATCCTTCATCCTCTCAGGAACCGCTTCCCTTGCTTAATTGTCTCCTTTTAAGTCACCAAGGCTTTGTTCCGGCCAGTAGCCCTGTCACAAAGGAGACAGAGAGGAAGAGAGGTTAGGAAGTTAAAGAAAGGACAAAGAGATTATTAAGACTCTGTCACTTGTGTGAGGTCGCCTTAGGTCAGCAAGGCTCTTGTGCTTATTTAGGGACAATCTCAATGAAATCTAACCTAGGACCCAAACATTCAGAAACCCACCTGCATTGCCATCCCATTCTTTGTGCTAATCAAGCTACATGGCTTTATTTTAACTTCTCCCATGGAAAATTGTATACCTTTAAAAAAAAAGAATTTTCTGAGTGTATGCATTTTAATGTAGGTTTCCTAATATGCATGTTTTGTGTATGCATGCTTCCCATTGACTAAACTGTACTTTCTGCTTCATCACACTGGAGAGAAAAAATCCACTTAAATTTTGGTTTCTGCCTCCTGTAGAATTCTGGGGTTTGTAGTTTAGTGAGACTGTTAAAGGCTCCTCCCTAAACTACAAACCCCAGAATTCTGCAGGAGGCAGAAATTGGATTTAAAGTGGATTTTTTCCTCTAGTGTGATGAGGCCCTTTGAACAGTTCTCCTGGTCTTTTTCTGGTTGCATTCAACAAATATGCACCTAATTTTGTGTGTATTGGATATATAGTATGACTCCCAATAATGCTTAGCCGGTATTGCACCACCTGACATCCGCCGGGAAGTAGCAGCCAATAGTGAAAGGACCAAGGCAGAGACATCTCCAGCTCATCCCCTGTTTGGGTATCAGCCAGCATGTCAATGATTTAAATCTAGAAATAGTTTTCTAAGATCTACAGAGATACTCGCTGGAACACCTCAGCAAGCGAGAGTCCAAAAGTGGCAGGCTCAAACCCAGAACCTCAACCAATGGCTAATACCAAATGAGAGACTCCCCCCTGGGCACACAGAGGACTGGGCGACTTGGAAGGCGCTGAACAGACTGCGCTCTGGCAGCACGAGATGCAGAACCAACCTTCAGAAATGGGGCTACAAAGTGGAATCCACGACATGCGAGTGTGGAGAAGAGCAAACCACTGACCACCTGCTGCAATGCAACCTGAGCCCTGCCACATGCACCATGGAGGACCTCCTTGCAGCAACACCAGAGGCACTCCAAGTGGCGAGCTACTGGTCAAAGGACATTTAATCAACTACCAACCTTGCAAATTTTGTATTTTGTCTGTTTGTTTGTTTGTTTTGTTCCATTAGAATTGTAATACAATTGACTGGTTGCCCTGACACGACAAATGAATGACTCCCAAATTCTCGGATGTCTCATGGATTCATACAATTGTGAATAATAGCAAGCCTTGTTGAACTGTCCCGTCTCCAAGATATCTCACTATGTACCTAGATGCAAATGCAAGTATTAAAAATATCCAAATTCCAAAATACTTCTGAACATGAGCAGTTTGGATAAGGGATACTCAACCTGTAACATTCTCATTTTTATTCTTTCTGAAGTCCTTATCTTTCCACTTTTTTGGAGGATAGAACGTGTGAAACACACAGCCTACCCTGGGCCCCTACATCAGCCTATTTCTTTGGGATAGAAAAAGAATCTATCCAATTTTTATTTAACTACGATTTTATTTTATCTGTTTCTCCCAGGGCTGTGATGCAAGGTGATTCCCACACTAATTAAAAAAATTCCAGTAATAACCACAATATATTATACATCTCCGCTCCAAAAAGCTTAATGGTTTTCCTAAGGGCAAAGTGGAGATAATGGTCCAACTAACACCGTTTTATATTTTTGCCAAATGGCTAGCATTTCCTTTGTAAATTGATTTATTAAATTATTATGCTGATTCCATTTATTACATGAGAAAATTTTTAAAAATGATATGGAGCCTGTTGTTAGCTCTACCCTGGTAGCTGATTTATCTGTTTTAATTCATGTCGTCAAAATGCTTCATAGTGTTTCAAGGTATGTTTCATTCTAAAAGATGGCCCATATTTAATTCCATTTACAAATCTCAGTGATTTGTTGAAGACAATAAATTGTTTATTAGGTTTTGCTAGCTTTAATAAAAACAACTACTACTCTTTTTAGAGTCTCTGGTTTAGGATTCTTTGAGAAAGGTGGAAACATGAGGAAATAACCTGAATGAACTTGACTGTGTCTATCTTGGTTAGGCAAGAACACAGAGAGCCACTCTGGTATAATCCTTGGACATTGAATTATGACTCTGGAAATGAGAATTTGGATATCCATTTGGCCATGGCAACCTGCTGGATAACCTTTGGACAACTCACACTTTCTTAGCCTCAAAAGAAGTAAAGGCAATTCTCCACAGAACAAATCTTGCCACAAGAACCCTGTGATAACTTGGCTTTGGTGTACCAAAACTTGGAAATGGCTTGAAGGAACACAACAATAAGTGAGCATGAGTTTTATTATTTAAATTCAAAGATACAGTACAACTGTTTCCATGGAAAGTTTCCTGAACTTTCCATGGAAACAGGAAACACTGGATAATAATAAACCCTGCTGAAATAAATGACTTCTGCTAGAGGTTCCCATAGAATCAACCTTAAGGACCTAGAAAGTTCATAGAGAGGTATTCTCTTTAGGAATTTGCTGATACTCTAGGGTGACTCTATGGTAACTTTGACAGAAACATACGATAGAATTGCCTGGAGTAGTTAGAGAATTTTTAGACAAGATATATTTTTTGTATGTGTGTAGGTGAAACTCCATGTGCCAGTCCTTTGGCTATGAGGGTCATATATATTTGAATTCTGAAAAACAAAGGCCAAATCCATATAAGACTTGGCATAACAACAGTAGTCTTTTAAAAAGTAATTAAAATTTGTTGTGATTGATTTTTCGTTCAATGTGTATCTGAAATGTTTTTGAGTGGGCAGCAAGAGCTTTAGGCTAGAATCTGCTGGCTTTTGGGGTTGCACCCCTTTACCTTTGGGCCTTTCTATCACTGGAAGAGGAAGCCTGAGCACACCATGGAAACTCAGTTAACCTGAAAAGCTAAAACTGCACAAAATCTTGAAACTGTACAAAATCCATGTATAGACTGGTGACATTGAAGAGACTTGGCCAACACACTGTAGGAACTTCAAGCACACCATGCTCAAAGTCTCCTAATTTCCAGAATCCTTTGTGACAGAGAGGGATTGTGCACCATATGTGAAGTAGGTTCTCAGCAGACAGCTTAATATGGAAAAAAATTACTCTGATGGTAGGAAACTTGGAAAAATATCACTGCACTTGAAGACTCAAACCCAAACAAAATGCAGCACAAAGACATGACTCTCAGACTTCCCATCCCGAGGAAAAAAATGGCTTAAGATTTATTTATTTATTTATTTTGCTCATGTTTTAGCCAGAACTGTGCTTACATGGATTTCACAATTTTGGCGTTATTCATTTCCCTGCAGCTGTGCTAGTTTGCTTCTAAGCCAGTATAGTTAGAAAGTAGTTGATCTTTTTCAGCATCTTAAATTTCAAGATGAGAAAGTGAAAGGAAAAAAATTCTACAAAGCAGCACATTCTTTAATCTTGTAATACATGAAAACACACCTTCAAAACTTTAGTTTACTTGGAAGTAAGTTCTATTAATCAAAGGCCTCGTCAACTGATTGAAATTAGGAAGGAATGTTGGAGGTTTCATTTTGTACTAGCAAAGGAGAAAAAATAACAAAGCCATTCAGGAAATGGTTTGACTTGCACGCTAGTTTACAGATGCAGATGCAACAAAGGTGTAGGAAGCATAGCAATTACTTCAAATTGAGATAGTATATCTGTGTCTAGTATTATTGCCGGATGCAATACATTGGTGGGTTGGACTTTTGGAGATCTGATTGAAGTATAGACAGACACAGAAGCAATTTAACATTCCAACTTTTCATAAGGGTATTCTGGCCACCAGGGGAGCTGTTGCTTTACCATCCATTTGTGACACTGATGGAGTACTTCCTCATTCTTTGCAGGCTTGCTGGAGATTTTTATGGCATCGTAAATTAGTTAAATTAGCCTCCCTGCAAAGGCAGTACCTACATTTCCTACTTGACAGATGCAACTGTCTTTCAGGCTGCAAAGGTCAACAGCAAGCTACACAAATTGGTCGGACACTCACTCTGACCCGGGCTGGCTTCAAACTCATGACCTTTTGGTCAGTAGTGATCTTAATGCAGCTGACTCCCAGCCAGCTGTGCCACAGTCCTGGTGCCTATCAATACCTATCAATAGCTGCCAATGCCACAACCTTTCTATTACCTATCATATGTGATGGCTCTATTCTGCTTCTGTGCCAGCATGCTTGCAGTGAAGTGACATCAGGTGGAAGACTTCTACTCTTTTCCTCACTATTCCCAAGCTGTTTTAAAAAAATACTTTAGAATACAATTTGCCTTTAAAAAAAATATCCATTGCTGGAACTGCAAAATTACTTTAAAAATAACAATCAAAACATTAAGGAGCAGCAGAAGTGCATGAAGATGGTGTATGTGGAATAATAAATTGGTATAATTGCATGAAGGAAGAAAGATGAGATAACAAAGATGCTCATGATAGTATATGTCTGGTTTCAAAGATTGAATGACTACCATGCATAGTGGCTCTGTGCAATAAAGTCCTTAGTTCTGTCTGATGATGTATGAGTTCAACCAACTTTTTGCACGGAAACACTGTGTTTAGAACAAAAAAGTGTTTTTGCACAAATACCCTAAAAAATCTCAAGGTAGCTATTTTTCAACTCTATATCTCAATGTAACTAGACATGCAAGCTCATTGAGGATAATCCATTAGCAGAGGCATGAACAGACAAGATGGTTTCTTGGCAAACTACTTCTAATAACATGCTGGTTTCCTATTGCATTTGTAACAAACTAATCCTCTGCAATGGAACTGACTTTCAGTTAAACAGAAGGTATTGCTATGCCATTGTTGGATTAATGGGCCAACTGTTTAACAGACCTTTGTCATGTTACTCAGTGCTTTGAAAGTTGATGGCTGGTGTCACAATTTGCATCTTTGTAATTCCCATTGCTCTCTGATCCTACCCCCATAATTATGTAAACATGCTTAAACAACAACAGCTTGAATACTTCCATACGGCAATTAAAATATTAAATAAAAAAGCAAGAGTTAAAATCTCAGTTAAAACATTTTATAGTAAAATGAACTAAAGGCAAACTGAAACATGTAAGTCTTTAAAATCCTTACAAAGCCTGGAGATAGATAGATGATAGATAGATAGATAGATAGATAGATAGATAGAGAGAGAGAGAGAGAGATAGATGATAGATATAGATAGATATTCATTTATTATATTCTATTGATATTAGGAGCCCCTTGTGGTTCAATGGGTTAAACCCATGTTCTGGCAGGACTGAAGACCGACAGGTTAGAGGTTCAATTCTGGGGAGAGTGCAGATGAGCTCCCTCTGTCAGCTCCAGCTCCCCATGTGGGTACATGAGAGAAGCTTCCCACAAGGATGGTAAAACTGCAAACATCCAGGCATTCTCTGGGCAACATCATTGTAGATGGCCAATGCTCTCACAGCAGAAGTGACTTGCAGTTTCTGAAGTCTCTCCTGACACAAAAAAATAGTACTATGTGCTTCTTTGGAGGAAGACATTTAGCAGCAGTATCAGAAATGTAAATCCAGTCCCAAGTAAAATTAAATGGTGAATTTTAAATCAACATCATATAAATATCATGGATTCAATGATCCTATTCTAGATAATATTAGTACTTAGACTAATATAGGAAATATAATTAAAAAAGAAACACAACTGCAGCCATAACTGACGTATGTATAAATATACAGACCTCTTTGGGAGCAATATTAAAAAAATATAAAGATTATTATAAATGATGTCGCAGTAAAATCCATGCTAATTCTTCAAAGTCTATGTGTGAATTTTCTGGAAACTCACACACAGGGCACTGGTCCAGAATGCATTAACTCCACCAAAATCATGTTTACAACATACTGGAAACAGAAAGAACTACAGGAAGGCATGGATTGAATAACTCGCAAAGGGATCTATTACGGTTGGAGATTCTTTCTCAGAACAGTGTCTTCCTTTTTTATGTATTGGAAATGAGTTAAGCACAAAGAAAATGTTTAAACTTGAAATGCTCTGTAAAGGGGGCATTTAGTTATTGATGATTCCCTTGAGTTGAATTAATTCATTTGTTGTCGCTATTCTTCTTTTTCAATGGAGTTGAAATGTTGAAGAAAGAACATAACTTGCAGCTGGCGAGAATTTGGCTTGACATCTCACGTAAAAATTTTATTTGTATATTGCCATACAAGTTTGTTATTTGAAATGCTTTTACCTTTTATCTGAAACGTTTGTGACCAGAAGTATTTTGGATTTATGGGTGGGAGGGGGATTTGGAGTATTTGTATTTGCATATAGGTATCTTAAAGGTATCTTAAAAATGGCACCCAAGTCTAAACACAACATTAATTTACATTTTGTATCCACTTTATATATAGTCTGATATGTTAATAATTGTGTGTATGAAACATCACGAAGAAGAGGTGTTTTCACACCAACCACCCATCTGGTCAATTTTGGAATCTTTCCTATTTTAGAATTTTGGATAAAAGGTGCTTAACAGGATATAGGGTTACAGCCTGTGTTGGGCAGGGTTACACTCATCCTGAAGACTCAGGTTTGCAGCTTGGGCGTTCTCCGGGATTTATTTCTGAGCCTGGACCCTGAGTTTCAGTGGTAGCCAGGGGGGCTTTTGCACAATTAAACCTTGTGTGCCAGCTGTGGCCATACCTTGGGAAATCAGACTTGACCATGGTGGCCCATGCTCTGGTTACATCTCAAATAGATTACTGCAATGTCCTCTATGCTTTTGAAGATTGTTTGGAAGCTCCAAATGGTCCAATGGGTGGCAGCCAGATTGCTCACTGGAGCAGTGCACAGGGAGCATACAACTCCCCTATTATGTCAGTTCCACTGGTTACCAGTCTGCTACCGAGCACAATTCAAAGTACTGGCTTTAGCCTATAAATCCCTAAACAGTTCCAATCCAGTTTATCTGTCTGAACATATCTTGGAGATTAAGATCATCCAGAGAGGCCCTGCTCTCAGTCCCACCTCCTTCACAGATGCGATTGGTAGAAACAAGAGACATGGCCTTCTCAGTGGTGGCCCCTCGACCATGGAACTCCCTCTCCAGCAATATTAGATTGCTTCCCTCCTGACTTTCAGAAAGAGAGTGAAAACATGGCTTTGGGATCAAGCCTTTGGTGAATAATACAGTACAATAGATTGACTTGGAATTATGAGTAAAGATTACCGGAATGGTCTGGACTATGATTGTGGATAACATGGTTTATAGTACCCCCTCGATGGACTGTCACCTTGTCGTGGTGAGGGGGCTTGCGTGTTCCGATGAACCTGTGGGCACAACAACTGGAGTCGTGCACTCCCAGGAGTGGCCGCGGGGGAGGTCCCAGACCAAGCACAGTCCGAAGACCCAAAGACCTCAACAGCGGAGCAGGCGGAGGATAACATGGCACATGTTACAACGGCTGCGAAGGCGGAAGAAGGCTGCAACAGACTGAGAAGCCATGGTCATTGTGTTAAACTACATCACCAGTGGAACCTCATCTGTGAAGACTGTGTGTTGTTCAGTTGTGCACTGACCTCCACACATTAAAAAAACCCACGCACAGGCGTCTTCCAAAGAAAATAAAAACCAAGCAACCAAAGTCCCATGGCGATCAGCGAGTGGCGACGGGGGCAGGACTGTGAAATCTGGAAGCCCCTAGTCACAGACTGGCACATGGGCGGTGGGTACGGACTCAGTCGTTCTACCTCAAGGTCCGAGGCAGTTGAGTAGTTCGGCAGCTGTATCCGCGACTGAGCAGCCCTATTGAGGACCCACTCTGCTCACCCCACACGGGGAGGGGGCTAGAAAAGGTGCCCTAAACATAGTCTGCCTCACTTATCCCTGACTGGACTGCCGCGTCCAGTGGGGTCACCATCCTGCGGCCAAAAAAGAAAAATGAACTTCGGTACGTGGAACGTACGGACTCTGATGGACAACAGTGACAGTGAACGCCCCGAACGCAGAACTGCCATCATCGCGAGGGAGCTGGGACGCTTCAACATCGACATAGCAGCCCTTCAGGAGACCCGGAGAGCAGGAGAGGGACAGCTGAAGGAAGAAAAAGGAGGCTACACCTTCTTCTGGAAGGGACTGCCCGAAAAAGACCAAAGAATGCACGGAGTTGGCTTCGCCATCAGGAATGATCTGGTGAAACATCTGTCCGAAGCACCCACTGGCATCAACGAACGACTCTCAACCCTCCGAATTGATCTTGCCAAAAACCAACGGGCAACCATCATAAGTGCCTATGCACCAACACTAGACGCTGATGAAGACATCAAGGAGAAATTCTACTGTCAGCTGGACAACGTCCTATCGGGGATACCTAAGGAGGACAAAATCATTCTCCTGGGGGACTTCAATGCAAGAGTCGGGCGAGACTTCGACCTGTGGCCAGGCACCATAGGAAAAGACGGGGTTGGAAACAGCAACTCGAATGGCATCCTGCTTCTCACCAAATGTGCGGAGCACAACCTTGTCATCACCAACACGCTCTTCCGCCAGAAAAACAAGTTCAAGACATCATGGAAGCACCCACGGTCAAAGCATTGGCACCTCTTAGACTATGTAATCACACGTGCCAGAGACCGCCGTGATGTACTCTTCACAAGAGCCATGACAGGTGCTGATGACTGCTGGACCGACCACCGGCTAATCCGATCCACGATGGCTATCAAGATTGCCCCCAAGCGCAGACTCCAAGGAAGAAAGACAAGGCGCAAAATGAACACCCAAGCCCTTCAAGAGCCCTCCAGGCGAGCCCATCTCCAAACAGCACTCAAGGACCATCTACCCACAGTACACCCCGAAAATGTTGAGGAACACTGGAACAAACTGAAGACCTCCATCATCCAAGCCTGCGAAGAATCTATTGGATACCAAGCCAAGAAACATCAAGACTGGTTTGACGAAAATGACATCGAGATCCAACAGCTAATTGACAAGAAAAGGAAAGCCTTCCAAACATGGCAGAGAGACATCAACTGTGCTGCTAAGAAAAAGATCTACGCCAGTGCAAAAGCTGAGGTCCAAAGAAGGACAAGAGAACTCAAGAACATCTGGTGGACAAAGAAGGCTGAAGAAATCCAACACCTGGCAGATACCCATAATGCTCAAGGATTTTTCAAAGCCACAAAGGTCATCTATGGGCCAAGAAACCATGGCATACAGCCTCTACGCTCATCAGATGGAACCAAACTCCTGAAGGACCAAAAGTCAATTGCACTACGTTGGAAAGAACACTACCAAAGCCTCCTGAACCGCAGCTCCAATGTGGCCGAAGAGGTCCTCTCACAAATCCCGCAACAACAAACCAGGGATGAGCTTGCAGCACCGCCTAGTTTGGAAGAAGTCAGCAATGCCATCAGCCAACAGAAGAATAACAAAGCCAGCGGACCAGATGGGATCCCTGCTGAAATCTTTAAAGAGGGAGGACCTGAGCTGACACACCAACTCCACCAGCTCATAGAAAAAGTGTGGGTGACCGAGAAAATCCCAGCAGACTTCAAGGATGCCACCATCATCACCCTCTTCAAAAAAGGGGAAAGAACAGACTGCGGAAACTATCGAGGTATCTCCCTTCTAACCTCCGCTGGGAAAATCCTCGCAAGAATCCTTGCAAACCGCCTTCTGCCCCTCTCAGAAGACACCCTCCCAGAATCCCAGAACGGCTTCCGCCCCTCCAGAGGAACCGTGGACATGATCTTCACTGCACGACAACTCCAAGAAAAATGCAGGGAGCAAAACCAACCTCTGTACATGGCATTCATTGACCTTGCAAAGGCATTCGACACAGTGAATCGCAGCGCTCTCTGGACCATCCTCCAAAAAATCGGGTGCCCAAGCAAATTTGTGAACATCCTGCGGCTCCTCCACGATGACATGATGGCAACAGTCTTGGATAGCAATGGCTCCCAAAGTGACCCATTTAAGGTGGAATCGGGTGTCAAACAGGGATGTGTTATTGCCCCAACTTTATTCTCCATCTTCATCGCCATGATACTACACCTTGTTGATGGGAAGCTTCCCACCGGAGTGGAAATCATCTATCGGACAGACGGCAAGCTATTTAACCTCAGCAGACTGAAAGCCAAAACCAAGGTCACAACAACATCTGTTATAGAACTCCAGTATGCTGATGACAATGTCGTCTGTGCGCATACAGAAGAAGATCTACAAGCCACTCTCAACACCTTTGCAGAAGCATACACAAAGCTTGGCCTGTCACTGAACATCGAGAAAACCAAAGTGCTGTTCCAGCAGTCACCAGCCGCCCCCTCTCCAATGCCAGAGATACAGCTTAATGGCGTAACATTAGAAAATGTCGACCATTTCCGCTACCTTGGCAGCCACCTCTCCACCAAAGTCAACATCGACGCCGAAATACAACACCGCCTGAGCTCTGCCAGTGCAGCATTTTCCAGAATGAAGCAGAGAGTGTTTGAGGACCGGGACATCCGTAGGGAGACCAAGGTGCTTGTCTATAAAGCTATTGTCCTCCCAACCCTGCTCTATGCCTGTGAGACGTGGACTGTCTACAGACGTCACATGCAGCTCCTGGAACGATTCCATCAGCGCTGCCTCCGGAAAATCCTGCAAATCTCCTGGGAAGACAAGCGGACAAACGTCAGCGTGCTGGAGGAAGCAAAGACCACCAGCATTGAAGCAATGGTCCTCCAACATCAACTCCGCTGGACAGGCCACATTGTCCGGATGCCTGACCACCGTCTCCCAAAGCAGTTGCTCTACTCCGAACTCAAGAACGGAAAACGGAATGTTGGTGGACAGGAAAAGAGATTTAAAGATGGGCTCAAAGCCAACCTTAAAAACTCTGGCATAGACACTGAGAACTGGGAGGCCCTGGCCCTTGAGCGCTCCAGCTGGAGGTCAGCTGTGACCAGCAGTGCTGCAGAATTCGAGGAGGCACGAGTGGAGGGTGAAAGAGAGAAACGTGCCAGGAGGAAGGCGCGTCAAGCCAACCCCGACCGGGACCGCCTTCCACCTGGAAACCAATGCCCTCACTGCGGAAGAAGATGCAGAGCAAGAATAGGGCTCCACAGCCACCTACGGACCCACAAGGAAACCCATGATGGAAGACCATCTTACTCGTCCAACGAGGGATCGCCTAAGTAGTAGTAGGTTTATAGTAGCAATTGTAATGTTATAAATGTTTTAATGTTTTCTAATCTTGTTTTTAAATTTTTAATTGAAATGTTTATTTAATTGTTTATTAGATGTATATTGTTTTTAAGGCATTGAATTATTGCCTATGCTGTGAGCCACCTTGAGTCCCCTTCGGGGTCAAGAAAGGCAGGATATAAATACAGTAAATAAATAAATAAAGAAATCTATATTAGAAACCAGCATTGTGTAGTGGCTTGAAAATAGGGCTTGAATCTTTGCTTGGAGTGCCACTGGTGTTGCCGCAAGGAGGTCCTCCATTGTGCATGTGGCAGGGCTCAGGTTGCATTGCAGCAGGTGGTTTGTGGTTTGCTCTTCTCCACACTCACATGTCGTGGATTCCACTTTGTGGCCCCATTTCTTGAGGTTGGCTCTGCATCTCGTGGTGCTAGAACACAGTCTGTTCAGCGCCTTCCAAGTTGCCCAGTTTTCAGTGTGCTCAGGGGGGAGTTTCTCATTGGGTATCAGCCATTGATTGAAGTTCTGGGTTTGAGCCTGCCACTTTTGGACTCTTGCTTGCTGGGGTGTTCCAGCGAGTGTCTCTGTAGATCTTAGAAAACTATTTCTTGATTTAAGTTGTTGACATGCTGGCTGCTACCCAAACAAGGGATGAGCTGGAGATGTCACTGCCTTGGTCCTTTCACTATTGGCTGCTACTTCCTGGCGGGTGAATCCCCACAGGGTGATTCTGAGTAAGTCACTCTTTCAACCTCACTGGTTGTTATGGGATATGAACACCACATATTAAGTGGGATGGAGATTAATTTTGAGGGACATACTTGGCATGAAGTCAATGGAAGCCAACCAGTGGTACTGAGTGGTTGGAGGAGTTCCAGGTCAATATCCTCAGGCTTGTCACATTCGTTGTGGTTTTGGTTTTTATGATCCACTTTCAAAGCATCCCTAGTGTAGAGGAAGTTGCTTTTGCTTTCTCCCTGAACATCTGGTGTTCCTCAGCTCAATTGCATTTAAAGGATTGGGCAGGCCCAGACCAACACAAACATTTTGACATTAGCAAAGATCCCACTGAAGTAATATGAAATTGCAAGCGATGTTTTGACTAGATTTCTCTAATGAGCAGAAGGAGTGGGACACATTTTAAAATAAGAGTGTTTGGGAAATGTCTGCCATTTCTATTCAATTCTAAACAGGGAGAGAAAGCAACAATAGCCAATGTGGTTAGGTACAGATGTAAAGAGTAGAGGAAGTTTTCAGATAATGTAAACAATTCGGTAAGGAGGCTCTTTGGGAAATCTATCAAAATAAGCCAAAAGGAAGCTAAAAGGATATTTTATTTAGAGAAGCAAGGAGGAATACTCAGCATTGAATTTTAGTGGAGATCTCCACCAGCTGTAGCGAATTCGTTATACACACATACGTATATAATCTATGCAGCTGTCTGGAGAGAACAATGAGAAAATTACTCCATTAAAGAAACAGAACAAAACAAAACAATAGCAGAAGGAAACTGAACACAGCACACAAAAATCCTTTTTGGGGTGAGGGCTCCTCTCTCTTCTGACAGAGTGAAAAAAAGATATTTTAAATTGCAATTGATATAAATATTAATTCTTAATAGTCAGTGATAATGGAAACAAGAAGAAATATATAAAATTGGAGTGTGTGTGTGATGAAGCTCATTCTGAAGAGGTCAATTCTGTTTGATTCATAAAAGTTCCCAAACAGAACCATCTGTTTCTTTCACATACTAGTATGGTGACACACCTTTACTTTCATTCATCTTCTACAATGTAACTCTAACTTAATCTTGTTCCAAACATTCAAGTATTACGTTACCATATGTATGGTGTGCTTAAACTCCTAGTGAGTAGCATGCAAGCTAACTTCCATTGAGTATAAGTATGCAAAGGTTGCAAACTCCAACAAAAGCCCCTTGGTTCTTAGAATTTCAGGAGTTGGGCTCATCTTGATTCACACATAGTAAACACTTGGGAAGTGGCAGTCTTAAAGAGGGGGGTTGGGGTATTCAGGTTGGCCAGGCCACTGACCAGACATATTGACGTTTCTTCTGTTTGAGGTAGTAAGCCAACATGAGTTGTAGCTGTAATGGGATTGTTGGCAGAGGGGTGAAGACAAATCCTCCTGGAAATTCAGTGTGGGATATTGTTCCCTTGGCAGCAATTGAAATTTTCCTTTTCTACCTCCATTACCTCAAACACATCCATGCTTCATTCTCTCTGACTTGCCTCAAGCAGAAGGGATCAAGAGCTTGGGCAGGAAGTGGTTTGGCCC
Organism: Anolis sagrei; assembly: GCF_037176765.1. Taxonomy (NCBI): domain Eukaryota; kingdom Metazoa; phylum Chordata; class Lepidosauria; order Squamata; family Anolidae; genus Anolis; species Anolis sagrei. The sequence goes on along the minus strand of NC_090024.1, from coordinate 21,162,131 downwards.
AATTGCTGAGACATCGCTTAGTCCAATATGCCTGAATCTGGAAGAAGCCATATTGGTCGGCTAGAATGGGGGACAGCAAGGCTGAATGGTCTGGAAAAGAGATGATTCTTCCACAGCCCTGAGTTCAAGCCAGAAGCCAAGGTAAGTAGTGTGGTTGGAATTATACTCTCCCCCAGTCCTGTGCCAGTTGGGGAAAGGTAAGGAGAATAATACACACCATAGTTTCTACATGAACATTTTTAGTCAGCAGGGTAGCTGTGCAAGTCTGTTGCAACAAAAACAATAAAGACCATTGTGGTACATTAAAAAACCAACACATTTTATTTGGCATAAGCTTTTGTGGGCTACAGCCTACTTAGATACAGGTTTCTGGGTGGGCTTTGCTAATTCCTCCTTGCCCAGGCAACCCCATGGTCCTGTTTCTTATGGCAGTAGTGTGCAAATCTAGCCATAAATGTAGATACCTTCCATCAAATGTTCAGATACAGCACACTTTTCTTTCTTAGATGTTAAAAATAACTGTACACAGATACCCAAGCACTAACAGCTGGAAGAGACCCAAGCCAGAACTTGAAATAACTTTGAAGGAGACAGTGTGGAAATGATTTTTTTTATTCAAACCAAATAGCAAACTTAAAGAGATTGTTGTTCGACATAAGTCAGCATCCTATACAGTTTAGCATAGCATATCAGCTCTGCATGTATAATAGAGTTGACCATACTGGACTTACAGTAGATGTACTTTAGCCTTCTTGTGTCTGGGGGAGATCTGTGGAAAGGGAAGACATCAGCCTGGCTATGTCCTCCTAGCCAGATGTGATCAAAGATCACAGCAGATGATGAAATTGTTTCAGGCCTGGCTATGGGGACTTACAACTTAGTCACCTGGCCACCGAAATCGCCTAGTCACATCATCTGGCTCCAGTAAAGGTTGATCCCATGGGAGGGAGGGAAGCATCAATCGTGTGGCTTCCACCCGTGGATTCCAATGGCAACACGGGAAATCTCAATATGCACCAGCTACTTCACCCACGGTCCCCCACAGGCATTGTTTGATGGGAGCCAGCAAGGTCCATGGATGACCTGGGCTAAACTGGAATATGCTGCCAAATTAAGTTGTTTGTGATGAGGTTGTTAGCCAGGTGTTTCTCCAATACCGCTATTCTCAACATGCATGGAATGGCCATGGGTAGGTATTGTGACTTTCCAGTTAATCTATAGGGGGAGAGATTGGTTGGTGAGGTAGAAGAAGGAAATACCAAACCCTACATAAACCACAAAAAGTCGTGCTTTTGTATGTCATTAAAAGCATGCCAGTAATTCTGGTACAGTTTCAACAGACTTTGGGGACTTTTGAGGAAAGGCTGTGATCCACTCATCCAGCCCACAGTGTCACAGGTACAAAAATGGAATAACACCAGAATAGAGAAAGGCCTCCAAATTCAGGGCCAAATCCAATCCATGGAAACTCTCCATCTGGATTGTAGAGAGTCTGGGGAAGTCTCTCAGTCTTCTCCCTTATGTGTGGTGGTGTTCACACAATTTGCAAGCCATCCCAGTTGCGTAATACTACAACAGACAGAAAGCTGGAAGGTATACACACAAAGACATTCTGACTATTAAATGAAATTGGGAAAACACATGACATCTAGATCATTGAAAACAACCACAAAAATGCTTTCCCCAATTTCTTATATTTGCAAGCAGTGCTCCCATCTGCTGGTACAGATACATCCAGAGATTTTGAGTACAGCTGAAATGCAGAAAAGTAAAGGAATCCTACAGATTGCAGCATTGTGTTACAGGTCCCAACAAAAGCAACACATCTCATGAGAACTTAGAATTGCAGGGAGAACTTCCGTTACAGTTTGCAAGCCAAACCACATAAAATGGAGTGATTTGGGAGTTCCCCACATACATTTTGCAATGATCCTTAGCTAGGAGGGACTCCCAGGGCTGCCAGCAATATCCGCGTGTTGCAAAATTTATTCTGCATTCACATACACACCCCAAACAATCAACTTTATTAACATTTACAGTACTTATTTGGGGTTACTTTTGCCTCCTGGCAAACCATGCAAAGCAAGGAAAGGGAAAAGATGGAGAAATACCAGAAATCTAATAATATTTTAATACATCATTCATAATGACAATATAATATTATTATTTTTAAATCCGTATGTAAAATTTGGGTTTTAGAAGAGGAAAGGTCAGATTCTGTGTGTCTGAGCCAAAGATAATTGCTGGCCATTTTTAATAAACACTGTGACAGAATAAAAGATTAGCTTTCTTACAGCTGAGAAAACGATATGAGCATATTAAATCTTTTAAGAAATGTAACATTTCTAGTTAGCTGACAAGCACAAGCATGTCTGAGCCAACAGCTGCACTAACAGAATATATCCAATAAAGTAAAGATATCTATTGCTGTTGTTCAATGATAATAGTTTGAGTTTCTTCCTCTACTTTCCTTGTAAAAAATGAAAGGCAAGGATACAGAATGGGGGACGCATGGCTCGAGAGCAGTACGCGTGAAGAACATCTTGGAGTCCTTGTGGACAACAAGTTAAACATGAGCCAACAATGTGATGTGGCAGCAAAAGAAAGCCAATGGGATTTTGGCCTGCATCAATAGGAGCATAGTGTCTATATCCAGGGAAGTCATGCTACCCCTCTATTCTGCCTTGGTTAGACCACACCTGGAATCACACTGTGTCCAATTCTGGGCACCACGATTGAAGAGAGATATTGACAAGCTGGAATGTGTTCAGAGGAGGGCAACTAAAATGATCAAGGTTCTGGTGAACAAGCCCTATGAGGAGCAGCTTAAAGAGCTGGGCATGTTTAGCTTGAAGAAGAGAAGACTTGAGAGGACTTGTCCTTTGCTGAACGTTCAGCAAAGGACAAGAGGGATCCTCTCACTTCTGCAGGAGTCTACCATATACCATGCAGCTGTGGACAAGTCTACATAGGGACCACAAAACACAGCGCCCAGACACGCATCAAGGAACATGAAAGGCACTGCAGACTACTACAACCAGAGAAATCAGCCATAGCAGAGCACCTGATGAACCAGCCTGGACACAGCATATTATTTGAGAACACAGAAATGCTAGACCAGCAACCACCATGTCAGACTACACAGAGAAGCCATTGAAATACACAAGCATGTGGACAATTTCAACAGAAAGGAGAAAACCATGAAAATGAACAAAATCTGGCTACCAGTATTAAAAAACTCTAAAATTACAACAGCACAACAACAGAGAGAAAACAAACAAGGACATCTAATCACTTCTCAAAAAAAGTTTGCTCTAGGCACTGTCAGGCCATTATATGCTAATCAAGGTGGTCAGTTGAAACATTCACATCTAGCTCTAGCAGACAAGAGTCCTTTGTCCCACCCTGGTCATTCCAAAGATATATAAACCCTTTTTCCTAGTTCCAACAGACCTCACTATCTCTGAGGATGCTTGCCATAGATGCAGATGAAACGTCAGGAGAGAATGCCTCTAGAACATGGCCATAGAGCCTGAAAAAACCTACAACAACCCAGTGATTCCGGCCATGAAAGCCTTCAACAATACAATGAGTTTAACATTTCATCAAAGCTTCAGAAATGTCTACCTTTTAGGGAAGGAAAGAATAGGAGTTGTTGGCATCGAATTGTGCCTTTTGTAAGCCGTCCTGGGTCCCCCCTTGGGGGTTGAGAAGGGCGGGGTAGAAATGCACAAAATAAATAATAAAATAAAATAGGAGATTAAAAAATTGAAAGTGAGAGAAATGAAAACTGATGCATTTGTCCACATAGATTGCAATGCATGACTTATAGAAATCTGTCATAGAATCACCCAGCATTTCAAAACAGGGGCAATATAGAGTAAGAGTAAGGAAATTCTGGGTGAGATTTATCACCTTTATCCTGATGAAGTTTTGTGTGTAAACAATTAATTTGTAAGAGATGTTGCTAGTCAGAATACACAGTCCAAAACTAGATGATCAAAAAGTCTGATGTGGTATGACTCCTGAGTCCTGATAAACTGCATGTCTCAAAAGGACGTTTTTCCTTCTGAACTGAAATAATTGGATAATTTTAGTGAGACTTTTACATACAATGTCATTGTTAGGCACAATTGTAGCTTTGATATTCAACAGGTGGCAGTGAAAAAGGAACAGTTTATACATTTTATAGAGCATACATGTTCTATCTATATTCAAGTTTTAGAGAAATTTGTTGTTAGATCTATAAACTGGATTTTCCCCCTTTCCCAGAGTTTAGTAAGAAATAGAGTATGCCATATTTTTGCCAGAATCAATGTTTCCCAGCCGGCTGTTGAAGCTGAAAAACCGAAAGGTTGATTCTGGCAAAGCAGCTGACTGCATAAACCTGTCAGTTTGTCCGAATGGGGCCAAAATATGAGCGTGCGCCAACCTTTCAGTCACACTGGCTCATCCCATCCCACTGCCCTCTTCCTATTGGCAAGGTTGCTGCTCAGTCTCAAACTTACTATAACAGACATCAGGAAATGTGCTCATTCCGATGTCTGGATAATTTCGTTTTTCAACTGCATGATGCTGGCATCACCTATGTGGAGTCAGCAAGTGAAATAAGTAAGTTGCTTCCATGCCAGTCAAATAGCTACCAGACTATGGTAATACAGTTGCAAATTTTAAATTATATCTAGGTGTTGGAGGAGACTTCAAGAGATCGGATTCCAATACAGACACAACTCTGCAGTAGCTGGAAGAACTAGTTCTCTTCAGACTTTTCATAGGTATAGATCCCAAGAGTGAAAAATATATGACAGCCATTATTTAAACAGCTTTGTGTCTGCATTAGATTCCCTGAATATGTGCAACTGGCTTGGGAGGGGAGGGGGGTATACGTTTGCAATCAGCCCTCTATAATCACTGGAGCTGCAGGAGCAGAACCTCTGTGAAAGTGGAAAATACGGTAAAATGCCTTCTTTTCTTTTACACCTCTCTAGAAATCTCCTTCAGCATAACTAAATGGTCAGCTTCCCCTGGAGTTGGCCAATTTCACTGAAGGCCTTAATGGTTTCCTAAAGAGATGTGATCTCAAGGAATCTCTTGGTTATTAAGCAGGACTTTGTGGTCAACGGCCAATGAAAGTGTCAATGGATTTTGCAGGAGAATCACAATGGAGCACGTAGAGATCCCTAGGAAGAACATTGTAATCAAATCCACAAAAGTCAAACCTGCAAACATGGAGAACAAATTCTAATAGAAAAATATAGGCAATATATCAGAAAATATTCAGGATAGCCTTAGCTATGGCTACATACCAAATTACAACACCCCAAACCCGTAATACAGCAATACTTTTATTGGGCTAACCAAAATGCACAAAATACATCATGCAAGCTTTTGAAGTTCCACTGTTGTTTTTTTTCATCAGAGAAAGATATGAAAGTCATACAGGAGAAGAAAGAAAAATTGAAGTGTTCGACTTATAGGGCAATATTTTGTCAAGATAATAGTTTTGTTGTATTAGTCAACAAAGAGCAGTGTTTCTCAAACTCTGCTCCTCCAGATGCTCCGGACTTCAGCGCCCACAATTCCTTACACAGACATATGCAAACTTTTGTTCTCCTTGTGCTTTTGACTTCAATTCCCATAAATCCTAGCAGTTGGCTAGGATTTCTGGGAGTTGAAGTCCAAAACAACTGGAGAAACAGAATTTGAGAATCATAGAATCATAGAATCATAGTTGGAAGAGGCCTCATGGGCCATCCAGTCCAATCCCCTGCCAAAAAGCAGGAAAATCATATTCAAAACACTGCTGTAGAGAGAGATCAATACAGGCATGTCTTGGATGTGGCTGCCCATCTATTTCTTAGGCAGAGAACACTGAATTTCTCAAGAAGCCTCCGTACTGTTGCATCTGAAAAATTAAGTGCTGTGCAAGTGAAACCCATCAAATGTAGTTCCAATCAAAAGGTTTTACCTGTGTTGGAGATAGAAATTTCAAAGTTAAGTGCCAATTTTTTGGGTCTCTCTTCTTAAGAACTCACCTATTTCAGCTAAAATGTGGTACCTCAAATCCACAAACTGCATCAGGTAAGCTCCACTGCTTGCACTGATATCCCTTCAAATCATCCTAAGTGAGCTTCATCTATGCTGATAATCGTGCCATTACCGCTCAAGCAGGGAGCTTTGAGATGGTTGAACAGAAGCTCTCCGAACAGAAGCTCTAGGTTCTCTTACTGCCTATTACAGGGAAAACCAGCTGATCCCTAATCCATCTCAAACACAGACATGTGCTTTTCATCTCAAGAACAGACAAGCATCCCGAGCTCTGAGGATAACCTGGGAAGGAATCCCACTGGAGCATTGCAGCACACCCAAATATCTGGGAGTCACTCTGGACCATGCTCTTACCTACAAGAAGCACTGCCTGAACATCAAGCAAAAAGTGGGTGCTAGAAACAATATTATACGAAAGCTGACTGGCACAACCTGGGGATCACAACCAGATACAGTGAAGACATCTGCCCTTGCGCTATGTTACTCTGCTGCTGAGTATGCATGTCCAGCGTGGAACACATCTCACCACGCTAAAACAGTGGATGTGGCTCTTAATGAGACATTCCGCATTATCACGGGGTGTCTGCGCCCTACACCACTGGAGAAATTACACTGCTTAGCTGGTATTGCACCACCTGACATCCACCGGGAAGTGGCAACCAATAGTGAAAGGACCAGGGCAGAGACATCTCCAGCTCATCCCTTGTTTGGGCATCAGCCAGCACACCAATGACTTAAATCAAGAAATAATTTTCTAAGATCTACAGAGACACTCACTGAAACACCTCAGCAAGCGAGAGTCCAAAAGTGGCAGGCTCAAACCCAGAATCTCAATCAATGGCTGATACCCAATGAGAGACTCCCCCCTGGGCACACAGAAAACTGGGCAACTTGGAAGGTGCTGAACAAACTGCGCTCTGGCACCACGAGATGCAGAGCCAACCTTAAGAAATGGGGCTACAAAGTGGAATCCACAGCATGCGAGTGTGGATAAGAGCAAACTACAGACCACCTGCTGCAATGCAACCTGAGCCCTGCTACATGCACCATGGAGGACCTTCTTGCGGCAACACCAGAAGCACTAAGTGGCCAGATACTGGTCAAAGGACATTTAATCAACTACCAAGCTTGCAAACTCTGTGTCTTTTGTATGTTTATTTGTTTGTTCTGTCAAAAATGTAATACAACTGTTCGGTTGCCTGACAAGATAAATAAATCCTAAGTGAGAACAACAAAAACAACACCTAGATGAAATATAGGCATGTAACCTTGCTATTATTTTTCAAAGTTGCAGATTTTGCAATCTATTCAGTGAATTGTTGCAATTGCACTTTACAAGTAGCATTAGTACAAAAAATTTAGTAAGGGTCAGATTATTAAACTGATAAACTATTTTTAAAAAACCCAGCAGCAGTGAAAAAACCAGCAGTGTTTGTCGCACATGCAGACAAAATCACATGTTTTGAAATGTCATTAAAACTGGTTAATAATGACACATGAGCATTAGAAGATTCGACAAATAAATGGTTTTTGTTTAAGCTTTGCAGGTATATTGATACAGTGCATGTTTTTATGGTTCTAGTTGTAGAAATATTTTTATTTTAAAATTCTGTGGAAATAGTTTATAGACAGTCTTTCTGATGTCACCTAGTTTGATGGTGTCACCCAGGGCAGCTTGCACCACTTAAGGCCCCTATTGTTGCCTCTGGATTAAAGGGTTCTGGATATTGTGTTCCTGAAACTGACTTTTTAAAACTGTGCTTTGGTTAAGGTAGTCCCTCTGCTTCAGGTTGCTCTCACCACATTGGCAGGATTGCTGTGCCCAGGAAGGTTTTTGCCTTCACAGTGCACTTCAGTTTAAATAATCCTTGATATCAGAAAACTGATCCAGGGATTGTGAGCAGGGTGCAATGGCACAACTTCATGCTGTGACATACAAAATTATTTCCCTACATAGATGTGGAATTGAGGGAAGGAACTCCAGCCCAGGAAACACAAGTTTAGAAAGAAAAAAGAGTCACAGTTGAAAAGTCAGCATTGAAACAAGCCCCCAAGTAGAATCATAGAATCATACAGTCATTGAGTTGGAAGAGACCTCGTGGAGATCCAGTCCAACCCCCTGCCAAGAAGCAGGAAAACTGCATTCAAAGCACCCAAAGTGCAGAGGATGTATAAACATAATCCTTATAGGACTGACCATTTGCTAAAAACAGAATGCACATTTCAAAGGAAGGAGTAAATCAAGGCAAGGGGAAATTCAAATGTCAGGCCAGCTCTACCTCCTTTTGGGAACCATTGGCTTCTTGAAACTAAGCTGGTGGCTTTCCAATTCCTTGCATTATTAGTTGAATGTCACAACCTTTGTGTCAAAAGGAGAGACAGCGGTTATGGATTTTGCTTGTCCTTGAAAGCTATACTTTCTCCTGAGACAAAGAGCCTCTTTTACATTAATGTTCAGGCCTGCCATGAGGTGGGAGCAGCAAACCGTGCGAGTTCAGGCAGTGCCTCTGCTGACATTTTTCATTCCTCATGTCCCACAAGTATTTCTCTTTCAACGGGCCCTCTGTGTGTGAGGCTGGGAGCGGGGAGAGAGGAAGATTTTTTTTTCTATTTTTCGTTCACTTGAAAATTCCAACTTGGCTCCTGGTTTCCCTTCTTAAAAAGCTGCTTCGGTCACAGACAAATATTTTTCACACACCCTCCTTTTCTTTCCTTCATTCCCTCTCCCTAGCATTAGAAAAACACCTATTGTTCCACTCTGCCTACGAACAAATAGGGCCATGAGGGTGCGTTTCCTCTCACGAGTCCAGAGAACGCCACATAAGCTGTTTCGCCACAAGAGACGGCTCATGGCAGTGCGCTTCAGCAATGCTCAAGTAGGCAGATCTGCTCCCCACCCAAAATGCAGCATTTCAAAGACTTCCCCCACTTCTACAAACACTAATGACCTATTCATGAAAAGAAGGGCAACAATTTCTGCACAAAAGGGACATTCAAATGAATTGCGGATCTCCAAAGGCAGCAGGACCAACCGTGTAAATCAGTTTGGGAAGAAATCAAAGGCAATTTGAAGAAATAGGCACTTTATTAGCAGCAGTGTGCAGACTAATAGTGTTACCCTATCAAGTTCCCCAAAAATTGGATCAACTTATCCACAGGATAGTGTGAGCAATATACCTTAACTCCTGTCATGACAGGATCTGTCCCAGGCACGGGCAAACTTCGGCCCTCCAGCTCCCAAAAATCTCATCCAGCTTTACAGGCTGTTAGGACCTGTGGGAGTTAGCCCAAAATACCTGGAGGGCCAAAGTTTGCCTATGCCTGATTTGTCCTTGGCTCTGAATAGACTAGCAGAAGGCAAGAGTTTTAGTCCATCCAAGGAGAACCCAAAACAAGCTCTGACTTTCTCTACTCCTTTTCTCCTCCATGGTGCCACTTACTACATTGGCAGGTAAAAGGCAGTGGCAGCCAAGGACATCTGGTCCCTGAAGTGGCACTGGTGATTTCCTCTTACCACAGAATGTCACTCAACATATCCATGGGTCATAGAAAAATCCATAATATTGTACCTTAAACCTGCCCTTGACATGGTCAACTTATACATGAATATATATTATTTTATGGGAAATGTCTGGTTGCCCACAAAAACTAGACATATGATGAAATGTGCCTCCTACTCTCCATGTTTGTTGTTGCCCCTACAGTCTTGTTGAAAGTGGTAGAGACATCAAGAGAGCTGAATGATCTATCATCCAGGATGAACAATAGTCAAATTTGCCTATGATAAAATGGACTGGTACAAACATCTTGATAATGCAATCTGCAACAACTGTAAAAGATTTAAAAAACATAAGTGAATAGAACACTGGACATACATACAAACTTTGTGGTGAGAAATATAAACGATCTTCTCCTTAAAGAGCTTAGGACATTTTTCACTACAGGTAGTCAATTATTAAACTGTCATTCTCTCATGGCCTGATCCAAACAGGCTATTCACCACTTCAGATAGCTTGTGGTTTGCTCATTGAGGAGCAAAAGTAGAGGCAAAGTCTGGCATTTTTGGCCAACCCCACTGATGAATAAAAAGCACAATGAAGACTGCTAGCAAATCTTTTATTACTTACTTAGTAACCTGAGGATGATGGCCTTCCAAGTGTAGTGTCTTCATGGTGGATATGTAGGTGGTTGTGGAGAGGAGACCTATTCTTGATCTGCATGCTCTTCCACAGTGAGGACGTCGATTTTCAGGTCGAAGGCAGTACTTATTGTACTTGCTCTGTACCCAACACTGGAACTATCAGTTGTCCATTAATTTGGTTGTTGTAGGTTTTTTCGGGCTGTATGGCCCGAAAAAACCTACAACAACCCAGTGATTCTGGCCATGAAAGCCTTCGACAATACTAGTGTTAATTGTCAGTAGTTTGCCACTGGTCGATGCTGAGATTCTAGGAGACTATGTGAATATGGTAATCATATGGTTCAAATGTGGGGCTAATTTCTAGTTCACTGGGAAAGAAAGTGCTGGTCCACCTTGTCATACAAATTAAGAAAACCCTGACTAATACTCCCAGCACTCTGTCATCCAACCTGTTTCTTTTGTAGATTAAGGTAAATTATCTTGTCATGTGAATTAGAGTACCATCTCTCTCTTTAAAAATAAATAAATGTGTGAGCTACTATCCTTTTCTTCAGGCATGTGGATAGCATAATGGCCATTACCTGATGTTTGATGTTAGTTTTTCTTCATAGAGTTACTCACAATATTTCTTGCATTTTTAAGGCATAGGATCCATCTAACTAAAAAAATTAAGCCCAAACTTTCAAAATCTAAACAGTAACCCAAAAAGTAAGAATAACATAATTAAACTTCTCAGATTGTTTCTTTGGCTGAACATTGGTTCTTAAAGCACAGTACTTGTAAATTGGACAAGGCTGGTTGTCCGGATACGATGATTCAATCCTAGAGAATTCTCTTTTGGCTTTGACTGTTCTTAAAATACCAAAGCCTGTAAGGACAATCACATTGAATTGTTTTATTAAAAAAGAAATGGATGAATTAAAAAATTGTTTGATTTTCTCACACAAAGCTGAAAAAGCACTATAACAGCAGGATAAAAATAGATACTACACTGTTAAGAAAACTGGGTTCTTATTGCTCTATTTATGGCATAGATACGATCACAGATATTTCTCTGTGGCTATCTCCAAAGCTTCTGCCCTTAGATATTTTGCTCAAGTCAGTGAAGCAAGTCAAGGCTTTCTTGCCCATGAGTTTTTGTTGGCTCGATGAATGCATCTAAGCTCATAAGGGGAACCCAGCTGTAATATTTAGTAGTTTATTCCCAATGAAAACCATACTCACATCCATCATATATGGTCATCTCACTAGCCCGGTGGTTCTCAACCTGTGGGCCCCCAAGTGTTTTGGCCTACAATTCCCTACAACTCCAGTTTACCAGCTGTTAGGATTTCAGGGAGTTGAAGCCCAAACCATCTGAGGATCCACAGGTTGAGAACCATTGCACTAGCCATAGGGTATGTAACACATTTGATATCAATATAGAAGTGAAACTCTGTATAACAACCCATCCACTTTTATGAAGGCTGGGAACCCTATGAAAGTAGAAAACCAACAAATTACCCAGGAAAACACCTGAGGGAAAATCGTTAGGTTCTCCAGTGCAACTCTATGGTTAACTTTTTCTGGAAGTTTCCTATGGAGTTGTGTTAGAAAACCTAAGGATTCCTAGAGAAGTGTTAGAGTCACACTGGAGGACCCAGAGATTCCTAGTGAGATCATATTCATCAAATCTATCAATAAGCAAATTCACAAATGTTAAAGTTGCAAATGTGGAAGGCAGGTGTGATTTGTATTTTGTACACATATGCCAGTAAATTCATTAATATTTAAATTTTATTTCAACTTCACTTTAAAATGTCTCAGTCGGTATATTTACCAGTTAGAGATAAGATAAAACAATGTAGAAATTATTGCATTTGGAATCTCTGGAGTTGTAGTTTGATGAGGCACCAGCACTCTTTGGCAGAGAACGCTAAAGACTTGTAAGACTACCATTCCAATGATTCCATAGCATTGAGTCATTGCAGTTAAAGTGGTGCCAAATTACATTTATTCTGCAGTGTAGATGCACATAGATGATCTTAAAACTCAGGTGAGTAGTCTGGGAGATGATCCTTCAAGCATCCAGTCATAGATTCTGGGATAAACTCAGTGTATAGGACAAAATGAATGGATGAATAAATGAATAGTTGGCCATTAACATTCCCACAAAGCTTGACTATGTTATCAAAACAACATTATTCTTGTGAATAATGTTTGCATGAGATAAGACTATCTTTTTAAACTTGCTTACCTGTCCAGTATATGACTGTAAGTAAATCTGTATTTATATATTCCTTTGGTTTGAGTGAGCACAAGATACAATCGAAGAAACATTGGCATGAGCAGAACCAGCTAATAGGTGAGCAGGGAAATGCATTTTGTATGGAGATTCTTTGGCTTTGGAACAGCAGAAATTGAACTCAAATCAGAATCCCAATTGTACATTTTACAGAGTAGTAGTTAAGACATAAGAATTAATGAAATTGCTTGAAAATATTGGAGAAATGGAAGCGCTTGTAATTTGTAAGGTTCAGCCAGAACTGTATGATTCTGCTTTTTAGAAGGTCAACAATTCTGGCTCATTTGAGGTATCTGAGCATTTGCCATTGAATTTGGTTGGACCATACTTTGGCTGAAAAGGTCAAGTTTGTTTACTACAAGTTTGTTAAATCCCTGTTCCATTAAAACCATGGACTCCTATGAGATTAATGTTTGGCCCTTAATAAACAGAAATGCTCCTTTGTTAAGTAAGGGATGGATGTAGTTTTCTGTCCAAAGAGGCTGATTTATGTGCTACAGATATTAGCTCAGGCACCACCCTTCAACAACAGCTCTGGCTACAATATTTATGAGGCTCTAAGGTAGGTGAATGTAGGCTGAGATCATGGGCATAAAAAAAACAAGAAATAAGGTTTAATTGGATTGTGTTTCTAAGTAAAAAGTCCTATTAATTACATAGATAGGTTTGTGATTATTAATTATACTATCCCACTTTTTCAGCTGCTTTTAAAATGTCCTACTTTCTTTCTCTCTCCTCCTCTTCCCCCCTTTTAATTTCTGCTTACTTCAATTGCAGTAAACTGAGTTCTAATTGCAAAACACATCAAAGAGCAGGAAATTTACCATATTGATCATGCTCTGGTGTTGCTTAGCCATGCATGTCCCTATTTTCATCCATGAAATGTTGGAAGGTATGATAGAATTTTTCCCCAAAACACGTCAGTATATGTGAATGCACTAAGACTCCTTGATATGTTTCCAGTTGGACTGTGGTTACCTGAAACCATGAATATGAACAAACAATATTCAGTTACCTAAATTCTGGTCCAAACGTACCATAGTTTTGCTGGAAGGCCAAGAGATATACTCTCTAGGAATTTGGTAAGTCCTTCAGTGTGACTCTATGGGAACTTCCAGGTGAAGCATACCATTGGATCTTACTGGAGGATGTAGCAAATTCTTGGAGTGACAATCCTCTGTGGTTGTGGGCAAATGAAACCACAGATATGGGTTCTACGATTACATAGGTCAACAGCATTTTGATTAGCCAGCCTCTGGGGGCAGCCGGGCAATCCTGACATCCCTTGCCCCATATCACCACCAGCTATGTTTCCCCATCACACGTGGGGAAGTGTTGTGGTACAGCTTTCCCCTGCACTAGTCCTGTTGTTCCAAGTAGAAGATGGGTTGGCTCCCATGTTGGCAGTGCAGCATTCAATAATGTTTCTGCCTCAGTTGACCTATGGAGTGCAGCTGGAAGTGAGGCTACATAATGTGATAATCAGCGTTGGACTCCGTGGATCAACTGGTGCAAAAGCATCCTAGGATGCCAAATTTTCATCATGTGATTAGGTCATTACTGTAGTTGGTGAAAACTTAATCAAAGTGTTGGTTTTCTTCCACAAGAAGCAGCACTGGGACTGTGACACAGCTGGCTGGGAGTCAGCTGCATTAAGATCACTTCTGACCTAAAGGTAATGAGTTTGAAGCCAGCCCGGGTTGGAGTGAGCTTCTGACAAATTTTGTGTGGCTTGCTGTTGACTTTTGCAGCCCGAAAGACAGTTGAAAGTAGAAAATTTAGGTACCGCTAATGCAAGGAGGCAAATTTAACTAATTTATGAGCCCATAAAAATCTCCAGCAAGCATGCAAAGAATGAGGAAGTACTTCATCAGTGTCACAAATGGTTGGTGAAGGGACAGCTCCCGTGGTGGTCAGAATACCCTCAAGAAAAGCTGGAATGTTAAATGCCTCTGTGTCTGTCTATATATGTTGTGTGTCTATGGCATTGAATGTTTGCCATATATATGTACATTGTAATCCGCCCTGAGTCCCCTGCGAGGTGAGAAGGGCAGAATATAAATACTGCAAATAAATAAATAAATAAAATGATAGAAATTATTCATTCTTGAATATAAAGCTGAAATAGTTAACTATTTCCAATGCTAGCCAGGGCCCAAATGATTGCTTCAGAGGAGTCTTCAAGAATGACATTATGTGCAAGTGTCCTGGCAGATGGCCTACATTGCCATGTTCTCCCAAGAACACAGTTTGCAAACTACCAGTGTAACAAACCAGATGGTATCATATTAAATTAAAAATCTATTTACACTCCAAGATTCTGGGAATGTATGGAGAAATTGACCAGGTGCAGTTCTTTAGGCGGATATCAATAACTCCATTTGCTCAGCAGTTTTCAATATCCCATTTCTGAGTCAAAACAACAGTTTGTATACAGCTGTGCTAATAACTGTCACTTAACGTCAGAGGAAGTCTGCTTCAATTCCAACCATCTGGATTTATCGCAGCCTACAGCAGAAAAGTAATTTCCATTTCTCAGATCATTGAACAAATAGATTTGAGACATGGAAAGAACCTCTTTAAAGACTGAGTAAATACAGGTAGGCATCCCCTGGACAACGTTTCTTGCAAACGGCTTAATATTTCCAACCCAAAAGCATTGCTTTACAACACTACACCCATTGAATCCACAAGAGCTTTGAATGACTGTATCTCCCTTTGCGAGCCCATTAGAGATTTGAAATAATCTGGAGAAACCTTTCTCTCCATCCCATCACTATCTCAATCTTCTTTGGCAGGAACAAGAGAGAGGATCTTCCCAGTGGCTGCCCCCAGAGTTTGCGATTCTTCCTGCAATATTATAGAGGCCAGGATGGCACTGTCTTTATTCTTCTTTCAATGGCAGGAAATAATTCTGTGTCATCCAGCTTTTATAAATGGTTGGGCCTTTAATACTATTCAGTTCTGTTTTTAAGTTTGGTATACATTTTAATGCATTTTAATATTTTAATGTTTAATGTATTTACCTTATGAACTTAAAAAAACCCTTTATCTGTATACTTTTAGTCGTGTTTTCTTTTAATTATTTTTGGGAGAAAGCTGAGATAAAAGTGAATAGAAAAGAAACAAACCAACAATCAAAGACATGTATAGAAAGACAAATTTCACAAAACAAAAAGACAAAATCCCTCTTACAATAATAAAACAAACTTTTTTTCTTAATATAAAATCTAAAGCAACTAACAAACTCAATCATTCTAGCCACTACTATCCCACACATCCTTACCAAACACATCCTACATCTCTAGGTCCTCCAGCATGATTTCCACTAAAAACTAGCCATAGAATTGCTTTGGAGGATGCAAGTTGGGGTGTTCCTTCCAGAAATCTCCATGTCTTCCAGCATGAGTCACACTGGAGGACTAAGAGATCCCTAGAGAGAACATTTCAATTAAATCCGTGAATAATAAAATTTGCAAAAATCAAGACAGAAAATGTGGAGAGCCAACTGTATTTCAGTCAATTTAATATAATAAAATAGTAAATGCCTGGGCAGATAAATAGTTTTCTTGTGGCAGATGGGTGTGACATTTGTGAATTTGATTAATATTTTCTTTCTATGAATTTCTGCATCTTCCAGCATGACTCCATGGTTTACTTCTACCAGAAGATTCCACCTAGATTCCTGGTAGAACACTTCTCTAGGCATTTGTAGGTCCTCCAGTGGTCAATAGTCAAATTTGGGGGAAGGTGACCATATTCTTGAAACTCAGCAAATGTAGATGGAAAACTGTAGTGTTTATACTTCTGTTTCACAGTATTGGTAGTTAGGTTGAACACTGGGTCTGTAATAATTTGATCTTTGTGTAAACTAAAATGTCCTGGAATTCTACTTTGGATAAACAACACTAGCTACACATAGTTGAAGTACAGAAATATTGAATGGCTTTTGTTGAAGATGAGCCCTGTATTCCAGTATAGACACCAGTGTTTGCGGCTAGTAAGAGAAATTAATTCATATGCCTTAATGAGGAAGGAAGGAAACAGAAGCTCTCTGGAGGAAAGTGTGCAAAAAAGGTTACCGCTTCCCACAAAAGGTCATTTTTGGGGAGACCTTGCACATGATTTTATTCCACAGCCGTGGTCTAATTCACATGTTTGTGGCCCAGGAGGATTGTGCTATCATAATTATGGTCAGAGTTCCCAAAACAAAATAATCCGTATAAATAATAAAAGTTGCATCAGTGTCCTGCTTGTGAAGCATTCCTTCATTCCCTTTTTCAAAACACACAAACAATTGAAACCGCACTGATTGGGGCTTGGCACCTCTTTTTCACAAGAGTGAAGAAAGATAATCACATCACATGGATACTTCTCAGCTCATCGTTCTGGGATCTTTTCATTTTTCCATTGCTAAAAATTTCCATATTATTGCAAGCCAGTTTTCTGTGCTTTGGGCATTCTTTTGTTTCTGCTCTGTTCTGGATAAGGACAATTTTTCAGAACACGGCATTTTCTTATCAAGATGTTCATTCTCAATAGCAGTTAAAATAGCTGTAGCGATCCCATTTCTTATATCATATGCATTTAAGCTTAGACCCACTTGAGAAACAAAATACTCTATATCTGGCTCAGTGGTTCCCAACCTTTTTTTGACCAGGGAACACTTGACCAGGGACCACTTTGACCAGGGACTACTTTGACCAGGGACCACTCTCCAACATTAGTACCATTACAAATCAGTTTTTGGTCAACTTTAGATTGGTTTGGGGTGCTGATTCAGAAAATTGCATTGGACAGACCACATCAGCTCTAGTTTCTGAAACAGAACATATGCCATGGTCAGCAACAGGGAAGGAGTGGCAGCAGTGAGAAAGGCATGCAAATAAAATAAATAAAGAGGCAGGAGGCTCATGGACCAGATTTTCATTCTCACTGCCCACTGGTGGTCTGTGGCCCACAGGTTAAGAATTACTGATCTATCTGTAAAAATAATAAAACATTAAGGGTGAGCATAGGAGGCACCCTTCCATTTTTCTCTGTCATCCCTCTCAAAATGCTAATTGGAGGTGAGATGATGCCACATCAGTTTCTGTGGCCATATTAAGAAGGATTACAGAGGAAACTGCACTAAATCAAATAAGACATGGTCCTTGTGTTTGCAAGACTTGACATCCCTATGCAATGTCCCCAAAAGTACTTATATGTAATCCCCAGTTTTACCAATATGTGCCACCAACAGCCATAGCTAATGAATAACAACAATTACAAACATAGACAAGAGAATGTCTCCAGTCCAAAATCACAGTTGCGATGTAAGAAGATATATGATGCTGTTCATTTCAGTACAGCCCAATTTTGAGCAGACTAAACCCAAAAACCTAATTAGAATGAGCCACTGACGTTGCTGTGAATTTAAAGTGAAAATTAGACTGGAGACAGTATTCAGACAGGCTGTTAGCTCTAGAAGGTAGTCTTGAAACTGGCCCAAAATAAGCTACATGTCATGATTCCCTGACTAGTTCTCCAAAAATGGAAACATCTCCTTTCTTCTTTGGTACTTAGATCTTATAAGATGCACTGCCATATTTATTTACTTCATGTATTTTATCCCAATTAGTTTGGGGAGAAAAAAAGACTGTGAAGTTACACGAAAATCATGTTTCAGTGTCTGAAAGGTATTATGTAGAAGCTTGTTTTCTGCTGCTCTAGACACTGGAAAATAAATCAGTAATTTCAAATTACAATAAAATAGATGATACAACTCTTACAGTAAAAAATACCCTAATGTTTAAGTGCTATTTCTAAACATTAGGAAGAACCTTGTTACTGCCTTTGAAAAGTGGTCAGAAACTTTAGTTGGTCCAAAAAGCAGCAGCTAGACTGCTAACTAGGGCTGCAGGGAGTGGACAACTGCTCTGGTGCAACAGCTCCGCTGGCTCCCATCACATTTCCAGGCACAATTCAAAGTGCTGGTTTTGACCTACAAATCTCAGATCCAGGTTACCTGAAGGGCTGTATCTCTTTCTATGAATCTCATAGACATTTACAATCTGTTCAATCACACATTCAAGTACTTTTGGTGGTAACATGAGAGACAGGGGCCTTTACGGTGGCTGCTCCCAAACTGTGGCCTCCCTCCCAAGAGAGACCAGGAGGGTGCCATCCTTGCTGGCCTTCCACAAGCAAGTCTAGACCTTCCTCTGAAAAAGGATAAGAGGCACACTGCTGGGGATGTTGTGGGTAGGATTTGATGGTGGCAGGGGGCAGCCAGATTGTGTGTTTCAAAAGGCATTTTAATTGCCTTTATTGTATTTTAACTGTATTTTTAACCTACCATACACAACACTTTAAATGTTTTTAATTTTTGTTTTTGCTTTGCTTTAAATTGATCAAAATGTGTGGCTGTTAGATGTCTTGAGTTCCTTTGGAAAGAAAGGTGAGATATAAATGATGATGATGATGATACTGTATGACATGTTCAACAGGGGAATAAACTGGTGGATTCTCTTTCTTTGGAAGTCTTTAAAGAGAGGTTGGATGATCCTCTTTCAAGGGTGCTTTAACTGTATCTTCCTGCATAGCTGGGAGTAGGACTAGATGGTCCTTGGCCTCCCAACTCTAAGATACTAAAATGTCTCCTTAGGCCTAGCCCAAGACATTGTGCTACCTGAAACAAAAAGCAAGATGGCGTTTGCTTACCATGTTACCTGGAAGAGGATCTCACCACTGACTCTTGCTTCAAACCTTGAAATGAGGGCAGCGGGCTATTTAGAGGGTGCAAGACAGACACACAATTTTGTCCTGCAAAAAGGAGAATGAGGAGAGGACTCAGAAGGAATAGTTAGGGCTGCTTCATCTGCATCAACCAACAGAAGCAGACATCTCCTTTTGCCAGTCTGGCCTCTCCTTGAGACAGTTCAGAGAAACTCGGAGTTGATTGATCAGCTCTAGTGATTCTCAGTGCCCATGTCACACTGGGCACCCATATGCCAATCACCTTCAACATAGAGAGAAAACACAGCAAGGGTTGCTAGTTCACAATCAACCCTGGCCCTGAGGTTTCTGGGCCCAAAGCTGGGAACTGAGCAGAATCCCAGTTTACTTGCTTCTAGCCAGAAGGTTGGAGCCTCCACTGGCACATTGATTGAAACTGCTGACCTGCTGAACTTGATGACCGAAAGGTCTCCGGTTCGAATCTGGGGAGCATCGTAAGCTCCCGCTGTTAGCCCCAGTTTCTGTCAACCTAGCAGTTTGAAAACATGCAAATATGAGTAGATCAATAGGTACTACTTCTGTGGGAAGGTAACAGCACTCCATGCAGTCATACCGGCCACATGATCGTGGAGGTGTCTACGAACAACACCAGCTCTTCGGCTTAGAAGTGGAGATGAGCACCACCACCCAGAATCAGACACAACTGGACTTAATGTCAGGGGAAATCTTTACCTTTACCTAGCCAGAAGATGGATGTAGAGCAGACCAGAGAGTGAACCATGATGTCAAAATGACTGGAAGGGAGGGAGAAAGTTCTGTAAAGGTAAAGATCTTCCTGGATATTTTTTTGCAAATTGCAGCAAGCAACAGGTTAAGTCTTATAGATCGTAGCAAGCTGCTACTCTGCTGCCTGAGCCGAAGATTTAGGCACAACTCTTTCTTCTTGTTTGGATCTCAGGCCCTCAAAACTGGAGAGTTTTCACCTTTGTCATCTGCGTAGAAATGGCCAGGTGCTAAGATCTAATAATCATCAAACTAGTTAATTCCTACACAGATACATTCCTAAATTTGTCTGTGGATCCAAACTAGATTAAATCCCAAGCAAATGTAGATAGGATTGCTGCCAATTATGTTCCTCTCTGTATGATTGGAATAGGCTAGGTGTGGACAATGAAGTCCAGAATCTGCAGACAGCATCTAAATCCAACTTTTGTAGCCCCAAAGCCCCACAAACTTGTTGGAATAATTTGATATTTTCATTCATATGACCTCTTCCTGGGACTTTAAAAACTTTTACAAGCTTCTATATATTGCCAGTTTATTCACAGATATATCTAAATGTCAGAATACAAGGCAAACATCTCCCTAAATATTTCTGGCACACTAATATATGTTGAGACCAATTCCAGAAGGCTGTGGTGCATAGACAGAATTACAAAGTACCATTCTTTACACTCCTGCATTATACAAATTGATTAAGTTACATGATACTTTTATAGGTTTTTCTCTCTGTGTGTCTGTATATAAATGAAAATGTCACATAGCTGCAGTTAATAAAAATCACAGCATGGTGGTTTTAATATGAGGGCTCCTGTATCACAAAAAAAGTAAAAAGTAAAAAGTGCAGGCCTGCCTGTTTAAGGCTAAGGTGAGCAATGTTTTTCTTAAAGAGCTTTGATATTTTCAGGACTTAGACTAAGGCCAACTTTCAGATGCATGAGTATTTATTATTTATTTATTTATTTATTTCTATACTTGTATACCGCTGTTTCTCAGCCTAGCTGGCGACTCAACGCGGTTTACAACAAAATACAACAGTCAACAGTATTCAATTTAAAACCATAAAAACATCATACACAATATTGGCCCATCAATAACAATCCAATGCATCTCCTGACTAAAATCGTGATCCAGTTTCGTCGTCCATATTACCAATCCTTTAATCATCAAATTCATTGCACCGAATTAACCAAATGCCTGTTCGAACATCCAGGTTTTTAATCTTTTTCGGAACACCATCAGCGAGGGGGCTGATCTTACCTCCATGGGAAGGGCGTTCCATAGCCGAGGGGCCACCACAGAAAAGGCCCTGTCTCTTGTCCCCGCCAGCCGCACCTGTGAAGCAGGCGGGATAGAGAGCAGGGCCTCCCCAGAAGATCTTAGGGTCCTGGTGGGCTGATAGGCCAAGATACATTCGGATAGGTAGGTTGGGCCAGAACCGTTTAGGGCTTTAAAGGCCAACGCCAGCACTTTGAATTGAGTATAGAGGGAATCCAGAAGCAATGAACTGAAAAGTCATGAAAACAAGGAGATATAACAAGACTCTGGTTTAGGGTCATCAGGTTAAATACAGGATGGGACTATAGTTGTATTTGTTCGAATAATATAGTCATAGAAGCGTATTGCTGAAAGACACCACAAAGGCCATTTCAGTAAAGTGCACAAAGGAAATATGAAAGAAGGAGCAAACTGTTTTAATCTCTCCTACCTTGCATTAAGTTCTTCGGTAATACCTTTTGCCATCTTGTTGCTTAGCCATACTTCTCCCAGTTTTATCTATGAACAATACAATGATGGCATCTCTGCGTTAGCTTGAGCGACTTGTGAAACTTCAAGTTGCTTCTGGTGTGAGAGAATTGGCAGTCTGCAAAGGCATTGCCCAGGGGATGCCCAAATGTTTTGATGATTTACCATCCTTGTGGGAGGTTTCTCTCATATCCCCACATGGAGAGCTGGAGCTGACAGAGGGAGCTCATCCACACTCTCCCCAGATTCAAACCTGCAACCTTTTGGTCTTCAGTCCTGCCGGCACAAGGGTTTAACCCATTGCACCACTGGAGGCTCCTAACATGAGTTAAAGTAGTATTGTCCTTTCTCTGATCTTGAAAATCAAGGATTGTGTATGTGAAAAATAATATAGTTTTCTATATAATAAACCATTCATTAACTTCATATACCTTTACTTGTACTTCTTTAGCATGAGTAAGAACCGTAAGAACCAGTATTGGTTACTGATTCAGTTGGTGAGCTGTCTGGAAAGATTCCAGCTTGCCGTAATCACTGTGAAATTCTGTTGCATCCATAGTGACTTCCAACAAATACTTTCATGTTGCAAAGACTGCCTTAATAGCTAACAACTCCTTATCCCAGTTGATGTAATTCCTTAGATTATATGAAGTTAATGAGCTGTGTATTAAATAGATTTTTTTTCAGATACACAATCCTTGATTTTCAAGATAACAGGACAATATGACATTTCCACAGAAAGGGTTGCAAATCCCAAGACACTGGGATTAATCCTTGTATTGGAGTAAGAGAAAGAGCAGTTTCTCATCCCTCTGTCCTCTCTCTCTCTCTCTCTCTCTCTCTGAGGCCCCAATTATGCAGGAGTGGATTGAAAAGCCGCTCCTTTCCAGCGTGGCTCTGTTCTAATCAGAGCTGGCCCATGACACTTTCCTGCCAGAGGCAAAAGTCCAAATGGGACTTTCATCTGAGTTTGATGCTGCTGCTGATAAGACAGCATTGTCCGCCACACCCAAGTGAGGGGTGTTGGATCAGAAAGGGCTGGCCAGCTGCTACAGTTCTCCTTTAATCCTTTGCCACCCACTGTGGTCTCATCCCCCAAGCAATCTGCATTTTATATTGTCAAGGAGCCATTTGTTTTTGATGAAACAGTTTTTGGCAGTGTCTGGGTCACTTTAAAGCCCTTGTCCCTGCTTATTATCATTCTCAAATCCCAATATTGGGTCTTCTCTCTTTAAAGTAAAAGGGTAAAAGCATAGTACAAGGGCCTAAAAATCATCTCCCATCTAGGGAAAAAACTAGTTGAGAACTTGTATACAAAAAATGGAAATCCTGTAGAGCAAAAAGAATTCCAGAACTGGATAGAAGCAGGAAATTGGATCCAAAGTTGGGCTGTAAGACAAAATATTTATAGACAGAGGAAGAGAATTAGGGAATAGGACAGTCCATTTGAGAAGGTGATTAGGAAATGTCTGAGATATGATTTTTTAAAAGTGGCAGGAACAAATTATAATGGTAAAAGAAGAAATAATAGAGGAAATATTTCAAACGTGGAGAATAAATATGAAAATTGAGAGGGGAGACATCCAAAAGGAAATAAGGAATATAGTAAATGAAAGATGCATGTACTAAGGGAAGTAAGAAGAAAATGTTACAAAAATGGTACAGAACTCCTACACAACTTTCACATTTTTTACTAGGGGTAAAGGACAGGTATTGGCATGGTTGTAAACAAAGACGTGTGTTTAATCACATGATATGGGAATGTAATAGAGTATATGCGCACTGGAGAATGATTGAAGGGGAAATTAATAGAAAGGTAAATCTTCAAATAATAATCTATATAAATGTTCGTTTGTGGGATTAACAGAACTCAAAAACCACTGGGGGAATTGACCCCAAATTTGGACAACATACACTTAACAACCCAATGTATGTCCTTCACTCATAAAAATTGATTTTGTCATTTGGGAATTGTAGTTGCTGGGATTTATAGTTCACCTACAATCACAGAGCATTCTGAACCCCATCAACGATAGAATTGGGCCAAACCTCCCACACAGAACCCCCATGTGGGCCACAGCAATGCATGGCAGGGGACGGCTAGTTGTCAATAGAAATGTATTACATGCAAGGATACCAGGAGTGTATAATGTGCTAAAGGAAAGAGTGGTTGAAAAATTAATAGCATGTGCACAAATTGTTTTAGTGAGGGGCTGGATAAAACAAAGTGGTATAATTATATAGTAAATATGTTAAATGTGGAAATAACAAATTGTAAATTGAACAATATAGATAAAATAGAAAAATAGAGTCACCTCTGGCTGAGAAAGGCAGTATACAAAAGCGGTAAATAAATAAAATAAATAAAATGTTATAGTAATTAAGAGTATGTAGGATCCAGTTAGGAATCATGTAGAGAATGTGGAGTAGAAAAATTGAGATTAAGACTGATATGTCAAATGTAATTTCTGTATTTTATTGTGCAAACAGTTTGTTCAAGGGGAAGGGTGGAGGGTGGGAGTTAGGTAAAACACTAATAATAAAATAATAAAATAAATAAATAAAATTGGGGGGAAAGACCTCCATCTCCCCTCTGATCTTGGAAGCTAAGCAGGAGCAATCCTGATAAGTAGGTGGATGGAAACTACCAACAAATACCCAATTCTGTAGGCTATATTTCAAAGAAAGGAATCAGCAAAGCCACCTCTGAGGATTTCTTGCCTAAGAAAACACTGTGGAATTCATGGGATTGCCATAGGTCAACAGGCAACTTGAGGGCACAGAGACATATGCATAAAGTGGTGTTTCAGGTATTAAAGTGGTTCAGCTTCATAGCTCTTTGCACCCTACGCAATTACAGCACTTTGATTCCACTGTAAATGTTATTATTCTATCCTCTGAAATCCTAAGATTTATTATTTAGGGAGGAATAATTAGAATGGTCAACCAGAGAACTCAGTGTATTACCAAATAACATATCCCAGGATTTCCATAGGATGCAGCCCCAGCAGTTAAGTAGAATTATCACGATATTACTGTATAGTGTGAGGTGCCCCCAACCTTTATATCTGGCTGTACATTTTAACATGCCTGGTTAAGGAGGTATCCACTGTCTTATCGAAGCAGTTATTATAAGGCAAGAAGCTGACTTAAATGCTGATATTAGCCCAGGCATACTCCTCCGTTCCCATCCATGATAGCTGTACAGTCATCTTGTGTCATGCTGGACAAGATCTCAGCCTCAATTCCCATCTGTTGGGTCAGTGCCTAAAGCAGCCATGCCAGCCTGCTTGCCAAACATGAAACCTTTCAGTAGTTCCTTTCTGCAATTTTGCAAACACAAGATGTTCAGACAAAGAACAAAGGATTCCAGTAGAACCCACACAGTCTGGGTCAGCATGAAGAGTCTCAAAGGACAACCAACCTCCAGGGCTTAGTTTGGATGGATTCCAGTTGTTATGGGCACACATGCAGGTATTATTAATTTGAGGGTTGATGTGTGTTTAAAATGCTGGAGTGAAAAGACTAATAAGGTTACAGTTTCCATTTGCACTAAATTAATTGCATGATAAACTTGAGTTCAGTTCAAATGTTTCACTCTGATCCATCTCATATGTTTGTTGTGAGGAGAACATGGGAAGAAGGAAGAAAGCTGTGTTGTGGTGTCTTGAGCTCATTAGAGAAACAAAGAAATTCCTAAGATCCAAATCAGCATCTACACCAGACCAGGCCATAGCTTCTATATCAGGAGTGTGAGGAATCTAGTCTGAATTTTTATGATAGACTTTAAAGGAGCTATCTATGGTGCTGAACAATAGCCCAAATTCCCTTACATTAAGGATAGCTGATATTGGGCTACACCACAGCTTCACCACATAGCTATTAAGCCCTGGGAGATATACGTTTTGTTTTGTTTTTTTGGAGAAAAGGTGACTTCAATGACTTCAAATTTATTTCTTATTTTAAACAAAGACTTTTCTTCAGCCTAAACTGTCCTGGGGGGCTAAAAACATGGCAAAAATACCTCCCAAGCCCACTAAAAGACAAGCTTGCAGGCTGAACTTTGCACACACTTCTGCCTTTAATTCTTGGTGGATTTAACCCACAAAGCTTATTCCATAATACATAAGCTTATTCCATAATAAATAACCTTATGTTCTGTTTTGCTTTCTTGTTTCTTTCTCTGTCATATATGTTCTTCTTTTCTAATCCACTCATTTCACAGTTCCCTCCATCTGTGCCTTTCTATGTTTCTCTCTGTGGTTTCCCATCTCTGCCAATCTCCAAAATGTGTGTCCAATCTGAAAGGAGCCACCATCCAAAACACAACTCACCATGAAAAGATTTGCAAATTGTTTTGGGAGAATTAGACTGCCTACTGTGCATTAACAATTGTGAATGGCTAAAAAATGCACATTGTTGGATGCATGCAAATGCATACAATTGAAAAATATGCACGAATACCCTTTAGCCAGTGACGGGGAAAATAAGAAAAATGCATAAATTATGCACACACATTTCAATGAGAGCAGACTGGAGGAAAGTCCCAGAACCTACCATGAACAAAGGGTGGGGAAAGAAAAGAAATGAAGTTTGGGGAAATGCAATAAACTCAAGAATAAGACTTTCTCCCATTCCTAAGTCTGAAAGATGAAAGATCCAATAGAAGCATTCAATAACACAAACACAATATGATCAGAGAAAGGCTCACATTGCCTCATTGGTTTGGTTTCCCAGTACTAAGATGGACAGCAGTGATACTTCAGCAAAATGAAATCTCTCTCTTTCATGGCAGAGATTCAGAATGCAACAATAAGATTATACAAACAAACAAATAATGAAAGAAAACCCCTTTGCATAATATTCTCATTCTTAATTTTTTTTTCACTCTTAGGGCTTGTTTTTAGCACAAAAATATGTTTGTAGCCTTCTTTCTTTCTTCAATAGGAAAAAGATTTTTTTATTGAAAAAGAAAGAAAATCCAGGTGGAATGGAGCAATGAATACCACTTTCTCTCTCTCTTGCCTGGTGGCTAGATTTAAAAGTTTTGCAAAAAGATCTGATGCACATATTTTGTTGAATAAGGTATTTCTGTATATTTGACTTGCTATTAAACTGAAGATTTCTGAGAAGAACAATAGAGTATAGCGGGCTATACTCTTGGGTAATTTCAAAAAGCAAAAAGCCTTTGGGAAGCAAAGCAGCAATAACAATTATTTTAGCAGATCAGAAGCTAATACACGGATCCATTTAAGCTGTTTTCCTTCAGCTTGTTCAGATTGTTCGGCTTCTCTGGATGGCCATAACGGCAAGGGCTCAGTCACTATGCTTTTTCACCCGAAACAGCCCATGTTGGCTGTCGAGCACGGCTTCTTAACTTCTATCTAGGAGTACACAATGCATGCTTCCTTAACCCTGTTCCTCAAACCCAGGCCCCCTTGAAAGGCAGGAAGGAAAAGATCCCAGGAATGGAAAGAGAGACTTGTAAGTTCCCCTTTGCTGCCGATTGGCCGGATCTTTTTGGATGTTCCAGCTGCTTAGCTGAAAACAGATTTTACTATTAGCCAATTTTCAGGAGGCTCCCAAAAATGGATCTGGGTACCCAACCTTTATTCAAGGAACTATATTTCTGTATAGAAAAGTAAGGACCTAGCTATCTCTCTATCTCTCTAGGGCAGGCATGGGAAACTTTTGCCCTCCATGTGTTTTGAACTTGAACTCCCACAATTACTAGCAACCAGTAAGCTGGTTGGGATTTCTGAGAGTTAAAATTTAAAACACCCGGAGGGCTGAAATTTTCCCATGCCATGCTCACAGGAGAAGAACAAAATGAAGGACTTGGGCTTGCCATTTTGCTAGATACTTTGACTAAAAAGAGGATATCCTTGAGAAGTGAAGGTCTTACAAACAGGAGACAGTAGCAGGAGAGAGAGAGAGAGAGAGAGAGAGATGAAGAGAGCAATAGGAGGACTCTCCCTGTCAGCTAACTAATCTGCCTAGCTCCTTATTGAGAACTATAAACCTGTGCAGGTTGTGCTTGAGTTCCACATTTTAACCTCAAAATAAGCTCAGCATCTTGGATAGCTTATTTGAAGTTCAAACTAAAACCCAGAACCAATTGACCATCCCAGTATTACCACTGCCACCACCACTTTTACCTAAATATCTCACAAACAAGAGATTCAGTGTGATGTGATGTTTTAAGACCAGAATTTGAATCCTCACTTAGCCATGAAAACCCACTGGAGGACCTTGGCCAAATTATATTTTCTCACCTCAAAGGAAGCCGGTGGCACTTCTTCCCTTCCAAACAAATTCTGATAAGAAAACCCAGTTATCATTTTGCCTTAGGATCACCATACAGCAGTAATGATTTGAAGGCAACACAACAGCATCATCAACAACAATACCTTCCCCTTGCATAAGATGTTAAATATCAGATCCTTCTGGGATGGAAGAGATGTGGCTGAGAAGTTGATGGCTGTAAATACCTGCACTTAGATGTGATGTTGTTCTTTATTGTTTGTCTCTGGTAAAATTGGCTCTTGTGTCACAAACATTGAGATAACAACCTGTAAATCTCAGTGGTGCAAACACCCCTTCATTGAGGGATGACTGAAATCCTAAATACCCAATATGGCATGCCCTCTCCTGTTGAAAATAGGGTTTGAATGTGAAAGACCTAAATTAAAGCAAAACAGTTTAGAGAAGGATGTGGGGGTAATGAGGAGAGCAGCCCTGCTGTTTTGCAAATGGAGGGTGAGCTCATATGTTGACTTTCATCCCAAGGATTTTTTGCACTGTAATTGGGCCTTTTTGCATAGCTCTTGTTTGCTGGCAGTCAGGAACATCGCTGGGCAGAAGCTGTTGGATATTAGCATGAACAGTGTGAAAAACTCCAGTTAAAATAAAAAAAATTGGAAGATATGGAGTATACTTTGGCAAAAAACAATTGAGCGTATGTCTGCTATTATGTTTGGGTACAGGGTTGGAAAAAAGTCAATATGTCTTTTTTTTTTGTACAGAGAAATTGGTTTACTGTAATTGCTCATGTTTTTAATTATAAGTGCTAATGAGAAGTCTGAGAGTTGAGGAATTGTGAACTTTGACATAACATGGTACATTACTGGAGAAACTGGCCAGAATCTTCATCATGGTTGGGTTTTGTTTTCATTTTCAATGGCTATGGGAGAAAAAGTGCCAGCAAGATAGAGTTACTCAAGGGAAGACAGCAACAGGGCAGCAACAGTGTCGGCGCCAGTATCCAACTACAGACAAGGAGTTCTTTCTCCAACCCAAAGCCCCTGAAATCAGCTGCTGGAGCTGTGAGCTGAAGAGCAGCAAGAGAAGGAAGATACAACATTTTTGGTCAGGCAAGGGAAGGTCGGCTCCCTAGTGTTGATACTTAATTTGAACAATTCAGAGAGTGCATACGTTCTCTGAAATATTTCTGATAATGGTCAAGAGTCCAATAACAAAGCAAGCAAGCTAATTAGCATGTGAACAGATGTTGCTGTTGTCGTCATCGTCGTCGTTGGGTGCCTTCAAGTCACTGTCCAAGTTATGGTGGCTCTAAATCAAATCTCAGAGACAGTATAGTGTTTTGAGATTGGAATATGATTCTGGAGAATAGAGTTTGAATCCTTGGTCCATGAAACACTGGGTGAGCTTGGTCAAACCACACTCTCTCAGCCTCAAAAAAACTCCACAATGAATTTGCCTTAGGATCGGCACAAATCAGAAATGACTTGAAGGCATACAACAGCAACCAAGGCAAACTATCAAATAGTAAATATAATCAAATCCAGGCTTTTAAACAGAGGTTACCTGGCCATTTATCAGAAGTGATTTTATTGTGTATGGCGGAATGGTGTTGGACTAGATACTCCCTGCGATCTCTATCAATTCTATGATTCTGTTACCAAAAAATTATTACCAAAATATTATTATTATTATTATTATTAAACTTTATTTGTACCCCGCTAGCATCTCCCGAAGGACTCGATGTGGCGTACAAAGGCCAAGGCCTCAAACACACAATATAACAATACAAAACCTAAGCAAATTAAAACAATTAAAGCATAATAAACAACAGGCAATAAACAATACACTAAAACACAATAAAATAAAACTGGGCTGGGCCATAGTAATGGGTACAGGATTAAAAGTGCTGATGTGACAGGTGGTATCTAAGGCATTATAGGGCAAGTGCAGTGTGCAGTGTGCAGCAATCTTAGTTCTAGTAAAGTGCTTATGGGACTTGGTATTGGAGATTTAGAAAAATATAGAAAAACCGGCCATTGCTTCCCATTTCATCCTCCTCAAAAACTGATGATGACAGCAGCAAAAAGAACAAGTCCAAACTCTGCAAGGGAGCCCGTTGTTCGTATGCCAACCCAGGCCCAACATGGTGGTTATTGCCAGCCCAGCTGGGCCTTCACTGGCACAGTTGCTACGAATGTTGCCAGGCAGCGGCCAAGTCAAGAATCTACAAGCTTGGGGTGGGAGAGAGATCTAATCAATTCCATGTGCTTCTTTCTTTTTGTTTATTGCCTAGGATAAAGAAATTTATTCAGGGATTCCAAATCATATTTTAGAAAAGTAACAAATAGTCCATTGTGCATCCCTGGGTTGGAAAATATCCATTGTGCACAATGTTATAAAGGTCCTTTCTTGTTATTTCCAAATATTGTGACTGATTTATCTTCTTTGGTGTCCTGCTGAGAGCTACTCTATATAGTCCTGCTCAACTAGACAAGTAAGGCAATGTTTCCTTTCCCCATAAAGACCACAAACAGGGATGTCCATCTACGCTTTTGACTTTGCCAAGTGGACAGGGCCCACCATGCATTTATCACTTGATATGTTATTTGTAGAATACTGTGTCAACACTGAACATTATCTTCCAACCTTGTATTGCACGGTTCAAATATCATTGGTAGCAGCAAAAGGAGGAGCCTTTCCATATAACTGAGATATTGATCACTCAAACAGAAACAACTTAGAAAGATGTCTCATAGTGTTCCAACTAAGAAAGAGATAGAAATACAATTATTAACTTCATTTGTGCCTCTCATGCTTGGTTTGTAACTGCTTAACTTTGACTTTTGAATCACCCTCCATATAGGACCTGATGGACTACCATATATGCTCGAGTATAAGCCAACCAAAATATAAGCCGAGGCACCTAATTTGACCACAAACCCTGGGAAAACATATTGACTCGAGTATAAACTGAGGGTGGGAAATGCAGCAGCTACTGGTAAATTTCAAAATAAAAATAGATACATAATTTGTTTATTTTTTGGGTTATTTATATTTGTCTGTTTGGCTTCTAATCAAAGCCTGCAGCAAACTTCTCCTTTATCTGAGGGGGAGAAGGACTACTGGATTGACTTTAAAGGGAATGTATAGAGTCCGTTTGTTACACTGAATAGTCTATGCTCAGTTAAAAAGTCTCTGGTATAGAAGCACCTTTTGCTAAGCATTTTTATGTCTAATCAGCTTAGCCCATTTTTCTAATTATGTTCTGCTTAGCTGGAAATACTGTATTTCCACAGCTTTGACATTGGCAAGTGATGAAGGAGGGCTGAAGAAACACATATCTTAGGTATTAGGTTGCAGCAATGTAAACAAAACAATATAGTTTGAGATGGGAAAAAATAGGTTTTTCTTGTATCAGGTCCTACTGTAGCAGTGGATACCTGCCTTGAACAGGCAATGTAAACAGCAACTACTGCCAGAATCTCTATTAAGCATGTGAGAACTGTGAAACAGAGAGAAAGGGAAGAAGCAGCTGTTTATGTGTTGAACATCTTCAAGTCATTTATGACTTATGGTGATGCTAAGGTGAACCTATCAGCAATAATAATTATAAATAAACAATAAGTATTTATTTGTATCCACAAAGGGACCCAAAGAGGCTTATAACATATTAAAAGCAACACAAGTCCAAAAATACAGTGTAGTGTATTAAAAGGCATAGACCTAAATGTTTGGCCCTCAAAATGGAAATCCTCAGAAGGCAGAAAATAGTGAAAGGGGGGGGGGGGCAATCCTTGAATATCTTTTAGAAGAAGCTTTCAAGTGTAAACAAGCATTTTTTGTTTACTTCTGCAACATTTACCTTATCCAGCTGTTTCAATTTTTATGGCCATATTATTAGTTTTGGATAAAAAGTTTACTGAAAAATGTTGAACCCTCGTATAGCTGGAAACTAAGGAATAACATTTGGAAGTCCCTGCAGACAAGGCCTAATAGAGCTGACTCTGTCAGCATTCCCTCTCATGACAATATTATATTATTTAAGCTGTACGCTGTTCTTGGCCATATAGATATGAAATTTCATACTTCCCTGGCTGTATGCAAACCTGCCAATTTCTTTTTCCACTGGCAGGTCTATATGTGAGCATGGCACACAGACACACTGTTATGAGCCACACCACAATAACTTGGGTATACTTACAAATTAACACTAAATATTAATCGCCGCACAACAAGAAATATTGCCGTCATTGAGCCCTACAAATGCTTTAAAATGGAAAATCATGTTTTCCAGAGAGATTTAAGCTTAACTCATCACAAAGAAAATTTTAGAAAAAAGTTTTAAAAAACACATAAGCACCATTTTCCGTATTGGCTCAGACAACTTTAATTGTCAATGTGCATTTCATCTGAAAAAGAACATCACAATTTCTTTGCAACAGCCATCATCAGTATTTGGCAAGATCCAGAAGAGCGGTGGCCAGGATTGTCAACTTTCACATTTTCAACCAATCAGTTATTATTATCTTTTGCCTTTATGCTTCTCCAGCTGATGTGGAAATTTCAGTTTTTAAGAGAAAAGTGGAAAGCAAAATCCATGCAAACTCTTCTTAATAACATGCTCAGGAAATTCAGACTTTGTGGCTATAATGTCTAGCCTATAAAGTGTCTGAGCTAAGGTTCTGTGTATATCATTATTACTTAAAGAAAAGAGGGAAAAGAACTTTGTGAACCACTTTGAGATGAACTACTTTTTTCAACTTAGGATTTTGAGAGGCTCAGGCCATTTTTTGGATGATTGTGACTGTATGGGTCATTAAAATCTATAAGACAGTATCTTCTGAGGATAACATGACCTACAGACTAGTGGTGAATGTTTGGGAAAATAATTCATCCTATATCATTATAAAATTGTGGAATGGTCTCCTTTCCAAATTATGATTAGCACCCACTCCCCTACTTTCACTCTTTCTGGGGGGAAAATAAAGCACATCTTTTAAATATGGTCTTCTAAATTTTTACTGTAGTTTCTTTATTGGAAAATGTTTTTAATGATTTTGCTGGTTTTAATATGTTTTGACTTTGTTCACTGTCTGCTGCATGCCACTTTGGTGGTCTTATTGAAAGGGAGCATATAAATGAAAATAGGGAAGTAAACAAATAAATAAACCTTCTTTATGTCTTTGGCTGGCTTTCATTTTTTTTTAATCAAGGCAAGGACTCAAACAAACAAACAAAGCATCCACCAGGAAATGCAAACACAACCATCTCCTTCCAGTCCATATACTGGGATATATATGTGTGTGCAGCAATGACTTTTTAGTGCCATATAGACATCCATTTACAGGTTTCTTAGGAAGATGGCAATTTTTTTTAAAAAAAAATACATTGCAATAGACCTTAAAAAGAAAAGAAGGAAGGAATTTAATTGTACAGTGGTCTTTCCATTTTTGGAAGGCTTGAGGTTCATTACCCCAGTTAAAGTAGGAAAATCACAAATATAAATAAAAATCATGAACACTAGTTCATTTTTTTTACCCTAGAGAACTCTTCTCCAGGTATTTGCAAGTCTTCCAGTCAGTACCGGATTTGCCATTGTGCGGGTGTGCTTAAGCACAGGGCCATTGGGGCTTATCTTCCTGCCCAATTATAAATTCAAAGACGTTCTGTTTTGGACCAATCCCAAACATAATGATAGAGTTGACAGTCTGTGAGAGTGTGCCACAGAGCAGGCAGTATAGGCCTACTGGACCAACCTGCTTCAGGGCACAAATAAGGGACCTCATAACTCAACTAGCAGAGGGCTTCATTTGTCCCAATGTCCCATTGTCTAATGAAGCCCTCTGCTAATTGAGTTATGAGGTCCCTTATTTCTGCCATGAGGTCACAAAGAGTCAGAAGCGACTGAATGAATGAACAACAACAACCACTGCCTCCAGTGCAGTGGTGAACTTCCACTCATCTGGATTAAGTTTCAATCTGTTCACCCTCATACAATTCATTACTAATGGCATATACATTCACGACTTTCTTTAGATCAGATGGAAGAGAGAGAGGGAGCTGTTTGGCATGGAAACCCAAAACTCTGGATGACCTCCCACAGCAGTTTCTAGTAAATATTCAACAGCATGAGGGACAGAAATGAACCCTGAGGAAGACCATGGAATAGTGACCAGAGTGTTAAACAAGCATCTCTCAACCAGCTTCTGAATCCACCCCTCTAGGAAAAACCAGCGCTACTGCAAAGCTGTAAAAAATGTTTTAAAAGTTCATATGAGTATCCTTCAAATCCTCAGTTGTTGCGAAACATTAAAAAAGACATAAGCATTTGCAGTAGGGAAACATTTTGTTGCTGTGTTTATTTTAGCACATATCTGGTGCAGGTTTCAAGGAGGCCTCCAGAAACCCCATCAACCTTCCTGAAATCTTACAGGTCAATTAGGAAGTCTGCAAAAAGTACTTGAGTTCATATGAAGTCCAGGAGCTACAGTCAATTTCTCAATCCCAACTTTGGAAGGTCAAGGCTCCTACTTTAATTTTTGCCCAGAAACAGAATATTGATTTAAAGGAACTTCTGCCTTATGAATGTCAGGTGGTGGAAATTTCACTGACCCAGTAGATTTGCTGACTTCATTGTTTGGCTTGACCTTTGGTTATGGATTTGTGATCTCCAATACTCAGCCCGCCCAGCATTGAAAAAAGGGTGGTTACAGCAACAAATGAGATCAAACCATCCCCTGAGAGGGCAGTCTGTATAATCCACTGGGTCCCACCCAATTAAGATGAAGGTCTGTAGGAATAAAATGAATTTGGCCAATGCTCCTGAAAGAGCATTTAAGGGCTGGATTAGCGACATCAGCTTATTCCTGGGAAACATTTTGCTTAGGCCTTTTGGCTAAGTGTAAACATATTGTTGGCTAATTAATGTAACCAGATGTTTTTGCTGTTCAAGGAAACCCATTGTCTGGCTGATTCTCGTCACTGGGAATTGACAGTTTCATTCCTGCCAGAGAAAGGGAACTCTGTGAAACAAGAAGGGGAAAACAATATCTTCCAAGTCTAACAGATTAACTTCCAAAGAGATTCACTCCTCCAGCAATTGAAAATCTGTCTGGAAAGCAGAACAAAACAAACCATTACCTATAAGTAAATCATACTCCAATAAATTAATCTGATGCACTAATATGGTCCACAAAACTGGCTAGCCATTGCAAAAGAATTGCAGAAATATATTTCTATTTCTCTCATAAACTTCTTTCATGTGAAAATAAAATAGCATCCCATAACTTTAAAATATCACAAGGAAAAATGGCAATGCTGTCTCTCCTTCCATGTTAAATGAGAATGTCTAATTCTGACAAAAGGACACATCCAAAGGGTTATCAGATCTTAGTGTCTGATCTTGAGCCATCTGAACACAAGGGGTCATTCCTAGGTTTTGGCCCATAAATATCAAAGCCAGGGAGGATCCTGAACTGGCAGTTAGAACTAGAGGATGAGGTAAGAGTAAGAGAGACAGAAGTTTTTGATAAATCACTAGCATCTGGCTGTTGCTAACAAACCAAGAATTATAACTTTCCTAGACACAGGAGGTGAAACAAGACCCAACAAGTTGCCCTTATTCTTTCTCTGCACGTTTTCTGATACAGAGAGATTGAAGGAAGGGAATGTTTCTTCAATCCTGTCTTCATGAAGAAAACAGGATGGGCTCTTGTGAAACCTGCCAACCTAAAATGGTATATTCATAAGGGGCGAGAAACTATACCCTGTGGATCATATGCACTGATCCCTAGTTTTGTGGCCCCCAGATCCCCTCTGTTGAACCCGTACATCTGGTATATATGAAAGACCAGTTTTAAGTAGAATGCAACCCCCATATCCATGGGAAATAAATTCCTAAACTTACTATGGAAAAGTAAATGGTGGATAATAGTGAATCCTATTGAAATGAACATCTACTGCCGAAAGGCGCTGTAAAGTCTTGCTGGAAGACACAGAAAATTCCTAGAGAAGTATTCCCTGTAGGACTCTATTAGATCAGTGGTTCTCAACCTGTGGGTCCCCAGGTGTTTTGACCTCCAAATTTCAGAAATCTCAACCAGTTTACCAGCTGTAAGGATTTCTGGGAGTTGAAGGCCAAAACATCTGAAGACCCACAGGTTGAGAACCACTGTATTAAGTCCTTCAGTGAGAATTTATGTTAAGTTCTGATAGAAAGATACAATAAAATTGCCTGGAGGAGCTAGAAAAATCCTACAGGACATATTTTGTCTGATGAAAATAGAGGCAATTATAGATACTGGTCCCCCAGGTATGAAGGTCATGCGGCACTTAGGAGCAAAACAGGTTGTCCAAGTTGTGTAACTGATAATCCATAGGCTAATACTCTGAATCATCAGCACTGCCTCTGGAAAATCCTGCAAATCTCTTGGAAGGCAAGTGGACACCTGTCAGCATGCTGGAAGAAGCACTGAAGTGATGGTCCTCCACCATCAACTCTGCTGGACCAACCAAGTTGTCTGGATGCCCGACCACCATCTCCCAAAGCAGTTGCTCTACTCCAAACTCAAGAACGGAAAATGGAATGTTGATGGGCAGGAAAAGAGATTTAAAGATGGACTCAAAGCCAACCTTAAAAACTGTGGCATAGACACCGAGAACTGGGAAGCCCTGGCCCTTGAGCACTCCAGCTGGAGGTCAGCTGTGACCAGCAGTTCTGTAGAATTTGAAGAGGCACAAAGGGAGGGTGAAAGAGAGAAACGTGCCAAGAGGAAGGCGCATCAAGCCAACCCCGACACAGCCGGTATTGTGGGAGTTGAAGTCCAAAACACCCAGAGGGCCGAAGTTTACCCATGCCTGTTCTGTTGTTACAGGGAACCCATAGGAAAGCTGCCCCCTAACTGAAAGGCTTCCTTGCATAATGAAGTCATTACAGATTTTATTTTGGCATTTCTCTTTTTACACTAACAGAAGAAAAGAAGCCAAACAGAGATTTTCAGAACATCCCAGCTGCTTGCTGAGACAAATGATTAATGCCGTCTTCCCCAGATGCTTGATTAATCATTGCAGCCTTAAACTATCTCAAGAGCAATTCTAACATGGATTCTTCATATGGCTAATAACTCCACGGATCTGCTAAAACTTCCCATTGTGAAACCTAATCAGTCCCTAAAATTATAAGGACAACAAGGCAGCATCTCTTTTGTACTAATGTGAGTGGATTGCATGGATCAGGCAGGGTTTTGACGGAAAGCCATCTGAGGGGAGACATTCTTCCTAAGCCAAGTCAGGAAATTGGAAGCAAATGTAGCTGTATGATATATTGTTTTTTAAAATACAAACAGTAGTCGCACAACAGAACTAATACTGCTGGAAAAGGGGAGAATGGTATGCAATCAAATTGGTTTTTCTGTAAGAAACCCAAGAAAAATAAATAAGTTATTGTGGAAATCCATTTTTTAAAAAAAGATATCCAGGTTGTCTTGGGACTGAAGTGTAGTTCCAGCAGCTGCAAGTGTTGTATTTAAGCGAATCAGCATGTCCCTGAACAGCAAAGGAAGAAGCAACTACAAGCAGGTGTTTCAAAGGGAAATTTTAACCGGGCAGCCTCCTCTGTTATTGTTTGCCTATTAGACAATGAGCTTCCATGTGTTGCATTAAGCTTGATATATCCTGTAGCTCTTAAAATTATGCAGGTGAGCATAAACAGAGCTGGCCATATACTTGAGCCAACATGAACCTGAGTTTTCAGTGTGGATCTACTAGGAATATGCTATTTTCAATAAATTTGTACCATCAAAAAAGATGTACTTAGGCAATTTTGCATAGCTAGTGTTTGTATACACAATTTCCTTGAATCTGCGCATTCTGTATGCATTATACAACTTGGCATATCTGTTTCCCAAATACACGTGACTTCTTGTGTGCAGTTTCTCTTCAGGGTGAGAAGGGCGGCATATAAATGTTGTAAATAAATATATAAATAATATATAGTAGATTCCCAGTTAACTGAAACTCTCAAGCAACTGACAAAAACTCAAAGAAATAATGCATGCAACATTTACACAGTTGTTCTTATAATACAGTAAAACTATCTTGCATTAAGTTTGTCTTTATTTGCTTTTGATTACTGTCTTTCAATATTATTATCAAGTCAATGTAGATTTATGATATTGTATGGGATATAGCAGTTAGACCCATTTTAATAGTAACGCTCAAGCATGCATAAACTACATTTGTCCAGCATCTACCAATCCCCATGAGTGCTGGTTAAGTGGGGGCCCTTCCAGATAGGCTCTATATCCCAAGATCAGATCCCAGGTTTTCCATTTATCCCAGATTATCCAGCAGTGGGGACTCACATAATCCAGTTTAATGCAGGCAACCTGGGATCAGATCCTGGGATATAGGGCCTGCCTGGAAGGGCCCTTTGAATCTACAATTTTTTTCTACAAACATTTCTAAACTGTACAATTTTGTACTGCAACGTTCGGACAACTGTAGATAGTAATACTCAATAGTTGCATTCTGGTGTTTACAGATATGGAAGTGCAAATTAGAATGAGGCATTTTTTTAGAAATTATTAAGCATTCAAAAGATGACATTTCCGCCATTATTAGGTTTTACAGATTGCTGATATAGACATTTGCATATTTTGTTTTCACATGTAAGATGAAAAATTTCAGGAGTCTCCTATCTAATGAGGGGTGGCTGGGAAATCATAGCATTGGAAGAGGACCATTCAGACCAACTTCTTGGACATGTTCTTGTACATTTTAATATCATTTTACATTTTTAATATTTTCAGAAAAAAATGTTAAATTGTGAAGATTTTTTGAACAAACTCCAATTTTGGACAAGCATATGATTTTGCACAGAACATTGTACTTTTTTTGTTGAACATGGGATTTACTTACATTCTGACTAACAGGTCAACCATTAATTCAATAGTCTTTTCTAGTTGAGATTAACCTGTGAGGTTCAGGTCTTGGTAAATGAATTTTGTTGATTCTAATTTTGTGACAAAGTTATGCCGCTGAATTCCTAAATCCCATTTATAAAATCCTGTGGGAAAGCATTTGCATGTGGCTTAAGATATGAAATGTTGGAAGGCCTGCATAGAACTCAACAGTGTTTGGTCTTTGAAATGGTTCTGCACTACTACAAAACTTTTCAAAGCAGACTTTGGGGATTTTTCCATGAGTAATGGGTTGGTTTTCTTTTTCTTTTAGAGAGAGAAAGCTAGTGTGGTTGTTGGGTTTAAGTGTCAGATTAGCATTTATTCCTGACTCACCTCTCCCTATGGTTCAAGGTAGGGAATAAAATATTTAAATTTAATAACAGATAAATCACAATACAATTAAGAATGTATATATTTAAAACAAGAAAATTCATAAGTTAAAAACTTATAAATTGAAATGTACTTGAATAAGCCTTTTAGAAAATATTAGTATTTGTGTTGCTTAATCTGAGGTATTATATTTAGCTGTTGAATCTCTTCGGTAAATATTCCACAATTACTTGAAATTATTTTTTGTGTAATTACACAAACACCAGTGTTACTTTTTAAAGTACCACATTAGCCAGTAGCATCACAAGGAGCTGTCTTAGTATAATGTACTTCATTATACAGAACTTGTTAAAAAGCAATGACTTATATAAATACTGGCACTAAGTACTACAGTTACAGATTCATAACTTAGAGTTACAGATCTGAAACTGCTCTGTATTCAGTGAGAGTATGTGGTCTTACTGCAAGACTATGCAAATACCAGTTCAGTTCATCTTAAGAGCCAGCAGCTGGATGAGGTGATGGGCATCTCTTCAATTTCCAATTGGGGTATAGGAAGGCTGCAACAATTAGAGATGGGAGGGAAGTGGAAATGTCATCATCCTTGTCCCTGATTAGAAGTGAATAGATCTCCTTCATCCAATCCAGCTGCTGGCCCTTACGTTGGTTGTGGGAAGGAGGTTGAGCCAGGAGACTGCATTTACTTACACATATATAACTAAGTAGCTGATGTACAATGTTAAGATAAATCTGATGATGTGCATCCCATATCCTTTCTCATTCTACAAACACAATGTGCTTGCAAGGGTTGGAGGAATATTCTTATGTTGTGTTCATCAACTTACATAAAAAAGGGGCTTCCCATTGAGACTTGCTGCTCAAGACTGCCTTCTTCCATGCCTTGCAGATTTCCCTTCAGTACTCATAAGTGTCTTGTTCATTTCCATATGTTCAGATCCACTCTCAAGAATGCAAATGTCAGCATAAAACACCCCCTCAAAATCACAAGAATGTGCTCCAGTTCTATTCCTGTCTAATTAAAGGCTTGCTTGCTTACTTGCCATCTGTATCCTAATGCCTTGATCAAAAGCTGCCTTACACCAATGGATTTTGCCTTACTTGGATGGGTAATCCTAGAACCACTCTAAAACAGAAAAGAAACTGTAAACAAGACCAGTTTTCTTTCATTGAAGTTATAGTGCCATGGTGGCAAAGGCATTGAATTAGTGTGTGTGTCAGTGCAGTGTTTGCTTTGTGGTTCATTTCAGGACATGTCAGTAGTAAAAGGAATCTAAATACAGTTGCTTTGGCTACCAGGTTGTAGATGAACTTGTCTAGCCAAAGCTTGGAGTTTATGCCTAAGGTAA
Organism: Anolis sagrei; assembly: GCF_037176765.1. Taxonomy (NCBI): domain Eukaryota; kingdom Metazoa; phylum Chordata; class Lepidosauria; order Squamata; family Anolidae; genus Anolis; species Anolis sagrei. The sequence continues at coordinate 21,121,493 of NC_090024.1, read as the reverse complement.
TCTACCGTTTACTCATATTTGTAATCAACCAAAAAACACACACTTTTAAAAAGTTAGTTATACAAACCAGTGTAACATCTCTCTGTCTCTTACACACATACATTCACACACAAATATATACCGTTCCTGTGAAATGAAGGGCAAATGTTCTCATGACATCACTTAATGATGCATCTGTTTGTATTTCCAGTAAGGTTTTCTCCAGCTTTCCTGTGCAAGCAAACATTGGTGTGTTATTCTCGGATAGCCATTTCTAAAACACTGACTAACAGTTGTTAGAAAAGGAGCCATAATTTTCCTGAATTTGAAGCCACACCAGAAAAAAGGAAAGGGGAAAAAGTGTTAGGGAGAGGTAGCCATACAAGGGCTTAATTGTTTTGACAGTTTGCTCCGTGATGTTCTTTGGACTTTTCACGTTGCTCGCCCACAAGTATGTCTTAGGAAAACTAACTCTGTGTCTATTGACTGGAAATAACTTTTCAATGGCCAAAGGGTGGGCATCATTTTGATGTAGTGCTGTTAGGCATCATGTTGGCTTAGCAAAAGCAGCATTCTGAAGGCTAGAAAAGGAAGATAAAAGCTATGTGTTCCTTCTATTTCTTGGTCTGATGTAAAGGAACAGCTTTTGTCAATGAAAGTTAGCAAAGAAGACATCTGTTAAAATTCTTGGACTCGGGAATTCATGTCTTGAACTGAGCGGAACAAACCTTGCAAAGCTGGGTGGGTGCTGAACCCTTTCTGTCAGAGACAGAAAATGAGTGTGCTGAATTAGACTCTACAATTTGCACACCATATGAAGTCTGGGCAGTGAATAAATCCACACAACTATAACACTGTGGTTCCCATTTAATTGACATGTCAACGTCTCAGGGATTCCTGGGGTTTGTAGTTTGTTGAGACCCTAGAGCTCTCTGGTTGAGAATAATTACTTTGCTCTTTAATCCAAGAATCTCAGAATTTCATAGGATGTTGTCATGGTAGTTCAAACGGAATCACCGTATTATGCTTATGTATAATAAAGCCAATCTTCTAGCTTTACTTTGTCAGTAGAGGAGTACTGGCTCTCTGATGATCTTTGGCACCACCAAAAAGACAATATTCTTTAACTTTCAGTATCCTGCATCTATTCAGAAAGTTTGGGCTACATCCCATCTTCCTTGAATGCTGTGTTTGCTGGTTAGAGCAGATGGAAGTTGTCACACAATGGTATCTTCAGGAACCCTGGCTGAACTTGAGGGTCCCACCCAAAGAAAATCTGCTATTTGGTTTAAGGATCAAAAATATACATGCTATGGAATTCTGGAATTCATAGTTTGATGAAGTACTTATTGCTATCTGTATAGGGCAGTGGTTCTCAACCTGTGGGTCCCCAGGTGTTTTGGTTTACAACTCTCAGAAATCCCAGCCAGTTTACCAGCTGTTAGGATTTCTGGGAGTTGGAGGTCAAAACATCTGGGGACTCACAGGTTAAGAATCACTAGTCTAAGGGCCCTAATTCTATAGGTAATAAAAGAAAGAATTTTAAGTCATTCAACAAATGAAAAAACCAAAAATTCTGTAAGAAGTAGCACTGATAGCAAAAAAAATGGCATCAATTATTGTGCAGCAATAATTGTGCAGCATTGATAAACCTAAAACCAATCATTTCTGACATTTTGGGTTTATTTTGTACTTGTGAGTAGAATAGGTAGATATATATGTTGGCCCATCCATATATATGGTCAGACAAAGATATTTGACTCAACATGTCAAAAGTAACCAGTTATAAGCATGGGCCAACATTTAAATTCTTTCATACTTTCAGATTTGAAACTTCCTTGTAAATTAACCTCTTTTTGAGGGGCTAATCTTCCTTTTTCTCTCTCTCACCCCACTGCCCGGTGGGCCTGGATAGTTTGTAAGTAGTCTCTTGTCAAAATAATTCATTGCTCCTGGGGGAATCTGAGTTCACAGGCAGAAGCCTTCTTTGGATCAACAGGGGTCAGCCACATCAAAGAGGAACAAAGATGCCTTCGAACTCTGAGGTGGGAATGGTTGTGGTCACCAGTTCTTGAAGTTCCCCACTTTATCTTTCAGTCCAGGAGAAGAAATCTGCTTAAAGATGGGAAAAAAATAAGCAGCAAGTGTGTGAGAGAGAATATATATCTATATCTAATGATCTGGAAAATCAAATGGATCATTTAGAGTCAGAGATGTAGCATTGTATAGGGTGAGGCAGCATAACTTCCTTTTTTTCAAAACTTAATAAAACCCTTTGTATGAATCAGAAAATTTTAATTTTTTTTATAATGTAGGCACATACCTAAAGTTGTTTTTTTTTTTTACGTTGTTTTGAAGATCAAATTAGGTAGGTGACATCCCCCATTCTCCATACACTGAGTAAACCGATTTCTGGCATTTGTCATGACTCTTGCCAGCATAGCAGGCGTATGTTGGCAATTTCTTCCTGGATGTTGGTCTTCAAATCTTGTAGGGTCCTTGGATGGTTCACATAAACACGGGATTTCAAAAAAACCTCATAGAAAAAAATCACAAGGGGCCAAATCTGGAGAGCAGGCCGGCCACTCCAAATCCGCTTGAAAAGTAGGCCTCAACAGCAAAAGCATGCTCCTTGCTGTTCCAACGCATGATGGCAACTGAACTGTGTAAGGACAAAACTTTATACTCCCGCCTCTCAAAAAAGACCACTAGAGCTCCACTACGTCTTCAACCGACTGAATGCTGCCTCACCCTGTAGTAGACCAGTTGGGAAGATATCATGCAAGAGTGGCTGCTCTAACTTATTAAAGTCATAACTAGAGATGAACAGAATTTTCAAAAATATCCCCCCCCCCCCCCCAGAAAAAAATGATCAAACTCTTGTTATGACAGGAATCTTGAAAATATTTGGAGTTAGAGACTTCTTTTGCACAAAATTAACACATATTGTCTTTTTGGTGGTGCAGAAAACAGCATCTCTTAGACTCTCTTTTGGAAGAGATAAAGTGGGGTATAACTAAATATAATAAATATAACAACAACAATAATAAAAATAATAAAAATTAAGCATGTGTGAATTTTGCAAGAATCAATCTCTACTTGCAAATAGTCTTCAGAAACTGTCTACAGGATGATTACTGTATCTACAGGACTAATAAATGTAGTTTCACCATGCTGAACCTAACCACATATGTCCTTTCTAGAAATTGTATAGATCCTCCAGTTAATTCTGTGTTATGTTTCCAACAGAAGTTACTATAGAGTCACCCTGGAGTACCTAGAAAATTCCTAGAAAGAAGTTACTAGAAATATGCTAGGTCCTCCAGTGTAGCACACTAAGAAGAAAAATGCAAAAAAAAAGTTTACTATTTATTTACTATATTTCTATCCCGCTCTCTCTCACCCCGAAGAGGACTCAGAGCAGCTTACTTATTGCTTCCTTCAAGGAGAAAATTGGTGAAAAATTGCATCCCTATCTATCATCCCCCTGGCATCTACCTAAGAGGTTTATGTTTATCTAATTGAATGATCACCCAAGCTATATGTTATGCAAGTCAGTATTCTGCCATTTAAATTTGTATCTGAAGTCTTTACATTACCTTAAGGCAATCAGTGTGAAGTGTTTTTAAAAACTCTTTAAAATGCACACTCTGAGACACTATAATAACATATGCCCCGAATAAAGCACACGACTACAATCCTCTGCAATAATTAAAGATATTTAAAACTCTGTTAAATATATGGTGCTTAATTGAGCTTAACCATAGAGTAGTTTAAACCCTGTTTATTTAACCAAGCTGATTTCATCAGAGAAAATCCAGGTGTAAGTAGAATGGTATTGGTATAATAAATCCTTTTCTGTCAAAAGAAGTTTCTGTTCTCCATGCAGAGACCCAACATGCCTAGAAGCTTGCCGAATATGCAGGAATAGGCTTAAGGTCTCCTGGAAAAAAATTTTTTTACTAATTTGATGTGCTTTTAAACATGTCAGTCCAGGTGATCTGCTTGTGTGAGCAAGGTAATGGGTGGTAGAAGGGGGTTTGGATAGTTCAGATCTTGGGGAAAATGCTTTTTGAGATTAGAACTCCTAAAATCCCCCTGTGGAGACCATGCTGGATGATTCTGGAAGTTGTAGTCCAAAAGCACATTTGCTTATGTTGGACTTCAGCTTCTCTTTCAGTATCAACAAGTTAAATCTGAAATTCAGCTACCCACCAAGGAGCGGGATGAGGATCCGGTGTCCAGTGCACCCTGCTGCTTTGCCAGCCAGGCAAAGATATGCAAACCAGGTTGAAGGCAATAGGAACAGAGGATTATTTACTTTCAGGCCTGAAAGGATGTCTGATACAGAGTCTCTGCTCAAAAGGCATTGGACATAGCCAATCAATACAATGCAAGACATTTTATCTCCTCTAACAGTCTTTCAAAGTTCCCGCATTCTCCCTGATTGGCCAGAAATTGGCCCAGATCCAATCTCCAATTGAGATATCTGTGGTGGATTGAGACTCTTCCATAATGAGAAAAACAAGAAGCTGTCATTGGTAGACTTGGAGTCAGAGTCATTTGGAAGGGTGCACTTGGAAACGAGGTGGGCAGGAAAACATGGCTTAAAGGTTGAGCCTCAGAACACGATACGGCTGTTATTCAGATATTATTAGTTCAATGAAAAACATACAGATTTTATCTGTATGTTGTTGGAGACTAGCAGCCACTCATCTATAGATTCCCTCTGGAGATTGAAGTTCCTTTTGACAGGATTTGGGAATTCTGGCTGGCATTTTCTCTCCTTGATGGACCCACATTGCGGTAAATAGGCAGCTGCCAAAAGCCCCTCAGGTACATACACAAGCAGAATATTTTGTTTACATTTTCTCTCAAATGCTGGATTACATCCATGCAAATGTATTTCCCCGCTCCAGTGCATGTTAGTTATTTTTTAATATAGAGCATATATGTATGAGTCCCAAAAAGATTATAACAATGTGTATATTACAAATGGTATTTCAAGAGAAGCCAGAGATGTACAATTCTGAGACATGGAATGGAACCCTTTTTGTTGGTGGAGTTTTTGATAAACTTATTGTTCTGGGTTTTGTGGACACACATTTCCACTGCCCCCATGGGGTTTAGTCTGGTGAAAGGGTAACTAATCCCCTCTGGACTGTGCAGTTTCCGACCAGGCTGCTGGAAATGTTGCAGACCATTGGAATGGAGCAACTTGGATATTGCAAAACTTATATTAATGTAAATATATATATTATAAAATTCATATTTTGGTTTAGTGACTTGGACTGAGTTTATCCTTTGGGAAGGGAGTTGATCTTTCAACAACACAATTTCTCTATTCACTTCCCATTTCCACCTCTGTCCTCAGTTTGCTTCAGTTGCTGTAAAAATGAGTTCATAGTGCAAAATGAGTTCAGTGGACAGATTGAAATTCCCTGAAGGTCCAGACAAAAGCAAGCTGCTGATGCATTTCTCAGTTTGCTAGCTCTTTCTCATTAATAACTTATTAATAATCACCATCCTGACCATGGTTTTCATCTGTGAAATACTCTATGGCATGGGGAGCACCTGCATGATTAGACAAATGGTTTACGTAATCAAAAATAATTTCCTCATCATGATGCCTTTGGGAATCATCCCCAAAATGATGCCTTTGGGAAACCTATATTTTTCAACATTTCATAAGTGAAAAGTAGGGAACATGTGGAGGAAGATTAATAAGCACTCTCCTTAAGAAATTGGACAGTTGAAGTTAGAAACCCACAACCAGCTCACAAAGCACAGATTGGAGTTATGTGTCCACCAATTGGTATTGGACTGCAACTCCCAAAAAACTTGGTAATATGCACAACTCTATATTGCCATTTTTTTCTTATATGACTCTATCTTTCTTTCCTTCCTCTATACTGTTATTGTTCTCACTCTTTCATTGTATTATGATAAAACTTAATAAAAAAGACTCTGTAATGCTAATGATGGGGTGTACTAGGAGATGCAGTCCAACCATTTCTGAAGGGACACTTGATTCCCACGCTTGAGTCTCTGTGGGCTTTTCCCTTGAAGCCCTCTTCCTTCACCTTCTCTAGAAACAAAATGGTGAATGGTTTTATTCTTTCTTCTGAAGCATTTCATTTTGAAAAATCAAATTAAACTCTGCCTTTGAAACAATTAAGTCCTCAAACAGTTTGGCATCTGACCTCAACCTTGCTTTTTAAATATCATATGAGGTTGCAATCAAGGTTTTGGGAAGAAAATATCTGAAGAACTTCGTTGTTATATAAAAGTGGGATCTGGACATCTGTTGGCTGAACATCCCTTTATATTAAAGGGAAATAAGAATGTCAATTCTTTGTTGAAAGTTACACCTCCCTTGGCTCTAAGCTCTTGGCATGGTCACCTTGTTCTTGACAGATCTGTGATTCCTGCACTGCTTAATGTCTTGACCATGGATAACCACTGGAAATCTGGCTTGGCGGAATGGCTTTCTTGACCTTGGATTGTACAACACTTGCTTTATCTCTTGCTGCTGACAACACTTCTTGCTGATATCAAAACCTGGCTTCCTTCTGACCACATCTTGTTCACTGGATATCAGGCCTTTGTTTGTAGTTCAGTAAAAACAATAAATCTTTTTTTGTAGTTCCGTAAAAGCAAGAAAGGTACTGTTTAGCTACTACAGTTCTGTAGATAGCCCAAGATTGGTGGACAGCCAGGGAAAGAAACTCAGAGTAGATTATGGACATATCCTAATAGCCAGACACAGAATTATAATATCCACAGATTCTGCATCCACAGATTGCACAATACAAGGCATGAAAATAATTAGGGAAAAATCAAAAGGAAAATCTATATTTTGCCATTTTATATAAAAGAAATTACTTTACCACACTATTGTACATAATAGGACTTAAGCATTCATAACATTTGGTATCCATGGGGTGTCCTGGAATCAAACCCCACTGTACATCTTTGACTGAGAATCCTAGAGGAGCTCAACACAGAATCAAAGAATCATAGAGTTGGAAAAGATCACAAGGGCCATCCAGTCCAACCTCCTGACATGCAGGAATGCAGAATCAAAGTACACCTGGCAGATGGCCATCCAGCCTCTACTTAAAACCTTCCAGAGAAGGAGATTCCATCACACCCTGTCCATTGCCAAACAATTCTTCCTAATGTTTAGATGGAATCTCTTTTCCTGCAATTTGAATCCACTGTTCTATGTCCTAGTCTCCAGAGTGGCAGAAAACAAGTCCTCAATGTGACATTCTTTCAAATATTTAAACATGGTTAAGGTTATCAGGTCCCCTCTCAGCCTTTTTTTTTTCTACAATCTAAACATACCCAGGTTACTAAGCCATTCCTCATAGGTTGTGGTTTCTAATTCTTTGATCATTTTGGTCACTCTTCTCTGCATATCACTGGAGATGAGGTAACCATTCTGTGTCTGGCGGGTGGGGGAGGGGGGTTGGCATTATTAGCTGTCATTGAGTGACTTTGACCTATAACAATCCCATGAATAAGAGATCACTAAATCATTCTGTCATCAATGCCCTCTTCAGGCATTGCATATTCTGGGTTGTGGTCTCCTGATTGAATCTATCCACTGGAATGAGAGTTTCCTCTTTTCCTATTCGCCTTCTACCTTACCAAGCATTATTGTGAAAGGTAGGTGCTTTTTCAGTCCTGCAGTTAGAAATGAAATATATCCCAACACAGGTGGGGCAACTGTGAAATTTAATAGAAATATATATAATAGAATACTCAATAGAAATATAATAGATCCAACTATAGGCAAGACAACAAGCACACAGACAACAATGTGTTTGTTCACTTTGCTCTCTGGACTGATTAAAAGGTGAAAGGTAACACCAAGGTCCCTGTTCAGCTAGATTTTTTTATACTTTTATCTCTTAAATAGACTTGGACTGTATAGCCTTTCAAATAGAACTATTATTCTCAGTCTTTGTTCCTCCAGATGTTTTTGTCTCCAACATTTGGAACCTTTAGTCCAAAATTCTGGGCATTATGAGCCAATAAGATTTAGATTGGGGTGGGAATATTGCAGCCCCTCAGAATGTGGAGGAGCTATAATTCCCAGTAGCCCTAGCCAGCTTGGTCAATATTGAAGAATGTTGGGAGAAGCAGTTCAGCAAAATCTGGAGGGCCTTGGTGTAGATTCACTAAACAAAGAACTGTCATTGGCAAAGTTGACCATTAATTGCACCAGGACTGTGGCACAGCTAGCTGGTAGTCAGCTACATTAAGATCACTACTGACCGAAAGGTCATGAGTTCGAAGTCAGCCCGGGTTGGAGTGAGTGTCTGACCTATTTGTGTAGCTTGCTGTTGACCATTGCAGCCCAAAAGTCAGTTGCATCTGTCAAGTAGGAAATTTAGGTACCGCCTAATTTAATTTAATTTAATTAGCCTAAATTAGCCTAATTTAGGCTAATTTAACTAATTTATGATGCCATAAAAATCTCCAGCAAGCCTACAAAGAATGAGGAAGTACTTCATCAGTGTCACAAATAAACGATGAAGCAACAGCTTCATTGGTGGCCAGAATACCCTCATGGAAAAAGTTGAAATGTTAAATTGCCTCTATGTATGTCTATATATGTTGTGTGTCTATGGCATTGAATGTTTGCCATGTATATGTCCATTGTAATCCGCCCTGAGTCCCCTGTGGGGTGAGGAGGGCAGAATATAAATACTGTAAATAAATAAATAAATAAATAAATAAATAAATAAATAAATAAATAATAGCCAGACTCCTATATGAGAGATATGTATGTATAAGCACTTATGGTATTACTCAGTGAGTGCTATCCCTATCCATTCTAATCTCTGCTTACCAGGCAGCAGCCACTGCAATTGACAGAGCTCTATTCCCTATCACTTAAGAAGCAGCTGATCACTATTTCTACCTCCTCTCATGAGAAATCTCTGGTGTGATAGGCAAAAGCAGGACCTGTCACAATTCCCCCTAATGCTAGAATTCCCTATCACAATTCCCACCTAAACTAGAGTGCACTCGTACAAGGGGAAGTGGGAATGTCAATCAGCTTTTTTCTAATTGACATGGGAACAGGCTCCTTTTGGTCAGAGCAGCTGTATCCCAATAAGTGAGGACTGGGGGATTTTCATGGCCCTATGTAGCTTCTAAAGAAGAGCTATATAGAGACCATGAATACGTAACACTCACCAGAGATAGAGATTATGAATATGTAACAGTGTGTCAATCTAGATCGTGCATTCACAACTGCCATGGAGGATTCTAGACATAAATACCATATAAAACCCAGATGGGGAAATTTTGCTCCTTTGCTCTACTGAATATTGATTGCCAGGTGTTGTTAAATGATGATGAGCACTGCTTTTTAATAGTGTCTTTTACATAATCCTGATTTGCATGCTCTGCTGACATTCCTCCTCCTTTTGGAGAGGTTTGCAAGAAACACACATCAGCTAACAAATGATTGCAGATTGGAAGCATTTTGGCAGTCAATGAATGATGGCTTATTTGCCCTCCTATTAAAAATGACTGGGTAAAAGAGATGTTCTGTTTTTTAAGGGGTGTTTTGGATCAGCCTGAAATGCAGTTAAATTAAGGCACACACTGAAAGGGGAATGAAAGGACTTTTTCTCCCCCATCTCTGTTGTATTCATTGTACTCTGAGCTTAAAATATATAAGGTCATGAGAACAAAATATATTTTAGCTCAATTTTAAGCATATGAAAATATCTTACCATATCACATCATGTAGCCCGTTATCGTGCCCCATATTATGCCATATTATTGTGTCCCATCTGTGACAAAGAGTGATGGTGCCTCACCAAATGCAGCTCCCAGGAATTCATAGCACTGAGTCATGGCAGTTAAAGTGATGTGAAACTGCATTCATTCTACAGTGTGGATGTACTCTGAGAGATGTAGTCCAAAAAACAACATTCTCAAGCTCTGGTTATACTACACCAATAGTCAGTACATAAAAAGGTAATGTTTTGGAATTTCTTGCAGTCCAAATTTGTCAACCCATTCTTTGCTTACTGTAGAAGACCAAGCTTAGCTGGTTTTGCTTAAAATCCCAGATTCAGTTGTGAAAATTCAACTATTTTTTTAAAAAAAACTTGAAGTCTTCAGTGTAGAGTGAGATATAAATATATGAAAGAGGAATGTGGGGAGGAAGAGAAATGTATCTCAGGGCTGGGAATGATGAAATATTAAAGACGCCAGACCAGATCACATGCACTTATACCCATCTCTGGTTCTCTTTGCCTTCTGGTGCCTAAGGGCCCTATCACATAATACAAGGTCCATTTCATTGGACACTCATAGGCACTTGTAGGCAAAGAATCTATGGAGTACTTTTTGAAAAATGGGAAACAATCCACTTTAATTATCTTTAATGTTGCCACACACCTCAGAAGCGCAATTTTTATATGTGATGGGTATCCCGTCTTCTGCACCAGTGACATGTAACTCGAGGTGTGTTTTGGGTTTTGTTTTTTTTCATCCCACTCAATTCTCCTTTGCCAAAAGGGATGGCAGTATACTTCCAGTGGCAGTCAGAGAAAGATTGTGAGTAAAACCATAAATGTTTTCCACTTCCCCATTATTGTTTCTTTTTTTTTAAGGCAAAAATTGGGAAGAGTCATCTCTTGGCTGTGTGATATGTCCAACATGCATTATTTTATTAGCTACAGAAAGGAAACAAGTGTGTGAGATGGGGTGAGTAGGTATCAAGTTCTTAAATGATGGAATGCCTACTTAAAATGCATTTTCTGAGATATGTGATAAGGTCCTTAAAGCCAAATTGAAGTTAGAACATATTAGGCTAGGAGGACCAATACCTTATGGCAGTAGTTCCCAACCTTTTTTTGACATGGCACCTCTTTGACCAGGGTCCACTTTGACCAGGAACCATTTGACCAGGGACCACGCTCCAACATTAGTACCAAAAGGGTTTCGAATCAGTTTTTGGTCAACTTTAGATTTGGGGTACTGATTCAGAAAATTGCATTGGATAGACCACATGAGCTCTAGTTTCTGATACAGAACATATGCCATGACAGGGGAGGAGTGGCAGGTGGCATGAAAGGAGTGGAAATAAAATAAATAAATAAAGAGGAGGGAGGCTCATGGTCCAGATTTTCATCCTCACGGCCCACTTGTGGACCGCAGCCCACTGGTTAAGAAATACTGCCTTTTGGTAATACTTACCCAGATATTGCAGCTTATATACTCAGCTCTGCAAAGAACACAAAATGCTCACAGTCATATCAAAAATATTTTCTTTATTAAAGTAACAATTGTACTAAACAACCTATACTTGAAATGTATTGAATAATTGCTAAAATAAATATAGGCAATTAATTCAATCTCTTATAGAATGAGTTTTATCTGACACTTGAACGGCATTAACCCCAAAGCTATAACTTATACAATATAAATAGTTAGAAAGGCAAAGTCAAGTTTCTTTTCCCCCCCATTTTTGTCCTTTGTTCTTTTTGTTCTTAAAATGTTTAATACTGATTCACCGGGTCACCAAAAAGGTTCCATCTCCACTCCCAAATTGTGAGCATACGTTAAGACCAATTTTCAAGCAATTTTCAATTTTCCTCAGTCAGGCAGAAGGCAGCATGTGTGTTACAAATTCCACAACAGAAGAAAAAGTCGATTTCATAGCTGCATTCCATGGAGAACAAGGTTTTACCACAGTGTTATCTCCTTGCACAGATCCTAAAGATATGGATTAGTAACCTTGCTGACATTCTTTCATTTCTTCATAAATATTCTTAGGAATTAATATTATCTCACTTTTCCTATACAGGAACTGGGACACAGCTTTCTCTTTTCAAAATCCAGACCTTTATTGGGTTGCTGTGAGTTTTCCAGGCTGTATAACCATGTTCCAGAAGCATTCTCTCCTGGAAATAATGCATCTGGAGCATAGCCATACAGCCCGGAAAACTCACAGCAACCCAGTGATTCTGGCCATGAAAGCCTTTGACAACACATCCGACCTCTATTTGTAGGCAGAGTAAAAGAGGGGAAGATGAGTGGTGTATAAAATCTAACTGGTCATATGTCTACCAAATTGCATCAATGAGAGAAGCAGACAGAGGGAGATTCAACAACAAAGTACTTCCCACTGTGGTATTACATCCAGACCGTGGTTGCATGTGTGGAATCAAACCCTATGAACGCACTGGGGTTTGTTTCTGAGTAGACACATATAGGATTGTCTTGGAAGCCAGCAGCATTCAAGTTTCATCAAAAAGAATATGGCCAGCTAGTCCTGATTAACTTCCATCCTGCATAAATCAATGGGACGAATATTAATCATGACTGCCTTGCCCCATTAATTTCAATGGGATTAAAGTGTTACTCTGACAGGCATCCTGTTAGTGAGTTACAACAGCATAAGCCCAGCTTTGGCTATTGCAACCATTTTGGTCTTTACAGAGACTAGAATTATTTATTGTTTGCACAATGACCAAAGTACTCCCACCTAAAGCTCACCTTTTAAGTGATTCACTTTTATATTGTCAGAGAGCAGGAAGATAATAAATGTCCTAAAATTTCCTGTAGCTGGCTGTGCTGCAAGGGACATCTGGAGAAACCTTCCAAGCATCCCCTGAAGTTGTTGCAGATACCTGTTGTCATGCATCCAACTACAGGAAAATGGCTGGAGACATGCCCATTAGAGACATGCCCTGCTCTCCAGTGACACTGAAATGACAATAGGGGGACTGACTGTGTCACTTAAAGTGTGAGGCTTTGGATGGGTAGCTCCAGGAGATATAAGCTCTGGAGACATAGTTACATAGACATACATCTCCTGATGCAGTATTCCAACCAATGTTTGGCTTTTTCACCCAGTAAACCATTTAGGAAGTTGGGAAATTGCCCCTGACTCTTTATCTTTTCATACTTCTTTGATTCTTGTTTTTGCTTGGAAGGGACTGTTGTCACTCAAGTTGACCAGTCTGGTGGCTTAATTCCAGTTCTAAACATTCAGAAGCATACATTAGTATCAGTAAAATATTGGGTTGAAAAATATGAACTTTTTGTAATTTGAGATCTTTGTTAACAATATTACAGCATCACTCGAGAGCTCATATATCTACAACATAGGGCTACTTTTGTCTGAAAAATATGGAGGAACTGTTATGAGCCAAGTGTGTGTTTGAAAAGGTTGACAAATGCAAGAAAGTTATATGATGTAAATGGTTCAGATCTTTACCGTGTCATAGGTTTATTAGTATGTAATGATGATTCAGTCCTTTATTGATGCAGGAGTTCATTAAGTGTCAATAGGATTCTTTTTTACCTACAGCGTTTTACTATTGACTTCTGTGAATAACAGGAACTGCTCGATGCATTATAATAAATGGGAATATCATTGGAAGTAGATGGGAGAGAAATGTGAAATAATGCAAAGAGTCCAGACTTATAATTGATCCAATGGAACCAACAGAATAGGAATGGGCCATGATGAATACAAGCCTCATTGACTTGAAGGGCACTGTTCTTAGTTAGCACTAAATTTAACCCCCAACCTAAAACTGTGCATTTGAGTTTATGGTGTTCTTTCACCATTAATTACAGACATATGGCTTCCCATTCAGAAAGTCTGCATACAATTTTAAATAATATAAAATAAGATGGTTGATTTTGGGCAAGAGAATGCTGGAATGCACAATCTGAGATGCACAACTTGCCATTTTTCAATGCTTCACAATTTAGAAAAAAATCCATTGATTTATAAAATTAATATTATCAAACAGTATGTCAATAAAATGCATGCTATAAGGTCCAGATCATGTTGGCATATCTCGCCATTGGCTCTGTTGGCCAGGGCTGCTGAGTCTTGCAGACCAGCAACAACTTGAAGGTGAGATGAGTTCCACAGCTGTGCAGAAATCTTAACTCTATGGACAAAGTTAAGATTGCAGGGTCCTTTTTTCATAAGAGAAGACTGGGGGGTGGACCTGTATTGTGAAGTGAGGTGGTCTATTCTGCAACTTGTTGCCTGCATCTGACCAGATCTGAGAAGTAATCCTGAAGCTGAAATCTTTCACATGAAGGGCTTTCCAACTTGCTCCAAATACAAATTTCACCAAAATTCGAGGGAGATCCTTCAAAAGTACACAATTATAGCATGATGAATCTGCTTCAACTGCCATGACAACATCCTATGAAACCCTGGGGGGGGGTTCATGGGGGGGTGTTCATGGGGGGTGTTCATGGGGGGGGGTTACAGGACTGCAACCTTACCTGCATATTGGCAGGCTTATGTTTTGAAGATTTCATTATTAATGGATTTGATTAAAACAATCTCTCTAGGAATCTCTAGGTCTTCCAGTGCGACTCCAATCTACTTTCCCCAGTCATGGTGTAGGATCTAGAGATCCCTAGAGATGACCGCTCCCTGGGAATCTCTAAGCCATCCAATGCAATTCTATGGACAGCTTCCAACAAAAGGTGACCATAGAGTGATGCCGAAGGACTTATACATTCCTAAGAAGGTGTTCTCCTGGATAAAAAAGCCATTTATTTTTTCATCATTTTTCATTTTCATAGAATGACTATATCTCATAAATCTACAATCCTCAGGGTTCTGTAAGTTGCAGCCATGGCACTTACAGCAGAATGATAGCATATTGTTGTATAGTGAGAAAGGGCTCTAAAACCAAAACAAAAAAACTCAAGAAATTCACTCTATATCAACACTATTCAAGTGAAGGGTTAGCAAGTAAAGTGATCAATAACTGTTTGGAGCAGGGGAGGACTTCATAAAAGACATTGCATTGGGCCCCAGATCCTTTAGGGTTTGAAAAAGCTATTAAGGCATCGTTAAATCCCTAAATGTGCACCATCTGACAGAAGTCATGTTTCCTCATACAAAAATTCTGGGGAAAGAGATTGCACATATCCATCCCATTGGCCTTAATGGGCTCTATTCCCCAGAAAGCTATTTTGCACATTTTTACACGCTCACATTAAAATTTGGAAACGGGAAAGCCAAATGGGCAAAGTGCACAATATCTGCCCAGTAGCAATGGAATGATGACATTCTGCTGGAAAAAATATGGGAAAGTTAAAAAAAAACAGGACAGGGAGTGGAGTATATTGGTAAAGGGCATACAGGTCAGAGCCTTGCCAAAAAGCACTTCACATTGCAATGTTTCATTCATATTCCCATTCATTTCAATGGAATTCTATGCAGACGAACTTCCTGGAAGACTAGGCTCATGTTTGTACAAAAAGATTTTTGTCTTCAAAACCTAACTTGGAATTTTTCATCCCAAATGAAAATCAAAAGCACACATTTAAATACTTTCACAGAAATAGCCATTCATCAGTTTTAAAATTACAGCGAGACATTTTATTTTTTCCATTGTGAAAAAATCCTGTATCCGTTTTCACATTGTAGGCCAGAGTTTTTGCTTTGTTTCGTTTTAAAGGAGGGATTACTCAAAACCTATTTAGAAAAAAAAGGAGAGACTGAGAAGTTGATGGAGGAGGGGAAAAGTGTACTTTTTGGCAGAAATATAAAATATGAGATTCTTTTTTTAAAAAACTGGTGTAAAAAGTAAACAGAGACAAATAATTACAATTATATAAAAATACAACTTGGTCATCAAACTTTATAAAAAAATTGACTTTGGAATTAACGATTGGCAGCCTAACACACAGACTTACACACACACATACACACCAAAAACTCACAAAAAGGCCTTCCTAGAAAAAAAATCACAGAACAACAAGAAGTTCATAAATTAGGTTGCAAGCGGTTATCAGATCCTTTGCTTGTGTCTCCAAAACTCCCTTTCTTCCTCGTCCATCCACATCATGAGCGTGACCAATGAGGTATATAGAGGACGTTAACACTTTTGGGCATACGCAAAACAGAAGAAAGTGCATCATCAAAGACCACCCATAGGGATGGGTTGAATCTATGTGATTTTCCCCCTCCCCCCTCCCCCAAAAGGCACAATCACATTTATTATTATTATTGTTATTATTATTATTTTGCTTTGGCATGGTCATGAATTTGTTCATGTTCGTTTCCAAGCAGCAGTGATCTTTTTTTCCCTTGGTGATATCAAATTCAGTGCCACAAACACTAGAAAGTTCATCCTCAGGCCAATTGAAACCTGATTGGGTCATTCAAAAAAACTTCCCACGGGCAGTCAGAAAAAAAGAATATTAAAAAATAATAAAGACACAGTGGTCAAATCATACATCGAGCACCATGTCATACTGTTGTTCTTTCTTCCGCCGTCCACATTTGGTGATGAGAACCAAGTACAAAGTCAAAAGCATCACCCAATAACAGGCGTAAAGTATCGTACCAATAATCAGCACTGTCTGTTTTGATTCAGAAAATGGCTTTTTGGATTCCTTGTATACAGTGAAAATAACACCACCTAAGAGGATTGTAAACCAAACGGACACAGGGATGAGTCCAATGAAGTTGACCACAATGGTTTTTCTCCCTGATGTGCCCCATCCCGCCTTGTTTATTGTGGCAATGGCAAACATCTTGGCTGGAAGTAAACTTGACATGTACAACACTGAGTAAAGGGACATGAACACCATGACAATGTTTCCTCTAAGGCAGCTGGCGAAGGAAGACTTGATAAGGCCCACAAGCTGAACAGTTAAAAGGAAAAGGAGGATGTTCCATAGCTTCCCTCGATAGAAAAGCTGGATGACGGTGGCAATAAGAAAAAATGGGAAGAACCCAGTGATGACCGCTTCGTAAGTCATCCACAAATGATGCTTGTGGAACCACATTGCATTGTATAGCCACTCTCGGAAATAGGATTTACTCCAACGGGTCTGTTGGTTCAACCACCTGAGATATTCTATAGGTGTCTCAGTAAGGCACTTGGATCGAGCGGTGTATTTTGTTGCATAGCCAAGGCTCAGGACTCGGTTAGTGAGATGTCTATCATCTCCAAAACTACATTGAGAACCCATGAATTCTTGATTGTACCAATCCTCCACAAATTCATGGAGCAAGGAGTTCCTGTACATCCCTAAAGGTCCGCTGATGCACTGGACACAGCCAAAGTAGGACTGGCAGGCTCTTTCAATATTAAATGCCATCCAGTATCTGACGCTGCTGAGGAAGGAGATCCATGAATCGTATTTGTTCAAAATCTGCAAGAAGCCAAAATAAAAATGAAGTTTGAAAATTAATTCCTCAGAAAAAGAACGTAGGATGGGCTTTTGATATGTTTATTATTGCCGACACAGGTAGAACAATATCACAATCCATCATAATTTCAGAATACATATCAAATATTATTTTCTTAGTGTTCTTATCCTTGCCAATGCCTATTCCACCTTTATCTCCCACTTGTGTCTATTGATTTTACACCTCCCCACACCCTCGGGGAACAGTACTTGCCTTCATTCAAGTATTATTTTAACTGAACAATCGTAGAAAGAGAAGGGTTCAGCTCTTTATATCTTTCCTTTCCTTCAACTTTATCTATCAATCTTCCTCATTTCTGAACCCAATTCTTCTTGGATGGGCTTTTTGAAGGTCATGATGTCAACATCACAGAAACAATGCTACTGATATTATTTTAAATAGTTTGACCTCTTATTCTACATTTCTTTTCATATACTTTGTTTTGCTTTGCATATGTGTAATAGTAATATCACACATATTTGTGAAACTGTTCATATGCAGCAGTGGTTCTGAAATTGAGCATTCTCTGTACTCAACATGTTTTCCCTTCTACAATAAGGCATCCACAGATACATACTGAGAACTGCAAATGAAGCTGATTCAAAAAATGGCACCAGTTTTTCCTATCAGCTCTAGTTTTTGAGATACAGAACATATGCCATATATCAGTCTTCAGCTTCTCGCCCATACAAAATCATGACACCCATATCGAAGAAATGAGAGGTAATGCGGTCTATCCAATGCACTGTTCTGAATCAGTGTCCAAAATAACCCCAAGAACAAGCGGACAAATCAAAATAAGAAGTTTTTTGTTGGACTGTGTTATAATTTGATGCCCATTGAAAATAATTTATATTATGGTTTATATTAGTGTTTCTCTACCTGTGCCTGAAATTCCAAGGCAGGAAAAAATAGGAAAAACTATTGTGTGTACATTAATATATGAATAAATACAAATAAATGCATTTTCTTTTATTTGTCCTTCTTTTACATTTTATGTGGTTTTATTCATTTTATGGTGTTCCCTTATTGTAAGATGCCTTAATCTCTGTTTGTGGGATAGAAATCCAGTTAAACAAGTACATAAAATGTGCCACTTTCCCATAATGAGATAAACCCTTGAAACTGAAGTGTCCTTTAATGGAAGACATGATGCAAAGTTTGAGTCATCAGAAAAGTTGTTTATATTCACCTGAACATCTCCCCCAACACCTCCAACCATTGGATCTTCTTCTAAAACCTTTACCATTTCCACTGATGAAGCTGGATCAAGCATCGTATCAGAATCACATACCTGTCCAGAAAAAAGAACATAGAGTTAATATAGACAGATATCAGTCTTAGGTCTGTTAACAGAAAATCTGGAAGCAGCTGAATGTGGCCTACTGCTGACTTTTTAAAAACAAGGTTTCACCCTCCACTTTAACAATGTGGAAGGCCAACTATTTAGTTGCCCTCCATATTAGCCAACCATGATCCCAGCAGACAGATGAACAGAATTTGGTAAATAACTACCTTGTCACATACACCGCCAGAATTGCAATGGATTGCCGCACATCAAGGCGATCCTGACAGCGCCCACCCAGGAGGTATGGGGACCTATCACTCCATGCCTCACACCGTTCTGGCTTCATCACATGTGAGGAAGCATCTGCTGGCCAGCTTGTCCCATTGAGGGCAATGCAACATGGGAACCTTCCTGTGTTGCTGATGGTGGCTTTTTTTCAATGGCAACTCTGGTTTTGCCACAGTTTTGCCCCAGAGCCTGGAAGTACTTCTCCCACGTGTTGTGGGAGCCAGCAGGCTCCATGGCAAAGCTGTGGCACAACTAAAATTTGCCACATATGATGAGGTTGTAAGACTGTTTTGCTGCTTATCAAACACTCAAGGGTTGACCAACAAATCAAAGAATATGGAATCTGAAGAATTCTGTGTGGTCCAAAGAAAGCATCAGATTTCAAACTCCCAAAGATGGCACATCCCATAGAAACCTTGTGCATGGCAATACTCGAATTCCAAATGACAAGAATTCAAAAGACACACATTTTCATACGAGTCAAACCCACTCCTTCAGAGCTCTGTCACTATCCACATTTTAGTCAACTCATTGTAAAAAAAAAAAACAATTTTGATATTGATACTTCTTTTCAAGTAACTATGAAAGCTACCTCCTAGGTCCCATCTACATTGACCATTTAATGCAGTTTCAAACTGGTAGTGAAGAAAATAGTTTACACAGGAAATCCTGGAACCAGCTTGAGGTCCAGGTG
Source organism: Anolis sagrei (assembly GCF_037176765.1). Lineage (NCBI taxonomy): Eukaryota > Metazoa > Chordata > Lepidosauria > Squamata > Anolidae > Anolis > Anolis sagrei. Next base: position 21,102,020 of record NC_090024.1, on the reverse strand, counting down.
GTGATTACATAAACTGAAGATCACTGATGCGCATTGAGGTCTTTCTTTCATGTGCCTTTGTAGGAGTTTGTGCCTGGCCACCAGAGTTAGCAGCTAGCTTCAAACTACATTAAATGGTCAGAGTAGATGTGGCTCCAGAAGTTCTTTTCTAACATAACTGAACCAAAGAAGTGCAATTTCAAATTAATGAAACAGTTATGTAGCTACCATGGTTATAAAGAAAGAGTGGGAATGTGACTTCAAAATGTTGTTAGGTGTCAGCTCCCCTCATCCTCTCATTTAGGTTTGCTGGGTAGGTTTAATGTGAACTGCATTCCAGCAATATGTGGCAGGTCACAAGATGCTTGAGTATGGTTTCATCTCATTTATTTAAATAATTGGAAAAAAATATTTGATCTCAGAATCAGGAATATTTGTTTTGATTTAATTAAGAAAAATGGGGCCACCCCAGAAAGCCCCATTATAGGTTCACCCTAGTGTTGCCATAAATTGAAAATCATAATGTTGTGCTCTATCCTTCTATCTGCATGACAAAAGGAAAATGGATGCATTTGCTATGTCCCTAGTTCAAACATTTTCTTCTATCAAAGAGGGAGGGGAGTCAAACTAAGATACATATACAACTTGGCAGAGGACCTGGGAAGAAATATGATAGCCTTTTATTGCTCCAAGAAGGTATACCCATTCATGTGAGACAGTGAGATTAGATCCCAGAAGTTTATTCTGCCATCTGGATCCCTTTGAACTTGCATTTCATGAATCTCTATGATCAAAAGCACTCATCCAGAACTGTTTCACATAATCACTTGCTCCTTTCCTTAGCATTTAATTTTGTTCAGTCTGTTATTACATATGCCATATTATATGCTCATATTGTTTTAAAGGACTTTGTTGGCACTTGCTTTCTTCTCTTTGGGAAAAAAACCCCAATTTTATTGTAAATATGAGTCAAGTGTTAATGAGCAGCTGTGGTCCTGAAGACAACCCATGATTCCCCAAGGGAAGCTATGCATGTTGAGTGAGGCATAAGGAGGGTCTCTCATTTTGGTGAGAGAAAATGCTCAGTGGATATTATGCTCAGTGGTTACCACTCTTTCAAAGGTGGGCAGCTGAAGACAGATCAAGGCTCCCATTTCCTGCCTCTTTGCCATACCTTTAGAGGACAGATACCCATTTTTTTCAAAACAGGAAAAACATGTTAAAACAGCCTTTTCTTTTAAAAAAAAGTTCATGAACAAAATAAGCTTAATTGATTTGCAGTCCCTTAGAGTTTCAAGTATATGTGATTCTCTATTTGGGGACTAAAAATTGGGGTGAGTTGGGGGACATCTAGAAATGACGTGTGGCACTAAGAGTAAAGGTAGGCTGAATGTAACTGAGGACTTCATTTCATGAGTAGGGGAAAAGGGGGGGGAGGGGAAGAGACCATCTTGACCCATTTCCTCCTATCTTTCCCTGTATTCTGGGATGGCCAGACACCCTAGGTCCTTACTATGTTGATGCCCATATTTCCCCTGCTTTCTCCAACTTTTCTTCATTTGGAGTTGGGTATTACCCAACTTTTGATTATGGGTTTAGGGTTTCCTTTCCATGTGCTGTGAAAATAGACTCCCATGAGTCGCCTTCGGGCTGAGAACAGCGGTATATAAGTAAGGTAAATAATTAAATGTACTCCCATCGAAAGGGCCCTTACATCATATAATGGCTTTTGTGGGACTCCCGTGGGGCTCTATTTCTGAAGTATGTGGAAATGGAGCCATAAACCTGTGGAATAAAGTCTCTAAAGGCAAAAAACCCCATTACTATCTCATTTTAAGAGCTAGTATTGGACTCAGGTCAGAGTCCAAGACCGTGCCAAGCCCTAAGGTTAGCTGACTACAAGGTTTCAACATTTCATAGATGAACAGATGAGCAGTCCAAATGGCAAACATTATCAATAAACAAGATAATGCTGCACTGGCTTGCTTTTGTCTAAGTCTATTGGGATTACTCCCCTCTCCTCTCCTCTGGGGTAATTGAGCAAGAGCTATTTTTGCTCTTTGAACTCATTTTGTGAGAATAGAAGTATACTGAGGATAAATAGTGAAAGTTACGGGAGAAAAGAAACTGAAAGGGTATCCATGCTGTAGAATGGATGCAGTTTGAAACCACTTTAGCTATCATAGCACAATGTTATGGGATCCTGGGAGTTATCATTCGGTGAGGCACCAGCACAGAACCCCTACAGATCTTGTAGAACTATAACTCCCATGGTTCCATACCATTGAGCCACAGTAGTTAAATTAGTGTCAAATTGTGATTAAAAGCATTTTTCCAGAATTGTTTCTCTGAATGCACCCAGGGACTTTTTTTAAAAGAAGCTGAAGAAATAGGAATACATAACTGAGACTGAACATGCCAAATTGGGACAGTTGGAGGGTGTGGATATGTGGTCTCTGAAGAGCATGCCAGAGAGCAGAGCAGTGTGACAAGGACACTCTGCATTTTGTTTAAATATTTTTCAAGGGCAGCCTCATGAAGAAGGCGTTCCAACAGTATAATTGAGGGAGACCCAACAACCGCTCTAGGCAATCGGTTCCACTTCCTAATATGTCAGGAAGTTCCTTCAATCAAAATCTACTCTCCTTGAACGTTGAACCATTAGATCTAGTCCTACTTCTACATCATGCTCTGAATGGCAAAAATGTCATTAAGAAATAATAAAGAAAAGCATTATAATAAATAAAACACTTTAAAAGGTCAAATCAGAAAAAGTGTCCCCTTCAAAGCAAATAGAGTGGTCTTTCTTAAGTCCCATGCATGCATCCATACATCCATCCATACATATAGGCATGCTAAAATTAGCAATGTAAATTGCAGCCCAGTTTGTCCTCAGAGCTAAATAAGAAAGTGCAAATATTTTTCTTTCTCTTTGCTGTGCGATGGCGAGATTTTAACCGTTGCTGTTGGCCTCTGAGGATATTTGCTCTTTTGCGAGTCCAATTTTTGTGCATTTTTGCAAATGTGCAAGGTTTGAAACTACAATAACTGCTGCCTTGTTGCATTGCCCTTACAAAAATAAACATAATGGATGGGCTAATAGTTGTTGTTTTTTTGTGAGCTTGGTATGTGTTTACAAATACAGTAGTTTGTTTTACAAAGAGAAAAGTGATTAGAGACATTTTTGCTCAAATTGCAGAGGGCATAATAGGGAGAAAACCCCTTGGTATCTCACACTTCCTCTGGAAATGAGATTTCTCACAGGGGCATGACATTCTTGCCAGCCTATCATGTCTGCGTTGAGGCATCTTGTCTTGACCATATCCAAGACATGGGCTTGATTTCTTTGAATTCAGCTAAAACAAGTTAAGTGCTCAAAAGGTGAGTAAACATATCAATTTTGTCTTCAGCTAAGGACATAAGACCATGTCTTTTAAATACAGTAGCACCCCTGTATCCTATGAACTTGTTGTGGAAACAGGAAACTGTAATAGTGAACTCTACTGAAATGAACAGCTTCCACCAGAAGGTGTCATGGAGTCATTCTGGAGGACCTCCCAAATTTTCAGTGAGTTTCCTATGGAAGAATATCATAAAATTAGCTAAAGGACCCAGAAAATTCCTTGATAGGACATATTTTGTCTGATGTGGAAAAGTATCACTGTTTTGTCATACAGCCCTTTGCCATGTTGCCTATTTACTTATGGAGGCCCCATTAATTTCATAGGTTTCTAAGTTAAGGAATTATCGGGGTCCTTCCACAAAGCCACATAACCCAAAATAGCAAACCAGAAAATCCCACAATATCTCCTTTGAACTGAGTTATCTGAGTCCACACTGCCATATATTCCAGTTCATTGCAGATAATGTGGTATTCAACTGTGTGGAAGGGGGTTCAGAGGTGGTTCTGCCAGATCCTTCCTCCGAAATACACCTACAGCACCTGGTATTTGTTGGTGTTCTCCCATTCAGGTACTAGCAAAAGCTTACCCTGCATAGCTTTCCAGATCAGACAGGATCTGGTGCCTCTAGAATATATATGTATCATCCAATCCCTACCAAAAGTTAATTGATGAATGGCTGTAGAAATGGGACAAGCATCAGAAGATATATACATTTGAAAGCACTGTAAATAATAAGTAGGGAGGAAGACTCATTTGCTCACTCCAGGAGTATGGGAAAATGTCCAGAGCATTAAATATCATGAGAATCCATACATGAGAGAAACTCTTTCCCTGCCGAGAGTGTGGGAAATAAAGAGAGGCCAGAAGGATAAATTGGACAAGGCTTCTTTATTAACTGAAACATGATAAGTGTAAGCCAGTGTAAAAATCTGGCCATTAGATTTTAGGGATGTATCTCATTCAGATGTGATTCCTTGTTAATAGTTTTCCCAAAGGAAGCTGTGAGAAAGTCTTCAAAAATCAAGCAACTTTTTTTGCAGTCCAGGACTCATTCTGTGAAAAATTCACACATGGTTGTTTTGTACACATTTTCTGTACAGAAAACAATATTTTATATGCAGAAACTAACATGTATTTCATTCTATGTTATTTTCTGCACAAATGACCACATGTGAATTTTATGCCCAATAAGTCCCAAAATGAAAAGTTTCCCACTAGGCCAGAAATCTTCTCAATGGGGCTTATCAACACTCAGGATTTGTTAAACCATTTTTGGAATACTTTGGATTTAACTATGGGAGGCTTGGGTTGAAAGTCATTTCGAGCCATGGAGCTCACTGGTTAACCTTTGGTTAATTTTGGTTTCTTGTTCCAGTGGTTCCTAACTTTACGTTCTTGAAATGTTTTGGACTTCAAAATCCAGAAGCCCCAACCAGAACTGCCAATAACCAGGATTTCTGGAAACTGAAGTCTATAAAAATCTGGAAAGGCAAAAGCTGAGAATCACTACCTAACTCTTTTCACAAGCTTGTGAAGAAAACCTGCAAATAGCTGGGGGAAATGTGACCTGAAAACAATGATTTCTCCATTGCTTGTGTTTTTTTTTTAATTGTTTTATTGGTTTTTCCCACTCCCACCCTCCCCTCCTTGTACATGCCATTTATACATCAAACTACAGAAGTTACATTTGAAATATCAGTCTCAGTCTTAATTTTTCTGCTCCACATCCTAACACATTCTCTAAATAATTCCGAACTGGTTCCCACATCCTCTTAGTTATTGTAACCTTTTCAATTTTATCTATATTATTCCATTTGCAATTTGTTATTTCCACATTTAACATATTCACTATATAGTTATACCAATTAATCAGCGTCCATTTTGTTTTGTCTTTCCAACCCCTCACTAAAACAATTTGTGCACAAGCGATTAATTTGTCAACCATTTTTTCCTTTTGTATATTCTTCACTCCTGCTATTCGTGCATGTAGTATATTTCTATTAATTATTACTATTTGTAAGTTTAACATTCTATTGATTTCCCCTTCAATCCTTTTCCAGTATTCTTGCACTTGATCACATTCCCATATCATATGATTAAACACCCCTCTTTGTTCACAGCCATGCCAACACCTATCCTTTATCCCTGGTATACTTTGGATTTAACTATGGGAGGCTTGGGTTGAAAGTCATTTCGAGCCATGGAGCTCACTGGTTAACCTTTGGTTAATTTTGGTTTCTTTTTCCAGTGGTTCCTAACTTTACGTTCTTGAAATGTTTTGGACTTCAAAATCCAGAAGCCCCAACCAGAACTGCCAATAACCAGGATTTCTGGAAACTGAAGTCTATAAAAATCTGGAAAGGCAAAAGCTGAGAATCACTACCTAACTCTTTTCACAAGCTTATGAAGAAAACCTGCAAATAGCTGGGGGAAATGTGACCTGAAACCTATGATTTCTCCATTGCTTGTGTTGACCTACATGTTGACTCGCCATCCAACGGGATTTCGGTCGATTTTTGTAATAGTAAAGAATAAAATATATTCCATAAATCAGTCATACATGTCTTAAGGCTGTGCTACTTGGGCATTCATGCTTGTGCTCTAAAACGTTTATAAACCCCCAGAGAAGGAGATTCCACCACATACTAAGGTAATATATTTCACTTGTCAAACAGGAAGTTCTTCCTAGTGTTTACTTCCTAGGTGAAATCGCTTTTCTTGCCATTTGAATCTTGCCTACTTGCTAACCTAGTCAGAATGTGGATGCAGAGCAAAGAGGAAGAGAAGACCTGGTACTACAATGGCTGGGAGAGAAGGAGAACACTTGAGAAAGTAAATACAAAGGCTTGTACATTTCAGGTGAATCGTTATCCATTTCTGCTTACGGGATTCCAGAAGCCCCCCCCCCCAATATCCATTTTTCAACACCTCCTGAAAATGGGTGTGCTGTAAAATGGGCTTTTTGTTAAGCACCCCCCCCCCAGGCTCTTTTTGGCCCATTGGCGACAATGGGGAACTTACAAAGCTCCCCTTTCCCCTGGGAGCCTTTCCTTTCTTCCCTTCAATGGAGCCTGGGTGTCAGCAACGGGGTTAGGAAAGCACCCTTTCTTGGACCCTTTCATTTTTTCCTTCAGAGGAGCCTGGATATCAGCAATGGGGTTGAGAAAGCACTCTATCCAGCCCATTATGGTGTGTGTGTGGGGGGGGGGGGACACTTTCCCTTCCATATCCTTCATTAAGACCTGGATTTTATAAAGCATCAGAGTTACCACTCTTAAGTTTCTGGATCCTTTTCTTTCTGTTCATGGAGAAGGAGACTGGATTTACTGTTTCTTAAAGCTGTTCTGCTCCAGAGGAGAGGCAGGCACATGCACTTTCTTCTCTCCCAGCACCAGAAGCTTTCCAAGGGAGAGTAAATACAAAGAGTCCTATGAATCCTTTGCAAGTTAAAGCAATACATCAATTAAGCCTTGGAACATGTATCAAACTGCTTCTCTACTAACTGAACAGGGGATTAACATGCAGACGTTTCCTCTTGCTGGAAGGTGAGCTCATCAAAACAGGACAATTTGCTCCCTTGTCTCTTAACTAGAGATAACCCATGAAAACAAGACTCAAAGCCAAGCTTTGGGATATAACAACCATAGTTATGTACAGGTTGCACATCCATTATCCCAAAAATCTGAAATTATCCACATGGGTGGTTGAGATAGGGACATCATTGCTTTCTAATTGTTCAGTGCCCACAAACTTAGCTTCATACATAAAAATTATTACAAATCTCATATGCAATTACCTTTGGGTTATCCATATAAAGTGTATATGAAACATAAATGAATTTTTGGTTTCGACTTGTACCCATCTCCAAGATTATGTCCAAATATGCAAATACAGGAATTCCAAAATTTGAAAACCAAAACATTTCAAGTCCCAAGCAGTTTGGATAAAGAATATTCAACCTGTATCGATACTGGAAACTGATAGGAGGAAAGTTGGGGTACAAAATGTGATTAATTTAAGTAACTTGCTGGAGTGAATATGGTTCTTTGTGTAAGTGCTTCGTCTTTCAGTAGAAATGAGAGGGTGAAAAAAAATTCTGCCAGATACAGCACAGCTGGTGAATAATCCCTGCCTGCAGCTTGTACTTTGGAAATGGGGGAATGGGCCCTGCCTAATTCGTTTTTAAGTGAACGGTGTCACAGCGGCTTTAAAGGCCAAGCTTTTGCCTTGAGTGAGGTAATGCAGCTGTATATGCTGAAGCCAACACTACTTGGCTGAGGGATCGCTCTTGTTTGTATTTCTAAATTCCCCCTGCCCTCCTCCCTTCTCTCCTTTCCACCCAGACCCCTTTTCCCTCCCCTGCTTCTTAACGAGTTTTTATAGAGCTTTAAAATCTCTCTATTTTGGTGAACTCTGCCAATCCTCTGAGATACTCTTCTGAGCAGCAGGAGCATATGTTTGCATTATGGGGCCTCCCTGTTCCTCGCAGGATGAATCATGGCCTTGAATCCCATCATACATCCGGCAAATAGGGTTTTTAAAAAAGAAATAGAAAGTTATGTCTATTGCAAATGTCTGTGAATACAGTGGTATCAAGTCCTGCATAAATGTGCCCATAAACATGAGGAGACAAGTCATTCTACTTTTGAATCGCTGCTGAATTCTTTCCTACAATCTACTTGCTGCCACTTCAGGGTTGCCTGATCCCAAGTCTCCATTTATCGTGGGTCATTGCCAGGTAGGAGATGAGGATGCAGAGCCTACAGTTTTGAGGGTCTCCAGCACAGCTAGAAGAGCGCAAGCTTTTAATATAATTTCCATGGGATTATGATTTCTTGGTTATACTTACAAATGCTCCCAAAGTGGTCTATATATTGAGAACCCTTAGTAACTGCTGGGGTTTGGTTCCAAGACACAGTTCCTCTGCTTAGTTTTGTCAAGTTATCATTAATTGTTTTGGTTTTTTTTTAAAAAAAAGTTTAAATGAGAAAATTTTAAAATTGGGAACTTTGTTCACAAATTTGTCAATAATTTGATTTTGTTTTGACCCATATGTGACATGAATTAAGCAAAACCAAAGTGATTCTACTATCCCTTAGCCTGGGTTTAGGCGGGAGCTGTGTTGGCAAGATAAGTAGAAATAAAAACAAAACCAGAGAATCCTCTGAAGATGCCAGCCACAAATGCAGGTCAAACAACAGGAGAAATGCTGCTAGAACACCTTCCATATAGTGTAGAAACCACACAATACCCCAAAAACAGGGAACTTACATTCAGTCCAAAGAACATTTCACTCTGCTCTTCAGAAATTAATTGATGCAAGACCCTCACTTTTAACTTTTTTGTAATTATCTCTTGACTATGAGACTTGAGCTGTCCAGTAGAAGAAACAGAGTCATTCTCCACTCTTGCTGTGTAACTTTCCCCCTTTTTTATGTCAGATGTGACTTCAGAAATTGCAAGTTACTTTTGTGTGAGAGAATTGACCGTCTGCAGGGACTGTGCCCAGGGGACGCCGGGGTGTTTTACCAACCTGTGGAACTCCCTGCAACCAGTGGTCAGGATTTGCAATTCAATAATTTCTGGAGGTTGGCACAACTGTCCACACAGCAGTAGAGGATGTTTTAAAATACAGTGCAAACCTTCTATCTGCGGCATCAGAACCTACATTTTCACTTACCCGCATTCAAAAAAATATAACATCTCTAGGAATTCTCTATATACTCCAGGTGATTCTACAGTATGCTTTCACCGGAGATTATCACAGAGTCACATTAGAAGACAGCAAATTCCTAGAGAGGAATAGATGAAAACTTTAGGTATCAATCCCACAATATCGGGGTTCCATTCTATCTGAAAACATCCTTTCAAGAAATTTCCTACATTCTCCAATGTGACTCATAATTTTTGATGGAAAACATATATGTTTTGAGGATGTGTATCCTAGAATGACTTAGATTCACTATTCCTCTGAGACAGCCATTCTTGTGAAGTTTTGGCTCTGCCTTCTCCTCTCCTCTGTTTCAGTTCCCACTGTTTATAGGCCTTCCCAATAAAGTAGATGCCTTCCTTTGTATTAGTTTTTGGGTGGAGCTTAAAATCCCCCAAAGGTCAGTCTTAGTTGGTCTATTCCATTTCTCTGTATAGAGCTCTTGCTGGGCTCCTTCCTTTTTTCTACATCAGAGTCAGAGATTGTCTGGCATCCTAGACCCAAGCAATCTAAACAGGCATTCTTAGCACTTGCTGTATTTAGCAATATTTTATACCAACAATCTAAATGACAACAGAAGCTTTTGGCCAGCCTACGCTTCACAGGAGAGAAGAATAAGACAGTTTGTAAGTCACAACATAATGTATTGTTTTAAGTTACCCTAAGATAGTTCCGGGTCCAGATGACCCTTTATTCATCTTGTTTCAGTAAATTCATTTGGTTATCTTTTCACCTTGCCTAAAGTGCCTCTGTCTGCTAATGGTCTTAATCTTAACAGAAGGTATCAGATAGCCCCCGAGTAAAGCCAGACACTATAGCTTTCCCCAAAGGCTTGGGCATGCCATCACAATTTTGTTGCTGTGGAAAAGTAGATGAGATCCAAAAGGTATCTGTTCATATTTTCATATGCAGACTGGGAACATCTTCCACTGAGTTCCCACTGGGATTCTCCAAAGGACTTAAGGGATGTCCTCAGTCTGGGTATGGCTATGAGAACATAGCCAGATACATCTTCAACCCCCTCCCCTTTTCTCCATCAGCAACCAGTGTGTTCATGAGTCTTGGAGTGACAGCAACAGAGATTTGTAGTAGAGTCCTAAATATGCAACACTATGCGGAAACATATTAATTCTCTCTGTAAATGTGCACACATCTTGTGTGAAGAAGTATTTTCCTTTTATTTAATCCCAATACATTGACAATCAATCTCACTGGAAGACTAAATTATAACATAATGGAAGAGGGAGAAAAACATGGCACTATCAATTTTCTGCACAGCAAGAAGAATGTAATATCTTTCTCATATCCTTCCTCCAGGTTTTTTTTTTTCCTTCTCAGCAGAAAAGAACTCAAATATTGGTATTTTTCCTCCATGGAAGGCACCTCCAGTTGCATAGGCAGGAAAATATTCCTAGCCACACAACTATTAGAGTTACAGAGCTACACAAGAAGTTGGAGGGCAGGAGGACAAAGGGAAAGAGGGAGCATCAGGCAAAGACATTTTACCGTCCAAAGCAGAATAGCAAATATTTTCCTTTGCTTAGCTTACACAAGTTAAGAAGAAACGCTCCCTTGGACTGGATCAGACAATTCATCCATCTAGCTCAGTACTGTTCACACTGACAGCAGGGTTTGAGACTGTTCTAACTGGAGATACCATGTATTGAATCCAGGATCTTCTATCCCCAGAGAAGATGCCTTGCCACCAAGTTTCAACCCTTGCTCAGCCACCTCCACCCATTTCACCACTAGTTAAATGCCACATTAACAATTTAACTGGGTTACAATTTGCTACTGTTTCATGACACCTGGACTCCGCTGCCTGAGGCCACCGCCTCACTGTGTCTAATTACTCACTAAAGTTAGGGATAGGACAATGAATTTCCCAAACTGATTTGACTTTACTAGCCCCTGCAGAAAGCAATGCAAAACTTGGGTTGTATTACAGGACTCAGACCTTTCTTAACCTGGTGCTCTCCAGATGTGTTGGACTATAGCTTTCATCAGCTCATAAACTATGAGAGTTGCAATCTACTACATTCAATTAGAATCCATGCTCAGTATTTAATTCACTTTATTTTTACCCCACTACTTCTCCAAAAGGACACTGCAAACATTCTCTTGTGACACCTAGACCATCCACACTGCAGAACGATAGCAAACTGTCACCACTTTAACAACATGGTTGTATCCTATGGGTCTATGAGATTTATAGTTTATTATGGCACCAGAGGGGTGACTCCAGTGGCACAGTGGGTTAAACCGCTGAGCTACTGAACCTGCTGACCAAAAGGTTGACAGTTTGAATTCAGGGAGCAGGGTGAGTTCCCACTGTTAGCTCCAGCTTCTCCTAACCTAGCAGTTCAAAAACATGCAAATGTGAGTAGATAAATAAGAACTGCTCCAGTGAGAAGGTAACAGTGCTCCATGCAGTCATGTCTAAGTCAAAGAACCGGACAATGCCGGCTCTTTGGCTTAAAAATGGAGATGAGCACCACCCCCCAGAGTCAGACATGACTAGACTTAATGTCAAGGGGAAACCTTTTCCTTTATAACATCAGACAGATCAGGGCAAATGTCTCTCAAAACCAAATATCCCATGATTCCATAGCATTAAGCCATGGCACCCTATGTGGGGCCAAACTGCTATATTTCTGAAGTAGCTAGACAAGTCAAACTGATATCTCTACCCAGATCTCTCATAGCTCCTTCAGAGGAAAGCATAGGATGGGTTGGAGCAAAGGAGTATTAAGTGAAAGACGGGCTGAAGAAAAACCCAATACCTACCTGACAAAACTGTTGTTTTATCTATTCTATATATCACCAGAAAGCTAGAAATGCACTAAAATCTAAGCCATTGTAGAATTCACTTGCAGCATTCATTACTGACTGAACTGTAAATTCGCAAAGCCTCTCTAAGTCTTCATCACACAAACGAATGAATCCATGTTAATTCTCTCTGCCTCCTGCAGAATTCTGGGGTTTGTAGTTTAGGGAGGAGCCTTTAACAGCCTCACTAAACTACAAACCCCAGAATTCTGCAGGAGGCAGAAACCGGATTTAAAGTGGATTTATTCTCTAGTGTGTTGAAGTAGTAACTGTCTTCCCTATTTGGGAAGTTCAACCTTTGCCGGCAAACCTACTCTTTCCAAAAGAGACTGAAAGGAGCACAGTGTTCGCAGAAGGACTAGGATGGGCCATGCCGCTTCCGGCACAAAATGTACAAGACCAGCTTTCTTTGGGAGGCATGTTTTACTTGGCAAGGCTTGCCATACCTACCTGTACATAATCCACACTTCGACCCAGCGCTTTGAATGCTGTGTACATTACTTCTCTTTTCCCGCCCCATTTTTGCATGATGCAGACACTTTTGTTGGACAAGACCAGCTGTGTAACGTGTTGCATGCTCTCTTTATGGGACTCGTCACTCTCGTCGGGGCCTCTCTGATGAAAATTATTCCGCCAGATGTAGGTTGCAGATCTATCCCTGCCCATGATCTCAGTAAAAATGTCCATCATGTAAACATCATCTTCTGAATTCCCATCGATGACCATAATCACTTTAATTCCGGGGTAGGTGAGTCTTTTCACTGAAAGTAAACATTTCCTTAAGTAGTCAGGATCCTCTTGGTAGGCAGCAATGCAAAGGGCAACAGTTTTGTTAAGCTTGATAGGGGTCTCAAGAGATCGCTTCATTTTTCTGTGTTCGAGAAAGGCAAACAGGCTTTGGATGATGAGGTGAGATGCCAGAATAGCACCGTAGAGTCCAAAGGAAAAATAATAGTTGTCTGTTTGGATGAACTGGTAGCCCACAATGTAAGCAGCTGAGATTCCAAGGAGGAGAGATACCCCAAACAGCGTGGTTCCAAGTATTCTCAAGATACATATAAACCTCTCGCAATGCATCTGCAAACAAATCAAGAAAGATCATGGTCAATTTACACACTGTTTCTGGCTGGAAGGGTAATCTGGTTAGAATATGGAAAGGTTGGACAATGCAACTCCCATCACCCCTGATCATTGGGGATGCTGGCCAAGCAGTGGGAGTGGCTGTTAAATAACATTTGGCTGACCACAAGTTACAAACTATAGCTTCAAAATCATGGTCAAGGGAGTTGAAAGGATACACAACTGAAAAATAGTGAGGAGGACAAATTTTACATGAAACCCCATGATAGCATTGTCATAAGTTTAAAAAAAATGCCTTGAATGTATTTCTGACTTACAACAACTTTATTGCGGGGTTTCATGCAAAAGTAAAATCCTCCAGTATGAGGTTTATAAGGACATTCTGTTTGTGAAAGTGGTACAAGACCAAGTATACAGATCATAACTACTTGGAATGTGCAAAACTAAAAAGAAAGCCAACATGGTGTAGTGGTTTGAGCCTTGGACTATAGATATCAGCGTTTGAATCCCTGCTCCACCATGAAAGCCCACTGGGTGAACTTGTGGAAGTCACACTCTCTCTGCCTCAAATGAAGGCAAAGAAAACTCTCCTCTGAATAAATCTTGCCAAGAAAATCTTTGCCATAGGGCCACCATAAATCAGAAATGACTTGAAGGCATATAAAAATGACTTGAAGGCATATAACAATAATGTGGCTACACCTCTGTACAAATCTGTATGCATACATATAAGAAGAGACACTGCAAGCCAAGGTCCAGTAATATGTCCCTAAAATGCTTTACAGGTATAAACAGAATATGTGCTAGATGTTCCAACTGATCAGCCCTGCACTGCATTGTTTTCTTGGGTCAGCATAGCCTGAGTCATGTAGGTGGTGGACAATTGAAAGCAGTTGCAGAGATGACTCTAGCAAACTAAACTTGATACTGTTTGGTTTCTTCAAACTGGCTATATTTTTAAAGTCCATTTAAGAAATACATTTTACATTTCACAAATCAAAATCCAAAATTTCAAAACTATAATAATAATAATAATAATAATAATAATAATAATGACAATGTTACAATTCACTATAATAACAGTGACCTACTCTACTCATCAAACAGCTCTCCATAATAATATTCCTAATGAAGAAAATTTGGTGCTAGAATTGTGAGCCCTGAACATTTCAGTGCTCTTAAGCCGCACTCTGATAAGGCACTTTCAGACATTGCATGTGGAAGCATAGCTTGAAAGTACCTAGTCACAAGTAATTCAGCTATCTATGAAAGCTACATTCCTATTCGTTACCTCTAGTGGCACCAATATATGAACTTTTGGGGAACTTTTGGAAGACGAAAATTAATACCTTCTTTTGCAAAAGCTCATTTGCCCCAGGTGTGCAGCAGCTGTTGCAAAATTCCCAGGTGCACCTTCCTCTTCCTGACCCACTGATCAGTTGCATAGACCCACCAGGACATTCAATTGTCCTTAACCACCAGGGAAGAAAGATAGTCTTATGCTGGGAGCTGTGACTGTTCCTTCTCCCACTCCCTCCCATTGACCATCATAATGTACAACATCACAATCTGAGTGACAAAGCTGTGTCCAGGAAGCATTCATAGTTGCTTTTGCATGCATAGACAGAAAGTAAAAAACCACTCATAACTAGTAGAAATTCTCCACTGCACAAATGAATGGCAAATATTCACATTCATACCCTCCAATGCTTTACAAATGAAAAACAAAACACATGTGGCCAAGAGTTAGTAATGAATAGGAGCACACGAACTAGAAGAGTCTGGCACTTTCCTCTTGCCTGCACCTACTGAGAAAAGAAAGCCTCCAACCCATGTTGTGCTAGTTGAATGCAAACTACAGTGTAATCCCCATATCCACAGGGGATATGTTTCCAGACTACGCATAGATATGCATAGCCAAGAATAATAGTGAACCCTATTGAAATGAAGAACTTCTGGCCCAAGAATACCATAGCTGAAGTGGAGGACCTGAAGATGCCAAGAGAGAAGACATATTTTGGGTCCTTCTACACAACCCAGATTATCTGCTTTGAACTGGATTATATGGCAGTGTAGACTCAGACAATCTGGTTCAAAGCAGACAATCTTGGGTTATCTGATGTAATAATCTGGATTATATGGCAGTGCAGAAAGGGCCTCAGTTGGACATAGACAAAAAGGACTGTAAATACCAGTCCTTCTGAACTTCGAATTCAGTTTGCAGTGACTGAAGTAAGCAGAGGACAAAGGAGTAAAGTGGGAGGACAGAGAAATTGGGATATTTTTAAAACTGTTGAAAAACTGCAATGACACAGGATGAATTGAGACTGCCTCTGCTAAATAAGCAGAATTGAAGGTTATGCAAAACTGTCTTCCACGTGTTGCTGCAGATGTTGTTCTCAGCCCTCTAAATAGAAAAGCGCCAGATAGATTCTGCATAAGGTACTAGCAGAGCCACACTTGCAATGAAAGCCCTTATTTTCCTGTATTAAAATGTTTGAATTATGTTATTGATCCCTCCACCACACAAAAGTGACCTCATATTGTGTGAACAATGTGATCAGAAATCTTCAAATGCAATTTCTTCCTTATTCCCTCTGCTTCTGTACAAACTAGAGGGAAATATACAGGTGGCTCCAACCTCAAACCTGAACTTGCTGGAGAAAGCTTGATGTTCAGATCTACTTCATCAGTCATGTTACTCTGTGTTGCTTAGGCCAATTTGGAAGGTCTTTAGTTTTGGGTTTTTTTTAAAAGGGCAGACTATATATAGTCACAATCAGACAACTTTTGGCATTCCTAGGTTGTCTGTCACAAGAATCGCCATACTGCTAAACTCTACATTATTCATGATCTAAGCAAAATGCAAGCTCTAACAAGTAAATGAGATATGGCATCATATTGTGTAATTGTGTGTGTATGTAAACAAATGTCAAAGATGTATCTTTGCAGCATATACGCTCTTGCTCTCTAATACCAGAATTTAGAACTGCAGATTAAGTTAAAATAATACAGCCAGACATTTTTGGATATGCTAAGCATGGAACTTGGGCACATTCGGCAAACAAACAATTGCAAGCCTTAAATGTATTTCTGAACAGAAATCATTGATAGTTGCAACCATGATCAATATATTTTTCTCCCTGGAACTGAACAATTAATGTACCTCTCCCAACACCATTTTGCAGAAGCGCAGGCAATAGTGGCTGCTCCACATTTTAGTCTCAATTATGAATCTGCTCCAACTTTTAGTCTGAACTTCAAGTTATCCAAGGTGCTCAACTAATGAGGGTAAGGTTCTTCAAAGTTCAAACTAAAACCCAGGACAGATTCACTGTCCTAATGACATGGAAGTAACTATCCATCAGCACAGGGACATGGTACCCATGATTGGCCAATTTTATTTTGATATGTGAGATAGGAAATCCAACAAGACCTTCACCATAGGAGTGTAAGTACGATCATGTATACATTATTAATCAGATGTCCTTTCATAACAGCCACAAAACAGCCCCTTCACTTTGCCTAACTGAATTCAAAATGAAAAACTTGTTTGTGCACAATTAACTCCGGTGCAGGGAGAAGAAAGGGTATGATCTTGCTCTACCCAGCTGGTGCAAGCCAAAGCATACTGCTGCAGCCTCTGCTAACTTCTGTGTGCTTCATCATTAATATATTTTTGCCATCTTAATGACACTCTGATGTTGTTTGCTCACACATGTCCCGTTCTGGGCACCACAATGCAAGAAGGTTATTGACAAGCTAGAAAGTGCCCAGAGAAAGGCGACCATAATGATCAAATGTATTGTTGAAGGCTTTTATGGCCAGAATCACTGGGTTGTTGTAGGTTTTTTTGGGCTGTATGGCCATGTTCTAGAAGCATTCTCTCCTGATGTTTCGCTTGCATCTGTGGCAAGCATCCTCTGAGGATACTTGCCACAGATGCAGGAGAAACAACAGGAGAGAATGCTTCTAGAACATGGCCATACAGCTTGAAAAACCTACAACAACCCAAAATGATCAAATATTTGGAAACCATGCAGCTTAGAGAACTAGGTATATTTAGCTTGGAGAAAAGAAAGCTGAGAGGGGACATGATGGTCATGTTTAAAAATTTGAAAAGATGTGACATTAAGAAGAGGGCAATTTTGTTTTCTGCTGCTCTAGAGACTAGAAAAGAGACGTACATTCAGAGATCTGCCAGTTGGAGTTGTTTGGCAGTGTATTATGCTGCCTCAGAGCATGGTGAAGTCTCCTTCTCTAGAGGTTTTAAAGCAAAGGCTAGATGGCCATCTGTCTGGGGTGCTTTGATTGTGTGATCCTGTATGGTAGGAAGTTCTCTGTTTATGTTTACTTTTTGTATTGTGTTTTATATGATGGATATCCCATGTTTTGATGATCTGTGAACAAAGAATAAATACAGTACATAATATAAAAATATGGTAGGGACATCCTTAGTAGCATAGCCAAATTCGATTTTGTTCTGCCTGTCTTTGTTTCTCATCTACTGTTCTCGTTATCCATATTTTACTTACATTTATTGCTTACAAGTCAGTGCAAGCATCTGTTGGCCACATCTGATTTTGGAACTACACCCTCTGACATCATACATGGTTGAAGACCATCCCTTTGAAAGTCCGGCAAGAGGGGGAGTTGCTACTTATGACCATACAGTTCACATCAGTCCGTTTACATTTCTGTCAGGAAAATAGTGCTCTTCAAGGGGAGACAGAGTATTTCTTTTTATAATTTGGAAATAAACAGGGGAAAAACCTCACTCTGCCCACCCATGTAGGAAAATAGTCATCCAGAAGATCATACAGAAAGGAATTCTTAAAAGGGAGACAGTTTTCAGACAATGTAAAACCAGGACATGTAAACTTTTGAAAATGTATGGCTATGCATGTATACTGGGGGGACTTATTCCAAAATCTGTAATGAAGAAAATATTGGAGACCTCTGAATGTACATCTGGCAAGATCAACGGAGTCACACCCTAAGTTTTAGCCAAGAGTTTGAAGCATTAATGCTGTTCCTAATCTATTTGTGTTTGTTGTTAGTGTCCTTAATAGACATTCAACTAAATGTGTTTACTACATACAATGAAAAACAGTGAGTCTGAGCTAAAGTTCAAGTTTTCTTTGGGTGTTATGTGATCTGCGATAGTTAATTCACACATCACAATCCATGGAGAAGTTATGCAGGGTCAAGAATACTTTTTTATTATCTTAATCTTGATTGTTACTGGAATTTAGAAAAGTTATTTTGAGACTGAAGTTTCCCAAATCTTCTACTCAACATAGTCATGTCAATGTAATCTGGGAGATTTGGAGGGCTGTAGTCCACAAATATGAATTTTTCCAAGCTCTTATTAGGAACAGACTGAAGAATCCAGTCCAAATCAGGGTTGCCAGTTCGGAATTGTCATGGACTTGAGTTTTTTAGGCCAAAACCTGAGACCTAGAAATGGTGATTTCATTAAGAATTGTGCATTTGCAACTTCATCACATGGGTTGCTATAAACGTCACAGGACAGCGAATCTATGGAGCCCCATGCCATTCATCACAAAACTCAGTCACTTCTGGCAGGGTTCCACAGAACAACTGTGGCACAAGCATCCTATGACACTGCATCCAGAACATGGGATGCTTCCCATGTTCCATAACGAACAACGGGTGCCAGTGCAAGGGAAAGCTGCATGGTGCATTGGCTATGGGGTAGCATTGCTGAAGTTGAGGTAGGACACAAGGCACCAGGATTTTCCACACTGCCTCACCAATTAACCATGTAGGTGGGCATATCACAATGCTAGGGCTCATCAGTGTGATGAGATCCTTAGTATCAACCAGAGTTGCTAAATGAATAGATGAAGAGTTAGACAATCTGACAGATAGATAAAGCTGAAATCCACCCATGTTTCCCACTCCAGTCTTGCTAAAACCATTTCTCTTTTCTCTTTGTAGATATTATTTCTGGCCAAATAGTTCTACTGGGATATATATATACATATACATATACATATACATACACACACACACACACACACACACACACCTTTGGCAGTAATTGTCACGAACATTTTTAAAGGAAGGCCTGAATCCACTACTGTCTTCTCCAAACATTTTCCTTTACATCACCCGGTTACCTCACTGTTTTATACAGATTTAGCAGCAGCTGTGATTCTGCACACACATTTGTCACCATCATGTCTAGCTTGGCCCTAGGTAATCTCTGTAATTTTAGAGAATTTTTCCTTCTGCAAGTATTTACATGACTGAGAAAGTATATACTACTGGTGCTATTGCCACGTTATGGAGAGGTGTTGGCTGTGTCAATGAGAACCTGGGGAGAAGATGCCTTCAGACTTTATGTGAGCTGAATAGGCTATAAAACCACAAGAGATTGTTGAATAACGTTTAGTGTTGCCAAGTTTTCAAAACAGTAATAAGGGAGAGTCAAATTCATGACATCAGGACTTAGCTGTTAACAAATTCGTGTTCTATCTACATATCAAACAAAGCACTGATTTCAGTTAATTTAGCCATATGTTTCTTTGTAATGATATGATGCACACATTTTTGTCTTTATAATGGGACCACACCCCAAAATATCGGATCTGCCATTCCAGATATATTGCATCATGACAGCCTCAGACAATGATAATTTGAATCCGTGAGCTAATGGGATTATATGCAAAGATTTTGGGTAGCTATGAGATCTTTGCAATCTGAGGGCTCTTTTCTGGAGCTCATTCAGCCTCAGAAAACAACGCTGATATATTCCACTGGGTGCTAGTCTTGCCCAAGTGAAGGTGGGAGCAGCAAATTCCACTACACATCCATCCACCTAAATCTACACCATAGTTACATTATTTGTGTATTTATTTATTTATTTACAGTATTTATATTCCACCCTTCTCTGGGGACTCAGGTCAGTTTACAATGCACATATACATAGCAAACATTCAATGCCATTAGACATACAACGTATATAGACAGCCACAGAGGCAATTTAACATTCCAGTCTTCCAGCTTCATGAGGGTATGCTCAATTCCAGTCACAGGGGGAGCTACCATTTCACCATCCACTTGTGACACCAAGTCCTTGATGGAGTACTTCCTCATTCTTACACATGCTGCTGGAAGGTTTTATGGTGCCATAAATTAGTTAAAGTAGCCTCCCTGCATAAAGCGGTACCTAAATTTCTTACTTGACAGATTCAACTATTTTTTGGGCTGCATAGATCAAGAGCAAGCTAGACTATTTGGTTGGGAGCTCACTCTATTCTGGGCTGGCTTCGAACTCATGACCTCTCGGTCAGTAGTGATTTAATGTAGCTAGATACTAACTAGCTTCGCCATAAGATATAGCACCCCTTAAGTCTCTCTCCCTTTCCTATTTCCTTTCATGACTGTAAAAATGCAATAATGACAACAATAACAATTTGCTAGAACACCCCAAATTGGCGGCCTAAGGAGCCAGCCTCACTTTTCCAAAAGGCAAGGATGGCTCTGTTGCTTGTCCAAGCAATAGCCTTCTCCAGTTCAATCCCTATAAGCAACGGGTAGATAGAGGAAACAGAATGCGGAAACTAATCTGCATCCAAAAACAAACAAGACAAATCTGGAGCTGGAAAGGGAAAAATGTTTTGGATTAAGATTCCCATTTTATTGTCTGCAATTCTGGGATTGCAACTCCCATTCACAGCTAATGGTGACAGAAGCATAGAATTCTCCAACAACATCTGAAGGGCTGTTCCAGCAATATGACCAAGCAACAACACAATTTGCTAGCTTTTCCTTTATTTTAGTCTTAGCCCATTTGTTTTCAGTGCAGAGCTATGAGCTATTAGAATGAAGATATGTTATTTAATCTATCAAAGCATAGTGAATGTTGGAGACTGCGTATGAGAGCAATGAGGGAGGAGAGGCATTCAAAGACTGTGTGAGCTAAAGGTTTATTAGCCTGAGCCAAATGGTCATGTGAAAAAGGCCTTGGGTGTAGCCGATTAAGCCCATAGTCTCAAATGAATCAAACCAGCCTGACAGATGTAATTTTGGCTGCCTTGAACTCAGTGGGAGCTTTGCCACTTACTTAAAGCAGAGCAGCCGTCTGTGGGAATTTTTTGACTTCAGTCATTTTTCCATCAAGCACTTCAGAGCCTGGGATGTGATATGTGCATAGATTGAGCCAAAGTCGGTAGACTTCTCAACTATGCGATAATTAAGACATTCTTTCTGCTTGTGGACGACTTGTGTTGTAACCATCTTGTAGAACATTTTAAATGTAAGGAACATAAATGTCTGTAGGGAAAATAATACATTTAGGTTGCTAATACAAATATATTTTGAAAAGCATTCTCATGTTCCTCCATTTGATCGTGCTCTAACTTGACCCAATGTCAGATATTAATATGAACATAGAAACTGATGAAGAGCTTGGAATGTTACTTTTTGGGTTATTATATACAATCTCTTGGGAGATTTGGAGAACTGTAGTCCAAACAAGGAACTCTTCCAAGCTTTCCAAGCTGAGTTCTTTGTATCTATCCGAGAAGTTGGGAGCCTGTAGTCCTCCAAGTTGTGAGTTCCTACCAACTATAGTCTGCCCTGCCAATAGTAAGAATACATACACTCCAACCACCTCAGTTTGGCTCAGACGTTTCTGAATAATATTTGATCATCCAATGTTTTCAGATACTTTTTAAATATCCCAGTTCTTTTCTCTTCTTTCATCCTTTGTCTTTCATCCTTTTCTCTTCTTTCATCCTTTGCCTTGAATGGCTGCAAACTAAGCTCAAAGTGCAAAAGTAGGTCCTGGACTCATATGACCATATGGCCCCTTATCTATGGGTCCAGTACCTATGATTTCACATAACTACATGTTCTCTTTAGGTATTCTCTAGATCTTCTAGCATTATTCTATGGCATGCTGTCTGAAGTTAAAGAGTCATTTTGTGGGACCTAATTATTCTCAGTAGGATTTTTTTCTAGGTATTCTAGCACAATTCTATGGCACACTTTAACCTAGTGGTTCTCAAGCTGTTGGTCCCCTGGTGTTTTGGCCTACATCTCCCAGAAATCCCAGCCAGTTTACCAGCTGTTAGGATTTCTGGGAGTTGAAGGCCAAAGCATCTGGGGACCCACAACCTGCGAATCACAGTGAAGTTTGAGCACAAAGCTGTGCTGGAGGACCTAGAAATACTAGAGATATCTTTAGGTACCTCTCGAGAAACAGCCATTTTGGGGGTGGGATTGGGGAAAATGTTGGTTGCTGTGTTGTTTATCAAACTGGGTTGTGATAGCATAAACCTTGGACTTCATCTGATCAGAATGTTAGCCTTAATATGTGAATCAAGAGTAATATGTACTGTAAAGAACTGGATGAAATGGATATGTAATAAGTAAATGAATGTGTAAAAATGTTGTCAAATTTTCTAATTTTTTAAACAAGAATGGCTTTTTAACACGTTGAAACTATCTACTGCAGAGATAAATCAACTGCAATAAGATTGTGATTTGTTTACTGATTTCATTTGGTACTTTTTAACCAAACATTCACAATTTTTTTCTAATTATGAGAACATTGTAGCTATGGAAGAATTATACTTCCACAACTGCAGTGAGTTCTGCTACAAACTATTATTTTTTGCTGAAGACAATACTCTTGTGTAGCCCCATTAAACTTCTGCTGAAAAAAAGCCCAAAATGCTGAATGAAAATCATACCAAAAACTGTGCAAAAATGTGACCTTGCAAGTCATGAGAAAACCTCTGAAGACTTTTCTGTTCTTGCATGTGAGAATGAAAGAAGTGAAGACTGACATCATCAGACACATTGTAAATGGGCAGCTGGCATTTGCTATGTGATACCAGAGTTTGGTACTTAACCACCAGTGCCGGGTTGCTGCCGCTGGGCACTTTTCCAGCTCCCAATCTGCAGTGTTACAAATTTGATAAGCCCACAAAAGGAAAAGCCCCAATAGCTGGAACAAGTCCAAGCAACAAAGAAATAGCAGTGGAGGTCAAAAATAGACTCCGCCAGGGAATTTCTTATTCACTAGTCTAGCCAATTGAAGGTGGAACAGCAACAAACTAGCAGCTTGAAAATTCAGGGGTGGTTTTGTTTGGACCAACATTTTATAGGTACAGAATGGGAAAAGTGTGGCCAAGCAACAACAGAGTGTGGTTAAAATGGCAAAAGCTATTCATGAGAGGAAAAAACACAAGCTAGGAGAGGCTGGAGAAGTTTGCTTTTGCCTAAGCCTATTGGAAATGGAAAGGTTCCAATCTTAACCATCCTGTCCTCCATGCTGAGTTGTGTAAAAACTATGACTGCACTTGGAACTAGTTTGCAACAACAGAATTAAGAAAAACTGGGACGTTTTAAAAGCAGCTAAAAAATAGGGTGGTAGAGGATTAGTTCAGTCTGTCCCTGCCAAATCAGGACACTTGGAGAGCATGACCAGAGTGACTTTCTGGGACTACAGTTATGTTGGCTCTGGTTATGTTGGCTGTGGCATCCTGGGAGTTGTAGTTCTCTGATCCAATATCTTTTTGAAGTTCTGACTCAAATGATAATATTCAATAATACGTAGTGGTTCATTACAGTTTCAAAAGTGTTTCATGGTATGGAGAGTAAGAATAGTGGAAGGGGACATGGAGAAAAAAATGGGAGAAGTACTTAAGCAGATGCAAGAACAATCATCTGGATTTAATAATAAAACAAGATACTGTCAAAGATACTGTTCTTATACAGTGTTCCCTCACCACTTCGCGATTCGCTTTATGCGGACTCGCTGTTTTGCAGTTTTTAAACATAATGTATTTTTTTAAATAAATGTGAATTTATTGGTGCTGGTGGGTCATTGATTGGCACTGGCCTGCCTGTACCATGTGCCATGGTGCCCAGCGAGGAGAACTAATTGGTTCCCAAAGAGGTGAGCGAGTGGGCCCGAGGTCTGATGCCCAAAGGCACTGGAGGCGGAGGGGACAGGGTCGGGAGGGCAAGGGCCACCTTCGGTAGAGAAGGCCTCGGCCGGGCAGGCGTGCTCTTTTCCTTCCTCCCTGCCTAGGTACTCCAGATCAGGGTACCAATCCCCACTTAACAATGGAAACCCACCATGTGACCTTGACAAGCCACAGTTCCAGCTTTGAAGAGGACAAAAGCAAGCTCCCTCTGAACAAATCTTGCCCAGAAAAGCTTGCAACACGGTCACCATAAAACACAAATGAATTTAAAACATATAACAGTAGCTACACCCTATCCCCAAACCTAGCACCACACCTTGGATAAACCCCAACCCAAAGTTTATCCAAGGTGCTAAGATCCAGAGTGGATTCATTTTCCTACTAATACAGTGATATTGGGGGGGGGGGGGGGGACTAATACTGGGACCACCAACTGCTATTGCGTTGAGGAAAATAGACCCTGCACCAAAATACAGATTGAGGATCCCTTATTGGAGATGTTTTGGAATAAGAATTTTGCATGTTAGATTTTTTTCATGTTGCTATATTTACATATAGGTACATAATGAGATATAGAGGCTGCGGTGGAACAGCGGGTTAAACCACTGATCTGCAAAACTTGCTGACTGGAAGGTCGGTGGTTTGAATCGATGGGACAGGGTGAGCTCCTGCTGTTAGCCCCAGCTTCTGCCAACCTAGCAGTTAAAAAAACATGCAAGTGTGATATCAATAGGCTTAGAAATGGAGATAAGACTTGTACACAACTAGACTTAATGTCAAGGGCAAACCTTTACCTTTACATAATATTGGAGATGGGGCCCACATCCAAACATGATATTTGTTTCATATATATATATATATATATATATATATATATACCTTATATAATAGTTAAATTTTGTATCCAATATCTGTAATAATTTGTGCATGAAACAAGGTACATTGAACCAACAGAAAGCAAAGGCATCACTGTCTCAGCCACCCATGTGGAAGTTGGAGTATTTCGGATTTCAGAATTCCAGAGAAGGGATGTTCAACCTGTACTACAGTATGAAGCGCGCTTCACCTGTTGAGGATTTCAGCCAGACATCTGTGTAGTTTTCAATGATACTCCATTCTGAATTACTCCTCTCCTACTACCATTTTCCAGAACATAAGCCTCTGTGATTAGGGGTTTGTCCCTGACACAAGCCGACCACTCTTGGGGTTATTTAAAGTTTGCTGCTATTTTTGGCTCACTCAGGATCTGCATTTGGGAAACAGAGGATAAGGCTATCAGTAGCTGCTAGTCAGGATATCTATTTATTAAATCCAGTGTCAGAGGAAGTTTGCTTCCAAACACCAGTTGCTGGGGAACACAAGAGGGGAAATGCTATGCTTGTGGGTCTCCCAAAGGGCTGGTTACTGTGCCTTTCATTCTTTGAGTTGACCCAGCAAAACTTGTCTTATATACTTTGCTATTTGTATACAGATTGCAATTGTATACAGATTACATTATTCCTAGAATGCAACCTGCTTGCTTTACATAGATTTGGTCTTGGTTATTCTATGTCGGGTTTCAGAGAGAGTTTGGAGAAGTAATATTTTCGACTCCTGGGAAATTTTGAGAGTTCTAAAAGTTACATTTCCAAGCACTGGCTCTTGGAAGATGGATATCAATTTTACCATTGATTGTATCACACTCACACTACAGATTTTTTTTTTCATGTCAGGAGCAACTTCAGAAACTGCAAATTGCTTCTGGTGTGAGAAAATTGATCGTCTGCAAGGACTTTGCCCAAGGGATACCTTCCCATCCTGTGGGAAGCTTCTCTCATGTCCCGCATGAGAAGCTGGAGCTGACAGATGGGAGCTCACCCCACTCACCAGATTCAAACAACTGACCTTTCTGCCGACACAAGGGTTTAACCCATTGCGCCACTGGGGGCTCCACACTACAGATGAAGCATTAGCAAATGGCCGGAAAAAAATCACAATCAACCCCCCCCCCCCCCGCCCCACTTCTGGGAAGCTGACAGAGACTAAGTTTGGCAGGAGAGTAAGTAAAACCATCTTTGAAGTACAAATGATTCCCAGCATTGGTTCATTATGAACATAAAATCGCTGTCAGCATTCCCTCCCTTTCCAGTTTCACAGCCAATGGAAGGGAAACTGAGCAGTTATGTTACATCTGTAGGGCTTTAACCGCTGCAGCACGGTTGCCTTCATCTCCTGCTATTTATCATTTCCAGATTGCAGAAGCCATTGATCTTCGCTGCAGGGTCCTGACAGAGCCAACGTCAGGTCTCTGTTTTAAGTGCAAATTAAAGAACAGGAGAGCCCAGCCTTTAATAACAGCTCAAAACTTTTAAAAAAGAAAGCAGGCCATTATAAACATGAAACCATCTGCACATTCACATAGCAGAAGAAAGGTCTATTAGGGGGTCTCTGGGTAGTTCATATAAAATAAGATTATTAGGAGTATATCCATATTATGACTATAGATCAGGCATGGGGAAACTTTGGCCCTCTGGGTGTTTTGGATTTCAACTCCCACCATTCCTAACAGCCAGTAGAATCATAGAATCATAGAATCAAAGAGTTGGAAGAGACCTCATGGGCCATCCAGGCCAAGAAGCAGGAATATTGCATTCAAATCACCCCTGACAGATGGCCATCCAGCCTCTGTTTAAAAGCTTCCAAAGAAGGAGCCTCCACCACACTCCGGGGCAGAGTGTTCCACTGCTGAATGGCTCTCACAGTCAGGAAGTTCTTCCTCATGTTCAGATGGAATCTCCTCTCTTGTAGTTTGAAGCCATTGTTCCGCATCCTAGTCTCCAGGGAAGCAGAAAACAAGCTTGCTCCCTCCACCCTGTGGCTTCCTCTCACATAGTAGGCAGTTAGGAATGGTGTGAGTTGAAGTCCAAAACATCCAGGGGGCCAAAGTTTGCCCATGCCTGCTATAGATGATGACTCACAGTTCGAATTCCCTCTCAGTCTTAGAAACCCATTTTGAAGACTGTTTGGAAGTTTCAAGTAGTACAACAGGTGGCAGCCAGATTGCTAACGGAAGTGCTGTGCAGGGAGCACACAACCCGCCTGATATGTCAGCTCCACTGGATGCCGATTTGTTTCCAAGCACAATTCAAAGTGCTGGCTCTAGCCTATCTAGCCCTGAACGGTTCTGGCCCCGGTTACCTGTCCGAATGCATCTCCCCCTATGAACCAGGACAGGTGTTAAGATCTTCTGGGGAGGGCCTGCTCTCAGTTTCACCTCCTTCATAGGTGCAGCTGGTGGGGATGAGAGACAAGGCCTTCTCAGTGGTGGCCCCTCAGTTATGGAACTCCCTTCCTCGTGATGCAAGATCAGCCTCCTCCCTCCTGATATTCAGAAGACCAAGTAAAATCTTGGCTTTGGAACCAGGCATGGAGACTAGCTGCAATGCTATAGACAGCTGGGAATTAATGTTACTGTAACTGGAATGACTCCTGGACTCTGATTACGGACTATGTGGTTGTTTTAATTGCTGTTTTAAATCCTGTGTATTTACATGTTATTATTTTATTTTGAATGACTGAATGTTTAATCCATTTATAATGTATATAGTTAAATTGCTCTTATCCTCATAGTTGCTATATGATATTTGCACTTTATGCATTAGCTCTATCCTTTAATGTTGTGGCACCAGTCTGTCCACCCTCAACAAGACATCAAACTTTGTCATTGGTTATTTGTTTTGATGTTCATTTTATATTCTGTTTAATGCTGTTGGTTTATTTTGTTATATTGCTTTTCTTGATATATATTTTACTGTATTATGTTTTAACTGTTCTGTTGGGCTTGGCCCTATGTAAGCGGCCCTGAGTTCCTTCGAGGAGATAGAGACAGCGTATAAAAGTAAAATAATTATTATTATCATTATTATCGAATTGTGTCAAGCTGTAAGCCACTCTAAGTCCCTCTTGGGATGAGAAGGATAGATATACGGCAAATAAATAAATAAATGACATTGGCCAAGCCACACTCTCTCAGCCTCAAAGGAATAAGAAACCCCTTTAAGCAAATCTTGCCAAGAAAATCCCATGTTGGGGATGACATCAGTCAGAAAGGACTTGAAGGCACACAGTAACAAATCCCTGCTTAAAGGCCCCAAAGATATGGGGACCATACAAACCCAATATCACCAAACACACCACATTCCTTGACTGCACTCCTCCCCTAGGTGGTTCAATAAATGGACTGGCACTTCAAATGCTCCAATGACAATTTAGCAAAGTTCCTGCCACCATGAATAATAATACTTTTTTTTTCTTTCAGAAGCAATTTGAGAAACTTCCAGTCACTTCTGGTGTGAGAGAATTGTTTTACCATCCTTGTGGGAGCCTTCTCTCATTCCCCGCATGGGAAGCTGGAGCTGACAGAGGGAGCTTATACGCACTCTCCCCAGATTCGAAGCTGCTGGCACAAAAGTTTAATCCACTGTGCCATCAGGGGCTTCTATAATACAATATAATAATTACATATTATATATTACATGCAATATTACTAATAATATTGCAGTATAGTGGTATACTACAATATGGTAATATTTAATATTAATATTGTGCTATGCTAGTAATATAATATATTGTATGTATATACAACTTGTAAGCTGCTCTGAGTCCCCTTTGGGGTGAGAGAGGGCAAGATATAAATATAGTAAATAAAAATAAATAAATAAATAAAGGAAAGTCTGTGACCCGGAGGGGGGGAGAGGGGGGGGTTGCCAAAGACTATCAGAAAACACATATTTGGCAGAGAAGGCTGAAGATCCCTCCGCATGTTCTTCTCTTCCTTTTTGATGTTGGTGAACTAAAACTCCCAGAATTCAAAAACAAATGTGCTTGGTGGGGCTGAGGGACAGGGCCTTCTCGGTGGTGGCCCCCCACCTGTGGAACTCACTTCCCAGTGAAATTAGGTCAATGGCTTCCCCCTTTCCTTCAGGAAAAAGCTGAAGATATGGCTATTCTACACTGTAGAATTAACACAGTTTGACATCACTTTGACTTCCTAGGCTCAATGCTATGGAATCCTGGGAGTTGTAGTTTGGGAAGGCACTAGCAGAATAGACCAAAGACCTTGTAAGGTTACAAGTCCCACGGTTCCATAAGGTTACAAGTCCCATGGTTCCATAATATTGAGACATGGCAGTTAAAGTGGTCTCAAACTGCATTATAGATGCACCCTTCCTCTGATTCCCTCCCTTTCCTCAGAAGCTAGGTTTTGCGCTTGCGCAGAAAGAAGCCCCCGCCAAAGCTGCTCTGCTTCTCCCAGGCTCTAGATTCTGCTTTTGCCGGGGAAGCCCTTTCCGAGGCGTGGGAGCCAATCAGGAGCGGGTGCGGCGCCACGTCACGAAAAGAGGCGGGCCCTTGCGAAGGGAGGGATGACCTCATCGGCGGCATTCCCTGCCACGTGGGTTTGGAAACCCTGTAAGACTTTGTGATTGGGGCTCCGGTCCAGTTTCCCCCTGTTGGATGAATGCAACCCTTCCCTTCGCTGCCAATACGCCTCGAAGCTCCATTCATAGAGGCCAGGAGGGGAGACAGCGGCACTGCGCATGCGTGGAGTGAGGAAGAGAACCAACTTTGAGCCATCATCTCCTTCCCGCGCGCTGACTCCATCTATACATGGAATTCTGGCTCCTTGGCCACGCCCCCGGCCACGCCCCCCACTCCTCCCCCTGAAATGGGAAAGTAGGGAGGCGGGTGGAGGGCAGTCACGTTTCATGCGCCTTAATAGCGGCAGTGTTTGCAGCCCTTCTCCCCACCTTCCGGGATTTCCTCCCTCCTCAAATTTGGAAACAGATCAATGCCTTCCTCTCTCTAAGAGGCGCCTTTATGACCTGGGAGGATGCCTACATTTCGGAGGGACGTCCTGTACACACACATATATATGAAAAGCCTAAGTATATATATATATATATATATAGAGAGAGAGAGAGAGAGAGAGAGGGACGTCCTGTACACACATATATGAAAAGCCTATATATAGAGAGAGAGAAAGAGGGAGGGGGACGTCCTGTACACACATATATATGAAACGCCTATGTATATACATACATACGTCCTGTACACACATATATATGAAAAGCCTATGTATATACATACATACGTCCTGTACACACATATATATGAAACGCCTATTATATATATGACCAGGGAGGATGCATACATTTGGAGGGACATCCTGTACACACACATATATATGAAAAGCCTATACATACATACATACACATACACATACACACACACACACATAATATACGTCCTGTACACACATATATATGAAAAGCCTATACATGTGTGTGTGTGTGATCTATCTATCTACCTACCTATATATGGAAGTCCTGTACACACACATATATGAAAAGCCTACATATGTGTGTGTATGTGTGTGTGTGTGTGTGTGTGTGGGACGTCCTGTATACACATATATATGAAAAGCCTATAAGCTATATAGGCTTTTCATATATGTGTGTGTACAGGAGGTCCCATATATATGTGTGTGTGTGTACAGGACATCCCTCCAAAATGTATGCCTCCTTTCATAGGAGGTCATTCATATATATATATATATATATATATATATATATATAAAATATGAATGACCTCCTATGAAAGGAGGCATACATTTGGAGGGATGTCCCATACATACATATATATGAAAAGCCTATACATACATACATACATACATACATACATACACACACACACACATACATACACACACACACACATATATGGCTTTTCATATATGTGTGTGTACAGGACATCCCTCCAAAATGTATGCCTCCTTTCATAGCCTATTAGTAGCAGCTCTGATGATTAATTATTGGAAAGCTAAGCCAAGACTTTTCGACTGAAGGATGAATGTGCTCATGATGATTTAATCAAGAGTAACACAATCTATTCCAGAGCTGGGTTGCTTTTAAGTTTTTCAGGCTGTATGGCCATGTCCCAGCAATATTCTCTCCTGATGTTTCGCCTGCATCTATGGCAGGCATCCTCAGAGGTTGTGAGGTCCTCTGAGGATGCCTGTCGTAGATGCAGGTGAAACATCAGGAGAGAATGCTGCTGGAACATGGCCAGACAGCCCAAAAAACTTAAAAGCAACCCAGTGATTCTGGCCGTGAAAGCCTTCAACAATACAGTAATCATGAGCTGCTATCTTAAATGCATCTTTGATACCAGAGATGCAGACCTCACATCAGGTTTCTCTAGCAATTTCCTTATACTAGGGGAATATTTAATATTAATCCTTAGTGTATGCCCCTGATTAAATATCCATGGAGTTGGAAGAGACCACATCAGCCATCTAGTCCAACTCCCTGCCATGAAGAGCTCAAAAAGGATGTATTGAGGGGACACGTTGTATAAATGACATATAGAAATGCTGCATACGTATTGGCTGAATCAGGAGGAGGCAGGGGAGGGAAAGAAACTCCCCCTCAAGGTCCCAAGCAAGACTTTCTCACGAGGAGCCCCACCCACTCCTCTTACAATTTGACTTTTGTATTCCTTGCCTTTTCACCATGCCAGAAAGATAGCGCCACTCAGCATCCAATGCCATGTTTGCTCAGGGTGTGTCTGCACTGTAGAATGAATGCAGTGTCATACCACTTTGACCCTCATGGCTCCATGCTATGAAATCCTGGGAGTTGCCACCATCATCGTTTGGAACTGCAACTACAGATACCATGATTCAATAGCACTGTACCATGGCAGTGAAAGTGGGTTCAAACTACATTAATGCTTCAATAGAGATGCACCCCAGAAGTAAACTTACTCACGTGTAAAACAAACACAGGATCTCAGCCTTTGTAAATCTGGGGACGCGAATCCCCTGACCCATTAATCCGCAAAGGTAGAAGGTTTAGGAAGAGCATCCTCAAGATCTGCCTCCACTCCACTTTTTCTTTAGAGCAGTGGTTCCCAACCTGTGGTCTGTGGACCTCCAGTGGTCCTCAAGAACTAAAATATGGTCCACAGCCATACCTTTGCTACAACGAGAGCAACTGGTCTTGTGAAACCCTCTTTTAGTGCCAAGGCTTATTAAATATGGTTTTATGTGCATGGCAGATGGCAACTACTGGTTAGCATGTTCTGTGTCTGAAACTAGAGCTGATGTGGTCTATCCAATGATATTTTCTGAATCAGCACCCCAAACAAATAACCAAACCAAATCTAAAGTTGATCAATAACTGATTTGTAACCCTTTTGTACTAATGTTGGAGAGTGGCCCCTGGTCAAAGTGGCCCTTGGTCAAAGTGGCCCCTAGGCAAAGTGGTCCCCGGACAAAGTGGCCCCTAGGTTACTGGGCAAAGTGGCCCCCAGGCAAAGTGGCCCCTAGGTTACCGGGCAAAGTGGCTCCTTGGCAAAGTGGCCCCTAGGTCCCTGGGCAAAGTGGCCCCTGGTCAAGGGTCCTCAGGCAAAGTGGCCCCTGGGCAAAGTGGCCCCCGGGGAAAGTGGCCCCTAGGTTACCAGGCAAAGTGGCTCCTTGGCAAAGTGGCCCCTAGGTCCCTGGGCAAAGTGGCCCCTGGTCAAGGGTCCTCAGGCAAAGTGGCCCCTGGGCAAAGTGGTCCCCACGCAAAGTGGCCCCTGGTCAACTGGTCCCTGGTCAAAAAATGGTTGGGAATCACTGTTTTAGAGAAATGCAATCATAACAGGGATCAGCGCGGGGGGGGGGGGGACGACCATGCCTTCTTAATAGAGATCCTCCCCTTCATAGAATCATATCCTGGAAGAAACCCCAAGGGCCATCCAGTCCAACTCCCTTCTGCCACGCATGAACACACCATCCACACTCCCCACAGCTGGCCATCCAGCCTCTGCTTCCAAAATCTCCCCAGAAGGAGATTCCACCCACTCTTACCATCAGAAGTTCTTCCTAATGCTTAGGGGAAATGGGTTCCTGCAACTTGAACCCATTGCCCCTTGTCCCAGAGCAGCAGGAAACAAGCTCCCTCCCTCCTCAATAGGACATCCTTTCAAAAATTACTGAAACAAGGCTATAATGTCCCCTCTGTACCTTCTCTTCCAAGCTAAACCTACCCACTTCCTCGTTGAGCTTGGCTTCCAGACCTTTGACCATTTGGGTCCCCCTTGCCCTAGCTTTGCTTCCCTTCCATGGGGCAGATTGAGACCTCACAACCTCTGAGGATGCCTGAGAAACGTCAGAGGGGATTCTGGAACATGGCCATACAGCCCGGAAAACTCACAGCAACCCAGTGATTCCGGCCAGGAAAGAGATGGGGCAGAGATCTCTATTCATAGGCAATGCTCTCCTGGCAGCCCACCAGAAAGAAAGACAAGCCACCCCAATATGGAGAGAGAGAGACCCGTCAATGGCATTTCATTCATTGCCTCGCCTTCCACTCACCTTGTCGCCTTGCTAGCCTTGAGCGCATCCACGGTCTACCACAAACCCGAGGGGGCTTCGGTGGGGAAGGAGTGGAAGAGGGGCTGGGCCAGCTTTTGGAGAGGTTTGGGGACCCCTCGCCTCCAAAGCATGGAAAAGAAGGCGAGTCGGGCGAAGAGGATGAAGCCTTGGCGCGCCTCCTTTTTCTCTCCACCTGGACCCCCAATGTGTGCTCAGGGTCAGTGCCCTTCTCCCTTGGTGCGCCCTCTTCCTCTCCTCCTTTTCCTGGCCTTAAAACAAGGGGCTTTCCCGTCCCAAAGGGGCTTCAAAGCCGGCCCCCTTCCTGCCGCCCGCAGAGTCTTCCAGGCGCCGGGCATCGAAGTTGGAAGAAAGTTGAGCAGGACGCAGTCGGAGCAAGAGCAGCATCCGTCAAGACTGAGCTCGCTCTCTCCCTCTCTCTTTGGTCGGAGCTGAATGGAGCTTCTATCTGGAGCTTTCCAGCTTCAGCAGTTGCAGCAGCAGTGGCTGGGGAATATTTTCCAGGCGCCTCTTGCCTCCTTCTTTGATTTGCTATTAATCTTTTCCTTCTCCCCTTTTCCTTTCTTCTTGGGAATCCTTCTTCTCCCTCTCTCTTATTTTTTTTTCCTTCCTCCTCCCTGGGCTGTTGGGTTCCTCTGCCTCTGTGGGGGCTTTTTAACAAGTGAGACTTGGAGGTTGTTTTAATAGGGTGGGGAAGGAAGGGGGGAGAAGGAGAAAGGGGCAGGGAGGGAGGGAGGGGAAGGGAGGAGGGAACTCCTGTAAAAGGGAGGGGGGAAGGCGAGAATGAGAGAGAGAGAGAGAGAGATGGAGAGAGAGAGAGAGAGAGAGAGGTAGAACTGCCCCATTCAGTGTGAGGCGCGCTTGGCTCCAGGACCAGTTCAAACTCGAGTGAATTCAATTAAGTTTAATTGCAAACATTTGCAGAGAAATGCAAGACACACATGTTAAAACCACCTGATTTCCTCTTTATGTAGAGGAAAAGGGCCTGCAAAGGAGTGGGGGGGGGGGGGGAGCCTGGCTTTTGAGCAACCCCCCCCCTCTCCATACACACACACAATTATAGTGTCTATTTGCCTATTGAAGGATTTTATACTTCTTGGAAAATCCAAGGGGTTTCATGTTCTCTCTCCTAAAGAAAAAGAGATTTGGGGTTTTTTTTGGGGGGGGGGTGATGATTTCTTAATTTATCAAAATCACTTTACATCAGGATGGATTTGCTTGCTTGATCCACTTGAGCTTTAAAAGATAATGTTCAAGGGATCTGGTGTTTCTGCTACTATGGCTTAGGCATGCTTCACATGAATACCTATCTGACAGTTTTTCAGGCAATTGGAAAAGAGAAATGACTTCCAAGTCTGTTTCGGAAGGACGAAGCAGCTGAGTGTATTGAGGAGATAAAGGAAAGCAGAAATAAACATTCTGGGAGTCCAGAATTCCCCTTTTCAGAATTTCTGTGCACTCTTGGTTCTGAGGGTCCAGCAAAAGAGAATGCTCTACAAAAAACACATTTTGCTTCTACACGTGTGTGTGTTAAAAAAGCTTGTACGAGTACATTTTTCTGATCTGGTACATGGGGAATATACAAATGTTTTCCATATACCCTTACCTGCAGTCTCATTAACATACAGTCAGGGGTTCCCTGACCGAGCCCTCGGTGGTGCAGTGGGTTAAACTCCTGTGCCGGCAGGACTGAAGACCACAGGTCGCAGGTTCGAATCCGGGGAGAGGCGGATGAGCTCCCTCTATCAGCTCCAGCCTCTCATAGAGAGAAGTCTCCCACAAGGATGATAAAAACATCAAATCATCCAGGCATCCCCTGGGCAACGTCCTTGCAGATGGCCAATTCTCTCACACCAGAAACAACTTGCAGTTTCTCAAGTCGCTCCTGACACAACAAAAAGGGGGGGGGGGGGTTCCCTGGTGGCGCAGTGGGTTAAACTCTTGTGTCAGCAGGATTGCTGACTAAAAGGTTGGAGGTTCAAATCTGGGGAGGGGGTGAGCCCCTGTCTGTCAGCCCCAGCTTCCCATGTGGGGACATGAGAAAAGCCTCCCACAGGATGGTAAAACATCCAGAAGGAAGCTTCCCACAGAATGGTAGAACATCCAGAGAGTAGCCACCTACAGGATGGTAAAACATCCAGGCCTCCCCTGGGCAACATCCTTGCAAGTGGCCAATTCTCTCACATCAGAAGTGACTTGCAGTTTCTCAAGTTGCTCCTGACATAAAAAAGAAAACAAAACATACAGACCTCTTTAGAAAGATCAGTTGTATATACATCCATCTGAACCTGCTCGTTCTGGCACTTGATCACCTATGTGGAAGAAAATCAAGACCAAAAGTTATGTCATCATAATGGTTATCATCAATATTAAATTATCCATACCTACATTTTTTTCATGTTTTCCTTAATAGGGATCTTTAGATTCCATCCCTTCCTGCAAACTCACATCCTGATGCATGGTCTGGTGCCATGGTGGTACAATGGGTTAAACCCTTGTGCTGTCTGAACTGCTGACCTGAAGGTCGGTGGTTTGAATCTGTGAGATGGGGTGAGCTCCTATCTGTCAGCTTCAGCTTCCCATGCGAGGACATGAGAGAAGCCTCCCATAGGATGGTAATACACCCAGGCATCCCCTGGACAACGGCCAATTTGTTCACACCAGAAGCAACTCGCAGTTTCTCAAGTTGCTTCTGACACAATAAAAAAAATGCATGATCTGATACAATGTAAGACAGGATGCAAAAGATCAAAAAAAAGGGAATTGAGGGGAAAGGAAGGAAGGAATGAAAGAGAAAGCAAGCTAGCCAGCCTTTTGAGCTTAGTTATCTTTCTACTGGCAGGCTCACAATCTCATAGACTTGATACAAAAGGGAGGGGGGGGGGGGAGAATGAGGAGGTGAGAGAAAAAGATACGCAGCTGATATCTTTCTCATCATTTTCCCAGCCATTGGATGAATTCGGGCTGCCTTCTCTGATTGGCATCACTGGCATCGGATTTGACATTTCTTTATGCTCGTCAGCATTACAACACCTCAACTTATAAATGCTGTGAGTTTTCCAGGCTGTATGGTCATGTTCTAGAAGCATTCTCCCCTTACGTTTCACCCACATCTATAGCCGGCATCCTCAGAGATTGTGCGGCATTTTGGAAACTAGGCAAGTGGGTTATCATTATTTACATTTATATCCTGATTTGCTTCACAATGCTGCCTAAAGCAGTAGATATATTGTATAGGAAATCAGATAAATGCAACTGCACCAGATCCTGCTTTATGTAGCTGTAACATTAACCATAGGAAACTAAACCCATTGTTATCAATGTTATTATCCCTTTATCTCCAAAGAACTATTGTGAAACACCTTCTCCTCCATGGTACTTTTTTCACATTGGGGAGAGGGACAACCATTTTGAAGAAAACTCCCCACGAGGTGGCACTGTTTAGAAAATAATGAAACATGACGTTCCAGTCTAGCCGAAGATTATATACAGCTTCTGATATTCTTGCTAATATATGCACATGGAAAACCTGAGTGAAAAGCCTGTATCAATCGGCCTCCCTTGAGCCTGATCTAGCACAAATCCATGGCAAAAAGTTCCAACTGCCTGCAGTGCGTCATCATTCCTCCTCCTAACAGTTGTTCACATTTATTTAGCATCTGGATCTCTCTTCAGTACGCACGAGTCTCTTCCCTGACATTTCCTCTTATTAGTAAAGTGGGCAAACTCTTCTCAATCTGCTCGAGAAAGACTCCGGAGCAAGCCGTATGCTTGTTCCCTGGACATCTGCTGAATATCCAGAAAGATAACTCAAACGAGGGCTACCAGACATCTTCGAAGAATGGAAACAGTATGCAAAATTCATTTCCCAATCTCTAATTATTCTTTGAAGGCTGCAAGATCACCATCAAGTTGTGACAGTAGGGAAAAAAGAGTGCATGGCCCTGTATGAGTTTTTGGACTGCAATTCCCATCTTCACTTACTCTGCCTCAACTAGGCTAGGACTGATGGGAGTTTCAGTCTAAAGACATTTGGGGGTGATGTCCTCCTCACCTGAGGTAGAAGCTGTTGTAAAAATTGTACCCCTTCTATTTGTTGCAATGTAATGTCCTTCAAGTTGACCCTGATTTATAGCACACCTGTTATAGAGTATTTTTACAAGATTTATTTTATAAGATTTATATCTCTGGCCCATCCCCTGTTCGGATATCAGCCAGCACGCCAATGCCTTAAATCAAGAAATAGTTTTCTAAGATCTACAGAAACATTCGCAGGAACACCTCACAAGCGAGAGTCCAAAAGTGGCAGGCTAAAAACCAAGAACCTTAGTCTATGGCTGATACCAAATGAGAGACTTCTCCCTGGGTACACAGAAGACTGGGCAACTTGGAAGGTGCTGAACAGACTGCGCTCTGGCACCACGAGATGCAGAGCCAACCTTAAGAAATGGGGCCACAAAGTGGAGTCCACGACATGTGAGTGTGGAGAAGAGCAAACCACAGACCACCTACTGCAATGCAACCTGAGCCCTGCCACATGCACCATGGAGGACCTTCTTATAGAAACACCAGAGGCACTCCAAGTGGCCAAATACTAGCCAAGTGGCCAAATACTGGCCATTTAATAGAATGCCAAGTTTTTAAACTTGGTGTTTTCTCAAATATATTGGTTTGCTCCTGATACGATAAATAAATAAAACAAGATTTATTCAAAAGAGGCTTGCCATTGCTTTCCTCTTGGGTTGAGAAGGAATGACCTACCTAAGGTCACCAAATAAGTTGTCGAAGGCTTTCATTGCTGGAATCACTGTGTCAGATTCATGCACAGCAACCCATGTTATAAATTGTCCCTGAACCTGGTAGAGTAACTTTGTGGATTACAATGCCCAAAATTCCATCAGTTGTGTAGCTGAGTGGGTTCTGGGGCTTGTAGCAAAGTGAAGGCATTACTTCAGATACACAGGAAGTCAATGACAGAGATTGGGACCATTATACACAGTGGCTAGACAGTGAATGCCTACAAACATTTGCCCCCCCTCCCCCCCCCCCAAAAAAAACAACCCCACCTCAATGTGCTGTTGTTTGTGTAATCACCATCACGGCATCAAACTGGTTCCAGGATTTCCAATTGAATTATCTGCACAGTAGAAAAACTTTCTTCAATATCTGTTTGAAACGGCATTAAATGGTCAGTGTAGATGGGGCCAAAATCAGAGGCAACTGACCCAGCTTGTTAGGGGAAACAGTAGTTGAAATATTAAATTTCCCCTGGCTCTGGTCTCAGTATAAGGCTGTGTCCTTTAATCCCAATTGTCAGCATTTGAAAGAAGAGGATGTTTTCTTCTCCAGAGGAGCAGGAAAGGACAATAGTGTAGCTTTACTTCCTTGTTTGCTTGTTGCCTTTCTCCTTTCTGAAAAAGCCATTACAACTCCTTTATCTTGGCCTTTTCACAGGAAGTTTTTAGTGCTGCCATTTGGGCTTGTCTACGTGACAGGATGCTATCGCTAGCCAGAAAATCACATCAGTACAGTTTTTCTGGGTTTGGGCAGTGGCAACATTCACAGATGAATTTTCAACTAGCCTTGACAGAAGGGACAGGGACTACCAATAAGGGGCACAACTCTGCAATTTCCATCTGCTAGAGAGAAGGGCCACAAGCAGGTTGTAGAATATGTGTCTTCTGTACACAAACTTGTGTGTTCATTCCCTGACATCTCCGGCTAGACAGAGCATAGTGCACAGATTTTGTATCCACTGATGTAGTAGTAATTTTATAAACTTCCTAGCCATGCCTCCAAAGGCAACTATGTTGATCCACATCCAAAACCTAGTAAAACTTGTGTATTCCTTACCCAAAACAGTTGGGATGAGAAGTATTTAAAATTTTGAGGTTTTTTTCCCACTCATGTTTTGGAATACTTGTATTTGTGTATACAAAAATCATGTATGATTCATATGCACCTAATGCACATTGTCTGAAGGTAGTTTTATACACAGCGTTATGTGTCTACATAGCCTCTCTTTTTCTACTGTCTGTTTGGGTTGTTAATTGTATAACGGTATTGAATGTTTGCCATATATGTATTCTGTAATCCGCTCTGAGTCCTCTCGGGGAGATAGAGCAGAATATAAATAAAGTACAGTTCTGGCCCTTGTCTGAACGCATCCACCCCTATGTTCCACCTTGTAATCTAAGATCATCTGGAGAGGCCCTGCTCTCTCTCCTGTCAACAGCACAAATGCATCAGGCAGGGATGAGAGACAGTGCCTTTTTGGCTGTGGCCCCCCGCCTATGGAACACACTCCCAAATGAGGTAAAATCTGCTCCCTCCCGCCTGGCTTTTAGAAAGAAAATAAAACCATGGTTTTGGAACCAGGCTTTCAGACAGTAGATGTATGTAGCACTTAGAGGGACATTTACTGGAACGGCGATATGGCTGATGAGACTGTTTTACTGTTTTAATTATTGCTGATGTATTTTTTAAATTATGATTTATGTTCAATTGTGGTTTTATTGTTATGTAGTGGCATCGTATCAGTGCCCATTGTAAGCCGTCCTAGTCCCCTTTCGGGGGTAGAGAAGTGATGGGGTAGAAATACCATACATAAATAAATAAATACAATTATTATTATTATTATTATTATTATTATTATTATTATTATTATTATACATATTTTTGTGCATGAAACAAAGTTTGTCATAGAATCATAGAACTGGGAGAGACCACAAGGGCCATCCAGTCCAACCCCTTTCTGCCATGCAAGAACACACAATCAAAGCTCTTCCAACAGATGGCCATTCATCCCCTGCTTTAAAACGTCTAGAGAAGACACCACCATGCCACTCTTTGAACCTCCAGAAAGCAAAGGCGTCACTCTTCCAATGGACAATTTTAGATTTTGATGTCAAACTGCATTAATTCTTCAGTGTAGATGCACACAGGGTGTGCTTTCGTCCCAGAGTTTTGTGCCACACTTTTCTTTTTCGTGTCATGAGCGACTTGTGCCACGCTGAACTCCTAGTTGTTACCAATGGCCAGCCCACTGCTCTGTTTTGATCTAGACTCTGGAGCAGTTATAGCATGCATGGCTCTTATCTCATCCTCTGGGACCAGTTTAGTTAAGTTGCTCAGGAAGTGACAAGCTAAGCTATTTAAAATGCTGTTAAATCGATTAAGGCCATCCAAGGTGCCAAGAGGAAAGGAGATAGCCAGAAAGAGATTGAGAAAGGTCAGAATCTTTCCAACAGCTGCAGTCAACAGCCTTCCAAACAGTGGATTTAATCTCACTAACCAGACTTAATTGTCTAGTTTGATATTTGTTGGAAATGGCTTAAGTTCAGAAAACTTAAAAGAACCCAAGAGATCTCTTGGAGATCTTGCTGCTCATGGCAAAATATCACTGTTGCAGATTTACAGATATACAATATATTGTTAATTGTCCTTCTAAGTCATTTTTACTTCTGGCAACTCCAATGTGACACTATCATAGTGTTTACTAAACCTAATTTGTTCATTCTTCTGAGGCTGAGACAATGTGACTTGTTCAAGGTCACCTTGTGGGTTTTGTTGGCTAAGTGGGGATTTGAACCCTGACTTCCAGAGCCCTAACCAGCACTCAAACCACTATACGACACTGATGTGCCAGAATGTGAGGTACTTCTTATATTTGATTTTTTTAAAATAATAATTTTATTTAGTTTTTTCCAAATACAACCTAAAATCTAGACTATAATTATTAATGATTAATTATAATGATTATAATGATTAAGTAAGTATTATATTTTCTTTTTAATAAATAAAAATATGGATCCACAGTGACGCAATGGGTTAAATCCTTGTGCCAGCTGAACTGCTGAACTGAAGATCGGTGGTTCAAATCTGCGAGATGGGGTGAGCTCCTATCTGTCAGCTTCAGCTTCCCATGAGAGAAGCCTCCCATAGGATGGTAACATATCCGGACATCCTCTGGGCAACGTCCCTGCAGATGGCCAATTCTCTCACACCAGAAGCAACTTGCAGTTTCTCAAGTCGCTTCTGGCATGAAAATAAATAAATAAATAAATAAATAAATTCTATTTGTTATCTACTTCCCTTCACAATTCAAGGTTAAACCATATCACCATAAAATACATACAATCAAATGCATGTATAGAAATACATGGTACAAAGATACAGTAGTAATGGAATGAACATGCTTTTAATGTGTTTTTAACTACTCTTTAACTGCCCAACACTATAACACACTTGATTGAATACATTTCTTCATAAGGAGGTATTCCTCTATAGCAATTTATCATAAAGGTGACCAGATTCCACAACAGAAATCTTGGATACTGTTCCTTGCATTTCAGAAATGAGCAGTGATGCTTGGTCACCTCCATATCTGTGGGTCAGTGAATCCACTCCAGAGTTTAGTCTGAACTGCAAAGGAGCTATCCAAGGTGCCAAACCTTTTAGGAATATGTTTAGGATTTTGGACATCTTTTAAAAAAAGCTGGGACTAAAAAAACTTCTGGCTGAAATAGAACCACCAGCAGTTTTTATAGAGGAGGGGAAAAGACCCATTTGGACACCAATTTATTGACTATGCTCAATGGTATGGACCTATGGAAGCTATAATTTTACCAGGTCTTTAGCGTTTTTTTGCCCTCCCAACTCCCAGGATTCTATAGCAGTGAGCCATGGCAGTTAAAGTGGGATCAAACTGCATTGTTTCTATAGTGTAAACCAGGCACTGGCAAACTTTGGCCCTCCTTCAGCTGTTAGGAATTGTAGGAGTTGGAGTCCAAAACACCTGGAGGGCCGAAGTTTGCCCATGCTTGGTGTAGACTCACTCCAAGGGGGAAAAAACAGACTATTAGAAAAGAATAACTTAGCATTTCTCCCTATGCTTCTTAACCACAAACTCAGACAGTCTGAACAGCAGCATTTTTGGTTTTCAGAAAGATTTGGCATCGGTCAGGTTATGTGCCAGAAACACAGCAGTCATTTTTATTCCTTAGTGCAGAATGGTGTTGCAAAATCACATAGCAAATCCAAACCTAATTATTACAATCATTCCACGTGAATTTTTCCAATTGGCCCAAAACATACATTTCCAAATGAATGGATCTCTGCATGTATTTCTCTGTGTGTGTTTCTTTATCTCGTTTTATGTTACCCCATAACATAAAAGTTATAACTGGCACTGCCGTACTAATAAAAATAAATTGTAGCTGATGACGTTGTCAGAAACAATGCTGAGGGGTGGTTTCAATTCATGGCTCTCCATGGTGTCTAAAACAGACCCATCCTTTTCATAGAAGGGATGTGATTTTACAAAAAAAGTTACTTTTCACTTCCAGAGAATACCCTTTATTTTTGTACCCCCTGGTCCTGATCCAGCAACTCTATCCAGACATAAGTTCCTGATTGATATTGTCCTTTCCTCCTCAGCCCACCCCCTTAAAGAGTTTTTTTTCTTCCTTTGATTTCTGTGTGGGTCTCTGGAGCTGACCAAGACAGGGAAAGATGCATCTCTGCCAAGGAGCCTATTCAGCCTTATCAGTTCCTTGGAAATTACCCTTGATTTCTTCAGTCACTTTGTCATTTGTCCTTGGATGGACTGGGAGAGGTCAAACTGTAAAAGAGTTGCTAATTGATCAGTAAATACCA
Organism: Anolis sagrei; assembly: GCF_037176765.1. Taxonomy (NCBI): domain Eukaryota; kingdom Metazoa; phylum Chordata; class Lepidosauria; order Squamata; family Anolidae; genus Anolis; species Anolis sagrei. Next base: position 21,058,976 of record NC_090024.1, on the reverse strand, counting down.
CACAGTTACAATCGGGAAAAGAAAATGACTTCAACAAAATTTGGCCAAGTGGGCATTTTTCAGGGGGAGGGGTCCAGAAAAACTAATTTGGAGCAGAATCTTTTTAAAAAATCTATAATCTATTTGTTCTCTCTCCCCCCCCCCCCCCCCAATCAATCTCTCTATCTAATCAATCTAATGCAGTGTTTCTCAACCTGGGGGACACGAGGAGTCACCAAAGACCGTAAAAAAACACAGTATTTTCTGTTGGTCATGGGGGTTTTGTGTGGAAAGTTTGGCCCAATTCTATAATTGGTGGAGTTCAGAATGCTCTTTGATTGTAGGTGAACAATAAATCCCATCAACTACAACTCCCAAATGTCAAGGGCTATTTTCCCCAGACTCCACCAGTGTTCACATTTGGGTATTTGTACCAAGTTTGGTCCAGATCCATCATTGTTTGAGTCCACAGTGCTCTCTGTGTGTAAGTGAACTACAACTTCAAAACTCAAGGTCAATGTCCACCAAATTCTTCCAGTATTTTTCTGTTAGTCATGGGAGTTCTGTGTGCCAAGTGTGGTTCAATTCCATCATTGGTGGAGGTTAACTATAAATCCCAGGAACTACAACTCCCAAATGACAAACTCAATTCCCCCTCAATCCCACCAGCATTCAAATTTGGGTGCATCAGGTATTTTGCCAAATTTGTTCCAGTGAATGAAAACACATCCTGTATATCAGATATTGACATTACGAGTCATAACAATAGCAAAATGACAGTTTTGAAGTAGCAATGGAAATAACTATTTTGTTTGGGGGTCACCACAACATGAGGAACGGTATTAAAGGGTCATGGCATTAGGAAGGTTGAAAACCACTGATCTAATGTATACTTCATCTTTCTCCTAGTATAAGATCCCAGGCAATTGGCTTGGCGAGTTTGGAGCAGAGTTTATTAATATGGGACAGAGTTTGGCTACTTTTTCATTTTTCTAATTTATTTAACATGTCAGAAGTGAATTGAGGGTACAGTTGTAATATATTTAAAAACATAAACAAAGTTAAAATCTTGACATTATACTAAATGTTCTTTGTCCAGTAGTTGGCCACTTGGAGTGCCTCTGGTGTTGCTATAAGAAGGTCCTCCATTGTGCATGTGGCAGGGCTCAGGCTACATTGTAGTAGGTAGTCTGTGGTTTGCTCTTTTCCGCACTTGCATATCATGGACTCCACTTTGTGCCCCATTTCTTAAGGTTGGTTCTGCATCTTGTGGTGCCAGAGCACAGCCTATTCAGCGCCTTCCAAGTTGTCCAGTCTTCTTTGCACCCATGAGGGAGTCTCTCATTTGGTATCATGAGAGAAACTTCCCCGTAGGATCGTAACACATCTGGGTGTCCCCTGGGCAACCTCTTTGTAGATGGCTAATTGTCTCACACAAGAATCAACTTGCAGCTTTCATTTTTCTAAGGCAAACTGGAGAAAATCTTCTTCATTGGACAACTCCAAAAATTCCATATTCTCCAGATTGGCAGGGGCAATCCCCATTAATCCTCCACTATCCCCCCTTTTCAACTATCTTTAAATTGCCTCAGTTTTTCTTTCCTTCTTCACCCTTTCTCAGCTTCCTTCCATTACTGCAAACTGAGCTGGAAATACAAAAGTGGTCTGCATTAATTTAACTCAGGAGAGGAGTGAGGGAGAAATCTTGTTCTTTCCAGTGGGCTGAGATAAAAGCAAGCTTCTACAACCTCTCCTAACTTTTCAATTAGTTTTACAAAAAGTAAAATGCCCAGAGAGCTGTGAAACTGATTGGAGCAGCAGCATTGTGGAATGAGGCTTCAACACTTGGACTATTAGAGGATACTTTGCATCCCATCCCCTATCTGTTCCTCTTTGATGGATTTGCTGCAGAAAGGAAGAAGAAGAACCAGTGAGCAAACACAGGAGAATTAACTTACAAATGGCTGGAAGCCATCCAAAGGAGATGCAAATCAAACCACAATCATCACATTCCTTGGCAAGGATACTGATGATACCCAAGCACCATCTCCTTCTGTTAGTTCCTGATCAGGGGCTGGAGAGAAAATAATTGTATCTCAAGACAATAAAGGGTTATCTATTAACCCTGCTAACCAAATGGAAATCCTATATACAGTGTTAGTATACAGTCAGATACCAGAGGGATACTAGAGGCAAGGAAGTCAGTTGTCTCCAGGACCTGTAAGAGTTTGAAAAATTATTGTGGGTTTTTGCAAATCATTCTTTAAAAGGTGTGAGTCCTTAAGATAAAAGCCATTTGGCTGTGTTGGATTTGCCAGCTCTTATTGCCTCTGCATCCCCTCATTCCAATCATTTGGATGGATGTTTATGTTGGTTTCTTAGACAGGCAGTAACCAACATAAACATTTTACATTTTAATACATTTTAATATCACAAAATTAAAATTATAAGAAACAAAAGACAGATAATATATATATGTATTAAACTCACACACAAGACAAAAGGGAAAGACAATCAATAGTACATTTTTCCTATCCTCATCACCTATTAAAATTGACTTTCCACTCTTGTTTGACTGCAGTAGGCTAACTTACACACATCTGTTTACTATCTTTCCTCCAAATAAAGAAAGGATTTTTCTTCTTTATATATCCAATGTCTCCTTTTTCTTTCTGCACAGAGTCTGTAAAAAGATTGTCAGATTTCAAGATAAGATTGTATAGTGTTTTCTTTTAATAGTTTGGTCAATTTATCTAATTCAGCCAAATAAATAGATTTTTGATCGACTTTACAATATTTGGAATCTTATTGTTTCTTCCAGTACTTTGCATATTGATGCTATTGTTTCAAAGGGGCACTTAACGTCTCTTTTGCACAAGTTGAATACTTCTTGAAAAGCATTTGCTACTGGCAACTGTATAAAGGGCTAATATTAAAATGAATAAATGAGCAATGTAAGATTTTTCTCACTGTATTACAGTGTGGTGAAGAACATTTCAGGAATGTTTTAGTTAGGCAAGCGGTTGGACTACACATGATCTTTTCATTCCCTTCCAACTCTATAGAGCTGCATCTACACCAGGTATGGGCAAACCTGCCCCCACCCCAGGTGTTTTGGACTTCAACTCAAACAATTCCTAGCTTAAGCGGCTGAGAGGGGAAAGGAAGGGGCTTGAGGCTTTTGGGAAATGTGGGAGTTGAAGTCCAAAACACCTGGAGGGCCAAAGTTTGCCCTTGCCCGATCTACACTGTAGAATTAGTTCAGTTCAACATGACTTTAACTGCTGTGGCTCAGTGCTGTGGAATCATGGGTTGTATAGTTTAGTGAAGCATCACCACTCTTTGGCAGAGTGGTGGTGCTTCACTTTGTCAAAGTACAGCTCCCAAACTGCATTCATTCTACAATGTAGATATACCCCATGATTCTTTGTTGTTGTTTATTTGTTCAGTCACTTCCGACTCTCTGTATTAATAGTTTAAAATTATGTACAAAAGCAATAGCTTGAACGGGACTCAGCTAATGCCTTGGTGACCTCGTGGACCAGCCCATGCCAGAGCTTCCTGTCGGCCGTGGCCATCCCCAGCTCCTTCAACATCAAGCCAGTCACTTCAAGGATACCATCAATCCTCGGTCAGCCCCTCCTCCTTTTTCCTTCTATTTTCCCCAGCATCATTCTCTTCTCCAAGCTTTCTTGCCTTCTCATGATGTGGCCAAAGTACTTCATCTTTGCCTCTAATATCCTTCCCTCCAGTGAGCAGTCAGGCTTTATTTCCTGGAGTATGGACTGGTCTGATCTTTTTGTGGTCCAAGGCACTCTCAGAATTTTCCTCCAACACCGCCGTTCCAAAGCATATATTTTCCTTCAGTCAGCCTTGCTTATGGTCCAGCTCTCACATCCATAGGTTACTACAAGGAATACCATTGCTTTAACTATACAGAACTTTGTTGTCGGTGTGATGTCCCTATTCTTCACTATTCCATCGAGATTGGTCATTGCTCTCCTCCAAAGAAGTAAATGTATTCTGATTTTCTGGCTGAAGTCTGCGTCTGCTGCAAACTTCACGCCTAGAAATACCATGTCTTTCTATGATTCTATGATTCAATTAAATACTGATTCTAAAACAAGCTGTAGTTGAACACAATGGGGGTTGCAATTACTTTTGACTAACTTGTACCACTTTTCAGTATGACAATTAATCGCAAATGGGTAATGTTGGTAAATGTTTATTGGGTTCTTTTTCTCTCTCTTCTTTTATGAAAAAGGGCCTCTCCTCTTCTGTCTTTGCCTCTCCACAGGTCATTGATTTTTGCCATTTTCCCACCCCAGTTGCGTATCTTCCCTTTGTTGCAGGGGAAAGGAGAAATGGCTGAAACCTGAGCCGTGGGGCTGGATGGCCATGAGGAGGATGCAGGAGAGATGTGCTGGTAATTTGACCCTCCCCCATATTTATTCATCTGAAGGAAGTGTCTTTGAACAGCACTTCAGGCTGGGAGCTCTCCAAAGTTCAAAGCAAAACCCAAGGAGAGCTTGTGTCACTCGGAGGCCTTAATCTAATCACAATGTCCCCTTTGATTTAAAAGTCCACTTGGGAGGTAGAGAAGATCCCTCCAGAGCCTCTGAAATATGGTGGTTTCCGCTCTTTAGGCTTGTCCCCCCCACACACACACTTTTTCCAGTGCCTTACACATTCAATATAAACACACTGCTTATATGCAGTGCAATCCCTTGCAAATGTACGCAGAAGCCAAAATCCCATTCTGCCTAGAAAGAGTCTGCATGCCACAACATGCTATAGCATGCCACTACCAGGGACAAATAATATTGCATTTTGATACAGGCAAAATGCGCTTCCCGCTTTCATTCTGAGTAATAGTGTTGGCAAGGACTGTCAAGTCAGACCAATGGGAAAAGCTCTTTTAAATCCAGTTGTTTATTTGTGGCTGTACTTTACACTGAATCTACACTGAATTGTGACACCAATTTAACTGCCATGGGTCAATTCTACATGATCGTATAGTTTGGCGAGGCAGCAGCACTCTTTGGTAGAGAAAACTTCGAACAATGGCTTTAAACTACAAGAAAGGAGATTCTACCTGAACATTAAGAAGAATTTATTGTCTGTGAGAGCTGTTCAGCAGTGGAACTCTCTGCCCCGGAGTGCGGAGAAGGCTCCTTCTTTGGAGGCTTTTAAACAGAGACTGGATGGCCATCTGTTGGGTGTGCTTTGAGTGTGATTTTCCTGCTTTTTGGCAGGGGGTTGGACTGGATGGCCCACAAGGTCTCCAACTCTATAATTCTATGATTCTAAAACTACAACTCCCATGACCCCATAGCAGTTAAAGTGGTACCAAACTTCATTCATTCTACTATATAGTGTAGATGCACTCTCAGTCACATACATTTTGGATTGTCTTATCAAAAAGCCAAAGGTCACAGTCAAAAATATACATGACTGAGCATGCTTAAAAGGCAGTCACAAATGAACAGTTGACTTCTAGAAGGGCAATTTCTATGTATATTGTGTGTATACATTTTTTTAGGGTTGTGAAAGATGGACAATGAGGACCTCTGGAAGAAAGAATATAAACTAATGTAAACTGTGATGGACATCTAAAAAGACATTTGAATGAGTCTTAGAGCAAATTAAGCCCAATGTGAGTAGAATCCAATGAATGAATTACTTCCAGTTAGGATTTTATCACACCAATCTATAGTTTTGTCACAATCATGTTTTTATGAAAATGGAAACCATTCTTGGCAAAATCCTTTTCACATATAAGCACAATTGTTTGAAGCTGGAATTTTGTTGATGTGAATTTCTGCAAAGCCTCACTTTCTATCCATGTTTGCCCCACCCAGAGGCGGCCCTAGGTAATTTTCAATGGTAAGCAAACAGTATTTTTGCGCCCCCCCCCCCCCAACCAATCATTGTTATATATTTTCTGTTCGTCATAGGAGTTCTGTGTGCCATATTTGACTCAATTCCATCATTGGTGGAGTTCAGAATGCTCCTTGATTATAGGTGAACTATACATCCCAGTAACTACAACTCGCATATGTCAAGGTCTATTTTCCCCCAAGAGTGCCTCAAGAGCGTCCCTGGGCAAAATCAACTATACTGCAAATGCTTACTTTGTGTAATGGATTGAGCCGCCCCTGGTCCCACCCAGTGCACGCTCACTTCCCCCAATTTTCTTCATTTTGTCTACTTTTGCTACAATTGTGCATTCAGTGTGCTTGTGAGTCCTTTCTTGTACTGAGACTGCAACAGAAGGAAATGACTGCACAAGGGAGAGTGACAGAACAATAGTAATATTAGATTTGTTCACAGGTTTTTCCTGTCAATGAAAAGAGAGGATCCAATCCCAAATCCGGTGAAATGTGATTACAGGACAACCATGGCATTGTTCAAAAAGCCTCTCAATAAGTGCTTTTATCCTGCCTTTTGTGATAAACACTAGACCTACTGAATACTGTTGGTCCACTTTATTTCAGACTAAACCTACAGTAATTAGGGTATTATGGTCATAAGAAACAATTTGCCCAATTTAAATTGCTGGCATGTTTTAATGAACCTTAGCCCAGTAGTCTCTCCTTCTGTTGTGCCCAAAACTCCTTCCTTATTGATTTGACTATGGCAGATGTTTTAGATCTAGAGATGAATTGTCTACTCCATGGTTCTCTATAAATGTAGCAAGCAGGAGTTATTCATTGTCATAAAAATCATGTTTGTGTAATTCAAAGTACAGTTTTTAAATTTAACCCAAAGCAAATCAAAGACACAACACAACAGAAGTGAAGCAATTTAAAATCCATTTGGCTGCAGTTGGCAGATTTTAAATCTGGGACTTTATTTGAACTCAGCTGCATCATGTCTTAGGTTTCTGGCCTTTGTGGTTTTAGAAATATTATTGCTGGGTGGAGGACCACCTTTCTAGAACTCTAGAATGATGCCCATATTTTATGGTATGTGTCCACAACTGAAATGTTAGTGTATGAAACTATGATGCTTTACTAATTTATTCCATCTAGCCTATATTGGATGGGGTTACACTCCCCCTGAAGACACAGGTTCACAGCTTGGGAGTTCTCCTGGTTTCATCTCTGAGTCTGGAATCCCAGGTTTCGGTGGTGGCCAGGGAAGCTTTTGCAGAATTAAAACTTGTGTGCCAGCTGCACCCATACCTTGTGAAGCCAGACTTGGCCATGGTGGTCCATGTTCTTGTTGCATCCTGTATATCCTGTATATCCTGTATATCCTGTATATAGAACACTGCAATGTGTTCTATGTGGGGTTGCCTTTGAAGACTGCCTGGAAGCTCCAAGTAGTCAAATGGGCAGCAGCCAGATTTCTCACTGGAGCAGTGTACAGGAAACATACAACCCCACTGTTACATCACCTCCACTGGCTTCCAGTTTGCCACTGGGCACAATTCAAAGTACTGGCATTCGCTTATAAAGTTCTAAATGGTTCTGGTCCAACTTACCAGTCTAAATATATCTCACTTCATGAGGCAACTAGAGCTTGAAGATCTGCTGGGAAAGCCCTGCTCACAGTCTCATCCCCCTCGCAAGTGTGACTGGTGGGGACTACAGACAGGGGCATCTCAGTGGTGGCCCCTCAGTTATGGAACTCCCTTCCCAGTGACATGAGGTTGGCCCCATCCCTCCTGATCTTCAGGAAAAGACTAAAGGCCTGGCTCTGTACACAGGCATTTGGAGAATAGGATAACATGGAATCAACCTCAACAACTTGAATAATGACCATGACGAAGTCAATAAGTATGGAAGCCAAGACTCAACACTTTATTATGTTTTTAATGTCTTATGTTTTTTAATGTGTTTTATTGCTTTTATATAGGAGCCCCCGGTGGCGCAGTGAGTTAAACCCCTGTGCCAGCAGGACTGAAGACCAACAGGTCACAGGTTCGAATCCGGGGAGAGGCGGGTGAGCTCCCTCTATCAGCTCCAGCTCCTCATATGGGGACATGAGAGAAGCCTCCCACAAGGATGACAAAAGCATCAAATCATCTGGGCGTCCCCTGGGCAACGTCCTTGCAGACCAATTCTCTCACAAGAGAAGCAACTTGCAGTTTCTCAAGTCGCTCCTGACACAACAAAAAAATTGCTTTTATGTGTGTTAATTTGTTTATATGTTTTGATTGTTTTATGGTTTGTTATGGGTTGTTTTATGATTGTTTTATGATGCAGGTGAGAAAGACAGGGTATAAATAAATAAAGTAAATAAATTTAGTTTTCCTTCCAAATTTATGTAGTCATATAGGATCATTCCCTTAAACTTTTGTCTGATTTTGCACACTGCTTTGTACCTAAAAGAATTTGCATTTAGGGCAGTATGTGGCTCTTTTCCTATTGCATGATCCCTTTTACCTTTTACCAAGTTTTTAAAAAGCAATTAATAAACTGGGTTGTTGTGAGTTTTCCTGGTTGTATGTCCATGTTCCAGAAGCATTCTCTCCGGGCGTTTTGCCTGCATCTATGGCAGGAATCCTCAGAGGTTGTGAGGTCTCTGAGGATGTCTGCCATAGATGCAGGTGAAACATCAGGAGAGAATACTTCTGGAAGATGGCCATACAGCCTGGAAAACTCATAACAACCTAGTAATTCTGGCCATCAAACCCTTCAAGAATAAATTAATGAACCCAATGAAATAAAATGGACTTAACAGAATTTACTTTTAGCTGAATCATGCCCTTTACCAAGATGATGTTTCCTTCTGTTGATCATTTTAATAGCTATTTTCTGTTCTTTCTCCTGCATTATTATTATAGTTTGGTGAGTCAATCCAGTTTTCCCATGCTGTTCTAAATGTGGACGTTTCCCCCCTCCCTGATCGTGCATTTCTCACAATGGCATACCTCCTGGTCAGAGCTGTAATTTTTCCAGCAGATCAACAACCTGCCAATGGGAACGGCCAGCATTTTCTGTATTGCTGGCAAATTTTAAAGAAGGTCAGAGCTGAGAGGAAATGGGACAGATGCCACACAACTACCCGATGACAGAAACAGAACAGAAACCATTTGGCAAGGGCTCTGCTGTGTGGCATATTTAATGTAATGCTAAATCTAACTGTATTGTCAAAGGTTTTCATGGCCAGAATCACTGGGTTGTTGTAGGTTTTTTCGGGCTATATGGCCATGGTCTAGAGGCATTCTCTCCTGACGTTTCGCCTGCATCTATGGCAAGCATCCTCAGAGGTAGTGAGGTCTGTTGGAACTAGTAAAAATGGTTTATATATCTGTGGAATGACCAGGGTGAGACAAAGGACTCTTGTCTGCTGGAGCTAGGTGTGAATGTTTCAACTGACCACCTTGATTAGCATGTAATGGCCTGACAGTGCCTAGAGCAAACTTTTGTTGAGAGGTGATTAGATGTCCTTGTTTGTTTAACTAAATCTAACTGTTTAAACAGGACAACTTTATTTATTTATTTATTTATTTGTTTAAACCATTTATATCCCGTCCTTCCCAACCCCCAAAGGGGGACTCAGGGAGGCTTACAATTGGCAATCATTAGATGCCACAAGAAACAATTACAGCACAGCAATTAACATAAACAGGTCAACAACAGTAAAAATACATTAAAATACATTAAAAATAATGGCCCTTAAAATATTAACACAACAAAGTCTGAGTCCACAAATCCAAATCATAGTCCAGAGTTCAAGTCCAAGGTCTCTTCATTGACAATTCTCATGAATAATTACCAGAGGCGGCCCTAGGTAATTTTCAACAGTAAGCAAACAGTATTTTGGTGCCCCCACCCCCACCCAATCACAGATATATATTTCCTGTTCGTCGTGAGAGTTCTGTGTGCCATATTTGGTTCAATTCCATCATTGGTGGAGTTCAGAATGCACTTTGATTTTAGGTGAACTAGACATCCCAGTAACTACAACTCACATATGTCAAGGTCTATTTTCCCCCAAGAGCACCTCAAGCGTGCCCCTGGGCAAAATCAACTATACTGAAAATGTTTACTTTGCGTAATGGGTTGAGCCACCCCTGATCATTACAGTTGTTGCTCAGCCAGCTGCCTGAATGCTTGGCCCCAGAGCCAAGACTTGAGTTTTTACCGGAAGGAGAAGAGAGATGGAGTTGCCCTTATTTCACTGGGGAATGCATTCCACACATGTGTGGCCACCACCGAGAAGGCCCTGTCTCTCGTCTCTGCCAGTCGTGCTTGTGAGGGTGGCGGGATTGAGAACTGGGCCTTCCCCTGATGATTGTAAACTCTGAGGTGGGTCATATAGGGAGATATGTTCAGAAAAGTAAACTGGGATGGAACCATTTAGGGCTTTATAGGTCAAGAGCAGCACTTTGAATTGTGCTCGGAAGTGGACTGGCAGCCAGTGGAGCTGACGAACAGGAGGCTGGTATGCTCCCTGTAAGTCGCTCTGGTGAGTAATTTGGCTGCTGACCATTGGACTAGTCGGAGTTTCTGAACAATCTTCAAAGGCAAAATCCACATAGAGTGCGTTGCAATAATCTGTTTGGGATGTAACAAGAGCGTGGACCACTGTGGCCAGATCAGACTTCCCAACTTCAGCCTATTTTACTGGCACCAAGAGCCACAAACACCCAGACTATGCATTGGTCCCTAAAATGTGTCTAGGGTTTTTTTTTTTACAATAATTGCTGAAAATTCTGGTAAACCAAAGGTTTTAAAGTAGAAATATGTAATTTGTACAATTGCTAATCGTATTAAAGATATCGAGGAGAAAACACAAGCTATACGAGTGGGACCACAAATCCATCTGCGTGTATGTTACTTTGGTGTATTTACCGAATAATACCAGATTAGATGACCCATTTTATAACCTCAAATGACTGCGATTTATTCAGCAAACCTCCAATTTCCGTTCACACAAGTCTAGTAAATAAATGGAGCTGAGTTATAAAAGCAATAAGCGGGCCACATCTGAAACAGCCTCCCTCTCAAAAATGGCAGTCTCGGTTTTCCAGGACGTGAATTTGGCTTAATACAAGCCACCTGATCCATGACCCATTTAAGCTGGTGCAAATGTGCTTAAGCTTCTATATCTCTGTTAAATTCAACAAAAAGGGGGTTAACTAAGATTCAAACATTTCAGCTTAATAGGGTTGTGGACTTGGTTGGCGGAGACCACATCCAAATCTGTGGGTTGTATCGTCTAAAATGACTTAACAAAACTGTGATCAGCAGTTCCAGCTCTTAAACATCTCCTTCAAATTGTTTCATGTGGGTTGCAGCTGTGGCCAGTGGTCAAAGAAAATTATACCTTTCTCTTTTAAAAAAATCCAAGCACAATATTTTAATCAAAATTGTTATTTTTTAAAGGGGAGAAAGTAGTTTTTTCTGGACGTAGGTTAATATATCTGATATCGTTCCCTCCCTTCCCTTCTTCAACTTTCAGGGTGTGATATTTTCTGTAATAAAGACCAATGTTCATTTTCACAGTGTTGAATCTGGAGCACACTGTGTTACATTTCCCACACAAAGCAAGAAACTGATAGACAGGAATTAGGAAGGACATGGACACAATACCTGGTACAATTCTTTGAATATTCTGAGTCAACAACCAGGAAACAAAGTGGTTTTCGAGAAGTAGAATTTCCCAAGCTTCTTTTTTTTTCTTCTGCTAAATTATACCTGGATGCACTCATGAACCTCACAAAGTTCACTTTAAGCGACTGAAAGAATTACCTGCTTTGATCTAGGAAACTAAGCAAGGTCATCCCTGTCTCATATTTGGATGGTTTTCTTTTCATGTCAGGAGCAACTCGAGAAACTACAAGTCGCTTCTGGTATGAGAGAATTGGCCGCCTGCAAGGACGTTGCCCAGGGGACACCCTGATGTTTTACCATCCGGTGAGAGGCTTCTCTCATGTCCCCCCATGGGAAGCTAGAGCTGACAGGTGGGAGCTCACCCTGCTCCCCAGATTCAAATCGCTGACCTTTTGGTCAGCAGTCCTGCCAGCATAAGGGTTTAACTCATTGTGCCACCGGGGCTTCCAAATGAATTCCAGGACTTATATTTCAGCAGAAAGAACTGGCAAACCCTGTGAGTATTTTTTGCCTTTAAAAAAATCCATGAAATTCATAGAGTTGCCATATGTCAACCAGCATCATCATTATTACTGCACCATCACTTTGCAAGTAAAAGAACAGCAACACATTTCCCTACTCCTGAGTTTGCAGACTTTAAGGCATGGCACAAGAGGGAAAAGGAACATCGGAGGGAATGAAGTCTAGCAGATATTTCCTCCTCTTCTCTCCCTCCAATAACAGAAGTGTAGCTGTTGGGATGGAGGGAGGGGGCATCTGTCATCTGCTTCGGAACTTGGGCATGATGGAGCTGTGACTGTATCTTTCCTTCTCCTTTCAAGGACAAGGCAATGAGTGGCAGTTGGGAAGGATAGAGGACATTTCATCTGCTTCTGGGCTTAGCCATAATGGAGTTGTACATGCCTCTTCTTCTCTCCCTCCAAGATCAGGGCATGGAGAGACACTTTGGGATGGAGAGACACTTTGATGTTGACCACCTCTTTTTCATCTTTGAAACTTTGGGGAAAGGGTGGAATATGGTTCTTATCCTATCTTCTGGTTTCTATTCACCCTTCTCTTTCAGTGAAAAATAAACAGACCTGGGAACCCCACTTTGCATAGCATACACCTATCCTTTATAGAATCACAGAGTTGGAAGACACCTCATCGGCCTTCTATTCCAACCCCCTGCCATGAAGCAGGAAAATTGCATTCAAAACAATCCTGATAGATGGCCATCCAGCCTCTGTTTAAAAGCCTCCAAAGAAGGAGCCTCTACCACACTCTGGGGCAATGAGTTCCACTGCTGAGCAGCTCTCACAGTCAGGAAGTTCTTCCTGATGTTCAGATGGAATCACCTTTCTTGTAGTTTGAAGCCATTTTTCCGTGTCTTAGTCTCCAGGGCAGCAGAAAACAAGCTTGCTCCCTCCTCCCTAAGACTTCCTCTCACATATTTATACATGGCTATCATGTCTCTTCTCAGCCTTCTCTTCTTCAGACTAAACATGCCCAGCTCTTTAAGCTTCTCCTCATAGGGCTTGTTCTCCATACCCTTGATCATTTTAGTTACCCCCCTCTGGACACATTCCAGCTTTTCAATATCTCTCTTCAATTGTAGTGTCCAGAATTGGACACAATATTCCAAATATGGTCTAACCAAGGCAGAATAGAGTGGTAGCATGACTTCCCTGGATCTAGATACTAGAACCTATTGATGCAGGCTTCCTATTTTTTTTTTTTTTTTTTGCCACCGCATCACATTGCTGGCTCATGTTTAACTTGTTGTCCACAAGGACTCCAAGATCTTTTTCACACGTACTGCTCTCGAGCCATGCGTCCCCCATTCTGTATCTGCATTTCATTGTTTCTGCCTAAGTGGAGTATCTTGCATTTGTCCCTATTGAACTTCATTTTGTCAGTATTGGCCCATCTCTCTAATCTGTTAAGATCGTTTTGAATTATGCTCCTGTCTTCTGGAGTATTGGCTATCCCTCCCAATTTGGTGTTGTCTGCACACTTGATGATCATGCCTTCTAACCCTTCATCTAAGTAATTAATAAAGATGTTGAACAGGACTGGAACCCTGCTTATGGCACTCCACTCATCACTTCTTTCCAGGATGAAGAGGAGGCATTGGTGAGCACCCTCTGGGTTCGTTCACAGAGCCTATAAACAAAAGGGGAGCAATTCTAGTCTTTATTTTAGCTAAGCTGAAGGGGTTGGTATACTCTCATGCCTTATGGGAATTCAGCTGATTAGGTGACAACTTGATAGACAATTTTATTTCTTCAAAATATATTGGCAATTTACATTCTTTCATAGGTACACACCCTTCACGATTCTCTGCAGGAAGTTACAGGCTTTCCCCCTTCATTATATCATTATCTTAATCCCAGCTGCTGGAATTTGTCAGAGATGGTGCTGATAATTATCACATCACTTCACTGTCTGGGAGTTCGGAAGTCAGTTGTCTCTCCACCCTACCCTCATGTTTCCCAAACTTTGCATCACTGCTTATTGCACGCAATACGCTTCCTTTTCTTATGACCCCCAATTCCAAAATCTTTGAATCACCCTTGTGCAACCAGACTCCCACACGTCTTCCCATTAGCTTCAAAGAGTTAGCTTGCGTAATCCAGAGGTCCATCCAAGACAGTGAGATTGACACAGTTTGACCCCATTGTCCATTGATGGAGGCTGGCTTCCTTCTGGAGTCTGGAATGAAGCTGGTTGATGAAAGCTAATGGCTGCTTTGATTATTATTCACCGATTAAAGCAGTATTTTTGAAAGATAAACCTTGTAGGTTGAAGTGGAGACATTATAATTCATAAAATGCTCTAGGCAAACTTTAGAGTTCTGCCAGGAAGTGATCAGCACAGTTCATGTTTGCTTAGGTTTCTCTTGTGAAATGGAGATTTATTGACCAACAACATGTTTGTGCAATTGGTAACCTTCTGGTCTTGCAAATTACCCTTTTGTGTAGATAATAAATTCTGAAGGAAAAGTAATAATTTAACGCATCTATTCTTCATGACGAGTCACTCTTCAGATATGTTTATTCTTGCATGGGATGTTAGGGTTTGTAGTCTATCATACCTGTGTTGGGAAAGGCTTTTTTAAAGGCTACACATGTGGAGATGCTAGAGTAGTGGTTATCAACCTTCCTAATGCTGTGACCCCTTAATACAGTTCCTCAAGTAGTGGTGACCCTCAACTATAACATTATTTTCATTGCTACTTCATAACTGTAATTTTGCTACTGTTATGAATCCTAATGTAAATATCTGATATGCAGGATGTATTTTCATTCACTGGATCAAAGTTGGTACAAATATCCAATATGCCCAAATCTGAATACTAGTGGAGTTGGGGCGGGGATTGGTTTTGTCATTTGGGAGTTGTAGTTGCTGGGATTTATAGTTCACCTACAATCAAAGAGCATTCTGAACTCTGCCAATGGTGGAATTCAACTAACCTTGGCACACAGAACTCCCATGACTAACAAAAAATACTGAATGGGTTTGGTGGGCATTGACCTTGAGTTTTGGAGTTGTAGGTCACCTAAATCCAGAGAGCACTGTGGACTCAAAGAATGATGGACCTCGACCAAACTTGGCATGAATTCTCAATATGCCCAAATGTGAACACTGGTGGAGTTTGGGGAAAACAGACCTTGATATTTGGGAGTTGTAGTTGCTGGGATTTATAGTTCACCTACAATCAAAGAGCATTCTGAACCCCTCAAAGGATAGAATTGGGCCAAACTTCCCACACAGAACCCCCATAACCAACAGAAAATACTGTTGGTTGGTCTTTGGTGACCCCTCTGACAGCCCCTCGTGACCCCCTTCAGGAGTCACAACCCCCAGATTGAGAAACACTGATCGAGAGTGTTGAATGTGGAGGTTGATTTTTAAAGATTCATTCATTCATTTTTGTTGGTCCTTTTATTCCCTTCTTTCTCCCCTTTGAAAGAAAGCATTTGAGGTCACCAGATGCCATTTGCTCTTGGAAGGTAAGAAGGGTAATCCCTTGTCAGTACTTGAATGGGGGACTATACGTGTGTCTTCAAGTTGCCTGTTGACTTATGGCACCCTAATGAATTTCATAGGGTTTTCTTAAGCAAGGAATACTCAGATGTGGTTTTGCCATTTCCTTCCTCTGAAATATAGCCCACAACACCTGGTATTCATTGGTGGCCTCCCATGTAACTGCAGAACTGAGCCTGCTTAACTTCCAAGATCAGACAGGATCTAGTGCCTTGAGGGTATTTATGCTTACTTCCTAAGTCATAGCTTTCTTACTCTCTACAACCTACACACACATCGTGGGATTGCTCTTGACTGCTCTTTCTTTTTTCCTTAATAGGATGTGAAGGCAAAAGTCTGTACAAATGCTCTTAAAACCAGTATTACCAGTATTAAAAACCCTCTAAAATCATAACAGTAAATAAAGAACAACATTCAAAAACAGGGGAACTCCAGACAAGAAACAATCAGGGACAGCTAATCACCTCTCAAAAAAGGATTCCCTCAGGCAGTAAGAAGTCACATCGTGAAACTGCTTGGCCATTAAATGCTAATTAAGGTGGCCAACTGAAACATTCACACCTACCTCCAACAGACAAGAGTTCTTTCTCCCACCTTGGACATTCCACAGATATATAAACCCAATTTTCCTAGTTTCCAATAGACTCACAACCTCTGAGGATGCCTGGCATAGACACAGGCAAAACGTTGAGAATGCTGCTGGAACATGGTCATAAAGCCTGAAAAACTTACAACTATCCAGCTCTTTAAAGCATTGAAGGAGAGGCAACAGTGAGGATAGTAGAATTAAGGTGAAGGCTTGCTTTGCTTTCCCTACCCCCACACCCAGGGATGGTTCAACCCATTACGCAAAGTAAGCATTCATAGTATATTGTCGAAGGCTTTCATGGCCGGAATCACTCAGTTCTTGTGGGTTTTTTCGGGCTATATGGCCATGTTCTAGAGGCATTTCTCCTGACGTTTCGCCTGCATCTATGGCAAGCATCCTCAGAGGGTCTGGTTGCAATTAGTACAATGGGTTTATATATCTGTGGAATGGTTGGGGTGGGGCAAGGAGCTCTTCCCTGCTGCAGTTAGGTGTGAATGTTGGCTAATCACCTTCATTAGCATTTGAAGGCCTGCCTGAGTCTGGGAAAATCTGTTGCTGGGAGTTGTTAATCTGTGCCTGGTTTCTTCCTCTCTGGTGTTTAGCTGTTAAAATTTTTGAGTTTTTTAAAACTGGTAGCCAGATTTTGTTCATTTTCATGGTCTCTTCCTTTCTGTTGAAATTGTCCACATGCTTGTGGATTTCAATGGCTTCTCTGTGTAGTCTGACATGGTGGTTGTTGGTGTGGTCCAGCATTTCTGTGTTCTCAAATAATATGCTGTGTCCAGGCTGGTTCATCAGGTGCTCTGCTATAGCTGACTTCTCTGGTTGAAGTAGTCTGCAGTGCCTTTCATGTTCCTTGATGCGTGTCTGGGCGCTGCGTTTGGTGGTCCCTATGTAGACTTGTCCACAGCTGCATGGTATACGGTAGACTCATAGTATAGTTTAGTATAGTTGATTTTGCCCAGGGGCGCTCCTGAGGTGCTCTTGGGGGAAAATACACCTTGACATATGTGAGTTGTAGTTACTGGGATGTATAGTTCACCTACAATCAAAGAGCATTCTGAACTCCACCAATGATAGAATTTAACCAAATATGGCACACAGAACTCCCACAACTATCAGAAAATATATATCAGTGATTGGTTGGGGGGGTGTGCCAAAATACTGTTTGCTTACCATTGAAAATTACCTAGGGCTGCCTCTGCCCACACCTTCCTCCTCAATACATCAGCCAAGGGGCCTCATCATTGACATCACCACTTTAGCAGATAAGCCACCTTCCTTGCCTAAGAAAATCCTATGTAATTCATGAATTCACCATAAATAGACAGGCAACTTGAAGACACACACACTTCTGAGAAATGTTGGTTTGTTCTTTCATAAAGCAAAAAAGAGACTTGCTGCACTTCTAAGATGTAGTATATTTGAACTTAAACTTCCATAGATTCTACACACTTTACATCAAAGTACATGAGTTGGTCTGAAAAGTGCCAGTGTCTGCCTTTCTACTTGATCGCCTTTCTGCTACCAAAGCCACAGTGAAAAGAAATTGCAAGGGATGGAGAAGATGCACTGGATTCCTTCCAACCCTTAAAGGCTGGTTCATATATCTTTGGGTAGATAGCTTTTAGAGTCCTTGCCATTGTGGCCAGACCTTAGCAGTTATGATGGAAGAGTTAACTTGTATGACTGACCTTGGATGTATCTACACAGTAGAATTAATACAGCATGAAACCACGTTAACTGTCCTAGCATGGAGTTGGAAGTTGTAGTGTTAAAGATCTTTACTTTTCTTTCCCAAAGAGTGCTGGTGCCTCACCAAACTTCAAATCCCAGGATTCCATAGCACTGAGTCATGGCAGCTAAAGTGGTATAAAAGTGCTTTAATTTTATACTGTAGAGGCACCTCTTGTTGCTGGGTATTTTTTTGCATTCACTTTGCAGCTTGATGCTGAAGGCTGAAAACAGGAAAGTGAAATTTTCTCTGTCATTAACCTGTTTGCACCTACTACGTAGTAACAACTAAGGAAGAAGGAATGGGTCTAGTTTACACATTAGGATTTTCTCTGTTTTTGTACTGCAAAGCCCTTGGTAACCCATCATCCTTGGTTGAGGAAAGGGAGTTCATCCCAACCAAGGATCCAGTAATGGGAATTTGATTTGATTGCCAGCTGAAGGATATGTCAGTAGAATTAGCTTGGAGGTCCAATTTTACCATTGGCTATCAGTAAATGCCAGACCTTATGAACCATCTGCTCCATCATTTATATCATCAGTAACACTTGAACATTAACTGTTCTAAGCAGTATGTAAACACTAGAAATGAAGGATTGAAATATTTATTTGCAAAGAGAAACATTTCATCAGATCTGGGTTCATTAATAGTTTATTTATGGATTTCAGCAATGAGGCATTTTACCAGTGTTATGGATTGTTCCTGTTTGTGTTTCCCAGATGCATTCTTACATCTACACACTTCTGCTGGATCATGGTCTGGATTGAATGTTTTCTATAATGTTTCCTAATCTAAAGACAGATTAATTCAGCTTCAGGGCAGACATGTGACTAAAATTACTCCTATCGTGGGCTACTTAAAGTACACATTACATATAACAAGAAGAGTATCTCAAGGCTTTGCATTCCAGTTTTTGTGCCACTTCTATACATATTTGTTAACTTTCCATTTTTAAATTTTATTTGACAGTGAAACATGTCAGTCTTGGAATCAAACTCAGGAAAAACCACAAATAGCCAATAAGGTGGGGCACCTGTTTTCAGATCCTAACATTTGGATTGCAGGTTGTTTATTTATCATGTCAGAGGTGAATTGAAGGTACAGTTGCAATGTATTTAAAAAAACAAACAAAGTTAAAAACTTGGCATTATGCTAAATGTCCTTTGACCAGTAGCTGGCCACTTGGAGTGTCTCTGGTGTTGCTATAAGAAGGTCCTATATTGTGCGTGTGGCAGGGCTCAGGCTGCATTGTAATGGGTGGTCTGTGGTTTGCTCTTCTCTGCACTCGCATGTCGTGGACTCCACTTTGTAGGCCCATTTCTTAAGGTTGGCTCTACATCTAGTGGTGCTAGAGCATAGTCTGTTCAGTGACTTCTAGGTTGCATGTTTT
This sequence comes from Anolis sagrei, assembly GCF_037176765.1. Taxonomy (NCBI): domain Eukaryota; kingdom Metazoa; phylum Chordata; class Lepidosauria; order Squamata; family Anolidae; genus Anolis; species Anolis sagrei. Next base: position 21,039,684 of record NC_090024.1, on the reverse strand, counting down.
AGCTTGCCACTTTTGGACTCTTGCTTACTGTAGTGTTCCTTGGAGTATCTCTGTAGATCTTAGAAAGGTATTTCTTGATTTATGGCATTGACATGCTGGCTGACAGATGAATAAGGGATGGGCCAGAGATGTCACTGCCTTGATCCTTTCATTATTGGCTGCTACTTTCCAGTATGGTGCAATACTAGCTAAAAAGTATAATTTCTGCAGTTATGTGGGGCATAGACATCCTGTGATAATGCAGCATATCTCATTAAGAACCACACCCACTGTTTTAACAATGTATTTCACACTAGGCACGCGTACTCAGCAACAGAGTAGCAAAGCGCAAGGGCAGATATCTTCACTGTGTCTGGTTGTGATCCCCAGATTGTGCCAGTCAGCTTTTGTATGATATTATTTCTAACACCCACTTTTTGTTTGGTAGTGAAGCAGTGCTTCTTGTAAGTTAGACCATGATCCAGGGTAACTCCCAGGTATTTGGGTGTGCCGCAATGCTCCAGTGGGATTCCTTTCCAGGTAATCCCCAGAGCTTGAGGTGCTTGTCTATTCTTAAGGTGAAAAGCACACATCTGTGTTTTAGATGGATTAGGAATCAGCTGCTTTTCCCTGTAATAGGCAGTAAGAGAACCTAAAGCTTCAAAGAGCTTCTGTTCAACCATTTCAAGGCTCCTTGCTTGGGTAGTGATGGCATGGTCATCAGCAGAGATTAAACTCTCTGTCTTTTCTGGCAGTGGCTGATCATTTGTGTAAATATTAAACATTGATGGTGCAAGTATGCTCCCCAGAAGCAACTTGCAGCATGGATTGAAGGTGGAGGGTATATAAAAAGAAAGTGGAGGAAGAGGTAACCAATTTATTTTAGTATGATTTTTTTTCAATCCAGTTTTTTAGAAGTGGATTGATATCCACCATAGCTGATACTGAAATAAATCAATACAAACATTTCTTCTAGAAATAAATAAGTAGCAAAAGCATATCCATACTATGTTTATTGGTCTTTCAATTGAGATTAAACTCACTATTGTCTTGAGAACAGAAGAACAGAAGAAAGTCCTTTCTCAATTGTTTTAAAAAAATACTTGATTGAACAGTAACCTAGGATCATAGGATATGTGAGAGTAGATAATAGTCCAGGATCAAATGGCACAGAGATGTTAGCCTAAAACAATTGATTTATGTCATGGAAGTCTTGATTAGATTAGAAAGATGTTCTTTGGAAGATTTAGATGTTCCCTCACCATGGGCCATTATTACAGCTTTGTTGACAGCAATAGGCACCAGCGTAAGTCTAGTTATTTATTTTTGAATCTTCAGCTCTTGTTTATAATAATTATGTGTTGAGTACAGAGAACTGGCTACCACCTTCTCTCCTTTGTTTCTTTTGGATTTCTTCTGATCTTTCAGACTTTGTCCTACCCGCTTGCTATTTACGTAGTTTGAGACTTCTCCAATTGTTCATTATTCAGGATCAGCTGCAAATCTCTAGTCAACGACAATATGCAGCCTGCCCTCCATAACCACAGATTCTGAATCCACTTGTTGCCCAAAGAGAAGGAAAAATCTGCTCTGAGGCTGTCCTGACAAACACTGGATTCCTGATCTGTCACTAAACTCAGAAGAGAATCTCACCAATTCAGGGTGTGCTGTGTTCTGAACTGGAAATCTGCAGATTTCCAGGATCAGTGTGTTGCAAACAATAGCCTTTTTAAAAAAAAAGTCTCTGGATTAAAATGTTCATGTGATTACAGCCTGAGTTTGACCAGCGGAACTGAAATAACATGGCCCTTGTGTGTTTGTGATCAAAATGGAATTAAGAAATGACTGGAAATGCTGTGCAAAAGCACTTTTCCCAGGAGATTTCTAGCCCAGATAGTTGGTCTAAAGGCCTCTTTTACTTTGTGAACTTACGAAGCACCTTTTAGCACCCTTTGATGTAATCCTCTTGACTTCCTGTCAAGCCAAAAAAAGAAAGAGAAGAAGCAATACTTGCTCCCTCTATTGTACCTATGCAAATTGCACTTATTTAGTTGACATAAACTCACCTAAGCCTCTTTCCTTTGAACTCCTAACACCTGGGAGAACAGCTCCTTATCTGGCTTTAGAACTGAAGATTTAAGACTCTGTTTATATGGAAGATGCTTTTATTATCCGCTTCTTAGAAAGCTCTCAAGGTATTAACTGCAAAGCAAAAGAGTGGTTTGATTTGAAAGCCATAGTGGGCATCGGGGAAAAGCTTGCTGAAAGTTCAGACTTTGTGGCTTTGCATTGGCAATTGTTAAAATGGAATGGTTTTATGTATGTATGTATGTATGTATGTATGTATGTATGTATGTATGTATTTATTTATTTATTTATTTATTTGCTACATTTGTATACTGCCCCTCTCAGCCCGCAGGCGACTCAAGTAAGTTCACAAGGCAACTATTCAATGCCAACAACATCATAAATGATTTGTCTTCTGGGCAATGGAGATGATCTTCAGCCAACTCTATTTGTCACATTCCTCAAATGAATGACTTAAGGACAGAGTTTTAGGAAGAAGAAGAGGAAGAGGAAGAGGAAGAAGAAGAAGAAGAAGAAGAAGAAGAAGAAGAAGAAGAAGGGGAAGGGGAAGGGGACGGGGAAGGGGAAGGGGAAGGGGAAGGGGAAGGGGAAGAGGAAGAGGAAGAGGAAGAGGAAGAGGAAGAGGAAGAGGAAGAGGAAGAAAAGAAAAGGGGAAGGGAAGAAAGAGAGAGACTGGTTGGTGTTTGTGGATTAAAAGCAGGCTCTTAATGATACCTGAACATAATTACTGTTTGTTTTTGCTCTGTGCTGCCTTCTTAAATAAAGGAAAGTAGATGAAAGCTGAGGATAAACAAACTTCATGGAGACCAAGACAGCTTCAAAAGCCAAACTCTGCCCACCCTGGAGTCCAAACACACCACTTGTTTGGTTGTATCATCTTCTCACTACCACCAGCCTAAATCAAGTTATATTTTGGATGCCTTACTGGGGGAGAAGTCTTTTCATTTAAAATTGTTTTGATGTTTGTCAGTGGTAATTGGTGGCTCCCAAATCAATTGAGTGGTTAATGCATTCTAGATTTATAATCCACATTTTAAAGCAGTGGTTCCCAACCTTTTTTTTTTTGACCAGGGACCACTTGACCAGGGACCACTCTCCAACATTAGTACCAAAAGAGTTACGAATCAGGTTTTGGTCAACTTTAGATTAGGTTTGGGGTGCTGATTCAGAAAATTGCATTAGATAGACCACATCACCTCTACTTTCTGATACAGAACATATGCCATGGTCAGCAACAGGAAAAGAGTAGCAGGCAGCACAAAAGGAGTGGAAATAAAATAAATAAATAAATAAAGAGGAAGGAAGCTTGCAGACCAGATTTTCGTCCTCATGGCCCACTGGTGGTCCACGGCCCACAGGTTAAGAACCATTGCTTTAAAGGTTCTATCTAAGACATGGAACTCTATTTGGAGACCAACAACGTGAACTGCTCCTTTGAAATTTGGACAAACCACCATCACCTCTGACACTGCTACACTTCATACCTGCAACAACAACCAATGCTTATGGTACAGGAGTTGAAGGGAAGTCCACCACCATTCAATGGCCTCCTAGGTGCATTGGTTGCTCACCATACACCTCAGGGAAAATAAAGAAGACCTAAAGATATCTTCCCATGCAATATGTAAAGGGAAATTTGTATTTCAGATACTTAGGTGTCTTGCAGAAGCTAGCATGAGTTGACATCCCATTATCAAGTGCCCAGCTCATGCAGGGTACATCCCCCACAATCAAAGGAGTCAGATTGGATGGATGATTCTGAGCTTTGGAGCTCTGAATGGACCTTGGTTTCAAACTGTATTTTTCATTGTCTTTTTCCTTTACTTAAAATAGTATTTTTCCTCCTCTTGTAGAAAATTGTAGCTGAAAAGAGAAGCGAATGTCTACATCCAAACAAGGGGCCTTGATCATTGTTTACTTCCGTTTTGCATTGGCCCTGTCCTGCAGCTACAGCAGAATAACCACACTGTCCCTTTGTTGTTTATTAACCATCTTCAAGTTTACTTTGATTCAAGGTGATCTATGAATGGGGGTCCCCAACTTATGTTATCCTCAACAGCCCTGCTCAGGTCTTGTGGAGCCAGGGCAATGGTTTCTTTGATTGTATCTATCCATCTGCAATGTGGTCTTCCTCTTTTCCTGCTTCTTTCTATTTCACAAGGGTTATAGTTTTTCTATTGTCGAAGGCTTTCATGGCTGGAATCACTAGGTTCTTGTGGGTTTTTTCGGGCTATAGGGCCATGTTCTAGAGGCATTTCTCCTGACGTTTCACCTGCATCTATGGCAAGCATCCTCAGAGGTAGTGAGGTCTGTTGGAATTAGGACAATGGGTTTATATATCTGTGGAATGTCTGGGGTGGGGCAAAGAGCTCTTCTCTGCTGGAGCTAGGTGTGAATGTTTCAACTGACCACCTTCATTAGCATTTGAAGGCCTGGCTGAGCCTGGGAAAATCTTTTGTTGAGAGGTGTTAAGATGTGCCTGGTTGTTTCCTCTCTGCTGTTTTGCTGTTGTAATTTTAGAGTTTTTTTAATACTGGTAGCCAGATTTTGTTCATTTTCATGGTCTCTTCCTTTCTGTTGAAATTGTCCACATGCTTGTGGATTTCAATGACTTCTCTGTGTAGTCTGACATGGTGGTTGTTATAGTCTTTTCTAGTGAGTTATGACAAGAGCTGACCATGGTCAATGGCCTGAGTTTACTCATTGTGACTTCAAGGGGAGGGTTCAGGCCTGATTTGCTCCAGGGGTACTAGAGCAAATAAGGGATACTGTAGTAGTCAAAAGTATTCCTTATCTATTTATAAATCATTGATAATATGATTCTATGTTTATTGACTTGTAAAAAGTTTGCAAAAAACCCTAAAACACCAGTGAAACACAACGTAAAGTTATATTGACAACTCTGAAAGAGCCAGCCACTAGACTAAAACCAACCAGAATGAAACATGAAAATCTGCAGCAAACCAAATTAATTTCCACGGAGTGATCCATTAAATACTGTAAAAGAAAGTAACTGAGAGTCAATATGTAATGTCTAATTTGGCTGTAAGTTCAATGGAAAGTATTCCCCAATAAGTGTAATGGGATTGCTGTAGTTTAGATTCATTTCCTCCTGTTATTTGTCCCTTTTGACTCTCCGCTTTTCAGTTTTCCTCTTTTCCTCCTTTCATGTTGCTCCTTTGCCAAGGTTTGTGAAGTTTTCTGTGCCTTAAAAGCTGCAGTTTTCTTTCTTTTGTCACTTTAGGCAACAGGCCAAATACACACAGACTAAACAGAGGATATTAATTTCACTTTTGTGCGTGCACTCACATGCACACAGATTGCACAAAACCAGCAGTGCAAAAGGGCATGAGTCCAAAAATCACACACACACACGGTTTGTGTAAACTTTTGAATATTAAAAAAGCTTTCATGATTATTGGAAAGTGTTTTTTCAGGAAGCAAGGCATTATAAACAAGGACAATATGAGGATATCCCCATCCTTTGTATAAAACACATGACTCCTTTTTTTATAAAGGGGTGTATTTTTGTTTTCCCAACTGTAGAAATTCATTTTTGCAAACATCTATGATTCTTTATATTACAACATTATTATCATTTTATTAATTAATATCCTGTATATTCCCCAATATGAGCAATGAAGGTGGCTTGCAGAATCAGGTCAGAGTAAAAACATGCAAAAGTGCCAGTAAAAAGATTACTTTTACAGTTACTTTTAAAAAGCAATTAAACAATCAATGCCACTAACAATTTATAGTAGGTTTGTGCATTTCAGCTGAACCTCGATCCATTTCTGCTGGCCAAATATCAGTAGAACCCGAATCCATTTTGCATGCCTCCCAAAAACGGTAGGTAGCCGAACAGCCATTTTCGGTACATAGCCGAAAAATGCAGCTAGATCCGGCCCATTGGCAGCAATGGGGAAGTTACCAGGCTTTCCTTTCTGTTCCTGGGAGGTTTTCCTTTTTTCCTTCAAGGAAGCCTGGGTGTCAGCAACAGGGTTAAGAAAGCACCCTATCCTGCCCATTAAGGGGGAGAGTTCTCACAGGTTCCCCTTCTGTATCCTTCATTAAGACCTGGATTAAAAGCATCAGAGTCAACATAGCATTCTTTCTATGATCCTTTACCATCTGTCTGTAGAGGAGACTGGGTTTAATGCTTCATTAAAGCTGCTTCACTCTAGAGGAGAGGTGCTGCAGGCAGGCACATGCTTTTCCTCCCTGCAGCATATCACACAGCTCTCCAAGGCATTTTAAGGAGGCCCAGGGATGGAAAAGTGATGACCTGGAGTTATCTTCCCAGGACTACCTTTAAAAAACCTCTTTTTCTCTACTGCAGGCCTTACCTGGAGTGGGCACGCTTCAATCTCCTTTCTGCTTTGGGTTAATTGCTTCCTTAAAGCTGTTTCTACTTTCTACTCTAGAGGAGAGGTAACTAGGTGGTAGTAGTTTTGTTTTTGTTTGTTGGGATTAAAAATCATCATTATTATCTTTTAGAAGTATTTGAAGGAGAGGAAGGGAAGGAGAAAAAAAGCTGAAAGGGTCTCTCCCAAGCCCCCCACCCACTCGTCCCCAACTCCTAGTTAGTCCCATTAAATTAACAAGAATCAATAAAATAAAGGAAAATTAAAAATATTAAACTGTGATGCCAAATAATGGAGAAGGAGCCAAGATCGGCTGCCACATGCTCCCTTTTCAGATGGGAATCCGTGAGGACTGGACCCTTTGCTGGGGTTCAGCCTGATCTGTGTGAACCTGATTCTCTGATAGTATTTCCAACTGAGCAAGCTCTCCCTGACAGTGTGGAAACTGTTGTTGATGTTGAGGTCAGGGGCGAGGAAAGTGAAACTGAACAGCCGGAGGAAAATGTTTTGGAATCCAGCCGTGATAGCTCTCCACCTGGGTTTTTTAATGAGGACCGAAGAGAACAGATAGTTAGAGACAGGAATGATTCACAGTTTCTACGAAGGTCAAATAGATTACAGGGGAGACAGGCCCAGGCTTCAAAGTCAAGGGGCGTTTCACGGAATAGCTTCTTTGGTTTAAGGGGCCTCCTGCCGGGTGTCTCTTTAGATCAAGCAACGTTTGGGACTGTGGCTGTGCCTTGGCAGAATTCCTGTGTTCCATGGCCGGTAATCCCAGAGGCTTCTAGTTTTCAAGTTCCTGGTTAGCAGGAGGCTAACAGGTTCCTGGTTCTTGTATTGTGGCTTTTGGAATTTTGCTCAAGTTCAGAGATTTTCCTGACTGCTGTGTTTCTATTGTGGCTTTTTGACTTTGCATTTACCTTTCTTTTGTAACCAATTTTTCATCAATAAACAAGGATTGTTTTTCCTACAGTCCAGTGTGGTGGATTTAATCTTATGGTCTTGTTTCTTGATCTGGGATGCAACACCCTTGCCGTTACGGACACCTGAACAAACTGAAGAAGCCAGATTGGCGGAAGGAAACAGCTGAAACAGATATGCACTCAAACCTAATTTATAGTACGACACCTGTTTCTACTGGAGTTTCACAGTTTCATTTATGCATGTCCGACCAAATATGTCCTATCTGGGCACTGACAAGATCCTTCAGCATGATTCTGGTATTTTTGAGTCAGAAGTCCTTCATTTCAATAGTGTTTCATGTTATCCATAGATTTAGGCATCCACACAAAGATCATGAATGTATCCCCTGGAGATACAGAGGTTGTTACTGTAGATAATCATCAATGCAACACACCTTTAAAAGCCCATTGCAATCAATTCTAAAATCCATTGAAATAGATTTTTTTCAGATGGTAGAAGAACAGTAAGGAGGAAGCAATCCTAGCTTCTCTACAGAGGGAGTTCCGAAATCTGGGAGCAACTACTGACAAGGCCCTCTTTCTTGCATCCACAAAAATTTGCCTGTGAAGTTTCTGGGATTAAAAGAAGGGCTGCTCATCCAAAGATCTCAATGCTCAGCCAGGCTCCTTTGGACAATACAGTCCTTGAGACAATCTGGCGCAAAGTTGTCTAGGGTTTTGTCCTTCATTACGAACACTTGGTTAGTCCTTATTGATAAGGGATTGTTTGTTGCACAGAGAAACACCTGCTAGAAACTGTAAAAATTACTTTTTGAATTGATCATCCCCAGAATCCTCAAGCAATATATTCTGGAGGATGTATTGCCTACCTCGTCAGGATTCTCCATGAAGTCATTTTATTAGCAGGGATCACTGCGCTTATATTGCAAGTGATGTGCTTGTAGAACATTTTTCTATGTTAAAGCAAAGTGAGACTCTACTGATAAGAGTGGGCAACTTGTGGCCTGCCAGGTTTGATTGAATTGGGACACTATGGTTATTTCAATTGAAAACCACTTGTCTGAGTCTATGAGTTAAGCAGCTTTGCGCCTAGTAAACACAGATGTAAGACCACCAGAAAACAGTGGGGTTCTCCATGTAAGGCTAAGATCCCTGCCTGGAGTCTTACTATGTTATCATACCATGCTTTAAAGTGGGCAGACCCACATTTTTGCTTCCTGCAGAATTCTGGGAAATGTAGTTTGAGAAGGCAAGGACTCTGTAGCTGAGAATTCAAAAGAGATTATATGGCAGTGTAGAATCCTATAATCCAGTTCAAAGCAGAAAATCTGGATTCAGAAACAGGATTATATGGCAGTGTAGAATCCTATAATCCAGTTCAAAGCAGAAAATCTGGATTCAGAAACAGGATTATATGGCAGTGTAGGTCCAACAAGAAATATCACTTTTTGTTAAACTGCACATATAAATCATTTCCTATATGCAAGGATGTTTGTGCTACCACAGCACTACTGTTTGTTAATGATCACTCTTAGAGTAACTATCGCTGTTGACAGTCTGTGCATTTCAGTTCCCTTTCATTCCAAGGAATATAATCATCACTTAACTGATAAAGTTCTGTATATGAGTGGGTGTGTATATATACCTTCAAATTGTTTGTTGACTTCTAGCAACCTCAAGAATTTTATAGGTCTTTCTTAGGCAAGGGATATTCACAGTAGTTTTGCTAGTTCATTTCTCTGAAATATAGCCTACAGCAACTAGTATTCATTGGCGGTCTTCCATCCAAATGCAAACCAGGACTGACTCTGCTTAATATATGGGAAGAGACAAGATCTGGTGCCTTTAGGCCCTAAACTCTGGGTAATCCCTACATAATCAGAGATGCTGAAATTCTAATTTAAGTCAACCAATTAAATTAAAAATAAATGTAATTTAAATTTCCCTTTTCCCTCTTAATTTCTAACTTTTTATCTAATTAGTTAGTTCCTATATCTGTATATCTCTATATAATCACAGAGATAGGAAATAGGAAGGGATCAGTGCATGGATTTATTCATTCATATGTTAAACAATCTTATTCAAATTCATGTTAGAAAGGGGAGAAATATGGCTCTTAATAATGTATATTAAATCTGATGAGATTTAAGAACATAGCCTTATGTTATGTTTGAATTAGAGGTCTATAGTGTTAAATGTTAAATAATAATGTTAAATAATAATGTTAAAAGTTCTACAAAGTGTTTCCCAAACATTGGTTTTCCAGATGTTTTGGACTTTGTCTCCCAGAATTCCTGACTGTTGGCCAAGCTGGATGCGGTTTCTGGGACTTGAAGTCCAAAACAGCTAGAAGACCATAGTTTAGGAAACAATGAATGACTTTGGAAACATTTGCCCAAAATTTGATTTGAACCATGGATGTGGTTATGTTTGCTGTAAAATAAGACTTGAATGTATAGAAGACCGCCCTTCTTCCCAGGTGTTCTCACTGCTTGTTGGTAAAAACCCTTTACTATGGCACAATCCTTTACATGAGTAGGAAAGTTTGAGATTCACAGCATTGCCATATGTTGAAGTCCAAAACAGCAATCAAGACCTCACTACCTCTGAGGATGCTTGCCATAGATGCAGGTGAAACGTCAGGACAGAATGCCTCTAGACCATGGCCATATAGCCCGAAAAAACTACAACAACCCAGTGATTCCGAGCATGAAAGCCTTCGACAATACAAATCAAGACCAAAGTTTGGGAAACATGGAATGACAGTGGGAAAATTTTCCCACAATTTTATTTGAACTTGGAAGAGAAGAAACCATGGCATGAATTTTTGAAAACCCTATTTCTCATCCACCCCAACCCCCCAAAAAATCATTTATTTTGCTTTCCCCTCCCCATCTTTTATAATACTACCTCATTTCTTTCTCCCTTTCTTTAAGTTGCTGATTCCTAGAAGAAAAAGTCACAGAACAAAGAGTGTTTCCTGGGGCTGATAAGGAGCATGGATGTTGTTATGTCTGGTGTAAAATAAGACTTGAATGCACAGAAGACTGCCCTTCTTCCCAGCTGTTCTCACTGCTTGTTGGCAAAAACACTTTACCATGGCACAATCCTTTCCTTGAGTAGGAAAGTTTGAAACTCACAGCATTGCCATATGTTGAAGTCCACTTAAGGGCAAATAAAAGCAACAAATAGTACTGTGATGACAAACAAAAATAAACAGATTTCCCTCTCTCTCCATTTGTGTTTGGAGGAGTTTGACTTTTGTGATATAAACATCGCAGTTCCCCCAATCTTCAGGAACTAACCAAAAGCAACCAGTTTTGTTTTTAAAAAAACCCAAGTGAATTGTGATTTGAATAAGAACCAGCTGGTAAATATGAAAACTTTTGGATCTTCCCATTAATGATCCGGTGATTAAGTTGCTTAGCTTAGTTTAATGCAATTCAATCAATTGTAATGACTGGATTTATGCAATTATTTAATTTCTCTTATCAGCTAGTTGGCCCTCCATATCTGTCTGCATGTTTTACTTTTGTAGATTTGATTATTCAGAAAAGTGATTGATACGTTCTCTCTTGGAGTCTCTAGGTCCTCCAGTGTGAACTTGGAAAACTCTTCCTTGTTCTTTCTTCAACTTCTCAGCATGGCTATCAATTGGAAGAGTAACCCATATAGCCCTTTAACTTCCCAAATGGTCATAGTTTAATCATTTCCCTATATTGGGATGGAAATAATATAATACAAAGTGCCTTATGGATATCAGTGTGCAATGCACATCAGTGAATGACACATGTCAGTGTACACTGTATAGATCTCTCTCTGATAGCTGGTATCTTGTTTCCTTTGGAATTCTGTAAATTGGTTTGTTAAAACCTTTGCTACCTAGATAGATATATATAGTCATATAATATAACAGGTTATATAGGATTCCTGCTGGGATATACAGTCGGCCCTCCACATTTATTTTTATGGATTTGAGTATTAACAGTTTTAATTAAAATTGTCTATCTTGGCATCTCAAGTTCCTTAAGTGTGACTTTATGACCAAATGGACGTTGATCATAGAATCTCACTAGAGGACCTAGAGATGCCTAGAGGGGTATACTCTCAGGTAAAAAAAAATATTTTTAATTAACATTTTCCCATTTGTGCCCTTGACCCCAGCAAATGTAGAGACCAGACTGTATAACTTACATACTCAACTTGCTTTTCTCTTGCAGCCAGCACAGATTGTTGTGGTTAAATTGACTTGGGAATTTTATGACTGAATCTACATGAAATTGCATTATATGTGTCTACACCAACCATATAATGCAGTTCCAAATTGAATTATATGGTAGTGTAGATCCAGCCTAAGAGCTGTAGTCTTGGATCTCACTTTGAGAAAAAAGGTAGGAGCCTTCTAATCAAGGTGAAAGAAGAAAGCGCAAAAGCTGGGTTGCAGCTAAACATAAAAAAACCAAGATTATGGCAACAAGAATGATTGACAACTGGAAAATAGAGGAAGAAAATGTGGAGGCCGTGCCAGACTTTGTATTTCTAGGTGCAAAGATTACTGCAGATGCAGACTGTGGCCAGGAAATCAGAAGACGCTTACTTCTTGGGAGGAGAGCAATGTTCAATCTCGATAAAATAGTAAAGAGTAGAGACATCACACTGGCAACAAAGATCCACATAGTCAAAGCCATGGTATTCCCTGTAGTAACCTACGGATGTGAGGGCTGGACCCTAGGGAAGGCTGAGCGAAGGAAGATAGATGCTTTTGAGTTGTGGTGTTGGAGGAAAGTTCTGAGAGTGCCTTGGACTGCGAGAAGATCCAGCCAGTCCATCCTCCAGGAAATAAAGCCCGACTGCTCATTGGAGGGAAGGATACTAGAGACAAAGTTGAAGTACTTTGGCCACATCATGAGGAGACAGCAAAGCCTAGAGAAGACAATTATGCTGGAAAAAGTGGAAGGTAAAAGGAAGAGGGGCTGACCAAGGGCAAGATGGATGGATGGCATCCTTGAAGTGACTGGACTGACCTTGAAGGAGCTGGGGGTGGTGACGGCTGACAGGGAGCTCTGGCGTGGGCTGGTCCATGAGGTCACAAAGAGTCAGAGATGACTGAACGAATGAACAACAACATAAATTATCCAATAAATAAAAATAAATAGTCCTCAAAAGCAACTTTTTGGAACTCTGAATCTCAATAACCTCTGGAGAGTGCTAGAACAAGAAACTTTAGCATCCAATCAACTAGAAATCACAGTGACACTAAAAGAAGAAAGCCATGCAGAAAGCACATGGAAGCCAAGCACAGTTTTACAACTGGAACAATATTCCGAGAAGTGAATCCACCAAGGGATAGGTCAACCCAGACTGTGAGGTGAGAAAACGGGGGCAAGGGGAAGGGAACAAAAGAGGAATAATGAGCATGTTCCATCAGTATTAAAGTTCTCGGAATTTTAATACAATGTAATTTGACTGGCTGCACTGCGGTTGAGGTGGGTTTTGGCATCAGAAAGAATGGAAGGGAAGGTAGCCAGCAGAAACCCTCGAGAGTGTTCCAGTAGTATTTAGAAATACTGGTTCTTAAAGATACAAATGAGCAAAGTGAGAGCATTTCCACCCCCCATAAGCATCCTCCCCCTGTGAAATTTTCTTTCCATCTCCCAAGTTGTTGAATCACAGGCAGTGAAACATTGAAAATCGTTCACTACTCAAACTCTTCTAATTGCTGTGTTTGCATTCCCTTGGAGTCCTATTACACTACTCTGTTACAGCACTATTGTTCCAATTTTACTGTCACTGCAATGTCACATGGAATCCTGGGATTTGCAGTTTAGGGAATGGCACTTAGATTTCTCAGTCAAAGAGCCACTGGGTCTCACTAAGCTACAAATCCCAGACATCTACAGAATGTTGGCATGGCAGTTAGAATGCAATAATAGTATTATAGCAGTGTTGTGTGAGAACAGCTGCATCATTTTCTGCTGAGACTTGAACTCCTAACGGTGGTATGTACCATATATACCCATGCATAATCTCAGGGCAAGTTTTGAGGCCAAAATTATGGATTGTGTTATGTTCTCTGGATAAGTTGGGAAAGCACCAGTGCCAGATCAGGGGAGTCTAGCCCAACTGCCATAATTTCCCTCCGTAGTCATTCAAAAAGTCCAGAAGCAACACCACAGCAGAGAGAATAGAGAGAGTTGGTGCTTCTTCTAGGTTCTCCTGCTTTTGGCCACTGAACTCAGATAAGGGAAAAGTTCTTTTTTTTTTTTTTTTGGATACGTGTTAATATACAACACTTACATTGACCTGTGGATAAGTCAACTCAGATGTTTGGGTTGATTTTTTGACTAAAATGTTTAACTTATACTTGAGTAGATAAGGTAACAACAAAATAACAAATATGGCCACCAGTCAGGAATGGCAGTTCTGTTCTGCTTTGTGTATTCTGCATTCAAGAAGGACTGGTCTGAAAGAGCTCTAAAGGTACATCTGCACCAACCACTCAATGCACAATGGACATGGCAGAGGAGGAAGTGATATGAATGATGAGCAGACCACACACCAAGCTCAGGAACAATGCTGAGATTTGAGCAGTGCTTATACTCTCTAAACAGGTTGGTGCTGACCTGGTTCCAGTATTCATAGTATCTCTGGTTTCACCACCATAGAGGATTTGGGCTTTTCCCCCCAACTAGCCCCCCTCCCCCAAATGCACATACATGGAATCAATTTCACCATGCAATGTGGTTTACACCAATGTGTGTTGATGCAGATTCCAATCCCTATTTTGGAGGATCCTTGATTTTGCTTTTCCTGGTTTAAGTCCCCTAATTTACATTCTGGGCCCATTTGCGCTGTCATTTAAACACCGCATTGTAGAACTGCCTTCAATCCACATTAAGTGGTCATTGTTTCAATGTGCCCAAGGATTCTACTTTCTACTCTATAGCTACAAAATGAATGCTAGGGTTCTCAGGAAGCTAACTTCTGATCCCAGTACCTCCCTTGGTGAGTTTCCCCCCTGCTCTTGCACAGAATTGTAGAATAATACAGCCACTTTGCCAGTAATGAATAACGTCCCTCACTGCTTCCACAGCTGTGTTAATATAGATGTGTATTTTTCAGGTTGACTTCCAGGCAGATGAGCCCCAGTGCCTCTTATTTTAGAAATCCTGGCACTGAATCAAAGTATAAAAGGCAAAGTTCATCCCTAGCCACCTGGGTCGGTGAGCTGATGTGGCTGAATTACATGACTTTCTGTACCACACTCTTCTTTTTCTATGGGAACAATGGAGGAGGCACAACGCTTGGCTGTGACTGTTGCTGTTATCTCTATTAAGAATCATGGCTGTTCACTCAAATCATAGAATCATAGAATCATAGAGTTGGAAGAGACCTCATGGGTCATCCAGTCCAACCCCCTGCCAAGAAGCAGGAAAATCACATTCAAAATACCCCTGACAGATGGCCAACCAGCCTATGCTCAAAAACCTCCACACTCCTTTGGAGGCTTTGGGATTAATCGTCACCAGAGTCGTCCCTGTCAGTGGACAGCTTAGGGTGGCTTCTTTAGGCAGCTGACTTTGGGAATGGTGAATTCAGTTAAGATTTGTAGATAGGATCATCTGGGAATTGAAACCTTGTCGTGACAATTTAGTTACAGCTAGAGATTGAAGTTAGAGTCTCAAGACCTCGATTGTGTTATACTGAAATGAACATTTCATTTACTTTACTTTACTTTATTTACCTTCTAAGAAGTTCTGCCTGCTCTAAGGAAGAACCAGAATAGGTTTAAAAAGTCATATTATAGAAATCTATTGCAAAACTGAGAAACACCTCTATGCATCTTGCTTTGCAGCTAAACTTGCTGCAACATTATTTAAATAAGACTAAAGTACAGCGGTTCCTCCACATTTGGAGTTTTGACTTTTGTGGACTTGATTATTCATGGATTTAATTATAAAATATTCTCTCTAGGGATTTAAAGATCCTCCATTTGGACTCTATGATCACCTTCTTCCAGAAATGCTGGAGGACCTAGATATATATATTAGAGAGAACACTTCTTTAGGAATCTCTAGTTCCTTCTATTTGATTTTGAGGTCATTTTCCAGTGGACATTAACCAGAGAGTTATGCTACAAGACCTTGAAATTAGTAGAGATATATTCTCTCAGGTAAAATAATAGCATAGTCTTTCACTTTTATCGGGATCCTGTGCCTTGAAATCCAGCAATTATAGAAAGCAAAGTGTTTTGGCATAAGGTATGCACCATTTCTAGTTTGACATAGTAGACATTACTTCACTTGGTTTTCCCTACATCAGTTGTTCCCAGCCTTTTTTGACCAGAGATCACTTGACCAAGGACCACTTGACCAGGGACCACTTTGACCAGGGACCACTCTCCAACATGAGTACCAAAAGGGTTATGAATCAGTTTTGGGTCAGTTTTAGATTCGATTTGGTTTCTTGGGGTGTTAATGCAGAAAATTGCATTGGATAGACCACATCAACTCTAGTTTCTGATACAGAACATATGCCATCCAGTAGTCACCATCTGCTCGCCCACGGAAAATCATATTTAATAAGCCTCGGCATTATAAGAGGGTTTTGCGAGACCAGTCACTCTCATTGCAATGGTGTAGTAATGGTGAGGCCACAGACCACATTTTAGTTCTTGCAAACCACTGGTAGTCCATGGACCACAGGTTGGGAACCACTGCCCTACATGGAAGAACATTGCTATTTTTTGTGTGCTATCAGACTCCCACCATAATTGGAATATCAGAGGTTTAACATAAAATAAATATTATAGAATCAAATGAAAATAAATTATAGATTAAATAGATGGAATTTCATCTTCAGATTGTAGTGGAAGGCCTCAGGATATATTTCTGGAATAGAAGAGAAGGTTCAGAATATAAAACCCCAGTAACAAAAAGCAGTTTTAAAATAAACATATCCACTCGAGACATCTAGAGTATAATGCTGTATTAGAGGTTGACCATTTCTGGTCTGAAATACTCCAGACCAACAGTATTCTGTATTTCAGATTTTTAGAAATGTTTTGGAATATGTGCATATACATAATGAGATATCTTGGATGTGGGACTCAACCCTAAACACAAAATATATTTATGTTTTATATATACCTTACACACATTGTATGAACATAACTTTTGGTGTATATTCAACGATCAGAAAGCTATCTTAACCAGTCATGTAGACAATTTTGGAGTATTTCAAATTTCAGAATGTTCAGATAAGGCAGTGGTTCTCAACCTGTTGGTCTCCAGATGTTTTGGCCTTCAACTCCCAGAAATCCTAACAGCAGGTAAACTGGCTGGGATTTCTGGGAGTTGTAGGCCAAAAAACCTTGGGACCCACAGATTAAGAACCAGTGAGATAAGAGATGCTCAACCTGCATCAATATTTTGAATTGTGCTCAGAAAACCCTTATTTTCAGTACAGCTTTGTCCTCTGCAGCCAAAAGGGATGGAAGTTGTGTAGCCATCCAGATATTGTTGAACTGAAACTCCAGGACAGCATAGCTAATTATGAGAGAAACTGAGAATCCTAATCCAACAATATCTGGAGGACTAGAAAATTTCTACCCCTGCTGTTGCTAGAAAATTGATGGGTTATAGACTGCTTTGGGGATCGTATATCTGAGAAATGGAGAAAAAATATCATTCATCTGCCTTTCATGATCTGCCTCCAGATGTTATGGGACTTCAACCTTCATCATCCCCAGCCAGCATGGAGCTAATGAGAGTTGTTGTCAAAGACACCAGGGAAGATAAGGCTCCATGTTGGAGGAAAGCTTTTCATAAGAAATAGAAGTATACATTTCACATTCTGCAATATATCTGTTAGGCAAGTTGATGCTACAAATCCCAGATAAAGTGGCATGCCTTTAAGGTTAGGGGAATTAAGTTTTTACAAAATTCATAATTATCCTGTTATTGTATTGGATTTCAAATCCGGATTGCATCTTGGAGTAAATGCAGGTTATGTTTATTCAAATGCCATTTTGTTTCCATGGGAATCGGATGTCTGGACAACATCAGCACTAGGGCTGCAGCCACATCTGGCTGATGTACATTAAAGCAAATGACAACAACGGAACAATAAGTTTCAACTGACTTTTCAGTACATTAAGGCAGAGGAATGGATGGATGTATGGGTCTAAATACCCTAACAGCACCAGATCCTGTCTGGTCTTGGAAGTTAAGCAGGTTCAGCTCTAGTTAGCACTTAGCACTTACCAACAAATACCATGTATTGTAGGCTGTCTTTCACAGGCAGGAACTGGTAAAACTACTACTGAATATTCCTTGCCTAAGAAAACATGAAATGTATGGAGTCATTGTATGTCAACAGGTAACTTGAAGGCATACACCCACATGGGTGGCCCTCAAGAATATGTTCAACTGCAGCTTCAATCTGTCCTGGACAGTATTGCTAATGACAAGAGATGATGGAAATTACAGTCCAACAATATTTGAAGGTCAACACATTCTCCATCTATGCACTATGTGTGATTGCATTAGACTCAGGGCAAGTGTACACTGCCGTGATGTGTCCAGAGCATTTGTGTTCTGGATTGGTCCCAGATGCATCCAGATGAACCAGTTGTAACATTGCATTGGCACTCAAACAGTCCAGTCTGGCTGAGACTGCATGAGCCTGGCTGGAAACATGATCTCACCTTCCTTCTTGCTGGTCATGACACAATAAGAGGTGCCATGGCCAAGAGCTTGGACAGAGATCCATGGCTGGGTGAAACAATGATGACAAATTGGGAAGAACCATTTCTTTCCCCTGTGCTATTCAGCATAAGGAAAGGGCGAAGGCATAGCATCCATGTTGATAATCCATCTGTTCAATCTGCTGCCCAGTCCTGGGATACTGCAGAGTTTCAAGTGAGCGCCGATTATCCCCTAACTGTCCCAAAAGTGGGGCAAAACTGGAGCAAAAAATCCACAATAATCACCAGAAGTCAGCAAATGTTATGACAGCCAGTAATGGATCTGTGTCAATTAACTTTTTCTTACTGATATAGACACACCTATAATAGAGTATGGTAGGCCCACTGAACTCAAGTGGAAGGTACAGTACTCTTGACTAATTTAAATTCCATTGTTTTGGATTTATTTATCATATCAGAAGCAAACCAAGGGTACAGTTGTAATGTATTTTTAAAAACACAAAGTTTAAAAACTTGGCATTGTATTAAATGTCCTTTGATCAGTAGCTGGCCACTTGGAGTGCCTCTGGTGTTGCTATAAGGAGGTCCTCCATTGTGCCCCTGCAGGCTGCATTGTAGTAGGTGGTCTGTGGTTTGCTCTTCTCTGCACTCGCATGTTGTGGGCTCCACTTTATGTCCCCATTTCTTAAGATTGGCTCTGCATCTCGTGGTGCCAGAGCATAGTCTGCCCAGTGCCTTCCAAGTCACCCAGTCTTCTGTGTGCCCAGAAGGAAGTGTCTCATTCAGTTTCAGCCATGGCTTGAGGTTCTGGGTTTTTTCTGTAAGCAACATTACTCCTGGGAGGGCTCAATAACAATTATTGTGTCAATATTTCTATGTCCTTGAGGATCTAGTACACTGGTGAATTATACTGCCTGAGGAGGCTCAGCTACATAAGAGCTTTCGTGCTCTAATTCTGCCATTTCAGGGGTTGTTTAGAAAGTCCTACTTTCTCCACTGTTTAGTAGTCCATGACCAGTTCTGCCCACAGCAAGGAGAATGATGGAAGAACACTGTTGGAGTGTGCAAGCCTGAAAAGCAGAAACCATACACATTCATAGGCCATAAGTCTCACCTAACTCATCTCTTTCCTACCTTGTTGACTTGTTGTGGGACCCCAAAACCTCCCTCCATTCCTCAATGGAAAGGCTGGGTGTAGTTCCCTCAATGGACTCTCTTGTTTCAATTGCCGATCTCCATACTCCCTGCAAACAGCAATCTCTCTAACATTGTCAGGCAACCTGCCAAAGATCTGTCCCTGCAACAAAGTGAGAGTCATCACCGGGTGGGTTAACAACTTGCAGGCGCAACTCACTGACTGGGACATGTTCCTGACAGCAACAAGGAAGCTCACATTATCCATCCCTCAGACCCATGAAAAAAGCTTAAATCAAGGAGGCCACAGAGCCGGGTTACTGATCAAAGCAAACTCCTTCCAGACAAAAACAGCAACAAGGCTCAATTATTTCCTAGTAAAGGCTTAATGGGCTGCAATTGAAGAGAAGCATTTTTATGAATTAAGGGCTTGAGTTATGGTGATCCATGAGGTGCCAATCAAAGAGCCCTTCCTTCCGCACAGGTGATGAGGCTTCCCTGCTACGGTGCAGCTGAAACCACATGAAAAATAACCTCAGTGCTAGTTAGCAACTGGACGGATGCCAAGGCAGTCATATTCCATATTAGTGCAACACACGTGAAAGTGCCAGGTCCCTTGAGGCCTCATTATTAGAACTTATTACCACTCCTCTCTTGCTAACATGAGTTCATCTATGGGTACCAAAGTTCAGTAACTTTCAGCCTTGTGTCCTCCCAGTCTTCTCAAGTTCACCCTACAAAACCTGGATATCTGAAAATTGACATGCATATATTTAATTAGAAACATAGAGTTGGAAGGGGCCCTGTGGATCCTCAAGTCTAATCCACTGCTAATTGCAAGATCTCCTGTCTGAACATCCTCAGCAGGGCAATTGCAACTGGTGTCATTACCAAACAGCTCAAGAAATTCCTGTTACTGTTCATTCACAAGAGTGCTGGTACTTCACCAAACTAACTTCAGCTCCTAAAATTCCATAGCAGTGAGCCATGGCAGTTAAAGTGAAATCAAACTGCACTAATTCTACAGTGTAGATGTACCCAGAGTTACCAAAGTACAAACTGTGTTGTCGAAGACTTTCATGGTCAAAATCACTGGGTTGTTGTGAGTTTTCCAGGCTGTATGGCCATGTTCCAGAAGCATTCTTTCCTGAAATTTCACCCACATCTATGGTAGGCATCCTCAGAGATTTTAACGTCTGTTGGAAACTAGACAAGTAAGGTTTATATATTTGTGGAATGTCCAGGGAGGAAGAAAGAACTCTTGTCTGCTTGAGGCAAGTGTGAATGTTTCAATTGGCCACCTTGATTAAATAAAGAACAACACTCAAAAATGGGAAATCCAGACAAGAATCAATCAGGGCCAGCTGACACCTCCTAACAAAGGATTCCCAGGCAGCAACCAGCCAGGCTTTGCAACATTCACACTTGCTTCAAACAGACAAGAATTCTTTCTCCTACCTTGGATATTCCACAGATATATGAACCTCACTTGCCTAGTTTCCAACAGACCTCACAACCTCTGAGGATGCCTGCCATAGATGTGGATGAACGTCAGGAGAAAATGCTTCTAGGATATGGTCCTACAGCCCAGAAAACTCACAACTAAGTACAAACTCCTTTTTGCTTTGAACTGAGTTTTCACTAATAGAAGCAATTTGAAGATAGACTTGGAAAGTGGGAGGAAGACAGAGAAATGCAAATATTTCAAAAGTGGTTGAAGAAGTGAAAAAACAAAGGATTAATTAAATCTTTCCCTGCCAAATGAGGACAGTTTCAGAATATGGTAATCCTTGGGTCTCTTAATGTGAAGCCATCGGAAAATTCTGACCATTTTCTCCAACTATAACAGCTGTGCAACTTTGCTTGAAGATGCCAGTGTGTCAAAGGAAGTGTTATTTCAACCCAAGTGAATTTGGGTACTGTTACTAATTTCTATTAAATTGTGAGTGTGTGTTTTGGTAATCTTTTTTTATTAAAAAGCAAAAAGAAAGAGAAGGAGTTTGGGAGTATCATTAAAGGGAATAATTCATCAAGGCCATGTCTGTGTTTCTTGGCACTGTGCGATATAAGGCAGCTGGCCTGTAATGGCATTTTAATGGTGTCATAATACAGCGCTTCTTTTAGGTGTGTCAAGTAGTAATACTTCATCACACTCATGGTTTTTTGGCAGGCACAGCACTAGTAGGGCCTATAGGGGCTTTCTATAAGCAACCAGATCCAAGTATCCTTTCAAAGTCTACATTACCAAAGTTTCCCACGGGCCACAAAGAAGAAAAGCAAAGAGGCCATATATTTACTTGGATTTCGCTCTCCCCTTTCCTCAATTTTGATTTTAATCTGATGCATCACAGGGAATTTATTCCAAGAAGTAATTTATCTTCCAAGCCCATTGGGATTTTTTAAGTTATCCTCTCTTCAAGTAGCCCAGGGTGTCACACATGGTCCTGCATCCATGGGAGGTAGGTATGGAGGAAAATGTGATTGATTTCCAAGGCACTCGGGACTTTATCGCATGGAAATGACAAATTGGCATAGAAGCAGGATACCATGTGAAAGACATTGCCAGTTTGGCACCTCCATGTATCAAAGCCCTTGCTATTGAGAGCAAAACTGTCAACAGCTTAGATAGGTTGTGGCATAGTGGACAACCATGACCCCCACAACTTTTTGTTCCATCATACTTTTATTTATGCCAATTGACGTGCACAGCAAAACGTGTAAATGCATATGAAAAAAAAATCAGTCAGAAGACTTTCTGCACAAAATCCTTTATCTTAAAAGTATTATCCTGGCTTTGTATGTTTTTCCTCATTTTTGCCATCCTGACTACCCTCAGATGGCACTTGGTGACACATGTCTGAATTTTCTTTTATGAAGTAATGGAAGTTATGTGCAACTTACCCAAAGTATTTATTTATCATGTCAGAAGAAAACTGATAATACAGTTATAATGTATGAAAAACTACAAACAAAGTTAAAAAAAACATTGGCAATTTCCTTTGACCACTGGTGTCACTATAAGAAGATCCTCCATTGCTCATGTGGCAGGGTTCAACTTGGGTTACCCAAGGTGACCCAAGTGGATTTTCACGGCTGAGTGGGATGGAATCCTGATCATCTAGCATTCTAGACTAAAATCTGAATCCCTTCACTACACTACTGTTCTCACTCCCCTGCTCTTTCTGTCCTATGCAGTGTGATCCTGTATCAGTAAGAGTTGAACCTGTGGTTTCATTTATCCACATCTAAAAAAATACATCACCTCTAGACACTTTCTAGGTCATTCAACATGACTCTATAGTATTCCTTGGCCTTTATTTCAGTAGGGTCTGCTACTATCTATGGCAGTGGTTCTCAACCTGGGGTCCCCAGATGTTTTGGCCCTACAACTCCCAGAAATCCCAGCCAGTTTACCAGCTGTTAGGATTTCTGGGAGTTGTAGGCCAAAAACTTCTGGGGACCCCAGGTTGAGAACCACTGATCTATGGTTTTGTATATCTATGCAGAGTTTGGGAACATATCCCCTATGGATACTAGTGTTGTCTAGTATTATCCTATAGTACCCCTGCTTTAGGAAGTCACAGTGGCGCAATGGGTTAAACTCTTGTGCCGGCTGAACTGCTGACCTGAAGACCTGAAGGTTGGTGGTTCAAATCCATGAGATGGGTGAGCTCTCATCTGTCAGCCCCAGCTTCCCATGCGGGGACCTGAGAGAAGCTTTCCACAGGATGGTAATATCTGGGTGTCCCCTGGGCAATGTCTCTGTAGACCAGTTCTCTCACACCAGAAGTGACTTGCAGTATATTCTCAATTTGCTTCTGGCACAATTTAAAAAAAAACCCTGCTTTCTCCTTCTGCCTTAAATTGAGACTTGTTGTACCCAGCTTTGCAACATTCAGACTCATCAGACGGCTGCCAGAGGTGCTCCACTTTGTGGAGAATGTGGGAAACCTGGCACCCTATGCCCCACATTGCCTGGCTCCATCTGAGGGTGATCAGATGGGGGAAGTGTAAGTATGCGTGGTGTGCACACCTTCCGCCATGCATTGCAATGGCAACACGGTAGCCTTCCCGTGTTGCCCTGGCAGTGACATGCACCGGCTCCACCTTGCTTCACCCACAATCTTCACCCTACTGTCTCCGGAGTTTGTTTTGCTTTTCCAAGTGGTCCCTTTCAGTCCTTGGCTTCCTTGCCCTTCTTCTTGTTGGGTTTGGGGTTTTTAAAAAATCATATTACTCTGCCCCAGTGGACAGCTTTTTCGTAGTCTGTGTTACATTACCCACAAACTTATGTAGGGACATTTTGTCAGAATAGCGTTTGGCCTCCTTTCGGATGTTTCAGAGTAGAAGGGAGAGGAGGGGGCTGGTGGAGAAAAAGAAAAGAACAGTTAAATTGAAAACACATTTCAGTCGAAATGAGACACTAGGCTATCTGCTTGGTTTTGCACAAGGCTGGAAGGAAGCTTATATTAGTGGAACTGTTTCAGGGCAGGCATTAATTTCTCTGTCAGTTTTCCTGGAAACTAACCTGTAGTGACCCTCTGGTTTCATATTCTATCCTTTCTTAACAGACCCTTTCTTCCTTTTCCCTTTTCAGTACCAAGTGGCAGGATGTAAACCACTTCCTCTGCTTTTCTTTCTTTCTTTCTTTCTTTCTTTCTTTCTTTCTTTTGGTAAAGCTTATGTTCTGTTATGGTTATAGTAGAAACAGTTTTAGAGCTCCCATACTAATCTGAGATATGAGAGGGGAAGTAGGTTTATCTTAGGTTGTTGTAGGTTTTCCGGGCTATATGGCCATGTTCTAGAGGCATTTTCTCCTGACGTTTTGCCTGCATCTATGGCAAGCATCCTCAGAGGTAGTAAGGTTTAACTTATGCTGAAATTCTGTATATTAACATCCCCATAAATGTTGGATAACAATTCCCATCAGCCCCTATTCAGTGTTACTACAAGGATGCACAACATGAATTTTCTCTCAATCAGCTTCTTTCAACCATCAAATTTCTAGCATAGAAGAGGGCCCATCTACACTGACCATTTAACACAGTTTCAAGAAAATGTGCAGATTATATAGGAAATCCTGGAACCAACTTGATCTCCAGATGATTACACAAACTACAGATTACTGATATGCACTAGAGGCTTTCTTTCCTTTGGCTTTGTGGGAGTTTGTTGTCTGCAGTTTGAAGCTAGCTTTCAGCTCCACTAAATGTAGAGAATCCCCCGGTGGCACAGTAGGTTAAATCGCGAATCAAAAGGTCGCAGGTTCGAATCCGGGGAGCGGCGTGAGCTCCCGCTCTTAGGCCCAGCTTCTGCCAACCTAGCAGTTCGAAAACATGCAAATGTGAGTAGATCAATAGAAGGTACTGGTGCTCCATGCAGTCATGCAGTCATGCCGGCCACATGACCTTGGAGGTGTCTACGGACAACTCCGGCTCTTTGGTTTAGAAATGGAGATGAGTGCCAATCCCCAGAGTTGGACACAACTGGACTTAATGTCAGGGGAAAACCTTTACCTTTACCTTTTATATGGGCCCAAGTGGTACTGAAAATAATCCATACCTGGACTTCTTATATTTGCAGTTTTGGCATACCCTTGGCCACTTTTACTTTGGATGCCTAAGCCATATTTCTAGTTGCTCAGCTGAATTTACAAGTTACTGCAACACAAAAAAAAATCAGAAACTGAGAATTTCATGTTGGGAGGGGGAGGGTATTATCAGGTGGGCAATGGAGGAGAAAGGGAATCTTGTTGGTGTCTTTTGCCTTCATGCATGGATTTGTGTCTGCAGGATTTAGAATAGGGTGTTTCTGTTATATTACAATGTAGCATAGTGGCAAAAGTGACCCGATGCAATGGCACAATGGGGCTGATGCGCATCAGAATGTGCATCACATTGGTTCCCATGTGCATCATTCTCAAGACACGTTGAACCCTCTTGCAAGTGTCTTTCTATGCATCTCCACAATTCAGTAAAAGGGTTTCTAAGCAGGACATTGGACTGGATGGCCCACGAAGCCTCTTCCAACTCTATGATTCTATTATTCTTAGCACTTCTGCTACTAAACTAGATACATTGGACCCTTGGTATCTACTGGAATTTGGTTCCAGGACCCCCATGAATATGAGAATCCATGGATGACTGCCCCATTTATACAATGGTGTTCCTTATATAAAATGGCAAAATCAACATTTCTTTTTGGAATTAAAAATAGAATCATAGAATCATAGAATCAAAGAGTTGGAAGAGACCTCATGAGCCATCCAGTCCAACCCCCTGCCAAGAAGCAGGAATATTGCATTCAAATCGCCCCTGACAGATGGCCATCCAGCCTCTGTTTAAAAGCTTCCAAAGAAGGAGCCTCCACCACACTCCGGGGCAGAGAGTTCCACTGCTAAACGGCTCTCACAGTCAGGAAGGTCTTCCTCGTGTTCAGATGGAATCTTCTCTCTTGTAGTTTGAAGCCATTGTTCCGCGTCCTAGTCTCCAGGGAAGCAGAAAACAAGCTTGCTCCTTCCTCCCTGTGGCTTCCTCTCACATATTTATACATGGCTATCATATCTCCTCTCAAATATTTTGAAACCACGGATTCTGGAATCCTTAGATGTAGAATCCATGGACATGGAGAGTCAACCCTATACATAAAGTTACATAGCATTAATAGGCTATATAGGATTCTGGCAATCAATATTAGATCCTTAAGGGGCAATTGAGGAAAGAAATAAATTAAATAGCACCAGTATTTGCATCTGTTCGTTAAGGCACCTTACAGGAAGTTCTCCGAACTTACCTAACGCTTTAGCTCCTGACCTTCAAGAAAATATCAATTCCACCCCTCATGCATCGGATCCAGAGAGCTGCCTATATGCGCTTGTTGATCCATCTGCAATATATTATGTCCTCATTTATTACTAAGTGTGGTTTTCAAAGGGGATTCATTAGAGCGCCTCAGCCCATTGCACAACAGAGGGACTGTTTTTCTTCCCACCGCTCTCGTCTTCCCTTCTCTTTCTCAAGTTTCTCCACTCTGAGCAGGGATATTAAATGCTAGTGGGACAATCCTTTTTGATCCAACCTCCGTTTAATCTGTTCTGGACTATTAGGCTAGGTAGTGGACAGTACCTGACCTGTATGTACGTGCATGGGTTTGTGAGAGAGATCTAAATCATGAAAACGGAATCATTCCCTTTTCTAACCCATCTGTTAGTTCATGAGTTGTCGGAACTAATTAAGTGTGTAGAAGTTCTGGCTGCCCCCTAAAAGATATGTGGGAATAATTATATTCCTCTGTAAGGGATATTTTTAATCATATATGAAAAAGTATATTTTTGAAAAAAACTACATCTCCCTTTCAAGTGTATGCAGATTTCTTCTCTGGGGATCTTTTAAAAAGAACTGGTTTGCTTTCAGAATGCTATAATTGTACATTTATGCATGCTAGGAGGTTGGGTTAAATACCTTTTGCACACACCTTCCAACTGTCACGTTTCAGTCGGGAGACACCTGGGTTGTTGTAGGTTTTTCGGGCTGTATGGCCATGTTCTAGAAGCATGCTCTCCTGACATTTCACCCACATCTATGGCAGGCATCCTCAGAGGTTGTGAGGTCTAGTTTCCAAGAGAACATGGCCATGCAGCCCAAAAAACCTACAACACCCTAGTGATTCTGGCCATGAAAGCCTTCAATAATACAGGGAGACACCATTTGAGCTGCTTTTAAAGTGTTCCTCCTTTGTACTCAGGGACACGACTTGGCTACCATTATACTAAAATGAAGTTACCACAAACATTTTTGTGTGTGTTGTCAAAGGCTTTCATGGCCAGAATCACTGGGTTGCTGTGAGTTTTCTGGGCTGTATGGCCATGTTCCGGAAGCATTTTCTCCTGATGTTTCACTTGCATCTATGGTAGGCATCCTGCCATAGGTCTCGCAACCTCTGAGGATGCCTGCCATAGATGTGGGTGAAACATCAGGAACAAATGCTTCTAGAACATGGCCATACAATCCAGAAAACTCACAGCAACCCATTAATTTTATTTTTTTTAGGAAAAAGTCTAAAAGATCCATTCAGATCCGGTACTCAAAGCAAAATACATTCCTAAGGTTGAAATTTGTTACATCTTCAGCCTTCAAGCTGATTGTTGGATCTTGGGGTTCTACCAAAAATACAAGGAAGTCCTGGAGGTTACAGATCATGCCACCATTGATTTACATACTACTTGACATTAGAGCACAAAATATTGTTTCGGGGACAACTACTTCCAGAACTGCCTGACCACAAACAAACTTTCCTAAACTCTGGATCTGGCCTTGCTTGGATTTAATTATTTTTATTTTTATTTACTGAATGTATTATATCCTGTTTTTTAGCTCATGTCTTCTCCTATGTTTTTTTCTCCACAAACCAACTCAGCAAAATGTCTCATGGGATCTTACCTTCACTTCCAAGAGCCTGATAAAATAATGGCAACATGCATTAAACCACACAACTGAGGCAGCCAAGCTCGGAAACCTTACCCCCCCTGTGGTATCCCTTCTCCAATTGTTTCTGGAAGCCTTAGATTGCTAATTCACTTTCAAATGAAGACATTTCCTTTCCCAAAAGGGGTAGGCATTTTGTTCATATCAATGAGCTTGATCTAAAGCAAACACACTTATAATAAACCAGACAGCCTTGGGTTTTTGATATCATTAGCCTTTAACCTCTCAGGGACTTCTTCAGAAGAGAACCCTGATTTATTACCAGATGTTAAAAAAACATTTGCCATCAAACCCTCACATGATGGAGCTCATCGCCAACAAGCTTCACTTTTCAATGTGTACTGACAGACACTCTCTTCAGGGAAACAGTGTTGGTTTGCTGAACCCAGTGGGGACTGTATGGAGAGGGAATAAAAATATTTCGGAGTAGCCATGTGTCCATGTGTCAAAATACAGCAAAATACCAAATGCACAAGCAGTGGTACTTGAGAGGACAGGGACTCCAAAGCATAAAATACATTATGCAGACTTTTGAAGCTCCACTGTCTCCCCAAACTAGGTTCATCAATTTGGATATTGCTTTTAAGGTTTAAACCAAAATCCAAAAACATATTGATCACACCATGGAGGTGGGAGCCATCAAATATCCCTCTAAATGCCTTTGTTACTGGGAGAATGCACCTTATCTGTAGTTACTTTCAGACTCTTTCTATGTGCACAGAAATTTGACACTCTAGAGAAGAGAATGACAGCACCATATCCTTTTCATATCCTGGAAGCCTTTAGGCATATGAAGGACTGTGGAGTATTATAAACAAACAGTGACCTAAACCTGTTCAGGGACACTACTTGTGCATTTTGGTGACTCGCATTACTTTTCACCAAGGCTTCACAGACATAAAGAATATAGTGACACCCTCATCTCATCATTTCCATACAAGTTTTGGGTCAAAGAAAGACTCTGATCTAGACCAACTGTCCCTTTTGCATTGTCAAAGGTTTTTATGGCCGGAATCACTGGGTTGTTGTGAGTTTTCTTGGGCTATATAGCCATTTACCAGTAGCGTTCTCTCCAGATGTTTTACCTGCATCTGTGGCTGGCATCTTCAGAGATTCTGTTGCTAGTGAGGCAAGTGGGGTGTATATCTGTGGAATATTACAGGGACAGAAAGTAAGGTGAAATCTTCTGAATAGGGGCACAGACAGCAAAACAAACACCATAGAGGTGTTAACCCTTCCCTATGTAATAATAATAATAATAATAATAATAATAATAATAATAATGCGTGTGACAAAGAACTGGTGGGGTCATAAGCCTGAAAAAGTTACAGAAAATGAACATGTCAAACTGCTCTGGGACTTCCGAGTTTTGGAGCACAATACTCCTGACCTCACAATACCAAGAAATATACTAGAGTGGATCAATAAACAGACCATCTGTAAGCACTTAAAAATAATCATGTATTTCTCAAAACCAAGTTATGCCAGATTAATATTATCTCTTTTTTTGGTAGAGTTAGAAGCTTGGTAGATTAAGGGGATGCTGTTGATATAGCATATCTTGATTTCAGTAAGGCCTTTGGTAAGGTTCCCCATCACATTCCCACAAGTAATAAAATGTGGACTAGACAATATTACTGTTAGGTGGATTGGGAATTGGTTGACTGGCAAACCCAAATGGTGCTGACCAATAGTTCTTGCTCATCCTGAAGAATAGTGAACACTGGGGTGTCACAAGGATCTCTCATGGGCCTAGTGCTATTCAACATTTTTATTAATGACTTAGATGGCAGCATAGAAGGCACTCTTATCAAATCTACAGATGACACCAAATTCAGAGGGATGCCTAATGCCCCAGAGAGCAGGATCAAATTACCTTAACAGATTAGAAAGCTAGGCAAAAACTGACAAAATAAATGTGAAGTACTCCGCTTCAGCAGAAAAAACAAAATGCACAGGCATAGCATGGATAACACCAGGCTTGAAAGCAGTACATGTGAAAGAGATTGAGAAGTCTTAGGAAACCAAAAGCTGAACAATAGTCAACAGCATAAAGCAACGGCTTAAAAAGCCAATACAATTCTAGGCTGCATCAGTAGAAGTATAGTGTCTAGATTGAGGGAAGACATAGTTCCACTCAGTTCTGGGCACCACAATTCAAGAAGGCTATTGAGAGAAGGGTGACCAAATAATCTAAGGTCTAGAACTCAGGCCTTATGAGAAATGGCTTAGGGAAATGGGTATGTTTAGCTTGGAGAAGAGAAGGTTGAAAAGGAACATGATAGCCATGTTTAAATACTTGAAAGGATGTCATATTGAAGATGGAGCTAGTTTGCTTAAATTCATAATGATGATAATTAATAACTTAGTAGCCAATGCAGTATAAGCTATTTCAAATCAGCTCCAGGATTGTTTGTGTGTGTGTTTGAGTCCTGCAAAAATATCTGCCACTTCCTGAACTGGACTGAAGAATCAATTCCAGATTTTCCAACCTCAGAGCTCTGGTTTTTTTTTTTTTTTTTTTTTTTTTTTGCAGATCTAGCTCATTCTATCTTCTTTTTGTAACAAAGTGTTCCGGGTTTCCCCCCTGCTATTGCATGGAAAGAATAACTAGAGGAAACACCCACTAGTGAGATAGGGAGATGATATTTTACTTTGGGATTTACATATTAGTATCCCAGTAATCCTTACAGTAATCCTTGGGCTCTTACTGTTATCTCTTTAACAACCCTGACGTAATTAGTGATTCCATTGTTTCCTCTAACAAACAGTGTATCCCATTTCGTCTTGCTATGGCAGATCTAATCAGTTCATTGAACTATTTTGTTCAATCAGAGTCTGCAGAGATTTTGACTATTGTATTCCATTAACCTTAATGCCTTTCAGATTTAATGGATTACCTACTTAGGAGTACATGTCACATACTGGTTCCCTGAATTTTGCTTCAGAGACCAAAATTAGGGGATGAGCAGTAGGAAATATTGTGCATTTAGATCAGTTTAGTTTTAAAACTCAACTTTTCCAGACTTCTTCACACAATCGGGTTGGTTGGCAATGGCATGCAATGGGAAAAGAAAATGCAATAATTGTAGAAAATCCTCCACATTTAAATTACCTTGACTCCCATCCTGGAAGAAAGGTGAATATAAATTCAATAAATAAATACAATAGTGGAAAAATATTGGCATTTAGCAGTATTCTTTTTAATTCATATTAGGAACCATCTTGGGTACTGTCCTGCATAATGTGTGTGTATGTATGTATGTTTATACACTTGACTGATTTTCCATAGTGTCCCTTGCACAGAACTGAGATTTATAAAGACAAACCCTCAGGTATTCACTTAAGGCTCACCTGCAGGCGCTTTGTCAAAAGCCCAGCTCAGAAAAAGGCTAAAGAGGAAGTCCTTATTCCCAAGCACTGTTTTGTTGGCAGTTGGCACTCCAGCAGGTAGCCATTAGCCTTGCCTGTGTTTTCTACTGGAGACACTCTCCTGTTATTCCACTACAGTTGTGTTATCATTAATAGTAATTGCATACTGTGTTGAACACCCTAAATATCACACTTCTCTTCATTAGCACAATTTGCACCAATTTGTGATTCTGCGTTTAGGTAAATGTAAAGGTTTCCCCCTGACATTAAGTTCAGTTGTGTCTGACTCTGGGGGTTGGTGCTCACCTCCATTTCTAAGCCGAAGAGCCAGCATTGTCCATAGACACCTCCAAGGTCATGTGGCCAGCATGACTGCATGGAGAGCCATTCTATACTTCTGCAAACCCACCTTCCTGCACTACTACTGTACTTTTTTTAAAGCACAATTGCACAATTCTGATATTTAAAAACAGAGAAGCAAAATAAAATATAAAAGGAAAGGAAAACAACCAGCTTGGGAGGTTTGGTGAGGAGAAGGAGAATCCCACTCCCTGGTGTTCCTTTACTTCTGGCTTGCTGGCACGGAAGAGGAAGATACCTTATCTTCCTCTTCCATGCCAGCAGTAAGATAGGTGATGAGAACATTGTGGGATTGGGAGCAGTTAATGGGTTTTACCCATTAGGGGTGGAAGAATCATAGGGGTGGGGCATGTAGACTGGTAGCAGAATGCATGTGGTGTTGTGTGATAGCTACTGCAATACTAGTTTGCCTGCCTCATGTCATAAAGTCCTTCGTCTGAAGAAATATACCTAATCTTCTGATTCAACCATCTTGGGAAGAGTCTCTTTCAGATCCTTGCCTTGAGGGTATAGCTAATGCATTGGTGCCCCTTGATGCTAGGTACTCAGCTTCACATTTGGAAGAAAACCTCCACCGCCACCCCCCATACATATGCAGACAGTACGCATATAATATTTGCTTATGCGGACCAGTCTGATGAGGAACATAAGCGGCAGCTTGCTGGATCAAACCAGATTTTATAAGCAAATGCCTACAAGCAAGTCCTATGGGAAATGCCAACTTCTTGTCCCAGGAAACCATTTGCTTCTGCTTTCCAGCTACTGATGTTCAGAAAAAGCTACCTCTGATCCTGGACAATATGAACATTATTGGTGAGCAGCTATTATCAAGCTTATCCACTAATAATATGTTTAATGATAGTTTCCAAATAGTTGTATAATTACTTTACCTGAAACAAGAAATTCCAGAGGATTCAAATGCTATGACCTAAGCCTCTACATTTCCATACTATTTTATCTCTTATATCGGTTTCCCCTGTATAAAACAAAAAGGAGGAAAAGAAGACTGGAATCCCGCTGTTGCATTACAGATCCATAAATGCCCCAGCAAAAGTAGATGAACTCCTCCTCCTCTTTCCTGTTTGTCCAAGGGCCCTTCCACACTGCCCTTTATCCCAGGATCTGATCTCAGATTATCTTCTTTAAACTGAAATATATGAGCCCCCACTGTCAGATAATCTGGGATAAACAGCTAATCTGGCATCAGATCCTGAGATAAAGGGGCAGTGTGGGCCCCATGGCAGAAGAGTGACATTCATTTCAAAGTTGAAGAATAAGAATTGCTCTTGCATGAATATTACCCATAGATGCACATTGTGCATGGAAGCACATGTATGGACACATTTACTTGTGCATTTTCTGGTATGTTGGCATCTTGGTTCAGATAAACATAAAGGTTGGATAGCACAATTAAAATGTTACTTTATGTATGAAGATTTATCCACAGCCCTGATGTAAGATCATGACCAAAATTTGTCAAGAAGCAAAAGCTTTGCTATGCCTTTTATATATAGTGCTGGGGATGTCCATATGGAGGCACATCAATATGTGGCCATCAACACCTCTTGTGGCAGTGGATCCCATTGTTGGTATGACACAAGCAAGGCTCAAACACCTGTGCCTTAAGTATTCACCAGACCCACTTTGCTAGATATATTCTTGGGGCAATGCAAACTGGGAAAGATGGTGAGTTGGCACCCAAATATTCTGACTACAGCAGCTTACTGGTGGGAAGGAACAAAGATGGGAGACAATTCCGATGATCAAAAAGCATCTGGTCCGATCTCTGGTCAGAAAGATAAGGAATGCATGCTCACAAATCAAATGTCCTCTCTTTAACCACCCATGGGAGACCAGACCAGCTGAATCTTCTTTATCAGAATTAAATCCTCTCTTGATTCCCTTTCCACTGATAAGCATTAGCAGGCACTTCACCAGAGTTTAAAATGTGCCGGGGGATAGACTACAAAGAGTTACAAAATATCTCCCTGTGCCTTATCCAAAAATGAATATACACATATTTAAGCCCTATGTACAAACAAGTACAACAGCTACAGTTACCAGATCTCAGATCCTAGCCCTGAATTGCAGAGCTTGGCTCTTCTCCTTCACTTTTGAGGAAGGATTATCAGAGTGAGAGACTAGCTTAAAATGTGCTTATTGTGCTTTGTTGAACTTCTTGGGTTTTTTTTTTAATGAATGTTATTCTCTGAGCAACTGTGTGTAATGTATCATGTGGCATTAGTGGGGATCCCTCCTTAGTTCTGTGGTTTTGACCCCAAAATCCAGGGGCCTGGGATGCTACTAACATGGCAACCCTATATGTAGATAACAGAGTTTCAGTCATAGTCCACAGTCCATAGTCTAAACAGCCAAGAATGGTGAGGTACTATGGTGGTTGGAGTTCCAAATAACCACAAATATCTAGGGGCCCGTTCACACTATACAATTATAACATTATGATTGTACTTTACCTTGGCTGCAGCTTATGAAATGTTTAGGTTTATAGTTTGATGAGGAAGTATTACTCTATGGCTGGTAATTCCAGATGCCTTTCTCTAAACAAAAACTCCCGGATCCCATAGGATTGAATCATCATGTTATAACACACACAAAAACATGAAGACTATACACCTACAATACCCAGTTATAGCAGTAAATGCCACATCAGTTGTCTTGACTCTGTCCCATAGATTCCTATGAGATAGTTAATGCGATATTTTGAATTCTCACCTGAATTGTAATGCTAAGCAACCAAGCACCAAGATTCAAAGCCCAGGATCCCACGGTCCAGAGCCATGGCAGTTAAAATGATATCAAACTCTTGTAACTATAGTGCAGATACAGTCCATGAGTCACAAATTCCTCCACCTGAGCAACCTAGTCAAGAATATTGCCGTTCCAAAGGGAATTGTGGCAAGTGAAATAATATTGATTTGTCATAGGAACCCTGCCCAGGTATGCATATACATCTTCAGATCCCAAACCGTTTCCACAGCAACCTGGTTGTTGTCAACGTAACAAAGGAGATGTATTGCAAAGTCTTTCCATTCCTCGGACACCTGATTATAGATGTTATCTACCAGAGGGTAGATATTTTCAAATGAAAGAAAGACAGGGAAATGCCTCATGCTGAGTGTAGAAGGGATGAGCAAGAAATGATTCATGGCCACAGGACCAGTGATGGAGGGACCCAAACAGAGAACACTCCCACTCCCCATAGAATATCCTCTGGTTCTGTTAAGGTACCAAAAGATCTTTTATGACCAGAGAACCATGTTTGTTAAATGATACTCTCAGACAAAGGAGTTAATTTTCAAACTCAGGAAGCCCCTCCCTCAAGCAGAGCAGTTAATTTTTAAACTCAGGAAGCCCCTCCCCTCAAAGAAAGCAGCACTGAAAGCTGTTAAATTTAAAGAAGCTTACCCTGAAGCAGAAGGAAACAAAATGGGTTCCTGCTTCCTCAACTTCTGTGGAAAGCCCAGCCTCGGCCTTCTTTGCCTCGGTCTTCTCACAAAAAGAGAGTCTTCAACCTCAGCAAGATGGAGTGGGTGAGGGATTGGAGGACATCCAACCCCAAATTGGGAAAGAAGTCGTCCAGGAATACCTGGCCGCTCTTAATGAGTTCAAGTCCCCAGGGCCAGATCAACTACACCCAAGAGTATTGAAGGAACTAGCGGAAGTCATTTCGGAACCATTGGCAACCATCTTTGAGAGTTCTTGGAGAACTGGAGAAGTTCCAGCAGATTGGAGGAGGGCCAATGTGGTCCCAATCTTCAAGAAGGGAAAAAAAGACGACCCAAACAACTACCGTCCGGTCAGCCTCACGTCGATACCGGGCAAAATTCTGGAAAAGATTGTTAAGGAAGCGGTCTGCAAACACTTAGAAACAAATGCAGTCATCGCTAATAGTCAACATGGATTTATCAAAAACAAGTCATGCCAGACTAATCTGATCTCTTTCTTCGATAGAGCTACAAGCTGGGTAGATGCGGGGAATGCCGTGGATGTAGCGTACCTGGATTTCAGTAAAGCCTTCGACAAGGTCCCCCATGACCTTCTGGCAAGGAAACTAGTCCAATGTGGGCTAGGCAAAACTACAGTGAGGTGGATCTGTAATTGGTTAAGTGGACGAACACAGAGAGTGCTCACTAATGCTTCCTCTTCATCTTGGAAAGAAGTGACGAGCGGAGTGCCACAGGGTTCCGTCCTGGGCCCGGTCCTGTTCAACATCTTTATTAATGACTTAGATGAAGGGCTAGAAGGCATGATCATCAAGTTTGCAGACGACACCAAATTGGGAGGGATAGCCAATAGTCCAGAGGACAGGAGCAGAATTCAAAACGATCTTGACAGATTAGAGAGATGGGCCAAAACTAACAAAATGAAGTTCAACAGTGACAAATGCAAGATACTCCACTTTGGCAGAAAAAATGAAATGCAAAGATACAGAATGGGGGATGCCTGGCTCGAGAGCAGTACGTGTGAAAAAGATCTTGGAGTCCTCGTGGACAACAAGTTAAACATGAGCCAACAATGTGATGTGGCGGCAAAAAAAGCCAATGGGATTTTGGCCTGCATCAATAGGAGCATAGTGTCTAGATCTAAGGAAGTAATGCTACCCCTCTATTCTGCTTTGGTTAGACCACATCTGGAATATTGTGTCCAATTCTGGGCACCACAATTCAAGAGAGATATTGACAAGCTGGAATGTGTCCAGAGGAGGGCGACTAAAATGATCAAGGGTCTGGAGAACAAGCCCTATGAGGAGCGGCTTAGGGAACTGGGCATGTTTAGCCTGAAGAAGAGAAGGCTGAGAGGAGATATGATAGCCATGTATAAATATGTGAGAGGAAGCCACAGGGAGGAGGGAGCAAGCTTGTTTTCTGCTTCCTTGGAGACTAGGACGCGGAACAATGGCTTCAAACTACAAGAGAGGAGATTCCATCTGAACATTAGGAAGAACTTCCTGACTGTGAGAGCCGTTCAGCAGTGGAACTCTCTGCCCCGGAGTGTGGTGGAGGCTCCTTCTTTGGAAGCTTTTAAGCAGAGGCTGGATGGCCATTTGTCAGGGGTGATTTGAATGCAATATTCCTGCTTCTTGGCAGGGGGTTGGACTGGATGGCCCTTGAGGTCTCTTCCAACTCTTTGATTCTATGATTCTATGATTCTATGATTCTATGAAATGACTCCTCAGCCCTGGCCTTTCCAATAAAATAGAAGATACCAACATTAATGTGTAATAGGATCACCTTTGGGTTTCCATAGGCCTGAAATGACTTGAAGGTACGAAACAACTATGGTAGTTAACCTGATCCCTGCTAGCATTCAGATAAGATAGAATGTGTGTGTATACACACAAACACACACACAAATTGGTGTCAAACTGCATTGGGTTTCTCTGTCTCAGATACAGAGATAGAGATAGATAGAGAGAGAGAGAGAGAGAGAGAGATAGAGAGAGATCGAGATAGAGATGATAGAGATAGAGATAGAGATAGAGATAGAGATAGAGATAGAGATAGAGATAGAGATAGAGATATACTAGCTGTACCGGCCATGTGTTGCTGTGGCCAACCCTCCCTCCCTCTTCCTCTTCTTTCTTTCTCTTCTTCCTTCCCTCCCTCTTTCCTTCCTTCCCTTTTTTTCTTTCCTTCTCTCCTTCCTTCCCTTCCTCTTTCTCCCATGTATAAATATGTGAGAGGAAGTCACAGGGAGGAAGGAGCAAGCTTATTTTCTGCTGCCCTGGAAACTAGGACACGGAACAATGGCTTCAAACTATAAGAAAGGAGATTCCATCTGAACATGAGGAAGAACTTCCTGACTGTGAGAGACGTTCAGCAGTGGAACTCTCTGCCCTGGAGTGTGGTGAAGGCTCCTTCTTTGGAAGCTTTTAAACAGAGGCTGGATGGCCATCTGTCAGGGGTGCTTTGAATGCAATATTCCTGCTTCTTGGCAGGGGTTGGACTGGATGGCCAGTGAGGTCTCTTCCAACTCTATGATTCTATGATTCTCCCCTTTCTTTCTTCTCTGCCTTTTCTTGGACTGCAACTCCCAGCAGTCCTCCTGATCGATCGATTTATCTACCTATCTATCTCTATCTAATCTATCTATCTGGAGGATTGCTGGGAGTTGCAGACCAGGAATATGAAATTGGAACTATGCAAGGATTGGGATGCTATCAAAGAAATCCAAGGAGAAGAAAGTTTGCATTTTGAAAGCAGTGCATTTGGATCATCCTCCTCTCCTAAAGGGCCTGGTCTAGGGGATCCTGGGAGCTGTAGTCTGGAAGAGAGTGTAGATATGTTATTGTGTGTTTTGTTTGCCAGGGGAGTCGTTTTTGCGCATACAGCATGATGCTGTAGCGTCTTTTTGTTTTTTTTTGGGGGGGGGGGTTGGCCTCTTGAGTTCGTTCTGTTGTGTTTTTCAGTGTTTTAATGAGTGATGGTCACTCATTGGCCTGAGAAGTGTATTGTGTCCAAATTTGGTGTCAATTTGTCCAGTGATTTTTGAGTTATGTTAATCCCATAAACAAACATCACAGTTACACACACACACATATGACAGAGAGAGAAATCCAAATTACAAATCCCAGGATTCCATAGCATCAAGGCATAGCAGATAAAAGTGATATCAAACTACATTGAATTTCTCTCTGTGTCATACACACACCACAAACACACACACACAGTGCTGTCAAACTGAATTTGATCTCTCTTTCTGTCACACACACACACACCACTTTGTGTGTGTGTGTGTGTGTGTGTGTGACAGAGAGAGAAATCAAATGCAGTTTGACAGCACTGTGTGTGTGTGTGTGGTGTGTGTATGACACAGAGAGAAATTCAATGTAGTTTGACATCACTTTTATCTGCTATGCCTTGATGCTATGGAATCCTGGGATTTGTAATTTGGTGAGGCATCAGTATTCTTTGGCAGAGAAGGTTAAAGACCTTGGATAACTCCCATGGTTCCATAGCATTGAGCCATGACAGTAGATGCACCCACAGTTCAAAGTTCAAAAGTAGTTTAAGAACTAACTCAGCAGGAAGAAAGGAAAGATGCAGTGGAATATTGTTCTTCCCAGTAGGCTTAGGCAAAGGCAAACGGTTTCACACTCTCCTAGCTTGTGCATTCTCCCTCATTAGTAAACATTGACATCTTGACTGCACTCTGATATTGTTTGGCTACACATGCACTTTTTTAAACCTGTAAAATGTTAGAGAAATGAATTTAGGACTGAAGCGTCTGTGTGTGTATACAATCCGCACTCTATGAGCTCACAAGTAAAGGGGAAGGCGTTCTGATCATTTTCACATGGCACAGCCTCCTAAGGAAACCCACTGTCACTGTGACCACAGATTTATGTCCATTTCACTTCCTGTCTGGTTCTTCCAAAAAGGGGGGTTACTGGCCTCCCCCACCCCAATCAAACCAGAGCAAGCATCAAAGATAGATGTTCTTAGTAGAAAAAATGTTTCAGACAGGAATATTATAAACCTTTTCCTGACATGCAGAAAGTCCAGACTTCTAGCTTATTGCAAGTTTGCTGCTTTTACAAAGGTTGAAAGACTCCCACCATCAAAAAATGAATAAATCCTAAACACCAAGACAAAATGATAGAAATAAATAAACATGAATAGAGGTTTCCTTTTTACTCATATATCACGCTTTCCCTTGCTGATTACCACCCTTTCCCCTCCTGTTACTCTGTAAAATACCACATTTGCTGGAATCTAATGCTCACCTCTTTTGACTAAATTACCTTCCCAAAATTAGGGTGCATGTTAGATTTGCATAATATGGTAAATGTTTTTTAGATTATCAGTAAATATTTGTAAGCTGCATTAAGTCCCAGTTTTGAGAATAAAGCAAGATATAAATGGAACAACAGCAATTTAGTAGGGGGGTTTTTCAGTTCAAAAGATTGGGGGGGGGGGGATTTTGTTGTATGATTTTTGAGATTTTTTTTTACTTTGATTGTAATCCTTTTCCTTAGATGCATCAAGTAATATAGTCAATTTTCAAATACAGGTAGTTCCCAAGTTATGAACAAGATACGGTAGGTTCTGCAGGCTTGTTCTTAAGTTGAATTTGTATGTAAGTTGGAACAGGTACACCTGAGGGGTTTTTTGTTTTGCTTTTCTTGCTATCTGTGCCTCTGTTCAGAAGGTTTCACCACATTTTCTTTCCCTGTGATAATTTGGCTTTGAAAAATTGGGCTCGTGGAAACAAGAATTGGAGATAAAGTTTCAGCAGAGACACCTTTTCCCCATGATAACTCTTTCAGGAGTGAATTTCCCTTCCTAGGAATAGATTTCTCTCAATTCCTGTTGTCTCACCCCCATTCGTAACTAAGAGTCCTTTTTAAGTCGGATGTTTGTAACTCGGGGACTGCCTGTATATTCTTCCTTATACAGAAGTAGACCGAAGATGCATCTGCACTGTTCAATAAATGCAGTTTGCACCATCCTGACTTTCTTTCAATAGCCTGGGCTAAGGAGGATAAAAACCTTAATAAAAATCCTCATAATTACAGAGCATAAGAGTTGACAAAAGGCTTACCAAACATTTCATTGTGATTTTTCATGCTGCTTTCTACTTGCTTATCCAGGGAAGTTAAAATGAGTCCTTCTTTATTCTTTTTTCAATGGAAAGTTTCTCTTTTCCAGAAAGCATTGTAACAAGAGGAGGACTTTAATGGTGTGGTACTGTTTTTAATATGTTTCAATGTAAGACTTTAATTGATTTAATGTGGATTACTTAATACTGTTTTAATCTTAATTTTTATGTCTTTTTTTTTACACTGTTAGCCCCTCCATATCTGGGAGGGAAGGTTCCCTATGAAAGTGAGAAAATTACAAAAAACAAACCCCCACTATATGTGTACTTTATTGTTCTCTGACTTTTTGTAAACAGCCTTAGGTTCCAGCTTCAGAGATGGGTACAATATAAAAAAGGGGGTGGAAGCATGGGCTCCAGCCATGAATCTCTTTAATCTAATCATTCTCCATTTCCACCAAACACAGACAGAATATTCCGATATTATGACAAATATCTGCTTTCTTCAGCTGTTTTGAAACAGAGGTCAGTAGCCAAAATTTCCTGCTATAATACTTGGATCTTTCTGCGTGCTAGTCGTGGAAAATATAGATTCTTAGTGATTAATAACAGAAGAGACTTGTTTGAAATCATGTTGCAAGCAAGCATTAAAAATTATCTCTCCTTCTCTTTCTCTCAATGTATATACTATCCTGTCATGATTCTCAAGACAATTTATATACGTATTTTTTTTAAAAACCAAATCATTGCTTTTTTTTAACCTGCAGCAAACATGCTTGTTATGTAATTATTGTGGTCATAATAATTAAGGGATTTCATCATCCTCTGTCTATATGTTAAATTATTTATTTGACACTTCTTGGTGTCACAAAAACCACAAATATCAACCTATATCCTATGCTGATCTTTGGTAATGATCATTTAGTATAGAGGTTTGCTTATTGGTTTGGGACAGTGCAGACTCCTTCTAAACATTAAGAACAACTTACTGACTTGAAGAGCTGTTCAATAGTGGAATTGACTGCTTTGAAGAGTGGTGGACTCTCCATCTTTGGAGGTCTTTAAACAGAGGTTGGGTGGGCATCTTTCAGTATTGTTTTAAGTTTGTATACGTGCATTGCAGGGAGTTGGGCTTGTGATCCTTTCTAAATCTGTGATTTCATAACGTTATGAGTACCAACACTGTACATCCAGCTGCATATCTACCTTAGTGCTTACCTGTTTTAAGGTAAAGGTAAAGGTTTTCCACTGATATTAAGTCCATTCGTGTCCAACTCTGGGGGTTGGTGCTCATCTCCATTGTGTTTAAGTGCAGGCCAAGGTCTTTAAGTACTGCACCCAGTGTGCTGATCGCCACTGGGACCACCTTGACTGGCTTGTGCCAAGTCTTTACAGCTCAATCTTTAAATCCTCGAATCTTGTCAGCTTTTCTAGTTGTTTCTCTTCAATCCTGTTTTCACCTAGGATTGCAACATTAACTATCCATACTTGGTTTTTTAGGTCAGGAGTATTGTGGTCCAAAACATCATCATTATTATTATTATTATTATTATTATTATTATTATTATTTCCACAAATAACTTGAAGGCACATATCCATAGAAATGCCTATCAAGAGCTGAGCCAATGGCAGCTGGTGGGAATCCACTCTAGGTTTAACTCCACAATTAAAGGGATCTCTCCAAGTTGCATGTGTCCCTTTCCTCCTCACCACTTCCCTGTATGTGGCATTCAGGATTTAGTGCTGCATTATGAACCTCAAATTCTGGGGTCTTTCTTGAGTTCAATTGTGTCCCTATGACATTCTCTGCTTCACCATGACACAGTGATGGCTCCTGGCTCCCACATCAATAAAGACATTAATCCATGACAAATTGTAATGAGTTTAAAGGGATTTTTCCAAGGTGTTCAGTCCTATTCCTAAACAGGTTCAGTACCTCGGAGAGTTCAAAGGCTAACAAAAATCTGGAATACATTCACTGGGAGACAGCAGGTCATGGCATTGTCATTGGGTGATTTTCCACTTTGGTGTCTCTCCCAAAGCTTTGCTAATGGCAATACAATCTTTAAGCTGAAATATGCTCGTATTCCCTCCCCCCTCTTGAATTTTTTTGAAATTCAGTTCAGCTCTCAGGATCAAAGATGTTCTTCACCCATGGTCTATATTTTGTTCCACTGCATGAGCAACATTTTTGTTGTAGTTCAGAACAACTTTCATCCCTGTACCAATAAAAGCCTTGTACCAAGGGGAATGAGAGAGGAAGGAGGAAGGACTAGGGTGCTTGTTTGTTAGTATAATTTACATTCTGTTAGAATTTGCCAAATTGGATCTGGGACAAGACCCCTGTATTTTTAATCCTCAAATTTTGAAACAGGATAAAGGATGCTAAAGCTCTGTCAGACCTCACCTTCCAAACTCCTGCTTTCCACGAATCCCTCATCACATTGTGGTCCACATAGACGGTGATAGTGGGGGGGGATTTGCTATGCATTGTGGTGAATCTAGTGGGCAGTGTGGGGAACCTGTCACCCCACATCACCCACATAGCCCCTTATCTATCCCACAGGGAGAAGCTTCACCACCCAGCTTCTCCCTGTTCTTCTCAGTGAGAACATGGGAAGCCCTCTGTGTTCTCTTTGCTCCCTCTTATGACACTTTCGGGGGTAGAGCCCTATCAGAAGTAGATGTATGTCGTATGATAGGATCCAATTGGTTCCATCCCTGAACTGAGGTGAAAGTGCCATAGGAGGAGGCAATTTTGCCTTTGTGATGAGGTCGTAAGACATGGAGCAATTGATCCAAACTAGAGGAAAAAATTCTTCCACCAAAATGTGAAGAACTTCCTGACAGTAATTGTTATTCAGCAGTGGAATATGCTGCCTTGGAATATGGTGAAGTTTTCTGCTCTAGAGGTTTTTAAGTACAGGTTGGATGGCCATCTAACCAGAATGCTTTGATTATGTGGTCATACATGGCAGGCGGTGGGACCAGGTGGCCCTTGTGGTCTCCACAAACACTATAATTTTATGATTTTCTCTCCCTCCTGGCCAATACGCTGTAGTTAAAGTGCCAGAACTGCAAAGTTAGCTTTTAGAAATCCAGATTAGCACAAACCATTGTTGTACAAGATATTCCCTGTATGGGCTGATGTAGGATTGCAGTCACATAGTGTTACAGAGCTCTGAAAAGTTACTATTCTGCACTACTAGTTTTTACTAGCTGATGAATTCTTAGATTTGTGCTTTTTGGATATTTTTTTTCAAAATTGGAGAAAAATCCTTCATAGCTGAGTGCTCATTAAAAATATGCTGAAGTGAAAATATAACACTGAGCCAATTTCACCAATAAATCCCATGGCATTGTTGCTGTTAAAACCATGGAGCTTTGTAGGCCATAGAAGAAATGGCAAACTTTTAAAATTGGTGATGCCACTAAATCTATTGGGGGGGGGGGGAGGAAAAATGCATACTTTCAATGACTAAAGAATAAGAGGCAAATGGGGACAACAGATTTGCTCAAATTTTATTATACCAGCTGAGCTCATTTCCATGATCATATTTTTTGTTGTCGTTGTTGCTAAACTTCTTATCTGAGAAAACATCAACTCCTTTATCTCCTGAGTTATGAGTGTGTTGTATGCGAAAGAGGCCATCTGCAACTGAGGAAGGCCAAATTAAGCCGCAGATGTGCCTTTCATGGACAAGGAAGCCTACAGCTTTAAGTAATAAGAGATCAAAGGATACAAAGGAAATAGCAACTGTCGATTCAGGTTGTGGCTTTCATGCCTTCACTGTAGAAACAGGCAACTAATCTATCTCTCAGGGACGGTTCATTTAGAGTGTGTACCGACAAAAGTGATTTTTTAGAAATAATATGAATGTCATATATGAGTCTGTAATCGGTTTACATACATGTGTGTCCCAGTTGAACATTGGGGTGGCGAGAAATTAGAGACAACTGTTTGTCCTTAATTTAATCTCAAGGTAGTTTATGACATTAAAGCAAACATACTTAAAAATAAATGGTATACAAAAATTAATTTTGTTAAATGTTTACTCTGTGTGTTTTAACTGGTGAATTTTGTATGCTGTTAATTTTTAATTCAAACCATCATGATAATTGCCTCATCATAAATTTGAAATTAGTTTAAGCAAAATAAAACTAGATCAACAAATAAAAGTCTGACATACAAGGCCTGCTTCTGCTTCCCCTCAAACATCAATTGTCAAAGGCCTACCAAAATTAAAAGGTTTTTTACTTGGTTGTGGAGAAATAGGAAGGAGGATGCCAGGCTAGCCTCCCTGGGAAGGGAACTCCAGAGTTTGAAGCAGCCACTGAGAAGGCCCTTTTCTGTATTCCCACCTGTGGAGGTCA
Source organism: Anolis sagrei (assembly GCF_037176765.1). NCBI lineage: Eukaryota > Metazoa > Chordata > Lepidosauria > Squamata > Anolidae > Anolis > Anolis sagrei. Next base: position 20,995,337 of record NC_090024.1, on the reverse strand, counting down.
TGGGATGGAGAGAAGGGTCTTTGCAGAAGATGACAAAATACAAGCAAATTATTTATTATTGTTGTTAATCAGAAGAATTGAAGCAGCAGTTAAAGAGAAAACACTAATGTTCTCCTCTTCTGAAAGAAGGTAAAGATCAGGAAATGATCTGCAATTCCTTAATCTTCAAAAAAGCAAGGAAATTATTATAATAATTTGCATGTGACAACTAGAAAGAAAGGGGAAAGTTAATGACATCTCACCCTGTCCACCAACTTTACCATATAAATGCTCTATGTGTCACCCCATTTGTTTTATGAGAAGAAGACAGAGGTTGAACTCCATGTTTTCCTGGTAATGTGTCATTTCTCCAGACTTGGGACAAATGAAGAAGCAGGCCACCTATCACTTCATCATCTCTCCATTTGCAGAATGTGCAACACCCCATTCCTGAACACATTTACTTGTAACATTTCCAAGTCGACCTTTTCAGGATCACACCTTCAGTAAGCTTTTCTGGTAAATGGTCCTAAAGCAGATGGAACATATTAAAAGCTCAAAATGAGATACATGTTGCTGTTCCCATGTGAGATGTCAACTGAAAACAATATATGTGGATCCATGGGGGGAAATTGTTGTGGGGGTGGGGAAGAAGAAGAGATCAAAGAACAATCCTGCCCTCTTTCATCTTCTTTCTCCCACCTCCATCCAACGCATGCCTTCTCCTGGCTTCGTGAAGTCATCTATTTCCATATACAGCCAGAGGTTGACCTTAGACCAAACAACAGCTCAGTGTGGATTTTGCCTGGTTCTTTCCCTCCAGTTGTTCCAGTTTTAAATAGCTTGTATTTTCTGTACTGGCTTTTAAGCCTAATACAGAAATTTGCCAATGTATCATGCTCGCAGGGTCAGAATTCAAAGTGAATTTAGCAGATGAGAGAGCTGGTGTAAACAGTAACACCCATACACAACCTCAGAGGACATTTTGTAACAAAAAAGAATTTTGACAATAACAATTACCAAAAAAAAATGATCATAAAGTCACAAAAATGGCCCTGGAGGCAAAATGTGGTCCACAGGTCACATTTTCCCCACTCCTAAATTAGACCTTGGGTTGTTGTTTGGGTTTGCATTCAGATTGTCCTCAACTGACTGTGATAGGAATCATTGGACCTTAGCACTGCTTTTGATTCTTCTTTCAGTTTTTCCTTGTCTGCTTGTGCTTCAGGGCCTGGCTAGCCCTTGGACTCCACCTGTGAGCTTTGAGGCTGGGTCTTTCCCACTCTGGAATAGGAAACCCAAGCACTAGGTGATGACTCATAAGTAGCATGTGTACATGCCTGTGCAATACCAGAATTAGGGTAGGCGATAACATTGTATATCAACCACCCCCAAGAATCAGTTCACAATTTGATATTGACCATTCACTTGGATGAATTTCTAGCCAGTCTGCCTTGACTTCCAACTACATCTAAATTTAGCTTTGGAAAGCCACATCTTTGTGCCCCCACTGGCTACCATTGGAAATTAATTGATTGCTCGGTTTGCACCTACATCTCTACACAATACAGAGCAGAAGTAATATACCTTTGTGTCATCTGGGTTTCTCCTAATACATTTATTACCTAGAGAAGGATTATGCTGAGTGTCCAGTGGCTATTCTGGCTGGTGATTCTGGGAATTATTGCCCATTCCAAGAAACTTTTCCAAGATCTGCTACCTCTACTTTATGTCTCCCAATAGGAGACATAAGGCAGAGGTATCAGATCTTGGAAATCCATATTGAAGATCTAATACTTATTTTAATTTCATGCAATCCAACAAGGTGGTGGGTTAACTTGTTTTATTTTGTTCTCGTTAGCCTAGCTATAGTCATTTTGCCTTCGGAGAGCTTCCATCCTAACTCTATCCTGCCAGGACATGATTTTACTGGTCAAACAAGCCTAATAGCATCCAATTGGCAAGTGTAATTACCACAAGCAGGGCAATCATGTGCATATATTTCCTTTGACTTTATGACCTGTCTTTTTGAAACCTCTTCAGTGGCTGAAGGTCTCCAAAACCCCATGGACCATTGTGATCATAAACACAGAAGTCTTTTTCACCCAAACTGTTGACGCACCCCTTTTCTCTCCTGGTGGAGCTTTCTCTCCCAGCTTCAGACAATTCTGCACTTTGGTATTTTGAGGCGGCCAAGTTTCTTCTGTGGATTACGTCACTTTTTTCGGCAAAACACATCTGCTTCTACTTGCACAGTCTAGGTGCTTTTGCTTTGCCTGACTATAAAAAAGGGAGGCTTTCCTTGATAAGCCTCCTTCAAAGCTTCTTATGGCTTCTATTCACCATCTCCTCCCTTTTTCTGGTTCACTATCCCTTGTCCCAGAGCATTCCTTTTGATTGATGGGTTTTCAATAGTGTGTCCCACCTTTTATTTTATTATACTTGGATTTGATTTTTTTTTAATTCACTTTCATCCATCTGTTCTTATGAACTAAGTCCGGGCAAGTTCCAACTCTCTCTTGTGCTCTTGTGCAGAGCTTAGAGGGAATACGTTTTTGACCTGTAACTCTCAGAATCACCCTAGTCAATATGGGTTACGTTTTTTGAATGACAGCTTCCAGAACTTATGCTGGGTGTGGGTTTCTGGGACTCCAACAGACTTGACACATCTGATGGTGTCCATGAAGTATTATGCTACATTTTTTTCCTCAGTCTCAAATCTTCAATAGGAGCCTCTTATTTACTTTAACAATGAGGACTAAATACCTTAAAGACACCAGATCCCAGGACACACATACTGCCATTGCCTTCCCCTAAGGCTGAGAGAGAATGACTTGCCCAAATTGTCATATGGGTTTTCATGGTCTTACAGGAATTTGAACCTTCATCATACTGTAGTCTAACATTAATACCACTACACTATGCTGGCTCTCAGAGAATACATAGGGATAATAAATATCCTCCAGGCATCAACTGCTGTAAGCAATGAGGAATTGGTTTAGATCTCAGCAAATGGATGTTGCCACCTCCCTTCTATGCGTGGCCTCCAGTGATGAAAGAATTATGACAAAGATCCTATTTTTAACTAACCTACTGCCAACCTAGCAGTTCAAAAATGCAAAAAAAAAGTGAGTAGATAAATAGGTACTACTTCGGCGGGAATTTCAAAGAGACTCTCCAAGCAATCTTGCCGGACATGCAAACAGTGACAACACAGGGTCCTTGGTTTGAAAAAGGGGGGGGGAAAGCCTCCCCAGAGTCAGAGATGAGCACCGCCTCTGGAAGCCGGGAATGAAAGAGAAGCCTCTGTCTTTGTGTGTCTGATTGTATATGACTGTAAAGACATTGAATGTTTGCCTATGTATGTAAATGATGTAATCCACTCTGAGTCCCCAAAGTGGATATAAATAAAATGTAATAATTATTATTAATTTTATTATTATTATTAGTTGGGCTAGAGAAACCATTTATCTTAGTTAAGGGACTAAACAGCGATCTAGAATCTCAGCTACAATATCTGCTGTCAAATTTATGAAGAAATCATGGGTTTCTTTTTGTATTTTCTTATCAAAAGTGAACTCAAAAGAAATTCAGTTGGAAATGGCCAAGTTTGTTAAATATAGATATGTCATGTATAGAGATGATCACATTGTGTCTGCCTATAGCATTGGTGTGCAAAAGAAAAAGCCTATCAGAGAAGGGAAAGGGGTTTACAAGCCTAATTCAGTATTACAAACATGGTTGAACAAACAAGGTTCCCAAAATATATTACACTATATAATACGAATTTTGTTCCTGGTTAATAATGTCATTTCCTAATTGGTTCTATCATAGAAACATAGGGAAAGTTTATTAAACTGTGGGACATCCTGCAGCACATTTTGCTATAGTTTTTCAATGAATGTCTCATAGTCTCTCAATCAATTCAACATAGTTTGTGGCAGCTACATAAAAAAAGTTTCTGGAGAATAACAACTACTTTCAAAGGAAGTATTGCACAATTAAATAGGAGTAACACTTTAAAACTGAAAACAGAAAAATTTCAAATGTTGTTGCATAGCGTTATTAAGAGCGAAGCACTCCAACCAGAAATGGGCAAGTCTGATAGCTTCACTTTCTCCTATATCTGACTTTTCTTTCAAAGTGTTATGTTCTTTCCTTTGAAATTAAATTTGTGACTTTTGGAAAGTTCACATAGAAACGTCTGTTCAACCTGTTGACATCAAAACCTGTTGATTCCACTGCTTGTGTGCAGTAGAATCAAGGTTTGATTTGGGGTTTTTTAAATATTGAGATGTGCTTGGTTGAATTGCTGGATGCTGAACCTGCAAATATGGAGGCTGACTGTTCCTGCATTCCAGGATATTATATGGGGTAGGAATGTAACCGAGCTTGGCGTTGTTGGAGTATTAGGTAGGGATACTAGGTGGTCAGGGTTTGAACCCCACTCGGTGATGGAAAGCCACTGGGTGACCTTGAACAACTTCCCTGAACAAATTCTGCCATGAAAATTTTGTGATAGGTTTGCCTTAGGATCACCATATATCAGAAATGGCAGACAAAAACTATATACAGTAGAGTCTCACTTATCCAACATAAACAGGCTTGCAGAATGTTGGATAAGTAAAAATGTTGGATAATAAAGAGGGATTAAGGAAAAATCTATTAAACAGCAAATCACGTTATGATTTTACAAATTAAGCACAAAATATCATGTTTTACAACAACAAAAAAGCAGTTCAATACGCGGTAAGGTTATGTAATAATTACTATATTTATGAATTTAGCACCAAAACATCATAATGTATTGACACAGCTGTGGATCCAGGCAGGAGGCAGACTGCGTTGGATAATACAGAACATTGGATGAGCTAAGGCTGGATAAGTGAGACTCTACTGTAGCTATTGGGGGGGGGGGTGGCATTAAAGCTCATTGCCTCCTCAAAAAAGATTTCCCTCTCCAGAAAAAAATCCTTGTGTTCCCACATTTCTAGCATTGCCATAATGTAAACTTGAATTGAACATTTAAACAGAGTTTGGCTTCAAAAGAAAGGAGTAGTCACAGTTACCAAGGGAACACAAACACAGCAAATATTAGATAGGAAAGCTTTTTCAGTGTCTCACTCTCTGTAATGTTAAAAATTTGGGGACCAAAGGGAAATTTCACTGGAAGACAGAATTCTTTCTTAGAGGGACTCAATTCCCCATTTTGCCCCTGCAAAATTAAGAATAGCTTTGCCATAACTGTATTAAGAATATGCTATTTTCTAAAGCATAATAACACTTTAAACTCCTACAAAGAGCAGTAAAAATAACATATTATACTAACACAATACAGATATGCCTACTTTTTATTGTGCTTCTTGCAACACATTAATGTTGCTTTGTGTCTCATCGTCACTTTCAAATCCTGCATGTTTCCCTGGAGAAAGAATCTGTCTTTATTAAAAGTTCCTTTAGCTTGCCTTGTATCCCTGAGAAATTGGAAGGGCTTACCAAAATAATGGTGGAAAATATTGGGAAACATTCTATGTGTTCCTAACAGTTCCGAAATCTCAGAAATTTTCTTTGGGCAAAAAAAAAAAGCTTTTTGATAAATGTTGGCTGGATTTCTAGAGCCACTCCTATGTCCACAACATGCCCAAAGTATTATCTAACTTCAGTTTGAATTACCCTAGCTTCAGTCCAACAGCAGTTAAAGAGTCATTTGTCAATTCAGTGCCGAGTGAAATATCGTCCTTTTTGTTGTTGTTCAGAAAACTATTTAATTCCACCTCTCCTTGTTTTTTTTTTTATTCTTCTGCATTTGGAGCAAGTGATATGATTTCTTATTATTCTTGGGAGGGGCTGGAGAGACATACTGATGTCATTGCTGTGACATGTTGTGGCTGCAGCCTAGGAAAGGGTAGCATTTAGATTCTTTTCCAAACAATTGGCTGTAACACCAGGGGCTTTCTATGGGCCTGCCGCTAAAGCATAATAGTATCAGTTCCAGCATGCCAAAACCATCTGCCAAGGGACCCAAACTTGAATTAATCAAACCTCCTTCAGAATTCCCATGAAATCCATTCAAAAGACAACATCACTGTGGGTTGTGCTTCCTTACTGTCAGACAAGCCCTTTAAAGTCACAAGACAGATGCGTTCAGCCCCATCCCGACTTTGAAAAACAATCTTTGAAACACACAGAAAAGTCCTTGCTTGGATTAATTATTTTTCTAAGCTGAGGGCGAGGAAAGTGTTCCCCTAAGGCTGTCTCCCCTGCCCCTTAAATGTCCCTTAAGGGGCTTGTGGGGCATTTTTGGCACAATTTGCCCCAATCTATGTCCTTTTCTTTTAAACAAAAAGTGCCCCCAGCATTGACGACTGGCAGAAAATAAAACCTCTCCAAGACCTGAAATGGTCCAGAAAGGTAAAAAATGTGGTGAAATTGCCAGTAGCATTGTTGGGGAAGATTTCACACTTTCCTTTGGGGTTTGTGGCCATCTGTTGGGTGTCATCCCTGAATTGCACATGTCTCTTGTGTCATCAAGTTTCCAGGCCTCAGTGAGTAGCTAGACCCCAGCATTACTCTAGGACAGTGGTTTTCAACCTGTGGTTCCCCAGATGTTTTGATCTTCAAATTCCAGAAATCCTAACAGCTGGTAAACTGTTGGGAGTTTTGGGAGTTGTAGGCCAAAACACCTGGGGACCCATAAGTTGAGAATCACTTCTCTAGGATGTTGCCATGGTAGGTAAAGTGGCAACCATAGCATGCCCCCAACTGTTTCAAGTTGCCAATTCCATTTACTTCTCTGTAATCCCTCTTCAGATGTTTTTAAAAATATAGGGAGAAAAATCCAATGACATTTAGAGGACTGCACTGTTCCTACCTTAATTAAGACCATTGAAGCTAATTGTGTAAACACTTTCCCAGGGATAGCAATACAGGAGATGGAATAAGACAACCATGTCAAGCAACAGATCCTGGAAGGAGCACAGCGATGACAGCCCACCAGCTGTTCCCTCCTGAGCCCTTTTTCAAGTCCTTTATCTTTATGGGATTGGGCAGAGATATGTGTGCTACACACCCTCTCCTGAACTTCACAAGCTGGCCAGTAGTCTTGGTTGTGCTGTAGACCACATAGCATTGCCAAGTAGAAATCAGTGACAGCTGCCTGTCCAGTTGACTTTCATGCATAGAACAGGGTACATGTACTTTCTTGTCCTTTGAATCAGGCAACAAATATCTTGAGCCAGTCCTGCAATAGATGGTTACAGACAACCCTCTGCTACCTCTTACTATTTGCCAAAAAAGCAAATATACAGAAATTCAAGCAATTCCCTATTTTCCTTCCTGATGCTGATGTCATCCAAACAATTGAATCATGTTAGCAATACATCTATCGATGTCAGAAATCCAACACTGTAAGTTCAACAGAATAAACGCTCATTGGAGGACTTCCAAAATCTCAGCAAAATGCCCCATGGCTATGATTATATTTAGATCTGGAGCAACATTTCCACCCTCTTGGTAATGTCTTATTCCACTCTCTCATATTTGGGCTATGTCAGCTAGGATACCTCTCCACATTCATGCCTCTGGCCCCCTGGTAATGTCATCAGCAGTTGAGTTTACATTTGTCTCATCCCATCAGCAGATGCTTATTTCCATGTAAACCCTGATCGGCTGGTGTATTTTTCCCCTTATTGTGGGAATATTTGACAATCCCTGCAATCCACATAGAAGAATCCAAAAAGCCCAATGTTTATTTATCTGTACCAAACAAACTTATTCTAGCAATTGCCATCTCTACCAAAACCAAGTATTTCATAAAGCAAATGGCTCTTACTTGCACATGCAAGACCAAGCAACCCCAGCCATGTTGGATTTCAATGGAGGCACTTACAGTCCTAGGATATTCTGAAGTTTCCAGTGAACTTCAGAGCACCCCCTGACTTTATCTAAAATGGGGCAAAAATGGGTGAAACAATAAAACCTATAATAATACTTTGAAGTCAGTGTATGTGCCTCTCCACACAGCCCTATATCCCAGAATATCAAGGGGGGAAATCCCACAACATCTGCTTTGAACTGGGTTATCTGAATCCACACTCAGATAATATGATATTTTCTACCTTGATATTCTGAGATATAGGGCTGTGTGGAAGGTCCCTATGTCATAAGTATAACCCTTGCTTGATTCAAGGTGAATCTACTTCTTCTTTTCCATGTAGACTTGTCCTTACCTTCTTTCTTGTGAAAATAAAACAATTAACATTTCTGTGGAATTAGAGTGCACTGAAATCAGTAGTGAAATCAGCCATTGTCTTCCAGAAGTGATTCAATTTCAACTCTTTTTGGATTTTAACTCCTATCAGTCCTAGTTCATGTAGGCAATGGTTATGTATAACAGGAGTTGTGGTTCACAGTCCCCGAAGGCTCACAGTTTCCCCATCTCTGACTTGGGACAGACTTACATATTAAGATGTCTATAAATAGCAAACATATTTTGGTAAAAATGACTGTGCTTTGTGTAGCCCACATAGCACAATAATTATATATGAAAATGTCACTCTATTTGTTGTTCCTTCATATTTGCGGATTTGACATTTGTGGATCTGAGTATTCATGGATTTGATACAACTATTCTCTCTAGGGATTTGTACAGCCTCTACAAATGCTAGAAGCAGTTTTTCATTTTTGTGGGAGGCATGCATCCCTAACTCCAGCAAATGTGGAGGCCTGACTGTTCACCCTTGTGCCAATACATCATTGTGTACCATGTGGGCATCTACTGGAAAGGTCTGTTTTCCAAGATGGGGGCACACAGAGAATGGGTTCAACATTAGGGCTGAATCTTTGTTGTTCATTCGTTCAGTCACTTCCAACTCTTTGTGACCTCATGAACCAGCACACGCCAGAGCTCCCTGTTGGCCATCACCACCCCCAGCTCCTTCAAGATCAAGCTAGTCACTTCAAGGATACTATCTTTCCATCTTGCCCTTGGTCGGCCCCTCTTCCCTTTTCCTTCCATTTTCCCCAGAATCATTGTCTTCCCTAAGCTTTTCAGGCTGGATCTATACCACCTTATATCCTGGAATCTAATCTCAGATTATCTACTTATCCAAAATTAATGTAGACTCATATAATCCACTTCAAAGCAGATAATCTAAGATGAGATCCTGGGATATATGGTGCTTCCCGTAGCACAGTGGGTTAAAGTGCTGAGCTGCTGAACTTGCTGACCGAAAGGTTGGTGGCTCAAATCCGGGGAGTGGTGTGAGCTTCCACTGTTAGTCCCACCTTCTGCCAACCTAGCAGTTCAAAAACATGCAAATGTGAGTGGATCAATAAGTACCACTTCAGTGGAAAGGTAATGACGCTCCATGCAGTCATGCTGGCCACATAACATTGGAGGCATCTACAGACAACGCCGGCTCTTCAGCTTAGAAATTGAAATGAGCACACACACCCACACACACTAGTCAGACATGACTAGACTTAATGTCAAGGGGGGACCTTTACTTTAGATCCAGCCTAATTTTGACATCTTTACGACTTCCATGTAACTACATTTTCATAAATATGTCTGATCCTTGTGCAATTGGCTCTGGATAAGTTGACTTATATTTCAAGATTCCCATTGAATCCAACATGTTCTGTAGCTGAATTTCTTTTTTCAAAGAAGGACAGCATCATTGAACTGTTAACCTATTCACCAGGAATCCTCTGTTCTTGGCCATTTATGAGGACTTGAAAGGACTTCCACTCTGCCCTTTGCTATGTATGTTTGTCTTTTCTATCACTTTCATCTCTTCTCCCTAAATCCCACACTGTCCGCTTGTCCTTGATGTTTTTAATTTGTACCTCTTTATTACTCAAAGCTTGGGTTTTCTTCTTTATTTGTGTGCCTTCCCTTTAAAAAATGGACTGTGAGTCATTACAGCATGAATCACAGATATTTCATTCATAAAACGTAAAGATATATCACTTAAGAAAACTTGCATATTACCAATTGAAAAAAGGAAAGGGGGAAATCTCTTTCCCTCTGTTGCTCTCTCTAATATAAAACACATGATAGATAAATGTGCCTTTACCGTTATTTAGCATTTCGCTTCCATAAATTTATTAATGATGATCTACGGCAGTGCCATATAATGTTTGTATAGTACCAACAGAGAGAAATGTGCAGCAGAGAACATAGTAAAAGTGACACAATCCTTGCCCCAGGGCTTATCAGCTGCATTATATGAACAACTGTGAAGCAAAGGACTAGGAGCTGTGGGAAGGGATTTAGAAAAAATGGGAGTAGGCTGTTACTGACTCTTAAAGATTTTTTAAGACAGCATTTTTATGGACAGTGTGCATGGACACGGCACCAAATCTATTCAACTGCAATTCACTTAAAACACAAGCTCTGTTAAAATAGATACGGTGGATGAATAGTAGAGGATTAATAGTAAACTAAAAGTAAAGATGGATGGATGGCATCCTTGAAGTGACTGGACTGACCTTGAAGGAGCTGGGGGTGGTGACGGCCGACAGGGAGCTCTGGCATGGGCTGGTCCATGAGGTCACGAAGAGTCGGAGACGACTGAATGAATGAACAACAACAACAAAAGTAAAGCCTGTGGTGGATAAATGGTAAAGCCAGAGCACAGGAGTTACGATTTAAAATTCAAGCTGGATCTACACTGCCATATTGTTTTGAACTGCATTATATGTTCAGTGTAGAACAATATAATGCAGTTCATGCAGTTATCGAATCCTATCTCATCAGCCAAAAGCAGGCCCACACTGCCCATTGAAATAAGTTTATATTGTCAAAATTGTTCTTCATTTTAATTATTGTATTGCATTTAAGTGTTTTGAACTACAAATAATATATGTGCAGTGTGCATAGGAATTCAATCATGTTTTTTTAAAAATTATAATCTGGCCCTCCAACAGTTGAGGAACTGTGACCTGGCCCTCTGCTTAAAAAGTTTGAGGACCCCTGGTCTACATTGACCATATAATGCAGTTCTGAACTGCATCATATGGCAGTGTAGATCAAGCCCAAATGGAGCCATGCTGTGTTCACCAATTGCTATGTGTGGCATCATTCAAGAAGAAGGTATTCAACAACTTGGACCTCAAAGCAAGGAAATCCCTCTCTCTCTCATGTCTTCTTAGAGTTCATCACTTTCACAGATGGACACAGAGAAGGTCTTCTCTGTACTGGACTCAAGAACAAACTGGAAATTAGTGCAATTGTTTCCATGTGGTGTTAAGGAATGTGTAAAATAGTGTAAGTTTTAACCAACATAAGCTTACCAGTATTTCAATGGGAAGTGTAGGTCTGCTTACGGCTGCTAAGATAGTGAAGTTAAATAGGATTGTTATTGTTGTGTTGTTGTTCAAGTTGTTTCAGATTTAGGGTGACCAATACGTTTAGGACGGGGGCGGGCGGATAAATGACCTTGGAGGGTCACATCCAGCCCTCAGGCTTGAGTCTGTGGATCCCTGCCATAAATAAAAAAAAATGACTTGAAGGCACACAAACAAAAATACATACTAGAAAACACTAATGGCCACATTTTGCACTTGTGAAAGTTTCAGATGAGCTTCAAGGTTTAAATATATAACATGTATACTTTAGCAATACATTTTTTGTATATTGAGGAAGTCCATCAGATTATGAAGAAGCAACTATTTGTAAAGTGGATCAAGCTCTCTTTTAACTTGATCGTTTTCACCTGCCTGGATTGACTGGAAATGTATATACTAATGTTATAACATTTCTATTACTAATGTTATAGAAAAAGCATGGTCTGTGTTTGTATTTGCACAAAAGATTAGGAAGAGGGTTTCTTTTAATGCTTGCAAAATATGAAGACAAAAGCTTTAAAATAAGATTGTTTATTACACTATCAGGATCCTATTGATGAAGACTAGCAAGATTTATTAACTGGAGAAGGCTCTATTGCACAGTGAGTTAAAGAGGTAAATGAAGTCATTGTTAGCAGGTCATTTATGCCTACAGAGAACAACGCGTCTGGCTTGCCACCAACGAAGAGCACCAGATGAACAGAATCTGGGATTAATTAGCAGAGTGTGAACTCCTAAATAGATTGAGGAAGGAGGACTCTTCAGCTTTCCCTCCCACCTTCTTTGCTCTGAGTGGCACATACTTATAGCCATCACATTGATCCTCATAGAGTAATGCTGATTCTGAGGACACTGATTCCCCAGGTTTCATGCTACCTGAAATCTTTTGAAATACAAATTGAATCTTGAAACCTTAATGGCTTTCTATTGGAAATAGCAACCTTCTCAAGCCTCCACTAGTTATTTGTTATGTATATAAATACTTACTATATTGTATATGTGTATATTGGTTTGCAATTTCACTTCAACTCTTTGTTGTGGGAGGGGCTGCAGACCATGTGATCAGGTCTGGGCTTGTTCAGGACTCAGACTCCATTTTAGGAATTGGTTGTTTCAGAATTCAGTAAGAAAATTATTCTTTAGAATTCAATGGATGAACTGTTTGCTTTGAGAAACCAGCAGAAACAGTTTGTTTTGGATTCCAGTAGAGACAGGATGCTTAGAGACTCCATTGGGCTTTCAGACTAGACAAAGACTGTTAGACTCTCAGAACAGAGAGATGCTTTGGTCTATGGACTATTGATTCTGAGAATGATGCTCTGTGTTACCTACACAGAGAAACTACGTCAAATCTATTTGTAACTGGATTGATATGCAAAGTACCTGTATGCGGAATACATAAACTTTGTAAGTAAGCCAACTATGTTACTTTTAAAGAAGTCTGCTTATTTTTGTCTCCTGAGAGCATGATTTAAAGGCAAATATATTTTAAAGGAGAGTAGATGTTTTGGGGCAATATATATATATATATATATATATATATATATATATGCAGTGGTAGATCTTTGCCCCTAACAGTTCAAAGACTGATCTAGATACATCAGTTTAACAGCTGAGAAACCTAGTTGCCTTGTATGAATGCTGGTGAATGCCATTTTTCCCAAAGGGTTATGACTCTAAATGGGTCATGCTTTTTTCCATTTTCCAGAAGGTCGTGTGACCAGTGGTTTTTCCAAAACTTTAAAGGCAACAGTTCAGTCCTGAAAGAAAAATGTGAGATGAGACAATCCAGCACTGAGGCAAATTCTTCTTCTACATAAGTATAAATGCTAAGGAGTTAGTATAGCATTGTGGTTTGAACATTTGCCTATAACTCTAGAGATCAGCCTGCAGAAGAGAAGGCTGAGAGGAGACATGATGAGGGCCGTGTATAAAGATGTGAGGGGAAGTCATAGGGAGGAGGGAGCAAGCTTGTTTTCTGCTTCCCTGGAGACTAGGACATGGAACAATGGCTACAAACTACAGGAAAGGAGATTCCACCTGAACATGAGGAAGAACTTCCTAATAGGGCTGGGCGGTTTCGTTTCGTTAATTCGTAATTCGTTAATAATTCGTTAATTTTTTCAATTACAAAATGATAACGAACCATTCTGGAGCAATTTTTTAAAAAAACGAATTTTTAAACACGTTTTGTAAATGCTTCGTATTTCGTTATTGTATTCGTTTCGTTATTGTTCTGAGGTCGTTTCGTTATTATTTCCGCATGTCTGGGGCAAGTTTTTAGTTTAATTAGTGAAAAAAAATTATAATATCACATCAACAGTCAACAACAGAGGGAGAGAGAAGCTTCAGAAGTTTTTGGAGGTTTTTTAGCGTATTTCGCGGTCGCGTCCGCCATTAACGAATCGATTCGTTATTGTTTCGGAAATCGATTCGTTAATGTTTTGTAATTTTTTTCACATTTACGAAATTTCGTAAATAACTTTTTAAAAGGAAAATTTTGTAATTATTTTAAATATCGAAACAAAACCCCCCCCCAAATACAAATCGATTTTAGAAACAAATTTTTCCGTTGTTACCCAGGCCTACTTCCTAACTGTGAGAACCGTTCAGCAGTGGAATGTGGAATCTGGGGTGTGGTAGAGGCTCCTTCTTTGGAGGCTTTTAAACAGAGGCTGGATAGCCATCTGTTGGGGGTGCTTTGAATATGATTTTTCTGCTTCTTGGCAAAGGATTCAACTGAATGGTCCATGAGGTCTCTTCCAACTCTCTGATTCTGTAATCTGCAAGTTTCTCAGTATATTCACAGATTTTGCAAGGATATGCAAAACTATAGGTAACACAAAAGTATCTCTGTCCCAAAAATACCATAGAGTCATGCTAAACAATCAAAGAAATCCCTACAGAGGGCAAGTTTTCTTGGACGTGGATAAATGAAAGCACAGATACTGGTCCCATGGTTACAGAGTTTCTACTGTACTATATTTTAACATTGAACCATTGAAGAACTTGCAGTATGACACAGCTAAAAGTATATAATAGATACATACATACCATATTATTTAAAAATGTTTGTATGTGCCTTCAAGTTATCTTTCAACCAGTGGCAACCCCAATAATTTTATAGTTTTCTTAGGCAAGGAATACTCCAAGATTAAGATAAAGGTTGAATCAATTGTGTTCCTAATTAGCTTATATTTATTTATTATTTTATTTATTTAGTACACTTGTATACCGCTAATATCTCAGCCTAAAACGGCGACTCATTGCGGTTTACAACATTTAAAAACAACAATATTCCAATTAAAAATATAAAACACATACATATACAATACACAGTATTGGGCCACCAATACAGACCAATGCATCTCTTAAATTAAAATCATAATCCAATTTCGTTGTCTGTGATTGCCAGTCCTTGATCAGAGATTTCATCGCATCGGATTAGCCGAATGCTTGCTCAAACATCCATGTCTTGAGTTTTTTCCGAAATACTATCAGCGAGGAGGCTGATCTTATCTCTATAGGGAGGGCATTCCAAAGCCGCGGGGCCACCACAGAAAAGGCCCTGTCTCTCGTTCCTGCCAGCCACACCTGTGAAGCAGGCGGGATGGAGAGAAGGGCCTCTCCCGAAGATCTTAGGGTCCTGGTGGGCTGATAGGCCGAGATACGTTCGGATAGATATGTTGGGCCAGAACCGTTTAGGGCTTTAAAGGCCAATGCCAGCACTTTGAATTGGGCCCGGTAGCTAATCGGCAGCCAGTGGAGCTGGTACAGCAGAGGAGTTGTATGCTCCCTGCGCCCTGCTCCTGTTAGTACCATGGCTGCCGCCCGTTGGACTAGTTGGAGCTTCCGAGCCGTCTTCAAAGGCAACCCCACGTAGAGAGCGTTGCAGTAATCAAGGCGGGATGTAACCAGAGCGTGGACTACCGTGGCCAAGTCAGACTTCCCAAGGTACGGTCGCAGTTGGCGCACGAGTCTTAACTGTGCGAATGCTCCCCTGGTCACCGCCGAAACCTGGGGATCCAGGCTCAGCGATGAGTCCAGGATCACACCCAAACTGCGAACCTGTGTCTTCAGGGGGAGTGCGACCCCGTCTAACACAGGCTGTAACCCTATACCCTGTTCGGCCCTGCGACTGACCAGGAGTACCTCTGTCTTGTCTGGATTCAATTTCAATTTGTTCTCCCCCATCCAGACCGTCACAGCGGCCAAGCACCGGTTCAGGACCTCGACAGCCTCCTTAGTAGCAGGTCGGAAGGAGTGACAGAGTTGGACATCATCTGCGTACAGATGACACCGCACCCCGAAACTCCGGATGATCTCGCCCAGCGGCTTCATGTAGATGTTAAACAACATGGGGGACAGTATTGAACCCTGAGGAACCCCACAAAACAAAGGTTGTGGGGTAGAACAGGAGTCCCCCAGTAACACCTTCTGAGACCGACCCTCGAGGAATGACCGGAGCCACTGCAAAGCAGTACCTCCGAGACCCGTTCCCGCGAGGCGTCCCAGAAGGATACCGTGGTCGACGGTATCGAAGGCCGCTGAGAGGTCGAGTAGCACCAACAGGGACACACTCCCCCTGTCGAGCTCCCGACGGAGATCATCCACTAAGGCGACCAAGGCTGTCTCGGTACCATGCCCCGGCCTAAAGCCAGACTGTGCCGGATCCAGATAATCCGTGTCTACCAAGAATGCCTGGAGTTGTGAGGCCACCACACGTTCCATGACTTTGCCCAAAAAGGGGAGATTGGAAACAGGCCGATAGTTGACGAATTGAGTGGGGTCCAGTGATGGTTTCTTCAACAGCGGTTTTATCACAGCTTGCTTTAAGCTGACTGGAAATATGCCTTCCCGAAGGGAGGCATTAACCACCACCTTAACCCACTCAGTCAGGTATCCATATTCGTTCAGGTTAGAACAACTCTCTAGGAATTTTACCTGAGTGAACAACTCTCTAGGAATTTGTCATTCTTCCAGCATGATCCTATGGCCAACTTCAGTTGGAAGCTTGCCATAGAATTGCTCTGGAGAACCTAAAGATAGAGGTGTTTTCTCTGGAAATGTCCTCCAGCATGATTGGAAGATGTTGACCATAGAGGCACAGTGGAGGACATAGAGAATGTTTTAGATGAAATCAGGAAACTGCAAATATAGAGGGATGTATATCAATTGCTCTTATTTTCTTCAGATGGGAAAAGAGAAGACTGTTGCCCATTCTACTCCATTCAAAACTCTCTTCCTAGAAATAACAGCATGCAGTTGTTAAGTAGGAACTCATGAGGAAGGATATGGACATCCCTTGAGGCCCACCCAGCTCCTGGGCTTGGCAGATTAAGGTCCTGTCCAAGCTGGTCCGTGAAGAATTGAGTTCAAACAACTAACAGGATCACAAAAGCTGCACGACAGTTGAAAAACACCATGATGGATGTCACAGGAAATTGTTCCGCTGGAACTGATTGGCAGGCCTCTTGTTTTAGTCCCCCCCCCCCCCCCCCATACAAACACAGTGGATTGTCAGGTATAGGAAGGAAAACAAAAACAAAGTGAAAGAGGTCTTTCCTGGAGTGTTCAAACACAAAGAAAATGGACTTTAAACTAAGTGCTTCTTAGGGATATTTCACATTCAGTGTCCTCAAAACATTTCCCCTAATATGAAGGGTAGTTGAGGAGGCTGATTGAAAAGTTAATGGACCATCTACTTCTGGCTTTGGGGAAAATGTAACATAATATACTTAGGTAGAAAAAATGAAATTCACAGATCTAGGATGGATGAGAGTTCATGTGAACTAGGAGTCTTACAACCATGTCGCCTGGAGCTTTTGTCCCATCGTACAATGCTTCCAGGAGAGAGTCCACCGTAGCCCATCACATGATGCAGGGCTACTTCCGCCCTGGCTCCATCCTGGAAGATGGCTGGCTACCTGGCTACCCATGTTCATATTACCTAAGGTGGGGACAGCGCAGGAAGAAGCTGAGCAGTGACGGTTTCCTCCATGTGATGGGGAAGGGGGCAATGCAGGCGATGCAGAGTGCTTAAGGACAGTTTCCCATCCCGCCCAATAGATTTGGCCTGCTGCCCAATAGATTCCCTTGCTGTCCCCTGGCTTAAGGACCTCCATGTGATGAGATCCTTGGTAGACTACAAGTTGATTATGGGTCATCAGTGTGATGTAATAGCTAAAAGGATAGTATACTATGCTTTTATGTACCAATAGGAGCATAGTCAGAGCACAGGATCAAAATCTAGGGAAGTTGCCATCCAGATTTCTTCTGCTTCAGTCACACCTAATCTGGAATAGTGTGTCCAGTTCTAGGTATCACAATTCAAGAAGGATATTGACAAATGGTAATGTGTTCAGAGAAGAGTGACCAAAATGGTAAAAAGTCTGGAAGCCAAGCCTGTAAGGATCAGTTTAGGAAGCTGGATATGTTTAGCCTGGAGGTGAGTGGGTTGAGATGTGATGCAATAGACATTTTCAAATATCAGAAAGGATGTCACATTGAGGAGTGGGCAAGCTTATTTTCTGAAACAAAGCAATAGATTCAAACTGCATGAAAAGAGACGCCAGTTGAATGTTAGAACTTTCTGGAAGTAAAAGCGGTTCAATAGTGGAATGTGTAGTCTCAGAGAGTAGTGGTCTCTCCTCTTTTTGGAGGTATTTAAACCAAAGCTAAGTGTCAGGAGTGCTTTGAGTGTGTCTTCTTGCATGGCTGAAGGTTGGATTTGATGGACATTATTATGACTTCCAATTCTGTGAGCCTGAATTCTAAGCAATGTATTCAAATAGCTGAGGTGGGGAAAGTATAATCTCCATATCTAGAAATCAGAAATGCATTATATGTTGTGGATCAGCCCCCCTGGGATGGAGAGGTTCCTTCTCTCATACATGCTCTACATAACTGTAGCACTTTGATGCCACTCTTACTATCATGGCCCTATCCTATGACCTCTTAGGATGCACATTGGTGAAGTATTTAGAGTTATCTGCCAGGGTTGTTCCAGGCAGCACTAAATTGCACGTTTTCAGGGGCAAAAAAATGGGGCCTGAAAAGATTCCAGATATAGACCTGTTGGTTCCTGGATTTCAGCCTCCATCGTCCACACTTGCTGCTTTGTCCCGGGATTTTGCAGCCCCCCAAAATGGCCACTGCAAGACACCTGCCAGAAACTTTAGCATTTTGTTTGTTTGTTTTTTTAAATCCTGAATATGAGAAGATTCAAATCATTGCAAAAGTTCCGTTTTTTGACATGTCTATAGAAACATTGCGATCCACGCGTTTCATGAAGTTTTAGACACACAAAGAAAGTTAATAGGGTAGGACCACTTCCAAGACAGCACTATGAAATCAAACAGGAACAAGTACTTTCAAGCCAGGAACAGAGCCTTGTCATTATTGACACTTTTTAGAGTCTGCCTGCCTGGTCATCTGTGCACACAGATTTGGTTGTTTACTTGTGGCATGGAACAACAGATTGCTGTTCCTGGGTTATACATGTCTGTTCCTGATTGCTCTTACTGTGAAATGATGTACAACATTGACTGGGGGGGTCACAGAAAAAGTGTGCCCTCTACACATTTCATGAAGTTTCTGGCACACATTTTTGCATCTTACTCAACTGTCACCTTCTTTTTAGGAACTGACCAATCAGGAAGAAATATCTAAAACGTGGAAGCAAACCCAGATAAAAAAAATCCTGTGTTTTCTGAGTTCAGGGACATACAGACATTCAGAGATGCAGATTTTCAGCTCATATCCAGGATATTCCCACACCTGAAAATCTCACGTTTTTTGCTGTTTGTAACAATTGCTTACGCATTTACAGGAAACAGCATTTGGCCACCCTCCTGTTTGCTGCTGGAGCTCCAGGCATAAAGGTACTGTTTAACTGGGTCCCCAGAGAGCTCTAGTCATTTTGGCATCTCATTTTAGTCATTTTGGCATATAGGGATTTGCTTTTGAGATCACTCTTTTCCAGTTCTCACTGGCTGAGCAAGTTTCAAAAAGAAAGTGAAAAGTAGTGAGTGCATGTGCATGTGTACACAGCGTAACCTGTATCCGTTGCTTCACTGTTGCAGTTGAAACTCACATACACAATGGCTGCGGCAAAATGATCCTTGGAAGATTATAAAAACTACATTTAGCATCCAAGAGATTGCAGCTGTTCCTGCTTCCCTTGGGCGTATCTGCTTTGTGGTCTTCCTGTGCCAAATCTCAACCCAGATTACATTTTTATACCTCAGGGTTGTAAAGCCTTTCAAACAGAATTTTTTGCAACCACGTAGTGACACAGGGCAGGCTGTGATCAGGTCTCCTAAAGTAACCTTATGAGGCCCCTGGCAATGATATTTCCATGATAATATGCTCCCATGGAAAAGGGCTCCAGAAGATATTACGTATCACTCTGCACTTGCTGTACTAAATAATAGATTGTATCAGCTAATGCACCTTGTGTTTTGCTCATATAGCACAGTATCTGGTTTCTTGCAATGGCCAACAGCTGATGCTCAAGAAAAGGTTCAGAACCTCTACACTAGTCACTGAAAACACAAAAGGCTCTTAGTCAAAAGCAACATTCAGCAGAAGTTAAGTGCTTCTTTGAAAACAAAACAAAAAAAGCTACCATTGATTTCAGGTAAGGAGAAATACAGGCCAGTAACATACACATTAATTTAATAGACTTTTCCATGAAGAGTTGAACAGACATTGGGAAGCTAGATACTTTGGACTGTTCTCTGGTGTGCTGAGGCTGTAAAAGTCTCATAAACCACACATTCTGACTTAGGGAGTTGGGCATGTTTAGCTTGGAGAAGTGATGTGCTAGCCATCTTTAAACATCTGAAGAGATGTCACATGGAAGATGGATCAAGTTTGCCTTGTGCTCCCAAGACTAAAATGAGAACCAATGTATTCAAATTACAAGAAATGAGATTCCACATAAACATCATGAAGAACTTATTTTTAGTTTTTAAAAAAACCTGTTTGGCAGTTGATTGCCTTGGAGGATAGTGGACTCTCCATTTTAGAAAGTCTCTAAGAAAGGTTGGATAGGCATCTTTCGTGAGCTCTTCAGCTAGGTTTTCTTACATGGTGAGGAATTGGGCTAGATGGATTCTGTTATCCCTTCCAAAGGTACAAGGTTGCCTATCTCTGTGACAGTGTTTACATTTTATTTGCTGTACAAAATATAATAGGATCCAAGTGGTGTAGGAGTCGGAGTGTTGTACTAGGACTCTGGGAGGCCAAGTCCTTTCTCAGGTTATGGCTACATAGGGTATTTGTGTCACAGAGCTGCCCTGGATCCAGCACATCCCTACTGAATCCAAGGTAATGTGTCCAGATGATCTCCTTGTGTGCCCTTTTGTCCTCTGTCACTACCAACATCCCACACCAGCCAGGGAACCCCTTGTGAGCACTTGGATATCACTTGCTGTGTCTATGTGATCATAACAAGCCACCCACATAACCAACAAGGAGGGGGTAAAATGATACCCTCTTTCTTGGTGGTTGAGCAGGTGTTCCATTCTCATATCAATAGATGTGACCATGATGGCCAGACACTTACAAGGGATCTCCATGGTCATTGGAGAGCAGCAGCGGTGGCAGCAACACAGGAACAAGACATCCCCATCATCTGTGCTGATCAGCACAGGGAAAGAGTAATGGTAGCCAGGTCCATTGACTGATGGACCAGGTCAAAACAAACCTGATCCAACTGTCCAGATGGCTGTGAAGTCCTTGGATACTCTGCAGCTTTCTGTAAAATTTGGAATATCCTGTGACTTTGCTTTGCTTTGTTATAAGATTGTTTAGGGGCAGAAAACCCAATATACTAGCCAGACAGCACTGTGCATCCATCCGCCAAAACTGGATTTGAGGTGACTCCAGGTTTTTTAAATTTGTGTCGACAAGCCCTTAGTCACAGAAATGTACTGGGAGGCCTTGTTCAAGTTATACTCTCTCAGCCTGAGAAGGCAATGGCAAACCTCCTCTGAATAAAGCTTATCTAGAAAAGCATACAAGAGTTCTTTCTCCCACTCTGGACATTCCACAGATATATAATGCTCATTTGCCTATTTTCCAACAAACCTCACAACCTCTGAGGATGCCTGTCATAGATGTGGGAGAAACATCAGGAAAGAATGCTTTTGGAACATAGCCATACAGTCCGGAAAACTCACAGCAGCCCAACCTTATGATAGGATTGTAACTGTTAAATTGGCTTAGCTTTGCACTGAAAATCAGTGAGTCTTTCTGTGTAATGTTTTATATGGTATGCATCTTCCCAGCTCAAGATCTTCTTTTAGTTCTGTCATCTTTTGACATACGGTTGTTGGTGTCATAAGAGGAGACTTTTACAATGCTTGTTCCCAGGCTCTGGAACTTCCTTCAAAGGAGGCATTAGCTGGCTCTTCCATTGCCTTTTTTGTTTTTGGGGGGTTTTTTTTGCTGGCAAGCAAAGATCATTTTATGTAGGAAGACCACTGTTTGCTGCAGAAGCAGCTTTTAACTGAATGGGTGACATATTTGCCTTTAATTTGTGTGTATTTCAATTGTGCTTTGAATTATTTATGCATTTGTACTATTTTACTGCCAGCTAGCTTGGGCCCCCATTGGTGAAGAATGGCAAACAAAATAAAACACTAAATTTGTTTCTCTGAGGCCTTAACTAGATATTGTAGCCAACATGTGGATTCTTTCCAAATAGATGTTCCATTTTATCCCTTTCCTCTATTTCCTGGTAAGCTTTTACTGTAATGCAAAACATGTGACATGAGGACATCATTGTGATACTTAACACTTGGATAGCACTCTAAGGTTTTCAAAGCAGTTTAAATGCATCATCAAGTTGTACTGTGATCCATTTCTACAATGGGGGGGGGGGCTGTAGACCTTCAGATGGAAGTGTATAGACTTTTTTTACTATAGTTCCCATTACCTACCACCTATAGAAGTGCTGATTGAAGACTGATGAAGATTGCAGCCCCAACCCTGTCTTTCAATATAATTTCTCTCCTATTGAGATGAGAGAGAAGTGAGGACTGGAACTGGGGAAATAAGCCTTTTCTTTCTCCAATGGCATGAAAACAGCCATGTTGAAAGGTAAGCACATGCAGTAAGAATAGAAAGAATGTTTGGAAAGTGGGTGAAAAATATAGTTTTTGAGTATTGAGTTATCCTGATGAGAAGAATTGTGGACTCACAAGAAACTTTGTGGTTTTATTTTCTATGCAGAAATCAATATACGAGGGTTAGGGTTCTTCAGAAAGTAAGGTTACAAGGCACGTAGCTCTCGCTGGGAATTTTCTCGAAGGAAGTTGGCATCACTGCCTTCTCTCGGGAAGGCAATGGAAGTGAATGAGCAGTGCCAGTCATCAGTAGCCCATCGATTGGCATTGTGGTAAAGGTTAGAGATGAGCGTCCTCATTCAGTTTCCCTCCAAGTGCGAAGTTCATGCTACAATACGCTACCTAAATGCTAAGGGCATGAGCACCACTGCAATTTATCATGAAATCATTTCAGTTTATGGAGAGGATGTAATGTCAAGACAGCAGGTGACAAAATGGGTACAGAATATATTGTGAGACCATGAAGAAACTTTGCAGAGCCATCCAAAACAAACGTTGAGGGATGTTGACAGCAGGAATCTGTCTCCTTCATGACAATGCACATCCGCACACCACACATGCAACACAAGAGTTGTTGACTTCATTTGGTTGGGATTTTTAAGCCACCCCTCTCACAGCCCTGATCTCACACCCAGTGACTATTATCTGTTCACTAAATTGAAGGAACACCTTGGTGGAAAACACTTTTCCAGTGATGACGAGGTGAAAATCAAAGTGACAAACTGGCTGAAAAAGGTGGAGGGAAACTTTTATGACAAAGGAATCAAAACTCTTACCACAGATGACAAAATGTATTGAACTGAATGGTGATTATGTGGAAAAATAATGTAATACATATGCTACAATCCATGTAAGTTTTATTAAAATATATTCATTATTTGTATTTTTAAAAAATCTTGCAATCTTACTTTCTAGATAACCCTCGTAGGTATGCAAAAAATATTAGTTCCTATAGAGAAAATGTTGTTTCCTGCACAGAAAATGTAGTTTCTTGTGCAAAATAACCACATGAGAATTGTTTAGAATGTATCCTCCTGAATAGATTTTGAAAATTATTATTTTCTTGGAGTGAGAAGCAAATTGCTAGCATTACTTATTACATCTTTCAAGAAGAAATTTAAGAAAGAATCATAGAATGCAGACCTAATTTGTCTAATAATCACAACATGTGAATAATGGAGATTTAAACCTTCTCCTAACTATTTCTACCCCCATCTAAAATTATTGGAAGGATTTATTTGGCACAAGTGTGCTCCAAAACCTTTGTACATCCCAGTCTATAGTCTAGTCCTCATTTTTCTTCACAGAATTTTGTTCTGATTTGGTGAAAACAAGCTACTGCATTTAAGCATGCAGCTCCAGACATTGAGCATGAAGCTCAACCGAGACAAAAGCTTTAATGTTGGGATCAACCGTAGTATTATTTCATGTAACAACCCCATGTTATATTGTAATTGTAGCATGTCCTCTTCTGAGCTATGTGATTTATCTTCATGCCATCACCGTGATGACGGTAGAGAAGTAGATGGTCTTCTTGCAGGATCTTTTCTCTACACTTGGGAGGTGAGCAAAGCTCCTCTGTCTTTCCTCCTGACATCTGCAGCAAACTTGCAAATGATTTACAGCTGCCCTGTATGGAGATGGAAAGGTTACTTATGACCATGTAGCCATCCTTGTCACATGGTGTAAAGCAAAACCATGTGGCTATCATGATGTCAGGCTCTGAATCGCAGTGGTCAGGAGCAGCCATCTGTGTCTTTTTGGCCTGGCAACCTGCTTGCATGTAATCTGGAGAGGGTTCTAGCAGCCAGTTTCCTTGCTTTAAAAAAAACCCAGTAAACTCAATGCTTGGGAGGCTCCCAAGTTCTCCAGATGCAGCTGTCCTAAGAGAATGGTTTGTTGCTTACGTCAATGGAGGATCCTTCCTGTTGAAGCAGCAGCAAGCAACTATGACAGAGGAGAATCCTGGGTTGAAGGGCTCTCCAGTATACTTTGTCTACATAAAGATGAATAACCATAAGAAGTGAGAGCAGGAGACCTAAAGCAGACCATCAACTGTTAGCACTTGGGCAGCAGACTAAGCAGATACACAGGTCACTTGTGGGTTGCAGTCTTCCCCAGTTTACAGTGAGACACACTGCATTTCTTCAGTACATCCTGACAGGAGATCTGGAAGGAAAGCATTTTACAAGAACACTTTCTTAGTGTGTCCAGGAGTTGATTCGGCTGGGCTTCAGCTTTATGTTATCATGGAATGTTTCGCCAAGCATAGACTGGGCTAATCTGCAATCATGTTTACTCCCACTGCTCTCCAGTGAGTCACACTTATATATTTTCCCCAAGGAAAACCTTTGCTCCTGATTGCACTCAGTTACAAGCTTAGGCTGATTATCCTAAAACTTCAAACTTGTGTGGGGTCCAAGGACTGGAAGTTTTCAGAGAGTTACCACCCTGTCTACCAGATTGCACAGGGCCTCTGGTGCATCCATCCCACCCTCCTCTTTAAACAAAAATTCCATACGATATGAACTTGTAATAAATTGCTTTTATTTTGGACCCCCTATCTAAAATGTTACTTTGTTTTATTGCATTGTGTATTTTTAATAACATCATCATTGTTTAATATTGGCTTGGGCTCATTATGAGATTAGTCTTGCATTCTGGAATTTAGGGGAGCTTAGAAGAAACAAGCATAAAAAGAAAAGTACCTCTGAGCATGTGCAGAATCCAAGAATCCATTAGTATTGCATCTAGCTACTATATAACTGTGGAACATTGCAAGCCAAGAAAGCTTGATCCACACTTTAAAAAAAAAACATTTCTATACTTATTACTAGCATCCATAGTTATGGCTGTATTGAGAATGTGATTCCAGAAGCTGTAGTTCAAAAAATAACCTGTACTAATTTTGTACAATTAGGTCATATTTGGACACTATAGAACCAGGACAAAAGTAAATGGAAGTGGTTACATTTGTCATGTCTTAAATACAACAGGCCATGATAACTCTATACCTTTTCAGTCTTCTTTATGCATGACACTAGTGCATTCAAGAGATATGTGTAGAGAGTGAGGAAACATTAATCAGCAGGCATAGAAGACTAATTATGTGAGTGTTCTGGTGAATCTGTTCTAGATTTTAATCTGAGCATTAAAAAAGCTAACCATGATGCTGAAACATATTAAATTGTGGTGCCCAGAATTGTACAGTGTAGACCACACCAGGAATACTGTGTGCAGTTCTGGGCACCCAAATTTAAAGGAGATGTTGACAAGCTGGACTATGTCCAGAGCAGAAGTGTTCCTGCTCTGGAGTACATTTATAACTATGAGTTAAAATCAATTAATACCATAAGACATAAGCAACATTTAAACATTAAAACATCCTAGTATAAACATTAAAATCACATGATCCAAAATCGTAAAACCGTAGCCATTCCAAATTGTCAATTGCACATATTCCCTAATTATTCTAACACTCCATTACTTTACTGGCCAAAGGCTTGGTCCTACAACCATGTCTTTGTTTTCTTTCCAAAGGCCAAGAGGGAGGGTGCTGATCTAATCTCAGTGGGGATAGAGTTCCAGAGCTGAAGAGCCACCACTGAGAAGACCCTCTAACGTGTCCCCATCAATCGCACTTGCGAAGGAGGTGGGACAGAGAGCAGGGTCTCATCAGAAGATCTTAACCTCTGTGATGGTTCCTAGAGGGAGATACCTTCAGACAGGTAAGCTGGGCCAGAACCATTTAGGGCTTTAGAGCCTAAAGCCAACACTTTGAATTGTGCTTGGTAGCATATTGGAAGCCAGTGGAGCTGATGCAACAGGGGAGTTGTGTGCTCCCTGTATGCTACTCCAGTGAAAAACCTGGTTGCTGCTCATCGGACCACTTGAAGTTTTAGAACAATCTTCAAAGGCAACCCCATGTAGAGTGCATTGCAGTAGTCTATGCTAGATGTAACAAGAGCATGGACCACCATGGCCAAGTCTACTTCCTAAGGTAGGGTGCAACTGCTGCACAAGTTATAACTGTGTGAAATCTCCCCTGGCCATGGTAGAAACCTGAGATTCCAGGCTCAGCGATGAATCCAGGATCATTCCCAAGCTGCGAACCTGTGCTTTCAGAGGGAGTATAACCCCATCCAGCGCAGGTTGTAACCCTATACTGTGAGATAACAGTGTGTAAATGTTAAGTGGAAACAATTGTAGGTATCCAGTACTTTTCAGATTCCCTCTTCCATGATTTTCCCCGTCTTGGAGGAGGACAGCACAATGTATCACCCAGTTTATCATGTACCCCATAAATTGGTTGAGTCCATTCAGTTGTGGTAATCTCACCTGCCTTATTATCAGAGATAAAGCATGGTTTAGCTGCCAGTCCCACTGACTTCCAAACTTGAAATGGAGGGGTGGGAAACAACATTTTGAAATTCATCTCCAAATCTCTAGGACTGACCTTCTGGAAAGCTTTGTATGAGTTCCAACTTTTCCTGTCATCGGATAAGCTTAACATCTGCAGTACTGCTGGGAAACATCATACAAAGATTGAGAAGTTGAATGCTAGCTTGGACGTTCCCCCTTGATTTCAGTGGTTATGGGGTTTTGTGTCAAAGATAGGAATGGAAGCTTTGTTCTCCACACTTATCCCCAGAGGTAACAGCATTAAGGTATCAAGCTGAAGATGTTTCCATGCTGGAACTTTTCAGAAGCCTTTTGGTCCACCACAAAGGCAGCAAAGGAGCATGTTGCAGCCTGAGAAGCATTAACATCTCAGCATCACCATTAATTTCAACTTGCAAAGCTCTCTTCTTGCTATATCAGAAAAGCAGGGAAAGCTTGTCCAAATTCTCCCTTAGTGGAGCAGAAAGCCAAGGAGGAGGCAATGTTGTGACTCAGCTCCATAGCAACCCAAACTGATTATGTGAGTGGAGCAAGATATTGCGCATGAGTTAGGCAATGACAGGAGAACACGGGTGTACATTCAATACCGAGGAATCCCGAGACAATAATGACTTTCCCACAACTGTCTTTGCACATGCCAAAGCATCACAACTGATTGCATTGCACAGACAAATATACCAAGCTTTTTCTTTCTTTTTCTTTAAAAATTAAATGCAAGGTATAAAGGCAATTTTACTGGCTGTGTTATCAAGAAGAAGGAGAGAGCTAGCTTTTGCTTTTTGATAGATAGGAGTACATAAACTTTGTTTCATGTATACAATTATATAACATTATGTATTACAGTATTTTATATCAAACCTGTGTGTATAAGGTGTATATGAAATACAAATGAATTCTGTGTTTGATCTTGAATCCCACCTCCAGGATATCACATTATTTGCACATGCAAATACAGGTGTTCCCAAATCCTAATTATT
Source organism: Anolis sagrei (assembly GCF_037176765.1). NCBI lineage: Eukaryota > Metazoa > Chordata > Lepidosauria > Squamata > Anolidae > Anolis > Anolis sagrei. The sequence continues at coordinate 20,967,493 of NC_090024.1, read as the reverse complement.
TCTGCTCCCAAGCAATTCAGATAAAGGATATTTAACCTGTACTTTTCCATGGTCTAGAGTTCCAGGTGTGGCTGGCCCTAGTTGCAACCTTGTTACCAGCAGTAAAGACAAAGAGTCTATTGTAGGACACAATTGAAGACATGGCTTTTTAGACAAGCCTTTGACCATGTTTAGAAATTCTTAATGCACATATTTGAGAACCTAGAGATTATTTCACTTTGCACTTTATAAGACTGATATTGATAGCAGTTTTATTTATATATGCAGCTATTGGTGCATTTTATTGATTTTAACCAGTGGGGTTTTATGATGTTATGTTGTTTGTTATTGCTTTTGTGTTATTATGTATGCACTTGTATTTGTATGTTTGCACCTTTGAGTGCTTTGTGAGCTGCCCCAAGTCCCTTTGGGAGATGGTGGCGGGGTATAAATAGTTTTATTATTATTATTATTATTATTATTATTATTATTATTATTATGGAAATTATTTTCCAATATCTTTGAGGCTTAAATAACCTAAAGGCAACAGATTCCATCTGATACTGGAAGCTAAGCAGGGTCCGCCTTAGTGCTTGGATAGAAGATTGTCAGGTCATGTAGGCTATATTTCAGAGGAAGGACCTCTAAGGCCCCTTCTACAATGCTATATAGCATCCAGATTATCTGATTTGAACTGGATTATAGGGCAGTGTAGACTTCTATAATCCAGTTCAAAGCAGATAATGTGAATTATTTGCTTTGAGAATCTGAATTATATATCACAGTGTAGAAGGGGCCCGAGTCCATTTAGGTATGCATGTTCGTCTTCTTTTTACATGGCCAGAAGAAGTTTACAAGAGTCTCATTGGAGGACAAGGACATTTCTGGCTAAAACATTTTAATCAAATCTGCAAATGAGGCTAGGCTTTGATGTGAACTAAAACTCAGAATGCTGCAATCAATAAGGAAATAACATTTATGCCCCCATCTATACTGCACAAAAATGCAGTGTAGGAGGTGGATTATCACAGTTGTTGAGGACTATAAACAAATGGATCCATGGACACACAGGTGGCTACATGGAAGCACAATTAGAAAACAGTTACAATGGGAACTCTCTGCAAACATTTCTTTGTTCTGATGTTTATGAAATTCAGCAGAGCTTAAATTTACAGGAGGGTGAGGAAGGATGATAAGAAATCTGCTCATGTGCACATTTAGATAACCCAGTGGTTCTCAACCTATGGGTACCTAGATGTTTTGGCCTTCAACTCCCAGAAATCCTAATAGCTGGTAAACTGGCTGGGATTTCTGGGAGTTGTAGGCCAAAACACCTGGGGACCCACACATTGAGTACCACTGAGATATCAAATCAGTGTATATGAGGTCCAGCACATCTCAGAGAGGCAACTGAAAACATTAAAAGTAAACTCCAGCAAATATCCCCCATCCATCTTGTGAATTTCTAAAATCTTCTACAAATGAAACTGTCAGGATGCTGGAGGAGCATTTACCAAGATTGACAGTTCAGTGTTTGGACTTGCTGACAGATCCTGCAATTTTTGCTCCACTTCTTTGACTCAGATTATGACGCTGTCTGGAAGTACCCACAGAGTAAATCTGGAAAGGTTTTTTAAAATCTTGGGATGATATTTATGCACCTTCCCAGGAATGGGGCCTGACCCTCAAAATTGCAGTGCACAATCTTGAGGCTCAATGCCCACAGCTATGCCATTCCCTGAGTTCTAGTAGGCTGGAGGGGTAGGTTGCTGCCTTCTGTTTTGCCCTAACATGTACATGAAAGGCCTCCAAAGAACTCTGGGCACCTCAAAATGACATGCCATAAGCTTTGCAGAGAGAAGGGCAGATTTCTCCCTCTCAAACTCAAGGCATCAATGTGAAACTTCATGCCTTGTGTCTCTGTTTGGAAGCTTTTGAGTACATTGTAGGGAAAATTGGGAGGGGAGGGTGGATGGTGATTTAACCCAGGAGGGTATATAGCCACCACACACAAAAAAACAGGTTTTTTGCCAGCCCCTTGGACACCAAATGTGAGTGAATCGGCATTTTAAAAGTCAACTTCACTCGCATTTGGGTCTGTGTGGAAGTGGCCTTTTTGTTTAATGTAAAAGGGGCTTTCTGATTTTAAAAATCCCTCTACTTTTGAGAATAAATTGATATTTTCTTCAATCTCTTAACACTTAACTTTTATTTTTCCTCAAGCAGCTCTCTGAAAGAAAGGACTCTACAGACATGCCTCCACCCAAAGGAATATCTGTTGCTAAAACACCCAGCTTTAACTACGACTGAATGATGTCTCTGTGATATACAGGCCTGTAGGGGAAAGGGAGTGAGAAGCAGGAAGACATATGTAACGGGTTAAAATAAGTTGTTTTAGGTGGACTCCCTGCAACCTAGGGAGTCTTTTGTCGATGTTTTGACTACAAGGGAGAACATCTGTTGCTATTCAGCCCTATGCTATGGACTTCCATGCAGAGACTGTCATAAACCTCTGAATAGATACTGTTGCTTAGACAGTCTGCCAAGAGGCGAGGGGGGGGGGGGCAATTAGAGAGAATCCCCCCTCTTGTTTATTATTTGTGGCACTCCTGGTAGGGACCACCACCCTGTTTCCATTTGCTGGTCCTATTTTCTTTAAAACAATCCAACAAGTTAAGCTACCACAGTCATTGCCCCCACATGCCAAGAGAGTACCTGGGTTAGCCGGTTGCCCAAATACTAACACTAAAATGAATGCTGAAACTTATGAGTCATGTAGCATCTTATGATGAGATCTATAAAGCTATATTCCCTTGATTGGGAATAGGACCCATTAAACTCAGTGGGGCTTATTTATGAGTAGACATGGATAGAATTTCTTTGCAATAGGTTTCCCTTTGCAAAAGCTTTTAACTACAAGAGCATCAGAGGAATGGGATGGATAGCAAAAGTATTGAGTATGACAGGTACACACTGGGCAGGGAAAAGAACACCGTTTTACAAGTCAAGATAAAGCAGTAAAACACCATATGTTGGAAAATGTTACTGCGAATTAAATATTACAGGTTGAATATCCCATATCTGGAATTCTGGGTGGCTGAGATAGCAACATCTTAGTTTTCTGATGGTTCAAGGTACACAAACTTTTGTTTCATGCACAAAATTGTTTTTTTTTAATATTATGTATAAAATCACCTTCAGGTTATGTATGTAAGATGTATATAAAAGAGAAATGAACTTTATGTTTAGACATGCATCACATCTCCAAGATACAGCATTATGTATGTACAACAGTGAGCCCTCCATATTTAGAGGTTAGACTTTGGCTGATTTGATTATTCATGGATTTGATTAAAATGTTAATTCTAAGACTCTCTGTGTCCTACAGTGTGGAAGTTGACCATAGAGTCATGATAGAAGATCAATAGATTCCTAGAGAAGTGTTGTTATAGACAAAAAAAACCCCAACAATTTTTATTTACAGATTTCCACTTTTGGGGGTCTTGTGCCTTCTAACCCCAACAAATGTGAAAGGCTGGCTATATATGCACATTCACATGGAACAATAAAAAAAATATCAACTTTAAAATGGTAGAAGCACAAAGTTGTGGCAAGGAAGCACAAAGTACAACATGAAGAGACAGAAGCATCCTCATTCCAGCCTCCCTCCCTCTCTTGCTCCCTCTCCCTCTCTCTCTCTTCGTGAAGCCAAACATACAAGTAACAAAAACACACACAAAATCAATGAATCCAAAGTTCCTTAAAGTGGACTACACCAAAGCAGACAGTAATCTCCCCAAGTGGACAAGAGCACAAGGCACAGAGGCTGCTCACTTGAAGCCCTAAAACCCTGTACACTGGTGCTAGCGCTCCCTCTGGTGCTAGCTCTTAACCCAAAACACTGCTTGTATGTCAAAGCACTCTTGTTGAGGCACCACTGTATTCTAAAATCTGAAATTTAAAACATTTCTGGTCCCAAGCATTTTGATTATTCATGAATTTGATTAAAATGTTAACTGTAGGACTCTAGGAAAGCATTCAAAGCACTGGGATTTTGTTTTGGACTTCACCAGTATGTCATGTGTCTGAAGGATTTGTGGAATTGCAATCCAAAGATAGACAACTTAGAGGCACAAAGACACACAACCCAAATAAGTAATATTGTCATTCTCATTACTGGATAGCGTTCACAATATTTTCTTTCATTTCCTGTCTCGCTTTGCAGATTAAATTGTCCAGATGTGGAATGACCACATGGGTGGGAGCGCTGCAAAATGTCTCCTTACATGATATCAAGATCACAGAAACACTAAAGGAAAAACTCTTGAAGAGGGAAAAAGCCTTGTTAAAATTGATTAGCCTGGATGTTTTTCATATCTTCAAGAGCCCTGCCCAGACGACAGCATCTCACAGATTAACTGATAGTTATTTAAGAATTCTGTCTCCAACAAGAAATGGTGAGAATTTCAAGTCAGTTCAGTTTTGGCAACAATTTACCAAAATAGACAGATTGACTTACATTTGGGATGGAAAGAACTCAATTTTTTTTTTAATGGAGAGAACTGACAAATTTATCTTTTCAGGCTGCTTAGCTCTTCAAAATCTGGCATTGAATCTTGGCATATTGAGTCATGTTTGTGATAGTGAACAAAAATAACATATTGGCTATATTTGTGAAGTTTGATGCATAATTCAAATGGGCCCTTCTCTTTAGCACCTTTGTGATAAATACCTATATGACAGGTATGCATATGATTTAATTTAATCATTTTCCCACACCATACAATTAATACATGCAAAGAACACGCCAAAGTACCACATTTAACTATTTAACAATAAATGGTCATACGTAATATGTGGATTATGTTACTTTATATCAGTAAAACACCATTTTAATTGTTTTAAAAACATTATACAAATACCAAATAAAAAGTAAAATATTAACACATCCAACACATCCTATTTTCTTCAAAAGTTTAACAGACAGGCAATTGTTGAAGGCTTGCCAACATAGAAAGGCTTTTGCCTAACGGCAAAAGACCAACAAGAAAGGAGGTTATTTAAGCCAGAAGGAGCTCTGAAGGTAATGGGACAGAAAGAAAAAACTCTCCAGCTGAACTCAAAACATGGGCTTATTTATTTATCAATACCCTGCTTTTTCTCTCCTGAAGGAGACCCAAAGCAGCTTAACATAAAAACATTAGCATACAATTTAAAATATTTAAATATGCAAACATTAAATTAAAATGAAATATAAAACAGTATTAAAAATTCATAGTTAAAATAAATTAAAACATATTGAATGCTGTGTGGCTATAACAACTTCAAGAGCAGCAACCAAAGTCACTGCTTGCGCAGCAGCAATTCACACTGGCCTTGGGCAGGTGGGCTGCTGTGTCATAGCAGATAACACATTTCCAATTACAGACAAAAAGGCTATTGCCAGCAGTTCAGCAATGTCTTTACAATATACACGGAGAAGGTCAATAATATTGGCGTAAAGGCAATAAACAAAAGTGCATTGAGGCTGGGTTTGTTTTTGCAAGATTATCTCCAATGCAGATTTTCTATGACCGCATCGATGCTTTTGTTTATTTGTGTAACCAACTTCCCTTGTAAAGCTTCAGCACATTTTTTTTAAAAAGCAGAGAGCTCTACCAGATGTGTAAAGAAAGGCAGTTCTTTGGTCAGATTTTATACATCATGGTCCTAGCTCTTCCACCCTCACAAAAAAATGAGCAACTTTAACTCGCTCCTTGTTTGGAATGCCCTGCCTTCCCTTTGTAAACCAACAGGAAAAGAGATAAGGATAAGAGAAAACTCCTCTCCATGATGCAATACAGCCTCTTGTGTCTAATCAGTACCAGCAGTTTGCAAACCATTTCCACTATAAATCAATAATGAGATCCCAAGAGGATGGTTTAGAATCAATGTGTGGTTTACATGGGAGGCCTGGGTGTTTGAATCAATGCAGCAAATTATCGAGTCATAATTTTATGAAACATAGATTCTCTGCCAAACAAAATGCTTGGATTGAAACAATGGGTTATTGGTGGTTCTCAACCTGTGGGTCCCCAGATGTTTTGGTTTTCAACTTCCAGAAATCCTAAAAGCTGGTAAACTGGCTGGGATTTCTGGGAATTGTAGGTCAAACACCTGGGAACCCATAGGTTGAGAACCACTGAACTAGATCCAGATTAGTACTGTAATTCTAACTCCAAGAGGTAACGGATTCAAGCGCCTTAGGCAGAATCCTGTTCTCTTGGCAGAAAGAGTTATTGCATGAGTTACTACAATGTTGCAGGATGGTGCAAGAATGGACCATCAGCATCTCTTCCTCTTGGCTGCTCGCCTGGCTCCCAGATGCCTTTAGGGCACTGTGTGGCACTTTGGAGGGGAAGGAGGGGAACCTTAAATGAGTTTGAACTATTGGTTACAACTACAGTAGAGTCTCACTTATCCAACATAAATGGCCTGGAAGAACATTGGGTAAGCGAAAATGTTGGATAATAAGGAGGGATTAAGGAAATGCCTATTAAATGTCAAATTACATTATGATTTTACAAATTAAGCACCAAAACATCATGTTTTACAACAAATTGACAGAAAAAGCAGTTCAGTACACAGTAACGTTATGTAGTAATTACTGTATTTACAAATTTAGTGCCAAAGTATCACAATGTATTGAAACAGCTGTGGATCTGGGCAAGAGGCAGACTGAGTTGGATAATACAGAACATTAGATGAACGAAGGTTGGATAAGCAAGACTTGAGTGTACATATTGGCTGGATCCGGCCAAAGTACCCAGATATTACTTCCAGCCCAGATGGGCATTAGGAAGCCTGCTCAATCTCCAGCACTTGTTGCCCACCCCCTTGGTGTGGAATCAAGGTTTTTGTGTGTGTTCAGCAATTAGGTTATTTCTCTTTGTCATAACTTGTGGAGGCAGTTTTGCATAGGTACTGGTTTCAAGCACTATATTTACATCATATCTTGGACATTGGTTCAGCGGTCCCTACCTTCCAGGGACTTGAGGGATCTAAACAAGTTTTGCTCAGTGCAGGGCTGAAGCCATTTCCAGAACTCCCTGGTAGCAAAGGGATTATTGGGATGGCAGCCACCCATGTGGCGCCTCTTCTGCCATCCCTAGGTACTTTGGCATTGGGCCAGAGGGTTGGACTTAATAAATCAACAGGTAAGTTGATAAATGTTCCAATCTGGACCCATTCAAGTGCCAACCCTATTTATAGCTGAAACTAATAAAGTTGTGACCTATCTTTTCCCCACAAATATGTGTTAGTTTATTGTAGAGCAGACTTGCACCTGAGACTTCAATGATCTTTTTGCTGGTAGATTCTACTCTACTACCAGCTGATCTCAGTGATCTACCAACAGAAGGTACAAAGGACAAATGGAGTGAAAGAAGAGCCAAGTCATGTGGAATCCAAACCTCCCACAGCACATGTGCACAGCTTCGATTTTGGAACAAAGTTTGACCAGGATGTGGGTCGTCCAAGTCTGTGCTTCTCAAACTATCTGATGTAGTGGACTGGTATTTCCACTACAACATGCCAAGGACCAGTACCATAGTTTTATTGCATCTGCATAGTTTCCTAAAATCTCACCTCAGACTAGCTATTGATGGTTCACAAACTGGCACCAGTCCATAGACCACCACTTTGAATAGCACTGGTTTAAGCAATTCCCAGAATCTTTACACCAAGAGAGATTTGGAATCAGGGATTTTGTTGGCCTAGTATCAGCTCAGCAAGTTAGAATTGTACTCACCGTCATACTTGAAATAAGCCCTTGAAATGAATTAAATTTAAGTTACATTAGCAATGAGACCAAGCTGTTTTACTTAGTGACTGAGAAGTTTCAGCAGGCATGTATTGTTGCTTGTGGTGTATCCACAGTGTAGAATTTATGCAATTTGACACTGCTTTAACTGCTAAGGCTTTCTTAGGGCCCTTCCAGACAGGCCATATATCCCACGATCTGATCCCAGGTTTTCTGCTTTAACATGCATTATATGAGTCTCCACTGCCAGATAATCTGGGATAAACAAAAAACCTGGGATTAGATTATGGGATATATGGCCTATCTTGGAGGGCCTTTAGAGGAGAGTCCTAAAATTAATTGCAAGATGAACAGTTGCTAATGGAGAACCGTCCCTAAAGTCTCGTGCAGAGGAGCAAAATGTAGTACTTCATTAAAAACAGCAAAACTGGTTGCTTCTGGTTGCTTGAAATACTTTTAATAAAAGAGAAATCAGAATAATGCTGCCTTCCAGAAAAAAACATCTCCAATATTGCAATTGTTCCTTAGCAGTACATCTGACCATTGCCTCTAGGATTTGACCTCTGAGACTACAGCCCTTTAAGACCCTCTGTGTTGCCTTCCTCCTTCAAAAAGGCCCCTTTCATGCAAAAGCCAAGACTCCTTTCTTCTCCGGCTCTCTTTGAGACAAGGCCACTGATGTTGAATTGACATGATGAGACCCAAGTAGCCTGGAAAAGGCATTGCCAGGAAATTGTGGATTTAGCAAATCCTGCAAGAAAGCCAAATAGCTAATGTGGCCGGGCATTTTGTGTCGTTCATTAATGGGTTTTAATCAGATTTGTAATTTAATTACTTGCATTAATCAAACAAAGGCTTTGGTGTTTCACAGTCTTGCAAAATATTGAGAGAGAAAAACAAAGGTTTTAAACATCCCAAAGAGAGAAAAAGAGACATATTGTTGGAAAGTTGATATACCACTTCCTAATTTCAGGACACTTTGGATTTTCAACACATTGACATATCCAATTGTGCTTCCCTTCAGAAGAGGAACTAGGAATGTTTTTTTAAAAACTGGTTATTTATCTTTGGTGGCACTATTTTAAAAAGGAAAGGGCATTTCTTCAGCCACTGTAGGTTCTACCATGAATTCATGTCTTCACATACATACCTTCCAGTTGTTCCAGTTTGACAGGGATGTCAATTCAGTCTGAAACTGCTTTAGCTGCCATTGTGAAATGCTATGTCATTATGGAATTATGAGATTTGTAGTTTGGTGAAGCACCAGCACTATTTTAGAAAGAAAGCCGAAGACCTTTTGAAACCAGAGTTTCCAGGATTCCATAGCATTGAGACATATCTGCATTCATTCTATAGTATATCTGCACCAAAGGACAGTCCTGATTAAGTCTCCATCTTTCTAGTTTTCTGCTGTTTTTAAAATGTTCATTTTTTTCTCTCCTTCCAATTTGTGTGTGTGTGTGCTCAGCTTACTCTAATTGCTGCAAACTGGTGCAAAGGGTAAAAGTACTTTGCACTCAATGCCAATCTCTTGATCATGCACTAGTCATGGATTCCTATATCACAGAAGATTTGGATAGATAGCCCTTGGGGTTCCTTCCAACTCTGTAATTCTAAGATTCAGTGAACCAAATGGGACTTGTTAGTCATCACATATGTAAGTATCATGGTTTTCAGCAGAAAACATTATAGTGGTGCTGGACTAGGACTGGAAGACATCATTGTTTGGCCATGGAAAACCACTTAGTGGCCTTGGTCAAGCGATTCTCTCTTAGTCTCAGAGTAAAGCAATAGCGAAGCCCCTCTGAGCAAATCACAAAAAGAAAGCCCCATGATAGGATCACCTTAAGGTCCCCATAGATCAGAAATGGCCTGAAGGCACACAACAACAAAATCTAATTGGCAACAATGCTGGATTTAACCATTTAAATCTATCTTTGCTAGAGATCCCTGGATTCTTCCCAACTATTTCTCATTCCTTTGTCAATCTAGAGAATGGAAACAAAGGAAAATGTCAAGGGCTGTGAAAAAAAACACTAAGTAAATCCCACTGCACTCCCAATTACAGCTTTGGAAAGATTGGCGATGCTAGAGCTCCCAGCAATTTTGAATGGGGTGAGTCTTAATTATGAACACCCACCAAGATCCATCCACTATATTGCTGAACTAGAAGCATCTCATTTCATCAGTTTGTGGAAACACTAGATGATATATAGCAGCACTACAACACTAAGTTGCTTTTACATAGGCATTTACATAGGCATTGACGTCTGTGAAATTGTAGTCACATGCCTGTTGTTCATTTGAATCCTTAAGCAACAGGACATTAGGATGTCATTAAATCTCCCCTCTTGAGATTATTAATCTTTCCTATGTGGATGAGGTTTTTTCATTCATTAAGCTATTTCCACTGGAAAGAAATAAATTATAATGTAGCCCATATGGTTGCTTTTTTGAAAATTTGTCTGTGCCATGGACTAGTAGTGCATTTACTAGATAGTAGTTGTGCAAGCATTGCTTGCTTACAGGAAGGAAATAGAAGAAGAATGGAGGGACAGATGATAGAAGAATATGAGTGGAGTGGTATGGGCTAGAGCTGGCAAAAAAGTAGATTTGCCCTTCAAATATTTTAGACCATAGCCCCTATGTTGCATGAGTGTTAGCCATGCTGGTTTATCAATCATTTCATAGAGGAGTGGAAAAAACAGATTATCTGTATGTTGCTAGCCATCATTTCTCATTATTGGTTTGCTAGATAGGCCTAATGGAGTCCAACAACATGTGAAGAGCTGTTCTGTTTCCCTCCCGAGTAACAGGAGAGATGCTACAGCTGGTGCAAAGGACTTCAGGACTTTGGAAGGTTGACTTTAATTATAGTTTGACCCTCATATCCACTAGGTACACATTTCAGGACTATGCATGGATATGCAAAACCATGAATAATAGTAAAACCCATTGAAAGAAGAACTTCTGGCAGAAGCATACCTCAGAGGACTTAGGAAATGCCTGGAGAGGACACCTCTCTAGATATTGTTTGGTTCTCCAGCATGACTCTGTTGTCAATTTCCAGCAAACAAATACCATAAAATCACTTACCACCTCATAACACAGGGGGGTGGGGTGGCTCCTTACCATGCTGGGGCTCCTCTTCGGCCACAGATCCTGACATCCTATCATATAACACAGGCCATGCCCCCTCCCCCCAATTGATAGCTGAAGTGGTGAGGAAGCATTGCAAGATTGTTCCATCTTTTGGGTAGCTCCAACAGAGCTATCCATGGTTTTTAGGCTTTCCCCCCATTTGATGGGGACAACAGCAATGCACCAATATGTCTTGCCATGCTTTCCCCTGTCTGATGGGAGAAGGGACAGGGTACCAATGTGCCTTGCCCCAATCTACCACCCTTCCTCCATGTGATAGTGGAAGAAGGAAAACTCGCTATGAGGCACCGTGCACGCCTTCCATTTTGCCAGTGATTACCAGGGACAAAAGGGGGGAGGACATCAGTATGATGAGATTCCTACAGGACTTAAAATGCCTAGAGGGGACAGATTTTGTATAGATCTTGTAAATTAAGCTGCTGGTACCGATCCCAGAGATACAGGGTCATAACGTATTTATTTATCAGTCATATTTTTTCCAAATAATTCTTCATCCATGTAGTTATTAGGCAGTGTATAAATATAATTGAACAATAACATACTTCATATAACAAAAGCTCCAAATATTACATGAAAATAACAAATAAGTAGGAAAAACAGTACAGCAGATTCAACTACTTCTACTGTATTTTGCCAAAGACGTAGATGTTGTTCTGATTCTGAACCAATAACAATGTGGACATGATGTACCCATGTCACTAGTAAAATTATTTTGAATGGTGATGGATGGGCCAGCTATGTGGGATTACTTCAAATTAATGTAATATGACAAGAAAGAACTCTAAAATGGGGTAAAAAAGAGGGAAGTCTCCCCCCCCCCCCAAAAAAAAATATCGGTGAGAAGATTTAGAATTTACCTATATTTGAAATGTGTTCATCTACATTTCCCACCTCAAATATGTCCTTTTTACCATTAGAATCTGTTATGATTGATCATTTCCTGTTATCTTCAAAAACCATAAGCAATTTCTCTAAAAAAAACTTTCTGTGGAGAAATTTCAAAGACAGTGTGAGCACTTCAGCTAGAACAGGGACGCTATTGCTTTCGGAAGTCAAAACAATCACACTCGGTTGCATAGTTAAAGCAAATACCCTGGACAAGAAAATAAGCAAATGGGTCGAAGTACAACATGGGATCAAAAGGCAGCTGAGTCTACTGTGAACAGTCAGAGCCTACAAGTAAATACTAAAACACAGTCCCACTGCTTTGCATCAGGGAGGCTGCTTCACATGGCCCTTTTCTATGTACTTATCTTGGCTGCATGGTGAAATAATCAGGACCATAAGGAACTGCATCTGCACTAGACCAGCCTATTAGTTGCCTAGGGTCAGGAGATGGGTAAGAACTGTGGGAGCAACCATCAGTCAGGACCAAAGGACAAAACAGATGGTGGAGTCAAGGAGCAAGTGAGAGGTCAGGACCAAAGAGCAGGTCAACCCCAAAGAAAAAATAACCAAGATTAGCCTTACCGACTCAACTAGAACAAGAGACCTTCTTATATTCCACCAAAAGACTCCACTGGCCAACCAGGGTGGTAGAACCAAAAGGCTCTCCACTGAAAAGCAAACCCTCCAACTGTCCCAGTTGGCATCTCACTTTGTCAGTTGTTTTCAACCATCCCAGTACCCCCTCCCCAAATTCAATTTCATGCTTTGTTAATTCCATTGCTGCACACTGAGGGCCCTTCTATACTGCCACACCCCCTCCCATAAGCCTGGGCTTTCCCTCAGGGGTGGCTGGATGCCATCTCAGGTCAACCCTCCTCTCCCTCTCCCTCTCCCCCTCCCACCACCACCACCGCCACCACCACCTCCTGGCACATAATTTTCTTGCATCAGGACTACTGTGAAGAGCGGTGTTCACCAAGAGCAGCCCCCTCTGGTATCTTTGGGAAGGGGAATGGGGGCTGGGTAGGAGTGGGCACCCTCCTACTTCTTTGGACTACAGGAGCCCAAAGAATCAGGATGACTGTGGGGATTGAGTCCCAGGAGTCAATCAATCAATGATTTATTACAGTCTTTGACCAGCACAGTATAAAATGGGGCACAGGTGCCCAAGGAAGGGAATCGCAGTTCCCAAGTAGGTCAGATAAAAAGCAGATTAAAAACATGTTATAAAAGAGACAGATTAAAAAGCAGACTAAACTTACAGTTTGAAGTGCATGTATGAATCTAAAATAGGGGGGGGGGGGCTAATAGCAAATATCAGACAACTGGGAAGCTCTAAAAAGGGATGAGAGGGGAGCATTTACAGCATTTCAGTTGTTCAGTTATTACAAATCATTCTAACTATATTCCCGGCAGGAAGTTGCCTGGTGAAGTCGGTCATCAGCCATCTAATGTTAATTGCTGCTGCACAGAACTTGGCAACACTGTAGGTTGTTGCAGAGCAAGAGTCCAAGAGCAACAGGGACGTGTAATATCTTTCAGTGCGCCCTGGATGTTTTAAAAGCCATGGAGTGATGGCACATAATTTTCTTGCATTGGGACTACTGTGAAGAGCTTTTTTCACCAAGAGCAGCCCCCTCTGGTATCTTTGGGAAGGGGAATCGGGGGCTGGGTGGGAGTGGGCACCCTCCTACTTCTTTGGACTACAGGAGCCCAAAGAATCGGGATGACTGTGGGGATTGAGTCCCAGGAGTCAGTCTTCACAGGGTCCATATCTGGAAAGATCTAGACCTTACCTTAGGTTCAGGTCTTTCCAGGTGTCAAATTAATCCAGAGTAAACTGGGAAAACCCAGTTTTCTCTGCATTAATTAGCTTTAGCTGAGGCATTGTTTGAACACCTCAGGTAAAAACAAGACAGGACCCACATTTTGGATCTGTATGGAAGGATCCTGAGTTCCATGTGCAAAAGTAGTTTGCATTCAACTCATCAGCTGTGAAATGAAAGGGTAAGAGGTTCAGGCAAATGCAAACTGCTTTTTAGAAAAGTATGTCTGTGCCATGGCCTTCATGGCATAGACATGGGTTCCTTCTCAATAGATTTGCCTTCTTGACCACACACTTAGTTTCCTTGGTCATATTTTTCATATGTAAAATGTTGGAAGTTGTGGAAAAGCAAGGCAGCCAGTGTGGTGTAGGTCTCCTAGCATTGCTGGTGGAAGCCGAGCATAGAGTAACATCAGATAATCTAGAGAGAAACATTTCTAATCAAATAATCCCTGGAATCTTCCCAACTATTTCTCATCTAATCTAATTCACAAAAATCAAAACCTCAACTGTGGAGGGACAATGGCACACTATTTATCTGGTTTCTTGGTCTGGGCTTCTCCTTGGAAGCTGGACTTGTCCTCAACACCCTCCAACTAGTCTCACTGTAAACTTCAAACTCCCTTGAAGAACTTTCCCCCAAAAGAAAAGCCTCCGTCTTTTTGGTGATCATGCTTTTTCTTGAGACCCCTTGCACTCTTCATGTTCACATCCAAAGATGCCTGCTGCCAATCTTCTGTCATGCAGCTTCTGCCTTCCAGCCTCCCTCCTGAGTTTGCTGGTGTTCTTTTATTGGCCTCCTCGCCACACACCCCCTGCAATGGCTGTAATTGAAGTCAGCAGCTGTTTCTCGTGTTCTCCTGAGGTCAAGGAACTGGAAACAGCTGAGGCGGTGCTACTGGTGAGACCTCCTCTACCACACCCATCCCTGGTGGCTCCCCATAAATTATTAGGCCACCAGCCCCATTTTTGGCTAAGATGGCTTAGGCTGATGGGACCTGCAGTTGGAAGAACACCTGGCACATAACACCTGGAGAATGTGCTCCTCTTCACTCCCATTTTAACTATCAACACCCAATAAATAATCTTCTTTAGCTATTAAATCTAGAGAAGACTAGGGGAAAGGTCATCTTCTTACTCAATGGTCAGGGATCTCAGCCAGGACTCTGGGCCAGAATTTGCTCAGCTTTCAACAGTAGAATGACATTGTGTGCCTTCAGCTCATTCTCTGGGGCATTTAAGAAAGGTCAGCTGTGGACAAAAACCTAGCCTTTGTTGTTGCTTCAAAGCCCAACCTAAAATTGACCCATTTTCCCTCCTTCTCCTGCTCTTCCTCCCAGATCTGCCCATTAACTTCCCACCTACTCTGATTACGTACTTCTATTCCTTTCTCATATCTCAGATTTGACCTGCTAGGTTCTAATTATTTGTATTGTCGAATTATCGGGCTATATGGCCATGTTCTAGGGGCATTGTCTCCTGACGTTTCACCTGCATCTATGGCAAGCTTCTTCAGAGGTAGTGAGGACGCTTGCCATAGATGCAGGAGAAACATCAGGAGAGAATGGCTCTGGAACATGGCCATATAGCTGAAAAAACCTACCACAACCCAATAATTTTATTTGTTTGTTTGTTTGTTTGTTTGTTTATGATATTGCCTTTCTCTGCAAGTAGACCCAAGGTGGCTTACAACAAATCCAAGCATTAACATATAGATACAAAGGTAAAAAAATTAAATGAGGAATATTTTCTGTGTGTATACTTACTTAGGCAATCTGTTGTCATCTGAGTATGATGGCCTTCCAAGTGTAGGGTCTTGGTGATGCATTTGTAGGTGGCTGTAGAACCCTATTCTTGACCCACATGTTCTTCCATAGTGAGGACATCAGTTTCCAGGTAGAAGGTGGTTCCGACCATGCCTTTCTCTTGCCACATTTCTCTCTTCTGCCCCCAGTTCATACCTTTTCAAATTCCACAGCACTGCTGGTCACAGCTGACCTCCAGCTAGAACACTCAAGGGCCAGGGCTTCCCAGTTCTCAGTGTCTATGCCACAGTTTTTAAGATTAACTTTAAGCTCATCTTTAAATCTCTTTTTCTGTCCACCAATATTTTGTTTTCCATTCTTGAGTTGGGAAAATACTAACTGCTTTGGGAGGGACAATGTGGCCAGTCCCAGCGGTGTTTATGGCGGAGGAGCATCACTTCAATGATGGTGGTCTTTGCTTCTTCCATCATGCTGACATTTCTCTGCCTGTTTTTCCATGAGATTTGCAGGATTTTTCAGAGGCAATGCTGATGGAATGATTCCCAGGTTTGGGTGTGATGTCTGTAGACAGTCCACATTTTGCAGGCGTATAGCAGGGTTGGGAGAACAATAGCTTTATTCCTCATTCCACATCATCCTCTTCAGATCAATCTTGGGGAATTTAGGGGCAGAAACACCTTCTGGAAACTTTCAAAACCAGATAATACTACTGAGCTCCATGTTGCCCATGTGTATTACAAGGCAGGTGATGAAATAGTCAACTTAATATTCTTCATATGCTTTGGAGCAGAATTTCCATAAACTTGTAATAAGCTGAAGTTCAGGGCTTGCAAGGAATGTCTTCCAAAATGTATGGAGGATGTTGGGTCACCTAAACATGTCCTAAGCCTGTTGTTTTGTCTGAACTCTGGCCTTGCATACTACAGTGCAGAGTGCAGAAGAGTTGCTTTTTCTCGTTTACAGCTCTCAGAATCCCCACCCAATATGTCCTCTGAGTTCTGGAAGTTGTAGTCTCTCTATAACATTTGCAGATTTCGCAACAATTCAGGAGGATTTTTTAACTGTTGCCAGAGGTGTTTAGTGCTTTTCTCCTGCTTTTTTCACATCTAGCTGGGAAATGAGCTAGATAATCTGGGGGAAGGGGGATGCTTCTTGTTTCCTTTGAACTGAAATAAAGAAGCTGTAATTCCAGCAATGTAAGAAGATGGGAAAAGGGAGAAAGGGATAATGAGCCCCCTCCAAAGCAAGTTAAAGGCATTCTCAAAAAGGGACAGACAAAAAAGGCATCATCTAAGTTGTGCAAGACCTTCAAGGGTCTGTGAGGGATTTTCCCTACCTTTGTTCTAAGAAATTTCCCATGTTACCATTTTGTGGAGCAGGGAAGAGTGGGAATAAAATGCAGCTCCTTATTTTTGTACCAAAGTTCACCTCCAAGAAAGGGGCCATTTGAAAAATGAATGACCCCTTTAACAGGATGGGCAAGTCCTCTCTCCACCCTCCAGCCAAAACTCCCCAAAGAAGGGCATTCATAAAACCAGATGACAGGAAAGCTCCCCTTCTGTGTGTATGTTGATGCAAGGAATGGGTTCAGGAACCACCATGGGAGAGAATGCCTGCAATGCGGAGGACCAAAGGTGAGTCAAAGTTATGGGTGCTTTCTGGGCTCACTGTCAATGCTCTTGACAGTCTTATTACAAAACATCAAAAGCAATCCCAGTCCAGCATCTGATCCATGATTCAAATTGGCTCTTTTTACTGATACCTTTTGTCCCAGCATTGGAGGAACCACCATGGAAAATTCAGTGGTTCGTAGAGATACGTTCGGACAGGTAAGTTGGGCCAGAACCGTTTAGGGCTTTATAGGCCAAAGCCAGCACTCAGAATTACATAGGATGTAGTCATGTCAATTAAAGAGATAGCTTTGCGGTATTTAGGCTCATAAACATATGCCTTACAGTAATATATGCTAATGTAATACTCAAAATAGAGTTTGCTGGATTCTGTTTTTAAATCTTTTCGTTTATTAAAATACTAAATACCCATGATTAAAAAGCTATAACACACAATGGATTTACATTCTGCAAGATAACACTGAAACATATGAAATAGGAAAGAACTATCAGGCATCAAGATAATCTACAAATATGTAAAGGTTGCATTGCCAGAAGCTTATTTGTGAAGTAGATGCCCATAAGTAGATGAATTCCAGACCATAATGAATCTGTCCTTAGTGTTGTTAATGCTTGGGGGTCTCTTTTGACACATCAACATTTTTATAACTGCTCCTGCTCAAAACATCTTTGCCTCTGCTAAAAGTTGTCAATCTGCAGCCCTCTGAGGCAGTGTTTCTCAACCTTCCTAATCCTGAGACCCCTTAATACAGTTCCTCATGTTTTTCTTACCCCCAACCATAAAATTATTTTTGTTGCTACTTCATAACTGGAGTTTTGCTACTGTTATGAATCACAATGTAAATATCTGCTATACAGGATGAATTTTCGTTCACTGGTCCAAATTTGGCACAAATACCCAACACACCCAAATTTGAATACTGGTGGGGTTGGGAGTGGGGAGAGATTGATTTTGTCATTTGGGAGTTGTAGTTGCTGGGATTTATAGTTAACCTACAATCAAAGAGCATCTTGAACTCCAGCAATGATGGAATTAATCAAACTTGGCACACAGAAAATACTGGAAGGGTTTGGTGGGCATTTACCATGAGTTTTGGATTTGTAGTTCACCTACATCCAGAGAGCACTTTGGACTCAAACAATGATGGATCTGGACCAATGTTAGCACGTGAACATGCCCAAACGTGAACACTGGTGGAGTTTGGGGAAAATAGACCTTGATATTTGGGAGTTGTAGTTGCTGGGATTTAAAGTTTGCCTACGATCAAAGAGCATTCTGAACCCCACCAACACTATAATTGGGCCAAACTTCCCACACAGAACCTCCATGACCAGTAGAAAATATTGTGTTTTCTGATGATCTTTGGTGACCCCCTCGGACACCCCCTCGCAACCCACCCCCAGGAGTCCTGACTCTCATGTTGAGAAATGCTGCTCTAAAGTTTGGCAGTTCTTACTTTTATTGTCGTCACTAAAGAAGAGAAGAGATTGTTATTCATTCGAATTTTATTAGCTCTTTTAAATATTAGAATCATTGAATATCAAAATCCCTCAGCCAGCGTGACCAGGAAATGCAGCCCTTGTCCCATTATACTAGGTGCTAAATAGAACTGACTGAGAGTTGCTTGTGAGAGTATTCAGTCTGGACCTCCTGCAGTGGAACCTGCATCCAAAGGCAATTTGTGGTCTGATATCTTTCTCTTTCTGTAAAAATTTTTTTTAAAGAAACATTAAAATATTGTGTTTTCTGATTATCTTTGGTGACCCCTCTGACAACCCCTCGCAACCCACCCCCAGGAGTCCCGACCCACATATTGTAAATAGTGCATAGGGAAAATATGTGCAAATATACTTTAATCAAATGAAAATATATACAAAAAATGTGGTCATTATGAAAAAAATGCCTTTAAATATGCATAATAGTTCTGTGCAGTAAAAAGAAAGTCTCACAGCTTGCTATAGGCCCAAGTTGGAACAGGGCAAGAAAACTAGAAGACAAACCATCCAAATTGCAGAAATATAGCAGCTTGACACCACTTTAAGTGCCATGGCTCTATTCTATGGAATTCTGGGGTGTGTTGTTTGTTGCAGCACTAGAGATCTCTGACAAAGAAGAGTAAATAGTTTACAATACTACAAAGCCCAGGCACCCATAGCATTGAGCCATGGCAGTTAATGTGGTGTCAGGCTGATACAGCCTGATAAAATTAACCCTACCATATTCCCACATTCATACTGCTAATGTCAAGCCTGATAAAGATGGAAATTCAAAGTCATTACATGATGAATGCACCAGGTTTCACAGGCATTTGACACAGAATTCAGCACTAAATTTTAACATGGTGGAAATCTCATGTTAAAATAGTTTGAGCCATTATCATCCTTAATGTAGCAAACACAATCATTTTCTTGTTGTGTCACATCAAAGATGGCTTTTCAAGTTCTTTGTCACTTCTGTCATTCAATCTGACTCTTCCTGCTGCATTCAAAAGACTGGTGTCTTTTACGTCCTTGAATGCAAGCCAAGGTCATAAATGTCCAAATCATTTCTGTGTCAGGGGGTACCGACAAGAGTTCCAAAGTTGGGTTGGGTTTGGCTATCACTCCGAAATAGGTGCTGATGAATGGGGTGTTTCTTTTGGCCACCCACCTACCTTCCAACCCTTTCCTCATTCCTTTGGAAAACTAGGAACTTTTCAAAAGACCGACATCACTTTAGACTTGTGGTCTGGTTGGATATGTGGATTCTTTGGAAGAGTAAAGTGACACGACCTACAGCACTCGCTTTCTGGGAAATCCTTAAATGTCTTCTTTCTCCAGCCAATGAGAGGGATGATTTAAAAGCCTACCCATTTAAAAGACAATTGCTGCCAAGTTTAAGAAAGCACTAAAAGTGTTTCCCATGCATCCATGCTGGTGCATTTATTTCTACGCACACATACTTACACTCATGCTCTTACTGGATTTATCAAATCAAAACCATATACCAAGCAAAGATTTATTTTGGTCCCTTGTCAAAATGGAAGAGAATAAAGTAAAAACTCATTTGCTTTTTTATGTTTTGTGATTTCATTGCTACTTGTGTTTCCTGGCACAGAAAAGCAAATGTAAAGAGAAGTACGTCTCTAGCAGCTGATATGCAGTTTCCCTTCTACTGCTTCTTCTCTTTCCCATCTTTTTCTGATGACTTGTCTTCAATGGCTTCAACTTTCTGGCTCAGTGTATGTATTTCTCATGTCAGGTAATCTAGTTGGAGAAACATCTATTAAGCAAAAATGTTCACTATTTAAAAATTCCTAGTGTTGTGATTTAATGGGGGTTCTATTGCCTGGAATTCTGTTGCTGTCTATGCATGTGTAAGTTCCCCTATGGAAATGGCTGGACATTTTTGTCTGATGCAAAACTGCTGAATTTGGATCAAAGTTTGCAAAGTGGAGTTGTTCATTGCCCATTGTTGTTGATTGCCATCAAGTTGATTTTCACTCATATGACCTCATCACACAGGGGTTTTTTTTAGCATCCTAGGATGGTTCCCAAGTCAGCCCAGTGACAAATGGACACATTGCCCATCACACAACATTGCTGGACTTCCATCAGAGGCCCCACAAACAACTGGAGTGGAAGCATCATACAAGCCTTTCTGTGTTGTGTTGGCTTCAATGGAGCCAGCACAGATCTGCTCCGCTTCTGTGATGCCTCTCACCGTGGTGCATGGAGCGACAGAGTTGCCTCTCATCCCTGCTGTTTTGCCACGAAAGCTGGTGAAATGGCACCGGGGGGGGGGGGAGTTCCCCATGTGATAAGAACATTAATTATCCCATGAATGCAAGATCTCCAGGTTCTCCTATCCTCAGCAGCTCAGCTTTTGCAGCCTCAGGGCAGCCTTGGCTTCCTTGACAGAATCTATCCATCTGGCATGTGGTCTTCCACCTTTCCTACTGCCTTCAATTTGACTAACCATTATTGTCTTTTCTAATTAGTCACATCTTCTCATGATATGTCCAAAGTACAACAGTCTTGGTCTGCCATCTTAGTTTTTAGGGAGAGTTCAGGCTTGATTTGCTCATGGGCGCATTTATTTGTCCATGGTATACATAGACCCTTCCTCCATCAGCCTTCTGGAAGCTTTGGGCCTCTTGTTTCCCAGGGTGACCAGGCCTGGCAGGGCGAAGATAATGAGCTAACTGGTCTTGAAGATAGTGGAGATTTGATTAAAGAGGACCGTTTACAATTAAGAGTTCAGAGAAGTGCATGCCTTGCCAACAAGCGTGAAGCTAGAGGTCAACGTAATGCTTTCATGTTGGGGCAACTTATTTAATGATCTGGTTGAAGGGCATTCTCTGTCAGTCCAATGTTGTTTTTACCCTGTTAACTTCTATGGAATTATCTTGGCTTTTGTGGAAAGCTTCTGGCTCGATTTTGATCCTGATTTTTGGAGACCTTGCCTTGCTGTCATGGACTCTTTTTTAACCAATGCTAAAGGGCTATGCTTCATTTATTTGCCTTTGGAACTTGGATACTTTGCCTTTGCATTTAAGACTCTGTTTTGCCTATTGAACATTACCTCGTTATTTCTCTGTTTTGATTTTGCTTTTTCTCAATAAACTACAAAATCTACAGCCTTGGTGTGGTGGTGATGTCTTGAGAAGGTGAATCTATCCTGAGTTGCGACAATAAGACAATAGAGCAGGAGTCAGTTCTCCCTTCCCTGCATACTCCACCCTTCCCTGCATACTCTACCAAAAGATGGTAGATCTTTTGCTAGTTCATAAATACAATAAACCCCCCTCTCTCCCCACTGCATACTCCTTTTGTAAACTCCCTTTATACCCATTACCTGTTTTTAACAATGTATATGTACAGAAAATCAATAAAAACATTTTAAAAAAAATAAATACAATAAACTTTAAGTATTTAATATTCCCCCCAGCAGTACATTTCACTGCCAGTACTAAAGATCTACGTTTTACAACTACCAAGTTGGGAAAACATATTCAAGTTTCATTTGCCTTGACTCTAAGCCAACAACATTTGGCTCCAGTTATTTGGAACAAATATTTCTTTACAACATTGTTCTCCCTCTTAGAAACTGTTTGCAAGACTCTTGTTTTCTACTTTGCAGTAATATTGTTCACCATGTCACAACAGATGTTTAAATTTTATCACTGTCAGTGATAGTTCCATTCAATGCTTAGGAAAGTTATCTATGAACTCCAAACCTCAGAGCTGTAGTTCATCGGTGATGGTATCACAATAATTTTGGGTGTTATCGCCCTGAAAGTAACTTTCTAGGTTATTGTCAGATTTTCTGTGAACCTTCTTCACAACTGTAGAAGACAGGACCTTTCAGACAGACTACAATTCTTTTAACTGACCAGCCAGCTCACAGATCATGGCCATTGTAGTTCAACTCATAGGAATGGCACCAGATTGAAGAAAGCTGATGATTAGACAGGTTCATGTACAATTATTTATTTATTAGGTGATACAATTATGTGTCACCTTTCCTTAACTGTTGCACCTAGCTTTCTTCCTCATTTCATCTTCCAAAAGAATTCTGCAAGGTAAGATAGTCTGTGGATACAGATATCTACAGAAATACATACACATACATTAATTTGCAAAATTCTAAAACAAGGTCATACATCCAGTTGTTAATCCGAGCTAGACTAGATTCGCTGAATCAATAGAATTTACACAAGTATTGACTCACAACATTCTTGCTAATGCTGTAGTTGTAGCTGTGACTAGAGATACAAACAGAATCTATGTTTTTTCTCAACTTGACCAAAAAGGGGGTTTCTCATGATTTAGAAAATGAGCAACCAACCACAATGTAATTTTTCACATTTCAAGATTTTGTATGAAAAATTCACTTATACAAAATAATTTTGAAATTTGCACAGAAATATGTTTGTAATTGGGTTGCTATGAGTTTTTCAAGCAGTATGCCCATGTTCCAGTAGCATTCTCTCCTGACGTTTCACCTGCATCTGTGACTGGTCATTTTCAGAGGTTTGTAATTTGTAAAACATGCAGTTTTGTACCCAAAACTGATGCTTTTGCAAAACATACAGGCTCTTAAATAAACCCTTTTTTCCCCGAATGATTTTTGTTTTTTAAAAAAGTCATCAAATGTGAATGGTGATGGTGGTGATGATGATTATATGTGCCAAACAGTGGAGAGAATTTTTTTAAAATGATTTGTTTTTCTATACTAGACTGAAACATACAAAGAATTGCATGTGTCCTTGTTAAGCATTTTCAGTATTCTCTAGTGCTGGAGGACTACAAAATCCTAGAATACATTTCTGTAGGCATTTTCTAGGTTCCCAGCAAGATTGTCATGTAATTTCCCATGGAAATGGTTCATTTCAATAGGCTTTGTTATAATCTGTGATTTCCAGTTTCTACAGTAAATCTATAAATATATCATCCATGGACATAGGGGTCACATGCCCTTAGGACTACACAGAACTAGCTACAGGCACCATCATTATTTGCAATGCACCATTTCTCAGCTCTGCTGCTTTTGTGGCATGAGAGATGCTGAATGATACGCATTTTCTACAACTACTGAAGGAATAACTGAAGGAGTGAAGTAATGATGCCAGGAAGAAAACTTCTAGAGGAGATCAGGATGCTTGCCATAGATGCAGGCGAAACGTCAGGAGAAATGCCTCTAGAACATGGCTCTATAGCCCGAAAAAACCCACAGGAACCTAGTGATTCCAGCCATGAAAGCCTTCGACAATACATTGAGATCAGGATTGTTTGCCAAATCTTCAAGCTAAGACTCAATGACAGAATCCACTGAAATATTGTTCTGTTCAATCCCCTTCATCCCTTCCAACGTTACTAGACATGTGGAGATCATTACAGTCCTAATAAAGAGTGAGTCAGAAACTGAGCCACTGGACAGTCCAGCTGCCAAAGAATTCAAACAGTTGGAAACCTCAGATGCAAAAGTATTGCTAAAGCCGTAAGAGACTTATTCCCAAAGAGATCAGTGTGTCGTAGGTTTGTATGGATTGTTTTGGATGTGTTTATGTGCATGAGGCTTCTGCATGCACCAAATAGAAGCTGAGATGAAGAGAGAGAAGGCAGAGAAAGCACACACTGGGTCAAGAAGAACATGGGGAATCCGCCCCCTTTCAACAAGAAAATCAGTCTAGAAATTTAAAGTTAACTGATCGAGAAGGAGATGCACTGTTCTCTTTCCAGGCACCATTTGAAAAGAAAAAAAATATATTACACAATCTGGCTTTCTTGAGGCTCCTATGAATTTGAAAGGGTCATTTTGACACTTGCATTATTGTTATTATTGTTGTTAACTGCTGTCAAGCCAACTTCAACTTATGGCAACCCATGAATGAGAGATCTCCAAGTCATCCAATCCTCAACAGTACTGCTCAGGCTATTTCTCTTTTTCTTCTACCTTACCAAGAATTGCCTTTTCTAGTGAGTCATGTCTTCTCATGATATGGCTGAAGTACAACAGCCTCAGATTATATGTTTTGGCTTCTACAGTGAGTTCAGGTTTGATTTGCTCTAGGACCCACTTAGTTGCTTAGTTGTTCCAGTGTGCCTTCCCAGAATAAGGAAACTCCCAGCAATATGTCCCTAATTGCACTTTATTAGTGATCTAGGGCTGCCTGTACGCCCCATTCTTTTCTGAAACTCTATCCTAGTTATATTTCACCTGGTCTTGCTCAGCATTATTTTTAAATTTTTAATTATTAAATTTGGCCCAGCCATAGGTTTTTAAATGTTGTTGTGTTATTGTTGATGTTTACTGCCTATTTTTTGTTTATGAGTTTTATTTTATTGTTTTGTATTATTGTTGTTGTTGCTTTTTGCTGATGTATTGTGGGCTCGGCCTCATGTAAGCCGCACTGAGTCCCTTGGGGAGATGGTAGCAGGGTACAAATAAAGTATTATTATTATTATTATTATTATTATTATTATTATTGTCTTTTTAGCAGAACAGAACTCTTCTCCGCCTCTACATTTCAAATGAGCTGCTTTTCTTCCTATTCGCTTTCTTCTAAAGGGAAATACTCTCCAAAATGTTTCTAGAATAAAACTGTCTTTAATTTCTATCCTCAAAAGAGCAGCAATGGAGCCAGACAGACCTTCTTGGTGAAATTGTTCTGGATCTGTTGTGCCATCACCGAAACTATTGTTGGATTGGTTACCCGGTTGTCATTTTAATGGCCAAGGACACAAAAGAGAAACCAAGTTCTTAGGAAGTCTTTCATGCTAACAGATAAGCATATTGTAAAAATAAATGTAACAGAGATATTTTGTTTTAATTGAAGGGAGATGAAAGGAAAGGGCCTCCTGGTGGCTCAGTGGGTTAAACCACTGAGCTGCTGAACTTACTGACCAAAAGGTTGACAGTTTGAATCCGGGGAGCAGGAAGAGCTTCTGCTGTTAGTCCCAGCTTCTGCCAACCTAGCAGTTCAAAAACGCGCAAATGTGAGTAGATCAATAGGTACTGCTTCTGCAAGAAGGTAACGGTGCTCAGTGCATTCATGCCGGCTAGATGACCTTAGAGGGTGCTATGGACAATGCCGGCTCTTTGGCTTAGAAAAGGAGATGAGCACCACTCCCCAGAATCAGACACAACTAGACTTAATATCAAGGGAAACCTTTACTAGATGAAAGGTACAGGTAACAGCAACATTAAAAAAAAAAACCATTGTTTAACCTTCTATGGGTAGATGACATAGTATAGGAAGAGGACTGGAGCCAATGGATTTTTCAGCACTCTTCTTGTTCAGAGTGGGAAATACTCAAATTCACACTGGGAAGGATTTAGCCCACATGACTGACTGTATGAATATACATTTCTCATCTCACACATATTTTAGAGAGTGCAGCTCTTCGGTCAATTGTTCTGAATGTTAGCATGAATATAAACTTGTTTGGAAATCTTCTAGTAACACCTGGTTTCTGTAGCAGTGGAAAAGACAGGGCCACCAGGGCAGTGGGTTGAAATGAAATGGGTGATTCATGGCCCTTCAACAACTACATGGCTTTCATTTCCCTCAACACCAACAAAACAAAATGGTTGGTGGAATGAGAATCCAAAAATCTAAGCTTTGTTTCCTGATATGTTTCACTTTATAGTTATAAGAAATTGTGAATTGAACACATAACTTAGGTGAGTTCGTCCCATTCTGTTGAATCTTGAGCTCGTTAAATTTATTTCTGCTCTTGAAAGAGCAGGAGTCTTTCTTTTTAAGGTAACAGTTCTTAAAGAACTTGAAGAGGGAAGAGCCAGCATGGTATAGTGGTTTGAATGTTGGCCTCCTACTCTGGAGGCCAGGTTTGGATTCCATGCTTGGTCATCATAACATGGATGATATTGGGTGAGTCACACACTCTTAGCCCCAGAAAACTCTGTAAGAGGTTCATCCTAGAATTCTAGCCCAACACAAAAAAAAACATCTACACCAGCGGTTCTCAACCTGGGGGTTGTGACCTCCAGGGGGGTCGTCTGGCCATTTCGGAGGTCATGAGGCTGCCTCCGTTGGCCCTGCCTCAAGGGTGTGGGGCAGGCGAGGGGGCCTCTGTGTGAGTCCTGCCTCACCTGTCTCATTCTCTTGCCATTCAGCAAGGGCGTGGGGCAGGTGAGGGGGGCTCTGCTCGAGGTCTGGCCTGGCGCGAAGCCTGCTTTGTCTGCCTCATTCTCTCACCCTTCGGCAAGGGTGTGGGACAGGCAAGGGCGTGAGGCCTGGCCTGGCTCTAAGCCTGCTTTGGCTCTAAGCCTGCCTTGCCTGCCCTGCTCTCTTGCGAGGTGGCCTCCGCATGAGTCCTGCCTCACCCGCCTCACTCTCTCGCCAGATGTGGGACTGAGAGCAGCCCAGCAGCACCAGGAGGAGGAGGTAAATCATCACACTATTTATTAGAAAAAGACAGTCTTTCCTTTTGTTTTTATAAATACTCCCATTCTCTGGATATAAATTAACTACATCTCCCAAACTCAAGGTCAATGCCCACCAAACCCTTTCAGTATTTTCTGTTGGTCATATGAGTTCTGTGTGACAAGTTTGGTTCAATTCCATCGTTGGTGGAGTTCATAATGCTCTTTGATTGTAGGTAAACTATAAATCCCAGCAACTACAACTCCTAAATGACAAAATCAATCCCCTGCAACCCCACCAGAATTCAAATTTGGTCGTATCAGGTATTAGTGCCAAATTTGGTCCCGTGAATGAAAATACATCCTGCATATCAGATATTTATTCATAATAGTAGCAAAATCACAGTTATGAAGTAGCAACAAAAATAATTTTATGGTTGGGGGTCACCACAACATGAGGAACTGTATTAAGGGGTCGCGGTATTAGGAAGGTTGAGAACCACTGATCTACACCATACTGGTTCTCACTTAATCCAGATCTAAGGGTATAACCACAATTTAACAGGAGTCATCAGGATGTACAAGTCTGGCCTCCCTGAATACTCCACCTACAATAATGGTAGGATTAGACAAGTTGCAACTCTCAAAGTAGCATTTCCAAGTTCTGCTGTGCTAAACAAAACAAACAAAGAAACAAACAAAGATTAACTTTTGAGGGGAAAACTAATTATGACAATGAACTACTTTTCATCCTCTGCAAGACTATAATGGTAACTAAACACCATATGGCAGGTACCAGATGACAGCTCGGATCTTTTCCATAGAACAAGTGTACCACCATCAAGCTCGGTCTCTGGGAACTAGACAAACTATACGACTAGGCAGCTGGATTGTATCGTTTCCCTTCAGCAATAATTTTTCACTACTAAAGCAAAGAACGGATAGGAAATCCTGCACTTTTCATGCTTGTCACCTTGGGTTTCAAAATGCTTCAAGCACCCTGCCGCACAGTAAGTTTCTTTGCAACATGGAAACAAACATAGTTCATTGCTTTCATGTTTTCAAGCTCCATGGCTTCTTGCCTGCTGGAATCAGATGGTAGGCTTGGGTAATATTGCAAGCTCAAGCCTTTAATCTGAATTCTTATTAACTTTAAAAGCCCTTTAAAAGTTCAAATGGGTCTCAGATACTGACAATAGATGCTCAGCACATTTGCAGATTCTTCACCTTTATTTTTTTTAAAAAGGTAGTATTAATCATTTCCCCATTGAATACAATCAGGCTGATTCCTTATCTGGAACATCATGCACCCAAGGATATCATTTTCTAAATAAGAAACCACAGTATAGTAGTTTCTGTTTTATAACTTTTGCAGCTAAATGAAGTAATGGCCCAACTCTACTCCAGTTGGCTAAAAATGGTCCAGGCCTTTGGAATTCTTTTTTTAAAAAAACCTTTGTTACGTTTTTAGTTTTCCAAATCAAACCAGCTTCCTATTTTTAAAAAAGTCAAAAGTCAGGCTTTATTTATTTTATTTATCGTGTCAAGAGCAAGTTGAGGGTACAGTTAAAATGCATTTAAAAACACAAAGGTTTTAAAAAAGTAATTGGCATTATGCTAAATGTCCTTTGACCAGAAGCTGGCCACTTGAGAGTGCCTCTGGTGTCACTGTGAGAAAGTCCTCTATTGTGCAGGTGGCAGGGTTCAGGTTGCATTGTACCAGGTGGCCTGTGATTTGCTCTTCTCCACATTCACATGTCATAGACTCCACTTTGTAGCCCCATTTCTTAAGGTTAGCTCTGCATCTTGTGGTGCCAGAGTGCAGCCTGTCCAATGCCTTCCAGGTTGTCCACTCTTCTGTGTGCTCAGGAGGGAATTTCTCATCCAGTCTCACCCATTGATTAAGGTTCTGGGTTTTGGCTGGCCACTTCTGGACTCCCTTGCTGAGGTGTTTCTGCAAGTATCTCTGTAGATCTTAGAAAGGTGTTTCTTGATTTAAGGTGTTGGTGTGCTGGCTAATATCTAGAAAGAGGATGGACCAAAGATGTCAATGCCTTGGTCATTTCATTGCTGGCTGCTACTTCCCGGCAGATGTCAGGTGGTGCAATACCAGCTAAACAGTGTAATTTCTCCAGTAGTGTGGGGCATAGACATTCTGTGATGATGTGGCATGTCTCATTAAGTGCCAAATCCTCTGTTTTAATGTGTTAAGATGTTTTCTGCACTGGGCATGCCTTTATTTAGCAGCAGAGTAGCAAAGTGCAAGGGCAGATGTCTTCTCTGTGCCACAGACACAGTGAAGCCAAGCTCTGAGATAGTTACATTGATTTGGTCTCAGGCATTGCTGAAAAGGTAGGTCAGATATTGTAGTTTATGGATTTTGTCTTGCTGTAGCTATACTAAAGAAACAGCCGTGGCTCAATGCTATGGAATCCTGCACTTTGTGGATTGGTGTGGTACCAGCACTCTTTGAAAGAGAAAGCTAAAGACCTTGTAAAACTACAACTCCCAGGATTCGATAACATTGAGTCATGGCAGTTAAAGTGGGGTCAAACTGCAATAATTCCATAGTGTGCTCAGAGCACAATTTTGACTTTAAGATTTTCGTTGTATTGACATGAGGGAAAGGTTCAGCTTTTTCTTTCTTCTATACCCTTTCCTTTGCAACACCCCATATTTACTCTGAAGAGGATAGGGCTCTCAAAAGTGTTTTAAGGTAGCTGTGGTTCAATACTATTAGGGAAAAACTTTTAAATTCCTGAACATTAACCATACTGAGTGGAACTTCTGGAAAACAAAGTCCCAAACATCTGGAGGACCAAAGGCTGAGAACCAATGTGGTTGTAGTAGATGGTGATGGAGAACACAAAGAATGTGAGTCATATACAGCAGTTATTCTGAGGCTGGATCTACACTACCATATAATGCAGTTTGAAACTTCAATATAAGGTTAGTGTAGATTGAGATTCATATAATGCACTTCATTATTCAGCTTCAATTGTTGGTCCTTGAGCCATTTGGACTTCATTTCCCAATAGCTAACCAGCGTAAGTGGTAAGAAGCTCCAAAACATCCAAAGAACCACGAGGGAGTGGAGCCAGGGCTTATAGGGCTTGTTTGATTAGCAGAAACAATAAGATTATTTCCAACTACTGTCACTGCCATCCCCTGGCTTTTTGTTGGCTTCTGAGCTTCTTGGCCATCCTCACGGCAAGATGGAGTTTTACAAGACTATGATTCTCACAGTGCTGATGGCAAGATGGGTGGGGACTGATTCTCCCTGTGATACACTATGATTGTGATCTGTCCTTGTTGTAACGCAAAGTGTTTTTGATGTGGATTGGTCTTGAAGGAGCAATTAACAATCCATTATCTTTATTAAAAGCCTGCTCCCATTTGGAATTGTTGGAATTATGTTTGTTAATATGGTTTGGCACAAAGTTTTCAATTTGGAGGTTCAGGGAATGCCTAAAGAAACTATTGTGTCTCATTACCATGCCCTCGCCTCTCCTCCATACCAGTTTACCCCACAATTCACAGCAGTAGAGTGCGAGCCTCTCACACTGTACTGCTATTACACTTCAGGAACTAGAATGATGGAACTCTACTCTGTTACTGTAGTGTGTTGGGCTGCTGATCCAGAACTGTCCTGTGCACATCTACTTCTGGACTGAATTGATAGGGGAGACAAGAACCATAAATCAGGGGAAGCCCAACCATTCAGCACATTGCTCCCATCAGCTTTTGCTTACTACTTGCCAGCAAAAAATAAAGGAGTGCTACTGTGCTGGCAAGTTAGTGTTACACTGTCACTATCCTGAGTTTTTGCATATATTTTTTTCCATGCAAGAGTCTTAGGCTAATCATACTATGTCATTTGTCATTGTGAGCATTTGAGTCATTTCCATCTTGTGGTGAACCTAAGGTAAACCTATCATAGCAATTTTTCAAAACTAGAAGTGGGCTTCCAGCAACATTCAGTTTTGCTTTTTTCCCCACCCCAATTTTCAGTAGTCTGTAGGCTCCACTCCTCAAGTTCTTCAGGGTAGAAAAATGAGTGACAGACATATCATTGTTGTCCCCCTGGGTTGTGCAGCATGGCCTATTGTACAAAAGAGCTTTAATGCTAGCTGGATCAGAAGCATGCTCAGTCACAATCCTTGTACATTCTTCCCATACTGCAGCCTGAAATTTTGCAGCCTGGTATCAAATCCCAGACTTCAGGCAGCAAATGAATTGTGTCTTGGCAAGATAGCAAGTTCTCAATGGAGCATCAGGCCAGCACAATACAATTTGCTGCTCAAATGCCCATTGTCTCTTTCCTCTGTTCCATGTAGAAAAACTACTCAGATAAGAAATAAGGATCCCTAGTTTATGGGATGCATAGAGGTCATTCCTCATAGCCTAGAAATTCTGCCTTCTATGAAGTGGAAATTCAGCAACATTTGATGTATAATGGATTGTTTAATGCTACTGTTTTAATTGTTTTTAACTGTTTTATGTTGTTCTGAGCATTGAATTTTGCTGTTGTTAACCGCTTTGGTTTGCCCAAGGGCTGAGAAAAACAGTATACAAATATAGTAAATAAATAATTAATAAATAAACTTTTGGTGTTTAAAGAATTAAACTTACTTAAGGACATCATAATGTTGACTTCTGGCTCCGTCCTAGGACACTTCCAGGACAGGACTGACCAGAGCCCTTCACATGACACAGGGCTACTTCCAGCGAGGTTCCATCCTGGCTGCATCCTGGAAGCCTCCTAGGATGGAGCCCTGTAAACATGGGTGGCTACTGTGTTCTCATTGCCTGGGCCAACATGGGAGAAGCCGGGTGGTGACACTGTCCCCCATGTGATGGGGAAGGGGGTGATCCGAGCAATACAGAGCATGGGGCAATGATTTTGCCATGTTGCTCACTGAATTCCCACACTGTTGCCTGTGTTAAGGACCTCAGTGTGATAAGGTACTTACAGCAAGTCGACACAAACTAGAAAAAGTTTGAATCCAGCACTGGCTATCCCCTGACATACTCTGACTTATGGTGAGTATTCCAGGTTTTCTTGTGACTTTGCCACTGCTTTAAGAAAAGTCGAGGGATACTCCAGAGTTTTGGGGAGTTTCACAGCAGTTTCAATTCAACCTTATCACCTATCCAGACAGACACCATATCATTGCTCTTTCCCAACACCAACCATAATGCACATTTTATATTATATAGACCAGGGTCCTCAAACTTTTTAAACAGAGGGCCAGGTCACAATCCCTCAAACTGTTGGAGGGACAGATTATAATTTTTTAAAAAAACATGATTGAATTTCTATGCACACTGCACATATCTTATTTGTAGTGCAAAAACACTTAAAAACAACACAATAATTAAAATGAAGAACAATTTTAACAAGTATAAACTTCTTAGTATTTCAATGGGAAGTATGGGCCTGCTTTGGGCTGATGAGATAAGATTGTTGTTGTTTTTGTGTGCTTTCAAGTCGTTTCAGACTTAGGTTGATCCTGAGCGAGGGCTGTATCCAGCCCCCGGGCCTTAGTTTGGGGACCCCTGATATAGACATATCATATTTCTAATATAAATGTTTTTATATGTTTTCACCAATGTGTAAGGAGGTAAGAAAGGAGAAATAATAAAAACAATAATAAAAACAAAAACAACAACAAAACAACAACAACAACAATAATAATAATACCACTAGCACATGAAGAAATGCTCCTTGAGCACTCCAAAAATCCATGTAACCTCTCAAATATTTCCATTTTTCTCCGCAGCCCTCAAAATGTTAGTAGGACACAATATTCTTTCCTGTTGCCATTTTGAGAAGAATTGCAAAAGAAAATAACTGTGTATTTTTCATTTGAGAACATGTTTTGTTGCATGTGGATAAATGAAACCATAGGTACCAATCCCAAGAAATAAGGATCTTACTATACTGGTATCTGACAGGTTAGAATTTCCAAAATACCCAGCCTGATTGGGGTTATTACTGTTGTTATAGGCCCATGATCCCTATTTCCGTACTCCTCAAAATAACGCTTGGAAGAATCCATTTTGAGAACTCTATGATGATAAGCAACCATTTAGCAGAATTTCCAAAAGAGTTTCTGACACAAACCAGGAAAAACTCTTCACAGATATATAAAAGTGACTTCATTCTCTTCTTCTTTAACCTCTTTCCACTTTCAAAACGAGCATTCATGGGTGCAAAAGTTCAACCTGACCCTAATTTCAGTATGTCAGACAAGGTGGGTCTTCTCTTGCTCTGTGTAAGACTCAAAAGCGTTTTGTTTCCATTTCATATAATAGTTTAATAGAAATGGGTCGTAAAATTCATCTGGGAGTGTCCTTCTCCACATTGATTATCTTTTCTTGAAGTAGACAGCCATCTCCCACTCTCTTTTTCCCAGGACCTCTTCCAATCTCTCCTCGTGCAGCTGAGCTGTGGCTGCACCTGGAATATTGCACTCTGAATTCTCAGCAGCAGAAAGATAGCTCCGAACTGGATGCCGCTCATAAAATGCATTAAAACCGAAAGTGTAAGGCTGGAGAAAATCAACTTTTTGGCTGCATGATATTCAAGGTGTGGACATGACAGCAGCTGACAAATATTTCTAAAAGAGTAAATGCTACAGAGGAAGTGGAAAGTGTTTAGCGGAGAGCAAGGGTGGAAATAGGTGCAGGAGAATTGAGAAGGAATACTGAAGACCTCCATGGGAGGATGGATGAATAAGTAGGTTGTTGATAGACAGAAATCTACGAGTGTTAGAAGGGGAAATAAATATGTGAGAAAGGACAAAGTGCTGACCCCACTCTAATACTGAAGAAATGAATTGTCTGTGTAAACCCTCTGTGTAATCTGGAGCAATACTTTCCAGATCACACAGGGAGCCTTGAGTAGCTTTTGAATGATGTGAGAAAATGTTTGTAATGCTCTTATGCATTTTGGCTGAGATCCTGGATCAAGAGAGGTGACAAACTTCACAGATGGAATGATATTTTTCCACTTGTCTTTCAAAACTTATATTTTATCAACTGCACCCCCCCCCCCCCCGATAAACACCAATTTACTGTCTGATAAAGAGTATGAACATAACAAGGAAACATCCTATGTGTTCCCATAATGGATAACAAGAAGGCATATTTCTATTGCTTAGAAGGTCCTAGAGCAGCATTTCTCAACCTGGGGGAGGTCATGAGGGGGTTTCAGAGGGGTTGCCAAAGACCACCAGAAAATATAAATTTCTGATGGTCTTAGGAACCCCTTTGGCAGAGAAGGCTGAAGACCTCTCCGTCTGTCTATCTCTTCCTTTTTGGAAACAGACAGTGAATCCTCCCACCAAAAGCCCTACTCCAATGTAATTGGCCGGCGTCTCTGCTGGCCTCTCAGCCAAGGGGAGGGCTGTTTCTGAGACTATAAGTGGGGAGGGGAGAGCAGGCGTGCTCAGCACATGGCAGCATGGTGCACATGTGCGGATGAGGGAGAGTGTGTGGGGCTGGAGGGAGGCTCGCAGCAGCAAGTCCCTTCATGACATGGAGATTCGGGGGGAGGGGGGAGTTTGGCCCAATGCTATCGTTGCTGGGGTCAGAATGTTCTTTGATCATAGGTGAACTATAAATCCAACCAACTACAACTCCCAAGGTCTATTTTTCCCAAATTCCACCAGTGTTCAAATTTGGGCGTATCAGATATTTGTGCAAATTTGTTCCAGTGAATAAAAATACATCCTGCACATCAGATATTTACATTGCAATTCATAACAGTAGCAAAATTGCAGTTACAAAGTAGCAACAAAAATAATTTTATGGTTGGGGATCGCAGCATAAGGAACTGTATTAAGGAGTTGTAGCATTAGGAAGGTTGAGAAACCCTGTCCTATAGAATATCAATGCTGTGCATCTGGCTATAGGGACACAGCTGAATATTCCTCTGCTGACTCCTCTAGATTTCTCCACTTTTTTTTTTGGTCGTATCAGGAGCAACTTGAGAAACTATAAGTTGCTTCTGGTGTGAGAGAATTGGCCATCTGCAAGGAGTGATTTTGGGACCATTGTACCATTAAAAGGTCTGTGGAGAAGTCTAGTTCTTGAACAAAGTTGATAAATAATTCCAATTCTGCAATGACTCCCAAAACTTACTGAAACCAGTCAATATTTTCTTCTCTATTTTTCCCTGACTTTTCCCATAATGTATGGCTGGGGAAAGATTGGCTCTCTAGATATTGTTGGATCGTAACTCCCATCATCCCCCATCAGTAGCTATGCTGACTTGGGCTAAGATTATTTGCAGTACAAGAACACAGCATCCATCCATGCTGAAGATATATCTCCTCCATGTTAGTAAGTGGATGGGGGAAAGGGTGTATTTTGAAATTTCTGTCTAAGATAAAAAATGTCATCTTCTGGCCACAGTTTTCAATATTTCCACCTTCACATGAGGTTGAAATATATGCAGTTAACCTATTTCATACAATAAGGGATGATAATGCCCTCAACCAACTCTGGCTAGAGAAATAAAAACCCTTCATTCTAAAGTTAGAAATTCATAGTTTCAGAGGTTCATAGCTTTTGGGGATTTTGGTATTTATTTACAAGCACATTTACACTGTAGATACAGTTTGACACCACTTTAAGTATCATGGCTCAATGCTATGGAATCACAGGCGTTGTGGTTTTACAAGGCCTTTAGTCTACTCTGCCAAAGAGTGACTGAGCCATGCAGTTAAAGTGATGCCCAAAAGAAAGGGGTTAACTCTACAATTTTGTTATCTCTTGAAAGGATAAACAAGAGAAAAAGTGACTTTGTTGAAATTCACTCATGTTTCAATTTTATGGTTTTGTGAAAAGGCTTAAGCGCAAACAAGCGAAGAAGAATGGTAAATCCTTCATCTCTACAGCAGATTTCCCCAGGCTGGTACTCTCTAGGTGTGTTGGACTTCATGCTGTTTTAGGAGTTGGAAGGCTTCCCTCGGAGGTTCTAAAAAACATAAACACTTGGTACAGATGTTAGCTAGGGTTTTTTTTTAAAGCTAGTGCATTGAGCATGATCCATCTTGAACATGACCCCATCCTGTCAACTCCCAGAATATACATGTCAGAAAACAAAACAAAAACACTGATATTCTAAAGTGATGGAGGATGTATACATACGCTCCCTATTACTGTATATCCATATAACTTCTTGATCTTCCTCTACTGTAACACACTGTTTATCATTGCCAGATGGTTTGGCCGGATGCCTTCATTTACCCAGGTTCAACCGTCCAATAAACAAGAGAGAAGTGAAGAGGAGAAATGTTGGCAACATAATGGATGCATATAGTTGATGAAATAATGATATGTAAATAAAATAGGGAAGGCCAAAGGAGAATAATCTTTGCCAATAAAGTCCTAGGAGAATATGAAATAGGAGCCAAGCATGTTTTTTAATGAACCATTATACAGGTTGACTCAGTTTATAAGCAAAACCCAATGGCTACCAGGATGAGCTGTTCTTTGCCCTTGAACATTGCTCTTTGAAGAATCTGACATTTTTGTAAAGGAACAACACACTGCCATGCTCTTAATCTGGGAGCACTTAGTTTGCTGGCCCATGCATGTAAGGGGGCAGAGCAACAAGTTGGAGGAGGCTGCTCTGTTCCCCTCTTTCAGTTTGCCTCGTGCCAGCATGACCCAGCCTCCTGCCCTATGGACAGTGTGAGTATACACTGGTCTCACAAGGGCCAGGTAGGAATTCCTCCCCACAAGTTTGCATTGGGGTTTTTTTCACCTACCCCACACTATTTCAGATGAGTGTGGGAATTGGCTTTGGGGCTGTGTCATTTAAATATATTTCCCTGAGTCATTAATAAGATTCGAAGGCACAATAAAGCTTAAATAGTCATTGTAGGTACTGTGGCACCCCCACCTTAGGGAGCGAAGGGTGGACTCCCACAAAAGTCCCTATAAGTTTCATAAAATGGGAACTACCCTTGGGGTTAGATTGAAGGTTCTCACTCTTAAGAAACCCTGTGGTTTGGGAGATAGCATCCTCAGGGTGACCTTCCAACTATGATTGGCCGACAGGTGCAACCAAAGAATTTTGGTTGGCCTTGGAGATCCTTGGTGCCCGCATGTCCTTGGAGGTGGTCAGAGGGAGTGACACCCAGGGACAAGGCTCACTAGGTGGCCATTAACCCACACGTTACAATTTTTTCCTTTACAGGTTATTACGGGTTCTTTCAATAAATAGGTAAAAAATGGCCCTTTATATCTACTTTCTTGTGTCTGGTCTCTTTATTTCATGGTGGGAGTTCAAAAAGTGATGATGATGATGATGATGATGATGATGATGATGATAATCTTTATTTGTACCCTGCCACCATCTCCCCAAAGGGATTTGGGGCGGCTCACAGGAGCACTCCAAGTCCCACACGCAGACAATAATACACGAACACAACCAAAATGACACAAGTACAAAAAAAGTAACATAATATCACACATCCAAATTTACATCCTTTTTGATCCACAGCCAATACCACAATATTTCACCATTTAACATTCTTCAGGAGATAATATAAGTATATCTTTTGAGCCAGTATTAATAGGCGGTAAATAGTCATGTTGGTAGTTGAATCATCCACCTTGCTGTTTCCATTATCATGGAGCGAAACAATCAAGTTCTGTCTGCTTGATCGATTTCAACACTTGATGTTCACCAGAGCAGTTAGTCATTATATCTACAGCTCAAGATTGGAAGGAAACAAAAGCTGTTATTATAAAAGCCGCCAAAGAGAACTTTTTCTTGTCTATGGTTATTCCTTGACACACCTCATGGTTTAAGGCAAATCCAATGAATTTGGATATCTTATGCTGCAAAGTGGCAAGTTCTTGGTGGGATGGGCATACCAAGCCACCTTGTATCTCTCCTGAGGAATCTGTACAAGGACCAAGTAGCAACAGTCAGAACTGACCACAGAACAACAGACTGGTTCAAGATTGGGAAAGGTGTACGGCAAGGCTGCATCCTCTCACCCAACCTTTTTAACTTGTATGCAGAACACATCATACGATGTGCGGGGCTTGATGAATGCAAAGCTGGGGTGAAAATTGCTGGAAGAAACATTAACAACCTCAGATATGCAGATGACACCACTCTGATGGCCGAAAGCGAGGAGGAGCTGAGGAGCCTTCTAATCAAGGTGAAAGAAGAAAGCACAAAAGCTGGGTTACAGCTAAACATAAAAAAACCAAGATTATGGCAACAAGAATGATTGACAACTGGGAAATAGAGGGAGAAAATGTGGAGGCCGTGACAGACTTTGTATTTCTAGGTGCAAAGATTACTGCAGATGCAGACTGTGGCCAGGAAATCAGAAGACGCTTACTTCTTGGGAGGAGAGCAATGTCCAGTCTCGATAAAATAGTAAAGAGTAGAGACATCAGACTGGCAACAAAGATCCGCCTAGTCAAAGCCATGGTATTCCCTGTAGTCACCTACGGATGTGAGAGCTGGACCTTAGGGAAGGCTGAGCGAAGGAAGATCGATGCTTTTGAGCTGTGGTGTTGGAGGAAAGTGCTGAGAGTGCCTTGGACTGCGAGAAGATCCAACCAGTCCATCCTCCAGGAAATAAAGCCCGACTGCTCACTGGAGGGAAAGATACGAGAGACAAAGTTGAAGTACTTTGGCCACATCATGAGGAGACAGCAAAGCCTGGAGAAGACAATTATGCTGGGGAAAGTGGAAGGCAAAAGGAAGAGGGGCCGACCAAGGGCAAGATGGATGGATGGCATCCTTGAAGTGACTGGACTGACCTTGAAGGAGCTGGGGGTGGTGACGGCCGACAGGGAGCTCTGGCGTGGACTGGTCCATGAGGTCACGAAGAGTCGGAGACAACTGAACGAATGAACAACAACAACATGCTGCAAAGGTGGTGTAAATGTAGAAGGAATTCTATCATTTTGTGGTGGTGTAGGTTTTTTGGGCTATATGGCCATGTTCTAGAACATGGCCATATAGCCTGAAAAACCTACAACAATCCAGTGATTCCAGTCATGAAAGCCTTCTACAATTCTATTATTTTGTCTGTCCAAAATTGTGTACTACTCTGACACCTTCCTTTTGTTTTTCAGTTTAAAGACATTAACAAATATAACTTTACAAGCATTTTGTTATAATCTAACACCCCCACATTAGTTCACATTTAAATAGGATCTCTCAAAAAATTAATCATGCACTTTGGGAACCCATAAGTTGTTTCAGGTCTAAATGGAAAATTAATCATGTGATTGAAATTCTTTTGTTGACTAACAGCCTACCTTCTCTTCGTTTTGTGGGTTAGTGAATTTTAAGATTAGCTCTTTAAGGCTGCAAAAAAACATTGACCTTAAAGTCCAATTAGAAATAAATGAAAATGCATGGCTCAGATGGGGTAGCGGTTAAAATATTAGGCTAAGGGCATGCCTACACTGACAACTTAATTTAGGGTTAGACCAGAGCATTTATCCTGACACTGGATCCAGATCAAGCATCATGGCAGCCATACTGGCACTGCATTGACCCATCCCATTTTTGGAACTTCTCCTACTGTTTCCTCACCACCCTCAGAGCACCAAGGAAATCCTGTTCGGTTGAAGTACTTTGGCCACATCATGAGGAGACAGCAAAGCCTGGAGAAGACAATTATGCTGGGGAAAGTGGAAGGCAAAAGGAAGAGGGGCCGACCAATGGCAAAATGGATGGATGGCATCCTTGAAGTGACTGGACTTACCTTGAAGGAGCTGGGGGTGGTGACGGCCGACAGGGAACTCTGGCGTGGGCTGGTCCATGAGGTCACGAAGAGTCGGAGACAACTGAACGAATGAACAACAACAACCTCCAAATTCTATGAGCTGCCAATACCCACTAATTGCTCCTGGAAATCCAATGACTTCATAGGAAACCACTAAGGAGTTTAATTTGCATTTTCCCACCTCAGACTTTGCAGAGACTTTCCCATGGGAAATGAAAATCCTGTACAGGCAGTCCCCAAGTTACAAACATCTGACTTACATATGATTTTCAGTTACAAATGAGGGTGAGACAACAGGAAGTAAGAGAAAATTTACCCCTCAGAAGGGAAATTTACTCTTGGAAATAATTATATGTGCCGTCGGAATCAACACGCCTTGTGGCGAATCTGGCAGTGCCCGGTGAGGTGTGTGGAGAACCCATTGCCCCACACCCCGCATTGCCTGATTTCCCCCATACCTCATCCCACAGTGGGAAGGGTACTCCACCCAGCATCCCCCATTGATCCCAATGTAACATAGCAAATCTTTTATGTTGCTGCCGCTGCGGCATACGCCAGTTCCTCTTCAGTTTTGCGATGGAGCCCTACTGGATGTCAATGTAGGTCATGGGATGGGAGATAGCGAGCTAAAGAGGAACCAGCGTTGCCCCATCTGATGAGGTCATACGAGTTACCCTGGGAAAAAGGTGTCTCTGCTGAAGCTTTATCACCAATCCTTGTTTC
Organism: Anolis sagrei; assembly: GCF_037176765.1. NCBI lineage: Eukaryota > Metazoa > Chordata > Lepidosauria > Squamata > Anolidae > Anolis > Anolis sagrei. The sequence continues at coordinate 20,927,068 of NC_090024.1, read as the reverse complement.
CACAACAACCCAAAATTTTCAAATTCCAATTGCCACAAGGACAGAAAGTGAGATGAAATCTGAATAGAGGCACAGGCAGTAAAATAAAACTTATAGGGGTGTTAACACTTTCCTATGCTATCCAAAAAATTTTATAAATGAGTTTCAATGTACCTGTTCTGACGTATGTACAAATTCACATTAAGAACCAACCTACAGACCTATCTTGTTTGTAGCCTGGGAGCTGCCTATACACACATCCATGCACACACCGAGCAAGAGAAAGCTCTCCACTCCCCATGGGTCTTACTGATGTTCATCTTCTAATCCTTCTTTTCACGTCTGCATTTGTAGGATGATTGCCATTGGGAATACGTTCTTCAGAGTGGGGGAAAGGAAAAGTGAGATCCCTGCAATTATATTTTTTTCTGATTGAAATCAATGTTAGTCTTCAAGTTAACTGCAATTAAATTTTCTCCCTTTTTTCATTTGAACTTTGGATGACATATGGATAGCTATAGATTAATTTGGACCTGCCTTGGCTGCTTCCTGATACAACAAGTTATGGCAGCCAAGGGTTACTGACAGACATCCTCTTGATTTCTGCCCATTACTGCAAAAATGAAACTTGACCTACAAGTATATGTGTCTACACATTACTTGGACAAATTCCCAGGTCAAGAAGGAGGATCTTATTTTGTCTAACCATTCATACTAAGCGTCACAGTATGAATAGGCAGATATTCCGCTGTTATTTCCATGTTCATGTTGTACAAATAGAAGACATATTTTCAGGAGAGCAATTGCTATTTACTCAATTAATCTACTGGGCAATCTCTTCTAATAATTCTGGTGAAACTTTTCCTTTCCAAAGCCAGCTCTGGACTTCATCTGGTTTTGCTAGCTATGGGTTTGAGACATTTGTGGTCCAACAAGGTTTTTCAAATTCTGGTTTTACCTCACTGGATTCCACTTCTGTTCACCAGAAGTGCATTTTGAGAAAAAGGGATGATATTTCCACACCGAGGCTTTGATCTGTATTAATTGTTCTAGTTGTTGTGTGGGTAAAATAGATATATTTGAGAGCAGCCCCCTGAATTTTGTATACTCTTCTCTCTGTATGCAGAGCTATCCTGACCAAGGCCCCCTCTACACTGCCATATAATCCAGATTATCAAAACAGGTGATTATTTGCTTTCAACTGGATTATATGAGTCCACACTGCCATAAAATTTATTTAAAAGCTGATAATCTGGATTTTATATGGCAGTGTAGAAGGGGCCCAAATCAGAGTGAAAGAGGAATAACCCTTAGAATAAAACCAAGGAGAAATATAGCACATGGGTTCCCAACCCCTATTTCACAGCCCACAAGCTCCCCAGGGCACCCACTAAACTCCTGGACAACACAAATCATTTTAATAAGGGGAGGAGAATTGCTTGACAACCATCTAATCCCCACTAAAACACAGACCTGATGTTACATCTTAGCCTTACAGAACACAGTCTTATATGTGTACTTAGATTTAAGGAAAGCATACTGTCACTAATGACTCAGAGTCCTTCTACACTGCCCTGTATCCCAGGATCTGCTCCCAGATTATGTTCTTATCCCAGATTATCTGGCAGTGGAGACTCATATAATCCAGTTTGATCAGATCCTAGGATATAAGGACAGAGTAGAAGGGGCCTCAGAATTGTCATATAGAGCACAGGAGGAGAGGGTAACTAGAAAAGTAGAAAGAGAAGAAACTAGATTGAGAAAACAGACCCTTTTGTCTGAACTGCCTCTGGATAAGAAATTAGATATGCTACAGATCATTTCTGACAGTTATCTAGGCAGCGTTTCTCAACCTGGGGGTCAGGACCCCGGGGGGGGGGGGTTGGGAGGGGGATGGCAGAGGAGTTGCCAAAGACCATCAGAAAATACAATATTTTATGTTGGTCGTGGGGTTTCTGTGTGGGAAGTTTAGCCCAACAATTCTATAGTTGGTGGGGTTCAGAATGCTCTTTAGTTGTAGGTGAACTGTAAATCCCAGCAACTACAGCTCCCAAATATCAAGGTCTATTTTCTCCCCTGTGTTCACATTTGGGCATATTGAGTATTTGTGCCAAGTTTGGTCCAGATCCATCATTGTTTGGGTCCACAATGCTCTCTGGATATTGGTGAACTATAACTCCAAAACTCAAGGTTAATGTTCACCAAACCCTTCCAATATTTTCTGTTGGTCATGGGAGTTCTGTGTGCCAAGTTTGGTTCAATTCCATCATTGGTGGAGTTCAGAATGCTCTTTGATTGTAGGTGAACTATAAATCCCAGGAACTACAACTCCCAAATGATAAGATTAACCCCAACGCCCAACCCCCACCAACCCCACCAGTATTGGGCATAATGAGTATCGTGCCAAATTTGGTCCAGTGAATGAAAATACATCCTGCTGCATCTTAGATATTTACATTGTGATTCATAAAACTAGCAAAATTACAGTTATGAAGTAGCAACAAAAAAAATTCTATGGTTGGGGGTCATCACAACATGTGGAAGTGTATTAAGGGGTCACAGGATTAGGAGGGTTGAGAACTACTGGTCTAGAGGGAGAATTTGGTGTTTTCAAGTTGCTAGCTTGGGCTTGCTGAGAAAACCACATAGATCTGAGGCTGGAGTGTCTGGTGCCTAAAGTAGCGAGTACCTGGAAAGTCTACAGTAGGGAGAAGCAGTTACAGAGAAGTCAAGCCAACATAAGTCATGCAGTGGTAATCTAGGGAATACAGTAGAGATGAGCTTAGAAAATTCTTTGTCACTCCAGAGTTGGTGATGAGAAGTCAACACTCATGATAACCAAAGCCAAAAGGGAAAGACACTTGCAAGCAGCCCAAGGGTCAAGAATTCAAATAAACCCAAGAGTACAATCATATTGGGAAGCAGGTAGAATGAACCTTTGCATACAAGAATGCTCAGCATCTGGTGGAAGATTGATAGCCACAGCACCTCAAAACACCAGGTGGTAAATTGTTAAACATTTATCATCTAAGCAGCTACTGCTGGTTCTTTTGGCACTAAAGCTTTTCCTGTTGATAGGGTGCAAACAATTGGGTGTCTCCTTGGTGTTCCCCAATTCCAGCTGTGATGGAAGTCCTGCCACTGGTTTATTAATGCTTAATTGTCCAAACTTTTGGCGAGTATTGTATAGAACTCCAGAGTTTCTGTTGAATGCCCCTGAAGGTGGCCTTTCATCAAATAGGTTGACATGGACTGGGTTTTAAAAAAAGATAAATACCAGCAGTTGACCATCAATTAGCACATGGAGCTCATCTTATTTTTGTTTCTTAATGAAAAAGGACCAGCTTTTAAAGCAGTTATTTAGATATCGATAAACCAACCAATGCTACCTGAAGGGACAGTCCTCTCTTTGAAGATCTATTTCAGAGCTTCTCATCATTTGGTCCAGATGACAGTCATATCTCACTCCCAGTACCAGAGTCATTGGGTACCTGTTAGGAAGGATACTGTTGCACTCATTTCCTACCTATGGGCTTTCCAGAGGCAACTGCACAGCCATCATTTGAATTGGCATTTGAGTTCAACCATCAGGTGCTGGAGGCAGCATAACTACTATCAGGGATTCTAGGAGTTGAAGTACAACATATTTGGAAGACCAAATGTTGTGAATCACTTCTTTTGAAAGGGGTGCCTGCTTTAACTAACTAAGGGATAAAGAATTACAAGTAGGGAGAGCAAAAGCATTGAGACTGCCTGATCCCATGAGTGTTTGAACAGAAAGTGAGGTCGTATATAAGCCCCCTGGTTACAATCTTCCTTGTTTCTGTGGTGGTTGGTGGGTCCCATGTCAGTGAGTTGGTGAATCTGGTTCAGGTTTTCAATAGATTTAGAGGAGCTTCTTAGGCCAGATCCAGACAGGCCTTTATCCCAGGAAAATCCATGTTTAAAAAACGTGGATTTTGTTGGGGGCCTGTCCACACCCACCCCAGAAGGTGCATGCTTTCTGAGGTAGGTGTCCAGACATTCTCTCAGGACTAGCCTGAAAGAACATCTGGAGGCCTTACCCCCCTCCCCGCAAGCCCCAGACCCTTTTGAAAAGCAAAAAAAAAAAACCCCTACTCGGCCTGTAGTATACTCACGGAGTAGCTCTCCTGGAGCATACAAATGATCTGCCAGGAGAGTGGGGGAGGGAGCAATTTTCCTCCCCCCCCCCCCCCAGCGTGTCATTTGTACGCACCGGGAGAGCTGCTCCATGAGTATACTGCAGGTCGGGTATGTTTTTTTTTCTACTTTTCAAAAGAGTATGGGGGCTTGGGGGGAGCTGTGGGTATTCCCACAGTTTACCGGGCTTATTTAGCCCAGTAAACTGTGGGAATGGTCCAGACACCAGAAGTAGTGGCTTTATCCCGCGCCTTCCAAGAAGGCACGGAATAAACCCACTATCTAATTAACTTGCTACTAATCAGGGTTTTCCTGGTGTGTAGCGAATCAGTTCTGGACTGTCCAGAATGTTGTCTGGACAGCCCCTCCTTTATTGTGGTAGATACCGCAATAAAGGTCTTGTGTGGATGGGCCCTTAGGTTAGTTGTTCCAGTTCCTTGAATAAGTTCTTTAAACTCAGAACTAAAAGCTATAATGGATTTATTTATTTATTTATTTATTTATTTATTTATTTCGGTTGCTTCTACCCCGCCCTTCTCACCCTGGAGGGAACTCAGGGTGGCTTACAAAAGCAAGGCACAATTCGATGCCCGCATCACATAACAGCAATAAGACAAATATCATCAGTTAACAGAAAACAGCAATTCTAGCAATAACATCAATTAACAGAAAACAATAATTATTGTAAGGCAAAAACAACCATAAAACCAATAAAAGCAATAAAACCAATACAAACCATTTCTCCTCATTTACGGTCAGCATTTCGCAATCTCATAGTTCAAATTCCAATTCCACAATTGTCAGTCCTTTTAGTCCTATCCATCTGGTTGACTATATCTAGTTGTCAGATTGCCCAAAGGCCTGGTCCCACAACCACGTCTTTACCTTCCTCCTGAAGGAGAGGAGGGATGTTGATGCCCTAATTTCCCCCGGGAGTGAGTTCCACAGGTGAGGGGCCACCACTGAGAAGGCCCTGCTCCTCATCCCCATCAGCCTCACTTGTGATTTACCATCCCACTGACATAGGACCCACCAGCCAACGCAATAATGGATAATATTGTAAGTGGGGGTCTCATTAGAAACCACTAGGAGCCCCCAGTGGCGCAGTGGGTTAAACCCCTGTGCCGGCAGGACTGAAGACCAACAGGTTGCAGGTTTGAATCCAGGGAGAGGTGGATGAGCTCCCTCTATCAACTCAGCTCCTCATGCAGGGACATGAGAGAAGCCTCCCACAAGGATGATAAAAACATCAAAACATCCGGGTGTCCCCTGGGCAATGTCCTTGCAGACGGCCAATTCTCTCACAACAGAAATGACTTGCAGTTTCTCAAGTCACTCCTGACACGACAAAAAAAATTAGAAACCACAGCCTCATGATGATGGGATGCACTTTCTATATAAATAGTCACTATTTGGAAACTTAATAATAATAAACTTTATTTATATACCACTCTATCTCCCCTAAGGTACTCATACTTACAGTGTATACTTAAGTGTATTTTTAAGTGAATATATCTACCACCACACCCTGAAGCTAGCCTTAGTTCATATTGTAGTACCAACACTGTGAACAAAAGGACATAACGGAGTCCCCCCAGGCAGCCTGTATTGCAATACTATAATCTGAATGGTATCTATCAAACAATGCTGTTATTTGCATAGTTTCACTGGGGACACAATTAACATCTGTCTATATAAGATTAAAAGTTGTCTTCTTGACCTTTCCCTTCTGTAAACATTGTCAGATCTGTGCCAAGCCAGACACAGTGCACGTTCAGACAGCGATAAGGACTGAGGTCATACTTTTCTATGATTACAGCATATCTAACTCCTGTCCTCTTTTTGGCAGTCCTGACTCAAAATGGTCTACTAGGTAATCTCCTTCATTCAGAGCTCTGGGTGTGACTATTTTAAATCTGCTCCCTGGTTGCCAGGAAAACAGACCATCTTTGCTTGATGCAGCAGTTGTCTGTCAAGATCGATGAGATCAATTTGCAGTTTGTAAACATGAATACCACACAAAAGTGATGTTTGTGCATTGATAACTGCTCAGCATGGAACCAGCATTAGATTTTATTATTCTGTTTTATTTGGGTATCTAGATCTCACCCATTTATGACAAGGTAGGAGAAATGGGTCTTCTACTCAGAGTGAAATGATGGCTGAGTGAAATGATGGTTTGCTGCTCATCCTTTTTCTTGGGACTTCACAGTTCCTGGTAGGATGTCAAGAAAGAAGGAAGTAATTTAGGTGAGCCAACAGCTCCCATCTGTTCTAAGAGGCTGAGCAACATTTCATTAATCCACTTTTACAAAGCAGCACTGATAGATTTTCTTCTATGGATCTTACTGCATTCTCTGAGTATTTACACAATTATGTGGAAAGCCTATTTGCACAAATACTTGAGTGAAAGCCATATTAAAGATTTAAGGCTGCATCTTGGGAGCCATTTGCAAATCCTGTAAAATGCATTTTCTTTTGTGGTGTGCGCCAATTAACTTTACCTCAATGAGAAAATGTAGATTTTGTCTATATATTCATAAGATTTACATTTCATAGCATATGTAGGCTTATGGAGCCTTTCATAAACAGACATTAATATCTCCTTAGAGATACTGATGTCTTACCCAGTCTTTTCTTTTTGGCCGTACACAAGCAAAATGCCCTATACTGCTTAAAGCAGTAATGTTTGATTTAAAGGAAAGGTGGACAACTATGAATGGCTAGGAGGGTACATTAGCCTGCCAGGAGACATTGAAGGGCACCCACAATACACCTGCTTCTGAAAGCTAAAACAAAATCATCCTAATGCTGTCTAGATGGCATTGGGGCATTACCACCATGTTTGGGTGGGTTGGTGGGAGATTTCCAAAGCCTGTAGAGGGCTTGTTCTTGTTTATTAATTCAGTTGCTTCCAACTTTTCATGACCTCATGGACCAGCCCACACCAGAGCTCCCTGTCGGTGGTCACTACCCCCAGCTCCTGCAAAGTCAAGCCAATCACTTCAAGAATACCATCCATCCATCTTGTCCGTGGTTGGCCCCCTCTTCCTTTTTCCTTCCATTTTTCCCAGCATCATTCTCTTCTCCAAGTGTTCCTGTCTTCTCACGATGTAGCCAAAGTACTTCATCTTTGCCTCTAACATCCTTCCCTCCAGTGAGCAGTTGGGCATTATTTTCTGGAGTATGGACGGTTTTGAACTTTTTGCAGTCCAAGACACTCTCAGAATTTTCCTCCAAAATTACAATTCAAAAGCATCTATCCTGTAGAGGGCATTTGGGGGAAAAGGTGAATTTGAAACTGAGGGGGGCTCTAAATATTGTGCATGTCCTCCCATTTGAGGGCAACAAAATGACCCTGAGAGGATACAGGGCTACAATATTGGTCTTGGCAAACTGCATGCCATCTGTGGACCATACAATGTCCATCCTGATTTGAAATGTATCCTGTTGCCTTGCAGTCTAATTTCGATGCAGTATGGCAGCAAAAAGTGGAGTGGCAAATCCACTCCTAGTTTTCATCTTGATTTTAAAGATGCTATCAAGCTTGATGAACCCTATCTCAAAAAACCATTGCAGTCCATTGGAGACCACCCTTACATTTGGATTAAAATGTTGAATGGGTTCACTGCCCCACTGACATAGAAACCATTGCCACAGAAAAAGTAAGAATCATTTGGAACTGTGGTAACACCATATACCTATAGCTAGATCTAAATTCTCTTGGTACATTATGTGTATGTAAATAAAGCAGTTGGACATTTTTGTTCCATTTGGAACATCTGCATTCAGTTCATGTTTGCAGAAGCATAGTTGTGTATATGGTGCCACTATACATGCAGATTTTCACACACAACATAGTCACGCACAGGCAGTGGTCATGTGCATTGGGTTGTCCATTCAGTCGTGCTGTCAGGTGTGCATTCAGCTGTACAACTTTGTTATTCAACACAGCACAAACAAGGCACAACTTTGATTGTGGATATTTATGCTGCACAACTCCAATGGAGAATCTCAACCAGAATCTCAATTAGTGAGCCCTTGGTATCTACTGGTGTTTGGTTCTACCCTGTTGTATATTAAAATCCATGGATGGTTAAGTCCTATTATATACAATGATGCAGCAAAATGGCATCCCTTGTATAAAACGGTGAACAACTCAAAAGAAGTGTCAAAGAGAGCACGAGGATCTGTGAAATGTTGTGACACTACAGCAAGATATGCTTCCACATTTACCAGCTCATCAGATGGGTCAAATTGCCCATTGTACGCCAGTTCCTCTTCAATTTTTGTCACAGAGCCCACTGGTTCTCATACCACGACATCTACTTCCAGCAGAGCTACATGTCAAAAGTGAAGAGGAACCAGCGTGTGATGATGACACGGCAACACGGGAGGTTTCCAGTGTTGAATTGGCAACAATGAGGGGAGCTAGGTGGCAGACCTTCCCCCGTGGGATGGTGTAAGGGGGGAAGCCAGACAATGCAGGGTATGGTCCTATGGGTTCCCCACACCCTCAATCAAGCCCATATGGATTTGCCATGATCAGTGGCAAATCCTTTATTTAATGTGATAAGGTCCTTAGTGTACTGGTTGGCACTTGGAAAAATCTGTGGTTGCTTTTGGGATTTTTCCCCTTGAATATTTTTGAGCTGTGGTTGATTGGAATGGTTATGGCTTTGAATTGTAACTCCCAGAATTCTCTAGCTGACTTTTGTAATGGTTGGGGGTTTCTGGGAGTTGTACTTGAAAAAAGTAACTTTTCTAAGCTCATTTACTACACTAACACTGACAAGGCTCCCAAGCCTGTGATGGCCTTTCTTCAGTTTCTCCCCCTCCCATCTCATTCTGAAATGAAATTGCACACTTTGCTGTTTCTTTGAGATTCATATGTGCCCTACAACCAAAGTCACCATCCCCACTGCTTGCATCTGTTTTGTTAAAGTCACTTGCTCTTTATTGGTTAGTCCTTCTCCTCCTCCTCCTTTCTCATTTGCTGCTGTCAATGACCTCTGGTCTCAGTTGGACAAGAACACAAGAACACGTGCCAAGGCAGTCCTCCCTAGTGTCAAGGGGCCTCTCTGAAGGACAAGTCTTCTGCAATGAACATCCCAGCCTCTTCCTTAACACGCCTGGCCTCTAGTTATTATTTGGAGGCTCATGAACTTCTGCTGCCAAGCACTGAATGGCTGTTTTGCTTTGGAGAGTTGGCAATAAAATCTTTAAAGCAAAATCCTGAAGTAAAGTTGCATCTCATCAGTACTAGGAAAAGATTCTCTTGTGGACTATAGCCTCCAGAATCCTCTAACCAAGCATGGGCAATGGTGATGCTGACTGAAAGCCACAGTCAAAAAAAGAGACTTTTCCAGAATTCAGTTTCCTCTCTACGCCATTCTTTTAGGGTTAAAAAAACAGCTGCAGAAATCATTTTATTGTTAGTGTTTGCCATTATGTCTCATAATGTACTCTCAAAGGAACTTACTGGTTAAAACTCAACAGTACAGCTGCCCTGTCACAGAGAAACAGTAGGATATTTTATATTTGCTTTGGGTTGAAGAAAGAAAAGAAAAGAAATATTAGGATTAGCCATACAGCTTGACTTCTCAATGTTATTTTCTTTCCTGCTCATTTTGTGGGGGGCAACTTATAAAAGTCCTTTCAGGGTTGAAAGAAGAAAAAGGGGTCTATTTTTATTTTAAAGAAGAAAAGGGGTCTATTCACAGGGGGGCTGGAACATGGCTGCATGAAAAACAAATATAAATCTTTAGTCTTTCCTCCTGCCTTTCTTTGCCAGTATCTGGATGATGGAATGGATGGAACACCACAGGGTCCTCAAATGCCCCTATGGCTCTGTTACTGTGCAGCATTCATCATAACTCATAATCTTTTTGCTGAGTGATAAATTCAGCTTTGAGATTATTACAAGATTCTCAATCTTTTCGAGCACATATCTATTATACAGTATGTACCCTATATATACTCAATTACTCATGTATAAGTCTAAGAAAAACCTGGGTCAATTTATCCAAAGTCAAGGTAAATATTTTACCTTAACTCCTTTTTTTTAAAGGAAGGAATTCTTTCCTTCTCTGAGTAAAGTGGTCCTCTACTCTGAGTAGAGTGGTAACAGTGTCTCCTACTACTCTCTGTGCAATGGTTCCACTTCCGGTCTGTAGGAATGCATGGGCAGGACAATGCCTGCAGTATCAGCACAAATGCTTTCCACTCTCTTTGTAATGATCCTCAACCTATCAACAGGTAATATAAAAATCCATAATTTGGCATTGATCCTCACCCTAGACTTATACAAGCGGTTGATTTACTTTACTTACTTAGGCGATCCCTCATAGCCCGAGGATAATGGTCCTTCAAGAGTAGTGTCTTGGCGGTGGGTCCACGGGTGGTTGTGGAGCACTCTCCTTGATCCATATGTTCTCCCGCAGTGAGGACATTGGTTTCCAGGTGGAAGGCAATCCTGGTATTGGTTTTTCGCCTGTGTGAGAGTTTCTTTTTAATGTGTGGAGGTCAGTGCACAGCCGATCAACACACAGTCTTCACAGAGTGAGGTCCCAACCAGTGGCATGGTAACACGACGACAGTGGCTTCTCAATCTGTTGCAGCCTTCTTCCACCTTCACAGCCATTGTAACATGTACCATGTTATCCTCTCCCTGATGTGCTGTTGAGGTCTTTGGGGTTTCAGATTGTGCTTGGTCCCCTGCGGCCCCTCCTGGGAGTGCATGACTCCGGTGGTTATGCCCACAGGTTCATTGGAACACTCAAGCCCCCTCACCATGACAAGGTGACAATGTATGGGGGGGGGGGTTGATTTGTACATAAGTACACATGGCACTTCTTTTTTGTTCCTCATTCAATGACCCTCATTGGGAGCACCCACACATTTTTTCCAGACACGTGTAGAAGTGCTCCACAGTCCATAACTTTAAAGGAACACAATGCATGTGGGTTGCATATGCTCTTCAACAAATTGCATATGCAATGCACAAAATAGTGTTCTTTCCTATTCTGTACATCACAACTACAAAACTATTTGGATGTTTTTGTCCAATGTAGGACAGTAATGGTCAATTCAAGGCTGCAATTTGAATCCACTGCTCTGTGTCATAGGTGGCTCCATCTTAAAAATAATATCCTTTCAAAAACATAACTATCATGTCCCCTCTTGATCTTCTCTTCTCCAAACTAAACAGACCCAGCTTCCTAAGCTGCTCCTCAGTTTCCAGTCAACAATAAAGATTATTAGCTTCGATAACAATAAAAACTGTACTTACTATTAGCAACTGAGAGCTTGCATGTCGCGGGACACTAGAAATCCAATCTGAGTTTTAATTCAGTTGTAAAGTTCTGAATTCTGTCTCCTGGATAGGTTAGGCATAGGGAACATGGACTTTCAGCTTCAGTCTAAAACCTGAAATAGATTCACCATCCTTCTGACATGGAAGGTACTGGCCACTGGTGGTTTCTACAAATCCAAAAGTACATCACCCCATGCTGGGTGCAAGCAAAGGCAAGCTTCTCTCTCACACACACAGCAGTACTACTCAGTTAAACCCACAAATGGAATAGGCAAGCTATACTAGTCACATACAACAAGTATTGCCCTTTCCATATCTACCCAGGGCTTAAAATCTATTTATATTTCCAAGTAGAGATTGTTCATTGATGGAATCTTTTCATTGTGAGTCAGACTCCATTGACTCAATAGTCTTCACTAGTTGGTACAATCAATAGGATTCAGGCTGTGGTGCAGGAATGGGGATTGGGCAGCCTACGGGTACATCCACAGATCCCCAAAGCTCTATCACCCCAAAGAATTTGTCCTCTCTTCACTGGAAAAATATAAAAAATGCATTCAAAATACAGTGATGTTTTAAGTGGGCCTCAATCTTGAAATAACAAGTAAATTTCTCCAATATAAGATGAAAGGTGCCTAGGAATAACACAATGTCAGACCTCCAGAAGAAGGCATAGTCTGCTGATGTAGGCTTTTAGATTCTAGGCCAAGGATTTCCAATTTTTTTCCTGCTGGTGTTTGGACTTCAGCTACCAAAATCTCTGACCATTGACCATTGACCACTGGCTAAGGCCAGTGTGAGTAGTCTTTCAAGACACCAGGAGAAACAAAATTTGGAAACCTGTTCTCTAGGGTGTGACCATTCTGTCCTTCTGCACACTTCACCAAGTATATATAAAATTATTGACTAGAGAAAAGGACTTCATACAGCCAAAACTTAAGGAAAAAAATAACTCTTGGGTAAACAGAAAGAAACACAAAATAAAGATTGAGTAGAAATTAAACTATTTCTTTTGATGGGATTGTCCGTTGCATGGTTTTAGATCCAAGCTTTAGTTTCCAAAAGTTTTAGTTCCAAGCTTTTGTCTCATAGTCAAAAGAAGCAGCATGTGTGCATTCTGAAGGGAACTTCTTCAGTCTCTCCAGTAAGAAAAGGGTTACAACAGCAAACATCTGACCATGTGTGAAGATGGGGGAGTATTGCTGTTTAGTGATGCAAATCACAAGGATGGCACCATACACACAGAATAGACATGGAATCAATCTTGGATAAAATTACAGTTACTACAGTTTGTTGGATCAAAGTCAGGGCTTGTTATACATTCAAAAATGTCAAACATACCAGATTTGGGATAAACTAACTAATTATGAGTCTTGGCAGCATCAGCAAAGATTCCTGCTTGTTCATCTCCACTTATATTGCACTAGAGGTTTTCACAAAGTGTATTCCAAGGAAAACCTGGGTTTCCTCTGCAGTTTACTAGCAGCTCCTCAGTAGGAGCTGGGCAATTTTTTCTTGAAGACAGATGGTCATCACCACAAATCATGGGTTGTCATGAGAACAGTGGGTTGCTTTAACTCAGACACAAGAACATTGTAACAATCAGATGACTTCAGATACCAACACGTTGTAACATTGGCTAATGGCTATGCTGACTTGTGCTGCTGGGACCTATAGTCTAACATCTGAGATACTGCATGATCCTCACTCATGTTACAGATCAATGACTCTGAGCCTATGGACCCTCTGATGTCCTAGACTTCACAGAATTTTCTTTTTTGCCTCTGCTACCATGCTGTGGTTGCCACAGAGGTCACCAATCAATCACTATTCAAACCTGTTTCTCTGCCCAGCAGATCTTGTTAGGGTCTCATATTAACTGAGCATGTGCTGTAGAACATGCCCATGTGAACAATCAGACAGGAACCCACAAATGGAACAGATAGCCTTATCACACGGGGCAGAAAAAGTGTCACCCATAGAGCCCCACACCACCCATCATATAACATAAGGCAACTTCTGGTGGGGCTCTGTGGGTGAACTTGGGTGGCAGCATGATGGGACACTGCCCCCACCAACACAGAAGCCACCCCATGTTCCGTTAGGAATAAAGGGGGTTCGGTGGAGTGGCAATGCTTTCCACATGGGATGGAAAGTGTCAACTGGCAACCAGGGCACCATGATTTCCCAGATGCTGCCCAGGTTCTCCATGGAGGCAGGCAAATCATAATGCTGGACCTCATCAATGTGATGAGGTCCTGAGTCTATCCACCTTATCACGCCAGGGCTTTAAAGCAGGTAGCCATGCATTTCTGCCGATGTTCCCATTCCAACTAAGGACTATGGATCAGAATTATCCATATGCAGAGATTTAATGCTACACATCGTTGGTGAAGAATCTTGGTCATTGCCTTTTAGGACTACAACTCTCAGAATTCCCCAGCCACTGTCAGCTATGGTGGAGATTCTGGATTCTACAATCAACAGATAATACCTATTCACCAGCAAGAAGGAAAACCTAGAATAAAAGCCAGAAGTAGAGAGAAGCCAGATAAATCTTTCTTTCTTTCTTTCTTTCTTTCTTTCTTTCTTTCTTTCTTTCTTTCTTTCTCAATCCATCTACAGAGCCAGAAGTGAAAGAGAAGGAAAGGGATATGCATAACTTTGTTTGCTCTCTAGTGGTGGCCAAAAACAAAACAAAGTCAAATCCCAAGGCTTTCCCCACTTTCTTTATCGCAGCCTTTCTGCAGTGTTCATTGCCAGAAAATATCTATGTGGAAAGAAGTTCCCAAAGGTGGGAAACATGAAAAATTATTGCCTCCTTCCACAGTAAAGAGATGTGTCTTCTGTCCTGTTTGCACAACTCACCTAACCAAGTTTTACTTTGCCAACTAGACTTTACAATGTCCTGTTGTTTTTGTTCTGTGTTACTATTGCTCACAGTACTCTGTGTACATTTCTTCATTAAGCCTTGGGGTGATCTTGATACATACACAATGTACTAAATTTTTAGAAAAGGAGGCCTGCAGAAGGAGAACTTCTCAATTTCGAGCATGGACAAGATGGGGCCAGCCATCCCTCCTGGAATCAAATAGATTGGCAGAGACTTCTCATCTTGATGCAATATAAACTGGAACTTGGAATGAGCATTGGGCATTGTCAAGCACTACTCAAATACTGTCATAGTGTTGTTTTTTCTCCAGCATAGGAGATAAAAAGCCAGTCTGCTCCAAAGCTTGGTACAGATAGTAGATGAAGGACAGTAGTACGTTGCTACTTCCCACTACCCCTGGACCCACTACTTAAGAAAATAAAACACATTGGACCACTGAATATTGCTGGTGGAATAAAATAAAAAAACATGGGCAACTGGAGAGCAGAGGCTATACACTGTTTGATTTGCATTTGATTTATTGTCCTTTGTTCAGTAGCTTTTCAACAGTGTGGGTCACACTCAAGCCCATTTGGAGAGAGAAAGGCAGGAGAGAAAGTCAATTAGATCTTATCTGTGCTCCCACAAGCTTCTGCACAGCCCCCATAATCATGTCTTTCTGCCCTATTCCCTACTCTGTTGTGTCGTGGTTTGTTTAATTTGTTTCAGGGTGAGTTTTTTTCACCACAACTGTGCAATTTCAGTATTAAAAAATATCTAACAGATTAGCAGTAAAAAGAGACACCTTGGAAATAGTGAAAGGAAGTGAATCTTGCCCACTAACATCACATGACTTGTATTGTAATATGTTTTTAATTGTGTAATGATGATGCATTGTGTGGTTTGTATTTTTGTAGATGAACACATGTTGTGAACTGGATCTGAGTCCCTCTTGTAGGTGAGAAGATCGGTATAGAAAACTTTTAAATAATAAATAAATAAATGACTGTTGGTATGCTGGCACAGAAGAAGAAGGGACCCATTGTACTGAGGTAAGTAATGGGAATGTAGTGGGATAGGGAGCCATTGATGAATTTTACCCATCAATTAAAAAGATGGGAGAGTCAGCAAGGGAGGCAAACTAGTAGTAGGATGCACATGACATCATGTGTTAGCTTATGCCACCAAAGACGACAGTCACATGCAATGCCATTTTGCCTGTCTTGAGTGATAAAGCCCAAAGTCTTATTAAATACATTAGAGGCCTAGTGGGACATCTCAAGTTTCAAGTCATCCTCTTTTATTGGTTTTTGTGAATGCCGCAGATTTCACCAATGCTAAATTTACAATGGGATTTTGCATGTTGAGGAAGTGGGTGGGAGATAATTAGATTCCACCCTCTAGCTTTCTCTTAATTTAAACCGGCTACATTTCCAAATCTACATTTCAGTATCGTTTCATTGTTGTGTGGCCATATGGGCTAATTACGCATTTTGCAACAACTGTCATAATTAAAAACAGAAATCAGGAGGAATAGAAAATTATTACTTTTGGATACTGTTGAGAGAGAATGCTCATGTTGGTCTTTAAACAATTGGTGTGGGGAGGAGTTGTTCTTAATCTGCACCCAATAATCTGTGGGTGGCTAAAAAGCAATGCCAGTTGAGGATAGGTTATTTCTTGCACCTTGTGTAACCATCTCCAGTTTTAAGACCTCTGTCTCAGTCAAGAGCTATGACACAGTGCATTGTTAAAATGCATTCCCTTTTATGAAAGATAAGATAACTTGTGGTACTCCCGAGATAATTGAACTACAACATCCATTATCCCTGACTCTAGATCATACTGTGTGGGACTGATAAATGTTGTAATCTGAAAGTTTCACCTTGTTGGAAGCAATGAGGCATCAACACTTTGTGACTGGTGGGAGAGGAGGCAATTGGGATCTAAAGCCTGTCATAGATGTTGCTACTAAGAGGTTGCAACGTACTTTATCTAAGTTGTTGTAAGGATCAATGTTGTTTGTGCTATACCTTTAAACTTACTGTAAGGTTCAAGGCTGTTTGTGCTACAGCTGTTTCAGTTAATTGAAGAGTTAATTGAGAGTATTATTTTCATGTGTATAAAGATAGCTGTGTGTTTAGTTTAATGCCATTGTGCCTTAATGCCATTGTGCGTGTTTGCCTCTGTGCCGTTCTGTCGGGGACTATGCTGCAGATGTCCTGTGAAGACACAGCCTTGAGAAGAGGACAAGGATTCCTGCTTATCTCAGCTGAGTGGTGATATCTCTCAGAAGATATTGTTTTATGTTACATTTGTGGAAACAGTAATCCTGCTACTTTATTTTGTATGCTGCCAATACAACAATATTTTCTTTTCTACTTGAAGTCAACGTCTCATGTATTTTTCTTTTATGAGCCAATTCATCACACACTGTTTACTGGGCTAGAGTCAATCCGCATGCTTCTCATGCTAGCGCATGACATAGGTTATGTGCCCAGCATAGCGGCATAAGGACTCCAAAGCCCATAACTCTGAGACTTTGGGAGAGTTTTTTGTGTGTGTTTTTTGTGCTTAAATAGAAAAGTAAGCAGCTATGGCTCATCATATGGCAAGCTTACCATTTGAGCGTTTAAATGCTGACAATTACATGGCTTGGAATGTGAAAATGAAGAGTTTTCTCATAAGAGAAGATTTGTGGACTGTGGTTGAAACCCCACCCTCAGAAGCTTCGAGTGAAGAGGTAAAAAAGCAAGACCGAATTGCCAGGGCGAGCATTTTTCTCGCTGTTGAGGATGGGCAATTAATTTACTTAAGGGACACTATATCTGCAGCAGACTGTTGGCAGAAGTTAAAGGAAGTTTATCAAACTGAAACTTCTGGCATAAAAATTATTTTGACCCGGCAGCTTTATAATTTGAAGCTAAAAAGGGGTGACAACATAACTGAGCATTTGCAAAAGCTCAGGCATTTGTTGATGGAGTTGGAAAATAGACAAATGGTGTTTACCGAAACCCATAAAGCTTTCATTTTGTTATCTTCTTTGGACTCTAGTTGGGACAATTTTGTGTTCAGTATGCAGAGTGTGCCTGAAGCACAATTAACCTTGGATTTGGTTTCTGCAAGGCTTCTTGAGGAAGAAAGAAGAAAGCAGTTTCTTAAAGAAACAAACACCATTTCAGAAAATGCAGCTTGTGAAGGGGTTGGATGCAGAAAGAACCCTGCTGTGTGTAACGTAAGGCGGTGCTTCAGTTGTGGAGATGTGAATCATCTTGTCAAGGCCTGTCCCAAGAAGAAGAAGAAGAAAGAAGAAATGAAGAGGAACCCTGGGTGGCATGACAGAAATGCAAGGGGAAGAAATGCTGATGTAATGACTGTGTTATCAAAGGCTAAGTATGATGAGGCCACATGGTTACTTGACTCTGGGTGTGCAGAGCATTGTGTTAATAACTTAAAATTGTTAAAGGACACTAAAAAGCCAGATATTAATCATGTTACTTTAGCAGATGGATCATTAGCTGAGTGCAAGCTTGTAGGCTCAGCATTTGTTCCTAGTTTAGGAAGATATTTAGATAATGTTATGTTGGTTGAAAAACTTGATTTTTGTTTATTAAGTGCATCAAGTTTGTGTCTGCAAGGATATGACATCAAACTTAATAGTTCTGGGTGTACTGTATGGAAAGAAAATAAGTTATGTGCCAAAGGTAAATTAGTTAACAAAGTATATGTGATGAGTAACCAAGATAGTTCACCAAATGTTTCCTGTGTAAATAACAAACCTATACATAATGATTGTATTCATTACTTGCATAGAGTTTTTGGTCACGTGAACTTTAATTATCTACAAAAATTATCAAAAGTGACTGATTTAGAGGTAAAGCCATGCCAAAAGTATTTAGACTGTGCTGTGTGCTCTAAAGCAAAAGTAAAGGCACATCCAATACCTAAGAAAAGTTTAAACACAACTACCAGACCATTTGAATTAGTTCATGCTGATTTAGCAGGACCATTTCCTCTTTCACTTGGAAATGCAAAATTTATATTTGTGTTAGTGGATGATTTTTCACGATTTACTTATTGTATTATTTTGAAATCAAAGTTTCAAGCTTTCAGTAAATTCAAAGAGTGGGTAGCCATGGTTGAGAGAAGATTTCCTTTTAAGGTATCATGTTTAAGGACTGATCGTGGTGGAGAATTTATGGGGACACAATTTCAAGACTGGTTAAGAAAGAGAGGAATTAGACACCATAAAACAAACCCATATTCACCTGCTGAGAATGGTGTGGCAGAAAGAAAAATAGGCGTTTTGAAAACTATGAAAGACTGCATGTTAGTAGATGCGAAAATGTCTAATAGGTATTGGGCAGAAGCAATTTCCACTGCTACATATATCTTAAATAGAAGTTGGAGTTCATGTGTAAATAATACGCCATATTATTTGTTGCATAAGAAAAGGCCAGTTCTAAAACATCTTAGAATATTTGGAAGCTATGCTAACGTTCTGGTACCTAGACAAACTAGAACAAAAGGTCAGAAAAAATGGCAGAGACTACGTTTTCTCGGTTACCAGGATGATACCAAGGGGTATCGTTTTATTAAAGACAATAATAAAATTGTGATTTCAAGAAGTGCAAACTTTGAAAAGAATACAGGTTGGGAACATGTTCATCAGAATAGTGAAGTGTTTTTTCATTTAAAGGAACATACGCCATCAAAGATAGATTTAAAACCTGAGTCTGAAAAACACATTGAGGAACAAAGTGAGGATGTTATAAAAGAAGAGCCTGAATTAAGTTTACAGGAAGCTGATGCTGAGGAGCAAATTGTAATACCAAGAAGGTCACAAAGATCTAACAAAGGTGTACCTCCAGATAGGTTCGTGATTCAGGGGGTAATGACTTGTCAGCCTGAAATGGAACCTGAAACCTTTCAGGATTTAAATAATTGTAGTCCAGAAGAACAAAGAAATTGGAAAAAGGCAATGGACGATGAATTTGATTCTTTGCTAAATTTAGAAGTGTTTGATATTGTTGATGTTCCAATAGATAAGCCAGTTATTGGGTGCAGATGGGTTTTTAGGAAGAAACTATTACCCGATGGAAGTTGTAAATATAAAGCTAGGCTAGTAGCTCAAGGATTTGCACAAAAGCAATTCGTAAATTATGATAACACCTTTGCCCCTACAGCAAAAGCTGAATCAATGAGAATTATAATTGCTTTAGCTGAGCAAGAAGGATTTAAGTTAAAACATTTTGACTTTGAAACAGCGTATTTAAATGCCACAATTAATGAGGAGATATATATGAGGCAAGCGCCTGGATACGAAATTCAAGCAGGAAAGGTTTGTCGGCTTCGGAAAGCATTGTATGGATTGAAACAATCGGCCCGGAGGTGGAACCAGTGTATACATGAAGTATTGGTGAAATTAGGATTTAAACAAAGTGTGGCCGATGCATGTGTTTATACGCTAGGTGAAGGCAAAGATAAGATAATTGTGTTAATTTATGTAGATGATCTATGTATAGCCGCACAAACTGACTCTAAAATACAAACTGTATATACGTATTTGTCAAAACATTTTAGTCTAAAAGACTTGGGATGTTTGAAACATTATTTAGGCATCGAAGTAGTAAACAATGAAGGGGTGATATTTCTAAATCAAACAAGGAAGATTTTAGACCTTGTAACCAAAGCAGGTTTACAAGATGCTAATGCTGTTAAAACTCCTTTAACAGGAGATTTCTTAAGAATGGAAGACACAAGAGAACTAAAAAACACAAAGTTATTTCATTCTTTTGTTGGAAGTCTTTTGCACATTGCAAATTGGTCTCGTCCAGATATTGCATATGCAGTGAGTTTACTTAGTAGGAAAGTATCAAAACCAACTATAAGTGACTGGCTAGCATTAAAAAGGTTGATTAGGTATTTAAAAGGAACTGCTAATTATTGTTTGTGTTTTTCTAAAGAGACTGACAAAGAACTGGTAATGTACGCCGACAGTTCTTTTGCTGATGAAAAAGATAGAAAATCTATAAGTGGATACATAGTGCTACATGGAAAATCTCCTATCTGCTGGAGGTCCAGAAAGCAAACAACTGTTGCAGTTTCTACGGCTGAAGCAGAATATGCGGCGTTGTCTCAAGCTGCAAATGAGTTACTTTGGATTAAACAGTTATTTGATGATTTAGGTGTAGAATGTAAATTGCCTATTACTGTGTATGACGATTCTCAAACGTGTATAGCCATGTCAGAAAGTGAAAGTTTAAAGAATACAACAAAATACATAGCTGTAAAGTATCAAAATATAAGAACCTTAATCAAGGAAGGATTTATCAAAATGGTTTATTGTAGGTCTGAAGATAACTTGGCAGATATTTTTACAAAACCTCTAACGGCAGTTAAGCATGGTGAAGCAACCAGAAAGTTAGGCCTAGTAGAATTAAAACAAAATTTGTAAATAATGTAACTTAGATAAAGTGAAGGGGCATGTTGCTACTAAGAGGTTGCAACGTACTTTATCTAAGTTGTTGTAAGGATCAATGTTGTTTGTGCTATACCTTTAAACTTACTGTAAGGTTCAAGGCTGTTTGTGCTACAGCTGTTTCAGTTAATTGAAGAGTTAATTGAGAGTATTATTTTCATGTGTATAAAGATAGCTACTGTGTGTTTAGTTTAATGCCATTGTGCCTTAATGCCATTGTGCGTGTTTGCCTCTGTGCCGTTCTGTCGGGGACTATGCTGCAGATGTCCTGTGAAGACACAGCCTTGAGAAGAGGACAAGGATTCCTGCTTATCTCAGCTGAGTGGTGATATCTCTCAGAAGATATTGTTTTATGTTACATTTGTGGAAACAGTAATCCTGCTACTTTATTTTGTATGCTGCCAATACAACAATATTTTCTTTTCTACTTGAAGTCAACGTCTCATGTATTTTTCTTTTATGAGCCAATTCATCACACACTGTTTACTGGGCTAGAGTCAATCCGCATGCTTCTCATGCTAGCGCATGACAATAGAATCATAGAATCATAGAATCAAAGAGTTGGAAGAGACCTCATGGGCCATCCAGTAGTCCTTCCTCATATATATCTGTGTGTGTGTTCAAGTGGCCTCTTGACTTGTGGCAACTGCATGATTTTCTTTTTTCGATAGAATTACAAGCTGGGTAAGGTAAAGGTAAAGGTAGTCCCCTGACATTAAGTCCAGTCATGTCTGACTCTGGGGTGTGGTGCTCATCTCCATTTCTAAGCCGAAGAGCCGGCGTTGTCCGTAGATACCTCCAAGGTCATGTGGCCGGCATGACTGCATGGAGCGCCGTTACCTTCCCGCCGGAGCGGTACCTATTGATCTACTCACATTTGCATGTTTTCGAACTGCTAGGTTGGCAGAAGCTAGGGCTGACAGCGGAAGCTCACGCCGCTCCCCGGAATCGAACCTGCGACCTTTCGATCAACAAGCTCAACAGCTCAGTGCTTTAACCCACTGTGCCACCGGGGGCTCCTGGGTACATGCGGGGAATGCCATGGATGTAGCATATCTGGATTTCAGTAAGGCCTTCGACAAGGTCCCCCATAACCTTCTGGCAAACAAACTAGTCAAATGTGGGATAGGCAAAACTACTGTTAGGCGGATCTATAATTGGTTAAGCAAACGAACCCGGAGGGTGCTCACCAATGCTTTCTTTTCATCCTGGAAAGAAGTGACGAGTGGAGTGCTGCAGGGTTCCGTCCTGGGCCCAGTCCTGTTCAACATCTGTATTAATGACTTAGATGAAGGTTAGAAGGCATGATCATCAAGTTTGCAGATGACACCAAATTGGGAGGGATAGCCAATACTTCAGAGGACGGGAGCAGAATTCGAAACGATCTTAACAGATTAGACCAAGGGTCCTCAAACTAAGGCCCGGGGGCCAGATACAGCCCTCCAAGGTCATTTGCCTGGTCCTCACTCAGGGTGAACCTAAGTCTGAAACAACTTGAAAGTACACAACAACAACAACAATACTATCTCATCAGCCAAAAGCAGGCCCACACTTTCCATTGAAACACTAATAAGTTTATATTTGTTAAAATTGTTCTTCATTGTAATGATTGCATTGCTTTAAAGTGTTTTTTTCACTACAAATAAGATATGTGCAGTGTGCATAGGAATTCATTTAAGTTTTTTTTTCAAATTATAATCTGGCCCTTCAACAGTTTGAGGGACTGTGACTTAGCCCTCTGCTTAAAACATTTGAGGACCTCTGGATTAGACAGATGGGCCAAAACTAACAAAATGAAGTTCAACAGTGACAAATGCAAGATACTCCACTTAGGAAAAAAAATGAAATGTAAGATACAGAATGGGGGATGCATAGTTCGAGAGCAGTACATGTGAAAAAGATCTTGGAGTCCTTGTGGACAACATGTTAAACATGAGCCAACAATGTGATGTGGCGGCAAAATAAGCCAATGGGATATTGGTCTGCATCAATAGGAGTATAGTGTCTAGATCCAGGGAAGTCATGCTACCCCTCTATTCTGCCTTGGTTAGGGCACACCTGGAATACTGTGTCCAATTCTGAGCACCACAATTGAAGAGAGATATTGACAAGTTGGAAATATGTCCAGAGGAGAGTGACTAAAATGATCAAGGGCCTGGAGAACAAGCCCTATGAGGAGCAGCTTAAAGAATTGGGCATGTATAGCCTGAAGAAGAGAAAGCTGAGAGGAGACGTGATAGTCATGTATAAATATGTGAGAGGAAGTCATAGGGAGAAGGGAACACGCTTGTTTTCTGTTGCCCTGGAGACTAGGATGCGGAACAATCGCTTCAAACTGCAAGAAAGGAGATTCCATCTGAACATTAGGAAGAACTTCCTGACTGTGAGAGCTGTTCAGCAGTGGAACTCTCTTCCCTGGAGTGTGGTGGAGGCTTTTAAACAGTCTGGATGGACATCTGTCGGGGGTGCTTTGAATTTGATTTTCCTGCTTCTTGTCAGGGGGTTGGACTGGATGGCCCATGAGGTCTCTTCCAACTTGATGATTCTATTATTCTATAAGGCTTTATTACATGAGGAATATTCAGAAACTATTTTTCCAATTCCTTACGACAAAACCACCTCTGAATATTTGGCCTCACAATGTCCCTAAGTGTATTAAGGGCAGGTCTCATTGTGAATTGAAATCTGACTGTCCTCAAGATGTCCATGTACTTCCAATGAGTATTGCAGGCTTTCCTGAGGTAAACCAACTTTGCCCCACTTCAGGCAATGTTGGGGGATGCTTTGGGGCCATCTGGACAGCTGGAATGGATCCAATTTGGACTGGTCTGCTGTCCAGATGGGACATCACCACCATCAGTCTTTTCCTGCCAAGGGGATGGAACATGCCCATCTCTGCACTGTGTTCCTAGCCAACCATGAAGGTCCATGTGAGCTCCTGGTCATCTCACATCAACAGAGGTGCCAATGTGATCAGTAAGATTGGGAAGGTGGGAAGCCCTCAAATGTAGCCTATTAGTTTGAAAGGCTGGATAGTAGCTAGTAAATAGGTAGAACCACAAGCCAGGAAAGGATTGCCTTTGAACAAGCTGGTTTTTTATCTCCCATGCTGAAAGAAAAGGAACAACACTGTGGCAATATTTCAGAAACTATTGGTAAGTTGGGCTAAAACATTGCAATAATGCCTCTATGGAGGCCACAAACACTTCCAGTGGAAGTAGTTTAAATTTTTTATCATTGTAGGTGAAACCATGAGTACAGAATGGGGGGTGCCTGGCTCAATAGCAATACGTGTGAAAAAAATCTTGGAATCCCGTGGACAACAAGTTAAACATAAGCCAACAGTGTCATGTGGTGGCTAAAAAAGTCAATGGGATTTTGGCCTGCATAAATAGGAGTATAATGTCGAGGTCCAGGGAAGTCATGCTATCCCTGTATTCTGCTTGGCCAGACAATACCTGGAATACTGTGTCCAATTCTGGGCACTGTAACTGAAGAGAGATGTGGACAAGTTGGAATGTATTCAGAGGAGGGCAACTAAAATGATTAAGGGTCTGGAGAACAAACCCTATGAGAAGTGGCTTTAAGAGCTGGGCATGTTTAGCCTGCAGAAGAGAAGGCTGAGAGGAGACATGATGTGTGCCGTGGATCAAGATGTGAGGGGGGCATAGGAAGGAGGGAGCAAGCTTGTTTTCTGCTGCCCCAGAGACTAGGACACGGAACAATGGCTTCAAACTACAGGAAAGGAGAATCCACCTGAAACATTAGGATGAACTTCCTGTTGGAGCTGTTCAGCAGTGGAACTGTCTCTGGAGTGTGGATGAGGCTCCTACTTCGGAGGCTTTTAAGCAGAGGCTGGATGGCCTATCTGTTGAGGGTACTTGGAATGCGATTTTCCTGCTTCTTGGCAGAGAGTTGGATTGCATGGCCCACGAGGTCTCTTCCAACTCTATGATTATATGAAGCTTTGATTCTATCAAAACTGTGAATAAGGAGGGTCATAGCTAGTACCTCCTTATGCAAACATTTTGCTCAATGATACAATGGCTGCACCAGGAGAGCTCCCTTTCACCTGTCACTTCCAGAGTGTAGACTTCTTCATTGGCAGAACTTTATATCTCAACATCTTCAGATAGGATTTTAGCTTTAATTTCATTTACTTGTTCATAGTGAACAACTTAATGAAATAACTAAATTGTGGGCAAGAACTAAGCTTCTCCATCACTTTGCCTCTCCATTATTGGAATGAAAGTCAGGATGGTATTCCTTGGGTTAGGTCCAGGTATAATCATGCTTAAAGTAGACCTTTCAAAAACAAGGGGACAATTTTACCAATTGGTCTACTTTAAGTGGCTAAATAGGGACCCAACATTTTGTGTTCACTTTTACCCCCAAACCACTGGGTCTTTGCATTCCATTTACCCACCTTATTAAAACAGTGGTCAGACAGTTTAGTACAGCCAGCATTTTTGTCATAGCAAGACAGAAACTGGAAGATAAGAAAGACAATATTGTGGTATGCACATTGTATGCCAAAACTTTTCAAAGAATTTACACATTTCAAAGAAGCCAATACCACTACTGCCAGGCAGCCCTTGGAGGAAAAAGAAGCAACAGAAGGAGATAAAGAATTAAAAAATAAATATAGGTCTTCCAAGATGTTACACCACTAAAAAAAACCCACTTTTCTTGTAATGAGCTCTTGGTCTGGATTTCACAACCCATCATCAAGTTGCCCACAGCCAGTAATCATCATGCCCAGAAAATTTCTCACATTCCTTTTAAAGAACACAACAACCCCCAGTGTTTAATTTTCATGCCAGAAATGATAAACCCATAAAGGAAGAGGGAATCACTATAGCCTACAGATTCTAGAGGGATGCTTGCTTCAGTGTGATTCAGCAAAGCTAGCCAACACTCCCAACAGTCCAGTGGCACTTTAAAGATTTGACAAATATTTATGGCATAAGCTTTTGTGGACAGAAGCAGTCTTTGGCTTGGAAAGTATCTATCATGAGAATTAATTAGTCTTTAAGATGCCGTGGGCTCTTGATTGTTTTTCTTGCCTACGGAATGAGTCCACACTCTCTTGCTAAAGCGATGAAGGTTTGACTGGTATATTTATTTATTTATTTATTTATTTATTTATTTATGCACTTTATTTTTATCTTGCCTTTCACCTGATATAAAGACTTAAGGGAGGAATATGAAGGACTATTTGGTATATGAATAATGTAGTTCCCATCTACACTGCTGCATAATGCAGTCTCAAACTACATTAGATAGTCAGTGCAGACTCATATGATGCAGTTCAACATAGTTGATTTTATTTATTTGTTTACTATATTTATACCCCACTCTTCTCACCCCAAAAGGGACTCAGAGTGGCTTATACTAGGCAACAATTCGATGCTGCCCAAACATACATACAAAGCACAAGCATACATACAACTGAAGTCAAACTGCATTGGATAAGTCTACACTGACCATATATGCAAATATAAACTGCATTATATGGCAGTGTAGATGAGGCTGTAGTTTGCACTCAATTCAGCAGCAGAGAGATGAGAGCAAAGCTGGAATCTCTCCCTTCCCAATAGGCTCAGGCAAAAGCAAACTGCTAAAACTTCTTCTAGTTTATCACTCTGGCTCTTCCTCGTGATGAGCTTTTGCCATCTCATAGAATCATAGAGTTGGAAGAGACCTCATGGCTATCCAGTCCAACCCCCTGCCAAGAAGCAGGAAAATTGCATTCAAAGCACCCCAGACAGACGGCTATCCAGCCTCTGTTTAAAAGCTTCCAAAGAAGGAGCCTCCACCACACACCAGGGCAGAGAGTTCCATTGCTGAACAGCTCTTCTTGACCGCATTCTGTGCTTGGTTCAGGCCCATCTTTCTTGTCCAAACATATCTTCCTCTATGTCCCACCTCGCAGTTTAAGATCATCCAAGGAGACCCTGCTCTCAGTCCTGCCAGCGTCGCAAATCCGTTTGGTGAGGACAAGGGACAGGGCCTTCTTGGCAATGGCCCCCTACCTGTGCAATTCACTTCCCAGCTAGATAAGGTCGTCTCCATCCCTCCTGTCTTTCAGGAAGAAATTGAAATCATGGTTCTGGTACCAGGCTTTTGGTCAGCAAGCATAACAGCACTTTGGATGTGGAACTGGACTGGAATGGTTATATGGCTGATAATTAATAATTAAATATAATTTAAACATTAATTTTTTAAATTAATGTTTTATCTATTGTTTTAAATTGTTGTTATGTTGTTGTATTTACTATGTGGTATCAAACTGTTGCCTAGTGTAAGCCGTCCTGAGTCCCCCTCCAGGGGTTGAGAAGGATGAGATAGATGTTCTGGAAATAAATAAATAATAAATAAATTGGCTATATGTGTCCAGGTTTTGACCTGTTGGAGGGTACATTTTTAAATAGGGAGTTGAGGGATGTGCTATATTTTTCCTACACTTGTTACATTTATAATGCTTCCAAACGTTGAACTCAGTGCTGTTTATCATAAGTCAAAGCCAACTTGAAAGCAAGAAACAAGTGCAGCAACAAATAAGACTGAAAATGTGAGGTTCCTTTTGGCCACTGCCCTACTTTTCCACCAGTAACAAAAACCAGAGTTCCATCTTGAGATGCTTGTTGCCCAGAATCATCCAAAGCCAGCCTGATTGACGTAGAAGTCCACGGTGGGAAATAACTAGCAACATGTTTTCTTGACATGGACTATCTTTCTTTCCTTTTTTTACCCCCCCCCCCCTTTTTTTTTCACACAATCAAGGCTGACAAGCCTTCTCAGCATTTGCTTGGCATCGCCTTCTGCATAATAGCAGGATAATATAATTGGGCTTCCTAACCATCTATATGTTCTTGCAGAAGGCAGCCCATCTGTTTGGCATTCTGTGATTGCCTTTTGAATGCAACTAAAAAAAATTCATGGGGAAGGGAGAGTGGGGGCACTTTACATTAAAACAATGTGGGGGGAAACCTACATCTCCCTGCTTGCTCTTCAGCGTGATTTGGGGCGTAGGCTTAGCATATACAATATATAGTATAATTTTATTTAGCTCATTATTTCTGAGCCAAGACAAGGTAGTAGTTTGAGGGATGGGTTAGAAAAAAATAGGAAAGAAATCACATGTTGAATTGTCATAATAGGTTCTCTTTGGGTCATAATAGGTCACCAAATCCAAGTTGATGGTACATAATAATAGCCCCAGATTGGAGAAGGATATAAAAACCTGTCAACCGCATTTTCATTCCATTTCTCAGAATCGTTTCAGCTTTCTTGTCCTGTTCCAGTTCGGGGCTGCAGGTGTTTCCCATTCCCATTGACATTTGTGCATATTGTTTGTATTTTTCATAACAAAGTTCTAATTGTAGCTATTGCTCTAACATAGATTTTTATCTCCATTGAACAAAAGGTGCTTGTATTTTCCAAGTATCCTGTTTTTAGTTTTTTTTTTGTACAGTTTCACCCAAAAATACTTCTCATAGATTTTTGAGACAACATGAACCGCATTCCATTGACAGTCTTAGGATATGAACATGGCTATTTCTGTAGACATACAAAGCCAAGATCTCTTTCTCATTCGTAAATATTTGTACAACTATTTCATGTAATTGACTGTGTACAACTATTTCATGTCACTGACTGTGAGAGCCGTTCAGCAGTGGAACTCTCTGCCCCGGAGTGTGGTGGAGGCTTCTTGTTTGGAAGCTTTTAAACAGAGGCTGGATGGCCAGCTGTCAGGGGTGATTTGAATGCAATATTCCTGCTTCTTGGCAGGGGTTTGGACTGGATGGCCCAGTCACATCCCGCCTAGACTACTGCAACGCTCTCTACGTGGGGCTGCCCTTGAAGACGGCCCAGAAGCTTCAATTAGTCCAACGTGTGGCAGCCATTATTCTAACAGGAGTGGAGCGCAGGGAGCACACAACCCCCCTGTTGCACCAGCTCCATTGGCTGCCGTTTTGCTACCGGGCTCAATTCAAGGTGTTGGCATTGGCCTATAAAGCCCTAAACAGTTCCGGCCCAAGATACCTTTCCGACCGCATCTCGGCCTATGAACCCACCAGGACTTTGAGATCTTCCGGGGAGGCCCTGCTCTCGATCCCGCCGGCTTCTCAAGCACGGTTGGCGGGGACGAGAGATAGGGCCTTCTCGGTGGTGGCTCCTCGGCTGTGGAATGCCCTTCCTACAGACATTCCGAAGAAAGTTGAAGACCTGGATGTTTGTGCAGGCATTTGAGTAATTTAGTGCAATCTGGTAATGGAACATAGGAATGGAACAATGGACGACGAACCTGGACTACGCTTGGATGATGAGAAGATTGGGTACGGTTGTTTTTTGTAATAATTGTGCATTGTAATTGCTTATTGGTAATTTATGGATAATGTGTTATGTCAATTGTTATATGTTGTATGGAACCACTGCTGTTTCTACTGTTTTTACTGTTTGTGAACCGCTGTGAGTCGCCTTCGGGCTTGAGATACAGCATTATATAAGCAAAGTAAATAAATAAATAAATAAATGAGGTCTCTTCCAACTCTTTGATTCTATGATTCTATGATTGTTGTGTGCCTTCATGTCATTTTTTCTTTGTGGTGATCCAGTGGTGTCACTAGGAGGTTGGGGGACATGTTTGCAATGAGCCCAAGTAAAATAATCAGAAGCCCAAAGGACTCTCTATAACATTTTTGTGAAATCTTTCAGCAGAAATGCATTCTCTTTTTATTAAAGAAATCCCTGTCAACCGATACAACTACAAAAACATTTTTGTAAGCCAAGCTTACATGTACTATACCAATAGACTTCCAAGGCTAGAACTTGATGCTAATGTTCTCCAGTCCGAACTGTCATGATTACTATCCATGAATCACACAGTTTCATTCTTGTCTTCTTGTCTTCTTGTCTTGCCATCTTGTCTTCATTTTGCTAGTTTTTCAAACTCACAGGTTTTGTCAAACTTTCTGGTGTTTTAGCAGCACTATTGTAGTATGGCCAGCTACAGGAAGAAATCAATGGGGATGACACCATGAGTTACTGCACCAGGTGATAGCAACCTAGTGACACCACAGTGGCAACCCTGAGGCAATCCTAGCACAGGAGTTTTTTTGGCAAGGTTTGTTCAGAATGGGGTTGCTTTTGCTCTCCTCTGAGAGACTATGATCTGCCCAAGGTAATCCTGTAGGTTTCTATGGCTAAGCAGGGGTTTGAACCCTTGCCACCAGAATCACAGTACAAAACTCAAACCACTGCACACACTAATTGTCATATTTAACTATTGTTACTGACTGAAAGGACAGCAGTTCGAATCCAGGGAACAGGGTGAGCTCCTGCTCTTAGCTCCAGCTTCTACCAACCTAGCAATTCGAAAACATGTAAATGTGAGTAGATCAGTAGGTGCTGCTATGGCAGGAAGGTAATGACACTCCATGCAGTAATGCCAGCCACATGACCTTGGAGGTGTCTATGGACAACATCTGCTCTTCAACTTAGAAATGGAGATGAGCACCACACCCCAGGGTCGGACACGACTAGACCTAATGTCAAAGAGAAGTTTTACCTTAAATATTGTGAGGTATGTAACTTTGTGTCATTTTCAACTTATGGCAACACTATCACAGTGTTTTCTGAGGCTGAGAATGTGTGACTTACCCAAGGTTATCCAGCTGGTTTTCATGGCCGTTTTATGTAAAAGAGACACTATGCTTTCTCTTATATGTAACTATATTTTACCTTAATTTATTGAACAAATTTAGGTAAAAAATATATAACCATACTTTCCCTTAATTGATCCAAGAAATGCATCACCTTTTTCTTCACAATATCACAGCTACACCTGGGGCCTAAAGCCTGTAGCAGATGTTGGGCAGCACTGAGAAGAGAATCAGTAGCTGCCATTGAATCAAAATCATGATTCCCACATACACCATTGAAAATATTAGCACTGACCAGAATGCCGTTGTGACTAAGAAACCAGTCCAGCAGATTAAGTTTATTGGAACACTGATAATAATATGGGAAAGAAAGGCTGCCTTTGGAAGAGAGTGCTGGAAAGCATTTTAGCATTTGGAAGCCTTTTGTTTGGGATAAAAACCAATGGGAAGAAAACTGTGGCACTTCAGATGGCCTCAATTTGTTTACATAATCTCCCAGAGACATGGAAAAAGAACACGTTTTGTCATCAATCAAAATCAGAATGACATGAAAGAAAGGGGATGGGATATTGGAGGAAGAAGGAAAGCCATTTCAAAAGCAGAGCTTGGAAAAGTTACTTTGGAAGACAACTACTTCCAGATTCCCAATTTGGCATTCTTTATGCCAGGGGTGTCAAACCCATTTTCATTGAGGGCCACACCAGCCTTATGGTTACTTTGAATCCATGGATGGAGAATCCATGGATACAGAGAGCCAACTTTTTTTTTTACATAGTAATTGGTGCTCTTTAATTTTTACCCAGTTTGGGTCTCCAAATGTTATTGCTGTTGACTATCAGCCATGTGGATTCGGAATAATGCAAATTGTAGCCCAACAGCACTTGTGGCTCTGAAGTTAGGAAAAGGTTAAAGGACATTTTAAAGCTGGATTCCATATTCCCAAGCATTGTATCTACATTCAAACCCCACTATTTTGATTAAACAGAATAAACTGAAGCTTTCCAGATGTTATTGTATCACAACTCCCTTCAGCTCTAGTCATGATGTCTAATATAGGTGTTGCAGTCCAGCATCTGGAGGGCCACATAAAATGACATGGCGGATTGGATTCAGCTCACTTTTGGCCCATCTCGCCAATCTATTAAAGTCATTTAGAATTCATAGAATCATAGCATCATAGAATCAAAGAGTTGGAAGAGACCTCATGAGCCATCCAGTCCAAACCCCTGCCAAGAAGCAGGAATATTGCATTCAAATCACCCCTGACAGATGGCCATCCAGCCTCCGTTTAAAAGCTTCCAAAGAAGGAGCTTCCACCATACTCCGGGGCAGAGAGTTCCACTGCTGAACGGCTCTCACAGTCTGATCATTTCTTCTGGAATTTTAGCTATCCCTCCCAATTTGGTGTCATTTACAAACTTGGTAAGTATTTCCTTTATACTTTGATAGATGCCATTAATAAAGATGTTGAGCAGCACTCCACACATGAGAGTGTGGAGAAGAACAAACCACTGACCACCTGCTGCAATGCAACCTGAGCCCTGCTACATGCACAATGGAGGACCTCCTTGTGGCAACACCAAAGGCACTCCAAGTGGCCAGCTACTGGTCAAAGGACATTTAATCAACTACCAAGCTTGCAAACTTTGTGTTTTATCTGCCTGTTTATTTGTTTGTTTGTTTGTTTTGTTAAAAATGTAATACAAATATCTGGTTGCTCCTGACACGATAAATAAATAGCACTTTATTAATCTTATCTCAACTGTATATAGATGGAGAAACTGTGAAAAAGGGTATGCAATTGGCAGGTAGGTGGAGAGAAGGACTGAAGTCATTGTTTACTTTATGGTTTCCTCTCATTCAGACTGAGTATATTATTTTTATAAAACGTTCTACATTTCATCCTTGTTACAGCTAAATGAAAATGAATGTGCTGCTATTTGTGCAAGGCTTTCAGATGCACATCAGGGTTTTTACCTTCTCTTGACTCACTTGTATCTCGTCATGCTTCCAGTCAACCAAGTGCTTTGGCTGTTTGGCAAAGATTTAGGTTCGAAGCCACTGCATTACAAACAATGCACCAGACCTTCAGCTGTGCACACAATGAGCTTACTTCATTGAGTCTAGGAACGAACCTGTTGTTTGAACATTGCAGTTTTGTGGGTTGGAATTCTACACACACTAATCCCTTGTGGTTGTTTTATCAGCCAATGTTGGCCTCACTTCCACTCAACCAGAATGGCTGCATCAGGCACCAATTTCTCCAATCTGCTCTTAACCTGAAAAGAATGTGGAAGCACTGAGTAAATTAAAGTAAGAACAATTCCAGGAGAGATGACTAAACCGAAACCCACATTTTTATATTTATACAGGATGGATAAAGTTAGAAGAAATCTCAGGTCTTAATGGAATGAAAGCATAGCCAGCACTCTGAAAACTGAACAAAAGATGAGGATGTTCTTCAGCTTCTTTTAGGGTGAATCTAAACTATAGAATTAATGCAGTTTCAGACCACTTTGACTGTGATGGCTCAGTGATATGGAATCACAGGAGCTGTAGTTTTCTGCGTTACAAGCACTCTACAAGGCTAAAGACCTTGTAAAACTGCAGCTTGCAAGATTCTATGGCAGACAGGCAAACAAATGTCAGTGTGCTGGAAGAAGCAAAGATCACCATAATTGAAGCAATGATCCTCCGCCATCAACTCCGCTGGACTGGCCACATTGTCTGAATGCCCGATCACCATCTACCAAAGCAGCTACCCTACTCCAAACTCAAGAACGGGAAACAGAATGTTGGAGGACAGAAAAAGAGATTTAAAGTTGGGCTTAAAACCAACCTTTAAAACTGTGGCATAGACATAGAAAACTGGGAAGTCCTGGCCCTTACGTGTTCTAGCTGGAGGTCAGCTGTGGCCAACAGTGCTGCGAAATTCAAAGAACTGATTTTACATTAGTGTAGATGAACCTTAAGAGAGATCTTGTGTGCCCATGGTGATGATGATGATGATGATGATGATGATTATTATTATTATTATTATTATCTTTATTTATACCCTGCCAACATCTCCTGAAGGACTCGATGCGGCTTACAAAGGCCAAGGCCACCAACAAAATAACAGCATACAAATACAACAGTAAAACTCATAAAGCAAATAATAAAACATCAAGCAAAACAATAAAACACTAAAAACAATGACACTATGATGCATTTAAAACCTAAGGCCGGGCCAAATGTAATGGACAAATTTAAAAGTGCTGGACATGACAGGTGAAATGTAGAGGTTTTTGGAGGTAGGTGCAATGTGCAGACAATCCTAAATCTCTAACAAAGTGTATTTGGGACATGATGCCAGGAGTTTCCTATTCTGGAAAGGCACACTGGAACAGCCAGGTCTTCAGGCTCTTCCTAAAGACTGCTAACGTTGGGGCTTGTCTGATGTCCTTGGGGAAAGAGTTCCAGAGTTGGGGGGCCACCACAGAGAAGGCCCTGTCCCTCGTCCCCACCAAACGCGCTTGCGACACAGGTGGGATCGTGAGCAGGGCCTCTCCAGCTGATCGAAGGGATCATGTGGGTTCATTTATGGAGATGCGGTCATGCAGGTAGGTGGGTCCCAAACCATTTAGGGCTTTGTAGGTAAGCACCTGCACCTTGAATTGGGATCAGGAGATGAACGGCAGCCAATGGAGCTCCTTAAACAGGAGGGTTGACCTCTCGCTGTATGGAGCACCAGTTAACAACCTGGCTGCCGACCGTTGGACCAGTTGGAATTTCCGAGCCTTTTTCAAGGGCAGCCCCATGTAGAGCGCATTACAGTAGTCCAATCTAAAGGTGACCAAGGCGTGGACCACCCCGGCCAGATAAGCCTTTACGAGGTACGGTCGCAGTACCTTGTAAAGGCTGATAACTTCATATCTTCCCTCCCCTCAAAAAAAAAAACCCTACCCTAAGCGTCTTTTAGTAAGAACTTACCCAGATGTCTTCCATTTTCCCAGCCTGACTTAGCACATTTTCCTTAGTGGGTCCATCTACCTCTAAGATCAATATGTCTGAGTCAGACATGTCCAGCAAGATTAACCAACTTTGTCTGCTAGAACTGCAGGTTAAAACAGGTGATTTGGGGAGATTATCCAGACTCAACCAAAATCTTATTAAAAGATTAAAAAATCAGCAAGCTTTATTCATACGCTGATTCATTCGCTGATTCATTCTCCTATTCACAAAGCTATACAAACTGGGCCTTTCCCACAAGTTAGAGTAGATGTGGGGGACATGCAAACCACATAACACCTTTAATCACATCTTAAGCCTGAAATTTGGTAAATGTAATAAGAATGCCATAAAATTTTCAGGACAATCAAGGCTCTGCTTATTGTGATTCTATTCAAATCTCCCATCTTAAGATCACTAAGGACTTCTTCACATGGGGAAAAATGCCCAATTTTGCCACCTTATTTCATGGTTTGGATGGGGTCAGCTGTGCACCATCACACAACACATGGCCCTGCCCTCTTTCCTCCCAAAGTAGAGGCAAAGTGTCCGACCATGTCGGAGCTACCCAAATAACACTTTCCTCCCCAAATTCCTGTAGATGGCATTTATATAGTAGGCCTGGGTAACAACGCAAAAATTTGTTTCTAAAATCGATTCGTTTTTTGGGGGTTTTTGCGTTTCGATATTTAAAATAATTACAAAATTTTCCTTTTTAAAAGTTCGGTATTTACGAAATTTCGTTATTATTAACGAATCAATTCGTTAAAATGGCAGACGCGGTTGTGCAACATGAAAATATTAGTTTTAAATAATAGTTTTAATAATACTAGTTTTTAATAATAGTTTAGACATGCCTAGCTCTTTCAGCTGCTCGTCATAGGGCTTAAATCTCATAGGGCTTAAATCATAGGGTTAATAGTTTTAGTCCGCCCCCTCTCTATCCCTCCCTCCCTCTCCCTCCCTCCCACCCGCGCGGTCGCCTCCGTCTCGCGCACGCAGCGCGCGCACAGCCAGAGATAGAGGCGGCACACATACCACTTTAGAGAGAGGGAGAGAGAAGAATCGGGTGGTTGCTCCGCTGCTGTTGCTGCGCCTCCTCCTGCGTTTCCTTTTCCCGGCGGGGGAGGCGATCGGGGGAGTCAGCGGCCTTGCCGCTGCTGCTGGGCGGGGGTCTTTCTCTTTCCCAGGGCGGCGGATGCCAGGGCCCCGCCGAGCGGGCACGCCGGACCACCCCTGCGCCGGGCCGGGCATGTGTGGGGTGTGCGCATGCCCAGGTGAGCCGGGAAAAGGGGGAAGAAGGGGGCGGGGGAAGCCAGGGGAGCGAGGGGAGGAAGCCAGGCCGGGAAGGGAGCTTGTTCGCTCAGTCTCTCTCTCTCGCCTGCCTTCCCTTCTCCTTGCCCCTGCTCGGGCCCCTTTGCAGCCAGGAGCTGAAATAATAACGAAACAATTACAAAACAATTAGAAAATAGCTTTAAAAATTCGTTTTTTAAGAAAATTGCTCCAGACTGATTCGTTATCGTTTTGTAATTCAAAAATTAACGAATTTTTTAACGAATTACGAATTAACGAAACGAATTGCCCAGCCCTATTATATAGATATCCTTGTTCCCATTATCATGTTTGTAAAAAAGAAAAAAATGAAGAGCTCAAGGTATAGCCTTGTTAGGTATCGGTTAGGTAAAGAAACAGAGGTATGTGCATAGTTTTTAGCTCACAAGTGTCTTTTAAGTGCAGATTATGGGAGTCATAATGAAAGAAGAAACTTGCACAAGCATTGGTGTATCTGTCAATTAAAGAAGTAAAGAATCTGACATGCTGGTGAGATCACAAGTGGGTTGGGGTTTTTTTGGGCGGGGGGGTTAGAACTGCGGTACACAAAAGTGATTTCTCCAACTTCTGTTCAAAGCTGCTATAACAACTGGCAACCCTGAAGATGTTGCACTTAATACAGTCCTTCCCTGCTGTAGCTCGCACTTCATTTTCTTGCCTGCAGACTTCTGCAGCCAAATGAATCAACAAAGGACCTTTTGTCAACCAGCGGCAAGTGCCTTTTCAAAAGACCCACCATCAAATTGGACCCATTCTGCTAGGTTAGACTCATTCACTTGAAGTGGCACACGCTCAGACGTTTTTACTCCTGGTGTCATAAATCAACGGGCGGTGGGCTTCTTTTAATGCTTGACCTTTTTCTAGGAATATGCTAGCAAGAGCTGGGCTGTCTGCCATCAGACTCCAGCGTACAGGCAAAACTCTGTTTGTGTTGGCAAGATGATGGAGATTCTCGGTCAAAGCCGGTGCTCAAGATTACAGGAACCGAGGAAGGAAGCAGCCTTGTACTTCCTCCTATTCCATTCCCCTGCCTTCAAGGATGCTGTCGGGGGTCTCAGGCAGGGAGGTGGAAAATGGTCAGTTCATCAAATCATAGAACTGAATCCAGGCAGTCTCCAACATCTGACTTGCATATGACTCATAGTTGCAAATGGGGACAAGACAACTTGAAGTGAGAGAAATCTACCCATTAGGAGGCAAATTTACTCCTGTAAGAGTTATAATCGTGGGGAAAAGGTGTCTCCACTGAAACTTTATCACCAATCCTTATTTCCACAACAAGCCACATTTTTCAAAATTCAGTTATCTCAGGGGCAGAAAGTTAGGTGAAATCTTCTGAACAGGGACATAAAACAGCAAAACAAACACCACAGGCGTATAAACCCTTCCCTATACTATCCAAAGCTATAGATAGATGATAGATAGATAGATAGATAGATAGATAGATAGATAGATAGATAGATGATGGATGGATAGATCGATCGATCAGTGGTTCTCAGCCTGTGGGCCACAGCCCAGCAGTGGGCCATGAGAACAAAGAAATCCGGTCCGCAAACCTCCTTCCTCTGTATTTATTTTATTTCTGCTCCTTTTTGCAGAGTGACCAGCACCACCCCTTTTGGTATTAATGTTGGAGAGTGGTCCCTGGTCAAAGTGGTCCCCAGTCAAGTGGGCTTAGGTCAAAGTGGGCCCTGGTCAAGTGGGACCTGGTCAAAGTTGGCCCTGGTCAAGTGGTCACTGGTCAAAGTGGGCCCTGGTCAAAGGAAGCCCTGGATAAGTGGGCCCTGGTCAAAGTGGGCCCTGGTCAAGTGTGCCCTGGTCAAAGGGAGCCCTGGTCAAGTGGGCCCTGCTCAAAATTGGCCCTGGTCAAGTGGGCATTGGTCAAGTGGGGCCTGGCCAAGTGGGCCCTGGTCAAAGTTGGCCCTAGTCAAGTGGTCACTGGTCGAGTGGGGCCTGGCCAAATGGGCCCTGGTCAAAGTGGGCCCTGGTCAAAGTTGGTCCTGGTCAAAGTTGGCCCTGGTCAAGTGGGCACTGGTCAAAGTGGGCCCTGGTCAAAAAAAAGGTTGGGAACCGCTGATATAGATAGATAGATAGATAGATAGATAGATAGATAGATAGATAGATAGAGGGGGGGGAGAGATAGGCTGGAGTTACATTTTTAAAATGTACCTGTTACAATATACATACTATTTCAACAAACCTACAGAATCTATTTTGTTCATAACTTGGGGACTGCCTGTAGTAAGAAAAAACACAAGTTGTCACCTGGTCCAGAGTTTGTCACTTTTAAAAATGAATTAGTTTCCCTCTGCAACACTTTACACTAAAGGCACCGGAGTCTGCCTGATCTCAGATGCCAAGCAGCGTCAGCCTGCTTAATCATAATTTTATTTGTTGCCCACCTCTCCTCATGACTTGAAGTGGGGCACACCATAGGTAAATGTAAAGGTAAAGGTTGTCCCCTGACATTAAGTCCAGTCATGTGTGGTGTTCATCTCCATTTCTAAGCCAAACAGCCGTCATTGTCCATAGACACCTCCAAGATCATGTGGCCGGCATGACTGCATGTAGCGCTGTTACCTTTCCACTGGAGCAGTACCTATTGAACTACTCACATTTGCATGTTTTCGAACTGCTAGGTTGGCAGAAGCTAGTGCTGACAGCCGACGCTCACGCCGCTCCCCGGAATCGAACCTGCAACCTTTCAGTCAACAAAGCTCAGCAGCTCAGTGTTTTAACCCACTGTGCCACCGGGGGCTCCAATAGGTAAAACATTCCATAAAATATTATGTAAAATAATCAATACTTGGATGGGAGACCACCAATGAATTTGCTCACAGAGAGTCAATGCTGGAGGACCTAGAGATTCCTACAGAGAACATATTAATGAAGTCAACAAATAATCAAATCCACAATAATTAAACCTACAAAGGTGGAAGGCTTGCCATATGTCCTTCATTCCAATCAATGATTGACGATGATGATGATTTATTTCTATACCACCCTATCTCCCAAAAGGGACTCAGGCCGGTGAGCAACAAAAGATCAGCAAACATCCAATGCCTAAAAACAATCAAATAAACAACATCAGGATATAAAACAACTCAAAATAACAGGTGAGAAATGTAAATATGCAATTAAAATAAGTGCAAACATTTCCCTATTGACTCTAATCATGGTCAGAAGTAATTAACACTTTTAAAACATATCCCCTTCCTCACTTTATCCTTACATTGCGCCATGGCACTTAAAATGATATCAGACTGTATTCATTCTACAGTGCAGATTCAGAGGCAATTTTGCGGGACAAAGGATTCTGTATCCAGTTCACAGGAGCACAGAGACAAAATGAAAGTGCACACACATTGCTGAATTACTGAATAGGGGCCATAACCCCACTTCTCCCTTTGCTTTCCTGTTTAATATTATCCCTCTTAGTTGCCTGAAGAGGTTTTTTGTTTCCACTACTGCAAACCAGTGCCATTCCTTCTTTAAAATTACTGTTCATTTCTAGAAACCATGCAGAGCACAACCAGATATTTTTTCCTATAGAGCTCTTTTTTTGAAAGGGGGGTAAAAAGTAAGAAGAGGAAATTACTAATTAAAGACTTCTCTCTGCTTCTTGAGACCAGAAATTTGATGCTAGGGCAAATTATGAGCAGCCCCAAATGAAGAGGTGATTCATCACTAATATTTCCCAGCAGTGATTGATAGAAAATGGTAAAAAGAGCAATACCTACAGACAGGAAATTTTGAATTAAGACTGATGCTTTGCAGGATTTGAGCTGGAAATAATAACTCCTCAAAATCCTGAGCAGGATCTATTTGTGAATAAGTGGCAGCTAGTGACAACTATGTGAGTTAGGTGGTTAATCAATGTGAGTTTAAGCCTGAACATTAAAGGAGCTGTCTAAGGTGCTGAGCTGTTTGGGGAATAGGATCCAGAGCTATGAGGTGTACTATCTACGCTGTAGAGTTAATGCAATTTGACACCACTTTAACTGCTATGGCTCAATGGCATGGAATCCTGGGAGATGTCATTCCACAAACCCTTTAGCCTTCTCTGCCAAAGAGTGCTTGTGTCACCCTGCCATTCCATAGTATAGGGCATGACAGCTAAAATAGTATCACTGTCAAACTGCATTAATTCTACCATGTAGCACTCTTGGGTGGCTCTTTGAAGTTCAGATTAAAACCTGTAGCAGATCTACTGCACCATTTACACAGAGCAGCCATGATTTGTAAACATTGTGCAAGGAAAGAACTCCTGCTATATAATATAGTGGTGGAACTCTCTGCCCCGGAGGGTGGTGGAAGCTCCTTCTTTGGAAGCTTTTAAACAGAGGCTGGATGGCCATCTGTCAGGGGTGATTTGAATGCAATATTCCTGCTTCTTGGCAGGGGGTTGGGCTGGATGGCCCATGAGGTCTCTTCCAACTCTTTCATTCTATGATTCCATGATTCTATATTATGACCAGTGGATACTTCCACTTAATAATGGTTCTCAAATGGTGGAATTGCCTTCCAAGAGAGATCCAGCTGGCTTCTTCCCTTCTCTCTTTCTGCTGGCAGTGAAACATTTTTGTTTAAGGGGGCTTTTAGTTATGGTAAATAAACAGATTTTTTAAGGGGTGGGAATGTAGAGAGCTCACAACCTCTAGCCATAGATTCAGGCAAAACATCAGGAGAGAATGCTTCTAGAACATGGCCATATAGCCCAAAAAACCTACAACAACCCAGTGATTCCAGCCATGAAAGCCTTTGACAATACACAGCTTCTATTTTAGTTGTCTAAATACTTTTATAACCATTTTTTGTCGTGTCAGGAGCGACTTGAGAAACTGCAAGTTGCTTCTGGTGTGAGAGAATTGGCCATCTGCAATGACATTGCCCAGGGAACGCCCAGATGATTTGATGTTTTTATCATCCTTGTGGGAGGCTTCTCTCATGTCCCCACATGAGGAGCTGGAGCTGATAGAAGGAGCTCATCCGCCTCTCCCCGGATTTGAACCTGAGACCTGTCGGTCTTCAGTCCTGCCGGCACAGGATTTTAACCCACTGCGTCACCGAGGGCTCCTTTTGTAACCTATAATTTGCATTTAAAGTCAAAGCATGTGTACTTCCTCTTGCTCGTTGGGATCCCAGATCTTCCAGTGTATCTTCACTTGGTCTCCTCATCCTCCAAGTACCAACCAAGATCCTTATCCTCAGCCAACTTACCTGTTTCCTGGAAACTCAACCTGGAACCACTTTTCATTAATGCCCTGTCCATTCAATTGCCTGTTTAAGAACGCTCTAAATATAAATATTTTTCTCCTGACATGATGACTTTGGGCTTGTTTGAAAGGGGATGCAATCTAGGAGGGGAGGTTGATGTATTGCTTTCCTTATTGGTTTTAATAACTGTTTTGATATTTGGTGATGCACTGTTTTTAATATGATTTATTTTTAAAGTGTGGTTTTACTATTGTAGTTGTAAGTCATTGAATGTTTGCCATTATCTATGTGTAAACCGCTTTGGGTCCCCCTGGGATGAGAAAAGTGGTATATAAATACTGTAAATAAATAAATAAATAATTTCCATGGAGGCTACAACTTCTAAAGAACTCAGATATAAATATGAAAGCAATCGCAAGCAACTTTGTTGGAGCTTGATGGTAGTTGAGGACAGAAAAATTCCCTTGTAACTGTCTACAGTTGAAAACCACGACCCCTACCACCCAAGCAAACCAAAGTAGATTACTTTCTGCAATTGCTCTCTTTCCTGTGCTAAAGTAAAGGTTAAGGTTTCCCCTTGACATTAAGTCTAGTTGTGTCCAACTCTGGGGGGGGGGGGGGGGTGTTAAGAACAAGCATTGTTCATAGACATATCCAACATCATGTGGCCAGCATGACTTCATGGAGCACCGTTACCTTCCCATGGAAGCAGTACCTATTGATCTACTCACCTCTGCATGTTTTCAAACTGCTAGGTTGGCAGGAGCTGGGCCTAACAGCGGGAGTTCACTCTGCTCCCCGGATTTGAACTGCTGATCTTTTGGTTGGCAAGTTCAGCAGCTCAGCAGTTTAATCAGCTGTGCCATCAGAGGGCCCTTTTCCTGTTAGGTGCCTTCTAAATTTTGACCTGATATGAACTTATTTTAATTGTGATTTTTCTTTCCAAATTAAAAACCCCACTTGAAAAGGGCAGGTGTCACAAGCTGCCGTAAATTAGGAAATGCTAGACAAAATAATAAGCATAGCCTTTCATGGATCATATAGCTTTTGGTTACTTTCCTGTAATACTTTATTAGCACAGCTTTGTCTATATATCTATTATAAGCACTTCTTCTTCTTCTGTTGATAGGTTGCCTCTGAGCTAATAACCCTCTCTGGCACCATAATCACCAACTGATGTCGGGAGTTCGTGTTTCATTTTCGAAATAAGCAACAGGAGCACATGAATTTATTTATTCAAGTTGATCAAATGAGCTTTACACAAGATCGCTTTGGATGTGTGTGTCCAATGAAAACATTACACAGCCTGGTTGCGACGCAATGGGAAAATGGACACCAATAAACAGTTCTAGCTGCATCTCCCAAGCAGGGTGAGGGACCTTTGACTTGTAGGCTCCAAGTCCTCCCCAGACCACTACCCCAATCCAATTCATCAGTCATGACCAATATCCTACACCTGAGTTGGAACCATAAATTTACACATGACAATTTACATACTGATTTTGCTTGTGTTGAATGGCAATGTTATGCAACTGCATCACAATAAGAAATGTACAACCAAATGCAACCAAATTTTCCTGTTTCTTGGAAGGGGGTTGGACTGCATGGCCCGTGAGGTCTCTTCCAACTCTATGAATCTATGATTCTATGCAATTTATATCCATGTACCATTTACATTTATGCACAATGACACTACCTGTGCAACTCTGTCTTCATGAACCTTGAACTGAATCTGGCCATGCATCATGAGCCAAAAGAGGGAAACTTATAAATGGATAAGATGGTAGGATGTCTCCATTTACAGGGTGAATATCTCTTATCTAGAATTCTGAAACCTGAAATATTCCAAATACTGAATTCATCCTCACAGATGGGAGAGACAGTGATAGCTTAGTTTTCTGATTATTCAATGTACACCAAGGTTTTCATGCACTAAATTATTTAAAATATTGTATAAAATTACCTTCAGACTATGTGTATGTGGTATATAAGAAACATCAGTGCAATAAGGCAGCAACAGGAAACCTCATCATGCCAACCAGATTCGATGCAGATGTTTGAGACTGCTCAAACCGTGGATTTTAATGTTGAGATAAATGATTTTAATGCTTATGTATGTTTATAGTCTATTAATGTCCCGGCATGGAGCCCCCGGTGGCACAGAGGGATAAAGCCCTGTGGCAGCAGGACTGAAGACCAACAGGTCCCAGGTTCGAATTAAGGGAGAGGCGGATGAGCTCCCTCTATCAATTCCAGCTCCTCATGTGGAGACATGAGGGAAGCCTCCCACAAGGATGATAAAAACATCAAATCATCCGGGCGTCCCTGGGCAACGTCCTTGCAGACA
This sequence comes from Anolis sagrei, assembly GCF_037176765.1. Classification (NCBI taxonomy): domain Eukaryota; kingdom Metazoa; phylum Chordata; class Lepidosauria; order Squamata; family Anolidae; genus Anolis; species Anolis sagrei. The sequence continues at coordinate 20,883,706 of NC_090024.1, read as the reverse complement.
GCCAATTCTCTCACACCAGAAGCGACTTGCAGTTTCTCAAGTCACTCCTGACATGACAAAAAAAAAATGTCCCGGGACTGAATGTTTGCCGTTTATATGTTGTGCTTCACCCTGAGTCCCCTTCAGGGTGAGAAAGGCAGAATATAAATGCTTTAAATAAGTAAATAATTAATTAGATTTATGTTTAGACTTGGGCACCATCCCAAGTACATGTTTGCAAATACAGATATTCCAAAATAAATTTAAAATATGCACTTCAGTTGCCAAGCATTTTGGATAAAGGATGCTCAACCTGTAAATGGCTATCTTGCACGGAGAGAGGCAACACAAATTGTTGGGTTTTGGGGAAGGATGACCACAACATCAGGGAAGTGCAGAATTCAACAACTATAATGACCACAAAAAAGGTCACTGATACAATGCCAGTCAAAGTGTGGAAGCAGAATGAGACCTCTAGTCAAATCCCTGGGTGCCTTCTACATTTGTGTACTTTTTCTGATTTCAAAATTGAATGCACACCTTGTATGGATAATATGCTAAAGAAAAGTTGCATCCATGGAGAGCTTGAGATATGTCGCTGCCTGAGACAGATTATTATTATTATTATTATTATTATTATTATTATTATTAAACTTTATTTGTACCCCGCTAGCATCTCCCAGAGGATTCGATGCTGCTTACAACAGGCCGAGGCCACAACAATACAACATAACAATACAATCAAGCAAATCAAACAATTAAAACAAATTAAAGCAAAAATAAACAAGCACAGTACATTAAAACACAGTAAAACTGGGCCGGGCCAAAAGGTGGGTACAAGGATTAAAAGTGCTGATTTGACAGGAGGTGTATAAAGGGTTTCTAGGGCAAGTGCGATGTGCAATGTGCAGCAATCATTGGTTCTGGTAAACTGCTTGTGGGACTCGGTAGTGGAGATTTCCTAATCTGGGAAGGCGCATCGGAAAAGCCAGGTTTTTAAGTTCTTTCTGAAGATAGCCAATGAAGGGGCCTATGGTGGTTCTCATCCATATATGGAAGAATTGTGTATTGACATCAGTGAGGGAACCAAGTTTCCACCACACTAGAAGGAAGCAAGTCAGTTTAGAATAGAGAAGTAGGTGGCCTCATATGCCCCATTCAGTCTTCCAATACTTCATTGTTGCTTTCTTTCTTCCCATCATTTCTTGCCTAAGGCAGCCACCTCATTGGTACAACGAGCCTTGGATGCTTCCACTGGAGATATAACCTTTTGAGAAACCAGAACAGAAACTAAATCTTGAAAGAGGACAAATCTAGCCACTCCTAATAAAACTTTGAGAAAGCATCCCCAAAGGCATAAATAGGGACAAACACTGGCTGTTAGTTTACTTGGAAAAATGACCAGGAAAGCAGGATTACTTCAATTGTAAAAAAAAAAAGGGGGGGGGCAGTTGGAGGAGACATGTAAACTGAAGATGAAGAAACGTCAATTCCTCAAGAAGTATCTTATATCTTTCAGAGGGTTTCATGGTGACAGTTCTTGTGGCACCAACCACCTGGTTTCTTGACCTGTATGTCCTCTCCCAGCTCAGGCTGTACTTGTTAGTTATTTCTATAAACACTTAGAAGAGATAATGGAAAGTTGTAAGTGGTGATTCCTTATAAACATAGATCTTAAAAGGTTGTATAATTATTACAAGGAAGGAGTGAACCTTTAATATGTTTTCATTTTACTAAACAGAATTAAGCAATGCTATTATCATGTATGGAAAGTCAGCATGATGCAGGGGTTGGAGGTCAGAGGTTCAAATCTCCACTCAGCCATGAATCTCCCTTCCCTCCCCCCAAAAAATGACTGCAGCCCTGTTGATTGAATGCAGTTCAATACTACTTTAACTGTGATGGCTTAATACTAGGAACCATGGGAATTATAGCCGGGGGACCCAGTGGCACATTGGGTTAAACCACTAAGCTGCTGAACTTGCTGACCAAAAGGTCACAGGTTCGAATCCAGGGAGTGGCATGAGCCCTCACTGTTAGCCCCAGCTTCTGCCAACCTAGCAGTTTGAAAACATGCAAATGTGAATAGAGGTACCGCTCCAGTGGGAAGGTAACAATGCTCCATTCAATCATGCCGGCCACAGGTATCTATGGACAACACCAGCTCTTTGGCTTAGAAATTGAGATGAGCACCAACCCCCAGAGTCAGATACAACTGGACTTAATGTCAGGGGACAACCTTTAGATTTACCTATGCCTTTAGCCACCTCTGCCAAAGAGTGCTGGTGCCTGAACAAACTACAAATCCCAGGATCCCATAGCATCAAAGCATGGCAGTTAAAGTGGTATCAAGCTACAGTAATTCTACATTCTAATTATCACCTATAAATTCCTAAACAGCTCATTCCCTTTCACTTGCAGTAAACAATATTTCTATTGAAACAGAATTAAAAGATTGCATTGGCTGTTAGGATTCTTTGGGTGTGGGGAGCATGATGTATTTTTATTTTTATATTTACTTGTTGTTGGAATGTTTCCTAACTTTTTATCATCATATTTTTATCTCTGACTCCTTATAGCATTGTAGTCTTGCTCAGGTTGTATATTGGGAGGAAAACCAGAACACAAATAAAATAAATATTGTACATGCTAGCACATCAGACCCTTCTCAAGAAAGAAACTTAATTGTTTTTATTTGAGTCCTCATGTCAGAGTAGTAGTCTGACAAAATGGGAATTTTTCACAATCAAGAAGACCCATCCTATGCATTCACTAACTACACTGGATGTCTCAATATATTTTTTTTTATGTCAGATGACTTGTTAATGCCCCTTGTGCTGTTGACATTAATAAGATATATTTGACTGGGAAGAGCAATATCTGAGTAATATGATTTGTTTAGGGAAGTTTTGGAATTGAAAGGTTTTTTTAATTTTTAAAAACTACTTCTTTATCTATGTAAATAAAAGAGACACATTGTGGGGAGAGACTCACTTAGGTTACAATGGCTGATTGCACAAAATTGAGTGTGTGCAAAAAAAAAAAAAATACCCAGTTCTGCTCTGCCATGGGCCAGAGGCAAATAAAATATGACTTTGAAGAGCCATTTGGCTCTATGCAAGCAAATAAATGTCAAAACTGAGGAGACATAAATGGAAACAGAGTGATCTTAATGAGAGATCTTAAATAAATAACCAACTTTAGAAAATTTGGCATGATGGGAACATGTCATATATTACTTCTAGAACTTACTAACAAACATGGAGGTTTTATATAATGTCCATAAATAAACTTCCCACAATGCAATATACCCCATATACTGCAACTCCCATAATCTGAACTGCAGCTCCCATAATCTCGAGCCAGATGGTAAGCTTCCTAGAAAAAATTGGCTCACCCAAGCTCAAAAAAGCATGCTGGATTAAGTGAACCATTGGCCTGGTCATTTAGTCTCTTCATGGCTTTGCTGAAATAATTCTCAATGTCTATTCGAAGAATTGGGAGCAGCTGTGCACATCTAGTGAAGGAGACCCCATTGCCCTATATAATATATTCCACCCATCATTTGTTAACACTATAAAAGGTTTTATAATAGAAGCAGTAATTTCAGAGATTTGCAAAATCTTTGCCTGTGCAAATGCATCCTCTCCCCCACATTCAAATACTTAACTCCTTTGCCCTTTCTAAATATGCAGTCTGAATAGCAAAGGAAGGGAAACACTTTCACTTTGAAGGTGAAATTTCTAGAGAAGTTCTTGGGGGGCTAGTATGTGTACTAGTGGTGAGCAAAGGAAATATTGCCAGGAAAACCCTATGATAGGAACACCATAAACCAGCTTGAAAGAAACAAATACATACACGTTGGGCAAAGTGAATAATGGAGATCTTTGGGCCTGCTAGAATATGTGTGTGGATATGGTTTCCATGCAGTTGCCCACTCCTGACATATGCAACTCTACACAGTTTCTGCAGTGGGAGAAGCAAGCACCAGAAATACAGAGCCTAAATATCAGGAAGCCAACAGAGCCTTCTTGGTCTTGGAAACTAAGCAGGACTAGGCCTAGCTCATAGTTGGATGGGAAACCACCAAGGAGTAGCAGATATTGGAAGGTCTTTTCAATACCAGGTACTAGGTGCTGTGTTCTGAATAACTTGTAGACCAAAGTCCCATTTTGGCTACTTAAAAATGCCAAACGAAGACTAACCGATAGGATGGTGGAGGTTGTAAATGTTTCTTCGAAAGAAGGCAATGTCCCAGCCTCCCTAAATAGAACAATTGTGGGATGTTTGTTGAAAGAACCTTCATTAGAAACTTCCCACCTCCCCAGATAACTATTGCTCACTAATGTCACTTTCTGAAACAAAGTTTAGAGCAAGTGGTAGTAACACACTTGTGCCTTCTTGGATGAAACAGATTACCAAATAGATTCCAATCCAAGTTTAGACCAGTTTACAAGACATACGTGTTTTTACTCACTTAGCTAAATTACCTATACAGGGAGTTGGGCAAGGGAAAAATTTTCATGTTGGCTCCCCTGGTTCTCTAGCATCAATAATGGTATCTTTCTGGGTAGTTTGGCTAGTAAATCAAGGCATTGGTATAGTGGTTCCAGACTTCTTTGGCTGAGCATTCCCAGAGGGTGATGTTGGGGAAGTATTGATCAGCCTTTTGGCCATTAGTTTATAGGGTTCCACAGGGTCAGTACTGTACCCTATGCATTTTAACTTCCACATGAAGCCACTGGCAGAGGTCATGCAAAGCTTTGGGCTTGGATGTCATTAGTATGCCGATAATACTCAGCAATGTTACTCTTTTACAACGGATGCCAAGGAGGCTATGGTAGTATTGAATTGTTTTTGTGTGGTGAAGAACTATGTGTCAATTGTAGTGGATTTCTCAGGAAGAACATTTGATGTATTGGGGAGAAGTCTGAACACCTCTACAGTCCACTCTACTTCATGAACAATGACTAGCAGAAAAGCAAATCAAACTTAGCTTTATGCATAAGATACCTAGAAGAAGTTTTACTCACAAATACTTGTGCATAATCAATATAGTTTACCTTCTTGATTAAATGTAAGAAAAGAAAAAGTACTGAATGGAGAATCAGACTATCATACGTGCTTCATGGGGGACACACAGGGGAAGGGGGAAGAGTATGAGAGCAGATGTGATGCCAGAGAACAAAGGAAAGAGCATGCAATACAGGGTGAGAATGGTTGTCAACAAACTCACAAACAAACAAGCAGGAAGTTAATATAGACGTGATGTGCTAAAAAAAAAAAAAACCCAGAAAGTGGCATGCAATTTAACTATCATTAAGTATAGACACACAAATGTTGCAAAATCCCAACAACTGGGAAGCTAAATTCCAAAACAGTATCCTTTTCAAACCATGTTGTGTCTGCCTATATTCCACCCTAACTACTAAATATAAAGAAAGGAGCTTCATTGGGTGGAAATATTATTACAAATGCCCCCCCCCCCGACACACACACACACACAACTAGTTCTGTTTGCCTTGGAATTTGGCCCCCACATCTCCATGACTAACGATCCTAGAATGATCCTAGATCTATGGAGATTGTGGGTAGACCCCTTGTCTCATGTACTTCTCAGAAAACCAACCCTAAATCTCAGAGGAATAATGAAGGAGAAATTCATAAGACATGCTTGACAATTACATTTTTCTTTCCGTTGCCCTTCTTTTGTTGGTCAAGTTGACCTATTCCCTGTAGAGTTGGGGTTTGGTACCAGAGGCACTGGTTTTGCAAGTTTTCAACTATCCCTCTTGCATGGGTATGACTTGTTTTGAAGTGAAAACTCTCTTAGGTCCTTTTTAAAGCAAATTGCTTACTTACTTCCCCCTTGGTTTCTGAAAAAGTGTGGCTATCAGGCTCTTGTTTTTAAACTCCCCCATACACACAACCTTTTCCATCTGTTTATACTATTAGTTTGAAACCCTTATTCGAAATTACTTGAGCATCCTTGCCTGGCATGTCAAAAATTAGTATGTTCCAAGTGCCGCTGATACCATTAATTCAGCAACATTTAGAGCAGGGGTCCTCAAACTAAGGCCTGGGGGCAGGATGTGGCCCTCCAAGGGCATTTACCTGGCCCTCGCTCAGGTCAACCTATGTCTGAAATGACTTGAAAGCTCACAACAGCAACAACAATCCTATCTCATCAGCCAAAAGCAGGCCCACTCTTCCCATTGAAATACTAGTAAGTTTATATTTGTTAATATTGTTCTTCATTTTAATTTTTGTATTCTTTTAAAGTGTTTTTGCACTACAAATAAGATATGTGCACTGTGCATAGGGATTCATTCATGTTTTTTCAAATTAAAATCTGGCCCTTCAACAGTTTGAGGGACTGTGACCTGGCCCTCTGTTTAAAAAAAATTGCGGACCCCTGATCTAGAGGGTCATAGTATTCATGTACAGTGCAATGAGCAACGGCAAAGGAGGGAGTTGCCACAATTTCCCTTCCTGGTGGGGTGATGGGACATCAAGTTGACTAGGGGCCATTTCTTTTCTTCTGGGAGCTTGGGGGTTAAGTTATCCAAGCACCCAAAGACCATCTGATGATCATAGGAAGCACTTTTTTCAACTGCTGATGTACATTAGGAGCTGGAATTGCATAGTGGCTATTGTATTGGACCATGACTCTGAAGAATAGGGTTCTAATCCCTGCTCAGCCATGGAAACCCACTGATTGACCTTGGGCACATATGCCGCCAAAGGGATCCTGGATCACTTAGTCCCACTGGCAGTCATGCAGGGTGTGTGGGGACCTGTCTCCCCATGCTCAGTTATGCCATGGCTTCCCTCCTTCCTCATCACATGGTGAAGCCCTTTTTCCTTAAAGAAAGATGGGGAGCCTGCCATTGTCTGCTGTTGCCATTTTTTTTCATCAGTAGAAACACTAGCCATGGAGCCACCCATGGAAGTAGTTGGCTGGAGTGTGATGGGAGCCATCAGGCTCCATGGCTGAAGACCAAAAATGCAGTCAAGTCATGTAAAATAAGGTACGTGTGAAGAGGTTCTTGATCTCTGAAAATCTCATCCTAGGGTCGGCTCAAGGTCACATGAGTCAAAAATGACTAGAAGGCATTCAACAATGAAATATATTATTACGGTCTAAAAGAAGGAGATTGAGGTAATGCTCACAGTTGGCCCAAGATATTTTGCTACCTGTGGTGTTGAGGAAAATTATTTCCTGCCTTTATATTGCATACAGAGAAGAATACTGGACTGGCAGCTGAATAATACTGGTGATGGGATATTGTCGTCCACCACCCTTGGAGACAGGAGGCTAGTATAGTGAGTGCTAGGTAGGCCATGTGAAACAACTCTATCCTTCAACAAAGAGAGATTAGGAGAACCAGCTAGCAGGCTTCCAACTTTCGTCATCCACTGCTTCACCTTGCCTATGATCATTCCTGGTAGAAATTAGGGTTTTCTAACAGGACACTGAATGAAGAGAAGAATGAGGCACCTCATGGGACAGGTGTCCTGAGAAAGGATTCAAGGGAGCCACCAGGAAACCAAGCCATGCACTTCCTGTTCGGTCCCACCTACCCTTTCTCACACACACCCCAAACCACAACACAAACCAGTCACACTGAGGTGAGAAGACAGCTCTTACAGAATGCGCAAATCCCAAGATAAATAGCATTGTATTAACATCGACCCAAATTAACCACATTCAGGCCAGGCTGAGATGACAGAGCTGAGAGATGGGGTGGAAGGGCTTAGAGGAAATTAAAGGAAAACAAATGCAGAACAGATGTCGGGAAGCCGCACTTTCCATTCAGAAAATAATAAATGTGTGTAGGCCTGCCAGACAGGGTTACAAGGGGGCAGGAACACCAAGGTCACTTAATAAACAATTAGAGTTCTTTAGGGCAAAATCAAATGCGAGCAGAGACAAACCTGGATGGCTGATGTTGAAACATAATCACATCTTCCTTCCTTCTCCTAGTTTATGAGAGCTGTTCGTTTTTATTGCTAATATTTTCACAGTCACTTTCCCCTTGAGGGAGGCTACCTCATGGCTCTCCCCAGAGGAGTAAAAGCAAGGGCATGTTCCATGTCCGTTTTGTAGCGTGTCCATGAGAGGTAAACATTTTCCCACTTGGGAACTGGCCTAGACCACCAACATATTTGACATACAGTAGGTCAACCAGCAGCTGCCATCGGCAACCACCCTAAGTCACCTCTTCGCCTAGGCTGGATGTATCTTGGAGCTGGAGGAACAGTAACCCTTTACTTCCCAGTCTAGTCTTATAACACAGTCAAAAATATGTTATATATTGATTAAATCAATCCATTAGCTCTGTTATTCACCTCTATAGGACCAACCAACACAAGGAGATGTGCTCAGCTTCATTTTATTCTGTTTCTCATTTTTGTAGTATTAAATTTTATTCATCCTGAACTCTGAATTTAAGGTTTCTGAATACTTATATACATTTTGAGAAACACATAGCATTTTGTATGTACTATATAATGCATGTGATGTGTGTATGGAGTCAAGTCTGGCAGGATATGTATGTCTGACAACAGCAATCCCAAATAGGAAGATGAAGCAAGAAAACCAGTGAGGAAAAGCAATTATGAAAACGTGTAGCACCAGAGACTAATGTTGCGAGGATGTGAAAGGGATCTGCTCCATAATTGTTTGTTGGTACAAACAACAAGCTGGAGTGATATTGTCGTAAGTCTGCATTTGTGCACCATCTTCTAGGCTTGCCTATCATCTTTGCCTCCATGTTGCAAGCTATCTTAAGCAAGGATCTGATACTGTTCTATGGTAAAGCAATTTTTAAAATCTATGATGCAACAAAAGATGAAAAAAGAGTAACCCTGTTCTTCTTGCCAATGGTTGGGCCATTCTTCGTGGCTCTGTGATTAGTACTGGTCAATGAAACCTATGGAAAACCTTTACCATTCTTTCCTTACTATTGAGATGTGTGAAATATCTGGACTGAGATATTCAGAAAATATTAATATTCTTCCTGAAGACCACAGCTTTAAAAATAAATATTCCAATGGACTTGTTTTGATTTTTTTTTCCGTGTCAGGAGTGAGAAACTGCAAGTCGCTTCTGGTGTGTGATAATTGGCAGTCTGCAAAGACATTGCCCAGGGGTGTCCGGATGTTTAGATGTTTTACCATCCTTGTGGGAGGTTACTCTCATGTCCCCACATGAGGAGCTGGAGCTGACAGAGGGAGCTCATCCGTGCTTTCCTCGTATTCGAACCTATGACCTGTTGGTCTTCAGTCCTGCTGATTTAACCCATTGCACCACTGGGTGCTCCAGCTTGTTTTGATGAACTGATGTTGCATCAACATTGTAGAATTAATGCATCTTGACACCAGTTTGGTGAGAAACCAGTATTCTTTGGCAGAGAACTTGCAAAACTACAAACCTCAAGATTCCATATCACTGAGCTATGGCAGTTAAAGTGACATCGAACTGCATCAAATCTGCAGTGTAGGTGCGCTCTGGGCCAGATAAATTTTTCTAGGTGAAAAAAAAAAGTGTAACCATAGAAGGCATCACTTTTGGTCTCTATCTGCCTTTTACGCAGAAAGGATTGGGCTACAGTGGTTCAGTATTTGGAAAAAAAATGAAGAAGCAGGCCTACGTCTCAGTTATTAATGCCTTTGAATTCATGACTTCAAAGAAAGGGGGAAATCAGCTTTCTAATCCTTCTGATGTTAGAACTATCACACAATATATAACATCAAAATGAACATCTGCTCACAATCTTGAATTCACAGCAGAAGCTGTGATGTGGGACATGCTGTGAGCAACTGCTACATTATGGGAACGGTGGTTCAGGATAGAAAAGAATACTGAAGCCAGTTCCCTAAAAGTGTCAGGTTTCTTCAGTCATAAGATTCCCAGTATAGGATGATATCCAAGCAATTAAAAGATAAGAAGGAGAAAAGAAAGACTTAAAGTGGATAAAAACTAGTCACTGATGTGGCCAAGACAGATAAGTCCAGCTCAGTAATGTCTTTTAAGATGAATAGAAGTATATGAAACTCATCAGCAAGGATAACTGTCATATTTATTTTCTATTAAAGTCTTACAATGCTGAACAGACATAACACTGCTGATGTTAAACTTATTGGCTAGTGGATCACCCATGCAGCATCAAGATGCCAGTATTTTAGAAGATACTAACTGGAGCTGGTTAGAGATCATACCACACTATTATGGCAGCTTCACTGGTTGCCAACCAGTTTCCGGTCCCAATTCAAGTGCAGGTTATTACCTACAAAGCCCTACATGATTTAGGTTCAATCTGTTTGTGAGACCGTATCTTCCCCTATGAATCAGCGTGGGCTCTAAGATCTGCCGTGGAAGCCCTCCTCTCGGGCCCACCTCCAGCTCAAGCACGGTTGATGGGGATGAGGAAGAAGGCCTTCTTGGTGATGGCCCCTCAGCTTTGGAATGCCCTCCCCAAAGAAATTAGGTTATCCCTCACACTCCAATGTTTTCAGGGAAAAATTGGAAACATGGCTCTTCAACCAGGCCTTCATACATGATTAAAATATCAGTTAATAGTTGAGGACTAAGCAAATTGTTTGACCCCTCCACTTTATGTGACAGCCGTATTTTAATCTGAAGCTATTGCTGTGGTTTATTATATCTAGAAGGGGTTTATATGCTGATCTATATCTATATCTATCTATCTATCATCTATCGAGATATATATGTGTGTGTGTGTAAATTGACATTGTTATTCTGTACCTTTTGTATTCTGTTGCACAACTCTCTGCATTTGTAACCCACTCTGAGTCCCTTTTGGGAAATAATAATAAAGTTTATTATTATTATTATTACTACTACTACTACTACTACTACTATGTACCTGAGAAATCATTTTATTCTTACTAGAATACCATCAGCTACATATGTCTAGATCCCATTGCCAAACCCAAGTCAAATAGACCTATTGACTCAATAGACTTTATGTATGATCCACACAAAACAAAGTTAAAGATTATCTCATAAATATAGCTTATCTCTTTTTTTCTAAATATGTGTATTATTATTATTATTATTATTATTATTATTATTATTATTATTATTGAAGGAAATAAAAAAATTACTATGTGGAACACAGAAAAAACATGAAACTGTACTATCGTGTCTTTCCACTGGTTGCAGTTTTTGTCTGTCTTGAACTCTCAACATTAGAAATTGGTGGAGGTCATAATATACTGCTTGTGCAATTTATTGCCCATAAAGTATGCCTCAAGAGAGTTACCTCTGCCTTTGTTGGATATCCAAAACAGAAAAAATTAACTCTTTTCCATAGGGCTCTTATCACAAACTCAGCAACAACTGAGATTGTTAAAAGATTTATTACTAGAGCAGCATTTCTCAACCTTGGGGTCAGACCCCTGGGGGGTTATGAGGGAGTGCTAGAGGGGTCGCCAAGGACCATCAGAAAAAAACAGTATTTTCTGATGGTCATGAGGGTTCTGTGTGGGAAGTTTGGTCCAATTCTATTGTTGGTGGTATTCAAAATGCTCTTTGATTATAGGTGAACTTTAAATTCCAGAAATTACAACTTCCAACCCCACCAATATTCAAATTTGGGTGTATCAGGTATTTGTGCCAAATTTGGTCCAGTGACTGAAAATACATCCTGCATCTCAGATATTTACCTTATGATTCATAACATCATAAGGTAGCAAAATTACAATTATGAAGTAGCAACGAAAATAATATTATCGTTGGGGATCACCAGAACATGAGGAACTGTATTAAGGGGTCCTGGCATTATGAAGGTTGAGAAACACTGTACTAGGGGGGTGACATAATAAAAAGAGGTGTCCCCCCCATCCTCTCTTTCTCTCTAACACACAATCAGACAAATGAATGAATACATAGATACATACATGTAAAACCAAACTGTTAGCTGTTCAAAATGAAGAAATAATGTTAATAACTCCTTCATCATTCGCTTACAATTAGTTCTCATTACAAATGTTAATAAGATAATACAAGCAGTTTCGTTGAATTATGCGAAGTTTGAGATGTAGCAGCAAGTTAGTAAATTTTATGGAGGAGTGGTAGCCATTTATCACATGAATAAAGTTTATTATTACTGGAAGGGAAACACTTAAATTGTAGCACAGCATAATAAAGACAATGGTTTTATACAGAGGTCTCGCATAGTTGCACTTAAATAATTATTTTGCCATTGTTAAAACACTGCTGTTTCTCTAAGGGGGCTTAAGATTTTCTTCATGTGGAAAAGCTTGTGTTCTACCCCTCCTTTTATGTCATTTCTATGACTGTGAGCATTGAGCCAGGAAGTGCCTAATTCAAAACTGACTTTAGCTGTGATTTGCCTGCTAACTTGAGGGGCAAAAGCTGTCCTCAGCTTTCCATTAGCAAAGTAACACAAATAATGCTAAGGGACCAACTATTTAGCCATGTGAATGGACGTTACCAGCCACAACTGCTCTCTAAGCTCTCTGAAAGGATGAACTGGGAGGACGAGACTCCACATTTAGAAATTAAACCTCCATTAAAAAAAAAAAAAAAACAGGCAACAAGCCCCAAAATGCCCTTACAATGCTGCAAGCCCTGCAAACATTAAACAGATTTTCAATGAAAAATATCTGTTTATGATCCTTGGGTGAGCTTGCAGGTAAACCTTCCAGACCAAACTTTGCCCACCTCAGCCTAGATCAGTGGTTCTCAACCTTCCTCATGCCACAGCCCCTTAATACAGTTCCTCATGTTGTGATGATCCCCAGCCACAAAATTATTTTCTTTGCTACTTCATAACTGCAATTTTGCTACTGTTATGAATCGTAATGTAAATATCTGATATGCAGGACGTATTTTCATTCATTGGACCAAATTTGACACAAATACCCAACACGCCCAAATTTGAATACTAGTAGGGTTGGGGAGGGGGATTGATTTTGTCATTTGGGAGTTGTAGTTGCTGGGATTTATAGTTCACCTACAATCAACAAGCATTCTAAACTCCACCAATAGTGGAATTGAACCAAACTTGGCACACAGACCTCTCATGACCAACAGAAAATACTGGAAGGGTTTGGTGGGCATTGACCTTGAGTTTTGGAGTTGTAGTTCACCTACATCCAGAGAGCACTGTAGACATAAACAAGGATGTATCTGGACCAAACTTGGCATGAATACTCAATATGCCCAAATGTGAACACTGGTGGCGTTTGGAGAAATAGACCTTGACCTTGGGAGTTGCAGTTGCTGGGATTTATAGTTCACCTACAATCAAAGAGCATTCTGAACCCCACCAATGATGGAATTGGGCCAAACCTACCACATAGAACCCCCATGACTGACAGAAAATACTGTGTTTTCTGATGGTCTTTGGCGATCCCTCTGACACCCCATCTCGCGACCCCCCCCCCCCGGGGTTCCAATCCTCAGGTTGAGAAATGCTGGCCTTGATTAATGTCACACATTTGCATACTCTTCAAGTGCTCTAATTTGGCATGTATAGTCCCAAAACATACTCTGACATTCCACTTTTTCGGTTTGTATTCCAGTAACTCAACATAGGAGTAGTTGGTTCAATCCAAAGGAAATCACTGCAAGCTTTCCTGCCTTATGTGTTCTTCCTAAGTAACTTTTGCCACCGTGGCTAAACTCTGATATTTCTTGCCCACTTATGTCTAGCTTTGACCTGTGAAAAATTAGAGAGTGTGGCTTTTGTCCATCCTGGTATCTTTATTATCCCTTTCCCCCCTGTCAGAATCGAAGCAGCAGGAACAGAGATATATATATATATTTGTTACAACCGTAACTTGCAATAAAACTGTCAGGCTCAGAATACCTCTAAGGCTGCCCCCAGTCCTGTGTGACCAGCCATATTTCATTCATAATGGGTAGAACTGTTAAGCACCTCACCGGGTGGCCTTTATGTTCTCAGAGGTATTCAATTTCACTGAAGGCACAAAGATTCCCTGTCCCCCAGAGGAGCCGAAGCAGAAAATGCCGACTTTGCATGCTTTGGGACACGAAGTTTCAACATTTACACACATTAAAGTGTTTTCCGGGTTATTACAAATCTCTTAACTTGTTTACATACAAAAGACTGCAAAGCTTGACAGGAAGTGGATTGTGTGGGAATATACACACTGGCAGGGTGAGATGTGGATTGTGTGGAGATAAATATAGACTATGTATTTGAAACCAAAAGAAAATATCTCTTGGATTAACTGAAATGTTCCTCAAGGGCTTTATCACATGAGGCAGGCAAACCAGCATTGCAGAAGGATAATCACCTTTGGCGAGAGTCCCCACTGCGCAATGCCATGTGCATCTGACAGCCAGTTTGCCCTCCATATTATCCTGCCCCTGTGATTCTCCCATTCATAGCTATTGACAGATGGAGCTCATTAATCCCTGTTCCTGTCAACAATTATTATTATTACCTTGATGCAATTGGTTCCTTCCAGTTCTGTGCCATACATATCTCTTCTCCCTCTCGCCATTCCCAAGCTGATGATTTCCCATTTATTTTATACTACCTTGGGTACCTGGCATTGCCCTGGTTATTGAAAAAGTCAAATTTTAATTTGTGGGTGAACATCAACTCACATCATGCCAGGTTAACCCCGAGAAATTCCACCAGTAAATAAAGTTTATTATGTTGGGCAAGTTTGCTCTAGATGTATCATCCGAGGGGTTCAATGTGCTCTCTGGCTGTAGGATGAACTACAACTCCCTCAAACCCCTCCAGTAGGTTGAGTTAGTCATGAGTGTTCTGTGGTGCCAAGTGTGGTCCAGATCCATCATCGATGGAGGTCACAGTTTTTCTGGTTGTATGTGAACTACAACTCCCAGAAAGGAGGGTCAGTTTTCCCTCTAAATCCCTCCAGTAATACCTGAATATATCAGGTATGCGTGCCAAGTCTGGTCCAGATTCAGCGCCGTTTGGGTTCACAGTGCTCTCTAGATGGAAGTGAACTACAACTCCCAGAAATCAAGGTGAATTTTCCCAAAAGACCCTAATGTAATGAGAGCTCTGTGTGCCAAGTTTGGTCCAATTCCATCTTTAGTAGAGTTCGGAGTGCTCACTGATTGCAGGTGAACTATAAATCCCAATACCTACAAGTAACAAATGTCAAGGTCAATTCCACTCCTAGCCCACTAGTATTCAAATTTTTGCATATCGTTTATGCATAACAAATTTGGTGCAGATCCATCATTGTTTGCATTCACAGTGCTCTCTGGATGAAGATGAACTATAATTCCTATAAATCAAGATGAATTTTCCCCAAAGCCCTCCTGTATTTTTTGCTGACCATGGCAGTTCTTTATGCCAAGTGAGGTTCAGGGCTATCAATGGTGGAGTCCAGAGTGCTCTTTGGTTCCAGGTGAAATATAAATCCCAGTACCTACAATGGCTATAAATCAAGGTGAATTCCCCCCAGATCTCTCCAGTATTTTCTTTGGTCATGGGGGTTCTGTGTGCCAATGTGGTCCAGGTCCATTGTCAGTGGGAGTCACAGTGCTCTCACTTGATGCGGGCTGAACTACAACTTCCATCATGTGGAGTCAATTCCCCAAACTCCTCCAATATTTGTAGTTGCTGATTAGTTCTGCTCTGTTTGTTGTGCAAACATAGTTGAAAAGAGTAGGAAGAAGTTAAGGAAGAGGCAGTAGGTCAGCTCATGCAAATTCCACACCAATGGAGAGAGTAAGAAACACTGGGATGTCTCTGTGGTGGAGGAAACATGTAAAATCTAGGATGAAATGATACCTGAATGAAAGCATTCCTTGGGTGGTGGGCAGTATGGTGTTTGGGAAGGACATTGGCAGGAGTTGGGCTACATTTTCATGATGCTCGCTATAACCTGAAATGTCATTGGAGGGAGGGCTTTACGCCTCAGCACTGTGGGTTAAAGCAGTTTGTCGAAGCGGGAGGTTGTCTGTGGAAGTGGGCACCCCAGCCACCTACACAAATACATATTTTCACTTCTATTAGGTATATAGATATAGATAAAAATATAGATTAGATTTTTTGTTTTTAAGAGCTAGAATTGTGTAATTGTGCTAAAAATAAAAAATAAGTAACAGCAATAATGCAGGAAGGCAGTATTATGAGGAGTGCAGACGTATGATCTCAGGACCATGAATTGATGAATTTGTAGCAATTGCACCAATGAAAGGATGTGCAATATTATGTATTTATTTATTTATTTTCTTTATTTATATCCCGCCTTTCTCTACCCCAAGGGGGACTCAAGGTGACTTACAATCGCAGCTCCACAGTGCCTTAAAACATACAATATCAACTAACCCTTTATCTAAGTCATTAATAAAGATGTTGAACAGGACCGGGCCCAGGACAGAACCCTGCTTATAGTTTAATAATAAACATATTTATTTATTTATTTATTTATTTATTTATTTATTTATTATATTTATATACCGCTCTTCTCAGCCCTCAGGGCGACTCAGAGCGGTTCACAATAGCAAATACAATACTTAAACATGATAAAAAACAGTTAAGAATAATTTAAAAGAATAACAATCTAACAATCAATATACATCATAACATAATTAAAATACCTTTCAGTGAATAACACCATCCAGAGTCAGGGTCTAAGGCCATTCTGAAGTCATATTGTACATTTTCATATTGACATCCCTGCACTGCTCTATTTTTCAAAAGCCTGCTCCCAGAGCCAGGTTTTGACTCTCCTTCTGAACACTAGGGAGTGAGTTTCACAATGAAGGAGCCACCACTGAGAAGGCCCTGTCTCTCATCCCCACCAGCACACATACAAAGAAGGTCGGACTAAGAGCAGGGCCTCCCCAGATGATCTTTATCTCTGAGATGGTTCATATGTTCGGAAAGGTAGGCTGGGCCGAAACCATTTAGGGCTTTATAGGGCTAAAGCCAGCACTTTGAATTGTGCTTGGTAGCAGACTGGCAGCTGGTGGAGCTGACACAACAGGGGTATAGTGTGTATCCACTATAATTGATAATCGGACTGAAGTGGTACAACAGGCTTGAGTGATGAAATTTTATGTCTGTTGGTCATAGTCAAAACTCAACTACAAACAGTACTAACAGGCATGATTTTATGCTAATCATTTAGCAAAAGTTAAACATAGAGTTGCGCTGAAGGACCTAAAGATTCCTAATCAAATTTATAAATAACCAAATTTGCAACCGTCAAATCCACAAACATTGAGAGCCATCTCTATCCAACTGCTGGGGATTGCATATGCTGTTGGATATCTCCTAAAGGAGTTCAGTCTCAAATACTAAATTTGATTTGAATAACTCTTACCAAAAAGATTGGCCTCTACAGATCTAAATGGATATAAGTATATTCCAATATTGTACTTCAGTTTTGTTCTGTTTTCTAAGTGTTTGGTGAGTTCTTGTTTATTTGTTTTCTGAACTTGTGCACGTTTAGATCAGAATCATGGATAAAATGCTGAGCAACTCATTGTGTAATTTATTTGCACAATTTATGCCTGTCTCTCTAACAAGCATAATAAAACCTCTGTGTGCAATGTTGAAACATGGCATTTCCCACTTGTTTTAGCTGTCTGTTATCATAACCCCTGCTGGATTATGGAAGCGGCCGGGATCTGTCCAGGCACTCTCACAAACAAAGGAGCGTCTCATTGTCCAAAAAGGAATTAAGAGGAGGGATCGCTATACCAGCCTCCTGTCTCAAATCAGTCTCCATCGCTTAATCATAGGAGGATGCAGACACGATGGGGCCAGGTTCTTATTTGTTTCAGTTTAAAGCCAAAGGAGGAGGAGAGGAAACACGTAATTGTCTCAAAGGTAAAGCAGTTTAGAGAATACGGAGTATTCAGTATATGTATGCATCTATTGACAGATGTAGCCAACAAGATGGATCACATATAGGAATTGCCAGATACTTCTCTCTAGGGGAGAAGATAACATCCAAGCTGGAGTGATTTTCAGAGTTTTTCACAGACCCATTATTCAGTCTTTTCTCATGTTTTGTGCAAGCACACTTTCCCCAGACTGAACTATGATATAACTCTCCCCTGGCAGGACTCTACTTATTCCTTTGCCTGTCCACCTTTTCATAGCCACTGACAATGTATCCACACTGGAAAAATAATGCAATTTAACACCACTTTAACTGCTAATAATAATAATAATAATCTTTATTTATACTCCGCCACCATCTCCCCGACGGGGACTCGGGGTGGCTAACATGAGGCCAAGCCCAAAAATACAATGTAGCACAATAAAATACAGAATGCAGAAAACAAAAAATTACACTAGAAAATAGTTACAGTAAAATAAATGAATAAATAAATAAATAAAAATTATTATTATTATTATCTATTTGTACCCCGCTAGCATCTCCCGAAGGACTCGATGCGGCTTACAAAGGCCAAGGCCACAATAAAACAACAATATAACAATTACATATAAACCAAAAGCAAATCAAAAACATTAAAGCAATAACAGTAAACAGTAAAGACAGCACACCGTGACACAATAAAACTAGGCCGGGCAAATGTACTGTACTGGGCAAATAAAGCAAATTAACACAATATAAAATCAAACAGGATGGGCAGGCCAAATGGACAAGATATAATGATAAAACCCTAGGTGAGGTAGGAATAGGAAATATTTAAGTGAGGGGAGCCCAAGAATGATAAAACAGTGGAGTAAGGCTTTCAATTTAGGATGGGGGGAAAGTGGATCATAGGGGTTTTTTATTTCTCGTGTCAGGGCAGCCAGTCAATTATGTTACATTTCTAACAGAACAAAGCAAACAAACAGAGAAAATACAGAATGTGTGAGTTTGGTAGTTGATTAAATGTCCTCTGACCAGTATCTGACCACTTGGAGTGCTTCTGGTGTTGCTGCAAGAAGGTCCTCCATGGCGCATGTGGCAGGGCTCAGGTTGCATTGCAGCAGGTGGTCAGTGGTTTGCTCCTCTCCGCACTCGCATGTCAAGTATTCCACTTTGTAGCCCCATTTCTGAAGGTTGGCTCTGCATCTTGTGGTGCCAGAGTGCAGTCTGTTCAGCGCTTCCAAGTCGCCCAGTCCTCTGTGTGCCCAGGGGGAAGTTTCTCATTTGGTATCAGCCATTGGTTGAGGTTCTGGGTTTGAGTCTGCCACTTTTGGACTCTCGCTTGCTGAGGTGTTCCAGCGAGTGGCTCTGTAGATCTTAGAAAACTATGTCTGGATTTAAGTCATTGACGTGCTGGCTGATACCCAAACAGGGGATGAGCTCTGCCTTGGTCCTTTCACTATTGGCTGCCACTTCCCGGCGGATGTCAAGTGGTGCGATACTGGCTAGACAGTGTAATTTCTCCACTGGATCATAGGGGTAACACTATAGATGGAGCAAACAGAAATGGAATAAATGGTCACTCTCCGAAGGCACATTGGAAGAGACAGGTTTTCAGGTTTTTCTATGGCTCAGTGCTATGGAATCCTGAGAGTTGTAGTTCATTGAGGCACCAGCAAATAAGACAAAGGCCTTGACAAACTATTTCCCATGATTCCACAGCATTGAGCCATGGCAGTTAAAGTGATATCAAAGTGCATTAATTTTTCATGTAGATGCACCCCTAGTGGTCAGTGGATATAACTAATAAGAAGCATCTGGCTATGCATGGATCCACTATGGCTATGTTCAATGTCTTTTGGATACCAAGGAGCACACAATGAGATGACGTTTATGGAGAGACACCACTTTTAATCTCTGTATGTCAGAATGTTTTGGAGTCTATCTAAGCTGTTTACAAGCTGCTATGTTCTTGTTCTACTTCAGTGGTTTCATTTTGTCTCTAATCCTGTTAGCATTCAACAACTTCCCAACACATTATTTCTTCAAAGATATATTTTTGGAAATTAAAAATTGTTGATATTTACTCTCTCTCAACAATAAATCATAATAATAAAGTTTGTAAAATCCAAGGAATGGGGCCCAACCAAGGGCAAGATGGATGGATGGCATCCTTGAAGTGACTGGATTGACCTTGAAGGATCTGGAGGTGATGACGGCCGACAGGGAGCTCTGGTGTGGGCTGGTCCATGAGGTCACGAAGAATCAGAAATGACTGAACGAATGACCAGAACAACAAAAATCCAAATAGATACAGATGATAAATTATATAGAGAGATAATAGATGATAGATAGACAAAGGTCAGGCAAAGGATGTGCTATCTCAATACTTTATTAGTCATCACTTCTATAATATTGCTTGTTATCCCTTATGCAGATGTATTTGTGATTTGGGATTTTTAATGTTGTTTTAAGAATACCTGTATTTGCATAGATGTATATAATGAGATCTCTTGGAGATGGGAGGCAATGTAAAC
This sequence comes from Anolis sagrei, assembly GCF_037176765.1. Lineage (NCBI taxonomy): Eukaryota > Metazoa > Chordata > Lepidosauria > Squamata > Anolidae > Anolis > Anolis sagrei. The sequence continues at coordinate 20,863,349 of NC_090024.1, read as the reverse complement.
ATTAATATACTGTTTCGTGCATGCCTTATTTACATAGCAATATGCAATATTTTAATAATTTTGTACACGAAACAAAGTATGTGTACATCAGAAAGCAAAAATGCCACTATCTAAGTCACCCATGTTACAATTTTGGATTATTTTGGATTTTAAAATTTCACATAAAGGATGCTCAATCTGCATATGCTTATCATTCAATTTGACTCTTAGTTCACTTGCTTAGATGGGATAGTTAGTGAAGTGGGAGATCACATTTTGGTTGTTATCTGAAAGCATTCCTAAAGGACACTTCGCCCACACTTATACAGCAATGCAATGCCACAAAGAGCATTTACTAGAGGACACAGTATATTTACAGCTAAGCTACAAACGGAACTGTTCTTCCCTTGAACTTGCACAGAAGCCAAGCTATAAACTGACAAAACACACAGGTCTTAAACACCTCATCTCCGTTGAAGCCCCGAGCCCTTCCAATGTATATTCACACCTCATTGCCGAACAGCCAGCATGGATGAGAGCATGTCTAGGGTCATCAAGACACTGCCCCACTGGCAGACCCTCAAGCAATGTTCCCTCCAATAAAACAGGACTCATTAAACGGGTTGCGGAGCTCAAGTGATCTGGAATGCATTAAAGCACATGGATGTTGAACAGTGAGCACTCACCCATTAGAATGTGCCACACTGCTTATCAGGTATTAGACCACATCTGCACTACAGTCAAGAGCCAGCTGACAATAATTTGTGGGTACATCAAGTCATCATTAGATCAAACATGTGTGCGCTAAACCAGCCACCAGCCAAGAGCAAAACATGTGTAACTTAATGAAACCACGAGCTTATTAAAGGATTAAACTCATCTGCATGTTCGCATGCTGAATGAGGTGGAATGGGTCCCACAGGCCATCGAGTCCAACCCGCTACTCAATACAGGATCTCCAGCTAAAACATCCCCAGAAGGTAGCTATCCAACCTCTTGTCAAGAACATTTGGGGAAGGAGACCCCAACAACTCTCTAGGCAATAGATTCCATTGCTGGACTGCTCTATCCTGTTCTGAAAACAAGGCCAAGAAACCCTTATCATCAGATGGAAGGCCACTGGCCTCTCAATTACTTTGCTCCAAAAAAGGAAGATTTGATAATGGTCTATAAAGGTTAGATACACTGAAAGCTTTTAAAGGAAGTGACCATAACACTGATTTCTAAAAACTAAATGTCTTAAGAAAATGTTGTGGCTGAGGCCTAATTTCAGATGCCTCCAAGAAGGACAGGGATTGATATGACTGGCTGCCTTCCTTACTTGTCCTGATATTACTGTTTAATGCTGTTGTTTTTATCCTGCTGTCTTGTCAGAGAATTATGACAAGTTATTATTACTATTATTATTACTTATTGTATCATTTATTTATACATCACAATCCATTTGTATAGCATTGTACAAAACCATCAAAAGCAGCAAGCCCTGCCAAAGTTGTAAATATATGTGCCAATTGTATCCTTTAGCAAAATGCTGGGGACCAGAAGTATTTGGGGTTCTTTTGGGTTCTTAATTGTTGTAAGTGGCTGACAACTATTTAAAAGGCGTTATTACAAATCCACAAAATACAAAACTTAAAACACAATTTAAAACTTTTTAAAAACTAGAGAGGCCAATTTGGGTGAACCCTTGCACATCTGTTGCCAATCAGTACAGAAGTACTGGGCCAAATGGCAAAGAATTTGACTGATGGAAGATAGTTTCTTATGTCGAGGGAAAAAGAAGCAATTTTTTCTCTGATTGGTATTATTTTTTTTATAAAAGTATACTGAAGACTAAGGATGCATCTACACCATTGAACTAACACAGTTTGACACTCCCACAGTTCAATGCTATGGAAACCTAGGAAATGTAGTTTGCTGAGGCACCAGCATGATTTGACAGAGAAGGCTAAAGGACTTGTAAAACTACAATTCCTATGATTTCACCCTATGAATGTAACAAAAATGCACTCAGGGTTTATTTTTATTATTTTTTTCATTCTCAGTGAGAAATGGTGTCCCGGTGTCATGAGATAATCCATTGAAAAATACATCCAATCATCACCAGATTTTTCAGATTTCAAGACTTTCTAAAAGTTGAATTTTCATCATCTCAAATTCATTATTTTGTGCAGAAAGTAGCTTTATGCAAAATGCATTTGGCTTTGTGCAAAATTGTTAGTTGTTCAGCTTAAATGAAAATTTCACCCAAACTACGCCAATGTGAAAAAAAATGAAAAATGTACAAAACTCTAATAATCTTTCTCAGCCAGGAGTAAGAATGTTAGAATGAAATAAGTCAATGTTTAGTTGCCTATTGAGAAACAATCTCCATGCATCTAAGACCCTGTAGTGCAAGAGTTCAAACTAAGGCCCTTAGGCTGAATTTGGCCCTCTAAGACAATTTACTTTGCCCGCACCCTAAACTTTAGATTTAGCGTCATCCTAAGTCTGAAATGACTTGAAGACACACAACAACAACAATCCTAATTAACTTGACTCTTTCATCAGTTAAAAGCAATCTCACACTTCCCACTGAAATACAGACAAGTTTATGTTGGTTAACATTGTTATTGGTTTGAAATATTGCATTTTTATTTCATTTTTTTACATTACAGATAATATATGTACAGTGTACTTAGGAATTTGTTCATTTTTAGTATAGTCCAGCCCCACAACAGTCTGAAGAACCACAAACCAGCCCTCAACTTTAAAAGTTTGAGGATCCCTGCCTTAGTGTGTGTTTTACAGAAGTTCACAAATACCAACTTAATGGCTTTGTGTACAGAATAATTCAATGTTGGTGTGGGGAGTAAAAACAAGAAAAACGCTGGTGGACGAGGGAGGATAGGGTGTCAGTTCAACAGGAGAGCACTGATCTTAGAAATTCCTTAAACAGGAACTACAGCCTTTATTCAGGTATTAGTTACTAAATATATCCAACACACCATGGAGAATACATGTTAGTCCCATTCTCTTGCACTGTTGCTTTCTTGGATAGTGATGCAAAGATCCACATACATGTGATACTCTCCTCTTTATTCTTATTGGTTTCTGGGCAAGGACCGCAATAAAAAAAGACTGGATGGGGGAGTACATACTTCCACACATAAGTAATGTCTGAATAAGACTTTAAAAGATATGGGGCCCATTTGCACTACATAATTATAGTACTGTTATTCCACATTTCTGCCATGGTTCTGCCCTACAAAATTCTGGGATCTGCAGTTTATGGAGCGGAACTGAGATTTTTCAGACAGAATGCTCTAAAGCTTCACTAAATTACAAAGCCTATGAGTCCATAGAATTGAGCCACTGCAGTTGAAATGGAATTGTAGTGCTATATTTGTGCAGTCTGAATGAGATCCTAGATTTAGGTCCCCACTAATCCATGGAGCTCACCTGACTTACCTTACAGAATGGTTGAAAGGATGAGATGGGGAGGGAGGGAGGAAATGCAATATAAATGTGACTACAGCGTTCCATATGGTGACGGGTGGCTTCCACGTCACTGATATGAAGAATCCCCTCTGGAATTTAGTCCAAACTACCCCAGAGCTGAATCTATTTTAGGGATGGGTTTGGCACCCTGGAAAACTCATGTAAAGTTCAACCATTTATTGTTCAAACATAGACATTACCAGCTGCCACTGGGTTCTACAATTGTATTTAGATCTGGCAATTGTCCCAAAATTAAATACAATTAAATATGGGGTTTTTTTTTGTTATAGTTAGTCTGAATGGTCATGGAGAGGATTACTGACATGCCAGTAAACTTCTCATCTCTTTTTGATTTATGGCACAGTGTTAAGAATCAACTTAAAATAAGTCCAACAGTTCAGTTGTTTCACAGCCGACTTGCACGAATGATGAAGTCAATGGATTTAAATTGTCTGCTCCACTGAAGGCAATAATGTCAAATTCTGTTTCTGCTGAAGCACAGCCAAAACTTGCCTTGATAGTATATACTTGGCTGAAATGCCTGTTCTCTCAGAGAAATGACTTTGGTTCCAGTAAGGATGAAACATGTCAGATTATTACTAAATAGACCCAAGAGGCAAACTTTTTCAACCTTTGCCTTTTCCTTCAGGCATAATCCATTTTCTTGGGAGGTTTATTTGGAACTTAACAGAAGCACTTTCTCGTATCAGTGTATTTAGTGATTGTATACTTTGGACTTCTGAAGAAAATGCTGGGAAGGAAAGGTTTTAGAATTCAACTTCCAATTTCCACATCATAGCTAATATGTGACATGTTCAACATGACGCAAACATATTTACTCAGATGTACGTCCCATTCAAATTAGCAGGACTGACTATCTGTAAATTATAATAATCAATAAACAACTAGAACTTGGAAGCGCAGCTAAGAAGGAACTAAACAACATCCAGAAGCATAAAGATATATCATTGACTACTACAGTTAGGATGGGCCATGGCATTGTATTTCTAATTTCTAGATATGCTACTGAAAGCTGGATAACAAAGAAAGCTGATAGGTTTAAACAAGCATCTCATTTGAAATGTGTTACTAGATGACAGTTCTATAGATACTGTGGACTGCTCAAAAGACAACTAATTGGGTCCTAGAGCAAATCAAGCCTGAACTCTCCCTAGAAGACAAGATGGTTCAACGTAGTGTTGTCCCAAATTCCAGCATGCTGTCTCCAATTTTTCTCAAGACATGCAGAGATGAGGGCAGAATCAGAGGTCACCTTTACTGCCTCGGTGATCAAAGAAGGATTCAGAAGGAGAAAGAGAATCCCAAATCTCTTATGTGGGGTTGCCTTTGAAAACTGTTTGGAGGCTTCTATTGGTCCAACGGACGGCAGCCAGATTTCTCACCAGAGCAGGATACAGGAAACATACAACTCCTCTGATAGCTCCACTGGCTGCCAGTCACTGAGCACAATTCAAACTGCTGGCTTTAACCTATAAAGCTTTAAACAGTTCCAGCCAAGCTTACCTATCTGAACACATCTTTATGAACCATCTCAGATATTAAGATCTTCTGGGGAGGCCCTGCTCTCGGTCCCACCTCCTTCGCAGGTGTAGTTGGTGGGGATGAGAAATGGAGCCTTCTCAGTAGTGGCCCCTTGGCTTTGGAATTCCCTCTCTAGTGATATCAGATCAGTCCCTCCCTCCTGACCTTTATGAAAAAAACCTGAAAACTTGGATGTGGAATCAAACATTTGGATAATTGGTTAGTGCAATATGAGAACATGGAATGGTTCAATGATAATTGGGATGGCCTGGACTACAATATTGGATTATGTGATTTTAATAATTTTAATGTTGATATGTTTTTAGCAGATGTTTTAATGTTTGTTTTTTTATTTTGCTGGATATGTATCGTATGAAATGTATGGCGTTGAATTGTTCCTCTATGTATGCCGCTCTGAGTACCCTCCGGGTTTGAGAAGGGTGGGATATAAATATGGCAAATTAATTAATTAATTAATAATACCTTCAATTCACACACATCAGTACTTTATGGACTTTCAAAACACCAGACATAGTTCTGATTGGTTTTATGTACAATCATGTACAGTCACTGTTGTCACATTTTACAACTATAATTGACAGATTGTATAGGGTGGGAAGTTCAATAAGCTTTATTGAAAGAAACCTGAGTCTATGCTGTGCTGGTATTCATCCTCCTTCCAGGTGGGAGAAATGGGTATTAGTTGCAGACAATGCTGACAATAGTCGTGGATGGGCTATCAGGGTGGAATGGCCCTTGGGTGATGACATTTCCTCCTCCTCCCCCACTTTGATGGACAATGGGGAATTGGGCTGTAGTGATGGGCTTTCTGTGGGGTTTATTATGTTCCTGAACGATTCCAGCTGATTTATTACACCACATAACAGAATTTGAAAAAAAATCTGTTCCTGGTTTGAAAGTGTTATTTCCTGTTTAATTGTGCATGTGCAGTACTTACTTTGAAAGTAGTTGTTATACTCCAGAAACTTTGTTTTTGTGTCTGCCATAAATTAAGTTGAATTGGTCCAGGCTCTGTGATATATTCATTTAAAAACTATAGCAAATTATTCTGCAGGATGCCCTGAAAAAACAAAGTTTCCATGTTTTTATGATAGAACCAATTAGGAAATGCCATTTCTAACCCAGGAACAAAAATCATGTTACAAAGTATTATAGGCATTATTGTGCTTGGCCCAGTGGCTTGGCTGATGAGGAAATCCTGAGCCTTACTGGTGACTTGTGCCCATTTTGTGTTGATGAGAAAAAAGATAGCCAGATGAGGCTTTTCAGCAGGGCTTCCCCTCTCCCCTGTTTCTGAAGTCAGGCAGGGGCATCATTAGATCATCCATCCAAGCCCTGTTTTCAAGTCTCTGGCTTTCAGGGTCCAAGTTTTTGGACAATATTAGGACCATATCATCCTACACTATCATAGCACTATTATTCCACTCTAACTGCTATGACTGCCTCCTGTGGAATTCTTGGGTTTGTAGTTTAGTGAAGTTTAATAGTTCTCTGGCTGAGAATTCTAAAGGGCCTTCACTAAACTGCAAATCACAGAAAGGCAGCAACGGGAGTTAAAAGTGTTATAACAGTGTAGTGAAGTTGTTCCCAACCTGTGGTCCATGGACCACCACCAGTGGTCCCAAAGAACTGAAATATGGTCTGCACCTTCACCATTACTACACAATTGCAATGAGAGCAATTGGTCTCGTAAAACCCTCTTATAGTGCCAAGGCAACAGTGAGGAGAGGCTGACTACCCATGAAAGGTGTGACAACAAGCCTCCAGAATGCAGCTTCTCCTCCTCCCTCCCCCTGAGCTGAGCCATTCCATGTGGTGCCTGGAAGTGGGGGTGCCTTGGTGTCTTCATTTTTAGGCCTGTTTCTAGGATTATTTGGGGTGCTGATTCAGAAAATTACATTGGCTAAACCACATCAGCTCTAGATTATTAAATACAGGGTTAGTCAAAATGCATAGGCCAATAAGCCATTCAATTGAATGGCTTATTGGCCTATGCATTTTGACTAACCCTGTATAACCAGCAGATGGCAGGTTATACTGGATGGCATATGTGCTGAATCAGAAACTAGAGCTTATGCAGTCTATCCAATGCAATTTTCTTTATCAGCACCCCAAATAACCAAACCAAATCTAAAGTTGACCAAAAACTTTGGGTTCTAATTTTGGAAAGTTGTCACTGATCAAAGTGGTCCCTGGTCAAAGTGGTCCCTAGTCAAGTGGTTCCTGGTCAAAAAAAGGTTGGGAACCACTGACCTAGCGTTACCAGACAAAAACAGGGTTAAGTTTGTTATTGGTTTGACTTGAACTCATTACCAATTGAGTCTCCCTTATCTAAAAGTAGGCAATGGAATTTCAGCAGTAAATGGAAGGAATCATGAATGGAAATATGTTGCTCATATCTCTGAACAATGGAGAAGGAGGAGGAGGAGGAGGAGGAGGAGGAGGAGGAGGAGGCGGCAATGATATGGAGACTGAGAATCACATATGACATTGGAGTAGGGAGGTTGACAGGGGTCATCAGTGAAGTCTAGCTTAAACCGGAACCAAGTGGTAGTTAGAGATAACACAATTCCTAAAGAAATGAAGTTGAACATTTTGGAACAACAACTGTGGAAATTCTTGAGTTGTTCCTGGACACATTTTCCAGTTCTTTGGCATGAAGAACAATAGCTTAAAATAGAGAGATAGATAACATTCAAGTTTATCTGACAAACTCTGGACTCTAGTTGAGCTAAACCAAACAATCAACAATTTGTGTGCATTTTTTCTCTGTAATGGTTTGAGTGCTGGACTAGGGAAACCAGGATTCAAATCCCTACTTGGCCATAGAATCACACTAGATGATTTCAGACAAGCTGATATCATCAAACTGGGAATGCAATACTGGGAAGAATCCCATGGCTAGAGATTCTAAAGGAAAAAGAATGGGGTTTTATGATGAAGGAGATACTAAAAGCACAATCTGGAATAATTCCTTAGAAAAAGGAAAAAGCCAATGTGATTACACCATAAACTCAAGGAGGGAGTGGGGGGAAAGAGCATGTATAAAGAATAGAAGAATGTATCACCAAAGAAGATTACAGCAAAGCATTTGATAAGATCCCCTAGGATATTTTGATTAGCAAACTGATTAAATATGGAATATGAAAAGGGGAACTGTAAGAAATATTTGTGGTTACTATTGACCACAAAAAGGCAAAAAAAACCACCCTCAACTCATCCTAAAGGCTAAAAAGACTCAACATACTTGGATATACAGCACAAGATGATAATGCTCGGTGAAGGAGAAAAACATGGGTAGATTGTGTTACAGGTGGATTGAATTCATCAAGGAAGACACTGTGTTGAATTTGTTAAGCCTGAGAAGAAATGTTGATGGGCTCATGGAGAGCTCACATTCTTTGGATCACCATAAGTTGAAGTCAACTTGACAGCAAATAACAATAACAATGAGGAAGGATTTTCAGCACACGAAGCTTACAAGGCATGACTTCCTGTTTGGTCAAAAGTCACAGAGCAAGGACTGAAGAGAACTGACCCAGAGCAAAAGGCAGCTAGCCTAAGACAGCAAAGAACAGAGAGGTAGTTGTGCCATTGGGCAAAGGATGTCCAGGAACTCACTCAGTAGGAGGGGACCCAATGCAATAAAGCTACATTAGCACATTTTGAAATAAAAGTGAAAGCCATTTGGGACCTGAGACTAAAATCGAGATAGCAAAAGTTATTGAGGAGTTATAATAGGCTGCAGAAGTTTGCTTCTGCTTGATCCCATTGGGATCCTATTTGGAATCCCTCTGCAATGCCAGAAATACAGCTTAATAGTGTAACATTAGAAAATGTTGCCCATTTCTACTACCTTGGCAGCCACCTCTTCACAAAAGTCAACATTGACACTGAAATACACCGCCTGAGCTCTGCAAGTGCAGCATTTTTCTGAATGAAACAAAGAGTGTTTGAGGACCAGGACACCTGTAGGGAGACTAAGGTGCTTGTTTATAAAGCCATTGTCCTCCCAGCCCTGCTATATGCCTGCAAAATGTGGACTGTCTACAGACATCATACGCAACTCCTGGAACAATTCCATCAGCACTGCCTCCGAAAAATCTTGCAAATCTCTTGGGAAGACAGGCAAACAAATGTCAGTATGCTGGAAGAAGCAAAGATCACCAGCACTGAAGTGATGCTCCTCCGCCATCAACTCTGCTGGACTGGCCATGTTGTCCGAATGCCCTATCACCGTCTCCCAAAGCAATTACTCTACTCTGAACTCAAGAATGGTAAACGAAATGTTGGCTGACAGGAAAAGAAATTTAAAGATGGGCATAAAATTAACCTTACAAATTGTGGCATAGACACTGAGAACTGGGAAGCTTTGACCCTTGAGCACTCTAACGCAAGGTCAGGTGTGACCAGCAGTGCTGCAGAATTTGAAGAGGCTCAAATGGTGGGCAAAAGGGGAAAATGTGCCAAGAGGAAGGCGCATCAAGCCAACCCTGTTTGGGACCGCCTTCTGTCTGGAAACTGATGTCCTCACTGTGGGAGAACATGCAGATCAAGAATAGGGCTCCACAGCCACCTACAGACCTACTGCCAAGACATCACATCTGGAAGACCATCATCCTCGAGCTATGAAGGATCACCTAAGTAAGTATTTGGAATGGCAATAGTCCATTTGTTCTGTTCCCTTCTGCAAAATAAAATCTCTTTTGGTGGGTTTGTGCCAGAAATGTGTGTTATGAGGAAAACAGGTTTGTTTGTACAGAAAGTTTGCACAAGGCTATTATTTTAATAATCACCAGTTTTTGCAAACTTTGCTGAAAGCCATTAGTCAAGTGTTAACATGTGCAAAGAAGGAAACTCACTCATGGAAGCAACTGAAATAAACTGAGGACAAAATAGGAAACTGGAAGCAGGAAAAGGAGAAAGAGAAGGAGAGAGAAATTGGGAAATGTTAAAAGCAGGTAAAAAGTTGGATGTTAGAGGGTTAATCACAACTGTCCCTGCCAAACTATTTTGGAAGATATGGTTGTTGTAGTCAACTCTGTTGGAAATCAACTGGTGCATAAAAGAAAGAGGAAGTGACTCTAAGATGGAGCAAGCTGAAAGGTTAATCATCTCACTGAGACAACCTCCAATTTTCCCCTTTCCTCCTCCACAAATATCGCCTGCCTTCAGGCACAGCAGGAAGGAAATGGATGTGTGTAGCACAGACAGTTCATGACTGCTGGCACAAACAGCTCTTTCGCTTTGGGTTTCTTTCCTTGTGCATGTTAACACTTGACTAGTGGTTTTCAGCAAATGTTGCAAAAACTGGTATTTATTCAAATAATAGCTTTGTGCAAAGCTTCTATACAAGCAGATCTGTTTTTCCCATAACCCACATTCTAAGTCCCAAGCCCACTGATGATTAAGGGGATATGAATCCTATGGACAAAGAGTGAGCTGATATTTAAATATGAATTTTCATGTGACCAAAATGGCCCTGTTTATACATGAAAGGGGGACAAGTATGGATCCTATGAGTTGAATAAGTGAGGACAGTATTTAAGGCAGCGTTTCTCAACCTTCCTAATGCCGTGACCCCTTAATACAATTCCTCATGTTCCCCAACCATACTGTTATTTTCATTGCTACTTTATAACTGTAATTTTGCTACCATTATGAATCGTAATGTAAATATCTGATATGCAGGATGTATTTTCAGTCACTGGACCAAATTTGGCACAAATACCTGATACACCCAAATTTGAATACTAGTGGGGTTGGAAGGATTTATTTTGTCATTTGGGAGTTGTACTTGCTGAGCTTTATAGTTAACATAAAATCAAAGAGCATTCTGAACCAAACTTGGCACACAGGATTCCCATGGCCAACAGAAAATACTGGAAGGATTTGGTGGGCATTGACCTTGAGTTTTGGAATTGTAGTTCACCTACATCCAGAGAGCATTATGGACTCAAATGATGATAGATCTAGACTAAACTTGGCATGGATACTCTATGTGCCCAAATGTGAACACTGGTGGAGTTTGGGGAAAATAGACCTTGACATTTGGGAGTTGTAGTTGCTGGGATTTATAGTTCACCTACATTCAAAGAAAATTCTGAACCCCACCATCAGTAGAATTGGGCCAAATTTCCCACATAAAATCCCCATGCCTTGAAGGGATTCACTGGCGCAAACTTTCCTCCAGCCTTGCACGCTCTTCCTCGCCCGCACATGTACACCACGCTGCCATGCACCAAGCATGCCTGCTCTCCCCTAGGAGCTTAGAGTCTCAGATACAGCCCTCCCCTTGGCTTAGAGGCCAGCTGTAAGACTGGCCAATCACTGTGGTGGAGAGCTTTTGGGGGGAGAATTCATCATCTGTTTCCAAAAAGTATAAGGACAGGCAGAGAAATCTTCAGCCTTCTCTGCCAAAGACCATATTTTCAGATGGTCTTTGGCAACTCCTCTGAAACCCCCTTGAGTTGACCATACTGGCATGTGGACTTGAGAACTTTCATTTTAGTCTGCATATTTCCTAAATAGCCACAAAGTTCCAAGGATAGAAGGGATCTTGGATGAGAGGTGATGGCTTCATCTCCAAGCAACGTAAGCTCTGGGAAACAGCCAATGAATTTCAGGTGCTGTGAACTATATTTTGGAGAAAGAAACTCACAGAACCATCTCAGAACATTCCTTGCCTAAGGAATGGTAGAAATAAGTTCAGGACCATTGGCAATGATCTTTGAAAATTTCTGGAGAATATAAGACATAGCAGAGAAAAGAACTGGCAAAACTAGCTCTGAGTACTCCTTGCCTAGGAAAACTCATGAAATCATGATGACAAAGTCTGTGTGCATATATCTTCAAATGCAGTATTGATTTATGATAGTCAAACACATTATGTTGTGAATCTCACTTCTAAATTATCTCCCAATCAAATGCAGAGCTTTGAATCATGTTACCATCAAACCGCATGGTTGTTTTCCTGAAGGTTTTAAAAACAAACGGAAGTCAGTATGTATCCTCTGAGCATACAAACCACTTTATTTGCTAACATAGGAAAAAAATAGATGGAACCCTGCTCATTCCCACTATGCCTCTTAAAATAGCTTCACCCAAGGGACTGTGGTATAATATTATTCTTAGCACAGGATAGCTTCACAGTTTTTTAGATGAATTTCTGAGGTTGTGGGTGTTTGGCATCTGTAAGGGTTAGCTGCACAGTACATGCCTTTACAGAAAGGATATACATCATAGTATAAAGGCAGGGCTTCCTCTGTTCACATATTTAGAATATACACAGCAGTGAGATATTTAACTACAACCAAGTAAATATTTATTTCTTAAGACTCTCCTGTGAACAGAACCACATGGAAATGCAGATGGGAGTGAAGTATATATAGCTCTTAAGCTTGAGAATGCATCCAACAGAATATACAAGGACACAGTCCTGTTAAAGTAAATCTTAACTAAGTACAATTCCAAAGAGATTTACATGATAAAATATCCCATTGATCTTTGAAGCATTTATTTCTGCTCAGACTGGACACTGTGTCCCATTGAAAACTGCAGCACTTAAGTTCATTGTTATTACTTTCTTCTTCCCAATGTTTCAGTCAAATTTAATGACAGTCACTTTAACTGAATTAGATCGAAGTCCTAGGAGATTCAAATCTCTTTGTTGACAAATTTAAGTTACTGTACTATCCCGATGAAATAAAGAAAAGTGTAGATCCGGCTTGAATTTAACTGGCTCTGGAAAAATCATGATTACTTTGTAAATATAAGCTCGCAGAAGCCACATCTGGACTCAGTGGAAAATGAGGGAGCAGGAGAAGGAGAATGTAGAAGGTGGTGGGGTTAGCAACTAATTTGGAGAAAGAACAAGAAAGTGAGAATAACAGAGAAAGGGAAAGCAAAGATGAGGAGGAAAAATGTTTCAAGAGAGAAATGCCCAACAACTTAGGCATGGAGGGAATTGAGTTGGGACATTGCTGGATTCGGAGAGGGTGAGCTCTTTCATTGAAGACTGCTAGGCAATAGTGGCAATGATAGTAGCAGCAAGCAAAACCAACTGGGAACATGGAATGCCTTCCAAACCAGCAGGAGATAAAGGCACAGATTATCCCATGAAGGACACACTGGGATTTACAGACTTTGCAGATACAACTATGTCCAGCAGTTCCAGTTCCTCCATGCCCTCCTGCCAAATAGCAGGGAAGAAGTAAATTAGGAAGACAAAGGTGGGCAAAGTGCATTGGAAAGGGGTTCCTAGGAACAGGCAAGAATACTGTGAGACAAGTTCAGAGAGCAACTAGAAGACTGCACTTACCTGAACAAAAGAATGACAGTCAGTGAGATGTCGGCATCGTCTTGAAATAGGGAGTTTTGTAAAAGTGTTGGACCTCACAACCTCTGAGGATGCCTACCACAGACGCAGGTGAAACGTAAGGAGAGAATGCTTCTAGAATATGGTCATACAGCCTGAAAAACCTACAACAACCCAGTGTTGGTTTTGACCCTTAAAGCTCTACATCAGTGGTTCTCAAACTGTGGGTCCCTGGGGGTTTTGGCCTACAACTCCCAGAAACTCCAGCCAGTTTATCAGCTGTTAGGGTTTCTCAAAATTGAAGGCCAACACATCTGGGACCCACAGATTGAAGACCACTGCCATACATGGTTTGAATCTAGGTTACCTACAGGATCACCTTCTCCCATAGAATATGCCCCGGACACTAAGAGCTCATTGGGGGCATCTACTCCAGTCAGCCAGAACCCAACTGGCAACCATCACATAGAGGATCTTTTCATTGACACGTAAGAAATAATAGTCATCATCATTATCATCATTATCACTATTATTGAACTAAGAAAAGGAGAATGAAATACCTAGTGAAGTAGTTAGGGCACCACACAGCTCTGTGAGGCTGAAGGTATAATGCTCGTTGCCAAATAAAAATATACCTGCAGCAAATGTTTGCTCTTTCAGAGATCCATCAATATACACAAATGCAATTCATGTTTTGCCATGTCAATTTGTTGAGTCCTCAGATGCAAGGCTGACCGAATCGTTGACGCCACATAACTTAGTGGGTGAAAGAGATTAAAGAGGTCTTGCAGGCACCATTTAAGTACAAATAAACAAAAAGCAGTGACCTAGACTCTAACTGTGTCACTTGGCTTCGTGCTCTGGCATCCTGCCTTACTACTGTCCCACGCCAAACATATTCCCTTCAACACAACAATAGAGATAGATGTTCATACATGGTGCACTGCACAGCATATGTAGGGTGTAACCCTCATGCATATGGCAGGATCATAAGATTTCATAAAAATTAGAAGCCTTCCGAGAATCTCAGAAATTAGACACAGAATATATTTTGGTTTCTTACGAGGCAGAGCTCAACATTTCAAGAGATTGCTTTCCTGATGGGGAGTGCATCTACATTGTTGAATTAATTACTTCTTCAACAAGTAAGAAAGATACAAACTTTTTTCATACTGAAGCAGAGATCATTGGTTATTCTCAACCATCTAGGTCAGAATTGTCTTTCCCAACCTGGGGAGAATGTTGGTAATTTCCCACATTGATTATTCCTGATTATTGAATCATCTTTTGACTTATTTCATCTTAGTCCTGGCTTTCCACACAGCATTCTACCACTTAGATTATACTTTCCGGCTCACCAATTTAATCATTTTACTGTGCTTTGAGTCCCCCTTGGGAGAGATAAAGCAGGGTATACATAAATAAACTAAAGTAGAGACAGCTAATCACCTCTCAGCAAAGGATTCCCCCAGGCAGTAACAAGCCACACCTAAAAACTGTCAGGCCATCAAATGCTAATCAAGGTGGCCAACTGAAACATTCACACCTAGCTCCAACAGACAAGAGTTCTTTCTCCCACCCTCGACTTTCCACAGATATATAAACTCAATTTTCCTAGTTTCCAACAGACCTCACAACCTCTGAGGATGCCTGTCATAGATGCAGACAAGACGTCAGGAGAGAATGCTTCTGGAACATGGCCATACAGCCCGAAAAATCTACCACAACCCAGTGATTTTGGCCATAAAAGCCTTTGACAATAAATATGATTATAATAATAATTTTATTATTTCTAATGCCTTGCACTTTCCTATTCTCTTGTTCCTATATACAGTCGGCCATGTTTTATGACAGTTCTCACCATAGGTTATTGGGCGTTGTTTTGAGTTTAAATTATTGTTTTATATGCTATTAGTTTTATCTTTTATTGTATTGTGTGTTTATTTTATGTGTTTTTTTAGGCACATTGTGCCATATGTAAGCAACCCCAAGTCTCTTCACTGAGATGGAGGCGAGGTACAAAAATAAAGTTATTATTATAATATTCTTATTCATTGGTTACCCATGCTTTCTAGGATTCAGTACAAGTTCTTGTCTGAAAAGTCAAGGCCCCACACAACCTAGGCTTCTTACCAAAACAAAAGGTTTTTCTTCTTTTTCTTGGTTTTGTCCCTTTGCACTCATTGCTACATATTTCTGGACTTGCACCCCTGAACATTTGTGGACTACTCCTTAATTTGTTCATTTTTAAATCCCAATTTAAAACTTGGTTTACCAAAACATTTGTAATTTTAGTTTAACACTGTTTTAGAATCTCACATGTTTTGATTACTTGTATTGGTCAACTTGTTTTACTTTATATTGTATTTTTATTACATCTGGATAACTTGCTTTACAAATGGTTTTACTTGTAAATCACCATGTATTTTTATGCTTCTGTGTATTTAAATTGATGGTGATGATACTGTCATCTGGATGCAATGAATTATGACTCCCACATTCTGCAATGTTTTGCTGGGCTACAATAAGTCCCTCTCATCTTTCCACTGGTAGGCAAAGACTTTTTTATCCATGCAGGACATCAAACTTGAAATAGCATAAAATACTACAAAATATGAAATCCAATTATAAATTCTAAATCTAAACAATAGAAAGGCCTATGTTTTAGGTAGTGAATGTCCACCCACCACTAACTCAGATTTTCACTGGGTCTGTTCAGATAACATTGAGTCATCCTGGTGAGTTCTCTGTAGATGAACACATTGGTTTCCCTTTGTCTTTGAAATATTTCTAAAAGAATATTCTAACTGATGAAAATTTTGATGTTTTTAAAATTCTCAATCCTTATAGCTTCAGGATTGCAAAGCAATTCAAACACACACAGCTTCTAACACTGCAAATGTATACCCACAGCTCATAGACATATCCCCAAAGTAAAAAAAAAAAATACTGAAAGCAGATCAGCAAACCACAGAAAATAGTTATTCTCTGTAATCACTTTTCCATTAATGCTTCTTTAGCAAGGTGATTCATCTGTCAAATGTAATAGGTTTGATCAAAGGCTTGAGAGGATTCCTTTTCCAACCACCTCCTTACGTGGCCACTTTAAGCCTAATGGGGTTTTACAGTGGGCATCATTCCACAGATATATAAACCCATTGTCCTAGTTCCAACAGACCTCACTACCTCTGAGGATGCTTGCCATAGATGCAGGCGAAACGTCAGGAGAAAATGCCTCTAGAACATGGCCATATAGCCCGAAAAAACCCACAAGAACCTATTAAGGAAAATTGTTTTTCCAAAATTTCACTGACCATTCAAGAAATGCCCTCCTTGATCTCATCAGCAGGGGAGTCACTCTTGAAGCAGATGGTTGAGACTAGGGTGGAACAGCCCAGTTACAGACATGAGCTCCAGCTGTACTCTTATACTTCTTTGGACCAGGATCCTTTGGTTCAGTAAGAGTGTTATGCAACCACCTATTAGCAGTCCTTGGATTCTGGCTAAGGTTTCCTTGATCCCATCATTTTTAACCCACCATAATCTCTAAATATGCTTTAGCAAATGAAAGGTCTGGAAGTCACGCTCTTTGAGGAACAGCAGTGGGTTTTTTTTCCCTTGGCTTTATACTGGGAATAAGATCAGAGAAGCCTGGTGACTTCCATGACTGTAGGATGGTGATTCCAGTGTGAATTTTATTCCAACCTGTGAACACATGATCCAAGATCTTGAATATAGTTTTGGCATAGAGACTGTAACTCTGAACACCTCTTTAACAGCTTAGAATACCTTTTTAACTTGGAGTGGATCCCTTGCCCCACAACATGGAAACCACCAGCCAGTGCTGGATGTAGTGTTCTTCCATATTATAAAATTGTATGCTTTGAATGCAATTTTCCTGCTTCTTGGCAAGGGGTTGTACTGGATGGCCTATGAGGTCTCGTCCAACTCTATTATTCTATAAGCCTGGTTGAAGAATACATAGAAATGTCTCAATTGTGAAACATGCTGATAAATACAGCA
This sequence comes from Anolis sagrei, assembly GCF_037176765.1. Classification (NCBI taxonomy): domain Eukaryota; kingdom Metazoa; phylum Chordata; class Lepidosauria; order Squamata; family Anolidae; genus Anolis; species Anolis sagrei. Next base: position 20,845,987 of record NC_090024.1, on the reverse strand, counting down.
TGACCCCATATCCGCAGGAGCTATGTTCCTAAAAGTATTGTGGAAACATGAAACTGTAGCCATTAGTTAACCCTATGAAATCAACAGCTTCTGGTGGAAGTATACTATAGAACCATGCTGGAACACTCAGAAAATGTCTACAGATAACCTCTCTAGCATTTCTGGGTCCACCAGTGCAACGTCTGGCAGAAGGATATCATATTGAATGATCCAGAAAATGCCTAAAAAGAACACCTTTCTAGCATCTCTAGATTTTGTGTCAAAGTCTAGGTTGAGAACCACTACAGTAGTGGTTCTCAACCTATGGGTCCCCAGGTGTTTTGGCCTACAACTCCCAGAAATCCCATCTAGTTTACCAGCTGTTAGGATTTCTGGGAGTTGAAGGCCAAAATATCTGGGGACACACAGGTTGAGAACCACTGCACTACAGGATCAAGAAAATGACTACAAAGATCATGTCTTTTTCAGACACATGTAAGTGATATTATGGATACTAATCCTGCAGATAAGGGGAGCATAGTGTACTCAAATTCTGTGCATCCAAAATATTTGCAAAGTGGGGTCTAAACATCTATTTTCCATCATTACATGTATGGAGCCCTTGGAATAAAGCTATACTAGGACTATTATTCTTAATGACAATTATCCATTATGCGGGGGGGAAATAGAATGCAGAAATGATGAAGGATCTGATACATGTTACAGTCTAGAGAGGCAACCTATCCTCTCCTTTTCACAGTGCTATTTCCCACCTCATTTCCCTTGCGTCGTCGGCTGGAGACACCTCCTGAATCACAATGGCCTCCAAATGCTTGGACTCCATTGTGAAGTCAGACGTAAAACCAACTTTAGTTTGCCTGAAGCCCATGGAAGAAAAGGAGTGGAGGATTAGAAACAATGAATCAGATACAGGCTGGTTTGTGTGTGAGCGTGGGGGAGACAGTAGGAAAACTTACGTCATTTTTAATTAACTCTCCCAGCCATTTAAGTATCAGCACCAGGTCCCTTTCTCTTCTCCTTTCCTTCCCCCACCCCCTTCGTTCTCTCTCGCTTTCCTTTCAGTAATCCCAAGCCTTATCATTTAGGCTTGTATCTTTTGGTGCCCATAGTGATATTTACAGTTTCAGAAGACTTCAGAAAAACAGTACTGTCGTCTTTGCTGATCCAAATAGTCGCCCATTGTTCCCTTGATGGAAACAGGCTCCCTGTTGATTGAAAAAGGCCCTGGTTATTTTGGGAAGCCCAGCATTGAAAGCAGCTCACTTGTCTTTTTCTTGTCTAGACATTCAGGCCCTTGTTCCTGCCTGTCAGTCTCTGTCAAGAAATTCCTGCAAAGACCCACAGAAAAGCTGACAGTGACCATACCACCGTGTCACAGCAACCGTTGCCATTTCACACATGCAACAACCTAAGGATGAATAAAGAGGAATGTAAACTCGACTCCACTAGTGAATTAAGTTCTTTGTGATGGGTGGAAATCATTTGGTGTGTTGCTGGAACAATGCCTCAATGAGTCCTAACAGGGAGAGAAAATTCACAGATTTATAGCAGGTTGATATTATTTTTACTGTCGTCCTCTACCCCAAAGAACCCTGAGTTTTGTAGCTTGGTGAGGTATCTATCTGTTAGGGCTTGTCTAGACTAAGCAAAAAAATCCAAAGTTGACCAGATGTTGCTCCTGTATGACCACCAATGTGCAAGGAATTCCCGTTCATGACCACAGGGTAAAACCGGTTGTTGTTGTTGTTGTTCATTCGTTCAGTCGTCTCCGACTCTTCGTGACCTCATGGACCAGCCCACGCCAGAGCTCTCTGTCGGCCGTCACCACCCCCAGCTCCTTCAAGTTCAGTCCAGTCACTTCAAGGATGCCATCCATCCATCTTGTCCTTGGTCGGCCCCTCTTCCTTTTGCCTTCCACTTTCCCTAGCATAATTGTCTTCTCTAGGCTTTCCTGTCTCCTCATGATGTGGCCAAAGTACTTCAACTTTGTCTCTAGTATCCTTCCCTCCAATGAGCAGTCGGGCTTTATTTCCTGGAGGATGGACTGGTTGGATCTTCTCGCAGTCCAAGGCACTCTCAGCACTTTCCTCCAGCACCACAGCTCAAAAGCATCTATCTTCCTTCGCTCAGCCTTCCCTAAGGTCCAGCTCTCACATCTGTAGGTTACTACAGGGAATACCATGGCTTTGACTAGGCAGATCTTTGTTGCCAATCTGATGTCCCTACTCTTTATTATTTTATCGAGACTGGACATTGCTCTCCTCCCAAGAAGTAAGCATCTTCTGATTTCCTGGCCACAGTCTGCATCTGCAGTAATCTTTGCACCTAGAAATACAAAGTCTGTCACGGCCTCCACGTTTTCTCCCTCTATTTTCCAGTGGTCAATCATTCTTGTTGCCATAATCTTGGGGTTTTTTTATGTTTAGCTGCAACCCAGCTTTTGCGCTTTCTTCTTTCACCTTGATGAGAAGGCTCCTCAGCTCCTCCTCGCTTTCGGCCATCAGAGTGGTGTCATCTGCATATCTGAGGTTGTTAATGTTTCTTCCAGCAATTTTCACCCCAGCTTTGCATTCATCCAGCCCCGCACATCGCATGATGTGTTCTGCATACAAGTTAAAAAGGTTGGGTGAGAGTATGCAGCCTTGCTGTACGCCTTTCCCAATCTTGAACCAGTCGGTTAACCCAGTTGTATTCCACATTAGCAGAAATTGGGAAATACTCTACTGGGCATACTTTGGCTGGAGATCCCTCATGGCTCCGTCAGTCCTCCACTTTGCTATTCCGCCTTGCTTTTCATAAATAAACATGGTATGGTATGAACATTCCCATACCATGTTCACCCCAGTATATACTCGTCCTCCTGATGCACTTCTAGTGAGTAAGTATGCCCCTTAGTTGTCCCGCCTGTACCTCCCACCAGATAATTCTCTCCAGTTTCTTATCCAGCTTTATGCCCCGTTTTTTATTTTGTGCATCTGGCCTAGCCCATCCTGATTTATTCCTTGCCTGTAACTGTTTTTTCATTTCATACCTGATGATATATCCCACTGTGTTGATCTTTTCTTTATTGTTTTTTATTGTGGTATACTATTTTTATTTTTATTCAAATTATTATTTTGCTGTATGTATTTCATTTGTTTATTGTATTCATTGGGCTTGCCTCATGTTAGCTGCCCCGAGTCCCTGAGAGGAGATTGTGGTGGGATATAAATATATAAACTTTATATAAATATATAAAGTTTAATAATAATAATAATAATAATAATAATAATAATGGAATATGGGATTGGACTTGTTGGCCTATGGAGCCCTTCCCAGTTCTATGGCTCGGTGAGATAAATTAAAAGATTTTTGTAGTCTACAATGCTGTGTTGTCAGAGGTTTATGGGATGCTCACATATGCAATAGATTCTACTCTCTAGCTCACATCCTGCAGTCATTCATAATGAGAGGGTGAGAGGTATACTGGTTCTGAATTTGTGAGTAATATATACTCATCATGACTCATAGACATCAATGTTCCATAATCCTGTTTTCAAGTTGCCTCACTTAGCGGCCATAACTATATTTGGAAAAAGGAAACTCCATATCTTACCTATGTGCTCTATGACAAAATATTTCCTTTTATTTTCCCTGAACCACAAATATTCAGCTTCATCAAATGAGCCTGAGCTGAAGTATTGTGAAGGGGAAAAAAGGGAAAGCACTTTGCATTCTTTCTCCAAATAGTATGTGATTATATACATTAGAAATGTACATTTTTTTCGTTTGCCTCATAATTTGGATCAAATGTGTTAAGTCTTGTACTTACGAGGCAATATCCAATACATGGGCATGGCCCATGCCAACATTTTTGTAAATCTCAAATCTTAGTTTTGTAAATCTCAAAAGCCTTCCAAAACCAGTTTCCTTTTCAGCACAAAGAAGCAAAGCAAAGCCAAAAAGGCTACCTTAGTGCATTAGGAGCGAGAAAAAGATGGAGCAGTGTTTTCTGGGAACAGCACAGAATGCTGGGAAATGTAGTTTGGAAAGGGAGGAGCCCTATGCCAGAGAATTCAAAAGGCCCTGCCCTACACTACATTTCCCAGAATGCATCAGTATCAGAAGAGGAGAACTGACAGATACTTCTAGTAAGTACATCTCTGTGCTGGGCTAGGAAGAAATCCCTAAATGGATGTCCCCCATACTATAGGGGAAGCATATTAATTAGTTTAGTGGCTGTATGGCTATCTGTCAGTAGAGTTTTGATGGTGCCCTGCTGCCTGGAAGAAAGGGGTTGGATTAAATGGCTCTTGGGGTTTCCCTCCAACTCTAAGATTCTATGAAAATCTGGAATTGGTTAATATTGGTTTTTATTGGTTAATATAGAAAGTAATGACGCTCCATGCAGTCATGCCGGCCACATGACCTTGGAGGCATCTACAAACAACGCCAGCTCTTCTGCTTAGAAATGGAGATGGGCACCACCACCCAGAGTCATACACAACCAAATTAATGTCAAAGGAAAATCTTTGTCTTTGCTATTGGTTAATATGAGAGACATTCCATGAGATATCTGTCAAAACGTTTTTAAATCCCTAAAATCAGTAGATGTAAGAATATAACTGAAAGTTTTGAGGAATGATCCCTTGTTATCTCCTGTCATTGTATAGAACATTCAAGGAGATAGCTCATCTGGTTTTTTATGTTTTTACAAAAACTTTGAAAATTCCCCAAAAATATGTAGAAAAGTGAAACATTCTGAAGTTTGGTGGGCTAACAGTGGTAAATGTGTTCTACCATTGTAGCAAGTTTCACCCCAATAGCTTAAAAATTGAGCCCCAAAGTTTCCCCAATTATAGCAATTTATGTGCAATTACAGTAACAAAATAGTAATAAAATTTCATTCCTCTTGTTATAGTAACAATTTTTCCCCTAACTATACTTTAGAAACACTTTAGAAATTAAATGCCAGCACCCTGCAGTTTTGTAATTACTTTTGAACTGTTTTTTTATGAATCGCACATCCCTAGTATACAACTCTGTCTGCCAAAGCTTGGGAGAGGAAAAGCTGATTTACATTAGGAAGCCTGGAGCTATTCTGTTAGCTCATCAACTTCTAATTTGCTGTCCATACATATGAATTAGCACAAAGATTTGCATGCAAAGTAATTCCTTTTTGTGATAGTGTAGTTCGTGTTTTTCTGCACATGTTCTCCTACAATATTCTCAAATGTAATTATGATCCTGCTCATAAAACTTGTGACTAAGTGGAAATCCATATTGGAAAAACTGAGAATAAGAATCAAGCAGTAATCAGGTGGCCCACATTCTGTATATTTTCTAACATTATGCATTGTGTAGCTCGATTTAGTAATCACATATGCAAATCAGAAATTGCTCACCTATCCCATAATGCTTGTGTTGAACCTGGCACTGTAACCATACTCTTCTGATATTTGCAAGCCAAGGCTGGTCTTGGATGTGTAAGTCTTAACTGGAAACCACCTAGGATTCAGCACTGGAGGTAAATCTTTTACCCTGATCTCAATAAAAAGAAGAGTTGAGTCAAGTCGGGAGCCTGTGATCCAAGATGTTCACAGTTAGTTCTTGCATCATTAAAGCCATACCCCAAGGCTAACGCTGTGAATCACAAGAATCACTGCCCATAGATGGAAAATTCATACAACTAGAGAAGTTCAGAAAGCTGAGCCGCCATGGCAATGCTGAATTGTTGCCAAATGGTCTGTTTCAATTTTATTGCTAACCCCAAATAAGACACATGCACTACTCTTGGTTCTAGAGGTTTTCTGACATTTTGTGTGATTGGATTGCATTTAAACAAAATGTTTAATTAATTGCTTTTTTTGTGTCAAGAGCCAGCTACTAAAGCAGAATAATGAAACCCAGATGAAATGTTACTCATTTGAACTTTTGAAATATATTGCTACTTTAGGGTGTAAATAGGAAAGAGTGGAGTTGTGGCAGAATTCTTGCTTTGTGTAATGACACCTCCTTGACTAGGTCAGTGTACCAATAAAGATGAACAGCACCATCATTGTAGAGACTCGTAGTGGGCTGAGTTGAACGCAGTTGGCTCAAAAATGGTCCACTTTTCTAAAACAAATGCATTATGCATGAACAATAGAAATGACATTCTCTGCCTATTAAAATTTCTCCACTTTAAAGATGGAAATGATGTTCAATTCTATCACTCCTTTCCGCCTGCTACTAAGGAGGCTGTCCAGGTCCTGAATCAGTGCTTGGCAGCTGTGATGGTCTGGATGGGGGTGAACAAATTGAAACTGAATCCAGACAAGACAGAGGTACTCCTGATCAGTCGCAAGGCCAAACAGGGTATAGGGTAACAGTCTGTGTTGGACAGGGTTACATTCTCCCTGAAGGCGCAGGTTCGCAGCTTAGGAACGATCCTGGACTCATACCTGAGCTTGGAACCCGAAGTTTTGGTGGTGACCAGGGGAGCATTTGCACAATTAAAACTTATGCACCAGCGGCACCTGTACCTTGGAAAGTCAGACTTGGCCATGGTAGTCCATGTTCTGGTTACATCCCAAATAGTTTACTGCAACACACTCTACATGGTGTTGCTTTTAAAGACTGTTCAGAAGCTTTAAATGATCCAATGGACAGCAGCCAGGTTGATCACTGGAGCAGCGTACAGGGGGCATACAACCCCCCCCCCCCCCAGTTACATCATCTCCACTGGCTGTCAGTCTGCTACCGAGCACAATTCAAAGTGCTGGGTTTACCCTATAAAGCCCTACATTGTTCCAGCCCAGCTTACCTGTCCAAACATATCTCCTCCTATGAACCATCGCTGAGATTAAGATAGTCTGGGGAGGCCCTGCTCTTGGTCCACCTCTGCTGCAGGCACATCTGGTGGGAACAAGATATAGAGCCTTCTCGGTGGTGTCCCCTCAGCTGTGGAACTCCCTTCCGAATTACATTAGAGTATTTCCCTCCCTCCTAGCCTTCAGAAGGAAAGTGAAAACCTGGCTCTGGGACCAAGTCTTTGGAAATTCATCTATAGTGCAATAATAGCATTGAAATGTGTGCAACTGATATTTGGAATGGCTCCAGATTATAATTGAGAATGGCATGATTTTAATAGTGAATGCAGTGTTTTATAAGCTTTAATGTTCATTTAATTTACATTTAAAATGTTTAACTTAAGTGTATTTTAACTTTTTGTTGTTCAAAAGCATTGAATAATTGCCATATGTACAGCCGGCTTGAGTCCCCTTTGGTGTAGAGAAAGGCAGGATACATATAGAGTAAATAAATAAATAAATAAATAAATAAATAAATAAAATCAACATTGGAGGTGGGAAAACTGAACGTGTCATTGAATGTACCTGAATAAGGAAGAGAGAGAAAGAGAGAGAGATGCTATCTTGCAGACAAGTCAGTAAAATTAAGTCGATAGTGCTCTTGTGAGGTGGATTTATATCTGGTTCATGAAGCTAACCCAAAAAGTATTTATTCACCAAAGATTCATCTTCATAGTAGATAGAAGAAACTACTGACCTTAAGGTTTTCTCCAGTGTTGACTTAGATGATAGGATAACAGGTACACTGATCAAATTTGTAGACAATATAAAATTAGGGGGGAAAGTCTATTCTACAAAAGATCAGTATTAAAATGACTTTCATAAACCAGAAACCAAGCCAAAACTAACAACCAGGTCAATGGAACTTCGCCTGAATTGCCACAACTATGACCCACCAGACATAACTTCTCTGGGCCTCATCACGTGCCACAATGAACCCAAACATGGGACAACAGACTGAAACAACAAGTCTTAACAAGCAAAAAGTATAGCATACATCAAACCAAACCTCCTAAGTGAAGGCAAGCTTGCAATAAGAGGGAAAGTGTACAAGAAGATAATTAATACGGGATGCCACCACCTATTGGCTGCATATTCTAGGCACACACAAGGTGCAAAAGAGTCTGGGGAGAAGGAGCTGAAATGCACAATAACAACGGTAGCTTCCAACCCGCAAACTCGGTATGTTTGAGGGGCTCCTCATTTTCTCCGTAGCTCCATTCCAGGTGCTCTTGCACTAGGGAACTAAATTTTTATTCCCTCGGAAAAGCTTCAAATGCTAATATTTTTCAAGAGCCCAAAGGAAACTAAAGCACCAGGGCCCCAAATAAATGAGTGAGACAATTTGCATATTCCTTCCCTATTGATTTTTGAAACGCTTGGGAGGGGGATTCAGAAGGCTGAAATAGTGCCAGGATGTATCTTCTCACAGTTCTTCCACTGTTCAACAGCACAAATGGCCAAAGTGCTGATTTTCCATACTGAAATCTCTGAAGCACTGAGAAAACCTGCGGAAGAGACATCTGCATACACCCACACATCTATTTGCATGCATGGTCATACAGATGTACATTTGGCTTCCAATCCTAAATGCTTTATTCATGCTCTTTTAAACTTTCTGTGAATGAAAAAAATCTAACTTGACTGTTATGACTCATGATACTATTCTAGAATTATGGCCAAGACCCTGTCCGTTGCTTCTGTAGCTGTGATAAAGCTGTGCTACACCCCACCATTGTGCAAATAAATCTATTCATGAATAAAATTTTAAAAATAAATTACATTAAAAAGTGTCCTTGTGGGGCAGTGTGTGGTTGCAAATTGATTGTCTGTGCTGTGGAATAACTTTGTTTGGTATTCAAGATAGCACAGCCATTTACATAATATTTAAACCAGTATAAATTCTTGCCACTCTGTTTTAGATAACATGCCCTGGTAGCATCACTTGGCACTGCAGTGCTTGGCAGTGGCATGTGTTTCAGTATAAGGCACCAAAGGGTACTTGCATTGTGTGTAAAAGTCTATCTTAGCTGCAACAATTCAACTGGGAAAAACCTTGCCTCACGAAATTCGAGCTTCTTGCTGTAGATGGTCTATTGTTAGGCAGAATGAGATGACTGCTTTCCAGTTAGCTGTTAATTGTTGAAATCATTTTGGATGCTAGCATAACCATACGTCTTACTGATGCAAGTATTTTTAAAGACATTGAACAAAGAGGTATCTGGTATCTTCTTTCACAATGCCTCAACTCCATCCTGTTGTATATAGAGCCGTCAACATCTTTCTGACATCCAAAGCAATTATATCAAACCTTGTCAAAGCAACTGAACAGCACAGAGTTGGGGGAGAGAATTTAACCTTTTCCTTCTCCCTGCAAGTCTGCCAAAAACCACATGTATCTACATGTGATGATGGTGGTGGCGATGATGAAGAATTTATTATCCGTCTTTCCTTGCGGCTTGAGGCAAATATGCCGCTTAGTGGGATAGAGATTTGGAGCTTAGTTGGGGAGAAAGTAACAGCTCCTTAATCAGATGCATGGATGGATGGATGGACAGACGATAGATAGATAGATAGATAGATAGATAGATAGATAGATAGATAGATATGGATGGATGATAGATAGATAGATAGATAGATAGATAGATAGATAGATAGATAGATAGAGATGGATGATAGATAGATAGATAGATAGATAGATAGATAGATAGATAGATAGATAGATAGATGATAGATAAATGATGGATGGATGGATAAATTAGATAGATAGAGGGTATATATTTAAGGGTATGTGTATGGGAAAAAAACAATGGGGTGGTAATAATCTTTCTCTTTTTCTCTCTTACACACAATTCTTTACTCATACATCCAATCATACACATCCTGGGCGTGTAGACTGTGTGGAGGGAGCAAGGGGAAGAAGGCAGGCAGGCACATCTCTCTATGTCATCCCCTCAATAGTCAGTTGAATAGCACAGAATTGCTAAATATCAAGGGCAGGAGGCTAGAGACACATATCTTTCTTCCACTGCTAAACAAAAAAAAATGAAACATACAAGAATACATTGAATTAAGGCTTGCATATTTCATCTTCCAGAACTCTTACCTGGCATCTGCATTAGATGTACTAGCTTGTAGAGTCTGGTAGTTATAGCCTCAAAGAGTAACATTTTCAAACTCTGAGTGCATGCTACATAGTCAAACAAAGAATGTTGGAAGAAATAATTGATGTGTTTTGTGAATGTGCCTCCAATTTGCTTGTCAAGTTATGGCAACCCCATGGATTTCATCAGGATTTTTTAGGCAAGGAATATTCAGAGATGGTTTGTCAGTTCCTTCCTCTAAATTATAGCCTACAACACCTGGGATTCACTGGCAGTCTCCTATCAAAGTACTAATCTAAATGCTCCTTAGTTTCTAGGGTCAGACGTGATCTGGTACCTTCAGGGTAGTTAGTATACAGCACTGTATAAAGATAGGTGGCAAATAATATGTGCCCTATGGTTAGTACATGGCCCACCTGAGAACTGGACACAAAATAAAGTCCAATTTCTTGGGAAGAGTACATGCTAACTGGCCTGAGTTCTGTCAGGATATGTCTATTTCCCCAGGGTCTCTGTTAACTAGGAAATGTGCATAATTCTTTCTTTATGTTCATGGCATCTACAAGTTTAGGGAATGTGTACAGCATTGCATATTGCCCATGCAAAGCTTTGTTTTAAAGACTCTTAAACCACACTCATAAACACTTTGCTGTGTTTCACAAATTAAAAACAAAAATAACCACAAAATGAAAATAAATGGTAACCAAAATGGTATTCATCTCTGCCATTTCTTTCAGCTGCTCTAATGTTTAAGATGGAAAGAAGGCAGCTCCACTTACATAGCTATGATCTCTTCAATCAATTCATGCCCGTGACATAGTCAATGTCCTGGAAACACAGCCAAGAAATGGGAAGCATCACAAAGCCCACAGCATTTTGTTTCAGAAGTTCTGCAATGGGGTCAGCTCTACTATTAGGTAAAATGAGGAAACTACCTTCCAGGCTGCTGCAAAATGGTTGGAATGTTATGAATGCTAGGATAAGCCGGGCTTATACTGACACAAGTACTTCTAAAGACATTGCACAAAGAGGTATCCAGGACCTTTTTGTGCAGTGCCTTTTCCCCTGCCATTGTCCCTGTTGAAAGGTACAATGGTAGCTGGAAGACCCCTGAGAGCAACTCCATCCCTTTTGCCATTCATTGGCCCCGGAATATGCCTAGATACCATCTATCTTGTATTGCAGAACCAGGAACCAAAGGAGCCTTTAGCGTCTCAGTGTGTTGGGAGTCCAGGAGGCTGAAGTCTATTTCTTCTCCCAGTTATGCAGTGCAAGATGGTACCTGGGCCTGGCTAAATCCTCAAGCCACTGACTGGGCAGGGTTTGCATTCTGGAGCCGTCCACTTTGGCACCACAGTTTCAACTAATCTTCTGTTGACCAACATTTTCAGCAGCTTTTAAAATGTCCCAGTTTCTCTCTCCTTAATTTCCCCCTTTATCCTCAGCCTACTTCAATTGCTGTAAACTGAGATGAGCTCAGCACACGGAAGAATAGAGGAACCCTACTTCAATTGCTGTAGCTCAACAAAGGGAAGAGTAGAGGAACTTTTGGAATCTTGTACTTCTTGGTAGGAATGGAGCAAAAGCAAACTACTTGGAACTTCTATATCCTCTTCATTAATATTTTTTGCCATTTTGACCACACTCCTGATGTTGCCCGACTGCCTGTAGCTCAGTTATCATCTGGGAAATGTGTTTTCCTCCAATATGCTGGCAAAGTCATATGCTTTGCAATTGCTCTAATAAGATCATGATGACTGGATTTGGCAATGTGCTTTAATATTTTATATTGTTTTATACTGTTTTTATTATATTATGTATATTTATGCTTTTCTTATTGTGGGCACTGTGCTGTGCAGGTTGTTAGCCTCCCTGAGCCTCTCTATGGAGGTGAGATAGGACGGGATATAAATGCCCTAAATAAATAATAAATAAATAATAAGATCGTGGTCTTTAGGAGTTATGAAAGGCCAACAAATGATGGTCTAATATGTTATTGATTAATGTTTACTGTAGAAGTGGGAGAGGTGTACTTGTTGGCTTTCCTGCCATGTTTGCCAAGATCACTTGGGTATTCAGTACCTTGATTTGGAGTCAGGGAGGAAGTAGTAGTATTTCCTATTCAGCCTTGGGAAAGAACACCCTCCAAGATCAACTCTGCTGCTCATTGCAAGTCGGAACTTTTTGATAAATACATATATTTGCCTAAGTGCTGTCATGTATCCCCTGGTGTTATATGAAATACAGCTGCGTATATTTCTGTGATACAATCAAGTACTTTTCTGGTTCTGGTATAGATCAGTGTCCAATCATCTTATTACTTAAATAATCTTCACAAGATGCTGGTTTTGAAACAGAATCTTCTTTCTAGTGCATCAAAGGGGAAACATTATAATCTTCATTCGGAGCGTGAAAGCAAAGTTTGGGGCTATCTGATTGGCTGATGCTCAACATTTGGAGAGCACATTTATCGAGGCTGCTTCATTTACTTGTTGGCAGAGAAGTGGCATCTTGTGAATCTATCTCTGCTAGGAAATGTTTGCCTTCTTGGTGTAATTTTACTGGGAACTGATTATATTGGCATGAATCGTGGGTTTTCTGTAATCTCCCAATTCTACAGAAAATAGATCAATGTGAAGCTAATTTTGACAGGAAATACAGAAAATACAATAAACAATCATCTTAGTAAATGTTTTGATTGGGAGATTTTTTTTAAAAAAAGACAAAACATTCATTGTTGTCTGGGTGGTGGAATCGCAAAATATATAGTAAACCTTCCTATTTGGCACTGAAACAGTGATGCAGTTCAAATCAGCTGGAAAAGAAATGTCAGCTTGTCAGGCATGTTGTATTCAGAGGAATCCCTGTTTTCTTCTGGCATGCCTCAGTCCTTCCCACGGGCTGCTTCTGGTGTGTGTTAAATGCATCACGATTCCAACAAGTCTGAGTCTACATCCTCTTCATGCTTCAGATTCCCACCTGCCTTCATAATATCTCACAAATGAATATGCCTACACATATCTTGATAGGCATTGCCATAGGGAAATTCATCCCCAGCATTCATTCACTCATTGCAATGGAGAGCAAGATACTTCTTCATGCCAATACTCACAGGGTAACTGACTGATCAGCACTAACCATAGAGCAGTTGTTCTTTGGCAGCTGACATGCCTTCAATGTTGATTGAGATTATTATCATGGTTGGTCCTGAAAAGGTCCGTTGGTTGGTTTGCTTGTTTGGTTGCATGCTGCAAGTCGCTTCTGATCACTTCTGGAGTGAGAGAATCAGCCATCTACAAAGACATTGCCCAGGGGATGCCTGGATGTCTTGCAATCCTGTGGGGAGACTTCTCTCATGTCCTCCAACACTAGAGGCACTCCAAGTGGTCAGCTACTGGTCAAAGGACAATTAATAGAATGCTGGGTTTGCAAACTTTTTTGTTTTGTTATTTTTTAAAAAATGCAATACAACTGTTTGGTTCTCTCCTGATAGGATAAATAAATAAAGCAGTAACCATAGCTGGAGCATTGTAACTGGAGGTCTGCTGTTACCAATGGATTTTGAAGAGGCATGAATACAGGATGAAAGGAAGAAATGTGCCAAGAGGAAGGAATGCCATGGAATCATAGAATCATAGAGTCAGAAGAGACCTCATGGACCTTCCAGTCCAACTCCCTGCCAAGAAGCAGGAAATACGCATTTAAAGCACTCCCAACAGATGGCCATCCAGACTCTGTTTAAAAGCCTTCAAAGAAGGAGACTCCACCACAAACCTTGGCAGAGGGTTCCACTGCTGAACAGCTTTCACAGTCAGGAAGTTCTTCCTAATTTTCAGCTAGAATCGCCTTTCCTGTAATGTGAAGCCAATGTTCCACATCCTAGTTTCCAGGGCAGCAGAAAACAAGTTTGCCCCCTCCTGCCTCACATATTTATATACAGCCATCATGTTTCCTCTCAGCCTTCTCTTCTGCAGGCTAAACATGCCCAGCATTTTAAGTCGCTCCTCATAGGGCTTGTTTTCCAGACCTTTGATCATTTTAGTCGTTCTCCTTTTGACACATTTCAGCTTGTCAACATCTCCCTTCAATTGCAGTTTCCAGAATTGGACACAATATTTTAGGTGTGGTCTGACCAAGGCAGAATAAAAAGGTAGCATGACTTCCCTAGACACTATACTCCTATTGATGCCATTGGCTTTTTTAGCTGTGGCATCACATTGTTTGCTCATGTTTAACTTGTTGTTCACAAGGACTCCATATTTTTCACATGTACTGCTCTCGAGCCATGCGTCTCCCATTGTCCCTGTTGAACTTCATTCTGTTAGTTTTGGCCTATCTCTCTAACCTGTTAAGATCATTTTGAATTCTGCTTTTGTCTTCTGGAGTATTAGCTATCCCTCCCAATTTGGTGTCATCTGCAAACTTGATGATCCTGCCTTCTAACCCTTCATCTAAGTCATTAATAAAGATGTTGAACAGGACCAGGCCCAGAACGGAACCCTGCTGATGGCACTCTGCTCGTCACTTCTTTCTAGGATGAAGAGGAAGCATTGGTGAGCACCCCTTGGGTTCATTCTCTTAACCAATTATTTATTTATTTATTTATTTATTTCGAGGTTTTATATACCGACCCTCTCACCTTCAAAGAAGGATTCGGTATATAAAACCTCAAAATAAATAAATAAATAAATTACAGATCCACTTAAACATAATTTTGCCTAGCCCACATTTGACTAGTTTGTTTGCCATGGGGGACCTTGTCGAAGGCCTTACTGTCAAGCAAATGCTTGTTGTGACCACCTTCCATCTGGAAATGTGGATGCAGAATAGGTCTTCACAATAATTTACAGATACACTGCTAGGATTCTGCCTCTGAAAGACAATAATACTTGGCCACGAGTGATTGTCTGTGAATTAATGAACCATAACTGGAAAATTGGGGGGGGGGGGTTTAAACAGCCTAGGCAATGCAATGTTTAATTAAAAAAGAAAATGTAGACAAAGTCTACTCAGGGCACAATCAGAAGACAACCTATATATGTTGTTCTTGATGCTATTTTCAGACATTCTGTGTCTACCCATCCCACAGTCTAGAGCTGCAAAGATTATTGATCGTTCAAAATTCTTCTCATCAGACTTTCTCAGCACTCAGAAAATTAAGCTCCTGGCTATTTTCTGAATATTTTTAAAATATACTTTCTATCCATAATGATCCTGAAATATCTCTACCAGATGCCTCATCTAAACTGTAATGGAATAGAGTTTACCCATACAGAGCTCAACTGAATAAAGTGGATTATGTAAATATTTAGGATTCTCAGTCTACAATGAAGGAAATATGGAGTTGCTTTGTATTGAACCAAACCAGTAACATAGGGCCCTTCCACACAGCCCTATATCGCAGAATATCAAGGCAGAAAATCCCACAATATCTGCTTTGAACTGGGTTATCTGAGTCCACACTCAGATAATGTGAGATTTTCTGCCTTGATATTCTGGGATATAGGACTGTGTGGAAGGACTCCCAGTGTTGTTTGCTCAGACTTGCAGGCATCAGGGCCCCAGAAGAAATGACCTTACCAGTAAGAAAAGTATGGCAGGTGTTAGAGAAAGGGGCTATGCATAACCTTGTCCATGAGGTCAGATATAAAGGAGAATGCAATCCCTTTGCAGTAAGGCCCATGGGACAATTGAGTCAGTTTCTGCACTTTGGAGGAGTGACACTCTCATCCTTGGCTTTGGCAGCAATATGTCTCCACTCTTCAGAGTAAGAGGCCGAGGTCTTTCTCAGATCTAGCTGTGGGATCCTTCCATTACAAATGGTAGAGAATGTATCAACCTCTGATCAGAGGTCCCTCTCAACTTGAACACTTCCTGGTTGTTTTTTGAGAAACTTCTTGTGTGGCAATTCTACATGACATGCAGTTTTTCTGGGATTCAAGAACTGTATAGTTGGTGGTTTTTGCCCAGTAAAGTGTGCATGGTTTGGATATCTTCCAAGCAAAGAGGACTAAATGTTCTCTTGAACCAGCGGTGAGACCCTAGCAAAAGAAATTTAGATTCCTTTCCAGCAAGGAGTGAATTAACCTTTATGCTTCTGTGATTTGTTGAAAAAAGGACCACAATAGCTTTATTAAATCAGCCATATGCACATGAAAGAGTGTCTTCTATATTCTTTTTGGAGCTTTTTATGGCATGTATACAGCCACTTTGTTTATTTACTTGTTTATTTATGTAGCATATGTATAACATACATTTTCCCACCACAAGTTCTTCCAGGAAACTCTCAGCCCAAAATGCTAAAAAACATCCAGTAGAATCCACAATTCACATTGTTTTAACCAAGACTTAAAACCACCAGTCTTTCTGTCATAAGATTTGCTAAACCTTATGGAAAAGGCAACTTAGGTCAACTATGAGCTTCAATGAAAGGGTGGTAAGTGTGCTGAATGTCACAACAATCACACTAACTGGAATGGGACCTTTTATAAGAGTAGTAAAACAGTATGACCCTCCAAATGTTGTTAGATTGGCATTCCCACCCGCCCCTCTCAACATAGCTAATAGTGAAGGTTCATGGAAGTGGCAGTCCAACAACATTGGAAGGACAACAAGTGTCCAACTCTTTTATGCATTCCTGTTCCTGCTTTTGTCTACAAGTCTTGACAGACTTCCAGAGCTAAATATTAGGTCTTGTGAGATTTATCAATACGTACATTGATGGTCATGTTGTTGCTCTCATCACCACTGAGCACTTCTGCCAGTACAGCCAGCAATAAGGGGTGATGGTATTTGTAGGCTAAAGAACATCTGGTTAGCCATGTTCCCTATGCCTAACTTAGGATGCATCTACAGTTTAGAATTAATGCAGCTTGATACCACTTTAACTCATGGCTCAATAATATAGAACCCTGGGATTCGTAATTTACTGAAGTATAGGTCTCTTTGGTGGAAAAGACTAAAGATCTTGTGAAATTACAACTCTCGTGATTCCATAGCATTAAGCTATGGCAATTAGAGTGATGTCAAATCACATTAATTTTACAGTGTATGTAGATGTACCCTTCATCTGTCACATACCCTACTCTTAGGGTAGCCTTAACAGGTTTCAGGCAGAGATCTGACCCAGTTCTACATGGAGTTGCAAAGAACTGAAACCAAGACCTTATAATGTCTGCACTACACTATACCATAGCTACTATCTCTCTGTTTTTTGTTTTCTATTACATACATAACCTACCATTCAGCTTGGGAATGATGTCTTTGTAAGTGGCTTTATATGCTGCCAAGTGTGTCCTACGGTGGCTTGTGAGACACCTTGAGTCCAACTCTGGGAGAAAGGCAGCATTTAAGTTAAATAAATAATAAGTAAATAAATAGCATGTGTTGACAGCTCTTAAATAATAAAGCAAGGTTTTTTTTCCCAGCACTAGGAGGAATGTGAAAACTTCTGTCTAATTTTAGTTACAGTAGAGTCTCGCTTATCCAACCTCCACTCATCCAACATTCTAGATTATCCAATGCAAACCAGGGTGGGAGAAAGAAAAAAAATCCTTGTTTGTTTTGGTGCTAAATTCATAAATATAGTAATTACTATATAATGTTACTGTGTATTGAACTGCTTTTTCTATTTGTTGTAAAATATGTTTTAGTGCTTAATTTGTAAAAATCATAATGTAATCATAACGTAATTTGATATTTAATAGACTTTTCCTTAATCCCTCCTTAATATCCAACATTTTCACTTATCCAATGTTCTGCTGGCCCATTTATGTTGGATAAGTGAAACTTTACTGTACATTTCTCTGATGACTACTGATTTCTGATCCTTATTCTTGTTTTATGTTGAATTGGAAAAGGGTTGCGGACAGTTCAAAGAAGAAATATTATGTGTAATTTTTTACATATCCTCCCCAAGGCATGAATGTAGACATTTTTCCAATAACCAAAATATGTTTCAGGTTCATTCATCAAATCTATACTTTCTGAGTTGTGAGCATTTGTTTGCCTATGACTCAGAATTGAAAAGGGGAGAGAAAGGATCTACCACTAATAAAAAGATTATTCCCAGTGACACAAAATGAAAATATATGGCTACAATTTTGGTAGTAATCTAATAGGCAAATTGGATACACAAATAAAAAACTTGGTGAGGGCAATAAAAAATTATCCCAAATTACGAATGACTTTGGTTTACTGTTATATCCAAACAAGATTAGTGTACAATTTCTTACTGACAAGCTCCCACCTCCACAAACATCTATAACTCTCACTACTCAGAAGACACCAATGGCCCTCCCTCCAATGACATTGCCAGTTACGATGAGCGCCATAAACATGTCCACCATATTGCTTACCACCCAAGTGAAGGCTTTAATATAGGGACAATCTCATCCTAGATTCTATGTGTTTCTCCGCCACAGACATCCCAGTGTTTCTTACTCTCTCTATTGGTGTGGAATTTGCATGACTCCACCCACTGCCCCTCCCATAACCCTTTCCTACTCTTTTCTATGCACACAGCAAACAAAGAGGAATTGATCAGCAACTGAACATACTGGATGGGTTTTGGGAGAATTCACCATGATTTATAGGAGTTGTAGGTACTGGGATGTATAGTTCACCTGCAATCTAAGAGCAATCTAAGAGCACCCTGAACTCCTGGAACTAACTTGGCACACAAAACCCCCATGACCAATAAAAGATACTGGGGATCTTTGGGGGGGGGGGGATTTATAGGAGTTGTAGTTCACCTGTATCCAGAGAGGGCTATAAACCCAAACAACGATGGATCTGGAGCAAACTTGCATGCATACCCAATATGCCCAAATTTTAATACTGGTGGATTTTGAGGTGAATTGGCCTGGACATTTTGGAGTTGTAGATACTGGGATTTATAGTTCACCTGCAATCAAAGAACACCCTGAACTCCACCGAAGATGGAATTGGACCAAACTTGGCACACAGACCCTTTGTGACCAGCAAAAAAATTTCCCTTGTTTCAGGGGAGTTGTAGTTCACCTACATCTAGAGAGCACTGTGAACCCAAACACCAATGTATCTTGACCAAACTTGGCATACCTGATATACCAAAAATTGATTACTGGAGAGGTTTGGGGGGAACTGACCTTCTTTTCTAGGAGTTGTAGTACATCCACAACCAAAGAAACTGTGACTTTCACTTGGTACACAGAACCCCCATGACCAACCGAACCTGCTGTAAGGGTTTGAGGGGACTGACTCACCATAGTGGGAGTTGTAGTTTACCCTACAGCCAGAGAGCACACTGAACCCCACCAATTTATTTATTTATTTAAAACTTTTATATCCCGATCTTCTCAACCTCCGTAGAGGGACTCAGACCGGCTATGCACCAATGATGCATCTAGAGCAAACTTGTCCAACATAACAAACTTTAAGTACTGATGGAGTTTCTCAGGGTTAACCTGGCATGATGTGAGTTGTGGTTCATCCACAATCTTATGCACTTTGTACAATTTTTAAAAACTGACTTTTTCAAATAACCCAGGCAATGTCGGGTATCCATGCTAGTATATCATAAAAGCTCCTCCTGTGTCAGAAATTAGCAATCAGCATCAGTTGGTAGCTCTTTCATGGAGGCATTTACATCCCATCTGGGGTCCTCAGCTCAAAAATGCTAAGCTTGATTAGCTGTTACATGCCAGACACCAACTGCTTCCTTGAAAGCAAGCTGCAGATGGGAAAATGGCACCATCCTCTTTTTCCCCGACATACATACTTCACATCTATTCTACCACGGCAAATTGGACTGCTCATCTCATCTTGGTATGCAGCATGAAGAAAGTGTTACCAATAAAGTTACATTACACACTAGAATCCCTGTAGTCCCTTTGGCTGCATATCAGAATATTTGATTAAGCAAATATATCCAGCACAATTAGCTTCTTCATTCTGTCCTTTGCTACCAAACAATTTGGATCATGTCTCACTAGCAACAGCAATCTGGAGTCTTGGGGAGAAATATTTTATTTTATTTGCAGCATTTTTATCCTGTTCTCTAGGCAAAAAGCCAATGCAGCTGCCAGTGCAACTTTCAAATGAATGCAAAACAGATAGGACTTACACCGGAAGACATTGTAGACAAGGGAAAAGAGGCAATGAGGGAGGAGGGGAAAATTGACACAGTCACCAGTTCTCACTGCTTACATACTACATGTGTTTACTGTTGATTGTCTGCTTCCAGTAGAATTTTTTTTCACTGTGACATTAAAGGTGCCATACCTCTCTTGGAAAACAATGTTTGAAGGGGGTTTTTTTTTAGTCTCCCTAGGGGTGAGAAAAGCGGTATGGAAATACTGTAAATAAATAAATAAACTGTAAATTTTTCATGTTAGGAGAGACTTGTAAAACTGCAAGTCACTTCTGGTGTGAGAGAATTGGCCATCTGCAAGGACATTGCCCAGAGTACGCCCAGATATTTTACATTCCTGTGGGAGGCTTCTCTCATGTTCCCACATGTGAAGCTGAAGCTGACAGACAGGAGCTCACTCCACTACCTGGATATGAACCGCCAACCTTTCGGTCAGCAGCCCTGCCGACACAAGGGTTTAACCTATTGCACCACTGGGGGCTCCCTGTTTTAAGATGCCAAGATTGAAAATGTCACTTTTTTTGCACTAGGAGTTTCCATTTTTAAGGCGTTTAAATCTTTTAATAATAATAATAATAATAATAATAATAATAATAATAATAATAATAATAATAATAACAAACAGAGGCACGACTCTGTGGCCCAAATGATTCATTGGAACTCTTATGTCACAAGTACCACCTACCAGCAGTAAAGAATTGGTGGGATCATAAACCTGCAAAGGTAATGGAAAATGAACATGCAAAAATACTGTGGGATTTTCAAATCCAGACCGACAAAGTTTTGGAACACAATACACCAGACATCACGATTATGGAAAATAAAAAAGTTTGGATTATTGAGGTCGCCATACCAGGTGAGAGTCAAATTGACGAAAAACAATAGGAAAAACTTAGCCCCTATCATAATCTCAAAATCGAACTGCAAAAGCTCTGGCATAAATCAGTACAGGTAGTCCCAGTGGTAAATTGGCACACTGGATGCCGTGCCAAAAGAACTCAGCCAGCATTTGAAAACAATAAACATTGACAAAATTATGATCTGTCAGCTGCAAAAGGCCACCTTACTTGGATCTGCGCACAACATTCGAAAATACATCACACAGTCCTAGATGCTTGGAAAGTGTTCGACTTGTGATTTTATGATATGAAATCCAGCATGTATCTCTCATTTGCTGTGTCACACTGTGTTTTTGTGTCAAATTTTTATTATTGTTATTATTATTATTATTATTATTATTATTATTATTATTTATAACCTACTCTCTCCCCAAAGGGACTCAGGGAAGTGTAGAGAAGTAACAAAAATGGCAAACATTCAATGCCAAAGAACAGATAAACAATATAAATATTTCCCAGGGGGAAGGGCTGTCCCTTAAAAGCTAATGTTCCTTGCTTCTACAAATTGTAGTGGCTTTCACCAAGTAAGATAGGTTTAAGGAATAAATTAGGTTTATGAAGGATAAAGCTATTAACGACTCTCAGGTTAAGATCAATGGGAGAGCTACCATGGTCTTGTAGCTTGAATGTTTTACTAGAACTTTGGGAAAATTGGGTTCAAATATACTCAGTCCTGAAAACCCATTAGGTCACCTTGGATGCCTAAGCATATCTAGGCATAAAATCCCACATTATCTGAGTGTGGACTCAGATAATCCAGTTCAAAGAATATATTGTGGGTTTTTTCTGCCTTGATATTCTGGGATATAGGGCTGTGGAAGGGGCCAAAGGGGAATCAAACAGGATTTATTTATGTATGTATGTATTTATTTATTTATTTACAATATTTATATCCCACCCTTCTCACACCGAAGGGGACTCAGAGGGGCGGAAAGACCAGCAAAGTACTGCCTGTTTCTTAGGTGGCCCAATCCAATACTCATAGGGAATAGATGTATACATACTGATTTAAAAACACCAGCTATTGCCATGCCATGGCCAAAGAACACATGTGAAAGTCTATTATCAGTATATTGCATTATATTGCAGGAGGGCATGGTGATTCAATGGTACCGCCTCGGTGGGAAAGTAAAAGGGCGCCCCGTGCAGACATGCTGGCAAAAAGATCTGAAATGTCTACAGACATTTCCTTTGGCATGGAAAATGGAACAAGAGCACTTCCCCATGGCAAGAGTTGAGCATCACCTCCAGACACCGAAGACGAAAAAGGGGAAGGCCTTTACCTTATTTGTGTATTGTATGTCATAGTTTCACGTAAAAGGTATTAAATGTTTACCTTACATGTATTGTAATCTGCTCTGAGTCCCTCTGGGCAGATGAAGCAGAATCTAAATAAAGTGTATTGTTGTTACTGTTGTTGTTGTTATTATTATTATTATTTGAAACACAACAAGAAAGTCCACAGCAGACAAGATCACTCTGCTGGCTGTTGTATTGTACCACATGTCGGACACTTCCCAAGTGTCTAGGACTCTGTGATATATCCGTGAATAATGCATGCAGATCCCAGTAAGGTGGCCTTCTGCATCTGGCAGATGATAATTTTGTCAGCGCCGGTTGTGTTTAAGTGTAGACCAAGGTCTTTAGGCACTGCACCCAGTGTGCCGTTCACTACTAGGACCACCTTTACTGCCTTGTGCCAGAGTCTTTGCAGTTCGATCTTTAAATCCTCATATTGTGTCAGCTTTTCCAGTTGTTTCTCTTAAATCCTGCTGTCACCTGGGATTGCAACATCAACAATCCATACTTTGTTTTTTAACATGATCATGAAGTCAGGAGTATTGTGCTCCAAAACTCTGTCAGTCTGAATTCGGAAGTCCCAAAGTAGTTTGACGTGTTCATTTTCTGTAACTTATTCAGGCTTGTGATCCCACTAGTTCTTTGTCGCAGGCAGATGATATTTGTGGCACAAGTTCCAATAAATCATCTGAGCAACGGTGTTATGCCTCTGCTTGTAGTCTGTCTGCACGATATTATTATTATTATTATTATTATTATTATTATTATTATTATTCAGACATATCAGGCATGGAAAATAGCCCAGCTCTACTGTACCAGAGTTTTTGGAACTGAGGGAAAGTGATGTATAAGAGTATCATCTAGCTTCTCGGCACTTGGAGTTCTATAGTCATACTACATCCACAGATTTTGCATCCATAGATTCCTCCATCCACAGCTTGAAAATATTCCCAAAAGCAAACTTTGATTGTCATGTCATATAAGGGATAGCATTTTACTGTGCCGGTGTATGTAATGGGACTTGGGCACTCGTGGATTTGATATTCACAGGAGGTCTCGAAATCAAAACCCAGTGGATATCAAGGACTTGCTGTATTTAGACAAAAGCAACAGGAATCGACTGTTCATTTTTAACTACAATAGTAGGAACAACACCTGCATGCCATTACCTGAAAGTTGCAGGGATGAAGTCATGAAGCTACATTATGGATTCAGCCTCTGGCTACCGCCAGGATCAAGTAAACCCAAACCAAATCATATGCCTATGTATGAGGCCTGGAGCAAATCATGTATTCCTGTTCATGATGTATTTTTGGTTAAAGAACCTTGAAAACCCCTTATTTGTGAATGCAGTCATTCATATATTTGGAAAGGAGTATATACCACATGTTGTTCATGATCTGCTTTCCAAACTTCTTAGAATGATCCAGACCAGATCATCTCTTCTACAGAGCTTTTTGCAAAATGAGCAGTTTCCATCTCAATAGAATAGGGAATCTGCTCCAGGTTTTAGTACGAACTGTAACAGAGTTATCCAAGCTGTAGAAACCTATCCCCAAAATAGGTTTTAACCTTGGATAAAAGCTTTATATTTTAAATTAAAACCCAAATGTGCTGTTCTGTTGACATGAGATGCATCTACATTGTAGAATTAATGCAGTTAGACAGCACTATAATCGTCACTAGACTTGTGCACAGAACCGTTTTAACCATTTTACTTTGGCCAAACTGACTTCTTTGGCTCTATGGGATGGCCGTAATGGCAAGGGCCTAGCCATCATGTTTTCCCACCCATAACAGGACCACTGGGCAGCTGATCATGGCTCCTCCTCCCCTATTCGGCATCACAATTGTGTCCTGGCTTCAGTGTATTTTTTTGGCTTGGCCTCTCTCTTGAATCTTTTTGATTTTCCTTTATTTTCTTGATTTATTTTTTTTAGTGGGACTGGCTGGGAGTTGGGAACGTGTGGGACAGATGGATGGGATGTGCGCATTTAGGGGCTTTAAGAGCCACCCTTTTAGGTTCTTCTTCTCCTCCCCTCCTCTCCTTCAGAAATTTTTTCTAAAAGATATTGATTATTATTAATATTAGTAATCCCAGCAAGCAAAAAGAAAATCCTCATCCTCAGGAAACTACTACCACCTAGTTACCTCTCCTCTAGAGTAGAAAGTAGAAACAGTTTTAAGGAAACATTAAACCCGAAGCAGAAAGGCTTGAGGGGGAAAAGACAGGCACCACTCCAGGCAGGGCCTGCAGTGTAATCAAGAGAAAAGAGGGGGCTTTTTAAAGGAAGCCGAGGGTAGGATAGCTGCAGGTCATCGCTCTTCCTTCCCTGGGAAGTGGGAGGCCTCCTTAAAATGCCTTGGAAAGCTGCATGCAGGGAGAGAGTGTGCACGCCTGTGGTGCCTGTCCCCTCTAGAGTAGAAACAGCTTTAAAGAGGCATTAAACCCAGGTGTCCCTTACAGACCAAAAGGATAGAATCTCAAACTCTGATGCTTTTTAATCCAGGTCTTAATGAAGGATTTAAGGGCAAAGGATGCCATTGCCTAAAATGACAGGAAGGGGAGCCTGGGGAGTCCCCCTGTTGCCACTAATGGGCTGGATCTAGCCATATTTTTCAACTGTGGTCTGAAAACACCATCCAGCTGTGCATCTGTTTTCGGGAGGCATGCGAAAATGGATATGGGGGTCTACAAAAACGGATCAAGGTTCAGCCGAAATGCACAAGCCTAATGGCCACAGCTCAATGCTATGGAATTCTGGGAGTTGTAGTTTGGTGAGGCACCGGTACTCTTTGGAAAAGAAGACTAAAGACCTTGGAAAACTACAGTTATATCTATATTCGTTCAATAGCAGGTAACAGCTTTGTTGTGGGGAAGCAGCAGATCAGCAGTGGATATCACTTCAATGCTGGTTTGTCACTCCATATGATAATGTTCATAGATTCATCAGCAGGATTGCATCCCTGTTTTATTTGTTTACTTCAAGTATATCTAGATCATAAAGTGGAAGGCAGTAGGGAAAGAAATGAGTACATTACAAATTGAATGATTCAAGCTGGCAAACCATCATCCTACCTTTGCAAGGCCTGAGCAAGGCTGTTAATAAGTCTTGGACATTTCTCATTTATGGGTCATCATAAGTTGAAGCCAGCTCAACAGCAAAAAACAACAACAGATTTGGTTAATTTGAGTTGGCTAACATCATTCAAGTACTCAATACATGATGTTTTTTAAAAGTAATTGAAGCCTACTGCTATGCAGTGAAATCATGGAAAATGTTCCTTATACTTTTAAGGCTTAAATACATACATTCACTACAAGGAGATTGGTTTCTTTGAGACAATACTTCTTATCATTTCATCATGCCGTTACCGAAGCTCATAGAAACAAATAGGTAATTAGGAACAGATGTTTAGCAACGAATTGTCTGTGTTACATGAGAGTTTGTTGTATGGAGGGTTTTTTTTTTCTGTTCCAGAAGTTAAACATGGCAATCAAGTTATGCTGAAAGCTTGCATGAAATTGGCTGTGCAGTACTTAACTTCTACATGATTGCGAAGAAATAAACAAGGCTTCCCTACAGATATTGCTTGTATGGGACACACTTATGCATGACCTCAAAAATATATCACCCCAAAAGTAGAGGAAAGATGATCTACATATGTGTGTGCATGGATTTGAAAAAATGGCCATAAATTAAGCAGAAATACAGCTAGCTCTTCGGGACCTACAGATTCAACATACATGCTTGAATTTTAAAAAAAATTATCCAAAAAAGCAAACTTTTATTTGCCTTTTAATCTAAGGGACACCATTTTACTATGCTATTGCATATAATCGATTTAGAGCTTCCATGGGTTTTGGTATTCATGTGAGGGTCTTCAGACCAAAGGCAGGATATAAATAAAAATGATAATCATAATTACCATAATATCAGAACAAATACATTAATATTAATTGAATTATTGAGTCAATTGTGTGATATGGCAGCTAAAAAACCCAATGCAAATCTAGGCTGCATGAATATAGTATCTAGACTGAGAGAAGTAATAATACTACTCTGTTCCGCTTTAGTCAGACCTCACCTAGAAAACTGTGTCCAGTTCTGGGCACCACAGTTCTAGAAGCTGGAATGTGTCCAGAGAAGGGCAGCCAAAATGGTAGAAGGCATGGAAGTTAAGACCTATGAGGAATGGCTGAGGGAGCTGGGTATATTGTCGAAGGCTTTCATGGCTGGAATCACTGGGTTGTTGGAGGTTTTTTTCGGGCTATATGGCCATGATCTAGAGGCATTCTCTCCTGACGTTTCGCCTGCATCTATGGTCACTACCTCTGAGGATGCTTGCCATAGATGCAGGCGAACCGTCAGGAGAGAATGCCTCTAGACCATGGCCATATAGCTCGAAAAAACCTACAACAACCCGGAGCTGGGTATGTTTAATTTAGAGAAGAGAAAGTTGAGAGGAGACATGAAAACCATGTTTAAATATTTGAAAGAATGTCATATTGAAGAAAAGAAAAGCTTCTTTTTTTTTTTTTTTTTTTTTTTTTTTTTTTTTTGCTGCACTAGAGACTAGGTCCCCTTCCACACAGCTGTATAAAATCCACATGGAGCTGGATTATATGGCAGTGTGGACTTAGATAATCCAGTTCAAAGTAGATATTGTGGATTATCTGTCTTGATATTCTGGGTCCAACCATTGTATTACATTAATATTAATACAATGGTTGCTGATGACACGATAAATAATAAATATTCTGGGTCATATGGCTGTGTGGAAGTGTCCTAGAACCTGGATGCAAACTGCAAGAAAAGATATTCCACCTAAACTTCTTGATGATTAGAGCTGTTTGGTAGTGGAATATGATGCCTCGAAGTGTAGTAGACTCTTCTTCTCTGGTGGATTTTAAACAGAAGCTAAGTGGCCATCTGTCACAAGTGGTTTCATTGTATATTCCTGCCAGAATGAGGTTGGACTGGATGGCCCTGGTTGTCTCTTCCAACTCTATGATTCGATGATTCTAACTTATGCAGCCACAGAACTGCCAGAGGGTGAGTCCCTTCACAACAGGTAGTCCAATCATGGGACTATGAACCAGTTAAGCATTGCTGTTGCATGACCACCAAAGTCATGTGATACCAAGAATGATCGGCCCAGTAATTTGCTGAGATCAATGATCACAAGAATGCTGCAGGAGAGCAGTTTTGTGTCAAAAGATCTATGTGTACAAGAGGATCTATAGAAGATATTGGGAATGTGTAATCCTCCAGACTTAGTTGAACTTCAGTTCCCACCAACCCTTACCTGAGTGGTCATTCGTCAGGGATGATATGAGATATATCCCTTGAGAGAGAGAGAGAAAATGGAAAATGGAAATAAGGCAACAGTAAGGAAGAGATAAGCCCAGTCTAAGATTTTGGACCTTCTGAACAACTGTATTGATTTGCCTTTAAATGGATCCAAAGAAGGAGGGAGAGCTTGTAAATTGCTTTAATAAACCCCAAGACTATGGTGGTCTATGACCATAATAAAGATTTCATTTTATTTTATTTGAAGCCCCAAGAAACCCAAAAGATCCCTTGTGTATTTTTGAGACTTTTGAGTTAGCTGAAACTCTGTTGAACTGGTTGGGCAAATAGCCAACTCACAAGGCCTTTTCACCATGATACTTTGAGGAAACGCAACTCAGTTCATGGACCTTTCAGCCTTTCTCCTCTACAATGCTTTGTAAACTGCTTTCTGAAGCCGCTAAGTGAGTTCCAGATGTGTTTCATTACAGTCCGTTTGGTGTCAGACTGGATGTATTACATTTGATGGGTGCTTATGAGCTCTGCTTTACAGGCTGATGGTGCGTATCAGATCTGTTTGTGCAGCTTATGCCTAACACCCTTTGAACAGAATTCACTGCTCACTTTCTCATGGACGGCTTTGTGTCTAGGAACTGGTTATGTTCAGACTCAGTCCATGACCAGCGTTTGGCTATTCTGCCATCTGCATTTGAAGTCTCCTGTCTAGACTACTTGATCAGTGGTGGGAAAATCAGGAGGGATCTGTAAACGCTGGTTGCAGTTTCCCGGCTGAGATTAATGAAGAAGGAGCTAAAATTTTGCAAGGCTTTCTTGCAACTCTCTATATCTGAGTTAAATTATCGGCTCAGTTTCAGTGGTTTATCCAGATTAAATTGCAATGAAATGGAGGCCTTGAGAAAATGGCTACTTTCATCTTACCGTACAGTTGTATAAGGTTTATGTCAATTAGCTTACACTGACATTTTTCTTGCAAAATCCCTTGCTTTGATCTAGCAAATTCAGGTCTTTGTAAGTCTGATGGTCAATTATGTTAGTTAGAAAGTCTTTACAAGGGTGAAAATTGCCACAATCACAGTCAAATCAGGTAAGATTTTAAAGCACCTGGTATCCATTGGCAGTCTCCATTAAAAGTACTAACCAGAGCTGACTCATCCTGGCTTCCAAGATCAGACAGGACCTGATGCCTTCTAGATATTTATTCTGCAGTATACAACTTTGAAAATATTACATTACATTTAAAATATGTGAATAATTACACCCCCCCCCCCCCAAAAAAAAGTAAAGGAGTATGTATATAAATGGCTTTGAGAACCAATGTGGTGAAGAAATTTCTGTGTTGTACTAGGACTACAGAAGACCAGGGTTCAAATCCACACTCAGTCATGAAAAGATGACTGGGTTGTTGTAGATTTTTGGGGCTATAGGGCCATATTCTAGAAGCATTCTCTCCTAAAGTTTTGCCTACATCTATGGCAAGCATTCTCAGAGGTTGTAAGACCTCATAACCTCTGAGGATGCTTGCCATAGATGCAGGTGAATCATCAGGAGAGAATGCTTCTAGAACATGGCCATATAGTCCGAAAAACCTACAACAACCCAGTGATTCCAGTCATGAAAGCCTTCGACAATGAAAAGATTACTATTTATTTATTTATTTATTGGCAGTATTTATATTCTGCCCTTCTCACCCCAAAGGAGACTCAGGGCAGATCACAGAACATATACAGCTTCATGAGAATCACCAGTCCTCTTGATATTCCCCCAGCAACAGCAATAGTATCCCTCTGGGCAACTAAACCAGGAAATCTCAATTGGATGGCCCCCATGAGGGTCTGCCTCCAGGGGCAAACCAAGAATGGGCAACTTGGTCCCTGAACAGACACAGAAGTGGAGTGGACAGTTCAAAATGCAACCTGGCAAAATGGCAATACCTAAAAGAATCCCCTACTTTGTACGACTGTGGAGCAGAACAGACAACTCGGAATCTGTATGCTTGCTCACAATGTCCTGCCTCATGTACAGAGGAAGAATTGTTTGATGCTACAGACAATATGGTCACTGTTGCCCACTTTTGGACAAAAGATATATAGTTACTTGTACTTCTATTTTTATCAGTTTTATGCTAATTTATGCAATGTTTTTGATTATTAATAAAATTAATAAACAGAACATACATATACCGCAAACATTCAGTGCTGTTTTATACACAACTAAACAGACAATTATACATTGATAAGAGGTATATATGTTAAATTTGGAACGTGCTCAGTTCCAGTCTTGGGGTAGGAGGTGCTGTTGCTCCATCCCTGCCAAAGAGCTAGTTTGTAACTTACTTACTTCTTTTGGATTGAATTGCCAGCATTCCTTCTGGGTGCCTCAGAATACCAACCCCGCTTTTTTATGAGTGGTACCGATTTATGTAATCACATTTTTTGTTTTCGAACCATTAGGTAGGTAGAAGCTGGGCTAAAGGCCAGGAGCTTACCCTGACTCGGCTTTGAACTGGCAGCCTATCAACTGACAAGATTAAGACTACAACTTGTGTCTAACCTGCTCTGCTAAAGTCAGCCCTAAACTGAGACTGTCATGCTTTGGACATATCATCATAAGCCATGACTCACTTGGTAAGGTAGAAGGCAATATGAAAAGAGGGAGACTTTATTTTCGTTAGATGGACCCAATCAAAGAAGTCATGGCCCTGAGCAGAGTTGCTGAAGAGAGCATGACTTGGAAATCTCTCATTCATGGGTCACAATAAATGAAAGTTGATTTGATGACAGTTAACAGTAACCCATATTCCCAAACTCCCTGGATCGAAGTGCTTTAAAGACACCAAATGCTGTCTGATTTTGGATGCTAAGGCAGGTCAGTCCTGGTTAGTACTTGGATCCCGCCTGCATCACAAGTACATTTGGTGGGGACGAGAGACAGGGCCTTCTCAGTGGTGGCCCCTCGGCTGTGGAATGCCCTTCCTACAGAAATTAGATCAGCCCCCTCCCTGTTAGCATTTTGGAGGAAAGTGAAGACCTGGTTGTTCGAGCAGGCATTTGAATAGGCAGTGTAATGAATATAGGAATATGAAACAATTGGATGATGAGACTGGATCTTGATTTCAACTATGAGACAATATGAGATGTTATATGAAGTTTAATTTATTGTTATAATGCTATTGTTTTAGTTGTTTTTAACTGTTTTATGATGTTTTAAGCATTGAATTTTGCTATTGTGAACCGCTTTGAGTTGCCCGAGGGCTGAGAAGAGCAGTATACAAATATAGTAAATAAATAAATAAATAAATGGGAGATTGTCAATGAAAACCAGGTGCTGTAGGGTAGATTTCTGAGGAAGGAATGGCAAAACCACCTCTGAGGATTCCTTGCCTAAGAAAATCCTATGAAATTCATGAGGTCATGCCAGAAGTTGACAGGCAACTTGAAGGCAGGCACAATGTTTAAATATTTTAGGATCATTGCTGCTTGACCACAGGTTTTGCTGTGATAACACATCACAGCATCACAAGGATGCTGCTCTTCAGAACAGAGGAAACCTGATCTCTGTGGTAGATTTCACCAACCTAGCTAGCCTTTGGGACTGTACTTCCATTGTTCCGATGTGTGCACGGCCACTCTCTTCCTGTGACCCACATGTGAGCGTGTTACTCAGCCATTTCCTTTTAAAACCATTGCCATTTGCCCTGAGAAAATGGATGCATTGCTCAAAGAAAAAAAATATAAGCCCCTCATTGTTAGAGATACTAGAAGGATGCAGCCCTGGTTTTTCTTCTACCACCCACCAATTCCTCCCACCTTCCTAAACTCAAATATATACTGGAAGTTATTTCTTTCTAGCAGTTGGCAAGGACATGGGGGGGGGGGGGTTGCTGAACATCTGTTTCACATCTAACCTGGAACTAAACTTCTGTACGGGGCTTCTCTTTCCCCTACTGTATATTGATTCAATTACCAGGCTCAGCTAGTGCAAACGATTGGCATTATACAGACCCCTGGTACAAAGACATTGTGTTTTCCCATAGAAGAACCCTGAATTAATTACAACATCCTCCATTTCAGTCAGAAAAGTTAGCTCTCACAGAAAGGGGATTGCCTTCTTGGGGGGGGGGGGGAGAAGTTGAGCATGAGTCAACTTCCCCAGGGCTGTCTTGGGGTGTCTGCTATGTTTGGGTTTTGCCTGGCATTTGAAAATCTTCTTTGTTATCATGCAAGAGTCCTTGGCCACAATTTTATTGGTGTCACAGTTTTAAATACCTGTAGTTGCACATTGTGGAGGATCTCTTATGTGATGGATCTACAGTCAGCCCTCCACATTTGCAGATTTAACTTCTACAGATTCGATTATTATTATTATTATTATTATTATTATTATTATTAATACATTTTTATTTATATACCACCTATCTCCCCAAAGGAACTCAGGGCGGTTTCCAACATATAAGCCAAAACATTCAATTGCCAAGAAGAAGAAAAAACCATACAGACAGATTAACATAAAAGCATCATAAAACACAAAATCATACAGAATGTCACAATAAAAAATTTAAACCAATTGCAATTATAACTCCATCTGACATGGTTCAATAAAACCAGTGGCTAGGACTACCAAAAGGGCATTCGTTACTATTTTTCTATAGTAATTGCACATTGGGGAAACTTCAGGGGCTCCTTTTCCCTCACTTTTGGAGTGAAACTTGCTACAATGGTAGAGCACTGTTAGCCCACCAAATTTCAGAATGTTTCACTTAGCCACAGATTTTTAAGGAAATTTCATTTTATAAACAACATTTTTGAAAAAAGCTATGTTATTGAATTTTCTACACAATGACACAAGATAACAGGGGATTATTCCCTGCAACCTTCAGAAATATTCATAGATCTACTGATTTTATGGAATTTTTTAAAAGTTTTGACAATTTTTTTTTAAAAAGCTGCAAAAGCTATCTCATTAAACATCTCTCATATTATTATATAATATTATATGATAGATACATGATAGAATCATAGAGCTGGAAGGGACCCCAAAGACCATCCAGTCCAACCCCCTTCTTCCTGCCATGCAGCAAAAGCACAATGAAAGCACACCTGACAGAAGGCCATCCAGCTTCTGAATAGGAAGAAGAAGAAGAAGAAGAAGAAGAAGAAGAAGAAGAAGAAGAAGAAGAAGAAGAAGAAGAAGAAGAGAAGGAAGGAAGGAAGGAAGGAAGGAAGGAAGGAAGGAAGGAAGGAAAGAAAGAAAGAAAGAAAGAAAATATGTTCCTAGTTTGAAAATGTTATTTTCTGTTTAAGTGTGTAGTCCATACTTTGAAAGTAGTTGTTGTATTCCAGAAACTTCATTTTTGTGCCAAAACCTATGTTAAATTGGTGGAGACACTACAACATACTAGAGCAAAATGTCCCTCCCACAAAGACAAAGTTTTGCAGTTTAATAAATTTTCCCATTTTTTATGATAGAACCAATTAGGAAATAACATTTATAACCCAGTAACAAAAATCATAGTGTAGAATATTAACAAATTTATTGGAACTCTGGCTGTCTACAGAGGAGCAAATCTCTTTCTTCTCTATCCTGATTGTGACTGTGTGATGCTGAGCACTAAATTCTGAGAAATGTAGTTTAGTGCAGTGTATTTTGCATTCTCTGGCACAGGGCTCCTCACCTTCCCAAACCACATTTCCCAGAATTCTGTTCTTCTCTCTAGGTAACTCTGCTTTCTCCTTACTTTCCCTCTTCTAATGGTGAGAGGTCATAAAATTACAGAGGAAAGACAGCCTTTTTGGCTTTGCCTTGCACTAAGTATGAAACTGACTTTGGGAGCCTTCTGAGATTTACAATATGAAAATGAAAAAGTATGGGGTAAGTTTTGATTCTTAAGTTTTGGGAGGGGGGATTCCCACCCTTCGTAAATAGTGTTATAAGTATGAAAATGATCCAACTTACAATGCTTTACGATTTTTTTGTGCAAGCCTAGTATAGATAGATAGTTAGATAGAAGGATAGATAGATAGATGATAGATAGATAGATAGATAGCAAGCATACGGAAGGTTTAACACCCTTGTGGTGTTCATTTTGCTGTCTGAGCCCCTGTTCAGAATATTTTGCCTCTCTTTCTGTCCCTGTAATCATTGGATTTTGGAAAATTCGGCTTGTGGTGGAAACAGGGATTGGCGATAAAGCTTCAGTAGGGACACCTTTTCCCCATAATAATTCTTTCAGGAATGAATTTACCTTCCTAGGGATAGATTTCTCTCACTTCCTGTTGTCTCACCCTCCATTCTTAACTATGAGTCATTTGTAAGTCAGATGTCTATAACTAGGAAACCGCCTTTATTAACTGTATAATGAGAACATAGCAATTAAATCCATAAAAGTTAACCTACAAATATGGAGGTCAGAGTATACTTTCATTTGAGACATATAGAGACTGGCACATGGATTAAAAACAGCATTTGCATTGTGATTTGCAGAAATTGAACACCAGTGTTTAAAATTTTTATCTTATAGATGTTAGCTATGAATGGACCTTTCTCACTATTGTCTGTTTTCTAAGCACTTGAAAGTGCCTCCCATGAAATTATGGCTTTACTTAAGGACATTTATGAAGCTCAGAATGTTCTTCCCCACAACAACATACCAGAAATGTATGTCTTTTTGTCCAGAATATCTACACAATATGTTTAGTTTGAATTGTATGGAAGAAATTAGCTTCAAGTTGGAGTCGTGCCTTTGGAGTTGTATAAAATGACAGGAGCAATTGCAACAGATGGCTTATGACACACCACATCCCACTAGTTCTGTACATACTCAGTATACTGCACTGGGACACAATACTTGTATTCATTTAAAATGGTTGTCAGTGGCCATGGCTGCTGTGATAAGAGCAATGCCTGGTATACTGGTTTGGGGGTGGGGGAGCTCTTGCAAGCACTAACTCTCTGTAGGGTTTTTGCAAGCTAAAGGTTTTTAAAGCATTTAGCTCAAAGAGACCTCAAAAAGGAGAAGAAGTAACGTCAAGGACAATGTGATTTAAAAGCAAAAACAATTATTTCTTCATTAAGAAGATAGAGAAAGAGAGCAACAGAAACCAAACAGAATAGGCTGTGTTCAATACAGGCTGTTTCTCAAAGGAAAAAGACAAATGCTAAAAACCCTACTCATTAGCAAATCTAAGGAGACTATGGCTGCTCCTGGGCAGTCATTTAATCTGAAACAGATATGAATTTAAGAGATCTGGTTCACTGTGGAGTGCCTACACAGGCACCCCAGGAACGGGCTGAAAGATCAAAAAGAGTCCACACATCCACTGGATCTCTGAAACCACATTCTGATCTGGATTAGATGCTTCCATCAAAACTCAGGAATCTATTTATTTTATTTCCCTTACCTCCTGACAAACAGCTTCCCCAGCACTTTTTTACAGCTCAACAAAGCAAGGCAATCATTTTGAATTTTCCCATGGAAACTCTAGGCTTTCAGGAGGAGGCTTTGTTTACCTCCTGGCTGAGCTGTGCACTGCCTTGTATTCCAACTGCTTTCTCACTGCTGTTTACATGAGCATTCCATCTTTGACATTTGCTCCTTCCTGTGCCTTGCTTAGGCACAGGAGGGATGCAATGGATTTTCTAACTGGAATCAGAATTTCAGGTGAATCTTTTTATATGCTGTTTCTGGCTAGGTGTGAGTTGATGCTCCTATCATGAGGAAAGTTATCAGGACACCCTGAACACAAACCTGGAATATAGTGCCTGTGTGGATAGGTCCTATGAGGGATGTTGCAAAGCTTAAAGAAGATCCAGACTAAAGAGCCTTCAACACATAGAATCATAGAATCAAAGAGTTGGAAGAGACCTCATGGGCCATCCAGTCCAATCCCCTGCCAAGAAGCAGGAATATTGCATTCAAATCACCCCTGACAAATGGCCATCCAGCCTCTGCTTAAAAGCTTCCAAAGAAGGAGCCTCCACCACACTCCGGGGCAGAGAGTTCCACTGCTGAACGGCTCTCACAGTCAGGAAGTTCTTCCTAATGTTCAGATGGAATCTCCTCTCTTGTAGTTTGAAGCCATTGTTCCGCGTCCTAGTCTCCAAGGAAGCAGAAAACAAGCTTGCTCCCTCCTCCCTGTGGCTTCCTCTCACATATTTATACATGGCTATCATATCTCCTCTCAGCCTTCTCTTCTTCAGGCTAAACATGCCCAGTTCCCTAAGCCGCTCCTCATAGGGCTTGTTCTCCAGACCCTTGATCATTTTAGTTGCCCTCCTCTGGACACATTCCACATATCAAAGTCCTGAGAGTAATTAGGATATAAAATCCAAATTCCTCTTAGGATTTTGTTTCCACTCCAACTCCCAAACCCAGGCTTTCCCTTGAGGGACATCCAGCCATCCTCCAGCAACTCTCCAGCTCCCCAGCCCACTTCCAGCATCCAGTCACCCTCCAGCCCTCCAGCCCTCCTCCCTTCCTCTGCATCATTCTGACATGACTACTGAGTTCTGTGGAGGGGCCTTCTGGTACGTTTCTGGGGAGGAAATGGGGAGCTGGGAGTGGAGGGAGCACCATCCCTCTACTCTAGGCTTTTGAGAGGTCAAAGAAGTGGGGTGGCTGTGGGGACAAACTCCCGGGACTGCAGAGGCAGTACTGGGAGACAGTTCCCACAAGGCCCTTGCCTTTAAAGATCCAGTTCTTAGCTTAAGATCTGCATCTTTAGAGGTGTTTTTAAAACCTGGATTCAACAGAGTAAATTACTCCAGGCTGAAATGCATTCAACTGAAACATCATCTGGACACCTCAAACAATTCCATTTTTTAGCCCAACTTTTAGGGTTGTGTAGAAGGGCCCTAAAACACACATGGATTTTCTCACCCACTGGTATGAAGAAAAATACAAAAAATACAGGGAAGCAGTTTCTAAGCAAAGGTTTCCAAATAATTCATGTTGATGACATACTTTTTAGCTATGCATCATTTTATGACACAGTAATTCAGTTTTACCAGCAAACAAGAGGTGAAACCAGCCCTGAATAAGAGATATGAACACATAAATAAATTGTAATAATGATATGTATGAGGCCACAAAATTCATTTCTTATATATATATATATATATATATATATATATATATATATATACACGATTTTATTCAAACAAATAGTGCCATATTCTCTATTGCTGTTTAGGAAAGGTCACATTCCTTTTATGCAGAGTTTATGTGTACCTAGGGACTTTATCTCATGAATCCGCTATTATACTGCAGTTATCATTGATAGCAGATACGTACCATTGATATTGCATCTCTCTTCAATTATGAAATTGTGCCAATTTACCTATTTGTGGACTCACTATTATATCTTTCCCAAACCCTCATTGAGAGCTGTTGATGGGTTTCCTAGGTAATAGCTTGGGACAACAGAATCACCACAAGGAGATAGACGGGTGGTGGGATGCGCATGATATCATGCAGAAATATTCACCTTTGCAATGCCAGTTTGCCTGCCTCATGCAATAAAGTCCTGTGTGTGTGTGTTCAAGTCACCTGTCATAGGATTTTTTCAAGCAAAGAATTGTCAGTAGTTTTGCCAGCTCCTTCCTTTGAAATATACGTAGCACCTGGTATTCACTGCCCATCCAAGTAGTAAGGTGTTTCTTAGCTTCCAAGATCCATGTTTGCTACCAGCTGCTACCCTTGGGCTTGTAGCCCTTGACTGGCAAACTGTGCTTTATTGGATGAGCAGTTTGCTCAACATTCACAGATGCCTCTCAACAACACTCTTGGATAACAAGCTAACGGAAGCAGCTGGAATCACACAAATGTAAATTTTCTAAGTAGCAAACCAAGTGCGAATACAAACTGTGGAACCAAACTTTGGCACAAAGCTTCCAATCACAAGGAAGAGGAAATATCCTCCCCTTGGGCAGTCTGGTATGTAGCACTATAGTGATGATAGATTGTGAAACTGTGTGGATCAAAATGCTGAGGCTTAAGTCTTCTGTTGCATTGGGCTGACCACATTAGAATAAATAATTTCATAATGTGTTTCAGATGTGAAAGCAAGGAGGATCCAGCAGGAATAACTAGATGGATTCCCCCTTCTTTTTGCCCCCACGTAGATTACAAAATAATAATATGTTCTCCCATTTGAGGTTTTAAAAATGCATCGGATTCACAAATGTTTATGTATCTGATAAAGGGAACTTGGATTGTTATGTTCCTTGAATGTGCATTAGAATGAATAAGAAAATACATGATGATCCAGGAGTTTTGAAAGAGGTGTTAACCTTGCTATTAGGCTTGTGCATTTCAGCTGAACTTTGAGCCATTTCTGCTACCCAGATTTGGGGAGGAATCAATTTTTGCACACCTCCCAAAAATGGGTAGATACCCAAAAGGGTGTTTTTCAGTCTACAGCTGGAAAATGCGGCTAGATCTCGACCATTGACAGCAAAGAGGGGACTTCATGGGCTCCCCTTCCTGTCACTTTTATGGCTAATGGGATGAAAATAGCCACATTTGGAGGACACATCTACCACTGCTGGCCCACCAAATGTCATAACGTTCTGGTGGGGCTCTGTAACGTTTCATCCCCTGATTTTTAGGAATTTATTTTCTTTCTAGAAGTAAAATATCCTTTAAAAAATTCCAATAAGGTATCTCCCACTGGCCCCACCCTATAACTCCTCCAGGAGCAGCAGCAGGGCACCGTTCCTTTCTGCCAAATGTCAAAGATGCCTTTCTACTTCACCCAACCCACTATTCCTTTTTTTTGCTACTAAAAAACAGCAACTTCTTCCAAAGCTTTTGCAATTTGCATTTCTTGTTCTTAGAACACACTGGAAGAAGCCAGCAGCTCACCACTCACAAGCAAGCACGCAGCATGTCCCCTTATTAGAAAAACACTCCTGTATGATCCAGAAATTATTGGGTATTGGTTGTAAATTTAGGTAGGAAGGTAGGTAGTTTTTCCTGAGAATGAGGCTTTGCTGTTTGCTGGAATTCCTATAATTATTAATAACAATAATATTTTAAAAGTACTACTTTGATGAAAGAGAGGAGGGTGGAGAGATAACAGAAGAAGCTAAAGGCTTGGGAGACCCCGGTGGCGCAGAGGGTTAAACCACTGAGCTGCTGAACTTGTTGATTGAAAGGTCACAGGTTTGAATCCGGGAAGCGGCGTGAGCTCCCGCTATTAGCCCCATCTTCTGCCAACCTAGCAGTTTGAAAACATGCAAATGTCAGTAGATCAATAGGTACTGCTCCAGCAGGAAGGTAATGGTGTTCCATGCAGTCATGCCGGGCACATAACCTTGGAGGTGT
The DNA here is from genome assembly GCF_037176765.1 of Anolis sagrei. Taxonomy (NCBI): domain Eukaryota; kingdom Metazoa; phylum Chordata; class Lepidosauria; order Squamata; family Anolidae; genus Anolis; species Anolis sagrei. Next base: position 20,807,085 of record NC_090024.1, on the reverse strand, counting down.
CTATGGACAACGCTGGCTCTTTGGCTTAGAAATGGAGACGAGCACCAACCCCCAGAGTTGGACACAACTGGACTTAATGTCAGGGGAAACCTTTACCCTGGAGGCTAAAGGGTGACTCATAGCTCAGAGTCACCCTAAAAGAAAAGCACACCCACCCACCCACCCACCTGCACTTTCAAACTCCCAGTCACACTAAGTAAAGAATCTGGAAAACAAAAGAATAGCAAAAGGATCCAATGCTAGAAGTCAAGCCAAGACAAAAGCTAAAGCTGAGAGCAAGTGTCAAGACAATTGGACTGAAGCACCTCTCTTTAGAGCCAGGACGCAACTGAGCAATGGAGGCGCCTGCCCCATTAAATAGACACAGCTTGTCACTGCTGTTTGTTCTATGAGTGTGAGCATGCAGCAGCCTCTCCATGTGTCCTGTGATCCCAAATAGAGCAAAAGATAGCCACGATTGGCAGTCATGTGGCCTGGCTCTGTCGAAAAAACATGGCGGCAGAGCTTGTGCTGTTAGGGGCTTCCGAAGAAGCCAAAGGCAAATGGCCAAAACGAATCCGTGCGCAAGTCTATTTGAATCCAAACAAGGTGAAGTAGAAAGACCAATAAGCCATGCCTTTACAGTAGCTTTGAGAGTGACAGAAAGATCAAGGCTACAAAAACCAATTGGATGCAGGTGACTCAAGGGTCATTATTTTACCCTCTCCTGACCTTGATATATTAGAGACCTCTTCTCTGAAGCCCAGGCTCTAACTCTAAGATGAGTTTGTGAAGCAAGAGATGGATTTTTGAAACTCCTTCCCTGATCAATTCATATTCCCTTAAGAAGGTCTTTCCAGTGATGGCAAATTGGTTTTGGAATACCCATAGATATGCCACCTGATGTTTATTTTATTGTCATTTTGGAATGAATTTTTAAAAAAATGTTCTATTTTTTTCTAATTTTTTTTGAAACATGGGCTAGAATCCTGCTCGTGCATGTAACTCAGAGTGCATCCACATAGTAGAATTAATGCAGTTTAATACCACTTTAATTGAAATGGCTCAATGCTATGGAATCATACATTTTGTAGTTTGGTGAAGCACTTCATTCTTTGACAGGAAAAAAAGGATAAAAATTACATCTCCCTTGATTTCATAACATGGAGTCATGGCAGTTAATGTGATGTCAAATTGCATGATTGTACAAGTGTTCCCCCAGGCTTAAGCTGGGCTGTATCTGCTTCTGGGCATTGTGCAATAAGCTCACGAATAGCCTCTTGCACAATGATCAAAGCTCCTCAAAGAGAATTGTGAAGCCACAGGGTGCTTACATGACCATTTACAGTCCAGGGAAGGGAGAAAAAGAAGCAATCTAGCATCCAAGGAATTTCTTATCCAGCAGCTCCCATCTAAGTGCTTTGATTGTGTTTTCCCACATGGGAAAACACAATCATGGACTGGGTGGCCATTGTGCTATCTTCCAATTCTTGTGATTCGATGAGAAGTGCTTCCTCTTCATTAAGGAAAAAAGTGACGAGAGTAGTGCCATCAGCAGTCCTGGGCCCGGTCCTGTTCAACATCTTTATTAATGACTTAGATGAAGGGCTAGAAGGCATGATCATCAAGTTTGCAGACGATACCAAATTGGGAGGGATAGCCAATAAATACTCTAGAAGACAGGAGCAGAAATCAAAACAATCTTGACAGATTAGAGAGATGGGCCAAAAGTAACAAAATGAAGTTCAATGAGGACAAATGAAAGATACTCCACTTAGGCAGAAAAAAATGAAATATAAAGATACAGAATGGGGGACGCATGGCTCCAGAGCAGTACATGTGAAAAAGATCTCGTGGACAATGTTAAACATGAGCCAACAATATTATGCGGCGACAACAAAAGCCAACGGGATTTTGGTCTGCATCAATAGGAGTATAGTGTGTAGATCCAGGGAAGTCATCATACCCTTCTATTCTGCCTTGGTTGGACCACACCTGGAATATTGCGTCCAATTCTGGGCACCGCAATTGACAAGCTAGAATATGTCCAGAAGAGGGCGACTAAAATCAAGCGTCTGGAGAACAAGCTCTATGAAGAATGGCTTAAAGAGCTGGGCATGTTTAGCGTGAAGAAGAGAAGGCTGAGAGGAGACATGATGAGGGCCATGTATAAAGATGTGAAGGGAAGTCATAGGGAGGAGGGAGCAAGCTTGTTTTCTTCTGCCCTGGAGACTAGGATGCAGAAAACAATGACTTCAAACTACAAGTAAGGAGATTCCACCTGACCATCAGGAAGATCTTCCTGTGAGAGCTGTTCAGTGGAACTCTCTGCCCCAGAGTGTGGTGGATGCTCCTTCTTTGGAGGCTTTTAAACAGAGGCTGGATGGACATCTATCAGGGGTGCTTTGAATGTGATTTTCCTGCTTCTAGGCAGGGGGTTGGATTGGATGGCCCACGAGGTCTCTTCCAATTCTATGATTCTCTTAGATATCCTACAAGCCACTGGAAATTCATGGGAATATCCCACTATTCTTCTCACAATTACACAACTGAACTCAGATGCTTACATAACTGCTCCATCTCCCAAAGCCAATAAATAAATAGCCATGGTAGTGAACCATGGATTGGGCAGCTCTCTTGGGTAGGGGAGAGAAGCATGGAGCAAGATTCTCTGCACACTTTAGGGATCTCTACCATAATGTTGGATCTGTTGCCTATTTTTATATAGTCTTCTTTTAGTTTCCACATTTATTGCTATTCTTCAGAACAGCATGGTTTGTTCTCCTCTAATTGCCAACCATTTCTCAGTGTTATTACGGTAATCCAGGCTTTCCTAGTTATGTAAATGGAAATTAGAGATCTCTGGATATGAGTACTGCAAATGCACACAGTACACACACACATGGCTATGGAAAATCTGTCCTATAGAAACGTTATTTGTTGATCTGGGAGACTGCTAATGCGCACCTGCCTAGCCCATTTGCCATCATTCGTGCTGATGAAATGGTGTGGATTATGTCAAGCATGTTTGTTTCCAGAGGGAAGGCAGGGCTCAATTGTTTGGATGTTGCAATAGTGTTGATTAACCTTCGTAACATTATTACCACATCATGACAAGGTTATTACTTCCTGTGGTGGAAAGCGTGGACCAATCCCCTATTTTGCTTCAGCACATGTTGTACAGATGTTGCAGACAGACCACATAAAGTAGAATCTTTGTTCAAAAGTCCACTGTGGAAGCATGAAACTGATTATAGACCTAAGAACATTTACTAGTTTCAGAATTAATAATGCACATTTATGACCTCATTTGACGACCAGGTGAATTGAAACACAGTGGCTTTAAGCATAAACTACACATACAACAGAGCATGGAACATGGAACACATCTGTTGCAATAATATTAATTTCCCTATGAATTATTTTCAAGCCGTTTGGCCCACTTAACTTTCTTTTTGAAACTGATTAAGATTTCAACAATATCCAGATTCCCTTTTAAAACCCAGTACATTAAAAAAAAAACCTTTCTACTCCCCTGCTGATATTTCAATTCAGCAATCACTAAGGAAAATAGAAATGTAGCCATTTTCTTAACAAGAAATAGAAACTGATTATGGTGTTAGTTTTAGGGAAGTGGTTATCAAATGTTTCTAACTAACAACAAAAATACAGTTGCAAAAATACAAATGTATGCTATCACGCGCCGGGCCTATAATCATTGTCTTTTGAACAGGACATGCTCTTTGTGCCTAGCAGAAACCGGGTTGCCTTGGCTGAGAGGCCCTAAGGATTTTCCTATACAAAAGTCTTTAGATGCTTGAAAAGTTTAACAAAGTCCTTTATTATTGCTTAGATCTTCAACAATTTAAACAAACACTTCTCAGATCTTCAACAAGTCAAACAAATGCTTCTTAACTTGCCCAAATGGACAGGTAACTGGCTTCATGAACTGTTTCTTTTCTTTAAAAGGAAAACCCTTTTTAACCCCTCCCAGGCAATCTACTTTCTATGCTTGCTGGTGTGGGCTCTACTCCTGGCTCCAATTGCTTCTGGTTACCCGAGTAGACCTACCAGCCAAGGCTTTGTAGATTCCCCAGCTGGAGTTCTTTTGGATCTTTTCCATGAAAGATGTGGAGCTGTTTCCCCCGGATGCTGTTTCCCCCGGATGCTGTGAGAAACGGAGCTTCTCTACAGATGGAGCTGATCCACGTCCTGTAGCTAAGCTTTCCACTATAAGACTGAACTAAAAATGGTTCCCTTTCCCTCCCAGAGCCCTGGAAAAAAGGGCGGAACCAAAACTTAACAATGATAGACAGGTCATTGGCCCTATAATTGCAAACCAAGGGAAGCCACCTTAGTGCAAAATGCATGGAACCTTGGAATATATGCAAACACTCAATAGAAAGAAAATGAAGCTGAAGCTTTTGGTACAGCCGTACCAGCACAAAAAGCATTTGTATTTTTGAAGTTACAAAAATACAAATGCAAAGGACACACAAGACCTTCACATGAACAATGCAATAGTATATAACAATTAAATATTTATCACAATTAGTATATATTTACATTGTTTGTATCACAGAGATTTTGATATTTTCTTGTCATATGTTTTTCAGATTATATGTATGACATTCTGTTTAACTCTGCATGTAAATCCATTTTTTTATAATTGTTATAAATATTGTATACGCTGTCGAAGGCTTTCATGGCTGGAATCACTCAGTTCTTGGGGGTTTTTTTGGGCTATATGGCCATGTTCTAGAGGAGGATGCTTGCCATAGATGCAGGCGAAACGTCATGAGAAATGCCTCTAGAACATGGCCATATAGCCCGAAAAAAACCACAAGAACTGATTGTATACGTTGGTTTGCAAAGAGATTTTGCAGCCCCTTTGGGACTAACTAATGACTTGATCACATTGTCTTCGGGCCAGGATTCTTCCTTGACAAAAGCCCATCTTACAATGCATGGCTACTTCCGGTGGGGCTCCGTAAAGGAAGCATCCTGGCAGCATCCTAGGACACTGTCCAACGAACATGGGAGTCTTCCAGTGTTCGCATTGGATAGAATGGTGACAGTGTGAAGGAAGCTGGGCAGGATGGGGAAGGGGGCAATGCAAGCAATGCAGGGCATGGAGCGACAGGTTCCCATGCTGCCTGCTAGATTTGCCCCGCTGCCCAACAAATGCCCCTGCTGTTCATCAGCTTCAGGACCTCAATGTGATGAGGTCCTTAGTCTACCTCTTGTTTATCTTATTTATGTAATGGTCTTGTATATCCTTTGTATAAAACGCTTATAATACAGAATCGATAGCAACAATCTCCAGGGCAGCTATTGCTTCAGACAAGTCCCTTTGGACTACAAATGACAGGCTAAAATGTAACCCTTTGGTCATACCTGGTCCCCAAAGCCGGTTTTGTTGCCTTTGATTGCTCCAAACTCTGTGGAGTGCTCTTTTCTATATCATTGTTGTTCTTGTTGTTCAAGCCATTTCTGAATTATTGCGACCCTAAGGCAAACCTTTTATGGGGTTTTGTTCAGAAATTTTGTTTAGAGGAGGGTTCCCCATGCCTAAGTCTGAAAGTATGAGACTGTTACTTGCTCAAGATCACCCAGTGGGTTTCCATGGTCAAGCAAGGATTCTGGTCTCCAGAATCCTACTCGAATGCTTAAATCTCTATGCACTGCTGACTCTCAGGGAGGCACTCATCTTATATGTGTTTATCTTCTATGAGTGGCAGTTCATGTTCAGTTGTGTCATAACAGATTTATTAAAAGGGTGCATAACGGAGGGCAGTGGGTTAGAAAGAACAATGATGACCGACTGCCATGGCGAGCTAAAATCCAATCTCCAACAGCATTTGGGACCATAAGGTGATTTAGTACTAGGGTAGGGTTATGTAGAGAAACAATCATTTGTGCTCTAGGATTTATTCAAAAAATATGCTGAAAAGGAGGTGTTGGAAATGATCACGCATGAAAAGTCTTTCAAGCCAACTAAAGCTGAAACACCTGAGAAGACACCTGCCAGAAACCAGGACCTAACACACAACATTTTGTACTGGGCTCCATTACAGAGTCTGTGTTGGCTAAGATAGCTGTTGTCTAAGGCAATGAACAGGATGGCACCCTTTCCCTGTTCCGTTTGCAGAAGAAGCTGGATATGATTTCAATGTAGTGATGGGATAGCATTAATCTGAGATGGCCACAGTGTTGCCTCCCAACATCTTTTTCCTGTGGATAGTGTCCCATTCTGCCTCAACATTAGATATGGCCATGTTGGAATCTCAGAAGGCAATGTTGTTCCTTTTCCTCTATTCAACAGGCTTCAGATGTTCACCACAAGTTACATGGTAATGAGTCCTGGAGGTGTTTGGTTCAAAAATCAGTAGCTCCAGATGCCACTGCTGTGTTCCCCAAAAATATGGTTACTCCCTCAACTGTTTCTATAAAAAGGTAATGAAAGGACCCAGGAACTCACCATCAGCTGAAGGAACTGCAGAAGGGTGTAGCTTAGAGAGGAACATTTACAGAATGCTGTGAAGATGGGCACTTCAAAGGCCTCACAGCTGCAGAAAGGACATTTATAAGGCAAGTGAATTGAGGTCAAGGACACTTGCTAGACCAAAAACAATACGCATTTTCATTATTAGCCAAAACAGAAAACCTAGTGAGACACCCCTGCTGTGCTTATAAAGTCACACAATGTTCCTTTTTTCCTGATCATTCATGTAAAATTAAGTTCACGCTCATAACATTAAGTTTGCTTGTAAGAAGTCCTATAACACTCTTGTCTGTGGACAAAGACGATAATGTTGTTAATCCTTTTTTGTGGTTGGAGGTGTTTGAGCCAGAGTCAGATAAATGTGCATTTACAACTTCTGAACCTTTGCTCAGCATGGAATACTATGGAAATTATAAGATATAGCAGTTCTCATCCTTTTCAGTATATAAGAAGCTTTGTGGCATCTTATACTATTAGTTCAAATTACATGCCATGGAAATGACCTAAACCTGGGCTATAATGCCAATATCCTGGTTACGACTTTTTAAAGACTTATATAGGTTTTGTGAATATTCATACAAATCACTAATCACATTTTTGTTGTCCCTAACATTAGATGGTGTGAGGAAATTTCCTTCAACAGAAAATGCTTTGGTCATTTTTGGCTGATTTAGAGAAGAGGGGTTGGTGCTATGAAACCTGGAAGGGTAGGAGCAAAACTGCTGCAGTTCTGAGCTATTTAAAACCAAAAATGCTGCACAAAAAAATATTATTGAAAGAAGGAATACACATTTTTATGTCGGAGGACTGTCCTAGTCCCAATAGTGAAATAAAATTCAATGACTAGTTCAAATGTGTCCTAGGTAAAAGGGGAAAATTACAAATTTGGTTTGCTTGCATGGATTCTTCTGACAGAAGAAGCTGCAATTGAGGTGTGTAATGTGAATCTCTGTATACAAAGTCACATACAGTGTTTAACAGTGCCTTGTGCTGAGTGATAAAATTATGCAAATGGGCACAATTGAAGGACTACTATAGTACTACTGCTAACTTCAACATAGAGACACAAATATGTATTGTTCAACAAAGACCACCCATGATTGCAGCTGAAATGTCTCAGGCTCACACTATATAAGTTGGCCCTGTATTCACAACAATTCCAGGCTTATTATTATTATTATTATTATTATTATTATTATTATTATTAATTTGTGTCAGATGCAAATTGAGGGTACAGTTGTAATTTATTTAAAAACACAAACTGTGCTGTCACGCGCTGGGCCTATAGCAGTTGGCTTTTGAACAGGACATGCTCTTCGTGCCCAGCGGGAAGCCGGGGTGCCTCGAGTGACAGGCCCTAAGGATTTTCCTATACAGAGTCTTTAGAAGCTTGAAAGGTTTAACAAAGTACTTTATTATTGCTTAGGTCTTCAACAAAACAATCAAATACTTCTCAGATCTTCAACAGGTCAAACAAATACTTCAAGGCTTTGAATCAACTGGTGGCTTTCTTAATCTTGTCCACAAGGGACAGGCAACTGACTTTGTGAACTGTTTCTTTTCTTTAAGAGGAAAACCCTTTTTAACCCCTCCTTGGGCAATCTACTTTGTAAACTTTGCTGGTGTGGGCTCTACTCCCGGCTCCAAACTGCTTCTTCGGTCCCAAGCAGACCTACCAGTCAAGGCTTTCTAGATTCTCCAGCTGGAGTCCTTTGGAACTGTTTTCCCTCAGAATTTCCCCCAGATGCTGTGAGAAACTAAACTTCTCTACAGATGGAGCTAATCCACGTCCTGTAACTAAGCTTTCCAATGCAAGACTGACCTAAAATGGCTCCCTCTCCTCCCAGAGCCCTGGGAAAAGGGGCGGAACCAAAACTTAACAATGATTGATGGGTCGTTGGCCCTATAATTGCAAACCAATGGAAGCCACCATATTGCAAAATGCATGGAACATTGGAATGCATGCAAACACTCAATAGAAAGAAATGAAGTTGGAGCTCCTGGTACAGCTGTACCAGCATACAAACAAAGTTAAAAACTTGGCATTATACTAAATATCCTTTGACCAGTAGCTGGCCACTTGGAGTACCTCTGGTGTTGCTATAAGAAGGTCCTCCATTGTGCATCTGGCAGGGCTCAGACTGCATTTTAGTAAGTGATCTGTGGTTTGCTCTTCTGCACACTCGCATGTCATGGACTCCACTTTGTGGCCCCATTTCTTAAGGTTGGCTCTGCATTCCAGGCTGGAGATCTGTTGGTGTATTAAACAGATGTATTATTATATTATTATACTATATTTATACCCCACCCTTCTCACCCCATGGGGGACTCAGGGCGACTTACAAACTATGGCATACAATGCCGCATTACCCATATAAAAATAACCATGACATATTAATTTAAACAGTTAGAATATCAATTTAAGCATACAGTAATAAACATGATATATCAATTAAACAAATTAAATATAAATAAACAGCTTAAAAGGAACCTCAACACAACCATGGAAAATGTATAAACCCTATTGTGGTACATGAACTGGGTCTCTTCCTCAGGAAGCACAATTGAGGCATCATGATAGAGCAGCAAACTGTTAGTTATTTAATTTATTAGCATTATATTTGCTCTGCTAGGAATGTCAGAGGAGACATTTTTCTGACTCATGGGCCAGAATAATACAAGAATTTAGTTTTGTCAGACTGAATGTAGCTGGTTGCCATTTGTAAGTATTCCCAATCTATAGCAATGCCACAATAATGTTTAATGTTTTATTGGGGGAGGGTCAATTTTGATGTTTTATACTGTTTTTTTATTGATGGCATTGAATTATTGCCAACACTGTGAACCACCCTGAGTCCCCTTCAGGGTTGAGAAGGGCAGTATACAAATATGCAAATAATAAATAAATAAATAACAATATTAAAAGGGTAAAAAGTTTTGTAGGTTGGCTAGGTTGAAAACTAGAGAGAGCGGGAATTACAGCAGGTGATGCTTGAAACGCAACCTGGTAACAAATATTGTGAAATTCCTTGCTCTGCAATATCATTAAAGCTATGGAAGCTTTCCCCAGTTTCCACCCTGGCAATCTAATTTTGTCAACATTGTGTGCCAAAACAACAATCCAATACATCTATTTTGGCATTATTTTCCAAAATTATTCCGATGGCCCTGCCTCTTACCCACTTTAGGCAACCTCTGACAATGGAGTCCTGTGTGCTTCAGTATCTCCCTCACTCTTTTTCTTCGTTGTCGGACTTGTGCTTAAACCTTTCAGCCATGGCCTGTGCAGAGGGTGAACAGGAATTCATGCAGCTGAACATGCGATTTGTGGTGTTTTCTTTTCATGTTGCTTTTGACACATTAGAACTCAACTGACCTTTGGGCTTCCTACTGTCTTAACACAAACCACAGACCCCACAGCGAGAGGCACTCTCATGTTATCACCTTATCATTTGTCACTAGCAGATTAGGCGTCCCAGTTGACCTTGGTTTATCGAGGTCTCGGGCACACTTGGTCCCAGCTAAGCCCCAAGACTGTTTATATAGTAATTATAGCTCTGCTGGTTAATTGAGAATGCCTCTCCTCCCAGCCAATCAATCAAAAAGGAGGTTTGTTTGTCTTTCCTCCGTCCCCTGGCTTCTTGAAGAAGGGGAAGCTTTACATTTGCCCTTCACAGGGAGGTGGGAGAGGAAGAAGAAAGGAAATCATGTTGGATTTGCAGAGGAGACTGTCACTTTGCAGTTATCCCCCATGCTTTAAAACCATATTCATTCTTCATTCAAATTTCTGGTTTCTATGATTATTGCCATCATTGCCCAGCTTTCCCACAGATGTTCAAAGACATACATCTAGCAATATTGTTTTATATTATTAGAGCTCACCCCTCTGGTGGCAAAGAAGAGATTTCAGGATGCTTGCTAATGTTTGCATTCATTTATAGCTGTAGAGAGCTGACCATCCACATATGCATGTTAAATTTTTCCAGATTTTCTTAATTTTTTAGGAAACTCTACATCCTGCAGTGCAATTCCATAGTCAATTTCTGCCAAATGTTAACCCCAGAGTTGAACAGAGGACACTTCTCTAGGCATTTGTAGGTCCCTAAAATGATTCTGTGGTCATCCTCCAATGGAAGTCATAGCACCATTCTCTCATGTTGCATGTCAGTGGAGACAAGTCTAGTAAGAAATCCCCACAATTGAACAGAAATACAGTATTTCCTCACTTATCATGGATGTTACATTCCAGGACCACCCAGATAAGTGAAAAACCATGATGTAGGGATGCTATATATATATAAGAAATGCCTTGCCCAACTTACCGGGCAAGGGCTATTGCAGCGGGGGCGCCCTCCCACCAATCATGCTGCTTGCAGGGGTCTTCTTCTTCCCAGAAGCCCCCTGCATGGTGGAAAGTCTCTCACCGCTTGGCCAGCTGGCCAACCGGCGGCACGCCCCTCCCTGTCCCTGGATCAGCCAGGGCCAGCTTCCCCACCTTGCCCCAGCAGCCTTTGCAGGGCTGCCCAGGACCTCCGCAGAGCTCCATGGCTTCTGGGACGAAGTGGGAAAGCCGGACCTGGCTGATCCAACCAGCAGAGCAACCAGGGCTGATTCCCCATTTCGTCATGACAGCCATGGAGGCCCAAGGCAGTGCTACAAAGGCTGCTGGGGCAAGATAGGGAAGCTGGCCCTGGCCAATCCAACCAGCGGATTGGCCAGGGCCAGCTTCCCCACCTTGTGCCGGCAGCCACGGAGCCTGCGGATTCATTGTTTAATATTAATGGAATTAATAGTCTAAACCCTAACCGCTAAACAGCGAGTCCGCGGAAATTGAACCGCAAAACAGCGAGGGAACACTAGTAGTAGTATTTTAAATTCCTTATAAAGCTTGAATTCAGCTCACAATGTCACCCTTCATCTCTCTCAAATGGCAGTTTACCTTTGTCTCCTCTACAGACATCTTACTTTAAAAAACCCTTAGCTAGGCATTGGACATGACATTCCAAAAACGTCTGACAATTAATGCTAATGAAACACATCCTTAGGGTATTAAATTTTATGTTTTACCCTCCATATGGAAATTCAGAAGAACAATAAGTGCCTTGCACATGGAAATTTGAAAGAAAATCCTCGTTAGTATGACAAAATCATCAATTTACTTCGAGGCAAATCTTGGAAATAATTTGGTCAACTTTAATTTGTTGTCCCTAGCTTGTTAATATTTTCAGCAACAATTTTTGAATTCATTAATTTCATTCTTAATCCCCAAAGGCATAGATTTTGAGTAATGGTTGATAGTACTAATTACTTAAACACATTACGGTCAGCATTTAGTCATTGTAAATGATTTTTTAAAAGTTTAATGATATATCGATTTGACTAATTTAGCTCATCAATTATTGTTTTAAGTCAATTGCTTTGGGACCAAGTGTGATTTTAGAAGCTAAGAAGGGTCAGCTCTGTTTAATGCTTGGATGGGAGATTGCCAATAGAGACCAAGTGCTATTGGCTATGCAGTAGAGTCTTGCTTATCCAACTTTCACTCATCCAACTTTCACTCATCCAATATTCTGCATTATCCAACTCAGTCTGCCTCCTGCCCGGATCCACAGCTGTTTCAATGCATTGCGATGTTTTGGTTCTAAATTCGTAAATATAGTAATTACTACATAACATTACTGTGCATTGAACTGTTTTTTCTGTCAATGTATTGTGTGTGAAACATGATGTTTTGGTGCTTAATTTGTAAAATCATATCGTAATTTGATGTTTAATAAGCTTTTCCTTCATCCTTCCTTATTATCCAATATTTTCGCTTATCCAATGTTCTGCTGACCCATTCATGTTGGATAAACGAGAGTCTACTCTATTTCAGTGGAAAGAACTGGTAAAACCATCTCTTGAGTATTACTGACCTAAGAAAAACCTTATGAAATGTATAGATTTTCCATAAACCAACAGGCTACTTGAAAGCTAATATTACTTTTTAATAGTTTTATTCACCACCTCCCATGGTTGAGGAATTGTTACAGTTGTGGTCCAAATAACTGATTTTCTACCTGGTCACATGAATTAAGAAAAATTGTTTTCTTTTGCTTCACATTTTACATTTTTTTAAAAAAAAGTTTATTATTTTTGAATCACAATTTTTGAAATAAATGTTTTTAAACTAAATGTTTTGCATCTTTTTTTAAGAAATGTAGTTACAACTCTAATTATTTTGAAGGAACTATAATTATCTAGACCATGGCCATATAGCCCGAAAAAACCTACAACAACCCAGTGATTCCGGCCATGAAAGCCTTTGACAATACATTAATTTTCCAAACTCAGATTAACCACAGTTTTCCTCAGGTTTAATAATAATAATAATAATAATAATAATAATAATAATAATCTTTATTTATACCTCGCTACCATCTCCCCAATGGGGACTCAGGGCGGCTAACATGAGGCCGAGCCCAAAAATAATACAATGAAATAAGATACAAAACAACAGAAAATTAAACACAACAAAATACATAATGTAACAATACAGAATGACACAATAATATCAATCACATAGAGCGGGCCAAATGTGCAAGATAAAATGATTAAAAAAATTAAACCCTGGATGAAATAGGAAAAAGAAATGGTGTATTTGTAAAGGAGGAGGTTTGGATGTTCCAAGAAACTCAACTCAAAAGAGAAGCAAACAGTTCTGAATTCTTCATCTCTGTGCCAGATGAGAATAGAACAGAGTGAATTGCTGCCAGTAGGATTCTGAGATATAGTAGGAAAACGAAACTTTCCCCATCTCTGTGAGTAGAAAGTGAAGTGCACAGCTTATCCTCATAACACTAAGTTATGACCTCACAACCTCTGAGGTTGCTTGCCACAGGTGCAGGCAAAACGTCAGGTGAGAATGCTTCTAGAACATGGCCATACAACCCGAAAAACCTACAACAATTCACTAAGTTATGATTTGGCCCAACTTCCCTCCATGTGGAACTCTGGAGATGTTTTCGATTGCAACTTCCATTTTCACCATTTCATCTATGTTAATAAGAGCTATTAGCTGTTGGAGTCCAAAACAAGCAGAAGGTATCATGTAAGAGTGGGGCAAGCCAAGTTACTGTCAAATGCAAATGAAATTAATGAGATGGAATAAGGATATTTGTAGACTATACAATTTTGTATGATGAATAGCTGGCCAAAGTAGTGTACAAAAGTGTCCTCCCTCCCTCCTGAATGGTTTCTCCCCACCTGACATGCAGTCACAGTTGAATAACAGTCTATAGTTTCCAGTCTGATTCACCTCATTTACTAAGTCAAAGAGAGAGAGAGGAGGAGGAGATGGAAATGATGCATTAACTCTGGAATCTCCATCTGTTCTTTGACTGGAGCATCTCAGAGAAGAAAAACTAGAATGAGAGTGGAGGGTTACATTCTCCTGCATATATTACAAGAAAAGCAGATATTTTGAGGAGAAACCAAGGCTGTGAGTGGAATCTTTCTGATCTCAGTGGACTACTTGCTTTCAAGTCTGCTTTTGAGATGGAGAATGTGATCCCACTGTCCACATGAAAGATACTAAGGAAAGTAAACAGCCAGCCCTCCAACTTTGCTGGGGTTTGGAGCACAGGACCCAACTCTTTTTCTTATATTCGCTCATAAGGTGCTATCTTTGACGCTCTGATGAAGTTTCAAAAATGATTCAGTCCATTAACTGAGTCGGCAATCTAGGGAAGGGTGACATTATTCATGAATCCTAGTAAGTTCACTGCCAAATGCATCACAGAAGTTCATTAAGAAATTCAAAACCATTATCTGCATATCTACAAAAGAAACTCCAAAATCCTGGGTTCCCAGCACTGAAGAAGGAAATTGAGTCACACCAAATATGAGTAGAGTGGCTGTCTTTCATTAAACGAACAATGTCAGCCACTCCATCCCTGGATGGACAGATACTTCCTCTTCAACTACTCATAGAAGCCTTATAATCCCACCACTCTCCTGCCTCCAAGTAGCCAGAATGACGGATCTAGCTGAATATTGGAAGAACAGGATGTTGGATCAAATAGAAAGAAAATACTAGTAATTTAGTGTTGGTCAGTTAAAAACATCTTGCTGCAAGTCTGATCCCCAGGTTGACTGGCACAATCTGGGGTCATAACCAGACACAGACAAGACATCTGCCCCTGTGCTTTGCTACTCTGCTGCAGGATCAAGTGTGCATGTGTGTTAAAGAAAAACCTTATGATGTTAATTATTATGTGCAGCTGGTAATATAGGTCAGCCAGCATGTTTGGGCCACACCCGGTGGGGTATAACTGTATGGATTTTAGAATACAGTTTGAAGAAGCAATATGCTGTTCTGAAGGAGATGCAATATGCTGTAATGCTGCTATGCTCTAAAAGCGATGCTCTTTGCTATGATAGAATAGCTATTTACTCAAGGTTTATGTTTTGTTCTCTCATTTGAATGAAGATGAAGAGACCTTATTCTGTATTACTTTCGAGGTCTATATAAGTTTGTTGTACTGTTTGTTTTTGTTTGCAACATTGCAAGTTTATGCTTTAACTCTGCTGATAAGAGTCAAGTTTTTCTGTTCTTTTTCTTCTTGCCTGGGTGCAATGTTATTGTGTCTTCTGTATTGGACCTGACTGAAACACGCTTTGCCCAACAAGCTTCTGGTCAAAGAACATTTAGTATAATGCCAAGTTTTAACTTTATTTGTGTTTTTAAATACATTACTCTCAATTTGCTTCTGACATTATAAATAAATGAAAAAACAACTTTATAGGAATCCAGACAGAAACCAAATAAAGGGACAAATTAGAACATCTGACATCAGTCTTCACAGAGGTCTCTGGATGTTACACCTAGTATGATAATGTCAGGAATATCCATAAATCAAATCATGCAGATTACAAAAAATGAAATGGCAAGATGAGTGCATGAGAGACAATGATGACAATGACATCTGATGCTACAAAGGATGTCAGGAAAATAATGTGACCGTGCAGAGAAGTGTTTCCCATTGCTCCTCCTAGTAAGCTTTTGGGCTGTGCTGTATGTGCAACTTGCAAAGCATGTATTAAAACTAGAGAATACAGTTTTACCCTGAAATTTCATTTACCCACATCTGAAAAAAAGTCTTCTCTGTGCATTGTCTAGGTCTTCTAGAATAGCACTATGGCACTCTTGGTCATAAATCCTTCATTTCAATAACGCACAGTATTAGCCATAGTTTCACATTTCCATGAGAAATCAGGAACTTATTCCCTATGTATACAAGGGTTGTACTGTATATGTTGCACACCTAGACTAAACTCACTCTATATTTTAAGGTCTGAATTATGACTTTCCATAATTTAAATCCTCTGAGGACTGCTGCTTAAATGGAATATGCATATCTTTTTCATTTAGTCCTAATGGCTTCAGAATTAGTACTGACAAGTGTATCAAATTTCTCAGAGTTGTCTCCAAAAAAGAACCATTTTCAAGCGAGCACTGTTGAATTATGTCACCACCGTTCAATTCTTTTCCTTTAATGTCTATCCATGGCTTAAGAAGTAGGAGCAAGATCTGAATTTACAATAGTGCTTGTTTTTCTTTATCGTGTTGCATTGCAACTGAAGTGTCAGTAAATCAATGACTCCCTGCCCTATAAGAGCAGAAATTATGGGAGATGCAAAGATGCATTTGAACTTCTAAATCTCTCATCACCTTTTTAAAATGTATATATTTTTTGTTCATGATTCTGTTTTCTGGATACACTTTTCCTGATCTGTAGAACATCAAAACCACTGTCAGATTAAACCTTCCCATGCTGATGACATTGTTGACACTCAAGTCTTGTATTTGCCAGGACAACATATGGAAAAAATTAACATCATGCACAACTGGGGCATATATGTTTGCGCTAACTATGCTTATGTCATCTTATACATTAGCTTTAATAACTGCCAGCTTTCTCTGCTCAGTCTATTGAAATGAAGGGATTGAAGATGTTAATTTCCCCCCATTTCTAGATGAAAGGGGAGGGGGCTCATGTCAGGTGGTCCAGACATGGACTGCCACATATGAAGTCAGGATTTATTTAAGGATGTTCTAAGGATTTTTTTTTTCAGTCACAGTGGAATATATGCACAGGTTGAACACTACACATGCTACTAATACACACCTGTGTATTTTCCTTATGGTATCGAACATCACTACTCCCATCCCTAATAAAAAGGGATTTATAGTTTTCCAAGCACAAACTAGAATGAGATAAAATGGCATACTCTTTTTGCATTAAATCTCCCAGGCCCCGTCATCTCCAGACCCCTGCTTCTCTCCTTTATTCTCCTGACCATAAACTATATTTTATTCCACTTTATTCATATAAATATATTAAACATTTTCTATTTTATTTCTCAGACAGGAAACATTGACCTCTGCCTGACCTAGGTCAAGAGGCAAACTGTTCAGCTATTGTGCCATGCTGGAAACCAGCCCTCGGTGTAGCTCAGAAGCAATGGAGATTTTGGCCATTCCAACATTCTTTATTTGGCTGGACTGGGGAAAAAATATATAATGGATTACTGTTAGTTTTCCAGGCTGTATAGCCATGTTCCAGAAGTATTCTCTTGTCGTTTCACCCACATCTATGGCAGCCATCCTCAGAGGTTATGAGGTCTCAGAGGTTATGAGGATCCCTGCCATAGATGTGTGTGAAATGTCAGGAGAGAATGCTTCTAGAGCATGTCCATACAGCCTGGAAAACTCACAGCAACCCAGTGATTCTGGTCATGAAAGCCTTCAACAACACATTTATATAATTTCATCATCTCCATACACACAAATCCCAAGACAAGTTCTAGGCCCCTTCCGCACAGTTGAATAAAATCCCATATTATCTGCTTTGAACTGGAATATATGGCAGTGTGGACTCAGATAACACAGTTCAAAGCAGATACTGTGCGATTTTCTGCCTTGATATTCTGGGATATAGGGCTGTGTGGAAGGGCTCTAAGATCAGCAGCTACCATATTTGTATCTATTACTTTCTGTATAACTTACATCCTTTTGTATAATGTATCCATTTCCATTGTGGGAGTTGAAGTCCAAAACACCTGGAGGTCCATACGTGGCCTAGAACATCAAGCTGTCCCTTTTCTGCCCAGCAGTTTGGGATGCATCAGTTTGCAGAAGAAGCAAAGGGGAGAGGGGCTGGTTAAAGGTTTGCTTGCTTTGACCCTTTAGCTTCCATTATTTTTATTTCTTATTTATCTCAAATAGAGATTGGTGAACCTATTCCTTTCAATTTGCCATTTTCCCAGTCCTAGCAGGAATCCATTATGTCTGCCGAATGCCACTCATATGTGGCAATCCCCTGTATGATGTTGTGCCAAAAGTTGTCTAGCACCTCCTTCTGTAATTTTTGGGGTGCAATTCTTTGTTCTGTTGCATTTCAGGTGTCTGCTCATTATGTATTGATGTATCCCAAAAGTGAAGATGTGCATTTTATTTTGGTTCATCCCCAAAACCAACTCCACCCTACTTTTTGGACTCATTTTCTAAATTCTGGAAAGTTTTAACCAAGGAAAAGGCCCACAAATATCTGGATTTTCTGTCAGCTAAAACTTTGTTTTTTTAGCCTTATTTCAGGTAAGATAAACTGGAATCTATGTCCTTGAAAATGATGTAAGAAGACTTGGTTTCATAACAGACTGAAGTGTACATTATTCTTTCAGCAGGAGAGGTGAAGGATTTCTTAAGACAATATATCATCTCGAGAGACACCACAGTTAATATAAACTTTGGAAATAAAATGATCTCTGAACTGTTTTTGATCTCTTTCTCACTACACAATTACAGGATTTTGATACCACCTTAACTACCATGCTTTCATCCAATGGAATCACAGGGTTCTCAGTTTCAAATGTGTAATTCTGTGCCAGACAGATCTAAAGAATGAGCTTCTCGTTGAATATAGAACCCAGAATTCCATAGATTCATCAAAAATGGTTTTAAAAATGAACTTAAACTCTTTTCTGTTAAAATACATACAAATTTGAATCGTACAAATTTGAATAGTATAAAAATGTTGGGATTTAAAATTTTAATCGAGACTGAAAGTAATGTTTCTTTTGGATCTCTATTCGTTTTGTTTTGTTTTTGAATTCCTATCAGCTCCTACTTTATGTTTTTTTTTTCCTGATAAGCTGCTCTACTTTGTTTAGCTTATTGTTTCTGAGGGTAATGACTCCTCATAATCACTCTTCCAGTTAAAAGTATGAAGAAGGCTAAGTGATATTTCCCTGGTAAAATTACAAGAAAAACACTGAGATTCACAATCTACGTGAGTCAACAAGGCGAATCCTGAAAACAATTTGTGTAAATGAGTGGAGTTCAGAAACTTTTTATTGTTGCCAAATTTTTCATGTTCCCAACTTTGAGATAAGGGGATCCCCTTCAGGGATTGGGACCCAAAGTTTAAGAAGCAGTGAGTTATGCTAGTACCTAGATCAGCATTTCTTGACATGGGGGTCGGATGATCTTAGGAACTCCTTTGGCAGAGAAAGCTGTCCTTCTCTTCTTTTTTGGAAACAGGTGGCAAATCCTCCCACCAAAAGCCCCCCTCCTCGTCCAGACCCATCATTTTTTGAGTCCACAGTGCTCTCTGGATGTAGGTGAACTACAACTCCAAAACTCAAGGTCAATTCCATCATTGGTGGATTTCAGAATGCTCTTTGATTGTAGGTGAACTATAAATCCCAGCAGCTACAACTCCCAAATGATAAAATCAATCCCCACCCCCAATCCCACCAACATTCAAATTTGAGTGTATTTGGGTATTTGCACCAAATTTGGTCCAGTGAGTGAAAATACATCCTGCATATCAAAGAGTTACATTACAATTCATAACAGTAGCAAAATTACAGCAACGAAAATAATTTTATAGTTGGGTGTCATCAAAACATGAGGAACTGTATTAAGGGGTCGCAGCATTAGGAAGGTTGAGAACCATTGACCTAGATATAATGGGTCTTGCAGTCCAGCAACAACTGGAGGGTCACTTGTCCTTCAACTCTGCAAGAAGACCTTCCCTTATTCCTGCCAAAGCCCTTTGGCTCTGTAATCTGGGTCTCATTTCCAAACTGTTTTTCTCTCATTCAGTTTGATGGGGATAATGACTACCTGCTTTGGTGGGATGTTTTGCAGAGCAATTTGTGAGAGCCAGTGCCAAACAGCAAATATTTCTAATAATTCATGCTCTGAAGTTGCCGTCACCCAGCTGCCAAAAACAATAAAAACAAATTTCGATAAAACATTGAGGGAAAAGAATTCTTTTTGATAATAAAAGAGCACAACCCTTTCCGCCTATTTGCTTGCCGTGGTTCCACTCCAGCCGCTTGAACGGCAAGCTTCGTTTCCAGGCTTGCAGGATTTCCAACTTTGGCCTGTTTCCAGTCAGTTCTCATGCGTTGTGGTCAAACGATGCATAGAGCCACAAGTCTGCATACAAACAGGCAAAAATCCCTGCTTGCCTAGTTTTCCATTTTATCTCATGATCATGAGGTCCTAAAAGCCAGCATGAGCTGGACGCTTGTTTGCATGCAACTGGTTTGCCCCAAGAGAAATGAACTGGACTGGTGTGCAGTTATTTAATTTCCTGTACAACAAAATACCTTCCAAAGGAACAAAGAAGACTTCAAGCCAAGCAACATAATGGATGGTAGCAGCACACATGATGGCCACACTCAGTACCTTTGCTTCTTAGGGTCAAACTAAATGTCATAAAGAACTACATCTTACTTTCTTCCATAATTTTTGGAACCAGAAACAAACAAGAGGCAGCTTGTGCACGTACACTGTAGAAGAAATTTATTTATTTATTTATTTGATACACTTGTATACCGCTAATATCTCAGCCTGTGCGGCGACTCATTGCGGTTTACAACTTGTTAAAATACAATAGTCACTTAAAAATATAAAATAAGATATCAAAATACAAGACATAAAACATACATAGTATGAACATACTTAGTATCGGGCCACCAATACAAGTCGAAAACATCTCATAGTTAAAATCGTAATTCAGTTCGTTATCCTTGGTTGCAAGTCCATGGTCAAAATAACCTTACATCGGAAATTAGTTAAAAACTTGCTCGAACATCCAAGTTTTTAGATTTTTCCGAAATGCCATTAGCGAGGTGGCTGATCTTAGTTCAATAGGGAGGGCATTCCAAAGCCGGGGGGCCACCACAGAAAAGGCCCTATCTCTCGTTCCCGCGAGCCGCACCTGTGAAGCAGGCGGGATGGAGAGAAGGGCTCCTCCTGAAGATCTTAGGGTCCTGGTGGGCTGATAGGCCGAGATACGTTCGGATAGGTATGTAGGGCCAGAACCGTTTAGGGCTTTAAAGGTCAAAACCAGCACTTTGAATTGGGCTCGGTAGCTGATCGGTAGCCAATGGAGCTGGTACAGCAGAGGAGTTGTGTGCTCCCTGCGCCCTGCTCCTGTTAATACCATGGCTGCCGCCCGTTGGACTAGTTGAAGCTTCCGGGCCGTCTTCAAAGGCAACCCCACGTAGAGAGCGTTGCAGTAATCAAGGCAGGATGTAACCAGAGCGTGGATTACCGTGGCCAAGTCAGACTTCCCAAGGTACGGTCGCAGTTGGCGCACGAGTCTTAACTGTGCAAATGCTCCCCTGGTCACCGCCGAAACCTGGGGATCCAGGCTCAGCGATGAGTCCAGGATCACACCCAAACTGCGAACCTGTGTCTTCAGGGGGAGTGCGACCCCGTCTAACACAGGCTGTAACCCTATACCCTGTTCGGCCCTGCGACTGACCAGGAGCACCTCTGTCTTGTCTGGATTTAATTTCAATTTGTTCGCCCCCATCCAGACCGTCACAGCGGCCAAGCACCGGTTCAGGACCTCGACAGCCTCCTTAGTAGCGGGTGGAAAGGAGTGACAGAGCTGGACATCATCTGCGTACAGATGACACCGCACCCCGAAACTCCGGATGATCTCGCCCAGCGGCGAGAAATATAGTTTGCCAACACTTTTACTGCCATTGCTCAATGCTATTGAATCATAGGAGTTGTAGTTTTACAAGGTCTTCTCTGCCAAAGAGAGTTGGTGCCTCGTAAACTACAAATCCATGGGTTCCATAGCATTATTCCATGACAGTTAAAGTGGCTCCAGATTGTATTAATTCTACATTGTAGATGCACCCAAAAAGTATAAGGCTTTATTATTAATTTTATTAGGTTTTATAAAAATTGGTTGAAGAATAAAAGGAGGATGTGT
Source organism: Anolis sagrei (assembly GCF_037176765.1). Taxonomy (NCBI): domain Eukaryota; kingdom Metazoa; phylum Chordata; class Lepidosauria; order Squamata; family Anolidae; genus Anolis; species Anolis sagrei. Next base: position 20,785,314 of record NC_090024.1, on the reverse strand, counting down.
GCACAGATCAGGCAAATGTGACTTCAAGCTACCTATAAAACTTACTTTGATGCCAGGAATTCTGAATAGTTTCCTTAGGCAAAAATAGTCCATAGCACCTGGTATTTGTTGGTTGTCTCCTATCCAAGTACTATCCAGGGTTGACTCTGCTTAGCTTCCAAGATCAGACTGAATCTGGTGTCTTTATGGTATTTCACCTCTATATAAACTGACCATGGACCAACCAGATGCTTTTCTGAAGTTGATGGCAGTTTAAAAAACACCCATACACAACCAAAGCAGTGATCATTTATGACTAGTGAATAATGACAGGCTATATTTATCATTCCAGCCTTAGAATATAAATCTTAATATCAATGTTTGCAGCATCCAATCAGACTGACCATCAAGAATATATCTAATACTGTACATAGAAAAATTAAAACACAAAATATAGGATGTACCAGAGCTAATTGCAAATGACAATTAACAGCTTAACCCTGTACATATCAACTCAGAGGAAAGAACTGGCCAATCCACTACTTCCATATTCACTGCAAGCATTCAGATTTTAAGATAAGGATTTTCATTGGTCACAATGCAGAGTGGATGCACATGAATGATGCTGCTCTGTGCTGTGCCATGCCTCCACAACTGTCACCAATGAAACTGTGGGTTTTTCTCTATGTGCCTGCCATAACAGCACAACCAATTGTAGCTCATCTAAACATCTGCATTCAACAAATCAAAGACATTTCTGCAAGAATCATGGTGCACACTCTCTCATTCTCTTCTGTTGTTCATTTGTTCAGTTGCTTCCAACTCTTCGTGACCACATGGGCCATCCCATGCCAGAGCTCCCTGTTGGTGGTCACTACACCCAGCTCCTTTAAGGTCAAGCCAGTCACTTCAAGGATACCATCCATCTATCTTGCCCTTGGTCAGCCCCTCTTCCTTTTTTCCTTCCATTTTCCTCAGCATCATTATCTTCTCCAAGCTTTCCTGTCTTCTCATTATGTGGTCAAAGTACTTCATCTTTGCCTCTAATATCCTTCCCTCCAGTGAGCAGTCAGGCATTATTTCCAGGAGTATGGACTGGTTGGATCTTCTTGTGGTCCAAGGCACTCTCAGAATTTTCCTCCAACACCACAGTTCAAAAGTGTCTATCTTCCTTTGCTCAAAAATCTTCCTCCCATAATAATAATAATAATAATAATAATAATAATAATAATAATTTTATTTTTATATCCCACCTCCATCTCCTCCAAGGGACTCGGAGCAGCTTACAAAGGGACAAGAATAACAGATTAAAACAAGCACAGTAAAATACAATCAACAGCAACAAATCAATAAAAACATCATAAACAGGCAATGTCATTGAAACAATATCATGGCTGAACAAGAAGTTGATGTTGGGTTTGGGGGCTCAGAGTAAGTGCAATGATTCCTAAGCAGAATTGAGGGAAAGTGCAGCAATCAGAGGGCTGGGCTGGAAGGGTAATGCCCTTAGCCATTAAAGTGTCCAAAGTACAAGAAAGGGGCCAAACTAAAGTGCAGGAGCTTAGATAAAGTTGGGATAATTCTCTGGTGACGCTGTTAGAGAAAAAGAGATCACACAGGGTTCTTCTAAAAAGTCTTGGGGAGAACTTCATCAATCAACATTGAAAGAGGGATGCCTTCCAAGAGAGGAAATTCCTGTGGGATATTCCCAACTATGTCTGAGTACAAGCTACCAAAATGCAGCAGGTTAAGAATTCATTCCCCCAGTGGTGATCAATGAAAGCCAAGGGGTGAAATGGTAGTATTGCTGAACCAGCTAAAAAGCAGTTGATATTTGAAAGAAGTCTAGGTTTATAAGGCATTATTGCCACTTTTGTATTTCTGTGTGTGTGTTGAAAGATCTTTGGATAAGCACAAAAGCTCTTCTTATAAAACAGATCAGGAAAAAGAGGAAGATTGGGGGAACTACTGCACAAAAACTATTTTGAGTCATTTCCCATGTTTCATCTGTTCCAGCTGGAAACCTTTCATACAGAAAAACAGGAATAGGCCCTGTGCTCTACCACAATGTTGAGAGCATTGTGTAAAATCTTTCACATTGCTACTTTTATTATCTGAGCCAGTTTATATGAAAAGCTGTAAACCAAAGGGGTCAAAACGTGTCCCACTCTCATAGAGATGAATGAAGGACTTGTTTTGTTGACATGATTTGTTTTCATTTTAAAAATTTCAGACTTCAGATTTCTGACATTTATTTATTTATTTATTTATTTATTTATTTGGGGATTCAGGGCGGTTTACAAGTAGGCAATAATTCAATGCCACACATACAGAGCATGCAATAAAATAAACATATACCATATATTCTGGCGTATAAGACTACTTTTTAACCCAATAAAATCTTCCCAAAAGTCAGGGGTTGTCTTATATGCGGGGTCATCTTACACGCAGGAGTAGTCTTATACATGGGAGTAGTCTTATACGCTGGAGTAGTCTTATACATGGGTGTAGCCTTATAGAGCGGATGCTGAAACTTCCAATCGGATTGGAGAATCTGTGGTTGCTGCACAACTGGTGCGCAAGTTGTACCGTGTTTACCATTTTATGCACATCCACCCAATTTGAAGTGATACTTTTGATACTCTTCCTAGTCCATTTTCATAATATTTATTGTCATTACTATGCTACAAATTTCTGATAATTTATTAACAATTTAAATAGCATCGATTCCAATACAGATCACTGTTGACCTTGATTTGCATCCATTCTTTGTAAGGACTTTCCATATAGTCTTACTCCTTGCTTTCCATTTCATCAGAGGTCACATTCCCATCGTATCCCATGACTGCTAACTTTGTGCAGTAGACACTGATGAAAGCTTCCTGGAAGCCTAAGTAAACAGTCTTTACTAGATTACCCTTATTATGGGAAAAACTTATCTTTTTAAAGGCCACACGTTTTTTTCATCAGGCCTTCTGCTTCTATGCACTTGATAACTTTTTAAAATCTACCCAGAACTAGCTGGCCTATAATCTGTAGCCCAGATGTTAAACTAAGTGTCATGTGATTAGCTGTCCTAAAACCAGACTGAAATGGCTCCAGATAATCTGATTCCCCAAAAAATGTCTGAATCTTTCCACCAACCACATATATTCAAGCACCCTATCCAAAAAGGAGCTATAAACTGGGAGGAGTAGTTGTCCTATACTTCTGGGTCATAAAAGGTCTTTTTCAGGAAGGAGTACATTCAAATTAGGGAAGCCTCACCTAGTTTTCCTCCTTCCCATGAGCACACAATGGGCACAAGTCACTAGATCTTCCTCCCCGGCCAAGCCTCCAGGGTCAATAATAGAATTGGAATGCAGATAATCAATCAGATGGCAAGCTGATTGTGATGAATTCCCTACCTGTTCGGCTAGGAAAAGCTCAGAAAAGTAGGCCCAGGAAGTTCAGCAGCCATTTTAGAAGGATGCCTGGGGACATCCATCTTAGAATCTCATTTCCTGAAGGGGGCGTGCTTAGGAGCAGCTTGGAGGGAAATGAGGGGAATTTGTAATTGGCTGGGAGAGTGTGGGCGGAGCTTAACTTGAGAAAAGGGAAAAAATGACTTTAAGGGTGCATTTTAAAACCTGACAGCTCAGTTTGTGTCTGTGTGTCAAAGAAGAAGGGGTTAGAGAGTGTGTGTAAAGAAGAGAAGAGCTAGAGAAGCCTGAAGTTGGTCAGTTAGTCAGCAGAGTTAATTAGTGAGAAGATTTGTAGCTATTGGGAAGGATAGCTGGTGGAGTGGAGAGACAGATCCAAGGGAAAAAAGGACTGTCTGTGTGGAGTTTAGAAATACTAGGCAGAGAAGACTACTGTCAGTAGTTTCTGGAGGGAGAGAGGAGAGTTATTTGCAACTAAGTTTTGAACTATTTAAAGAAACCATATGATTGATTCAACACTGAAACCCCTAAGCTTAAAGCCGGTATTGTTCAAGTTCTCTCAAATAAACAACATTGTTATTTGTTCACAACAACTGCCTCACATGTGCCTCGGTGTGAGAAGTTTTAAAGCAATTTATAGAAGAAATCAAAGATAAATGGTGGCAGCGTATATTCAAATAGGAATCTCTTCATTGTTACCTCAGAGAACAAAGCCTGAGTGAGAATTCAGCACATTCTAGTCTATAGATACCTCGAGTCAAGCCAAGGGCTTAACATTTCTTTTAAATGTGGTGGTAGCCGACATTCTTTTAAAAGGTTTTTTGGCCAGAGGAGTTTTCCAGCTCATTCGGCTTTTGATTTGACAAGTGGGTGTACAGTGGTTGGGATTTTGTTAATAATCTTTATAAGTGGTGCCAGCTTGTGGGATTTGCTAATAAATAATCCCCTATTTTTTACACTGATCATACAAAGACACAACTAATCCCATCTAAAGAGAGTCTAAACTCATCATTGCAGCCCTGTTCTCCATTGTTTTATCAAGGGAGCTAGGAAATCCCACCTTGATCATAATTAATACCTGGCTAAACTAGCACCAATTTCCCCATCCAGGAAGGCCCCTTCTAAGCCCCCTTCTACACTGCCATATAACCCTCATTATCTGCTTTGAACTGGATTATATGATTCTACACTGCCATATAATCCAGTTCAAAGCCAATAATCTGATATGGTGGAGCCCCTGGGTTAAACCCTTGTGCCGGCAGGACTGAAGCTTCGAATCCGGGGAGAGTGTGGATGAGTTCCCTCTGTCAGCTCCAGCTCCCCTTGTGGGGACATGAGAGAAGCCTCCCACAATGATGGTAAAACATAAAAAAATCCTGGCATCCCCTGGGCAATGTCCTTTGCAGACAGCCAATTCTCTCACACTAGAAGCGACTTGCAGTTTCTCAAGTTGCTACTGACATGAAACAAAAATCTGATATGGCAACGTAGAAGGAGCCTAAAAGGGATGGACTCAGACACAGCAGACAGACTCAAGTTTTCCTCCAATGAAGACATTATTAAAGTTCCTGCCATACACACTCCGTCAATCATAAGGTGTAAAATGTGACAACAATGAAGGTGCTTAGAATCAATAAGATAGTGGATCGTAATTTCTACCAATCAGAACAATGTCTATTATTCTCAAATGTCTATAAAATACTGGTGGCTATGAAATAAACCTCTGAATCCACCCTCATATCTCATCTTGATTAAAAAATATTGGAACTAGCATATCAAACTGGCTCCAAGATTTTGGAATGGACTAATTCTCACCTACAAATGTGGTATATTGGATAGTCTTTCAAGTTCAGTGATCACTGCAGCACTCAATTATGAATAAATGTTAGTCATGTTTCCCTTCAGACATGAACCTAAAAGACCCAACAGGTGATAGAAATGTGTTGATGTTGCCCTCCACACTGCCAAAGGTGTGGGAAAGACTTGTAAGAAATCAATTTGGAAGAACTGCAAGTCCTTGTGGAGCCTCAAAAGCCTCAGCGGAAGGAAATGGCAAACCAATTTAGAATAGAACTTGTAAGAAATCTCCGTAATAGGCTTGCTTTGGGTAGCTGTAAATCAGAAATGAGTTGAAGTCACACAGCAGTCATGCATGCCCTTCAACATCTCACAGTTCTCCGTTGGACATTCTTGCTGGTTGGCTCTTTGTGGTGACAGGAAATTCAATAAAGTGTCATAAGGTGCCTTTAAAAGGTCAATCTGTTTAATGGTTCACCTCCAAGAGGGGTGCAATTTGAGAGAAATGTGGTGTGACATAGGTAATGTCCTCCATGATCTTAATGGGCTGGCTCCAGTGGAATCAAAAGGGTTAGTTCAAAGTATACAATGGGTGCTTGGGGATGAGGTCCATTTCAATAGGTGAGGCTGGCTTGAGGCACGGGAGCCAAGCCATTCCCACCAATATCTTAGATCATATCAAGGAAGACAGGAAATAAACCCAGAAACTGTTATGCAGATTCATTATGTGTTGCTGTAGGTTTTTCGGGCTGTATGGCCATGTTCTAGAAGCATTGTCTCCTGATGTTTCGCCTGCACCTGTGGCAAGCATCCTCAGAGGTTGTGGGGTTTGTTGGAAACTATGAAAATTGGGTTTATATATCTGTGGAAGGTCCAGGATGAGAGAAAGAACTCTTATCTGTTTGAGTTTTATTTTTTATTAGCTGTTATAATTTTAGATTTTTTAGTACTGGTAGCCAGATTTTGTTCATTTTCATGGTTTCTTCCTTTTTGTTGAAATTGTCCACGTGCTTGTAGATTTCAATGGCTTCTCCATATAGCCTGACATGGTGGTTGTTAGAGTGGTCCAGCAGTTCTGTGTTCTCAAATAATATGCTATGTCCAGGTTGGTTCATCAGGTGTTCTGCTACGGTCGACTTCTCTGGCTGAAGTAGCCTGCAGTACCTTTCATGTTTCTTGATTCGTGCTTAGGCAATGCTGCGTTTGGTGATCCCTATGTAGACTTGTCCACAGCTGCATGGTATAAGGTAGACTCCTGCAGAGGTGAGAAGATCCCACTTGTCCTTTGTTGAATGTAGGATTGTTGGATTTTCTTAGTGGGTCTGCAGATAGTTTGCATGTTGTGTTTCCTCGTCAGCTTCTCTATGCGGTCAGTGGTTCCCTTGATGTATGGCAAGAACATTTTCCTCTGGGTGGATCATTGTCTTTACTTTTGTACTTTCGTGGCTTGTTCTCAGTCTTGCAGCTCTTCTAATATCTGAGGTGGAGTATCTATTGGCCTGTGAAGTTCATTATGTGCTCCCATCATGTCTCCCAATCAAGTCAAGTCACTTCTGGTGTGAGAGAATTGGCCGTGTGCAAGGACGTTGGCCAACGGATGCCCGGATGTTTGATGGGAAGCTCCTCTCATGTCCCCACATGGGAAGCTAGAGCTGAGATGGGAGCTCACCCCACTCTCTGGATTCAAACCACCAACCTATTGGTCAGCAGTCCTGCTGGCACAAGGGTGCCACTATTGTGCCACCAGGGGCTTTGGTGGTTTTCAAGCTGTGGATCCCCAAATGTTTTGGCCTTCAACTCCCAGAAATCCATACAGGTGGTAAAGTGGTCAGGATTTCTGGAAGCTGTAGGCCAAAACACCTGGGAACCCACAGGTTGAGAACCACTTCATTAGGGAAAGGGATTTTGGATGTGATCAGACAGCATTGCAGAGACGATTCATACAGAAGGTTAATGTAAGACAAAAAGAGCCTGCACTAGCTCCCCAGCAGAGCCACGGCTTCTATTTAATACAATTTTATACATTTCATAATTTGAGGTCTGATTTCTCAATATCATATATAGAACTGCCCTTAAAACTGCTGGATGCTGAAGATTTGCCAAGCCTCGAAAGAAAGAAAAAACCCTCATTCAATAAGAACACTAGCAGCTGATTCGCTATCAGATACCTTCCCTCGTAATTCAAGATTTTAGTATGAACCGGAAGAGCGCTTCACAGCCTAAGATCAACACATGGCAGAGACCTTCTGTCTCCTTATGAGCACCCAAGCAAGTCAAAATCATTTGGTATAGGCCACCCAAAGAAGGATAGTGATGCAGATGTTTTAAGTTAAAAAATAAAATAAATACATAAATCAAAGAATTTGATCAGCACTGCCCACCTTTTTGAGAGGCATATGTCTCACACACACAACTCTAGCTGGACTTTTTTTTAAAAAAGGATTGCATATGAAAAAATGAGATAACAAGGAAGAATTGTAAGAAAGGATGTGTATTTAAGTCTGGTGATAAAGAATAATCTCGACACACAAATAGATATATATTTGCCATGCGGGCTTGTTGTTACTCTTCAGCCCTGTATCACTGACCCTTTCAAAATTAAACCCTGCTATCCAAATGCTTGAGTCACACAGAAAGCTCCCGACCTTTATAACCTCTGTCAAAAATTGTTTATTGCACCACAGTGGTTGGGCATTTCCCTTGGTGGATTCATACCTTGGATTTATTACTGCAGAGCCTAGCTGAGCTTCCTGACAAGCAGAGGAAAACACCATTTATTTCTTTTCAAATAGTCTTCTTCCTCAATTAAATGTGTAAATGTTCCCCTCCCCTTCTTCTTTTTCCCCCCATGCATGAAAGAGAGAGAGAGAGAGAAAGGAAGGGATTTCCTATTACTCTTCAGCGTATAAGAAATATTATTATGCCCAAAGCAGGGAGAAATGGATTCCTCTTTCAAACTGGAGAAATTCCTATACACTGCTCAGAGATTAAGGTGTTACCAAATCCATTTTTTAATTGTCAAGAATCTCTAAATTTAACCAGGGATACAACTGGGACAAGGATAAAATCTGATCATTGCCTTCCAACCTGAATTCTTAATTCATAACTATTTTCTCCAATCTCCAAATGTCTAGCATCGCAGAGAATGAAAGCTGGGGCTAGCAACAGGAGCTCACCCCATCCTGCAAATTCAAACCACCGACCTTCTGGTTAGCAAGTAACCCGCTGCACCACCACAGCCCCATTTAACTTTTAAAAACACATTTTATAAATGTTCAATGTTATTGATCCAAACTTGGTGAGTTGAATCCATGATTCTGTTACTCTATAGGCTAAGTTTCTTCTGCAGTCAATGGGATAAAAGCCAGACTATGTCTAATTTATCCTGCTGCCTTCAGTGCAACCTAAATTCTGATAACAGTCTGAAATTCAGTTCCTTATCTTTAAATATACATCTTAACAAACTCTTCCTTTTCTGACCCTTGACAACAATCATTGCAACAAATTTTGAAACCCAGATGTAACATATTCCTCCCAATTGGAGAAGAATGATTTTACTTTAATAATTGGAATTGGACAAAAATGGTCTAATTCGAATTATGTGTAGTTGGTGAGACCACTTCTTTTTCCATGGGAAAGAGAATTCCCAAACCTTTGACCAGTGAAAGATTATCCGTGGGAATATATAGCAAGTGACCAGTTAGTTGCAGATTTGCTTAACCTCCTGGCAATTGAAAAAACTGTTGGTGTCAATGAATCCAAAGGGAGTTGTTGACAGGTTTGCAGCTGCTCGTAAAAGGCATATTCCATTTCAGTATGCTAAATGCATCACCAACACAATGCCTGCTGAACAATTCATTATTGCAGTGTTTAGTTGGGGGAAAAATCTTTGGCCTCCTTGTAATTGTCTTTCCCTTTTGCTTTATAGGTTCAAATTATTTTTATAGAGTTCTTTCTGCATAAAATGTAGAACAGAAGATTCCCATTAATCCACTCTGCCCATAAGAAAGCAAATCAAGAAGTGTAACAATGTGCATTTCTGCCTAATTGGAATCCAAGGTTGGAGTTCCCAGAGATTTTGGAATTTTTGGCAAGCACCATGGAAGATGCATATATTGCGGCTAAAATATGTGGATAGATGAGTCATGGGAGAGAGAACAGAAGGGAAACTAAGCAAAGTTCTTCCTTCATTTCCTTTATAATTTGCACCAGTGAGGACCTAATATGCCTCTTAAGTTTTGTGCTGGTACGGCTGTACCAGGACCTCTAATTTCCTTTTCTTTCTTTGAGTGTTTGCATGTATTCCAATGTTCCATGCATTTTGCAATAAGGTGGCTTCCCTTGGTTTGCAGCCACCTGCCTATCATCATTGGGTTTTTTAGTTCCGCCCCTTTCCCCAGGGTTCAGAAAGGAAAGGGAGCCATTTTAGCTCCGTCTTATAGTTGAAAGCTTAGCTACAGGATGTGAATCAGCTCCACCTGTAGAGAAGCTTCGTTTCTTACGAAATTCCAGGGAAAACAGTCCCAAAGCTCTGGCTGGGGAGTTTACAGCCTCACAGCTTTAAGGAAAAGCCTTTAAAAGAAAGAGTTTACAGCGCAACTCTTGTTGGGGTTAAAGAAACAAACCCACAGAAAATCCAAAGGACTCCAGCTGGAGAATCTACAAAGCCTTGACTGGTAGGTCTACTCGGGACCCAAGAAGCAGTTTGGAGCCGGGAGTAGAGCCCACACCAGCAAAGCCCACACCAGCAAAGTAGATTGCCCAAGGAGGGGTTAAAAAGGGTTTTCCTCTTAAAGAAAAGAAACAGTTCACGAAGCCAGTTGCCTGTCCCTTGTGGACAAGATTAAGAAAGCCAATAGTTGATTCAAAGCCTTGAAGTATCTGTTTGACTTGTTGAAGATCTGAGAAGTATTTGATTGTTTTGTTGAAGACCTAAGCAATAATAAAGGACTTTGTTAAACCTTTCAAGCTTCTAAAGACTTTGTATAGGAAAATCCTTAGGGCCTCTCAGCTGAGGCACCACGGCTTCCCACTGGGCACAAAGAGCACATCCTGTTCAAAAGCCAATTGCTATAAGCCCAGCGCGTGACAGCACAAGTTTTATCATCACTTGTAGGACCTGAAAATATTTTAAAATAAAGAGCTGAGAATTCTACTTACCGGGCATCTGATTTCTCTCCCATGATTACATGCAAAGCTACCTTAGTCAAACTATTTGCTTGCTTTCCTCAATTCTGTCTGTAAACTGGTTTACACAAACCCATTTATACAATTTACATGTGTGGGTTCTCCTACCAAGGATTTGCAGATTTATGTCTGACACAGAATGTATGCATTCAGTTCAAGATTGCAGAAGTAGACGTGCACATGAGGTGGCAGTTTATATGCAAACGCATATTCAGATGTGCATTGGTTTGTACCAGTTGTGAATTCAGATTTTTTTTTCATGTCAGGAGCAATTTGAGAAACTCCAAGTCACTTCTGGTGTGAGAGAATTGGCCATTTGCAAGGAAGTTGCTCAAGAGACACCTCGATGTTTGATGTTTTACCATCCTGTGAGAGGCTTCTCTCATGTCCCTGCATGGGGAGCTGGAGCTGACAAGGGGAGCTCAATCCACTCTCCCCAGATTTGAACCTATCGGTCAGCAGTCCTGTCAGCACAAGGGTTTAATCCATTGCGCCACTGTGGGCTCCAGATTCAGATGTGCCATCCAGTCAACTCATTCAGTCAAGTCAATACCATGTCTTCGATCCAATAGCTATATACACTACATTACTATGTGCTCCCCATGAAGAATATAAAAATTGTGCAACACATGATTCCATTTCACAAAACACAATACATGGTACACAAGTAGAATGCACAATATTACAATATACTAGACTCTCAGTTAAATGGAACTCAAGCAACCAGCGAAAAGGTCAAAGAAATAATACTTTAAATAAAAATTAAGATAGAATCATTCTTATAATATAGTACAATTGGTTTTTATAATACAAGAAAACTGTGTCACAGTATGTTTGCCTTTATTTGTCTTACTCTGCTTTTAATTGCTATATCTTAATATTAATATCAAGACAATTTAGAGTTTATGATATAGAATACAGTATGAGCCAAGTGTATTTTAATAGCAATTCTCAGGCAACCAGAAACTACATTTATCTCTCATCAAGCAATCCATGGGTGCTGTCTAATTGAGAGTCTACTGTACACAACATGAAACTGCATAATATATGATGTGAAACTGCAGTTTACAGTGTGTAACAGCAACACACACTACACAAAGCACCATCTCAACCTGGAAAGTTAAGACATAAATATAAAATACTTGCTGTCCTTTCCTACCACTAACATCAGAATATATCTAGTGCACATCAATGACTTTTGACACTTGCATGTGTGTGTGATTTGTACATCCAGATCTACCGAACTGGATGCCAGCAAATGGCTGAGTAGTGCATCAATGTATGCCTCCGCATGCCCAGATTTATGCTTCTAAAGCCTGATGCCAAAACTTGACCAATGCCTTCAAGTAATGGAAGCAACCCTGAGATCTTTCCCAAACCAATTAGGGGAGGCTCCGGGTTAGATTTGTAAGTTTCTTAGAGAGATGGACATTCAACCTCCATATAAAAAAAAACAGAGAAAAAGACATCACCACATTGCCAGAATATCCCAAAGCCTGGCAATTTATTTTATGTGATCCCAGGTAAAATAAGTGCAAAAATCAAACATATACTAATAACGAATCAGCATTTGCAAGATTTGTTAAACAGGCTGATTTTCCTTTTTATGGAGTACAGCTAAAGCATCTTCTGCAGAGTCAAATATAAACACTGCACAACAGATTTGTGTAACTCTCTAAAGACTTCATCATACATATCTTCACAAGCATCCTACGATGCTGCACCCAGAACACAGAAAGTTTCTCATGTTCTGTTGGTAACAATAGGGTGAATTGGGGGGGCTGTGTGGCAACGCTTTCCCATGTAGGATGGGGAAGCGCAGCTGTGAGCAAGGCAGAGCACGGGGATCCAAGATGGCCCTGCTGCCCTGCCAAGTAACCATGGAAGCTGGGAAATCACCCTACATGACCTGATAAATGCGATGAGGTCATCAAACAGTACTGAGATGGTGGTCAGAAATCTTTGACTGTTGCCATTTTTTTCAGAAGCTCAGCACCGAGCTTAGGAGAACCCATTTGGGGTCAGGATCTATAATTTAAGAAGCAGTGATCTAGAGTGCATGTCTGACTATGCTTGGCTGAGCTCTTCCAGTGTATAACAAACTCTAGAACAGTGGTTCCCAACCTGTGGTCTGTGGACCACCAGTGGTCGCAAGAACTAAAATATGGTCTGCAGCCTCACAATTACTACGCTGTTGCAACTAGAGCAACGGGTCTTGCAAAACCCTCTTATAGTGCCAAAGCTTATTAAATATGTTTTTTTGTGGGTGAGCAGCTGGTAACTACTGGATGGCATATGTTCTGCATCAGAAACTAGAGCTGATGTGGTCTATCCAATGCAGTTTCCTGAATCAGCACCTCAAATAACCAAACCGAATCTAAACCTGACCAAAATGAATTTGTAACTCTTTTGTTACTAATATTGTAGAGTGGTCCCTGGTCAAGGTGGTCCCTGGTCAAGTGGTCCCTTGTCAAAAAAAGGTTGGGAACCACTTCTCTAGAAGGACATTGTCATTCCCATCTAATGATCCTGACAATTCCACCCCAGATTTGAAATAGCTTTCATGATGAAGTAACTTGCCACACAAAGTTGGCAAGGCAGGAGGAAAACAACAATTGGATTGGAGTCCCTGGGTATCCTCTAGCACAAGCCACATTTCTGCAGTCTAGATATGTACTGTTCTATGACCTCTGCCTTTGTGTTCAGTTACACTTTACAAAACAGTACATTTTGTATCATTTGCAAGTTCGTGGTGTGGTCCCTGAATGGTCTTGCCATCTTCTTCTTCATCTGTTTGCTTTGTTTTAAAGTGCTTTTCATAAATCCAATAGGGAGAGATTGAGAAAGAGAGGGAGGGAAATTGGTGAATCAGGAAGAGTAATTTATTGCATGGAGAAGAAAGTGCTGACAGCTTTGAATGAATCTCTTTCTTCCTCTAGGTCTCACTACATTTGGTCCGAATGCATATAAAGATTAGTCACCAGTAGGAATCCCAAAACAGCAATGACTTCCAGGGAAGTCCTGGAAATGATTAAGGAGGGAATGACCAAGAGGGGAAAGCATGGTGGGGGGAGAAGACGTCTTTCAACCTTTTATGAGGCGAACAGATTTGCTGAGAAAAAGGCTTGTGTCTTCTGGCTCCAGGTTTTAATAAGTGTCTAATTTCTCATCCAACAATGGCCTCCTGTTCTTATATTCTGCTACAGAAGGTGGGCTGTTGTCTTCCTCGCTGCTCAAAAGAGTTCAAAAGCTGCTGTGATTTGATGCTCATAAAACATACAGACACTTTTACTGTTTGTATATGGCTTGTATATTTGTAACGTCAAAAAACTGTAAAGTAACCTTGTCGCTATATTGTTGTTTTTTCTTTGGATTTCTAGACTAGTGCAATGGAGGTTAAAATTTAGAAGTTTGTCACAACTGAGACCTTGACTAAGGTGAGACATGGACCACAGACACAGAACCATCCCTCTTCTTGGGGAGAGTTGGGAAGCCAACCCAAGCAGCTACATTTGCATGTCCTAAATGCAGAAGAGATTATGGTTCACTGTATATACTCATGTATAAGTCTCTCACAACCTTGTCACACTGATGACACCCCCTCCCCCTGTGCCATTTCACCATCCTCCATGGCAAAACAGCAAGTATATGAGGCAACTCCGCCACACTGTGTGCTGCTCCTGAGAGGCACTGCTTCCCCCATTACACAAGGGAAGTGGCGATGAAGCAGCATAATTTAAGATCTACTGGGAAGGCCCTGCTCTCAGTCCCACCAGTATCTCAAATGCATCTGGTGGGGTCGAGGGACAGAGCCTTCTCCGTGGTGACCCCCCCCCCCCATGCGGGCTTGTGGAATTCGCTCTCCAATGAAATTAGATCGGCATCCTCCCTCCTTACTTTTAGGAAAAATCTAAAGACGTGGTTTTGGAGCCAGGCCTTTGGCTAGTGGGCACAAGCAGCACTTTAGGCACTGAACTCGGACAATAGGATTGTTATGAAATGGTGTAAATAAATAATAAATAAGGTTATCATGTCACCTCTCAACCTTCTCAGCCACTCCTCACAGGTCTTGCTTCCATACGTTTAACTCAGTGGTTCTTAACCTGTGGGCCACAGACCACCAGTGGGCCACGAGAATGAAAATCTGGTCCACGAGCCTCCTTCCTCTTTATTTATTTTATTTTATTTATGCTCCTTTCGCACCACCTGCCATTCCTTCCCTGACACTGACTATCGCATATGTTCTGTATCAGAAACTAAAGCTGATGTGGTCTATCCAATACAATTTTCTGAATCAGCACCCCAAATAACCAAACCAAATCTAAAGTTGGCCAAAAACTGATTCATCACTCTTTTGGTACTAATGTTGGAGAGTGGTCCCTGGTCAAAAAAAGATTGGGAACCACTTCTTTAACTATTTTGGTTGCCCTTCTCTGAACATGTTTTCTGGATCACACTTTTGGATCACACTTCTCTCGATAACACTGTTGACTCATGGTCAGCTTGTGTTCTACTAACTCTCTTAGATCCCTTACACACATACTGCTATTGAGCCATGTATTCCCATCGTATACCTTTGCAGTTTATATTTTTTTAACCAAACTGTGATATTTTACATTTCCCTTCCTTGTGGGTGTTGTTAGATGGAGGATGTCATACCAGGGAATGGCTTTTATGTTTTTCAGATCTCTCACAACTGATGGGGGTCTTCTCCTTTGGGAACACATGCCCCCTAATTACTTGCTATGGATTTGAATAGATTTTGACCTTGTTTTTCCATCTCCCTTTGCTGCTTCATGTGACCATGGATTAACAAGAGCAGGTGATTAAAAGCTGTTCTGGAGATTTCACTGCTTTGCATCCTGCTAAATAAACCACGTCATCACTTTATTAAAATCCCCCAACATCCTAGACCTACGCCCTTCACATATTGCAGGACCCCTTCCTCTGTTTTCCTCCCAGAAAGACTTTATTTTCCTTTGGACCTGGCCCATTAGAATTATTTATGGCTGTCTAGGCTGTGTAACCAACTATTGCACAACAGTATTCCTGTGTTTTTTGTCCCCACTATGTACATAACACCATTATGTCAAAATCAGCAGTAATTTATTTTGGATTGTGCACTTCTTTTCCTCTTTTTCCCCCTTTTCTTTATTTTAGCAAAAGCCTGGAGGTATTTTCCAATTAAAGCCAGCTCTTGTTGCACTGATTATCAAAGACCTGTTATCACAGAACATCTGGCCCAAATATTAAAACAACTGTGTGCATTGGGTTTTTTTTATTTTTAAGAGGTTTTCTATTGTAAAAAGAGCCTTTGAGTAGGTTTGACGGGTGAGGGAGGACATGGTAGAAAATTTGGGCAAGTGCAGACAAATACTTCATGTAGATGGCTGAGATCCAAACTGGTGCTCTCATGGATCAGCTGCTCTAGTCAGAGAATGGGAAAATAACATGTTTTAGACCATGGTTTCTTGAATTTTTCAGACCTCATAACCACTAACTGAAGGATTCTGGGCGACATAGACCAAAACATTACTTTTCACAGCTTTGCTTCTAGCATTTGTTGTGAATTGTTTCAGGCTCAGTTCAAAGTTCAGCAACCTTTATCCAGAATTGTAAAATTCAAAATCCTTCAAAATCTTTGACGTAAGTAGCTAAGATAGTGACCCATTTGCTTCCTGACATTCAGTGTACGCTTTATTCCATGCACAAAGTAATTTAAAATATTGCAGAAAATTATCTTCAGGTGATGTATATAAGGTATATATGAAAGATGAATTGAGTTCATGCTTAGACTTAGAATTATAGAATCATTGAGTTGGAAGAGACCTCCTGGGCCATTCAGTTCAACCCCTGCCAAGAAGCAGGAAGATCACATTCAAAGCACCCCCAACAGATGAACCCCCTCTCATCTCCAAGACAGCTCATTATAAACATATATGTAACCAACTGTATTCCAAAAATGAAAATAATTCTGACATTTAAAGCAGTTCTGGACCCTAGGAATTTAGATAAAGGATACTCGATCTGAATTGTGTTTAAGTTTTGTTCTTATTGTGCATCTTCATGTCATTTTCAATGTATTGAGAACCACTGGTTTTCTTGGCAAAATGCCATGACTTCTCTGTGAGAGTGTGGCTTACCCAGGGTCACGCAATGGCTTTCCATGGCTGAGAGGGAATTTAAACCCTGGTAGGGGGTTAGCTCAACATTCAAACCAATATAGAGGTAAAGGTAAAGGTATTCCCCTGACATTAAGTCCAGTCGTGTCTGACTCTGGAGTTTGGTGCTCATCTCCATTTCTAAGCCCAATAGCTGTCATTGTCCATAGACAACTCCAAGGTCATGTGGCCTGCATGACTGCATGGAGTGCCGTTACCTTCCTGCCGGAGCGGTACCTATTGATCTACTAACATTTGCATGTTTTTGAACTGCTAGGTTGGCAGAAGCTGGGGCTAACAACAGGAGTTCACCCTGCTCCCCAGATTCGACCCAGTGACCTTTCGGTCAGCAAGTTCAGCAGCTCAGCGGTTGAACCCACTGCGCCACTGGGGGCTCTTCAAACTAATATACCATACTAGATTTTCCCTTTAAAGCTCTAAATCTCTGAAAACCTTGTGACCAGGTTCTACAAGTACCTTAATTTGGACTGAATCCACACTGCAAAATTACAGCAGTTTGAGACCACTGTAACTGCCATGGCTCTATCATACAGAATCCTGGAATGTGTAGTTTGGTACAGAGCCTGCTGATAGAAAAGGGCAAATATTTCACAAAACTACATATCCTAAGATCCCATAGCATTGAGCCATAGCAGTTAAATTACTATAATTCTGCAGTGTAGATGGTCTCTCAGTGATAGGTGTTACATCAGTACTCCATGTTTGGTCACTGGCTACTCTCCCATAAACCCTGCCACACCAGGGAATAGCCAAGATATTGTTGGTTTTAGAGTCTAAAATGTCTGAGAGTCTACCTTCTTTCCACTCCTATATTTAAATGTGTGTTAGGATTGCCAGGTTTTCTGCATTTCAGCACAGGACAGATTATTTTGTACCCTAGACTCCCCCAATTGTTCATGGGACACATAAGATCAGCCAATGCAATGTGTTCTTTTATTTACTTTATTTTAATGCTGCCTTTCTCCTGAAATAGGGACACAAGGCAACTATGCCCTCCAGCATTTCACAGATGAAAACTGGGGCACATGTGGCAAAGCAGCCACCTCAGGACTGGCACATAAGGAAAATTGGTGTATAAATGCAATCAATCAACCAGTCAATCGGTGATGGTATGGTAGTCACAGTTTGAGGATTAACACAGAAGCTAGGAGAGACTACAGCAATTCATTTTTGTCTAATTTTACTAGGAAGGGCAAGAGTCTGTGTGAAGTCTTAGCTTTGCCTTTTCCTCTCCTCTGCTTTAGTTCCCCCTGTTCATAGGTTTTCCCAATACTGTAGAAACCTTCCTTTGTATTAGTTTTGGGTGGAGTTTAAAATCCCCCCAGAGGCCAGCCTTAGTTGGTCTATTCCATTTCCTTTTATGGAGCTCTCATGCTGGACTCCTCCTTTTTCTATAGCAGAGCTACTGTGACTTGGGAATGTCTGGCAACCCTAGGCTTAGCAATCTGAAAACAGGCATCCTTAGCACCTGCATTCAGCAGTATTTTTATACCAGCAGTCCAAAGGACAACAGAAGCTTATGACAGTTTATGCTTCACAAGAAAGAAGATTGAGACAGTTTATAACCATCGCTTTGCACCAGAGACAGAAGACTCCAGAGAGATGACTGCAGCCAGCAAAAGGCTCCTTTTGTAATGTATTGTTTTAAGTTGCCTTGTGATAGTCCTGGGTGGAGTTAACCCTTTATTCATCTTGTTTGCAGTAAACTCATTTTGGCTATATTTTCACCTTGCCTATAGCACCTCTGTCTGTTAAGGGTCTCAGTCTTAACAGAAAGTATACAGATAGCCCTCAAGTAAAGCCAGACACTATAGTTTTCCCATAGGCTCGGGGGTGCCATCACAGTTTGCTTCCCTCTTCTTCTTACCCCCATTGTTGAGTGCAAACTACTTTTGCACTTTGAACTCACAACAATGGATGTAAGCAGAACACAAAGGGAGAAAATAGGGGAGAAAAAGTGAAACAAGGTCATTATAAAAGCCTTTGAAAAAGTGAGACAACAAAGAATTAATCAGGACTGCCATTGCCAAATGGGGACATTTGGAGAATATCCTTTTAATAGACCTTTCCAAATGTTGACTTCACATAACCAACATGCGCTTAACCCCTACCATTTATTCAGACAATCCTCCGACTGAAAGACCAAGCTTGCTTCATTCTTGTTGTTCCTTAAATTAAACGTATCAAATGAAGTTCCAAACAATAAGTATATTGAAAATATACACTAACATCTGTATTTGGGGCATAAGCTGGAGCAACGCCGGATGGTTTGCATTACCCTGAAGAAATCAAAGCAACCCATGAAGTCGACAAACTAGAACTGGAAATGGTTTCACTGTAGTGAAGCACAATTTTGCACTTTTTTCTGTAAATTTATGTTGTAATTGGAAGGGCGTTTTTTTTTGTTTTTTTTTTAGTTTTGCACAAAAAGCCCCCATTTTCAGATCACATACCTCAATCACCCATTTAGAATGGGAGGTACAGTTTGAAGAAATGATATTCTGAAATGTCTGCTTCCAGGGTAGTCGCTTGAAACAATCATTTTTCAGCAGACTAATAGGTCAACATGACATTAATAGTGAAGGAAATTCGTTCCTCTTTTTTTAAAAAAAAAAATGTCAATACGTTCCATCTGACATTCAAAATGTTCTCATCAACATCAGAAACTCAAAATCACACAGTGTACCCGACTCTTTCCCCAAACGTTCTTGTTCAGAAGTGCAAGTCAGAACCGGCACTAAATATTTGGGTGACAGTAATGGAAATGTGACTTAATGACTCCCACCCAGTTAATCTTTGTAAGACTTTATCCATGAAATCTTGATCCCAACATCTATTTCCCAGAGCCCTGTTGCCATGCAAAGTGCAGATTTCAGAGGGGCAAAGGGCTGCAATCAAGCCTGTAGCCAGAAGAGGTCCACATACAGACCTGTTGGTCCCAGGATTTCTACCTCCATTGTCCAAACTTGATGCTTTCCTGTGAGATTTAGAGGCTCCCAAGAAGGGCACCGCCGGACTTCCGCTGGATACCTTTTTTAAAAACCCTCAAGGTGCAGATATGCAGAGAATCACTGCAGCAAATCACTGCAAAAGTTCGATTCTTTGTCCTGGCCAGAGAAACTGTCCCCTCCAGATGTTTCATGAAGTATCTGCTTCACAAACAAAGTTTACAGAATAGGGCCACTTCTGCCTAAGTCAGCACTGCACAATCAAACAGGAACACAAACTTTCAAGCCAGGAACAAAACTTTAGAACATCATCATTACTGTATTGTTGAAGGCTTTCATGGCTGGAATCACTGGGTTGTTGTAGGTTTTTTCAGGCTATATGGCCATGGTCTAGAGGCATTCTCTCCTGACATTTTGCCTGCATCTATGGCAAGCATCCTCAGAGATAGTGACACTTTTTAGAGCCTGTCAGCCTGGCCATCTGTCCAAACAGATTTGGTTGTGTACTTGTGGCATCAAACAGCAGGGTGCTGTTCCTTAGTTATACATGGCCATTTCTGGTTGCTCTTCTTGAGAAAAGATGTACAATATTGACTAGAGGACCACAACTTTGCCCTGGCCAGAGAAAATGTGCCCTCCACACATTTCATGAACTCCAGGAAAGAGGGCTTAGCCACAATGCTCAAATAGATTAAACTAGGAGAAAGAAGTGATAATAACGTGACAAGGAAAAACAACAGATTAGGTAGTAGAACCAAAAACTCTGAATGTATTTTAATCATGTCTAATATGTGGGAATATGCAGGGTATAAATATGGCAAATAAATAAATAAATAAAACCCGGGAACAAACCCAGATTTAAAAAATCCAAGGATTTCCAACTGAAGGGACATACACACATGTAAAGATCAGCATATTCATCTCAAAACCGTGATATTCCCGCACCTGGAAATCTCACATTTTTGTCTTTTATAGCAATTGGTTCTGCATTTACAGGGAACAATGTCTGGCCACCCTCCTGTTTGCTGCAGAAGCTCCTGGGATAAAGGTACTGTCTGGACTGGCCCTAAGATTGATAGAAGTTGAGTAACCCTTATCCAAAATGCTCAGGACAAGAAACGTTTTGGATTTATGTGGAATTTGGAACGCCTATTTTTCAACATACTTACATCCATACATAATTAGATGTATGACACCAACCCTAAACACAAGATTCATTTCATAAACACATTATACACATAGCCTGAATATAATTTGATATGCAATGTTTTAAATAATTTTGTGCATGAAACAAAGTTTGGACACCTTGAGCCATCAGAAAGTAAAAATATCATTGGACAATGTTGGATTTCGGAGAATTTTGGACTTAGGAATTCCAGATAAAGTATGGTTGATCTCTCTTTCTGTGTATACCAAACTGTACCATGTAACATAAAAATACCAGTTTTAGATATTTCTTCCTATTTTGTTGAGATTGTTTACTTTGTGAAGCTGATATGGCTCTGAGAAGGTTTTCCAAGCGGCTTCAGTTGCTCATCCCACCTCAAAAACACACTGGATTTTCAGATAACTCCAGTTGCCCCAAAAGATATAATGGGGTACAGTATCAACCAGGCATGTAGCCGGGGGGGGGGGGCTCTGGGGGCTTCAGCCCCCCCCTCCCCGAAATTTTCATGGTGGTTCGCGAAAAGACCTTATTGGTGCATTTTTTAAACTGTTATGTTTATTCATATCATGATCTGATCACCATACTCAATATATCCCATATGCATGGGGGTATTGGGGTAATGATACAAAAGGTTTGCTAGGCTAGACCCTCTTTCACTCAGACTCAGCCCCCCCCCCCGAAACTCAGCCCCCCCGAAACCCCCCCTGAAAAAAATTCACCCCCCCCCCCCCCGAAACGAAATCCTGGCTACGGGCCTGGTATCAACAACCCTTTAGGTTTTCCATGGATTACTAGATGTCTGCTTGTCTAGGCATGATTAGATCTGCCCTTTCAGCATAGAATGCCAATGATATGTTGAAAACTTCTTTCAGTTGAATTATGTGTGATACATTTAAACCCACAGCTGGATGCAGGCTGCCAATGCCAGAATGGATGCCATCCAATAATCACACCACCTGCATGGAACTCTGCATAGAGCTGGCAGCCTTAATAAAAATGAAGCAACAACCAACCCCAAGAGCATGTGTCTGCTAGGTTTCCCAATGAAAAGTCTTCTGCAGCAGAACATCAAACCAACACTGTTCTGTTGCGCGCTGGGCCTGTAAATAATTGTCTTTAGAACAGGATGTGCAACCTTTGCCCAGCGGGAAGCCAGGGGGCCCAAAGAGAAATTCTCAGAGGGTTTCACCACAAATAGTCTTTAGATGGCTTGTGAAGTATAACGAAGTCCTTTATTAATGAACAATCAAACAAAACTTCACTTGTCTTCAGTAAAATTAAGCAAATGATTCCAAGCTGTTAGGCAACTGGTGAATTCCTAATCTTGCCCACAAAGGACAGGCAACTGTCTTCAATAACTTCTTCTTTAAAGGAAAATCCCCTTTTTAACTTCTCCCAGGTTGACTGTAATCTAACCCTTACCGATGTGGGCTCCACTACCGGGTCGAACTGCGTCTCGAACGCCGAGTGGACCTACCAGTAAGGCATTAGATGTTCTCCAGCTGGAGTTCTTTGGTCTTTAGGGCTGTTTTCCTGGAAATTCTTAGGAGACTCTTGAAACTGTTCTCCCCCGGAAATTCTTTAAGGTTGAAGCTTTTGTACAGGGGAAGCTTGCACACATCCTGTACATAGCTTTCCTTGCTGAGACTAACTAATAAATGGCTCCCTTCCCAATTGCCCTGAGCAAGGGGCGGGATCAAAACTTAACGATGATGGACAGGTGACTTGCCCTATAACTGCAACCAAAAGAAGCCACCTATCTGCAGAGTCCCTGAAACCCAGGACTGCAACCAAACATTCAATGCAAAGCAAACAAAATTGGAGCTCCTGGTACAGCTGTACCAGAACAAACACACATGCACACAGTCAATGTTATTCACCTGTTGGCATTTGAAAGCATCATGCCTTTGGGCACCCTTTATCTAGAATTCCAAAATTTGAAATACAACAAATTCCAAAGTTGTTCCTGTGCATGGTTGAGAGTGTGACATCTTTGCTTTTTCATCGTTCAAATGTACACAAACTTTGTTTGATGCACAAAATTATTTAAAATGTCACGAATAGAAACTGTATTAATCAAATCTGCAAATAATCAAATACACAAAAGTTAAACCCATAAATGTGGAGGACCAGCTGTCAAATAGCATAAAAGAAAATAAAACAGCTCTAGGTTCATTAGCTTCCATGCCTGCAAGGATCAGGTAGCCCTCAGGAAAGAAAGGGAAATACCTTCCAGTCTTGCTTCTTATTGTACTCAAACTCTTTCATCTTCAAGTTCTGAAAAATGCCATTTATGAATTCTTCTGTGCCTTCAAGTCATTTTCAACTATGGTGAACCCAAGATAAACCTATTACATAGTTTTCTGAGACTGAGGGCGCTTCCAGACTGCATCATAATCTGAGTCAAAGAAGTGGAGCAAAAACTGCAGGACCTGACAGCAAGTCCAAACATGGAGCTGTCAGTCCCAGTAAATGCTTCCCTGGCATCCTGACACCATTGCTTGTAACAGCTTTTAGAAATCTGCAAGAAAGATGGGGGACATCTACTGGGAGTTTACTTTAATCTTTTCTTTAAATTGACTCTCCGAGATGTGCTAGATATTATATGCGGTGGTTCCGATAACTAAATGTGAACACAAGCAGATTTCTTATTATCTCTCCTCATCCTCATGTAAATTTAAGCTTTGTTTAATTTCATAAACAAAGGAATGGTTGCGGAGAATTTTCATTTTAATTGTTTTTGAATTGTGCTTCCATTTAGCCACCTGTGTGTCCATAGCTCCATTTGTTTACAGCCCTCATCAGCTGTTTCAGGCTTTTAATGCATACATGTGTACTGGAGCAGTCCACACCAGTGTATAGGAATGAATTCATTGTTTTCCTTGACTGCAGGAATACACAGTCATGTGAATATATGCAATTTTTGGCTGAAATCAGGTTTTAAGAATACCTTTTTAACATGTGTTTTTCAGCTGTTAGTGTGAATCAGCATGCATTTTCCTTAAATGTTATTCATCCTGGTTTCTTTTGCATTTTAGGGCCTGTGTACAAGGGCTGTAAGAGTGACTTGGCCAAGGGCAATGGTTTTTAATAGCCGAGTGGGAATATGAACTTTGTTTTCCAACTACTACATCATGCTGGTTTCATAAATGTTTTTGCTCGATAATTTTTTATTAATAATAGTAAATTATCCTTAACCTTCCCCTCCCTCAGACAGCAGATGGTTCCTGTTCATGTCTTCTGCATATGTAGGTTCTCTTATACATATGGTTGTATTTTCTATATTAATTATATTTCATTTTCTATGCCACCTTTTTATCAAAGGGTGATTGAAGCAGGCTCGCATGGAGAATCAATTAAAACCCTAACAATAATTTATTTATTTATTTATTTACATTATTTCTATCCCGCCCATTTCAGCCCGAAGGCGACTCAGAGTGGTATACACAGTCAGCACAATTCGATGCCGAAACAAAATACATACATTGATAAAGCAAAAACATCAAGTGCAATTAAACATAAACGACAGTATATAATAAACAATTTTAAAAAAAACTATGTCCTCTCATTCAAATCCTCATCCGTTACATTGTCTTGGCCGTTCCTGAGTCAATTTCCAACTCTAGTTTGTCTGTTTACTCTGGGGTTCCGATTGCTTGCTCGAAGAGCCAAGTTTTTACTCTTTTTCAAATAACATTAACTTCAGCATCTCACAGTCACCAGCTACTATTGACACTGCTAGCAACTATAGCATCCATGAGTTCCTATATTGGGGAAAAGATGGGATAAAAATTAAATACCAATCGACGTCCATAAAAATAGTTTTTCTGAGTTCTGATCTAATCAAGTAAAAGCAGATTCCAACACACACAAGCAGCCATGGAAGTATCTCTTTAAAATAAATAAATGTTATGATTTGGCTGGTTGTGCCTAACGTGGATTTCGTGCCAGGCACATTTTGAAAAATTCTCCATTGGCAATCCATTGGCACATGTATCCAAAGACTCCATATCCATGTGCCTGTCAGGAAGCATTACAGCGCTGCCTGTCAATGCCAGAAAACCCAGTCACATGACTAATAGCCTGGCTCATTGCATTTGGATGAGATCTCTTGCGCACAACAGGGAACCGCTCTCCCTCGCCCTTTCTCTTCCAAGGACTCTGGGCCAAAGCCTAATGTGCAGAGTTGACTTTTACAAGGCCAGATGGTGTGCAATGGAAGTGCAGATGGATCTGTGTCAAATAAGACCAGATGCTATCCTTACTACAACCCCCCACAAAGTCACGCTTCAGTGCATCCCCACCCCATGCTGTCAGGAAAATTCGCATTGCGCAACCATTGACTGTTCTGGGACAATGATAGAGTTGGATACAGCTTAAACTATGGAGGACCCTACACATTTTGAGGTTTAATCTTTGACAGCTTGATTTTTTCAGCCAATTTCATTAATATGTTCTCTTCAGGAATCAGTAGGTTCTCCAGCATGACTTCTTCCAGATGTTGGCCATAGAGTTGAGCTGGAGGATCTACAGAAAACTCTCTGCAGGCAGTTGTAGGTCCTCCAGCATGATTCTATGGTCAACTTCCAGAAGGATCATGCTGGAGACCTCCATATTCCCAGAAAGTGGGGTTTTTTTTCAGGTTAAAAACAGAGACTTTTAATTTTGATCTTCTTCCCACTTTCATGGGTTCCTTGCATTCTTAAATTCCATGCAAATTGAGATCCTACTATGGTACAAGACTGCAGTGGAGACCTTTTTTATTTATTTCAAGTCTACCATCTGTCAACTACCAATGAATTTAAAATGTTCTCCAAATTTCCATGAAATGTAGCCAATAACTCACCTTCCAGGAAACAGTTGGTGAACCTGAAGGGGTCTACTGAACACCTGTTCTGTCTTCAAAGTATACACCATATCCACCTGACAAATACCCCCTTAGCAATTTTAAAGGGCAAAACATTCTCTGTAAATAAATTAACCTCCTCCTGTTCCATTTGTTTCTAATATGTAACATGCAGCACCTGGACAGGCAAACTTCAAAGCTATGTAAATTCCCACATTAGCCTACCCTAAATCTGAAAGTGATGCCAAACCAAATATGCACACACATCACATACATACACACAAGCACATGTCCATACTGCTCAGTTATAGGGCCAAAGAGAAAGACCATATCCTCAGAGTACTATCTGAGAAAGACTCAGGATGCATATGCACCACTTTAACTGCCATGGCTCAATGCTATGGAATCATAGGAGTTAAGGCTTAGTGACGTATCATCATTCTTTGGAATAGAAAGCTAAATACCATCCAAACAACAATTGTCAACTCTTTCACAATATCTTCTTGCCCTTCTAAAAGACACAGATGAAAATGCAATGTTCTTTAGGCTGTGGTTCTTACCTTTAGTCCTCCAGATAGTTGAGACTTCAACTCCCTTAGTCCACCACCCTCCAAGGCAGTCTACTCCACTGTCAAATACTTATTTGAGCCTTAAAATATAATTGTACGGTCAAAAAGTGCACTAATGCAATTTGTAACAAGGCAAATTTGTCTTAGGGCCCTTCCATACAGGCCTATATCCCAGAATATCAAGGCAGAAAATCCCACAATATCGGCTTTAAACTGAGTTATCTGAGTCCACACTCAGATAATGTGGGGTTTCTTGCCTTGATATTCTGAGATATAGGGCTGTGTGTAAGGGCCCCCAGTCCACACTCAAATAACATGCAGGTCAAGAATAGGGCTCCACAGTCACCTACGTACCCACTGCCAACACACTGACCTTGGGGGCCAATCTTATTCGGTTAAAAACAGCACTTTTAATTATGCTCGGAAGCTAATTGGCAGCCAGTGGAGCTGGCGCAACAAAGTTGTGCACTCCCTGTACCCCACTCCCATCAGTAGCCTGGTTGCCAAGAGTTGGACTAATTGCAGCTTCTGGGCAGTCTTCATAGGCAACCCCACATAGAGAGCATTGCAGTAGTCTTTACAGGATGCAACCAGAGCGTGGACCACCGTAGCCAAGTCAGACTTCCCAAGGTATGGGTGCAGCTGGTGCACAAGCTTTAACTGTGAAAAAGCTCCCCTGGCCACCGCCGAGACCTGGGGTTCCAGGCTCAGCGATGAGTCCAGGATCACTCCCAAGCTGCGAACCTGCATCTTCAGGGGGAGTGTAACCCCGTCAAGCACTGGCTGTAACCTTATGCCCTGTTCGGCCTTACGACTGACCAGGAGTACTTCTGTCTTGTCTGGATTTAGCTTCAATTTGTTCGCCCTCATCCAGTCCATTACAGCGGCCAAGCACCAGTTCAGGACTTGAACAGCCTCCTTAGTAGCAGGTGGAAAGGAGTGACAGAGTTGGACATCATCTGCGTACAGATGACACCGTACCCCGAAACTCCGGATGATCTCCCCCAACATAGGGGACAGTACTGAGCCCTGCAGGACCCCACAGTACAATGGCCATGTTGCCAAGCAGGAGTCCCCTAACAACACCTTCTGGGAATGACCCTCGAGGAAGGGCTGGAGCTACTGCAAGGCAGTACCTCCAAGTCCCATTCTTGTGAGGCATCTCAGAAGGAAATCATGGTTGGAGGTATTGAAGGCCAGTGAGAGGTCCAGCAGAACCAACAGGGACACACTCCCCCTGTCTAGCTCCCGATGAAGATCATCAACTAAGGCAACCATATAAGCCTTCCTTCCCCCACTACAAAGCAAGGTCCTGGATGAAGGAATGTTCTAAAACAACCCAACCAGGAAAATGGTTTTATGACTCTAGTCTCACTGTAATTGTGTCTCTTAACTTCACAAGGCAGCTGGAACAATTCAACTGTTATTAATGCCACAATAGATAAAGTGGGGCTATGTTCTCTGTTTGTTTTCTTTCTTATTTGTGGATGGCATCTTGTTCTCTGTTTATGCTTTTGGCTGGAAACTTAAGACCTACATGGCTTTTCTCCAAGCTCAAATCGAGCTCAATGTCCTCGAATATGCCTGATGTTACTGATCTGAACAGTGTAGGGTACCAAGAGAAACCAGAAAGACCACACATGTGGTGGTGAGAGCGGGAAGAGTAAAATAAGAGAAACGTGCTATGTCCTTATTTGTAATCTCACCACAGGGAACATTTATTGAAACAGTGATGAGAAACAATCAAAGCTATAGGAAGTGAGCCAAATGGACTCATTTGTCCATGGAGTTTTTACACAGTTGATGAATGTAATTGCAAGAATCAGTTACTATACAGATATAATTAGATGTCATCCATGTATACCAATTAGCAATACCATCAGGCTTCAAGTCACCTGTCCCTTTGGGATCACCTCTTGAATTTCTCAGGCAATGAAGACTCAGGCTAGATCTCCACTGCCATATTATCCAGATTGTCAAATAGATAATCCACATTATCAGCTTTGAACAGGTTTATATGAGTCCACACTGCCATATACAGATAATCTGGATTTTATATGGCAGTGTGGATCCATCCTCAGAGGTAGTTAGCCATTGCTTTCCTCTGAATGTATTACAAATGCCATATCCATAGGACCGGTGTCTGTGGTTTCACCTGCCCACGTTAGACAAAATATATGCTCTTTATGAATTTTCTAGATCTTCCAACGCAATTTTATGGTATGGTTCTGCCAAAGGCTACCATAATTCACACTGGAGAACTTTTCTATAAATGTTTAGATCCTCCAGCTTTCCTCTACAGTAGCTTCCAGCAGAAATAAATGATTTCAATAGGGTTAACTATTTATTAGCCATTGTTTTCTGTTTCCACAGTAAATTCAGGAACACATCATCCATAGATGCAGGAGTCTATTGAGGAGAGAACTATGGGCCACTGAGAGTGAACCTACATTGTTGAATTAATGCAGTTTGACAGCACTTTAGTTCCTGTGGCTCAATGTTATGGAATCTCCAACTCCCATGATTTCAGAACATTGAGCTCTGGCAGTTAAAGTGTTGCCAAACTGAATTAATTATGTCATGTAAATGCACCTCTCCATGTTCTGTGATGCTCTGCTCATTGCAAAAAATATCAGGAAAAATTCACAGGGGTATAAAATAAGTTAAAATTGCCAAGTCAAATCATAGGATAAACCAAAGAGTTAACATTTAGAAACCTGAATGTGAGATGGTGAGTTTTCTGAACTGAGTTTGGCATGCTATTATCATTGCAGTTGAACTGTCAAATAGCCCACCGCTGTTCAAGTTCACAAATCGTGAAGATGCAGACATCTAATTTTGCACATGTTAGTTCAATGAGGTGGTTAAAAATTGGCAATAGAACAGAAGCCAATGGACTGTAATTAACCACTGTTCAGAAAGAAGCATTGCACCTGCTAAAATTATTTCTAAACTGGCCAAGTCACAAACAATTCATGGAGCAATGGTCTGAAAAAATCAATTATATCTTTAATAAAGACAAATGTTTGATCTTCCAGGCCATCTACTCATTACATTTGTCCAATGAACCCCAGAGGTCCTGAGTAGAGATGCCCAGGTTATACAGGTGCAAGAAATAGTGGCTTGTACTCAGATTTAATTAGTTCAATATTGATTGCCCCTCAAATTCATGTGACCTAAGCCATGACTGATTTGTCCCACCAATTACAAAGATACCAACTCAACCAATTCAGTCAAGGTCTATTGTGGCAACTGTGAAATATTCATTGAAAACATGCTCGTTGGAAATCAGAAGCATTGGAGTAAAAGTGTTTGAGGTAGTACATCATGGCTTAGTATCATTGATCTGGAGTTTATCAATGGCAACCCCATTTCTTCACATTCAGATTTGATGGTGAGGATCTATACAGGAACAGTCACTGCTCTCACATCATGTTGGCTTATTCTCTGATGTTCTTCTTTACCAAAGAGGTAAAGGAGGATCAGCATGATGTAGTGGTTTGGCCATTGGACTATGACTCTGGACACCAGGGTTTGATTCCTTGTTTAGCCACTGGATGTTACATTGTCAACTCCAGAAAACATTGTAATGAGGTCACCTTGAAATCACCACAAATCAGAGACAACTTGAGGGCACACAACAACATAAAGGTTCCTATGCATCAGCCCATATTATAAACCATTATAGGTACTAACAATTTTAAACTGCTTCCAAATTGGAAAAGTATTTCACCACATTAGTGAAGCAGAGGGTGAAAACAGAAGAATGGCCTGCCTCAGGGGAGAGTGCTTGCTCCATCAATATTTAACATTTACACAAATGATCAGCTACTGCCAGAAGGAACAAAGAGTTTTATCTATGCTGATGATCGTGCCATCACCACCCAAGCAGAGAGCTTTGAAATGGTTGAACAGAAGTTCTCCAAAGCTTTAAGTGCTCTTACTGCCCATTAAAAGAAAAACCAGCTGATTCCTAATCCACCTAAAACACAGACATGTGCTTTTCATCTTAAGAACAGACAACCATATCAAGCTCTGAGGATTACCTGGGAAGGAATCCCACTGAAGCATTGAAGCTCCCAAATAGCTGGGAGTTACCCTGCACCGTGCTCTGACCTACAAGAATCACTGCCTGAATATCAAGCAAAAAGTGGGTGCTAGAAACAATATCATAGTCAAACTAACTGGCACAACCTGGAGATCACAACCAGATACAGTGAAGACATCTGCCCTTGCGCTTTGCTACTCTGCTGCTGAGTACACATGCCCAGTGTGGAACAAATCTCAGCATGCTAAAACAGTGGATGTGGCTCTTAATGAGATATGCCACATTATCACAAGATGTCTATGTCCTACTCCACTGGAGAAATTATACTGTTTAACCTGTATTGCACCACCTGACATCTGTCGGAAAGTAGCAGTCAATAATGAAAGGACCACGGCAGTGGCACCTCCAGCTCATCCCCTGTTCAGATAGCAGCTAGCACGCCAACATCTTAAATCAAGAAATAGTTTTCTAAGATCTACAGAGACACTCGCAGGAATATTTCAGCAAGTGAGAGTCCAAAAGAGGCAAGCTAAAACCCGGAACCTCAAGCCATGGCTAATACCAAATGAGAGATCTCCCCCCCCCCCCCCCCCAGCATAGAGAAGACTGGACAACTTGGAAGGCACTAAACAGACTGTGCTCTGGCACCACAAGATGCAGAGCCAATCTTAAGAAATGGGGGCACAAAACGGAATGGAGAGAAGAGCAAACCACGGACCACCTATTACAATGCAGTTAGAGCCCAGCCACATGCACAATGAAGGACCTCCTTATAGAAACACCAGAGGCACTCCAAGTGGCCAGCTACTGGTCAAAGGACATTTAGTATAATTTCAAGTTTTTTAAACTTTGTGTTTTTAAATACACTATAACTGTACCCTTGGTTCGCTTCTGATACGATAAATAACCATATTAGGGAAATGTTGGGACTTTCCGCATTACAATCCCTCTTTGCAGGCATAACAATAACCAACACCTGAACATTTGCAATATGCAATGTAACCTCCCCAATCAGAGGTTAGTGCTGGTACAAGAGGAACAGGAAGCAAAAATCTAAACAAAACTCTTATTTGATTTTATAACTCCCGAGCAATCTGTATATTTTGGGGGTTCCAAGTCAACTTTCCATCCAGGTGCATTTTGTCTCTGAAGCCCAGTTCCAGCCTTTACCTTCTTTGTGCCTTTGCTTTCCCGCCGCCCCTTTAAGTTCTGTCTGTTAAATATTAGCCCATGACCTTTTGCTGATTGGCTTCAATTAAGTCTCTGGATTTCCTCTTCCTGAGCCTAAATCAGGTTACAGTGGAAGAATAATAAAGGCAAGGGGAACGTGTTGCAGTCGTCCAAATAACAGCCCCTGAATGTCAGCAATGGAAAGTGAGCATGACTTTCAGCTCCCACCCACTGGGAGCCTGGATGGCATAATTTACGGGCAGCCTTTTAGAGACCGCCGGTAGCAAAACCTCTGGGCAGCCTGTTTCTTCTCATGCTTCAAAAAGGCCCCATGTCTCAAAAGGAAAATGAGGCCATGAGTTTGAGAAACATCATAATTCAGGGAAATTGAAAAACATTGGCCAAAGGTAGTCCAAGACAGGTGGAATAGGTCACAATGCAAGTACCGTGATATTTTGTTTTGTTTATCGATTGATTGATCGATCGATAGATAGATAGATTATATCTTGCCTTTCTCTAACAGCTGGGATGCCACATAGTTTCCTCTCACATAAGTTGGCATCTCATGGGGAATTAAAGACATCATAAATCGAACTGAAGTTTGCACAATTTAGAATGGTATTGTTGCATGACAGTTGTATTCTGAGATTGGAGCATTGCTGAGGCTGCACCATTGGGGCCACAGCACAAAGAAAAGTCTCCCACATGGTTCTGACAGAATAGTTTTACAGTAACCCCTCAGTATTTACTAGGATTAGGGACACAGAATCCCACACAAGTAGAAGGACCATAAATTTTAAAAATGCTTTTTTTTAACTTGGGAGAATGCCTTTCTAGAAATTTCTAGGTCCTTCAGTGCAACTACATGGTCAATTTCTGCCCAAAGTTGGTCATACGATTGTACTGGAGGACCTACAAATGCCTATAGAAGTGTTCTTTTTAGAAATGTCTAGACATAGAGTGTATATATATATATATATATATATATATATATATATATATATAGTCCACTTCCAATATAGTGGAAGTGGACTATATAGTTGCACTGTAGGATCTAAAGATTCTTGGGGAATGTGTATTTCTGGATACACAAAGTGGCAAAGTGTTGGATTAGATTGCTCTTGTATTCTCTTCTAACTCGTATGTGAATATTGTTTGATTGCTTTGAAAGATAATTTAGGTTCCATTCCATTCAGAACGTCAATATACAGATGAAACAAATAAAGATATAACTTCTCCAAATCACATGTTGGTCTTTTTAATGACAGCTGGGTCTGTTTTCTCCATTGGTTCCCTCCAGATATTTAGTACAGCTTCTCCATTAACTGCATTTACTAGCAGCAATGGGTCTGTGCACCAAAATATGTGGAAAGCACTATTTTAGGAAAAGTCTGGATCAAACAAAAAGAAAATCTACAGGAAATGTATCGAAGCTGTCACACTAATTACTCCTCACACTGAAATACAGTATCATGTGTGGTAGGACTACTATATAACCTAGTTTAGTATTTGTTGATATGCTTTAATGACATGCCAAAACTGTGAAATAACACTTTTAATCGTTTTCTGGGAAATGTTTGTTTCCTCACTGCTTCTTCCCAAGCTGTGTATGCATACCGTGAAATGTGCTTCAGAAGATCTTTCCCAATCATGCAATTTGTATTTTATTGAGAAATTTTAATTTTGGTAGAAAAGCCTTAATATATTTTTCTAACAGTTAGTTCACAAATCTGGTCTGTTTACATTTGGTCGTATACGTAGGGCAATTTTAAATACATTGAGAGTGACATTCTGTTTGTGATGCACACGTGTGAGTTGCACTACACATATTGAGTTTGAGGGGAGGGCGGTGCCCAATGGTCTTGTCCAGTTGACCATGCTGTAAGTGGAGCAACATACGTGAAATTCTTGTGTGTGCCAGAGTGCATTGAATACACAGAGTAATATGTGAATATCCATTCATTTTATGTGTTGTTTTTGTGAATTGTGTGTTGCAGTTTCACAATGGATTGTTAGTCATGTGCATTTACCATTGACTCACAGAGGTTGTGCTACATTGGTATGTAGTAGCATAACTCCAAAAGCAGATATTGACACTGAGGCAATGCAGGGCCTCAGCTTTATTCATTATGATTGTTAATATTATAAACAGTGAGTTTGACAGAGAAAATGAGATGTAATATTCTGGTTGGCACCATGACTTAAAAGTGATACACTGTCATGTTGGCTGCTTCCTAAACGCTCTTTGGAGATAATATTGCCTTCCCTGACCTGGAACGTTTCTGATGTGCACAAGTATCAATGCTGATGGCTGGCTAGAAATGGTGAAATGTATATTCCAACATATCTGGAAAGAGAACTGTCATGTTGAAGTGGTTTGAATGGAGATTGGAACTGAAGGAGACCTTTTTCCTGAAATATAGCCAACAGCACCTAGTGTTCATTGGCAGTCTGCGATCCAAGTCCTAACCTGAGCTGACTCTGCTTAGCTTCCAAGATCAAATGGCATCTTGTGCCTTCTGTGTTATTGGTTGAAAAACTAAGAGGAAGGAACTGGCCGAATTATCTTTCAGTTTCTCTTGCCTAAGAAAATCCTGTAAACTTCATGGAGTCATCATAAGTCAACAGGCAACTTGAAGGTACATACACAGACATACACAAAAACCACTCACACACTAAGACCATATCAGCACTGCCCGCTTAATCCAGGGACAGTCTGGAAGGAACATTATGCCACACCTCCCTGGGAAGCTCATTGACCCAAGAGATTAAAGGTCAGAATTGGGCTTCACCTCAATAACAATGGAGCCCCCGGTGGCCCAGTGGGTTAAACCCTGTGCCGGCAGGACTGAAGACCGACAGGTCGCAGGTTCGAATCCAAGGAGAGGCGGATGAGCTCCCTCTATCAGCTCCAGCTCCTCATGCGAGAACATGAGAGAAGCCTCCCACAAGGATGATAAAAACATCAATTCATCTGGGCGTCCCATGGGCAATGTCCTTGCAGACGGCCAATTCTCTCACACCAGAAGCGACTTGCAGTTTCTCAAGTCACTCCTGACACAACAAAAAAAACCTCAGTAACAGTCAGTA
Organism: Anolis sagrei; assembly: GCF_037176765.1. Taxonomy (NCBI): domain Eukaryota; kingdom Metazoa; phylum Chordata; class Lepidosauria; order Squamata; family Anolidae; genus Anolis; species Anolis sagrei. The sequence continues at coordinate 20,750,908 of NC_090024.1, read as the reverse complement.
GTGGTCTCTCAACTCTCATGACAGTGCTAGCAAGGAGTTTTGGGAAGCTATAATTAAAAATAACTTTTCCAAATTATCATCAAAGGTTGTTCCTTGTACTCCATTGTCCCCTTTATTCTCTGCTGCGATTCTTGTTTCAAGGGCCTCTTAACTGCTTAAGGCATACAATCTCAGCAGACGTTTCCCAAATGTAGAGAGCTTGGAATTTGTCCACTGCTATAAGTTATGCCTTTTTTGCATCCCTGTTTATTTTGCTTAAAGAAACAAAGCTGATTATTCTGGATCGACCACCATTGTTCGGATAACATACTGCTCAAAGACCCCTGTTCATCATCCAACAATGAGCACTGTGGTTTGGCATCAACTCAAGATTGGGAAACATGAATGTCAATTTGAAGAATAGACTCCTATTTTCTATACGAGTAGTATGAGAACCGCATCTTCTTTCATGAAATTAATGTGCAAACAATCAGCAGCCTGCATACTCTTATGTAATACAGCAAACATCTCTCCAGACTCATTTATATACCACCACTCAAGAGATCAACCACAGAAAACTAATGAGAGGCAAACCAGGGCAATAAATTAGAATCTGCACAGTAGAAATCCCACTGGTAATATAGAAGGCTGCAAACTGTTCTCTCAGGCTAAATCACTACTGTTGCTAATCGATACTATAACATGCATTTACATGCCCCATTGTAGTCTTTGGATGCATCTATACCACATGTGTCAAACTCAAGACCCACAGGCCAAATCCGGCCTGCTATGTCATTTAATGTGGCCCTCCATAGGCTGAACAACAACCCCTGACAGCACAAATAAAAGCATAAATAAGCAGGTCAGCCATTTTATGTTTTAGTTTTACCAAAGGAGGTTGGTCAGTATATACCATCTGCTATCAAAGTTTATAACACCAAGAAAGCTCTCCAGTTGTTGTATGCATCCAGCATCTGGAATGGTTGCTTAACACCTAAATTAAACCAGCAGTAATCACAGTTCTTGAGGGCCCTCTTCCAGTTCCCCAGAGGTATGCCATCCTGTGTCTCGCTGCTAGAATCTAGGGAAATCCCACTGTCAACCTGAACTTTGTGGTGAGCCTTTAAATATTGGCTTAAGGTCAGTGTTTTCAGACTGGGTTCAGGTCTAATTCACCATCTAAACCAGAATGATTACACTAGCAACTGGTTCAAGCTTAACTCTTCAAAAGTATCTTCTATTGGCCTTTCTTCATCACTCTTATCTCATCTGGGTTTTGACATGGCACTTTATTAAATTTATTTATTTGATATATTTATATCCCGCCTTCTCAACCCTCCAAAGGGGACTCAGAGCAATGCACACAGAGACATAATTCGATGCCATACACAGAGGCGGGCCTAGGTAATTTTCAACAGTAAGCAAACAGTATTTTGGCACCCCCCCCCCCAACCAATCACTGATACATATTTTCTGTCCGTTGTGGGAGTTCTGTGTGCCATATTTGGTTCAATTCCATCATTGGTGGAGTTCAGAATGCTCTTTGATTGTAGGTGAGCTATACATCCCAGTAACTACAACTCACATATGTCAAGGTCTATTTTCCCCCAAGAGCGCCTCAAGAGCGCCCCTGGGCAAAATCAACTATACTGCAAATGCTTACTTTATGTAATGGGTTGAGCTGCCCCTGGCCATACATTACATACAATACATAATCCAGCAAATAAAAATGTATTCATGAAAACATCCTCTAAAAACACATCAACATTAAATTATTAAACAAAGACTGTGGGACATTGCCTTCTGTGAGCTGAGTTCTCACTCATTTGTTTCTTGTTTCCCAAGTGCCCTGAGTATACACTATGTTGGGCCTCTCCATGAAGCAAATTATCTTAAGAACTTGCCTGTGGTCAAATATTGTTGCCTGTTCTCCAAGGAAAGTTACAATGTGTTCCCATCTAAAGCGCTTAGAGGTAAGTTTGAGGGCGTCCCATACAATGCAAGACTTTGCCCATGTAATAACCAGGATGTTGAATGTATGTATCACATCTTATTGGCCTGCCATTTTTGTAAGCAGGCTTGGCTACATATTATTAACCCACTACCAAGCAACTAATCTGGTAGATCATCCCAATTCCATATAAAGTTTTTACTAGGTGACAATTTCCCCCACGTGACCTTAGCTGTTGCCAAGTTTACCTTTGAGGGAGTCAGGATAAGATAACTTCCTGTATTAGACCCAGACTGAAACTTGTATCTATTGGCACTGGTCTTACCCTTGTTCATTTCCATCTTATATTGCATGCTGTCCTGTATTTAATTAGTCTTATCAGTTTATTAATCTGTTTGCAGTTGTCCATCTTTTACTTCTGAGCAAATTGGGTCTTTGGACTAGACTTGATGGGAGTTGTGATATACTAACATCTGGAAGGCTGCCATTTGTTCTGTTTAGGCAGAATATGAGATTTGAATTTAGATACAAGGCTTGTGGATATGATGTCAGACTTTACAGTGTCCTTTAACCTTTTCTCAACCTCAGAGCCACAAGTGTGGTTGAGTGCAATTTTCATTATACCCAGGGCCCATCCACATAGGGCACAAAACAGCCTCGGGCAAAAGTGAATTAATTCAGGACAAAAAAGGAAAACCTTGCTTTGAGCTGAATTAATTAGGTACTGGATTAGACCCGGGTCCTCCTGAAAGACCCAGGTCTAATCCAGTATGGGGCCTGTGTGGACTACCAAGGGGTCAGTTTGCACAGCCCTCTCAGGTTTTCCAGGCTGAATCAGAAACGAAAACCCAGAGGGCTGTAACTACTCCCCCAAACCCCTTTTTAAAAACCTTAAAATTAAAAATAACTGACCTGGCCACCATTACCCTGGTGCCGGGGCTTTCCTGGCATGTAGAAATATCACACCAGGAGAAGGGAGGGCCAGGAGCAAAATCGCTCCTCCCCCCCCCCCCCTTCTCTTAGTGCATCATTTCTATGCACCAGGAAGACTCCGGCACCACGGTAAAGGTGGCCAGATCCATTATGTTAAAATTTTAAGGCTTTCCTGAGGGGTTTTCTTTAGTGTCTGGATGCCCTGCCAGACCTTCTGGAAGGGCATCTAGACACCCCCCTGCCCCAGGAAAGTGTGGGTTTTGGGGGGAGATATGTGGATTTTAACTTGCCCCCCCCCCCCCCACACACACACACACACTTTCCAAAGCAAGGAGGCAAATACTCATTCTTGCTCTAGATGAGATGTTTGGCTGCAGGCAGACTTGCTCGCTTTCTGGGCCCGCACACCAAACATACTTTCCAAGGCAAGGAGGCAAGTTTACTCCAGAGAAGGTGCCGGCTTTCTGAGCCTGCAGGCCACACACACAGACTTTCAAAGGCAAGGAGGCTGCTCACAAAAAGCAGGCGAGGAGCCATGATCAGCTCCTGCTTGCTTTCATGTCGAGCTGATTTTCATACTGGGAGTGGGCTTCCCATTTTGTTCTCCCGAAAGTGCCTTATGTGCTGGAGATACTGAAGGAAATGGGATCCGCACACAACCCTACTGAGTACGTTTCCCTTCTAAATAGGCAACTCCTTAATGAAAGAAAGCCCACCTTCAGTCTTCTTTCTGTCCACAGCTTCTTTATACAACACCATCCTGTTTTTTCCACTTCTAAGAAAAATCTAATCTAGCCTCTAGGCGCATTTACAACTGCTGTAAAAGTAACATTATACTGTGCTGTCTTTTATTTTTACTGTTCCTCCTTGAGTACTTTACAAAGCTAAGCTAACAAGTTCACATTATTTGAAGACCATCTTGGTTTTAAGTGTCCATTTGCTGCTTCCTAAAAAACAAAATGCAGACAGAAATCTATTGTTCTTAAAACTTGCCACGAAGCAGCACATTAATTTATATGAATATGGTGTACACAGAGCCTGATTATTATTTACTGGTTGCCACAACAAACCTTTTGGTTAGATCTTCCTGGTGGGAGTTTAGTAAGTCATGAAGTTTACAGCTTGGTTCTGTTCTCCTAAGGATATGAGCAAACCTCACAATGTCTGGGAATGTTTTCAGTTTCTATGAGGAAGCTTCACTCGCAGTAGAGAAAAAAATATATTTATATCACTTTTTTCTAAATAAAATTCATAAAAGACTCAAGATGAGCAAGGTCCCAGGCAGGCAATTTAATCTGAAAATGAGAATTACAGGAAAACACTTGGAGGTGAGGAATGAAAACTGAATCATCTGCAAGGTCAAATGAAAAGTTAGTAAAAGAAAAATGAAATGAGTGGACATTTGGGGGTATTTAGGGTAAATATTAATATATTGACTCAAGAAGACAAGTGTTAAGTTAAGAGGAGAACTCAGAAGTCAATTGTTGATATTCACAGCAGGGAATTTAAATTTATGAGAGTATTGTATGTCAACACTAATGAAAAGATATGACCCATTAATTTTCTGATTTCTCTCTCTTTTTAGAGGCAAACTACATGATGTGTTGCATGTGAGGATTGTATTTTAACATGTTTGGTTGTTTTGCTGTTGTTCAGTGTTGTTTAATATTTGGAGGCGTCTTCAGCACGGTTAAAACTCTGAGTTACTGTGGGTGAAAGTTAATCCTTTCCTTTGAGAGTGATCAACTTTGGTAAGTATGGGGAAGCTATTTCCCTTCAAAGCTGCACAAACTGGGAAAAATGGAGAGGAAAGGATAAAGTTCACTTTTGGCTTGAAAAATTGACATTAAACAGCGCAAAAGGACTACAGCCTATTTTAATAGTTAATCACCACTCATTGGGGGTTTCAAAAAGAGGATTCTGCTCTTTCAACGGGCACATGAAAAAGTTTAAAAGAGACCTGTATAGCTATAGGCGAGGACCAAAATAAGGACTTAGCTCTTCCAAATGAAAATTATACCTCAATTCTGTGAAAACATTATTTATTCCCCAAATTTTCAGCATTCCAGTAACTTAATTTTTCACTGAGCTTTTAGAAACAGAGTATAGCCATCCAAATAAAAGGGATAGCCAAAGTTACTAAAGGAATGTCAACACAGTTAATTCAATAACTCTAGGTATGGATGCTTTTCGGTTTTTGTCTCTGCAACAATAGAAATTGGGGGCTGAATTCAGGGGCAAGTATTATTTAAGGGGGGCAATACTCTCATTTCTACCACCACCTCATAGCTACATCCTTGGTTGAGGACTATGTAGAGTTTTGAGGTCACACTTTGTCCATTTCCATTTTACAGCCTACTTGCACCAATAGCCGCTTTTCCAAAAAGGATTTGGAACAGAATTACCACTTGTTTAAATATGTTGTCATTCTAATCTCTTCCTGTCTATCTCTCATACAAATACAGAGGATCCTATTTATCTGTATATTTATTTATTTACATCACTTATATCCCGCCCATATCAGCCCGCAGGCAACTCAGGGCGATCATCTATCTGATTTTTAAATTAACTCTCATTTCAACTCCTCCAAGTCATGATGTGTCACGGAGTCCACACAGAACTAGATAAAAAAGTAACCATTCTGTGGTATGGTCTCCTGACCAGTTGTCACAATGTCCCCAGATTTAAGTGTCCCATCACGATATTTTTAACCCTTTCCCTCTGACATCTGATAAATTTTCTACCCAGCCAAGATAACCAGGATGAGAGTCTATTTCTTGTAAATAATTACTATATACTGGTATTGAGGACATCTCTGTAGATATGTCATTGGTTGGAAACATGTCCAAATGTTGTGATTTTAGCTGCTGCAAGAACTGCAGGTTTGGAAACCCGGCATGTCTAGTTTCCCAGAAGGCCGAATGACACAGACAGAAAAAAGGCAAAATCAGAGGTTTATTCTCAATGGCCAGAGATGATGTCAGCAGAGAAAGCACTCCAAAGAACTAACATATCATACTTGCGAATACAGTGCATATTTATTACCTTTGACAGCTATTTAAGTTTCCCATACTAGCCTCTGATTGATTTAGAAGGTGTCTGGGTAGGATCTTCTCAGTGGTTGGTCTGGGATTCTCTCAGACATCATTTCTGGTTGTTTCTTGCTTTGGTGGGAAACATTAATAAACTGTCATTAGAGTATTTTGAAGTGTCTGTCTGTTTATCAATTCGTTCCTGAGAAGGACGTGATAAAAAAAAAGAATGTGATGTGGCAATTGGCAATGGACTCATTATGGGCTTAAAAGTCTGGCTCTGGTGGACACAAAGAGGTTAATCCAAAATAAACAATGGGTACTTTAAGGGGATGGCCATTTCAATGGGTGTCACAAGAATGAGCCTTGCTTGCGGCATAGGAGTGGGAAACTTTCCAGATCATATCAGATGGAGACATGAAAAGGAACCTGGGCTCTGATGCAAGGTGATTGTGTGTTCTGAGGATTATGGTAGTTTGATGAATTGTTTCCAAGGGTCAGGGATGTGTTAGGCCACATTCAAAAGATAATTCATGAAGGGTTTTCTACAGGGCAGTGCTCACACTCACTGTATGAAGCCACATCTCACAATTTATAGTACCATAAAATCATAGAGTTGGAAGAGACCTGGTGGACCCTCCAGTCCAACCCTCTGCCAAGAAGCAGGAAAATCACATTCAAATGTAATTCATGTAATTCATAATTTGGGATCCGATTTCTCAATAACATATCCATCTTGAGTGTTTATTTCCAAAATACGTTTTAAGTTCATGAGAACATTCTATGTTTTCCTAATACTAGCAATTGTGGTATCTCCTGAATTTCCTTCTTTTTTTCCTTTTTTTTCTTATGTTTATATCCATAAAGAACAAACATTTAAGATATAGGAAGTAAGAAGAAATACACAGCTACAAAACAATATCAAAATAAAAACCCCAAAGTTTTGAAAATAAAAAAGCTTTCAACTGATATTTAAAAATGAGGGAAGTAGGTGACCACAAATGTTCAGGAAGACAATTCCAAAAGAATGAGGTAATGACTGAGAAAGGAAGACATTAAAAGGAAACCTTTGGTTGTGTGATATGGCTGGAAATCCTAGAATGCAGATCTTCATCAGGCTGGGTAAAAAGGAAGAAGGGCTGAAAGAAGGGTAGCTAGGTTGCGTAGGATCACCATTTCAGGGTGGATCCAGCTGAGAAAGCACCATTCATTGCAAAGTTCAAGAGCCTGTCTTGGAATATTGTAGAAGATGAAACTGCCAAAAGAAAAAGAAAAGAAAAAAAGAGAGGGAGAGCATTTGTTGTGGCTACTTCATAAACCTCATAATGACCACAGACATAGGCACTCTTGAGGAATAATCAGATGTGGTCTGAAATATAGGGAGAAGGATGGGCTCCACTCACCAACCCCTGTTCATCCGCAACATCCCAAGCAATATTCTTGATTAGCGGGCAAACCTTATACTCCAGGATGAGAGAGAAAGATCAAAAGAGGTCTTTAAACAACAATGCCAGAAGAAGAAGGGCAGCCAGTGAGTAATATGTAAGACAACCAATGTCATTGTCTTCTACTCTGATGTTTTAGCTATGTCCCACAAGATACAATGAGGAAAGCAATTCCATTCCCCATACATACTAATTTAGCGTGGGTTTTGCTAACCACCTCTTTTGGAGCAATAAAAAGTTGGGCTTACTAGGAAGGCTGATGAAGTATCATGTTGTAATATGAGACGTTCCAAAAGACCATCCATACTGCAGTTTCTCTCTTCTAAGGCAGCCTATTTTTCTGCCTATGCAGCAACTAGCACTCACCCACAGCAAATCCCAAGTCCCACTATACCAAAGGCTGATCGAGTTATTTTGTTTACTAAGGCAAAACTCCTTCAAAATCCCTCTCTCCCTGGAAGTGAAAACACAATAGTTATAAGACCGAGTGTGGTGAAGTGTAAATTTTAACCTACAGTTGTGTATAATTATAGATAGGTGTTTTAAAAGGGTAAGTATTTAAAATAACATAACTGGGGGGATGGTAGCCAGCTCAGCTCACTCTGAGCTGGGTTGCCATGGAAAAAGGGGCGGAGCCAACTGCCACTTGGAAGGACAGGCATTTTAAAACGGTCAGTCTGTAATCTGAGAATGGCAAGAAAGGCTGGTTCTCCTGTGTTGAGAACCAAGAAAGCAGTCTGTAGTCTGAAAACTGCAGGAAAGGCTGGTTCTACTGTATTGAGAATCAGGGAAGCAGTCTGTAGTTAGAGAACTACAGGGAAAGCCTGGTTCTACTGTGTTGACAACCAGGAAGGTTTAGGCTTTTATCCTGTGAGGTTTAGATAGGTCAAGTTGACTTATTTAGATTAGTAGTTAGTGTATGAGTAAAAAGGGGGGAGAGAAACCCAGTAAGCATCTTTACTGCAACAGAAATAACATAAGGAAGCTGGTACCTGAAGTGATCTGTTAAGGAAAGAAACACAGTTTGAAGAAAAATAAATTTAAAACCTGTCTAGTAGAAGGAACAGTCCTCTTAAGAGTTGTTTTATGAAATGTTATAAATGTAACCTCTAAAGAAATGTGCCTCTAAGAGTTGAGAAACATTGAAACCATTAAGCTTCTTCTATACTTCAATAAATTTGTTACAGTTTCTCTTAAAGCCAAGTCTCTGTTATGAATACTTTCAAGTCAAGCCGCGCTACACATTGAAGAAAGACCAACAAAGTATTGCAAGCTATTAGCTGTATTATCAATTTTGTAAATCCATTACAACTAGTAGGAGACCCTGATAAATCAGTGACACCCCTACTACTTCTGATGTCGTCATTACAAAGTGGTGGTCTCTTTACACTGAGAATTTAAATATGCGCTGTCCTTGCATGGAAAAAAACCTATTCAGTTCTGGGCTACATCAACAGATGTACAGAATCCTTAGTACTGGTTTCACATAGCCATGCCCAGAGGAAGATGGTTTCTCTAGGAATTTGCTAGTTCCTCCAGGAATTTTCATGATATGCTTCACCAAGAAATGATCATAGAATAATGCTCGAGAATGTAGCAATTTCCTATAGATGATAATTTCCTCCGAATTTTTAGATTCTCCAAGGGGATTCTTTGGTATGCTGGAACCAGAAGCTAGATAATTTAATGGTGTTTGATTGTGTCTGCAGTTTTAGAGTACCATTGTCTCTCCAGGAATGCAAGACCCCACAAATAAAAGGGTCTTACTGTAATAGTGTCATGGTATTCTGTTTTGGTCACACCTCACCTGGAACATTTGTGTCTTATTCAGGGAACCGAAGTTCAAGAAATATGTCAATACATTGGAACACATCCAGAGGAGGTGACTAAGATGGTGAAAGCCTGGAAATCCAAGGAATAGCTTAAGGATCATATAAGTTTCACTTAAAGGACACTCGGAGATGGGATGATATTAATCCAAATTAATATAATGTAGAAAATGTAGCAACTTTGTTCTCTTTTGCTCTAAAGCAGTGGTTCTCAACCTGTGGGTCCCCAGATAGAATCATAGAATCAAAGAGTTGGAAGAGACCTCAAGGGCCATCCAGTCCAACCCCCTGCCAAGAAGCAGGAATATTGCATTCAAATCACCCCTGACAAATGGCCATCCAGCCTCTGCTTAAAAGCCTCCAAAGAAGGAGCCTCCACCACACTCCGGGGCAGAGAGTTCCACTGCTGAACGGCTCTCACAGTCAGGAAGTTCTTCCTAATGTTCAGATGGAATCTCCTCTCTTGTAGTTTGAAGCCATTGTTCTGCATCCTAGTCTCCAAGGAAGCAGAAAACAAGCTTGCTCCCTCCTCCCTGTGGCTTCCTCTCACATATTTATACATGGCTATCATATCTCCTCTCATCCCGTAGATGTTTTGGTCTACGACTCCCAGAAATCCCAGTCAGTTTACCAGCTGTTAGGATTTCTGGGAGTTGAAGGCCAAAAACATCTGGGGACCCCAGGTTGAGAACCACTGGCCTAGAGATTTCTGAAGAGACTATATTATTTATATTCATGAATAATAAAATCCTTCAAAATTAAACCCAGAAACGTGGAGAACTGACTGTATTTCATCAGATATTGAGGAAAGAAAAATCCTATAAGATAATTGGCATAATTGGCATACATTTTTCCAAATTGTAGTGAACTGGAGACATTCACAGAGCCTCTCCACTGACCAGAAGAGCCAAGAAGAATATGTTGCCTCATATGTCCCTTTCCAGAATACACATTTGAAATCAACAGGAAGGAATAAAACCAGGTTTTCAGCAATAGGTGCCAAATGACATTTGATTTATAGCCTTGCAGGAGGGAGCTCTTGCAGACTTTACTAGAAAGAGTTGGGCAGATTCACAAATATTTGGATGTGATCCTTCATGAAGTTCCAAGGGAGAGAACAACTGGCAAAATGTTCCTATGACAAAATGACAAACTAGTCCTTCAGGACCACAGGCAGGAATGGGCAGCAATGAACCTACAGATACAGTTTCCCCATTCCAAGCTCTTTCTAGTTTTTATGAAAAATGATAAATCTAAAAAGGACAACCATGTGCATTATAATGATGGGAAGCAATAAACATTGGCTGAAGTTGTGGTTATCTAGAAAGATCAAAGTATGATCCTAAGTGAGACATTCATAGTCATCTTACTAAATTATATTAACTTAAATTAGATCTTTTTGACCATAGAGTCAGCTAAAATATTTTTGGATTTCTGTGAGTTTTCCTGACTGTATGGCCATGTTTCAGAAGCATTCTCTCCTGACGTTTCACCCACATCTATAGCAGGCATCCTCAGAGGTTGTGAGGTCACCTCTCTTCAGAGGTTATGAGCTCACAACCTCTGAGGATGCCTGCCATACATGTGGGTGAAACGTCAGGTGAGAATGCTTCTGGAACATGGCCATACAGCCTGGAAAACTCACAGCAACCCAGTGATTCCGGCCATGAAAGCCTCTGAAAACACATTAAAATATCTTTCCAGAATTTTAGGTGGTGTGTTGGCCAATATTCTTTACTTATAAATAAAATGAAGGAAGGTCAAATTTCATCGAAGATATCTATAATTTTCCCTCTTTTCAAACTTTTTGATCTACTTGTCAATTTTGTAATAGGGCTGTCATGCAAATTCTATTTTGCCAATCATAGTGAATGAAAAAAAACAGAACACAAAAAATAAATTAAGATGAGGTTTGGCTTCTGCCTTCATGAGTTGACCAAAATAAAAAGTGGTATTTGCCTTTTGGTTTGGTTTTGTTACATTTTATATCACCATATGTTGACAATCTTTATCTAAAGAAGAAAAAATATAAATGTAATACACAAGGATCTCATTCTTTATTATCATGGCTAACAGCATGATAGACAGCTAATTGAAAGATTTTTTTAAAAAAACTATGATAACTATTACAACCAGATGGCTCTTAAACTATGAACAATGCAGTGAGGGTGCCACCTAATGATGTAACATATTAATTTCTCCCAATAGCTGACATCCGTTAGCTGCATTCGCTTTTGATGGTGAATCCCTATCTGAACGTGTGTACCTTCAGGTATGTGCTCCAAAAAAACATATCCTATTAATTAAAGTTTAATTATTGTGGGCTCAGAGAATATTGCCATCATTGTGGAAATACAATGCTCTCATTGGCTGTACAACCAAGTCTCAACCACAGAAGCAGAATTCAAAACGATCTTAACAGATTAGATAGATGAGCCAAAACTAACAAAACGAAGTTCAACGGGGACAAATGCAAAATAATTCACTTAGAAAAAATGAAATGCAAGGATATAGAATGGAAGACACCTGGCTCGAGAGCAGTATGCGCAAAAAAGACCATGGAGTCCTCATGGACAAGAAGTTAAACATGAGCCAACAATGTAATGTGGCGGCAAAAAAAGCCAATGGGATTTTGGCCTGCATCAATAGGAGCCTAGTGTCTAGATCTAGAAAAGTCATGCTACCCCTCTATTCTGCTTTGGTTAGGGCACACCTGGAGTATTGTGTCTAATTCTGGGCACCACAATTGAAGAGAGATATTGACAAGCTGGAATGTGTCCAGAGGAGGGTGACTAAAATGATCAAGGGTCTGGACAACAAGCCCTATGAGGAGCAGCTTAATTCCAGCTCAAATTACAGGAACTCTCTGCCCCGGAGCATGGTGGAGGCTCCTTCGTTGGAAGGAGACGTTGACAAGCTGGAATGTGTCTAGAGGAGGGTGACTAAAAGAATCAAGTGCCTGGGGAACAAACCCTATGAGGAGCGGCTTAAAGAGCTAGGCATGTTTAGCCTGAAGAAGAGAAGGCTGAGAGGAGACATGATAGCCATGTATAAATATGTGAGGGGAAGTCATAGGGAGGAGGGAGGGAGCCTGTTTTTGCCCTGGAGACTAGGATGTGGGACAATGGCTTCAAATTACAGGAAAGGAGACTCCACCTGAACATTAGGAAGAACTTCCTGTCTGTGAGAGCTGTTCAGCAGTGGAACTCTCTGTCCCGGAATGTGGTGGAGACTCTTTCTTTGGAGGCTTTTAAGCAGAGGCTGGATGGCCATCTGTCGGGGGTGCTTAAAATGTGATTTTCCTGCTTCTTGGCAGGGAGTTGAACAGAATGGCTCACGAGGTCTCTTCCAACTCTATGATTCTATATAAGATCAAAGACAAAAAATTAAGCTGTACTCTTAAGTCCCATTCACATGAGCTAAAGAAAGCAACCTGGTAGAATGTGCTGGAATGAACTAAGGATAATGTACTAATTCCTTTTGTTTACAGTGTAAAGAGTGAATGGTGGAGAACTTGAAGTAACTGGGGCATCATCAGGAAAAGTCAAAATACATAGAATCATAGAATCATAGAATCAAAGAGTTGAAAGAGACCTCATGGGCCATCCAGTCCAACCCCCTTCTGCCAAGAAGCAGGAATATTGCATTCAAATCACCCCTGACAAATGGCCATCCAGCCTCTGCTTAAAAGCTTCCAAAGAAGGAGCCTCCACCACACTCCGGGGCAGAGAGTTCCACTGCTGAACGGCTCTCACAGTCAGGAAGTTCTTCCTAATGTTCAGATGGAATCTCCTCTCTTGTAGTTTGAAGCCATTGTTCCGCGTCCTAGTCTCCAAGGAAGCAGAAAACACAACATGCTATTTATTTGTCGTGTCAGGGCAACCAGTCAATTGTATTACATTTCTAAGAGAACAAAACAAACAAACAGACAAAATACAAAATTTTTGAGTTTGGTAGTTGATTAAATGTCCTTTGACCAGTATCTGGCCACTTGGAGTGCTTCTGGTGTTGCTGCAAGAAGGTCCTCCATTGTGCATGTGGCAGGGCTCAAGCTGCATTGCAGCAGGTGGTCAGTGTTTTGTTCTTCTCCACACTCGCATGTCATGGATTCCACTTTGTGGCCCCATTTCTTGAGGTTGGCTCTGCATCTCGTGGTGCCAGAGCGCGGTCTGTTCAGCACCTTCCAAGTCACCCAGTCTTCTGTGTGCCCAGGGGGGAGTCTCTCATTTGGTATCAGCCATTGGTTGAGGTTCTGGGTTTGAGCCTGCCACTTTTGGACTCTCGCTTGCTGGGGTGTTCCAGCGAGTGTCTCTGTAGATCTTAGAAAACTATTTCTAGATTTAAGTTGTTGACATGCTGACTGATACCCAAACAGGAGATGAGCTGGAGATGTCTCTGCCTTGTACATGCTGAACAGCTAGTGGTCACAAAATTCTGTCTTTTCCAGACTCATCCTTTTACTAGCTATGAATTCATTCTCTGAGGATTCTTTGGCAGATAAGGATAAAAAAAAACTTGTAAGGTTCCATAGCATTGAGCCATGGTAGTGGTGTCAAACTGCATTAATTCTACAGTGTAGGTGCACCCTAAATGAAAATCCTTTTAGAGCCAAATCTGCATCAGTGATTTGCAGATAAAGAAGATAAAGAGAGGGAGTATCAGCAATCTTCAGAAAGCATAACGTAGTTTGAATATTAGAGTGAAACACACACAAAAGCCCTTTAGGACAAAAATTGGATAGGAAAATTCAACACAAACCAATGAGGACAGTGTATGCTTAGTTATTATGTATGATGGCTAACTGTTGAGAGATGTTGAAAATTGGAGGAAAGTGGGATGGTATTTGACATCATTCTTTGCCTGTCTTTCCTTTGTTGATAAGAATCCAAAAGTAAATGCACATCTGTTAGGAGGCAGGACGACCGAGATTCCTTCATCCCTTTCGTGGCCTCTATCCACATATCTGTCAATAGTATCCCATACAAGTTCTCATTATCTATAATGGAAAATCAAGCAGAAAGCAAGAGGAAAGAACTTAAGATACCAGGTACATGGAGACTACATGGTTCTACTTAACTCAGCATTATCTCCCATACCCAAGTGGACGGACATGTTACAGGATAAGGCTTTAAGCTCCTTCTCCTTGCAGGATGAACGGAAGAAATACAGCTTAAACCTCACAAAGGTTGCGACACAAGCACTCTGACAAAAGTCAAGGGATTATGAGATAAGGCCTCAACTTTGACTCTCGTGGGAGGAAAAAGGAAAGGAAGAAAAGGCCGCACAGTGGAAGCCAGTGACGAGATGTCAGCTTTATCTAGAAAATATTTATCACTCTTTAAGCCTTACTTTTCAATAATTGAAGCCATGTGGCTTTTGACGCTGTGTTGAGACATGACCTTCGTACCATCTTTTGGGGTAGCGTGGGGATGAGTATTTCAAAATAGTCTTTTGGTTTTAAAGTTATTCTCGTGGCCATTCAGTTAAAATGATTGTTTATTATATTGATATCCCACCAGTGCTCCAAGAAACTCAGGACTTTATGGACATTGCCCCTTCACATTTTAGGATTCAAACACAGATTTCATGAGATCTTCAGAACTAAACTTGACTCTCCTGCAATCCAACAAGCCCTGGTGTTTGCTTATTAGTTTGTTTGTTTATTCATTTGTTTAATATCCTGCCTTTCTCACAACATGGGGTTCAAGTAGACTGAGGGCACAGCTAAAATAAAATAAAGTTAAAAGCCAGATGGTAAAGAAAAGTTAAAACATAAGCCAACATAATAACGTAACTAAATCCCAGTGTAGCATACCCAGCTCCCTTAGCTCTTCCTCATTGGGCTTTGTTTCCAAACCTTTGTTCATTTTGGTGGCTCTCCTCTGGAAATGTCAAAGGTAAACGTAAAGGTTTTCCCCTGACATTAAGTCCAGCCATGTCCGATTCTGGAGATGGTGCTCATCTCCATTTCTAAGCCAAAGAGTTGACATCCGCAGACACCTCCAAGGTCATGTAACTGCATGGAGCGCTGTTACCTTCTTGCCGGACCTGTTTGATCTATTCACATTTGCATATTTTCAAACTGCTAGATTGGCAGAAGCTGGGGCTAACAGTGGGAGCTCACGCCGCTCACCAGATTCGAACCTGCAACCTTTCGGTCAGCAAGTTCAGCAGCTCAGTGGTTTAACCCACTATGCCACCGGGGGCTCTTCATAATAACAACAAAAACAATTTTAAAGATGTAAATCGTTTTCAAAAATTGATTTTAAAAATAAAAACGCAGCATGCATCATCATATTGACAATCTGTAACATGTCCAGGGAGCTCCCGGTGGTGCAGTGGCACAGGACATCACATTGGGGAGCGGGAAAGCTTGTTTTCTACCGCTCTAAAAACTAGGACATGGAGCAATGGATTCAAATTGCAGGAAAACAGATTCCAACTAAACATAAGGAAGATCTTTCTTATGGTAAGAGCTGTATAGCAGTGGAATATTAGGTTTGTGCATTTGGGATAAACCTTGAACTGTTTCATGTCCAGGCTTTGGGCGGGGGAGCAATCCATTTTTGGGAACCTCCCAAAATTGGGAAGGCAGATATCTGTTTTCACTCTTCGGTGCTGAAAGATCCATTTCCTATTAGCCCATGAGAGGTGGGGAGCTTCCCACCCAGGTTCCCCTTTCTGCCAGAGTAGTTGTTTCTACTCTAAAGTAGGTGGTTGTCTGCAGGCACTGGCAGGCACCTCCTTTCTTTCTGGGTTCTTCCTGGGCCTGTATGCCACACATGCACTCTCTTTCCAAGAGCAAGAGGTGCTCGTCTGCAGGCACTGGCAGGCACAGGCACTCCTGCATGGCACACTCACTCACTCTCTCCTTGGAAAGAGAGTGCATGTGTGGCATACAGGCCCAGGAAGAACCCAGAAAGAAAGGAGGTGCCTGCCAGTGCCTGCAGACAGAGTGCCCATGCATGCCAGTGTCTGCAGCCGAGCACATCTTACTCTGTGATGCCGAAAAGCAGACCAAGATCTGGGTCCTGCCGACAGAGGCGGCCCTAGGTAATTTTCAACGGTAAGTAAACAGTATTTTGGTGCCCCCCCCCCCAACCAATCATTGATATATATTTTCTGTTCGCCATGGGAGTTCTGTGCGCCATATTTGGTTCAATTCCATCATTGGTGGAGTTCAGAATGCTCTTTGATTTTAGGTGAACTATACATCCCAGTAACTACAACTCGAATATGTCAAGGTCTATTTTCCCCCAAGAGCACCCCTGGGCAAAATGAACTATACTGCAAATGCTTACTTTGCGTAATGGGTTGAGCCGCCCCTGCCAGCCGAGGATCTGGCTCATGCCGAGCTAATTTTCATACGGGGGGGGGGGGCTGTTCTGTGCTCCTGAAGAAATGGAAGACACGAAAGAAACTAAGGAAATGGGAGAAACGACTTCTGTGCACAACTCTATGAAATATGTTGCCTTACAGAGTGGCGAAGTCTCCTTCTCTGGAGATTTTTAAGCAGTGGCTGGATGGCCATCTCTTGGAAGTGCTTTAATTATGTGTTCTTGCATGCCAGGGAGCTGGACTGAATGGCCCTTGTGGTCTCTTCCATGATTCTATGATAATAAAAGAACCCATCACAACTACTTACCCATCAGATGCAGGTTGAAACAAAAATGCCTTTGTTTGCTGCCAAAAGGAGAGCAAAGGGTAAGGGACAGCCTAGGGAGGAAATTTGACAGCTGTTGAGATATCTTGTTGGGAGCAGCCAAGTCTCTCTTCCATGTCATCAGCAGATGGGCCTACGATGGTAGTGGGATTCACAAAAAATCCTTCTTCAAAGATCTTGAGATGTAGATAAGTTTAGAGCCAATATGTAGTGGGCTAATTTGGAAGCTGGAGCCATATGGATCAACCCTCCTTTCTCATTGGCAGGTGGTGAATCACTTTGCCAGGTCTAATGCATTCAAAAACCTGGGTCTTGTAAGATGGGAGGGAAGATATGGTGGTATTATAATTTTGCCAAGGTTTTTATAGAATTGCAGTCAACTTTCTGTATCTATATATTCAGCATCCATGCATTCAACCATACAAAAACAGTAAAATCTTCGTTTTCCCCCTTTTATATAAGGGATACCACTTTACTATATCCTTGTCTATAACGGGACTTGTGCATCCATAGAGTTTAGTTCCAGGATCCATGAGGGATCCTGCAACTAAACCCCAGCAGATACCAAGCTCCTAGAATTCCCCAGCCAGGGTTGAGATCCAAGAAAGTAACTTATTCCAAACTCTAGGCAAGGCAAAACGCCTGATCCTTAGGCAATGCTCAGTCCTGGGAGAAGAATAAGACATGAAACAGCTAGGCAAAATGGGGAGAAATAGAAATGTTGATTCATTTTATGATCAGTCTGTCACTTGAACAATTTATTTCTTTTTCTTACCAAAGCACTTGTATTTGAGCTCCCTATCTTTGAGTTCTCCCCCTCAAAAATGAGTGGCAATGCTGGATGGAGAAGTTAGGGAAATATAGGCTATCCAAGTAATTTTTTGAGCCTCAAGAGCTATTTCCCCAATAGATACCTCTTTGACCACTTGCACAGAATCCATAGTGAGTTCAATTTTTGGTTACTTGGAACTGCTGCCTGTTTTCAAAGTGCTTCGACATTGTGTTACAGATGTGGGTGAATTCATCTGCCAATTTTAATTTTACTCGGTTCTCACTTTTCCAGCCTTAAGTTCTTTTTTATTTCTGTATCGGTTTGCAAATTTTAACATCTGGACAAAATTGAATATGCCCTCTCAAGTGTGTTTCTAGAACAGGATTTTGTTCACACTTTTTCCCAGATCTTGGAAGAACTCTCAGCTACTGGGACCAGTAGACATTTACAAAACTGCACTGCAAAGTTTTGAAAGTGCAAATTTTATTTTTATTTATTATTATTACACTTTATTTGTACCCCGCTACCATCTCCCTAAGGAACTCGGTGCGGCTTACATGAGGCCGAGCCCAAATACAACAATAAAGACAATAAACAACAATACAACGCCATTAAAAATAAAACATAAAACATAGGCAATAAAATATACAACATTATCACTAAGACAACACAATTAAAAACAGTGGGAAGGCCAAATGTAAAGTTAAAATTGGAAATAATGTTGGGACATGGACGAAAGGAGATAAGGTGTTTGTAAGGGCGTACTAGCAGACCTAAAGAAACGTAAAGTGCTTTGGAGGACAAAATGCTATGATATCATTGTTCCAGGAAGGCACACTGGAACAGCCACATCTTCAAGCTCCTCCTGAAGACTGCCAGAGTTGGGGCCTGTCTGATGTCTTTAGGGAGTGCATTCCAGAGTTGAGGGGCCACCACCGAAAAGGCCCTCTCTCTCATCCCCACCAATCACGCCTGTGATACTGGTGGGATCGAGAGCAGGGCATCTCCAGATGATTGAAGGGATCATGTGGGTTCATATATGGAGATGCGGCCACGCAGGTAGGTGGGTCCCAAACCATTCAGGGCTTTGTAGGTAAGAACCTGCACCTTGAATTGGGTCCGGTAGATGAATGGCAGCCAGTGGAGCTCCTTGAACAGAAGGGTTGACCGCTCCCTGTAAGGAGCCCCAGTTAACAACCCAGCTGCCGCCCGTTTTGAATTGCAGTTACACTTAAGTTAGCTAAAACAGTCAGATATTTTCTCATCTACAATGTTGGGAAAATGGTCAACTACTGCAAGATTTTTAAAAAATGTATTGATTTATTGCTTATTCATTGCTATTTAAGAATGCAGCTGGGGGCATGGTGGTGCAGCGGGTTAAACCACTAAGGTGCAGAACTTGCTGACAGGGAGGTCGGTGGTTCAAATCCGCAGGACAGGGTGCGCTCCCATTTTTAGCTCCAGTTTCTGCCAACCTGGCAGTTTGTAAACATACAAATGTGAGTAGATCAATAGGTACCGCTTGAGCAGGAAGGTAAGGCACTCCATGCAGTCATGACCTTGGAGGTGTCTATGGACAATGCCCGTTCTTCAGCTTAGAAATGGAGTTGAGCACCACTCCCCAGAGTCGGACTCAACTAGACTTAATGTCAAGGGGAAACCTTTACTTTTACTAAGATCGCAGTTATGATGTGTAATCTAGATATGCATCCACCACTGATTCATATTCATTATCACCAACTATTGGTTTAGGAAGCATGAATTTAAAATGTTGGCAAATAGGGAAAGGGACATCAATTCCAGATAGCTTTGTACATGTCCACATTTTGCTCCAGAATTGCCAGTGGACAAGCTTGGCTACAGAAGGCATCTATTGCACTCAGTGGCCATACATGATCTCAAAAATAAATGCAATACAGACATTGTCTTTCATCTGGTTGTGCTTCTGACCCGTTCAGTCATCTCTGGAGAGAGAGAAGCCTGTTTGACTTCGAAATGAGGAACTCAGCAATTTGGGAGGCTCCTTTTCTTTGTATAGGATAGCAAAAGTTATAGTGTTTCATGGCAGATCTGCTTTCAAAGCAAAACTTGTGTACCCTGCAGCAGTTTGTTCTGAGACACCCCATCTTTGAGGACAATAGAGACAGGCCAAAAAAAATCTGTAAATACTTTCTGCTTCTTGGAACAACACAAACCCGAACAATGCACAGAGCAGCTCATCTGTAGCCACATCTCTTCTTTTCTTTCCCTGAGCTCATAATTGACTGCAGAATTCAAAGCCGTGACATCCCGGTCTTCATGTTTCAATTTCCTTATTTGCTTTCATCAGCATGCTCTTATTATGGCCACATATCCCAGAGAGGAAGAGATTAAATGGCCTCCTCTTTTGCAACCTGTCCTACTTTGAGAGCTTGACCTTCAAAATCTCTGCAAATACTAATACTAATAATTAGTGGGACCCCAGTATCAGTGGGGAATATGTTCCCAGCCAGATCGCAGTACCTGAAACAAATTACCTTTCCAGAATTACCTAAATTACCCGATAACCAACAGAAGAGACCTATGTTGCTCAGTGCTTGCTATAAAAGTGGTTAGGGCAACATGTTCATAATTGTGACAATAGTGTAAATATAAATATGTATTAAATAAATGCATATGCATTCGTAACAGCGTAAATGCATATGCATTCGTACCAACACCCATGACATAGGTAGACTGTAGCAATATGACTGCAGTGTTGCTGAAAGACTGGCGTTGACTGGCTATTAATGGCTGGGCCATATATGAAGTGTTATAATGAATATATCTGTTGGGTTTCATCCCTGGACTGCACAAGTCTCTTGTGCCATCAAGCCTCCAGTCCCCAATGAGTAGCTAAACTAGAGATAGGATTAAGCTGAGGGATTCCTTTCCCCACTTTACCATGCATGTTTCCCAAAAGGGCTTTGTTTTTCCTCCTCCTGCTGGCTACTGTCTCCTCCCACTTTGAATATGTAGGAATGGAATTCAGTGAGGGAACTTCCTCTTTTAAGATTTATTGCCCTGGGTTGACCATGTGGTCTCCGCCATCGTAACAGTAGCAAAATTACAGTTATGAAATAGCAACAAAAATAATGTTATGGTTGGGGTTCACCACAACATGAGGAACTGTATTAAAGGGTTCCAGCATTAGGAAGGTTGAGAACCACTGGTCTAGATGCAGGGCTATAGCCAGAAAAAAATTTCGGGGAGGGTTGAAAATTTCAGGGGGGGGGGTTGAAAATTTGGGGGGGGGGGGGTGAAACCTGCCTCTTAGCTCACGCTGAAGCAAAGAGCACAGCTGGGGCAGAGCAGCCTTCAATAGCCTGCAGATCCGCCCCTGTCAACCACCTCCACCAAGTCTGGCCTCCTTAATGAGAGCATTCAACATACACACACACACACACACACCCAACTTGGTTGCTTCACTACATCGGCTACTGCTGCAAGTAATTACAGTGTGAATAAATTGTCGTTATTTGCTTGAGATAGTGCTTGCAGTTCTGGAGGGACTCTTAATCTTTTGCGTCTCATAGACTTAGTATGGGGATTTGGTTAACCAGTTAAAATTCATGAGTAAACCAGGTTATTTTTTTTTTAACCTGAAAAATTTCGGAGGGGGTTAACCCCTAAACACCCCCCCCCTCGCTATGTTGTTCATTCGTTCAGTCGTCTCCGACTCTTCGTGACCTCATGGACCAGCCCACGCCAGAGCTCCCTGTCGGCCGTTACCACCCCCAGCTCCCTCAAGGTCAGTCCAGTCACTTCAAGGATGCCATCCATCCATCTTGCCCTTGGTCGGCCCCTCTTCCTTTTGCCTTCTACTTTCCCCAGCATAATTGTCTTCTCTAGGCTTTCCTGTCTCCTCATGATGTGACCAAAGTACTTCAACTTTGTTTCTAGTATCTTTCCCTCCAGTGAGCAGTCGGGCTTTATTTCCTGGAGGATGGACTGGTTGGATCTTCTCGCAGTCCAAGGCACTCTCAGAACTTTCCTCCAACATCACAGCTCAAAAGCATCGATCTTCCTTTGCTCAGCCTTCCCGAAGGTCCAGCTCTCACATCCGTAGGTTACTACAGGGAATACTATGGCTTTGACTAGGCGGATCTTTGTTGCCAGTCTGATGTCTCTACTCTTTACTATTTTATCGAGATTGGACATTGCTCTCCTCCCAAGAAGTAAGCGTCTTCTGATTTCCTGGCCACAGTCTGCATCTGCAGTAATCTTTGCACCTAGAAATACAAAGTCTGTCACGGCCTCCACGGTTTCTCCCTCTATTTTCCAGTTGTCAATCATTCTTGTTGCCATAATCTTAGTTTTTTTGACGTTTAGCTGCAACCCGGCTTTTGCGCTTTCTTCTCTCACCTTGATTAGAAGGCTCCTCAGCTCCTCCTCGCTTTCGGCCATCAGAGTGGTGTCATCTGCATATCTGAGGTTGTTAATGTTTCTTCCAGCAATTTTCACCCCAGCTTTGCATTCATCCAGCCCCGCACATCGCATGATGTGTTCTGCATACAAGTTAAAAAGGTTGGGTGAGAGTATGCAGCCTTGCCGTACGCCTTTCCCAATCTTGAACCAGTCTGTTGATCCGTGGTCAGTTCTTACTGTTGCTACTTGGTCCTTGTACAGATTCCTCAGGAGAGAGACAAGGTGGCTTGGGATGCCCATCCCACTAAGAACTTGCCACAATTTATTATGATCCACACAGTCAAAGGCTTTAGAATAGTCAATGAAGCAGAAGTAGATGTTTTTCTGAAACTCCCTGCCTTTCTCCATTATCCAGCGGATATTGGCAATCTGGTCTCTGGTTCCTCTACCTTTTCTAAACCCAGCTTGAACATCTGGCAACTCTCGCTCCATGTATTGCTGGAGTCTTCCTTGCAGGATCTTGAGCATTACCTTACTGGCATGAGAAATAAGGGCCACTGTACGGAAGTTTGAGCAGTCTTTCGCATTTCCCTTTTTTGGTATGGGGATATAAGTTGATTTTTTCCAGTCTGATGGCCATTCTTGTGTTTTCCATATTTGCTGGCAAATGGCATGCATCACCTTGACAGCATCATCTTTTAAGATTTTAAACAGTTCAGCTGGGATCCCGTCGTCTCCTGCTGCCTTGTTGTTAGCAATGCTTCTTAAGGCCCATTCAACCTCACTCCTCAGGATGTCTGGTTCTAATTCATTCACCACACCGTCAAAACTATCCTCAATATTATTATTCTTCCTATACAGATCTTCCGTATAGTCTCGCCACCTTCTCTTGATCTCTTCAGCTTCTGTTAGGTCCCTGCCATCTTTGTTTCTTATCATACCAATTTTTGCCTGAAATTTACCTCCAATGTTCCTAATTTTCTGGAAGAGGTCTCTTGTCCTTCCTATTCTGTTGTCTTCTTCCACTTCCATGCATTGCTTATTTAAAAATAGTTCCTTGTCTCTTCTGGCTAACCTCTGGAATTGCGCATTTAACTGGGCATATCTCCCCTTGTCACTGTTTCCTTTTGCTTTCCTCCTTTCTTGGGCTACTTCCAGTGTCTCAGCAGACAACCATTTTGCCTTCTTGGTTTTCTTTTTCTTTGGGACGTACTTTGTTGCTGACTCCTGAACAATGTCTCGGACTTCTGTCCATAGTTCTTCTGGGACTCTGTTTACTAAATCTAGTCCTTCAAATCTGTTCTTCACTTCCACTGTATATTCACTAGGAATGTTAGTGAGATCATATCTAACTGGTCTGTGTATTTTCCCTGATCTCTTTAGTTTTATTCTAAATTGGGCAATAAGAAGTTCGTGATCTGAGCTACAGTCAGCCCCAGGTCTTGTTTTCACCGACTGGATGGATGTCCGCCACCTTTGGCTGCAAAGGATGTAGTCAATTTGATTTCGGTGTTGACCGTCTGGAGAGGTCCATGTGTAAAGCCGTCTTTTAGGTTATTGGAAGAGAGTATTCGTTATACACAGCGAGTTTTCCTGGCAAAATTCTATCAGCCTGCGTCCCGTTTCATTTTGTTCTCCCAGACCATGCTTGCCTGTGATCCCTGTTGTCATCTGATTTCCCACCTTGGCATTCCAGTCTCCTGTAATGAAAATAATGTCTCTTTTTGGTGTATTATCCAGTAGTTCCTGCAGATCCTCATAGAACTGATCTACTTCTGCTTCTTCAGCAGCTGTGGTTGGGGCGTATATTTGGATCACTGTAATGTTGAAAGGCTTTCCTTGCACTCGAATTGAGATCATTCTGTCATTTTTTGGGTTGTATCCAAGCACCGCTTTAGCGAATTTCTTATTAATTATGAAGGCTACTCCATTTCTTCGATGTTCCTCTTGTCTGCAGTAGTAGATCTGGTGGTCATCTGATGTGAAGTGGCCCATTCCAGTCCATTTCAGTTCGCTGACCCCCAGAATGTCTATCTTTAGTCTTGACATCTCACCAATAACAACATCCAATTTGCCCTGGCTCATAGATCTTACATTCCAGGTTCCTATGGTGTGTTGATCTTTAGAGCATCGGATTCGTCGTTCGCCTCCAGTACCGTCGGCCGCTAGCCTTCCTTTCGGCTTTGAGCTAGCTGCGTCATCACATCTGGGGCTAGTTGAACTTATCCTCTGCTCCTCCCCAGTTGCATTTTGGCCATCTTCCGACCTGGGAGTCCCATCTTCCAATGGCATACCGACATATCTCTGGTTGTACTGGTCCATTTAGTTTTCTTGGCAAGGATACTGGAGTGGTTTGCCATTGCCTTCCCCAGGGATCACGCTTGGTCTGACCTCTCTGCCACGACCGTCCCGTCTTGGGTGTCCCTTCACGGTTTCACTCATGACATCATTGAGGTGCTCAAGCTCCGGCGCCCCGACAAGGCGGTGATCCTTTGCTGGAGCCCCTCGCTATAGGCCTGTATAGATGTAATCTAAGTGGTTCAGAGTTGGTGTCAAACTGCAATGACAGTGTAGATGCACCTTGGATTTACCTATATGATTCTACTCTAGTTAAGGCAAAGCATTCTTATTCCTATCTTTATTATCATTCACTTTATACTCTCTGGAGCAAAAAGAAGAACTTTTCTAGACTTTTCTACTTCATGTGTCAAAATAACTTGGCTGTTTCTGCACCTTGACTCATTCGAGTGAGAAAGGAGTGCTGTGTGTTGCTCTGTTTCAGGCAACAAAAAAAGTTTCAAGCCTGTCCCTGTGCGATCACTTTGTATCGTCGTGGCCTTAGTCGTACAATCAAATGAAATATTATCTCTTCTAAACCATCCATTCAAATAATCCCTTTAATGTTCAAGATGAATACAGGTGACAATAAATCCTCATGTGTTGGACCGCATCACCTACACTAGAAAGGAGATTATTGAGGTGAATAGAAGACCTTTCCCACAAATATCATACTGACAGGTATGTGTTTACCAATGGCTCATTACTGGAGACCTTTCTCAGACCCTGAGATCTGCAAATAGATTAACGCTATCACAGATGAAAGCCACGCATAGAGTTCCAGGAGCAAGAGGATGTGTGTTTTTTCTCTTATGCCTTGTCTAAAAAGTCAGACCTGAAAGGATGTTGCTTTGGGAGGAGAAAAACACTGAAAGGTGAAAAGGAATCTCTTTTGGAAGTCGTCAACTGGAAGAATCAACCTTTTCTAAATCCCTGTATCATATGAGACATGGATAAGAAGGCATTTCAACATCTCATAAGTGAACTAAATATTTACTTTTCAGTTCAAATAATAGCTGGCATCGTGTTAGTGACACATACAGGCATATGTTGCACTACATGCGCAGTGATTTTTTAATTTTTGTGCACATTGTCTAACAGTAGTATCCAGCTGGCAGCAGTATAAGCACAGTTGCGTATGTGGTAGCACATTTAAAATAAAGTAGGATGTGATAGCACATTGCCTCTGCACATTCCCTTTGCAGTTTAGTGCAGTTACATAATGCCATCCATTCTATTGCCCATTGAGCTGCATGTATTATGTTTCCTTGATATTCAATACAAAGGTTGTATAACATAACACTATGGGTAGATATATTTCAGTTATGCTGAAGCAACATGGGCTTTCATTCTGTAGGACTCATCACTGAGCCTGGAACCCCGGGTTTTGGCGGTGACCAGGGGAGCATTTGCCCGTACCTTGGGAAGTCTGACTTGACCACAGTAGTCCACACCCTGGTTCCATCCCGTATAGACTACTGCAACACACTCTACATGGGGTTGCCTTTGAAGACAGTCCGGAAGCTTCAACTAGTCCAACGAATGGCAGCCAGGGTTGCTAACAGGAGCAGCTCTCAGGGAGCATACAACCCCCCAGTTGTGCCAGCTCCACTGGCTGCCAGTTTGCTACTGGGCCCAATTCAAAGTGTTGGCTTTGGCCTATAAAGCCCTAAACGGTTCTGGCCCAACTTACCTGTTGGAACGCATCTCCCCTTATGAACCATCAAGGACTTTAAGATCATCTAGGGAGGCCCTGCTCTCGGTCCTGCCTTCATCACAAGTACATCTGGCGGGGACGAGAGACAGGGCCTTCTCAGTGCTGGCCCCTCGGCTATGGAACACCCTCCCTAGGGAGATCAGATCAGCTCCCTCCCTCTTAATGTTTCAGAGGCAAGTTAAATCATGGTTGTTTGAGCAAGCGTTTACAAATGCAGAGTAGCTGATATATAGGAAATCGAATGACTTGACGATGGAACTGGACAATGCTTGATAATAAGGAGACGCTAATGAAGTTGTTTTTATACTGGTTTAATGTTTTAATCTGTATTCTGATTTTATGTGTACCGCCTTAAGTCGACGATTGGCTGAGAAAGGCGGTATACAAATACAGTAAATAAATAAATAATAGGACTTGATCACACAAGGGAGGCAAACCAGCACTGAAGTAGAACATTAACTTTTGGTGATGATCCATATTGCACAACACCAAGTGTGTCCTATTGCCAGCCTATCTCCCTGTTATTAACAGTCAAAATTAATAGATTACCTCCATCCTGCAACATTTCCATCACCTACCTTGTGTGATGGGGCAATTCACTTTTGTACCTGTATGCCAGTACTGAAGGCTCTGATGGCAAGTTGCAGGATTCTCCCATTCTTCCCCCCTTTATAGTCATTTTGGATCATTCTTATTATTATTATTATTATGTACTTTTGGAACTGTTTGATGGCTTTTAAAATGATTTAAAAATTACAGAGTAGTGAGAGTGTAGGAAAGCAGGTTTACAAAATTATGCAGGAGTATGACCACACAACCAAGGATTGATGAATCTGCTATATTGCGCAAATGACGATAAGATGCGATAGCAAGAGTGCACATTTCAGAGCAATGTGTGATGGGATCTGGGAAATGGTATTGAACTCTAGGCCAGGAAACACCTCTGTACTTAACCACCATGCTCCAGTTCAAGTTAAATTAGCAAAGCAGTTTATTAAAGTTTATCAAAAAGCATTTCAGCAAAAATAGTAAAATTACAAAATCTATACATATAAAATAGTCTACGTGTTCAAGGTACAAGAGTAATCCAAAACCTCAAAGCAACAGGACATCCAGCACAGGAATACAAGAAAACCAGGAAGTACGAGGCAGCATAAAATCCAATACAAAAATTCAGGAACAAATCTTCAGGAACAAAAACATGGAACTAGAATTCTCTCTGAAAGCTTGACTAGGACTTGGCAAAAGCTGTTGTCTCAATTACCAACATTGAGCAGACTGGCTGTAAAAATCCCCCCAGCCTCTCCAATATACACATGAAATCATACCTTCTCCCATGACTTCCTGATATGGGTCTCTACCAGGCCTATAGCCAGCTGGCGGTTTTAGGGGTTCAACCCCCCCCCCCCCCCCGAAATTTTTCAGGTTAAAAAAAACTGGTTTACTCATGAATTTTAACTGGTTAACTAAATCCTCATGCTAAGTCTATGAGATGCAAAAAATTAAGAGTCCCTCCAGAACTGCAAGCACTATCTCAAGCAAATATTGACAATTTATTCACACTGTCATTACTTGCAGCAATAGCCAATGTAGCGAAGCAACCAAGTTTGGGGGGGGGGGGTTGAAAGCTCTCATTAAGGAGGCAAGACTTGGTGGAGGTGGTTGACAGGGGCGGAGCTGCAACCTATTAAAGGCTGCTCTGCCCCCTGCTGTGCTCTTTGCTTCAGCGTGACCCTACCCCCCCCCCTGAAATTTTCATCCCTCCCCGAAATTTTCAACCCTCCCCGAAATTTTCAACCCTTCCTGAAATTTTTTCTGGCTACTCTACATTTTGTAGCATTAGGCGATCCCTTGTAGTCCGAGGATGATGGTCCTCCAAGAGGTGTGACCTGGGGGTGGATCCGTAGGTGGCTTTGGAGCCCTATTCTTGATCTGTATCTTCTCCTGCAGTGAGGGCATTGGTTTCCAGGTGGGAGGCGGTCCCGGTCGGGGTTGGCTTGATGCACCTTCCTCTTGGCACATTTCTCTCTTTCACCCTCCATTCGTGCCTCTTCAAATTCTGCAGGACTACTGGTCACAGATGACCGCCAACTGGAGCACTCAAGGGCCAGGGCTTCCCAGTTCTCAGTGTCTATGCCAGAGTTTTTAAGGTTGGCTTTGAGCCCCATCTCTACTCTAACAAATGCTGTGACCTTCAGAGATTCTGTTGAGCAGCACAATGTTTACTAAAATGAAGTTTCCGCTCATTATCTTGCAACTCATTATTCTCTCCACCTGGGATTTCAGCCTCTGAACTCATTTCCCTAGAGAACGATTCCTTTGCACCATCTCAGCACCTCTCTGGAATGTGACCTTCACTAACTGCTGGAGACACCGACTGATCATTTTCAGAACTTGAAATCTCATGTTGGCTCACAGGCCCAGAGTTCCTATGATCCATTTCCCTATTTATAACGGTATCAGCCACAACCATGGGCTGAACTACAACAAATGGTACAATTTGTTTTCTAATGCAACACAACATAATGGCATGGAAAAATGATGGTTTCCCCCCACATGGGATGAGGTCCTTAGTGTCTACAACCATTTTTTCTTTTGTTATGTAGGATCTGATTTAGTTTAGTATAGATAGCATCGTTTTGTTATATTGTCGTTGATTTGTGTAGGTTTGCCTTGTGCGTTGTTTTACACATTGAAAAGGGTATTACTTTTAAAACAGATATTGCCCTCGGCTTTCAGGACCCTCTTTCTTTTAAATCCAATGCCCTCTGGAACAGGCTGTTCTTTCCCCTAATTATTTGATTGGACACATTTTATGAATAAAACAGTTATTATCCCTTCTGGACTGGTATAAAGCAATAAACTCAACAGTGTGCTTCCTGCCAAACTACTTTCCTCTTTGGCCCTAAAAGGGTATTTGATTGTTTTTGCAAAATTGGTTCACCTACTTTGTTTATTTACATTCTCCCCATCCCTGCATACACAAAGAAGGCCCAGAAGTAATAAAAATATAATTCAAACTGAGATTAAATATCTAGTAAAATTTCCTTTAAAAGTGTGTAAAATGAAACAATGTCAAAATGCCAATCCATTAAGCGCTGAAGCATAAACCTCAAAGGAGCGATTCCAGATCGAATGATCTTGTGACACTTTCTCAAAAGATAAGGGCCAACCTGTGCGTTATATGATGTTCCATTATATCTTTGAGAAACGTTCACTCTAGGTTACTAAAGCTTTGGTTCAAGGTAGAATATTCTTAACCCCCTCTTCTTTGGCTGTTCTCCCAAAGCACTCACCCACCCTACAGCTCTTTTTACTCCCAATGGAGATAAGGATGGACATATTAATAGTAATGGTGTCCCTAATAATGACAATAGACCTTTCCCAGTTTGGCAAGAACTGTTCTGATTAATCTTGTAACTGCTGAACAGGATGCCCGCCAATATTGCTAAGCAATGCCAAGATACTCCCTCCAGTAAAAAGTACATACAGCCTCTTCATCAATGAAACCTCAAACTCAGTTCAGCTCACAGAGAGAATTCATAAGGACCACAAGCCAGTTTGACAATGTTAGAAGAGGTTCCTGAAAATCAGTCAGGTTTTAACTGCTGTTGAGCACCAGTTACATCACAAAGTTGACTAGAGCTTGCAAAAATTACCTTTTTGGAAAATGCTTACAGGTTCTTACAGTTGTGCAAGCCAATATTCTGGGAGCTGCCCTTCAAAAAACATGGTATCTCCAAGCGCTGGCTTGGGAACCAAGAGCAGTAGCTTTTATCAGTTCCCTGAAGCTAAACATACAAATAAAAGGGGAGTCACCATAAATGAATCCCTAAGGATCCTTTACAACATGTTTACAGAAACGCGGAATTCTCCATGTTGCTAACATCTTGCCTAGTTTTTGGCTTTCCTTCTGCATTTTTGCATCTTATTTCTTGACATTCTTTCTAGTTTTTCGTCCTCTTTATGAATATGTTGTTCTTGAGTTAAGCCCAAAAAACAATGTTTTCATAGGACAGAGCATATCATTTGAACTATTTTTTAGGGAAGAAAATAAAGAAACAACAAAATTCAGATCTTGATTCATCCCATATTCTCTGGACATAAACCAAAACCATGGAGCAAATCACTTCCAATCTTGGGAAAAGTTTGCTCCAGATTTTAGTTTTTTGCTACAGACAACTGATCTCATTATAGGCATTGGGGAAAATGTTGTATTTAATCTCATTCCTACTACAATCCACATATTTGATGCCTCCTGTGTTCCTGTTAGAGCTGCCAGCTTGTTGAGCTAAATGCAGTTGATACAGAAGCCTACCATTATTTGATGGAATGTCTTTCATTTCCAAAAGAAAGAAAAAATGGCATTCCATTGGATTATGTTGATGCCAGTGTAACCCCATAATTTTGTGATTTCTGCCTTTTTTTATTGGTGTCTATATGTGCATCTATATGATTATCCAGAGGCACACAATTTAGACATCTAAATTGTGTTATAAGCAACCGAATGGGCTTGTACATTAGTGGGTTGAACTGGAGAGGGTTTCTTTTGTCGTGTCAGGCAACCAAACAGTTGTATTACATTTTTGACAGAAGAAACAAACAAACATGCAAAAGACACAGAGTTTGCAAGCTTGGTAGCTGATTAAATGTCCTTTGACCAGTATCTGGCCACTTGGAGTGCCTCTGGTGTTGCCACAAGAAGGTCCTCCATTGTGCATGTGGCAGGGCTCAGGTTGCATTGCAGCAGGTGGTCAGTGGTTTGCTCTTCTCCACACTCGCATGTTGTGGACCCCACTTTGTAGCCCCATTTCTGAAGGTTGGCTACAAGCGATTATTTGGAAATCTCATAAGACCTCATCAGACAGGCCAGAGGAAAGAGGGAAAATCAGGGGAAAGCAGAGGGAACTGTCTTATCCCATTCCCTCCTGTAAGATACAGAATGGGGAGCGCTTGGCTCAAGAGCAGTTCATGTGAGAAACATCTTGGGGTCCTCGTGGACAACAAGTTAAACATGAGCCAACAATGTGATGTGGTGACAAAAAAAGCCAATGGGATTATGGCCTGCATCAATAGGAGTATAGTGTCTAGATCCAGGGAAGTCATGCTACCCCTCTATTCAGCTTTGGTTAGCCCACACCTGGAATACTGTGTCCAATTCTGGGCACCATAATTGGAGAGATACTGACAAGCTGGAATGTGTCGAGAGGAGGGCGACTAAAATGATCAAGCGTCTGGAGAACAAGCCCTATGAGGCGTGGCTTAAAGAGCTGGACATGTTTAGCCTGAAGAAGAGAAGGCTGAGAGGAGACATTAAAGCCATGTATAAATATGTGAGAGGAAGTCATGGGGAGAAGGGAGCAAGCTTGTTTTCTGCTGCCCTGGAGACTAGGACATGGATCAATGCTTCAAACTACAAGAAAGGCAATTCCATCTGAACATTAGGAAGAACTTCCTGACTGTGAGAGCCGTTCAGCAGTGGAACTCTCAGCCTCGGAGTGTGGTGGAGGCTCCTTCTTTGGAAGCTTTTAAACAGAGGCTGGATGGCCATCTCTCAGGGGTGCTTTGAATGCAATTTTCCTGCTTCTTGGCAGGGGGTTGGACTGGATGGCCCATGAGGTCTCTTCCATCTCTTTGATTCTGTGATTCCCCATCTGCAGGGATGGCCAGCCATCCCACGTGCTTACTGCGCTTTCGCCACATCTCCCCACTTTCCCCCACATTCTTCTACTTGGACTCAGGTAACACCTTTCTCCTGAAGATGACCTTCAGGCTCCATTTCTTAGCAAATGGAGCACCACGAAGTCCCACCGGAAGTACCCTTACATCATTTGATGGCCTCATGGTGTTATATGTAGTATTTTTCTAAGGGTTGGTGTTCATTTCCATTGACAGATTAATACATTAATAGTTGCCTAAGTGCATGGTAACGGAGCTTAAAGACCATCTGATGAAATCCATAGCAAAATTAGAAAGCACATCACAGATATGTTAAACAAATATTTCTTGATGAAGGCTATTATTGCAATACTCTGAATAGGACAAACCAACCTGAAAATTGTTAAGATTTTCTGTTTATTTGCAAGCTAAGAATGTTGTAATCTAGGGCCAGAATTTTGTTCATGTCTCAGAATTATAGAATCATAGAGCTGTAGTTTTACAAGGTCTTTAGTCTTCTCTGTTGCCTTACCAAACTCCAAGGTTTCCATTGTATTGAGTTCAAATGATACTAAACTGCATTAATTCTACAATGTAGATGTATCTCTATTATCTCCTTGATGTCATCTGGTTCAGAACTTTTCTGGGCTTCTGTGTCAACTGCATTTAGCTCCTGCACTCACATTTCTTATGCTCAGTCTTTCCTAAGCCATCTGGGTGGAAACTGTACTCTGCCACTAGAATGCAAGGAAAGAGGGTCTGTTAAGCAAATAAAGAAATGAACATCTTGGTGGATTAAATCTGCTTTGTCAATTATAATAAAGGGGAGGGGAGGATCTGGAAAACAAATGTATAACCACTGAGCAATTTCATAAGTCTTTTGGTTAATATCACATTCTTTTCTGTTGGTTCAGGCTCTGTGATCTTTTTGAGACGGGGGATAAATGTGCCTATGTAATTCTTTAGAAAAATAAATATTGTTTATGAACCACATGACAAACATACTCTGAGACCAATCTTGTATGTAATATGACTCTTAAAACCCCTCTAGTTCCCAAAGGGACAGCTTAGGCACTACACTGAGAAAACTTTGAATTCCCTCCTACAACAAGAGCGGTGACATATGTCCTGTCATAGCAAGATTGGGTTTCTTACTTTTAAATAAGAAAGGAAGGAAATGATTTTGACAAAAGCAAGATAGAGAGGAAGAGAAGAAACATGTCCTCTGTCAGGATTACAAGAAGAGAATCCTATCACTTCAGACAAAGAATGGCCTGTTCAAAAAGACTAGCCAAGATCCTACATCAAGAAAATAGAAGACTTCTCCATATGGGCTGTATAGACCAGTGGTTCCCAACCTTTGGTTATTTGGGGTGCAGATTCAGAAAATTGCATTGGCTAGACCACAACAGCTCTAGTTTCTTGCTGGCCATGTGGTTGCCTCTGCTGATATCAGCATGGAGTTCCCACAATGGACAGCTGCTGTCCTGTTCCTGGCGGTGGCAACAGCCAAACAGAGAAAGGAAGGTGACACTCCAGCTGAATTTGTTTCTCCCCAGTTGGACCATGTAGACGCTGTTCTCACCACCACTGCAAGTTAAGCAAAGGTTTTCTTGTCAGAATGTGTTGAGGGAAGTTGTCTTTGCCTTCCTCTGAGGCTGAGAGAGTGTGACTTGTTCAAGATCATCCAGTGAGTTTCCATGGCCAGGCAGGATTCTGAATGCTGGTCTCCCAATGTCCAAGTCCAGCATTCAAACCACAGTAGCATGATGGCTCTCTTGAGGTCATGCAAGATATTATTTTTAAAGGAATGCTGAGTGCCACATTCTCCCCAATACTGTTTTTGAAATCATTAGATGGATCCAGAGTTTCCCAACTTTAGAGTATATCCATTGAAGCTAGAAATTAACTAAGTCCAAATCCTACCCATTTTTTAAAAAAGTTACTGTTTGATATTTCATTATGATATGGCCAATAAAGCAGCAGTGTTCTCCCTCAAAAGCTGTTTGTGTGATGTCTTCCCAGATCCTGCAAGTGTGGGAGACATTTCCCAAAAGGAAAATGTCCTGCCGAAAAGAAGAGCAAATTGCTCCAAAAAGTTCTTCTGAGGGCAACCGATTGTTCACCAGCATTAAAGCATTTAGTGATCAGCGTGTTCTCATCCTAGCAAAAGTGGTCTTGAGTGGCTCTGATACAGAGGAAGAATGGATCAGGTTGTACTGTTCAGAAGAGAAAAAAAACTGAAAAGGTTGCTTGGAAACTAAAGCCAGCTTCCCTCCTCATCCATATCCCTGAGTCAGTTGCTCTGAATCATTAAGTGAAAACAAGCCATTTGCCATCTGGTAATTACCTTTGGGGCTGAGGTGTAAATCCCTGTTCCTTAATCTTGCCGCCTTAAAGAAAACACTTCCTCATAGGTGGTCCAGATGGTGGGAAAGCCTTTACACAATGAATAGAAGGGACCAGAGAGCTCTGCTTCCCCAGTAGCAAATGTACTAGAGAATGGCTTTCCAAGCTCCTTGTTCAACAGCTGCCATGGAGGGCTGCAAAGCTGTGGAAGTGAGAGTAAAACCCAGCAAGCTTCCAAAAGTAAAGGCAATAGGGTTGCCAGATCTAAGAGCTTGGACCTTACTTGACTCCTAATTTCCAGGTTGAGGGAAGGAGGAAAGATCACAGGTCAAGAACACTGCCTTGAAAATGGTTTTATAGATACAGAATGGCCCCCAAATCCAAGAGACTTGTATCCATAGTTTCATTTATCTAACTCCAACAAAAATTTTCCTCTAGGCATTTTCTGGATCTTCCAGCGTGACTGTATGGAACTCTTGTGCTGGGCAACATTAATTTCAATAGGATTTGTTATTTTCTTGCTAGCATTACCAGTTTGCTTCCTGTGACATCATGAAAGATCATCTCTAGGTTTCTGGTCCTGGCCCTTAAATCTCAGGGCCTGCCATAATTTTAACCTGGAAACTCTCATTGTGTGGCCAAGTACTTCATCTTTCCCTCTAATATTCTTCCCTCCAGTGAACAGTTGGGCATTATTTCCTAAAGTATGGACTGGTTGGATCTTTGTGCGGTCCAAGGCACTCTCAGAATTTTCCTCCAACACCACAGTTCAAAAGCATCTATCTTCCTTCGCTCAGCCTTCCTTATGGCCCAGCTCTCACATCCATGATTACTACGGGGAATACCATTGCTTTAATTATGTGGATCTTCATTACCAGTGTGATGTCTCTACTCTTCACTATTTCATCAAAATTGGTCATTGCTCTCCTCCCAAGAAGTAAACGTCTTCTGATTTCCTGGCTGCAGTCTGCCTCTGCAGTAGTCTTTGTGCCTAGAAATACAAAGTCTGCCATGCTTTCTCCCTCTATTTGCCAGTTATTATTCAGTCTGCTTGCCATAATCTTGGTTTTCTATGTTTAACTGCAACCCTATAATTCTAACATGTTATAAATATATGTAATGGGATTCAAGCGGATCCAGTTCATGCAACCTATTCCATGACAGATGCGACCCGAACACACTCATTTGCTGCACAACACTCAATTATTGCAACACCCAACCAGTGAAACGTGAATTTCCCTTGTGAGGCTTCACAGCAAGAAACCATAGAATCATTGAATTATAGAGTTGGTAGACACTACAAGAGATATCTAGTCCAACACCCTGCCATGCAGTCAAAGCCTTCCAAAGAGATGGCCATCCAGCCTCTGTTTAAAAACTTCCAGAGGAGACTAACATGCTCTGAGGCAGCATATGCTGCTGTTGAACAGCTCTGACCAACAGGAAATTCTCCCTAATGTTTAGGTAGAATCTCTTTTCCTTCAATTTCAATCAATTTCTCTGTGTCCTAGCCTCCAGAGTAGCAGAAAGCAAGCTTGCCCCCTCCTCAAACAGTTATCCTTTTAAATAAAGTATTTAAACATTGCTATCACGTCCCCTCTCATGTTGCTGGCTTCTTTAATAAAGCTTATTGTAAAGCATGATTCCTGGCTTGTATATAATGGCAAGCCAGGAATTGGAGTATTTTATCCTATCTCTTAGATCAGAAAGAGTTCTCAACTTTCTTCTGAGTTGTCTCCAATTTCACTATGTTTTCTTAAGCGATGACAATACAGCATGTCCAACATGTCAGAATTCTAGTGTTCGTCACAACATTATTAAGTAATGGTGTATATCAAGCATGAGCAAACTTTGGCCCTCCAGGTATTTTGGACTTCAACTCCCACAATTCCTAACAGTCTACCAGCTGTTAGGAATTGTGGGAGTTGAAGTCCAAAACACCTAGAGGGCCAAAGTTTGCCCATGCCTGCT
Source organism: Anolis sagrei (assembly GCF_037176765.1). Lineage (NCBI taxonomy): Eukaryota > Metazoa > Chordata > Lepidosauria > Squamata > Anolidae > Anolis > Anolis sagrei. Next base: position 20,714,886 of record NC_090024.1, on the reverse strand, counting down.
ATATATTTGAATGTATGAACTAAATTCATATATTCAAAATAACACAAAGCTCCCCTTGACATTTCAAAAGTTCTGATATTTATTTATTTGTTTGTTTGTTTGTTTGTTTGTTTACAGCTTTTATATTCCACCCTTCTCACCCCGCGGGGGACTCAGGGCGGATTACAGTGTACACATATATGGCAAACATTCAATGCCAATTTTTGACATACAAACATATACAGACATTCACAGAGGCTATTTAACTTTTTCTGGCCACCAGGGAAGCTGTCGCTTTCATCGTCCATCTGCAACGCTGATGAAGCACTTCCACATTCCCCGCATGCTTCCCTGCTGGAATGCTTTGCTGGAGTCTTCTTTATGGCCTCATAAATCAGTTAATTTAGCCTCCCCACACTTTTAAGGTGGTACCTAATTTTCCTACTTGACAGATGCAACTGTCTTTCGGGTTGCAAAGGTCGACAACAGGCTACACACAATTGGTTGGAAACACACTCCAACCCAGGGTTGCTTCGAACTCATGACCTTTTGGTCAGAGTGATCTTAATACAGTTGACATTCAGCCAGCTGCGCCACAATCCCAGCGATAAACCTGGAGGTTTTGAGTTTCTGGAGTTCACATCTTATAATAGTTATTTCCTCTCCCCCATTCAGTCATAACCTCACTATATTAGACTTGGGCCTTGGTTGTTCCTGGTCCAAGTATAGCACTGCCTCCAGTCTGCACTTTTTTTTTTCAGCTGGTCTTTTCTCCCACTTGAAGTGTGGTTAAACTGTGGTGTGGATGGGGTTTCCATCCATCCTCCCTCACTTCTATCACCCCCTTCATGACCTCAGCATTAATCTCCCATTCTTTTTCAGCAGTATCCACTTTTTCTATCTCATACATTAATTTTAAAAAAACGTTTTTGTTATAGTATTTATAGCTATTTGCCATCACTGTGAAAGAAAGGGGGGAAAGAAAACTTCAGTTGGAAATATAACAAAGGAAAAAAGTTAATAGAAAACCTCAGTGGCATTTGCAGTCTGGTTGTGTTGTATTGTGGACAGGATTTGGTTTTTAATTGTTGTCTTTTAATAGATTGTTTTAGTTGACTGTTCTTAATTAACTGTTTTTAACTAACTGTTTTAATTAATTGTTTAATGTTTTTAATTGTATTGTTGAATGTTTATAATTGTGACAGCACCGGATGGTGCTTGCTGTGAGGCTGCCCTGAGTCCCCCCCCCCCCTCGGGGGTGGGAAGGGTGGGTTACAAATGCAGGAAATAAATAAATATTAATAATAAATTTAATATACTTTATGAATTTATAACTTTATAATAAACTTTATGAATTCCTTGGGTCCAAGTTTTGAGGAAATAGTTGGATATAAATAAAGTGGTTGATAGACATGAATTCAACATAGATTATAGAATCAAAGAGTTGGAAGAGACCTCATGGGCCATCCAGTCCAACCCCCTGCCAAGAAGCAGGAAAATCACATTCAAAGCACCCCTGACAGATGGCCATCCAGCCTCTGCTTAAAAGCTTCCAAAGAAGGAGCCTCCACTACACTCCGGGGCAGAGAGTTCCACTGCTGAACGGCTCTCACAGTCAGGAAGTTCTTCCTCATGTTCAGGTGGAATCTCCTTTCTTTTAGTTTGAAGCCATTGTTCCGCGTCCGGAGAAGTAGAGAACAAGCTTGCTCCCTCCTCCCTGTTACTTCCTTTCACATATTTATACATGGCTATCATATCTCCTCTCAGCCTTCTCTTCTTCAGGCTAAACATGCCCAGCTCCTTAAGCCACTCCTCATAGGGCTTGTTCTCCAGACCCTTGATCATTTCAGTCACCCTCCTCTGGACAACACCTCTCTCTTCCCCCCATACTCCCCTCCCCACATGTATAGTGCTCTACACTACTTCACTGATGTTGTCTCATTGTTTCAACTATCCCAAAGTTTTCTGGAGCGGAGAGTGTGTGACTTGCCTAGAGTCACTTGGTAGGTTTCCACTGTCATGCAGGGAACTGAACCCTGGTCTCCAGAGGCATAGTCCATCACTCAAACCACTATACCATGTTGGCTCTCATATAACACTTTAGCACTACAGTTCTAGAAATAAAGGCTGAGTTCCTACATCATAACTTATGTTTTGTAACTTTATGAATATGTAGCTGGTTTTTTGTAAGCTTTTTGGGCTATATGGCCATGTTCCAGAAGCATTCTCTCCTGACGTTTCGCCTGCATCTATGGCAGGCATCCTCAGAGGTTGTGAGGTCATAAGCAGCTGCATTGCAGAAAGGTACTGAAACTCTCTTATTGAATTGTGAAGACCCACATCTGGACAAGAGTCCTCTATAGTCCATAGGATACTTCCAATGAACTGGGCAGCAGGCACTCCAGTTTTGCTCCAGCAATTCTTAAACATGTGTATGAGTGAGCATTCTCAATGGGCATCAGTGTCTTTTGTACATTGGGTCATTGTGCTTCAGTCACTCCTCTGACTTCTAAAGTGTAATGGACAACCATGCATAGTGACATCATGATAACCCCCAGGTGAATATGGACATTATAAAGCTACTCAGCTCTAGTTCCTGTATGCATGAGTCCCACTTACAAAGACCTACTTCCCCTTCAAACCCAGTAGAACAGTGGTTCGCAATGTTCCTAATGCCGCGACCCCTTAATACAGTTCCTCATGTTGTGGTGACCCCCAGCCATTAAATTATTTTCATTGCTACTTCATAATTGTAATTTTGCTACTGTTATGAATCGTTATGTAAATATCTGATATGCAGGATGTATTCTTATTGGAGTGTTATGGGAGGATTGATTTTGTCATTTGGGAGTTGTAGTTGCTGGGATTTATAGTTCACCTACATTCAAAGAGCATTCTGAACTCTACCAATGATGGAATTGGACCAAACTTGGCACACAGAACTCCCATGACCAATGGAAAATACTGGAAGGGTTTGGTGGGCATTGACCTTGAGAGTTGTAGTTTGCCTACACCCAGAGAGCATTGTGGATTCAAACAATGATGGATCTGGATCAAACTTGGCACGAATATTCAATATGCCCAAATGTGAACACTGGTGAAGTTCGAGGAAAAAAGACCTTGACATTTGGGAGTTATAGTTGCTGGGATTTATAGTTTACCTACAACCAAAGAGCATTCAGAAGCCCACCAACGATAGAATTAGGCCAAACTTCCCACACAGAACTCCCATGACCAACAGAAAATACTGCCTGTGATGGTCTTTGGCGACCCCTCTGACACCCCCTCACGACCTCTCCAGGGGTCCCGACTCCCAGGTTGAGAACCACTGCAGTAGAAGGAATTGTTGTTGTTGTTGTTGTTGTTGTTGTTGAGTCTGACAACCAGAAATGTAATGAATGAACAAAAGCCTCAGAGAAATCTCTGTAGCAAAGCTCACACATCTCTATTCAAAACATCATAATTAGGATTCCCAAAAAGAAAGAAGGAAGACTCAGGACATTGCATAAAAACACATGACATTTAGTCCATACAACACTGGAAGCAGCAAGACAGGAATAAACCTTACATCCTGCAACAAATTTAAAAATTTGACTTCTAATACCAGAAAATTGCAAGAAAAATACCAAGACAGGAAGAACATTGTATGAATAACAGCAGAAACAACCATAATAACTACAACAAATCCTGAGGCTTTTGGCTAGTCTGAAGGAACCCATAGTTGGCAACATTTCATCTAGCTTATTTTACTGATTACAGATAACAAGAAAATGTGAGGTACTGGACACACAGTTCTGATCCAAAGGGCTTGGAAGCAAATCTTGCAAGAACTTAGATCTGGGAACTCTTTCTTTAATATATTTAAAAGCAGCCATAATGCGTGCCCATGACAAAGCAGAGGTTCACATATATGATCATATGTGTCAATTAGAAGAGAGATGAACAATAAGAAAATTGATTTCAACAACAGCTCCAGGATCAAAACAATGTTCAATAGAAGCCCATCAAACAACTGATGAACAAGTTTCTGGCAAACTTGTTAACTAAGTTTGTTAATTTGTTAGTTCCAATTCTTCTTCAGGATTTGGCATGTGATGTTAACAAAAATATTTAAAAAATGAACCCAATTTCCATATTGCTGTCCAGCAGATCCTTAATGGAATATTTATATTACTAACTCGCCAGCTGGCATTCTGTTGAGTTATGAAAATGTAAGTCCAGTGTTCATCAGTGTATCTCACTTTTTCAGCTCATTACAGAGATTGGAATCTTATCATTCCCATATGTAACAACAACTGTACTTGGAACAAAAAAGTAGCCTAAATCCTGTTGTTAGTAGTGACTAGAGTATAGAATCATAGACTCATAGAAACATAGAGTTGGAAGAGACCTCATGGGCCATCCAGTCCAACCCCCTGCTAAGAAGCAGGAATATTGCATTCAAAGCACCCCTAGCAGATGCCCATCCAGCCTCTGTTTAAAAGCCTCCAAAGAAGGAGCCTCCACCACACTCCGGGGCAGAGAGTTCCACTGCTGAACAGCTCTCACAGTCAGGAAGTTCTTCCTAATGTTCAGATGGTATCTCCTTTCTTGTAGTTTGAAGACATTGTAGATCTTTTGAAGCAATGAAATTCGCCCATGTATTCAATCAGCACTCAACTATGTATGGAATGAACCTACTCAAATTGGGATGAACTAATGCAGTGGGGGTTTTTTGACCAGGGACCACTTGACCAGGGATCACTTTGTCCAGGGACCACTCTCCAACATTAGTACCAAAAGGGTTACAAATCAGTTTTTGGTGAACTTTAGAATCGGTTTGGGTATTTGGGGTACTGATTCAGAAAATTGCATTGGATATACCACATCAGCTTTAGTTTCTGATACAGAACATATGCCACCCAGTAGTTGCCATCTGCTCACCAACAGAAAACTGTATTTAATGAACCTCAACACTATAAGATTTTGTAAGACTAGTCACTCTTGTTGAAACAGTGTAGTAACGGTGATGCCGTGGACCATATTTTAGTTCTTGTGGACCACTGGTGGTCCACAGACCACAGGTTGGGAACTACTGAACTAATGGGATGCTCACCCATATTGGTAGAAATGTATGTTACTCCCTCCCTTGTGAATGAGGTAGTAGATTTAATCTTTCTTTTAGTCTGAATCATAATCCCAAAATACTTTCAGCACCTTGGATAACACCTTTGGTGTTCAGAGTGAAATCCAAAGCAGATTAACCACCCATCAGCCACAGATGCTATTAGCTACCACTAAGGTGGCCAGCCACAATTCTCTTGTGGGAATCCACAACTGAATTTCTGTCAAGTCCCTGTACGGAACCGCAAAGCTGTAATGTTTGAATCATGCTTAGGTAAGAATTTGGGAAAGTTACCTTTGTCACAATTGCTCCCAGAATGCTGGGTGGTGTAGTCCCAAAGATAACCTCCCCAAGCTTTGCCATAGGTTAAACCAGTCAATGCCACTGAGAGAAGGATTGTTTCAAAACCATCCCAGGCCCATTAACGTGAAACATACGCAGCTGTGTAGCTCGATGTTTGATGAAAAACAGTACCCCTGTTGTCTGCGTAGCCCTGCTCCTGCCCCCTTCCTTTTTTTAAATGCAATCTTTTTTATCAAAGTCGCATGTGTTTTCAATAAAAAGTCAGATGTGGCTGCAGTTTAGCCCAGGAAACTGATTCACAAGTACTTTTGAGGCTTTCCTATCTTTCAAGCCCACCTCATGTTTCCTTCAAGTAAGAGGACGGAGGGAAATAATCAGTCGGGTTTGCTCGCCCCTAATGCTGCTTCCACGATCTGAATCATAAATGTGGCATTGTTCAAAGGAGCAGCTGGTACCAAATTGAAAACTTTTAAGTATCCCTTCTGAATCGGAGGCAGGGAGGGGTGCACCGTACAATCTGTTAGTCATCATGTCCCCCAGGTACTGCCTTAAGGCTACAGTTGGGTCTATTGCTACTCCAACTTTTAAAATATCTCTATATATAAAGATTAGCTGTTACGGTTTTTGGAAGGGAGCATTTCCATACACAAGGAAACTTTGGAAACATACAAATGCTTCTTTCTTGGTTTCTAATCTCCATAGTTATTGGGGGAGGGGTCATCTTTTTTAAAAACACAGATACACTCACACGGGCAATCACACTTCAAACAGCCACAATGAAGCATTGAAGAACAACTTTTAGCAACCGTGGATTTCCCGAGCTGCCTTTTGACTTCGGGGGTCCTGATCTACATCAAGGGCTCTGAAGACTCCCTTACTGTAAAACTTCCCCCCCCCCCCCCCCACTTCATTCACCTTCCCTCTTCCCCCCTTCATCCCAATCTCTGCAACAAGAGACATATGTAGCAAGTGGACTCTATTTATAGGAGTATTCTGGGACAGCAGGAAGCGGAGACCAGATTTATAAAGCCAGCTCAATATGAATTTGACTTTTTAATTTCCATGCTTCCAATTTTACTGCCCTTAAGACAACCTCTTAACGAGTGCCAGGAAATTGGTGGGAGTTGAGAACAGTGAGCCCCCTGTTACCAAACTCAGCAACTTCTTAGAAGTCCATGAGTCCACTTTTAGTAACTAGGTGTCACAGAGGAGAGCATGTCTCCTCTGTGGATTTCCTCAGAAAAATCTAGTAAAAGAAACTTCTTGTTGTTATTTACCATCAAGTTGACTTCAACTTATGTTGAACTCAACATAAGTTGAACCAATGAATAAGAGACCTCCAGGATCGCAAGTCATCAGCTGCCCTGACCAGGTCTTACAAACTCAGGTCTATGGCTTCCTTGATTAAATCAATCCACCTGTACAGAATGCACCCGCCTGGAGCAGTCTTCGTGTTTCTCTGGGACAGTTCAAGGAAGAGAAAGACTGTTCATTGGTATCAGCTGGTGATCCCTATAGTGAACCCCAAGTAAGAGATACTAAAGTGGGTGACATTTAATAACAAAGAGGTAAATTGGAAGGGATTCCTGTCACATTAATGGTTCTACATTGAATGAAAGGAGAGCTAGTCAGTTTCATCTGACAAAAGTTCTTAAATTTTAGAAGCATATTGAGGCACAAAAAAAGAGATTGGACCTATTCAAGTTTAATGTCATTGTGTCAACTTCCAAAACATTCTAGGGGGCAATGTTGAATTATAGCATAATATCAGGTGATCACTTGTGGCCAAGAATGATTGTCTTCTGAGGGTTGGATCTTGGTAGTAGGTCCATAAATGACTACAAAGATCTGGATCCACACAGTCTTTCACATTGAGAACATAGATTTCCAGATGGAATGCAGTCACAAAAAGGGTTTGCTTGGCACACCTTCCTTTTGGCGGGTTTCTTCCTTTCGTCCTGTATTCGTGCCTCTTCAAAGTCCATAGCACTGTTGGTAACAGCTGACCTCCAGTTACAATGTCCAAGTGCCAGGGCTTCCCAGGTCTTATAAAAATAATAATAAACTTTGTTTATATTCCACCACCATCTCCTCAAAGGGACTTGTGGCGGCTCACAAAAGCACTCAATAGTGCAAACACACAAAATACAACAAGTGCATAAACAATGGTACAATAGCAATAACAAACGGTATAGCATCATAAAAAACCACTAGTTAAAAATTCAATAAAAATGCATTAATAGCTGTAGATATCAAACAACTGCAATCAATATCAGTCCCATAAAGTGCATGGTGAAATAATCACTAAGTCCTCGAGTATAATCATTAAGGTCTTGGTGCTTATATCACATTTTAAGGTTAACTTTAAGACCATCTTTAAATGTCTTTTGTTGTTCATCAACATTCCATTTTCCATTATTAAACTGAGAGTAAAGTAACTGCTTTGGGAGATAGTGATTGGACAACATGCCCAGGCCAGTAAAGTTAATGGTAGAGAATCAACACTTCAATGCTCATAATCTTTGCTTCATCCAGAACACTGACATTTGTCCACCTGACTTCTCAAGAGATTGGCAGGATTTTCAAAGGCAACGATGATCCAATTTTTCCAGAAGTCGAGAGTGATGTCTGTAGATGGTCCATGTTTCGCAGGCATACAACAGAGTTGGAAAGACAATAGCTTTATAATAGCATAATATAGACATTTGTTCATTTGGTTTCCAGTCCTGTATCTAATTTCATCCTCTCATTCTGTATCAAACAAAAATCAAATGCAACAAGAAATCAGGAAACACTTGGAAAATTTAAGCTTTCCAAGCTCAGCATTTGATGAGGTCATACGCTTATACACAAGAAAATTGACAGTGTTTGGAATATCTTTCACCTCACATAGTTTGCCAAGTATAGACAACAAATGAGCTCACTGTATTTAGAGTACAGATGGTAAGAACTCAGTTACTGCTAAAAAGCCTTCATCAGTCAGGGAAAGTTGGCATGGGCTCGGTGCCTGTTGCCTATGAAAGAACAGTCCATGTTGCAACGATCAAACATTACAACTAACTACACCACATAGCAGCAGTGAATAGTTATTAAACCTTTGGTCTTTTACTTGCCTGCCAGATGTCCATATGGAAGTGTGTGAAGAAGTCTGGTTTTGCACCTGCTGTTGTTCTGCTTTGCAGGAAATTGAAATCCCGTATCCAGGAAAGCAGACAGGGATGAAACAGGTTACCAGTGATAAAGGATAGACCCATTGGTCTCCATCTAAAAGGGAAGGAGTGGGTAGTGGACCATTACAAGCATGCCTTGAGATTGCTAAATGGTTTAATCCAAGCAATTGTGCTGTGCAAGATAAGCAGATGGAGCAAATTATGACACAAGGTTCCACAATACAAGAGAGCAAAGTGCAGCCCTCCAGACACTGAACGTTTATTACCACTGGCTATGCAGATCAGGGCAGAAGGAAGCAGCAGTCCACCAGCAACTGGAGGTCATCAGGGTTCCACAGCTGGACTTTCTGGATAACAGAAAATAAGCCACAAATCTATTGATGTATGGGCTTTATCGCATGAGGCAGGCAATCCAGAATTGCAGCTGCGTGCATTCCACTGTTGGCCTATCTCCTCCCTGTGATTCTCCCAACCCTGGTTATAGTGAGCTATGGATGCTAAAACCCATCAATAGGTCCCAATCCTGCAACATTTTTGACATCTACTTCAGTAAAAGACGGTTGGTAAAAGACATAATGTATAACCCAAAGACCATCAGAAAACATATACTATAAATCCCAGCAGCTACAACTCCAAAATGTCAAGGTCTATTTTCCCCAAACTCCACCAGTGTCCACATTTGGGCATATTGGGTATGCGTGCCTAGTTTGGTCCAGATCCATCATTGTTTGAGTCCACGGTGCTCTCTGGATGTAGGTGAACTACAACTCCAAAACTCAAGGTCAATGCCCACTAAACCCTTTCAGCATTCCCTGTTGGTCATGGGAGTTCTGTGTGCCAAGTTTGGTTCAATTCCATCATTGGTGGAGGTGAACTATAAATCCCTGATGGTAGGTGAACTATAAATCCCTGTAACTACAACTCCCAAATGACAAAATCAATCCTCTCCCAACCCCACCAGTATTCAGATTTAGGAGTATCAGGTATTTGTGCCAAATTTGGTCTAGTGAATGAAAGTGCATCCTGGATACCAAATATTTACATTATGATTTGTAACAGTATTATTTATTTGTTTGTTTATTTATTTATTTATTTGCAATATTTGTATACCGCCTTTCTCAACCCGAAGGCAACTCAAGGTGGTTTACAGTCAGCAACAATTTGATGCCCCGGCAGACACAGAAATACAGTTAAAAACACTTAGCATCTATATAAATAAAAATGTAATGTTCGTTTGTGGGATTAAAATAACTCAAAAACCACTGGGCAAATTGACACCAAATTTGGACACAGTACACCTATCAGGCCAACAAATGACCATCACTCATAAAAACAGTGAAAAACACAGCAGAAGAGGCTTAAAAAGCCAAAAAAATAAAAATACATTACAATACATGCACAAATATACACAAAACACATATACACAGACTGGGCTTCAGCAATGTGTGGCAGGGATTGGCTAGTATAATATAAAAACCATATAAAAACAATAACAGTAGCAAAATTACAGTTATGAGGTAGCAACGAAAACCTCACCTCACTACCTCTGAGGATGCTTGCCAAAGTGCAGGAGAAACATCAAACATCAGGAGAGAATGCCTCTAGACCATGGCCATACAGCCCGAAAAAACCTAAAACAACCCAAATAATTGTATGGTTGGGAGTCACCACAACATGAGAACTGTATTAAGGGGTTGCAGCATTAGGAGGTTGAGAACCACTGATCTACTTCAATGAGATGGATCCTTTCGTCTTCTTTGTCAACATGCAGGCAGTAAATTGGTGTCAGGAACCAGGATTCTCTTCCTCCTTCTCCTTGCTATTCACAACCTGCTCTTTTTCCTTTTATTTTATGCCTTATAGTTAAGTTTCCCTTTTTGTTTTTAAAAGCTGGAATTGCTCTGTTGCAGTAAAATTAAGAAACAGCAGCAATGCAAGAAGGTGGGGTTACAAAGGTGTACAGAAGTATGATTATGGGTCTATGAATGGCTGCAATTGAAGAGAGGTGTAATGTTGAATAAAGGTAACAAACCAGTATGCATCTGCTACCCATGATAACACAACTGTAGTGAAATAGCAGGTTTGTGTGATAAAGTCCTAAGTCACATAGGTTGACAATGGGTTTTCCCCCCAGGTGTTGCTCCATTCCCATCGACTTTAGACAACAATTGTGACATATGATGTGAATATTTATCAGCCTCTGGAGAACCAAGAATTCCCTATCCTTCTAAAACCAGTTTGCCAAACTGTGGCAGTAATTAATTGGGGAAAGGGCAAATGCAAATCCCCAAATCTCTCTACTTTCTGGCATTAAATGGATGAATTCTCAGGACGGGAATGCATCTTGACTTTAATTCTCTGTAATTCTGATATTACTCTCTTCTTGCTAGGTTAAAACACTCTATTGTGGTATGTTCTCTCACTATGAGGCCTCTCCAAAATTTACCCTCGCCTTTGAAAATATATATATATAATGAGTTACTGGCTCATGCTATAGAGTTTTGATGGCACCTGGGGTGTGGAGGGGAGTTGTGAATTGTTCCCGCATCTGGCAGTGAGTGTTTATATGTTGGAAGAACACATGCTACATTTCTGTAAAACAGAAAGCTTTCAATAGCAGCGGTATAAGCGGAAACCATCCATATGACTGAAAAGACCTGCACTATTCTCCCTGGGAGCCTGGCTAGTGAACTCCCAGCTTGAGCAGCTTTTCAAATGTACACAAACGTGTTTCTGATTTGGTTGGTCTTATTTGCAGCGGGGATGCCTTCTGAAGTCGGGGAAGGTAAAAGGATCAGCATGAAACCTGAGAACTGTGTGCTTTGCTTCTTGGGACCAACGTCAACAGACTGTTTCTAGGGAGCTAATTACATACGTTTCCCCCCTCTGTTCCCCCACTACCATCTCCGAGTTTTGGAAAACTAAAGATTCACCTCCCCACCTCTCTGCCTGGAATAAATTTGCAATTTTAATGTTGCATTAGCTTTATAAATTACCTTGATTATATCATCAAAACATCACTGTGGAGTAGTTGTGACAAGTTCATCAAGATCAGCAGTAGGTTTACAATGGGAAATCTGTTGGAAAAAGACATTTATCTTCCTTTTCCTCTTAAGATCCTTCAGTAATACAATTCCAACCACACTATCCCATAAACTTGAATCTCTTACTTCTGTCATGCGAGGTCAGGCAAAGGAGGAACCAGGATGGGGTCAGTCTTGCCCCACACACATCCAGCAGGCTATAAGGTGCATTTTCAGCAATCAGAAGTGGTGTCATATAACTTCTGTTTTCAGTTTGGATTGAAGTCTAGCCCTATTTTCTCAGGAACTTGGATGATCATGAAGACTGAAGAAGATCAACCATTGCAGTGCCAGGAGGTTTGAGGCCATTCAGGAATGTTTGGAAAGTTACAAAATGATGTATTGTGGAAAACTTTCATGGTCGGAATCATTGGGTTGTTGTAGGTTTTTCCTGGGAACATCCACCCCACAGACTGGACCTCTTCTATCATTAAGGTAGGAGATCATGCTAGGAGGATCATGCCAACAAACTGTATACAGTGGGCCCTCGGGTTTGGTTGCAGAACCCCACCCCAAGGAAATCCAAACCCATAGGTGCTCTAATCACATTATTTACAATGGCATTGTATAATTGTTATGTGATTTCAGCTCTGCCAAAACTGCGGGTTTGGAACCCAGAGTGCCAAGCTTCCAAAGAACCAAATAAGGCACAGACTAACTGAAGGCAAAATCAGAGGCTTTATTCTCAATGGCCAGAGAGGATATCAGCCGAGACAACACTCCAGAAAACACAGGCATATTTATTGCTAAAGAATACCACACCAGCTCCAGATTGATTTAGAACAGTGTTCCCAAACTTTGGTCCTCCAGTTGTTTTAGACTTCAACTCCCAGAAATCCAAGCCAGTTTGCCAGCTCTTAGAAATTGTTGGAGCTGAAGTCCAAAATCCCAGAGGATCAAAGAATGAGAACCACTGGTTTAGAAAGTGTTTGGCTAAGATCCACTCTCCAATTGGTTCAGAGTTTTGTCTGATGTCATTACTGGTTGGGAAACTTTAATAAACTGTCACTGAATTATTTTGAAGACTATGTCTGTTCAATGATACTCCTATGAGAGGGATGTGATGAGAAAGGAATGCTGTGGGGCAATCGAGAATGGGCTGAAATGGGTTTTGATATTCCAGCTCCAGTTAATACAATGGATGCCAGTTGAGATAAACAAAAGAGTGCTTAAGGTGTTGGTCATTTCAATAGGTGTCCCCAGGGTGGGTCTTGTTTGGGGGCTTAGAAGAAGAAGCATTCCCAGAGATAAGTGGGTTAAAGCCCTGTACCAGCAGGACTGAAGACCGACAGGTCGCAGGTTTGAATCCGGGGAGAGGCAGATGAGCTCCCTCTATCAGCTCCAGCTCCTCATGCGGGGACATGAGAGAAGCCTCCCACAAGGATGATAAAACATCAAAATCATCTGGCCGTCCCCTGGGCAACGTCCTTGCAGACGGCCAATTCTCTCACAACAGGATGCTCCCGACACGACAAAAAAAAAAATCCAAACCAGATCAGGTAAAACAGGAAAAAGAACCCAGGGCCTCTTGAGCCAACCCATTGTGTGTCTCCCAGTGTATTATGAAGAGATGATGATGATGATGATGATGATGATGATGATGATGATATGGGAATCATTTCCAGAAGTCTAAGGTATGGTGAGGCAACATTCCAAGGAAATTAATGCAAAATGTTTACAGGACAAAATGGAAATGGGAATGCAGATGTGCTGTATGTCCCAATGGAGCATAATTCATAATTTAGGGGTCTGGTTTTTATTAACATAATGGCATTTATGGAGATGAGCACCAACTCCCAGAGTCAGACACAACTGGACTTAATGTCAGGGGAAAACCTTTACCTAATGGCATTCCTTATGTAAAATGGCAATCAACTCAAAAAAGTGCCAGAGACTGCTTGAGGGTCTGTGAAGTTAGTTTTTGGTTTTTTTGGTTTTTTTGTCGTGTCAGAAGCTCAAGTCGCTTCTGTTGTGAGAGAATTGGCCGTCTGGAAGGACGCTGCCCAGGGGACGCCCGGATGATTTTTGATGTTTTATCATCCTTGTGGGAGGCTTCTCTCATGTCCCCGCATGAGGAGCTGGAGCTGACAGAGGGAGCTCATCCGCCTCTCCCCGGATTCGAACCTTCAGTCCTGCCGGCACAGGGGTTTAACCCACTGCACCACCGGGGGCTCCGGGTCTGTGAAGTGGCAGAAGGCTACAACAAGTTATGTCTCTATACATCAATGTAGTACTCGCCATGTGGTAAAATCAAGGTTTGCTTTTGGGAAATTTTATGGAATATTTTTCAAGTTGTTGTTGGTTGAACCCATGGATACAGAACCCAAAGATACAGAGGACTGACTGTACCTTCTAACCCCTCATTTGGTCTAGTCAGATTCTTCCAAAGCCTTCAGAACTCAGTTTGTTAGGGAACACAGGAATATGAAAACCATCAGGCTCATTAGAATTGTCAAAAGGAATTAGTCGCATAAGAAGCGTAAGAGCTTGCGCCCAATACAAGGCATATCGAAAAGAGAGAAGCTTGCATTTATAAGACAGAGAAGGAGGAAGGTTTGTGTGTGTGTGTGTGTGTGTGTGTGTGAGGAGCAACTTGAGAAACTCCAAGTCGCTTCTGGTGTGAGAGAATTGGCCATCTGCAAGGACGTTGCACAGGAGACGCCTGGATGTTTGACCATCCTGTGGGAGGCTTCTCTCATGTCCCCACATTGGAAGCTGGAACTGACAGATGGGAGCTCACCCCACTCCCGGATTTGAACCGCTGACCTTTTGGTCAGCAGTCCTGCTGGCACAAGGGTTTAACCCATTGAACCACCAGTGGCTCCATCCTTTAGAGTTAAATTCAATAAAAGAAAACAGAAAAAAAAGGTTGCAATATCCCATGAATCTCTGAAAGTGATTCATGGGAAAGGGGAATTTCAACAATAATACCCTAAAAGAAAACCCCAAGAGCCAAACACCAACACAAAGATATGGAACAGGATTTTTACCCCATATAGTTATCTAAATGGTAGAATTAATGTAGTTTGGCACCACATTAACTGCCATGGTTCGATGTTATGATATGCTGGGAATTGCAGATTGGTGAGATGTTAACACTTTTGGCAGAAAAGGTTACAGACCTTGTAAAACTACAGCTCCCATCATTCCATAGCATTGAGCCATTGCAGTTAAAATGTTAAACCACATTAATTCTACAATGTAAATGCACCCACACTATAGAAACAACACTGCTGAACCACACAAAAAAAAAAACTGTGACTGTGCCAACATGGATTCAATAGCAATTTACTATGCAACTTAATGGAATTTGTGTTGTAATTATTTATTCAGTCGTTCATTTACTTTATACTCCACCTTTCACCAGGCATTGGAAAAAATTCAAACATATTTAGTATCAGGGTATAAAAACAGTATGCAAATTGTAAGAATAAAATGCCACGGGGGACCATTTTTCACGAGGTTGCGCATCATACTTAGGGATATGCTTTATAGAAAGATTATGATGTGTTTGGACATGACTGCATGGCAACTAAATATTTCTCCAGATCCACAAGGCAGCCAGGAAAAAAAACTGGAGTAAAAAATCTGAAGTGAGAATCAATGTGTTTAGGAAATCCTCAGGTAAAATCATGTATTTGTTTCTTGCTTGCCTCAAATTATAATAAAGACTTTGCTGAATAGGAGGAGCAATCATCCAGCTAAAAATCTTGTATATAGTGTGTGTGTGTGTGTGTGTGTGTGTGTGTGTGTGTATAAAGGTAAAGGTTTCCCCTGACACTAGACTTAATGTTAGGGGAAACCTTTAGGTTAAGGTAAAGGTTTTCCCTTGACATTAAGTCCAGTCGTGTCCGACTCTGGGGTGTGGTGCTCATTGGATTCGAACCTGCAATCTTTCGGTCAACAAGTTCAGCAGCTCAGCGCTTTAACCCACTGTGCCACCGGGGGCTCCATGGGGGGGACCTTTACCTTTGTGTATATACACACACTATATACAAGATTTTTAGCTGGAGTCATGTCCGACTCTGGGGGGGGGGGGGGTGCTCATCTCCATTTCTAAGACGAAGAGCCGGCATTGTCCGTAGACACCTCCAAGGTCATGCGGCCAGCATGACTGCATTGAACGGTGTTACCTTCCCGCTGGAGCGGCACCTATTGATCTACTCACATTTGCATGTTTTCAAACTGCAGAAGCTGGGGCTAACAGCGGGAATTCATGCTGCTCCTAAGATTCGAACTTGCAACCTTTCGATCAGCAAGTTCAGCAGCTCAGCAGTTTAACTCACTGTGCCATCGGGGGCTCCAAGCAGATACCCCATAAACCTGTCTCCTTACCCATTTTTAACAAGAGAATCTCAATCACTATGGAAGGCAGACGGAAAGGGCTTTTTCTTTGCTGAATTTTGCCCTGTAAAATACGAGCAGGATTTCCAGAAGCGCCCTCCAAGAAGCGCCTCTGCTAATAAACACCAAACGCAGAAGGCTGAGACAACCCCCTACTGGCAAAACCAGCCCTTCTTCTCCCTGTTTCCTGCGATACAGATTTATAATGAAGAGAAGTAAAGAAAACGTTTCTTTTCAGGCTGATCTAGTGTTTTGGATTATAGTTAATATTTTCTGGCAAGCTGCTCAGCTGTGTTCAAGCGTTCCAAAACAGGAACAGATGTTCCCAAAGCTTTATCACAATCCCGCCAGTGAGTATCCCCAGCCATCTTCCCTGTGGAGGCAAGTTAGAAGAACACATGACTTTTTAAGGAGCCGAGGGGGTTTTCTTTAAATTAGGAGGGAAAGGGAGACGGTTACATTAGTGTTCTTTGTTTCAAATTACTATGAATCATTGGGAGAGGTGAAAAAAGTTGCTTCACTTCAAACTCCTGGTCTGTGTTCACGGTAGATCAATGGGCTCACTATGCTTGAAAGAACCTGCAAGGGTTTCTGCTTCTTATTTCTCATGTAAGGGAGTACCTCCATGCTTCCATGAATTATGATACCTCTGCACTTGCTGAGAACCCCAGGAGCTTGGAATGGTGATTGTGAACAGCTATTCATTCCTATTATTTGATGTACCAGTTTGTTACAAAATAAATTATCATAATGTGCCAATAGTAGCTCATTCATGGCGTTCTGAGTTATTCTATCAACATGCCATTCGCAATTCCTCATAATGCCCTCAAAAAACAGTTTTCCAAAGTAACTAGAAGCCGTTCTCTTGTTATACCAATAAAGAAAATGTGATATATCTTGTTGCATCATGCAGGTAAGTATCTTTTATTTGAAATGCTCAAGATTTTGGAATTTGTATGGCCGGTTCCAGACAGGCCTTTGACCCACATCCAATTGGGTTTCCGAAAACCAACTGAGTGTGGTTTAAAGTCCACACACCTCCCCCCAAAACCTGTGCTTTCATGGGAGGGTGTCTAGATGTGCAGGGCCCCCAGATACCAGCAGGGTCCCCAGACACCAACCCCCCACTCCCTTAACAATTAAAAATAACTTACCCGGCTGCCATTACTATCCTGGCAGAGCTCTCCTTGTGCATGACGCATCAAGAGAAGGTGGAATGAGGAACAATTTTCCTCCTTGCCTGCCCTTCTCATGGAATGTCATTTCTGTGCACCAGGAATGCTCCGCCAGCATGGTAATGGCAGCCAGGTAAGTTATTTTTTAATTGTAAAGACATTTTTAAAGGTTTTTTAGCGGGTGGTTACAGCCTTCTGGGTTTTCCTGGCTGATTCAGCCCAGAAAATGCAAGAGGGCTGTCCCAGGACTTCCAATGGGCCAGTCCACACAGGGTCCATCCGGGTCTTTCAAAAAGGCCCTGGTCTAATGCAGTGCCTAATTAATTCGGGACAAAGCAGTGTTTTTCTGTGTATTGTCGAAGGCTTTCATGGCTGGAATCACTAGGTTCTTGTGGGTTTTTTCGGGCTATAGGGCCATGTTCTAGAGGCATTTCTCCTGACGTTTCGCCTGCATCTATGGCAAGCATCCTCAGAGGTAGTGAGGTCTGTTGGAATTAGGACAATGGGTTTATATATCTGTGGAATGGCTGGGGTGGGGCAAAGAGCTCTCCTCTGCTGGAGCTAGGTGTGAATGTTTCAACTGACCACCTTCATTAGCATTTGAAGGCCTGGCTGAGCCTGGGAAAATCTTTTGTTGAGAGGTGTTAAGAAGTGCCTGGTTGTTTCCTCTCTGCTGTTTTGCTGTTGTAATTTTAGAGTTTTTTAATACTGGTAGCCAGATTTTGTTCATTTTCATGGTCTCTTCCTTTCTGTTGAAATTGTCCACATGCTTGTGAATTTCAATGGTTTCTCTGTGTAGTCTGACATGGTGGTTGTTGGTGTGGTCCAGCATTTCTGTGTTCTGAGAGAAGCCATTGAAATCCCCATGGCCCTATAGCCCGAAAAAACCCACAAGAACCTAGTGTTTTTCTGCTTTGTCCCGAATTAATTCACTTTTATCTGAGGCATCATTTGGATGCCTCAAGTAAAAGTCCGAGAGGGCCTGCGTTTTGAGCCCTGTGTGGATGGGCCCTATGTTTGAATACACATACACATAATGAGCTTTCTGGGAGATGGGACCCACTTTTAAACACAACATTCATTTAGATTGCATATAAACTTGATCCACATTCCTGGTAGGATTTTTATAATACTTTGGTGCATGAAACAAAGTCGGTGTACACTGAACCATCAGAAAGCAGAGGTGTCACTATTTCAACCATGCAGATGGACAATTTTGGATTTGTTGTGTTTTGGGTTTTGGAATTCCAGATAAGGCTCTCGGGCAGCAATTGTACATTTATCTCCAGCATGAAACATCTGCTTTCAATTCAAGCTAAGGGAAGTGGCACATGTGGTGCCTTTTTATATGTGGCCAAATAGTACCTGTTGTTCCTTGTTTGGCTGTGTATTCGTATAAGCCTGTACAATCTGGGCTTCAACTCGCAGATGCCTCAGATAGCATGGCCAATGGAAAGGGATAATGGGAGCTCCTGGGGGATCTTCTTGTTTTCTATAAGAATTTCATGAATTTTATTTCACAAATTGACTCTCACAAATTTTCAATGAGCCTTCAAATTGAGAAGAACATTGTGTGAACATCCAAAATTAAAACTTGGTTTCTACAAGAGAAAAACCTGGAATTTTTATGTATTTTTCTTGTCTGAAGAGTACAATAGGAACCACTGGTCCACAGATACAATACACACATTTCACTTATTCATGCTACGAAAAATACCTACCCCCCCCCCCCCCCATCCTGAAGTCTTTTTGGACCTCTCTAGGTCTTCCAGTGTGAATCTAGTATAGTGAAAGTATAGATTTGCTATTATCCATGCAATAGCACCCTGGGGGCACAGCGGTTTAAACCACTGAGCTGCTGAACTTGCTTCCCGAAAGGTTAGTGATTCGAATCCAGGGAGTGGGGTGAGCTCCCACTGTTAGGCCCAGCTTATGCCAACCTAGCAGTTTGAAAACATGCAAATGTGAGTAGATCAATAGTACGCTTTGACGAGAAGGTAACGGCACTTCATGCAGTCATGCCGGCCACATGACCTTGGAGGTGTCCACGGACAACACCAGCTCGTCAGCTTACAAATGGAGATGAGCACCACACCCCAGAGTCAGGCATGACTAGACTTAATGACAGGGGAAACCTTTATTATCTATGCTTTCAGGTTTCTATTGGGGTCTTCAAAACTTTTTGGTCATGTAGCTCTTACCATCAGGATATTATTTCCAATGTTTAGATAGAATCTATTTTCCTATAGTTTGAATCCATTGCTTTGTGTCCTAATCCCTGGAACAACAGAAAACAAGCTTCCTCCCTTCTCAATATCTTTTAAATCTTTGAAGAGGGTTTCCCCACAGGGAATAGTAAGCAACATCCACAGAGAAAAGGCTTTGAGATCAGACTGAATGCCAAGATTTTTGCTGGTAACTTTGGCCAGAAATCTGTAAATGTCTTACACATGCATAAGGCCCTCTCTGGCACCAATTGTTCATTTATCTCCAGTGTGAAACATCTGCATTCAGTTCAAGCTATGGAAAGTGGCACATGTGGTGCCTTTGTATAAGTGGCCAAAGAGTACCTGTTGTTCCTCCTTTGGCTGTGTATTCAATTGCACAAAGCTGGTGTTCAAAGCAAGGTAACACAATTAACCTAATACTCTGAACCACGACAATTTATCCTAGGCAGCCTTGACATGGGGTCCCTGCTGAGCACATATTTCTACAAGGACAGCCCAATCCTATGCCCACTTTGTCAGAAGTTTCATTCTCAAGTCACTAAATATAAGTCTCTAACTTTAATATAAGCTAC
The DNA here is from genome assembly GCF_037176765.1 of Anolis sagrei. Lineage (NCBI taxonomy): Eukaryota > Metazoa > Chordata > Lepidosauria > Squamata > Anolidae > Anolis > Anolis sagrei. Next base: position 20,694,928 of record NC_090024.1, on the reverse strand, counting down.
TCCAGTCCACTGATTTTGAGCCTCTGATGATGAAAATGTTCTCATCTGCATTTTAGCATCCTTCCTGGGTTTGTGAGTTGAGAGCTCCCTCTACTGCTTCTATTTATTTTTCTCTTGGCCTGAAGAAAGGAAGGAGAGAAGTAGAAACCCCGAAGGATGTTCTTCAAAACACAAGTGTTACTTCTCTTCTAGCATATGGATGGTGTTCCCATTGGCACAGTATTACTTTGCAGCCACCCCCAAAGAAAGGAGCAGGGAAATGCCTTCATTAGGACAAAAAAGCAGGAAAGAGCCAGCACAGTGTAGGTCTGAGTGAGTTAAGAAGGATATATGGTCAGTCTTCCATTCCTGGGGTTAGTGGCACAAGTCCTCCATGGAAGTGGAAACTTATAAATAAAGAAATTGCTGTTGTTGAAGGCTTTCATGGCCAGAATCACTGGGTTGCTGTGAGTTTTCCGGGCTGTATAGCCATGTTCCAGAAGCATTCTCTCCTGATGTTTTGCCCATATCTATGGCAGGCATACTCAGAGGCTGTGAGGTCTCTTCACTGCAAAAAAAATCTTACTGCAAAAGGCCACCTTACTTGGATCTGTGCGCATCATTCGAAAATACATCACACAGTACTAGATGCTTGGGAAGTGTTTGACTTGAGATTTTGTGATACAAAATCCAGCATGTATATCTTGTTTGCTGTGAAATACTATGTTTTTGTGTCAGTAAAATAATAATAATAATAATAATAATAATAATAATAATAATAATAAACCAGAGAGTTGACTGGATGGTCTTTGTGGTCTCTTCCAACTATGATTCTGTCTATGATGACAATTGTTCACTTTTCAGTATTCTTCTCCCACCTCTTGGGTCATCATCTTCAACAGTGCATTGCAAAAAATGAGGCAGTAGAGGGTTGTACAACAGATACCCCTTAATGGACAGTCCCATTAAGGCTCACTAAGCATCATAGTCATAGTTCTGAGATGTTACTTTTGAGGAAGATGTATAGAGGATTCTAGGAGTCACCATTTTAAAAAAAGTAGCTTTTCCAAACACTGAACACAGTAGACAACCTACCTTCCTTTGTGGCAGCAGTTTGCAAGGGAAAGCAATCTATCTTTCAGAGAAGCTTAGCTGTGTTGACTGATCTTCCCATTGAGGACTCCAAGGGTTCCCCAAAACACAGTTGGAAAACCACTGCTGTAGCACATGCACTTAACTTGGCTGTCATTTAAAGGAGAACCAAATATAATATTTCATTTAAACTCTTCCCCCTCCCACTGAGCAGCAGAATTATGCCCCCAAACTAGCATTCTAGTGGAAAAAAAGAAAACACACTGAGAAAGCTGAGAAAATCCCAAATAGTATTTTGCTTGGCATTCAGCCCAACGTTTGTAGTCAAAGCGAGTGTTCCATGGATGTGTTTCCCATTAACATTTTTTTTCCTGGTTAAGCTTCATTCATCCAAGAGACTCACAAAAAAAGCAGACAGTTCAATGGCTTTATCGATTTGAAATGAACATCATTCAGTTTCTTGGCTCAATTTGCCTTTAGATTATAGTTTCATGGCAAGTAGTCATAACAACTTGACTTCAGGGTTAGCCAGAGATTCCCCACCCTTGTCTGTGTTCTCACAGATTCACATTGGATGACATACTTAGTTTCCAGAGTTAATGCACAGACAGATAAGGAAGCAATTCTAAAGACGAAGTGTAGTAGAGTATTGGCTTGAGACGTGGACAATTCAGGTTCATGTCTCCACAAATCTATGGATTTCACTGTGTGAGACAAGGATGTAGATAAAGGCAGATAAAATTAGAGCATTGACTCCTTTCCATGAAAATTCTGCCCTTTTCAAAATACATTTTCTTCAGTTCCCAAATGTCTAGCATTGCAAAGAATGAGGCACTACAAATCACTCACACCAAGAACTCTTGTATTTCTGTATTCACCTTCCCTTGATACCTTTGCCTGACCTTTTCTTTGGATGCCTAAACTCTATTTCTAAATGGTCAACCAAAGTTTTACATTAATGCCATGCCAGAAATGTGAAGACTAAAGGAAACATTCGTGGATGAGGGGTCAAAATTCTTATTTAAGGGACAGTGCCTTCATTTGACTTCCGTCCTTGTATCTACAGCCTTTTTGTGACCCTGCCTTGGTCATTCTTTCTATCAGGCCTTGTCTACAAAAGTCAAAAATCTAGGCTCACTGCAAATGGAAGGTTGGTTGCCTTTATAATGCACAGTGATGTCTGGGGTGGGGAGAGTACAATATAATCATGAGATATTCTGGAATTTGCTTGAAACTCTGGAGTACCCCGAAGCTTTGGAGCAGTCTGAACAGCTAAATTGGGTCCAATTCAGACTAATTTACAGTCCAGATGGGACATCAGAGCCCCCGGTGGTGCAATGGGTTAAACTCTTGTGCCAGTAGGACTAAAGACCAACAAGTCGCAGGTTTGAATCCAAGATGAGCATGGATAAGCTCCCTCTGGCAGCTCCAGCTCCCCATGTGGGGATATGAGAGAAGCCTCCCACAAGGATGGTAAAACATCAAAACATCCGGGCGTCCCCTGGGCAACATCCTTGCAGACAGCCAATCCTCTCACACCAGAAGCAACTTGCAGTTTCTCAAGTTGCTCCTGAGAAAAATAAAATAAAATCAGCACCATCACACTTTTCCACTAATGAAGGAAAGAAGGGTCATGACTATGGGCGCATCTGCATTGACCAAGTAATGCAAGACAAAAGTGGCAGAGGAGGAAACAAATTAAACGTGCACCTGATCATACATCAAGCGCACATCAAGGTGTGACCAATGTTATATGAAATAGAAAAACTTGGCTGTGACACAGTTCTAAGGCCTGCAGTATCCACAGCTTCATATGGTCATGGAAGATTACATTTTTCTAAAGACCAACCCACCCCACCCCAACATGTATGTGTAGATTGCTGGAGCACCCATTCCTTAATCATGACATCTACATGCACTGGTGCGCATTATCATCCTTATTTTGGAATATCCCACAATTTTGCTTTTCCTGGCTTAAGGCCCCAATGTGTGTTCCTGCACACAGCTGTGCCATGCATCATTAAACATTGTTTTTTTGAGGTGCCTTCAATCTACGTTAAGGGACCAGTGTAGATGTATACCATGTCACTGCTGCAGCCATTCTTGGCTAACCAAGAAACTCCATGAAAGCTCATGGCCATCCTGAGCGCTTTTGTTGACATCGGAATGGGGGCATTTGTGGAAACAACATAAAGATCTGGCACTCTTTAGACTGAGCACAACACTCTGGATCCCTTCTGCCATGAAAGGGCTGCTAAAGTCACTTATTACCTGGGAGTGGATGGCAAATGTCCAGGTGCAGATCTGGAGCTGGGAGAGGTAAGTTCATATTGCTCTCCCATACAGGTTGGGTATCCCTTATCCTAAATGCTTGGGACTCTGACGTATTTTAGATTTTTATTTTTATTTTTGGATTTAGAAATACTTGGATTTCAATATGTACATCATGATATATCTTGGTGATTGCACCCAAGTCTAAACACAAAAATAGTTATGCTTCATTGACATGTGACACTAAATATAATATGATAATCTGGTGAATGAAACAACTTGAACCATCAGAAAGCAAAGGTATCATGACCTCAGCCATCAGCATAGAGAATTTTGATTTTTTATTATTACTGAACTCCATATAATGGATTCTCAACTTGTGCATATTGGACTTCCTTCCAGAAGTCTAAGATATTATGGCCAATGGTAAGAAGTTCTGGGAGTTCCTACTCCAAATATTTTGAGGCCCCAAATCCTCTGGTCTTTGCTTTTGGAGCCATCTTCTAGATGTCTACTTTGGACTGGTTCCAGATGCGAGGCTACAACACTGGCATATTGTGTTTGGGAGTATTTAATTCCACATACTGCCTGTGCTGTCGCACGCTGGGCCTATGACAATGTCTGTTTACAGGACATGCTTTCTGTATGCCCAACGGGACGCCGGGGTGCCTCAGCTAAAGGGTCCCACAGGTTTCCCAACACAAAGTTCTGTAGAGGCTCAAAATAGGTTCAACAAAGTTCTTTATTAAGGCTTAAATCTTCGAACAAATTAAATGCTTTATAATCTTGAAAAACTAGTAGCTTTCTCCATCTGCCAACAAGGGACAGGCAACTGCTTGATAAATTGTTCCTATCTTCTTTAGGGAAACCTTCCAACCCCTCCTTGGGCAATCTTTCTTTACTCTGCTGGCGTGAGGCCCCAACTCCCACCTCCAAGCTGTGTTATGGATAGCCCGAGTGGTCTCTTATCAGGCAATGGTTGCTGCAGATCTGCCAAGCTGGTGTCCTTTTAGTTTCTCCACAAAGGCTGTGGAACTGTTTCTTTTGCCCAGCAAAGGCTGGCTGTACATCTATTTATTTGACCCCGGCAGAGCTGTAAGAAGCGAAGCTTTTTACAGGTGGGATAGAGAAAAGCCCACACGTCCTACTGTAAGGCTTCAAACTGTGAGACTGAACTGAAAGTCCCCTTTTCCCTCCAAAACCAGGGGAAAGGGATGGGTGTTAAAGGCTCTAATGATGATTGATAGGTCGTTGGCCCTATGATTGCAACCTGGGGAAAGCTACCCAATTGTAAAAAAGCATAGCTTGAATAGATTTATGCAAACTAAGAGTGCAAGAAAAGAAATTCAAATCTCCTGGCACAGCCGTCTCAGTACACTGCCGCATGTGAAACTACACATGGAACTCTCGAGTTGTGGGAAGCAGTACATACCTGCATGCTCACCTGCATTTTCTTAGACTTCAGTGTGAGCTTGGGTTTTTCAAACATCAAGAGCCATCCACTTTAGCAGCTGGGGATAAAGATGCTGGATGATACGAATCATTGGAGTAATTTGGTAAATCTCTTAAAACATTGTATCATTTTTTTTTCTTTTTCCTCACACAACTGTCATGAAATCCCCTGAGTCAGCTAGTTCCCGCTCACACTAAAACAATGTTCTGATTAATTTCAAATATTTTGTTGAGAGCCATTGCTCATTTTTCTCAAGGCCTCCATAACCTCAATACACATGTAAATGGTTTTAGTGGAATTTTTCATGGCAGCAACAGATTGAAAAAAAAACTAATCCTCTTTTGGAAAGATGGCTTTTCTGGCAGTGGGTTACAAAGAGCAAACATTTCACACCACTAGGGAAATAGCACAATTAAGAGATGTAATATGCAAAATCAGATTATGATGATGGTCTTCATAGAGTACAACCCCTATATCCATGGGGGATACATTCCCAGAACTTGTGCGATTATGTAAAACTGTGGTTATGAAGAATTTCTTACCGAAGAATACTGTAGAGTCGTGGCTTTCTTGGAGTACAAAATGTCAAGAGGTCCTGTGGATACAGAAATTGTATCTTATCCCCCTTCTCTTCCCAAAATTGGGACCCAAAGCAGCTCACAACTTTGAAACACAACATAATTAAAACATGGTTGCAATGGTGTCAGGACTGGGGTTGCATTGACCTGGATTATATGAATCCACACTGTCATATAGTGCAGTACAATGCTGATAAATTACATTATGAAATTGCATTATATGGGAGTGTACATGAGGTCAGAAAAAGAAAGTCATGCTACCTCTCTATTGGTTAGACCACACCTGGAATACTGTGTCCAATTCTGGGCACCACAATTGAAGGGAGATGTTGACAAGCTGGAAAGTGTCCAAAGGAGGGCGACTAAAATGATCAAGGATCTGGAGAACAAGCCCTATAAGGAGCAGCTTAAAGAGCTGGGCATGTTTAGCCTGAAGAAGAGAAGTATGAGAGAAGACATGATAGTTATGTATAAATACGTGAGAGGAAGTCATAGGGAGGAGGGAGGAAGCTTGTTTTCTGCTGCCCTGGAGACTAGGATGTGGAACAATGGCTTCAAACTACAAGAAAGGAGATTCCATCTGAACATGAGGAAGGACTTCCTGACTGTGAGACCTGTTCAGTAGGCTTGGGCGGTTTCGTTCGTTAATTTCGTAATTCGTTATTAATTCGTATTTAAATTAGCTTACGATCCAATATTGAGCCATGCAGGAATAGTGTGAGGAGTAAATTAGATTCGAAACAATTTTTTCAATTTATTTCGTAATTATTTTGTAATTATTTTGTAATTATTTCGTAATTATTTTCGCATGTCTGGTGCAAGTTTTATAGTTGTTGTTTGTTTTATCACACCAACAGTCAACAACAGAGGGAGAGGGAAGCTTCAGAAGTTCCCCCTGTCCCATATTGCGCAATCGTGTCTGCCATTAACGAATCGATTCGTAATTTGACGAAATTTTGTATATTTCAAAATTTTTAAAAGGAAAATTTCGGAATTATTGAAAAAAAACGAACCGCAAGGGCCCCCTAAAAACAAAACGAGTTTAGAACCAAATTTTTCCATGGTTACCCAAGCCTACTGTTCAGTGGTGGAACTCTCTGCCCCAAACTGTGATGGCGGCTCCTTCTTTGGAGGCTTTTAAACAGAGGCTGGATGGCCATCTGTTGGGGGTGCTTTGAATGAGATTTTCCTGCTTCTTGGCAGGGGGTTGGACTGGATGGCTCATGAGATCTCTTCCAAATCTATGATTCTATGATTCTAATAAGAGCCTCTCCTGGCAATTTCAGAGCCCAGGCCACCACATACAGGGAGATACAGTATGCAAAACATGCATGGATTTGATCTAGATAGCTCTTTATAGGTTATGACCAGCACTCTGAATTGTGCCCAGAAACAAACTGAGAATGGTCAAGACCTGGCTTTACGAACAAGCGTTTGGCTAAGCAATGCAACTAATTAAGGAAGACGGTAAATGAAACATAGGAACGGCACAACGACTATGAGAACGGATCTGATTTCAATTGAGGCGTTATATATGTTGTTTGTTGATTTGTCCTGTCTGATTGTTAATTGTTGTGGATCGACGTTGTCGATCCTGTTGTTGTATTGTTGTGTTTTAATTGCACTGTAAACCGCATTGAGTCGCCTGTTAAGGGCTGAAAAATTCGGTATAAAAATGAAGCAAATAAATAAATAAACTGTCAGGCAGTGGAGCCAATGCAACAAGGGAGATGTGTGATCCCTATAGTTTCATCCTTTTACAGATATTGGAATACATCAAAAGCTTCACATTCCAGTTGGCAGCCGTTGTACTGAGAAGTTTGGAAACATAATACAAAACAAGCTAGTAATATGTAGTGTGTAGCACATCTGTCCCTAGAGACCTAATCCTCTTGGAGGCTGTATTCAAGGATTACAGAGTTCCAGACAAAGGAGAAACACATATGATTGGCCTGTATTTAGAAGAGGTGCTCCTTCAAGTGGTGAAATACATGATAAAAGACATATGTGCATCATAGCCGTTGTACTTAACACACTTTGATTTATGGTCAGTCATTGGAAGGTAAACACAGACTGAATTTGCAAGTCTGATTGCTAAAGGATATACCTCAGAGGGAATTATTTTGTTCATTATTTGTTTATTTGAGTTGGGATACAAAGCAGATTACAACATCACTAAAAGCTTTCCAAGACAAACCACAATAAATTACACATATGAGAACACACCCATCAAATAATAAATAAGCAAGGAAATATTAAAGTGTTTAAAAGCTCCCTTTTAAAACATCAGATCATATGCATCTAGGCAGACAGTTGCTGAAGCTTAACTGGAGGTAATACAGATTCCTCTGAACATTTAGTTTGATTCTATGCACAGCAAGCTGTCTTAATTATAAACTAGCATTATTATTTCTTTTTTTATTATACATTTATCAAACAACATGTATAAGCATACATTCTTCCCTCTTTTTACCACATCTTAGATAGAAGAATTTGTCATATTATATACAATCTGACAGTAAAAATAATCAAATACATCTTTAAGCATATTTCTTATCATTCCGTTAAGAGATAAACTAGCATTATTAACAAATAGAAGCATGGTTGTGCAAATACAGGTTGAGCATCCCTAATCCGGAATGCCAAACTCCAAAACTGCTCCAAAACTGCCCACATCAGTGACTGAGATTGTGAAACCTTTGCTTTCTGATGCTTCAGTATATACAACCTTTGTTTTGCACACAAAAGTATTAAAATTATTTATTTATCAATTTGCATTCAGGCTACATGTATGAAGTATCAATTAAATATGAATGAATTTCATGTTTATATTTGGTTCTCATTTCCAAGATATCGCATTTTGTATATGCACATATTTCAAAATCCAAAAAAAGTCTGAAATCCAAAACACTTCTGATCCCAAACATTTCAGATAAGGGATACTTGACTTATAGTCACATTAAATAAAAACTTTCACGAAGGAAAACATCCCAGTTCTCTGAACCCTAACTACTTTCTTTTCTCCTGTGGGTAAGAAGGTAAAGATAAAGGTTTTCCCTTGACTTTAAGTCTAGACATTTCCAACTCTGGGGAGTGGTGCTCATCTCCATTTCTAAGCCAATGAGCTGGCGTTGTCCATAGACACCTCTAAGGTAATGTGACCAGTATGACTGCATGGAACGCCATTATCTTCCTGCCGAAGCGGTACCTATTGATCTACTCACATTTGCATGTTTTTGAACTGCTAGGTTGGCAGAAGCTGAGGCTAACAACAGGAGCTCACCTCATTCATTGGATTCAAACCACCAACCTTCTGATCAGTAAGTTCTGCAGCTCAGCAGTTTAACTCGCTGCGCCACCATGGCTTCACTTAGCTAGGCAGAAGGAAATAAAATTTGTAGAATCCCTATTACACTTCACTGTGTGTTTCTTCTCTCTTGTCTCATGATTGTAACTCAAAAACTCATTAAAATAGTCAGAGTTGTGCCACAAATTCAGTGACTTTTTCTATAAGTTGAAATAGTAATGTAATTTTAGTTATACCTTTGTTAGTGGAAGAAAGTCCTAATGACAAGCAAATCTTGACTTGTAACATCCAAACTCTTGTTATTCTTAGAACACACATTACCTCAGTTTTGATTGGCTTTAGTTTAACATACATATTTGCCGGGGGGGAGGGATCACATTTGCTATCTCATTAATTTTGCAGGATCTTGTAAAATAAATGCTTTTTAAAAATTGAGAGGTAAATTGCAGAAGTTGGCACAGATAGACTTCTACCCACATGAGCAGCCAATGGGCCCAAAGCTGGATGGGAATAGAAGTGAAATTTTCCTGGGACAAGTTTATGAATGATTGCAGAGACTAGCTTCCTAAAGGACAAACTTTAGGAAGGAACTTAATGTTGCAGTTAGCAATTTCATCTTGGCTTAAAGTTCTTTTTGGTCCAGTACAAATAGTGGTCTTTAGACTGTCTTTTTCTCTGTTATCACCGGATAATAAGTGATAATTCCTAAGGGTCAGGCAGGAAGGACTCCTTAACCTATCCACTTCAAAACACCCATTATCAGTTCCTATCATGGAAGAGACAACTGGTTGTCCAAAATAGTCCCGATCTATGATGTCTAGGAGAGCATATCAGCACATTCTCAAAATTCAATTGCACCTTCTTTAAATTCTCTCTGCACTCAATCTAATCATGTTTTTTTCCCATGCATTTAAGAAAGATTCATGAAAGCAGTTTCCTTCCCTAAGAAAATTTCCTTTTCTAAGAACTTTTCCAGTGAGTATGCAATGAAAATCTAGAAAAAACATGTTTGCTCAAAGGAGGCAACAATTGTTTCAGGCCAGAATTTGATAGAAAAATAGAGAAAACCCTGTGATAGGGTTTCCTTAGGGTTGCCATAAGTCGGAAACTGTTAGAAGGCACTCAATAAGAAGAAGTTGCAACCAAATACAGTCCTTTATGTCTGGTTCATTCCTCTGCAGCATTTATCCTTGGAAAAAAATTATCCCTTTTTAAGGCTTCAGAGAAGGAAAATATTCTAAATACCCACCCATCTCAGGAAAAAAAACATTTTACATAAAACAGTATGACTCCGATATCTTCAGAACTGGGTTGTTGTAGGTTTTTCCGGGCTATATGGCCATGTTCTAGAGGCATCTTCAGAACTGATGTCTAACGTTTCATATATGCTCTCCTCCAGAGTAACTCTATGACATTCTTCGGTCAGAAAGCCTTCACTTCAATAGATCTTATTCCTGTTCTTACCACTCAAGCAAGGAACTTTGAGATGGTTGAATAGAAGCTCTCCAAAGCTCTAGGTGCTCTTACTGCCTATTACAGGGAAAACCAGCTGATTCCTAATCCATCTAAAACACAGACATGTGTTTTTCATTTTAAGAACAGACAAGCATCCCAAGCTCTGAGGATTACCTGGGAAGGAATCCTACTGGAGCATTGCATCACAACCAAATACCTGGGAGTCACTCTGGACCATGCTCTGACCTACAAGAAGCACTGCCTGAACATCAAGCAAAAAGTGGGCACTAGAAACAATATCATACGAAAGCTGACTGGCACAACCGGGGGATCACAACCAGATACAGTGAAGACATCTGCCCTTGTGCTATGCTACTCTGCTGCTGAGTATGCATGCCCAGTGTGGAACACATCTCACCATGCTAAAACAGTGGATGTGGCTCGCAATGAGACATGCCGCATTATCATAGGGTGTCTGTGCCCTACACCACTGGAGAAATTACACTTTTTAGCCGGTATTCCACCACCTGATATCTGCCGGGGACAGGGAGTAGCAACCAATAGTGAAAGAATCAAGGCAGTGACATCTCCAGCCCACCCCCTGTTTGGTTATCAGCCAACACGCCAATGAATTAAATCAAGAAATAGTTTTCTAAGATCTACAGAGACACTTGCTGGAACACCTCAGCAAGCAAGAGTCCAAAAGCGGCAGGCTCAAACCTAGAACCTCAATCAACGGCTGATACCAAATGAAAGACTCCCTCCTGGGCACACAGAAAACTGGGTGGCTTGGGAGGTGCTGAACAGACTGCGCTCTGGCACCACAAGATGCAGAGCCAACCTCAAGAAATGGGGCTAGAAAGTGGAATCCACGACATGCGAGTGTGGAGAAGAGCAAACCACTGACCACCTACTGCAATGCAAGCTGAGCCCTGCCACGTGCACAATGGAGGACCTTCTTGCAGCAACACCAGAGGCACTCCAAGTGGCCAGATACTGGTCAAAGGACATTTAATAGAATACCAAGCCTGCAAACTTTGTGGTTTGTTTGTTTGTTTGTTTGTTTGTTTGTTTGTTTGTTTGTTTGTTTGTTTTTAATGCAATACAACCATTTTGGTTAGCTCCTGAGATTATAAATAAATAAATATTCCTATTCTTGGTTATTCACCTTATAAACTATGGTTTCACATATCCACACAATGTATCCCTTGCAGATAGAGGGGTTGTGCTGTAGTTAACATAGTGCTAAGAGACCTTTTACACATGACATAGCTTAGGATCTCATTATGGCTTAATCTAATTCTAACAGTAGGTTAGGTCTCTGAAGAAAGTATAGTCAGCAGTGATATGCTCAGTTTAAGACAGCTCTGCCTAAAAGTTTCCCCATGGCCGTGTCCCTAACATATACTCTTTCTTCCTTTGACTATGCCAGTAGCTTGCAAATTGTGTTCTGCAGGGACTTCTGTGTTTCCTAAGATTAGCAGATTAGAAGGGTAGATTAGTCAATGCAAAATAATCTTTCCCAAAGGATGGTGTTCCCTTCTTTACACATTTCCTGCGCAGAGCAGTATATTACTCTTGCACATCAGTCAATGGCACAACGTTCTTCAAAATGCCACAGAATCTCTGTAACAGCTTTGCCTACTAAATCTACAAAGATATGGACAGTTGGGTGGCAGATATTATCAAGGGGCTGCATTCTTGGTTTGGGACCAATAACCTATCAGTGTTTGGAAACAAATCTGGAGTGAGTGAAAACTGAAGAGTGTAAAAGACAAAAGTTGGCGTTTTCACTTTAGACATTAATTTGGCACCATCTAGTGGAGAATTTAAAAGTTCTTGTGAGATACCCATCAATAATACAATTGTGACCAAGAACAGAAACATTTGTTGCAAAATGTAGGCTTGTGACCCCAACACTATCACTTTTCTTTGCATTTTCTATATGTTTTTAAAGCATTTTTATTATTGCTTTATTATTATATGCCTGATGAAGATGCCAGTGAAGCTTCAAAACTTGCATGAAATGTTTTCTGCATTTTTGTTGACCGAAAAAGGAATCACCCTTTTATGGATTTTATTTTATTTTGAAAAGAGATAGACATCTGGTAGATCAGTGGTTCTCAACCTGTGAGTCCCCAGATGTTTTGCCCTTCAACTCTCAGAAATCCTTACAGCTGGTAAACTGGATGTGATTTCTGGAAGTTGTAGGCCAAAACACCCTGGGACCCACAAGTTGAGAAACATTGAGATAGATAGATAGATAGATAGATAGATAGATAGATAGATAGATAGATAGATAGATAGATAGATAGATAGATTTTACTATAACTTGAGTGGCTTAAAGCCTGCTCTGTTTTGTAATAGGAAAATTGGCATACTGTTTAGGAACAATTTCCCATTTTATTGGCTAGTCCCAACTAGAGCACAAGTAAAAAAATTGACTGAATGGTGAAAACTAAGCCCCCTTCTACACTGCCATATAAAACCCAGATTATCTGCTTTGAACTGGATTATATGGCTGTGTAGACTCATATAACTCAGTTCAAAGCAGATAATGTGGATTGTCTGCTTTGAGAATCTGGATTATATGGCAGTGTAGAAGGGGCCTAAGTGGTTAGTTCTCCAGTTGGAACTACTGGGGGGAGGGGGAAGGTGATGAAATGAGGGCATTGGCCCCATATATAAATTATCCCCCTGCTTTTGAAATGTTCCTTCCCTTGCCAAATTTCTAGTATATTTCAGTGACATAAAACTTCAGTCAAGCATTTGGAAATAAAGTTTAGGCATCCAAAGGAAAGGTGCAAGCAAAGGGAAAGTGAACACAACAAATATATAGGAGTTCTAGGTCTTAATGACTTTCAAAGCCTCACTTGCTGCAGGCTGAAGAAAAAACAATTTAGTGAGGATGGAATTCTTATTTAGAAAGATAATGTCATGGCTCCTTAAACGTCATGCCATAAATGACAATATGGAACATATAACTGTTGTGTTATGGGCTAAAGAAGGTTTAGAGAAGACCATTTGTCCAAAAACATTAGGCTAGAGGAGAAAACAATAAAAGACTGATTGTACTTAGGGTGGATGAATTTAAATACATTGGACCTTTTATGATAGATAGATAGATGATAGATAGATAGATAGATAGATAGATAGATAGATAGATAGATAGATAGATCGATAGATCGATAGATCAAAGGGCTGAGATGCATGCTTGAGTAACCAATGAACAGTTCAGATGTTCAATGTATTGTCGAAGGCTTTCATGGCTGGACTCACTGGGTTGTTGTAGGTTTTTTCGGGCTATATGGCCATGTTTTAAAGGCATTTTCTCCTGACGTTTCGCCTGCATCTATGGCAAGCATCCTCAGAGGTAGTGAGGTCTGTTGGAACTAGGGAAAAGGGTTTATATATCTGTGGAATGACCAGAGTGGGACAAAGGACTCTTGTCTGCTGGAGCCAGGTGTGAATGTTTCAACTGATCACCTTAATTAGCATTTGATGCTTGCCATAGATGCAGGCGAAACGTCAGGAGAAAATGCCTTGAGAACATGACCATATAGCCCGAAAAAACCTACAACAATCCAGTTCAGATGCTGTTTTTTCATGAACAGGAGTTTACTTGCATCACTGTTTTTTTGGACTAGAAGTGTGTTACTATATGAGAAAGGATGTACCATTTGTTTATTTTCATTATATGGGTGTAGAAAACTGAGAGAATTTAACTCATACCTCAGCAACCTTCTCAGGCAAGCAGACATGAACAGAAGCAGCTTTGATTAAATTCTTAAAATATGACATTTATATAAGGTCTGAAAAAGGAACTAAAAGATGTCCTTAAATCTGCTGTAAGCTTACCAATTTCATGGATAAGACATGCCTGAGAGATAAACGGTATTCCTTTTTCCTTCATTGGAAATTGTAGAGATCAAAAAGGAGTTTAAAAATCTAATTAGTGAAACTATTTTTCAAGAATTGTCTAAATCTGTCAGATTAAACTATCTGGTGAGACCATTGACAAAGGGTGAATGTGAATCAATTTGTTAAATATTATGTTATAAGAACCGTGGGAATTACCATTGTTTAACATACCTAAGAACTTGATAGTCATAACATTCTGGGACCATATGGAGCCTCTAGACTGATTCCAAACAGAAAATAAGATAGGAAGTAACCATAGAGATACTTAGGCGATCCCTTGTTGGCTGAGTAGGATAGTCTTCCAGGATCAGTATTCTGGTGGGGCTGTAGGTGACTGTGGAGTCCTATTCTTGATCTACATCGTCTCCCACTGTGAGAGCATTGGTTTCCAGATGGAAGGCGGTCTCGGTCGGGGTTGGCTTGACGCGCCTTCCTCGTGGCACATTTCTCTCTTTCACCTTCTATTCGTGAATCTTCAAATTCTGCAGCACTGCTGGTCACAGCTGACCTCCAGCTGGAGCGCTCAAGGGCCAGGGCCTCCCAGTTCTCGATGTCTATGCCAGAGTTTTTAAGGTTGGCTTTGAGCCCATCTTTAAATCTCTTTTCCTGTCCACCAACATTCAGTTTTCCATTCTTGATTTCGGAGTAGAGCAACTGCTTTGGGAGATGCTTGTCGGGCATCCGGACAATGTGGCCGGTCCAGCGGAGTTGATGGCGGAGGACCATTGCTTCAGTGCTGGTGGTCTTTGCTTCTTCCAGCACACTGATGTTTGTCTGCCTGTTTTCCCAAGAGATTTGCAGGATTTTCCAGAGGCAGCACTGATGGAATCATTCCAGGAGTTGCATGTGACGTCTTTGGTTTTCTCGAACCATTGAGAAAGCTATAGAGCTTGAGATACAGCTTGAAATACAGAAAACAGAGAAACAACTCAAAGGGCTGTAAGTAACAGCATACCAAAAGTAAAAGTGGCCAAAAGAGGCACTACAACAAATAGTTGAAAATTAAACATTGGTTTTGTTTTGATTTTAAAAGAACACCTTGACTACAAAAATGACTGCAAAGATCAGAAAGACCAGAAAGAAGTTTCCACTAGATGATCTTTTTCACAAGAAGATCCAATGAGGAAAATGTCACCCAATTAAGAACCATTAAGATGTATTGTCGAAGGCTTTCATGGCCGGAATCACTCAGTTCTTGTGGGTTTTTTCGGGCTATATGGCCATGTTCTAGAGGCATTTCTCCTGACGTTTCGCCTGCATCTATGGCAAGCATCCTCAGAGGTCTGTTGGAATTAGGACAAATGGGTTTATATATCTGTGGAATGGCTGGGGTGGGGCAAGGAGCTCTTCCCTGCTGCAATTAGGTGTGAGTGTTTGGCTAATCACCTTCATTAGCATTTGAAGGCCTGCTTGAACCTGGGAAAGCCTGTTGCTGGGAGGTGTTAATCTGTGCCTGGTTTCTTCCTCTCTGTTGTTTAGCTGTTATAATTTTAGAGTTTTTTAATACTGGGAGCCAGACTTTGTTCATTTTCATGGTCTCTTCCTTTCTGTTGAAATTGTCCACATGCTTGTGGATTTCAATGGCTTCTCTGTGTAGTCTGACATGGTGGTTGTTGGTGTGGTCCAGCATTTCTGTGTTTTCAAATAATATGCTGTGTCCAGGCTGGTTCATCAGGTGCTCTGCTATGGCTGACTTCTCTGGTTGAAGTAGTCTGCAGTGCCTTTCATGTTCCTTGATGCGTGTCTGGGCGCTGCGTTTGGTGGTCCCTATGTAGACTTGTCCACAGCTGCATGGTATACGGTAGACTCCTGCAGAGGTGAGAGGATCCCTCTTGTCCTTTGCTGAACGTAGCATTTGTTGGATTTTCTTGGTGGGTTTGTAGATAGTTTGTATGTTGTGTTTCCTCATCAGCTTCCCTATGCGGTCAGTGGTTCCCTTGATGTATGGCAGGAACACTTTTCCTCTGGGTGGATCATCATCTTTACTCTCGTGGTTTGTTCTTGGTCTTGCAGCTCTTCTGATGTCTGAGATGGAATATCCATTGGCCTGGAGAGCCCAGTTGAGGTGGTTCAGTTCATCTTGGAGGAGGTGGGGTTCGCAGATTCTTTTTGCACGGTCTGCCAAGGCTTTGATGGTGCTTCTTTTTTGACTTGGGTGATGGTTGGAGTTTTTATGTAGATATCTATCTGTGTGTGTGGGTTTTCTGTAGACGGTGTGACCCAATTGTTGATCTGGTTTGCGGATGACTAGGACATCTAGAAAAGGCAATCTTCCTTCATTTTCTTTTTCCATGGTGAACTGGATGTTTGGGTGGATGCTGTTAAGATGGTCCAGGAACCTGTTGAGTTCTTCATCTCCATGGCTCCAAATCCATAAGGACTCCACCCCACTCAGACCCATCGTGAGTGCCATTGGATCCCCCACATACGACCTAGCAAAATTTCTTGCTGCACAGTTACAAAGCCATATTGGGCTCACTACACACTACATCAAGGACTCAGCCCACTTCATAGATAAAATCAGCAATCTCAAGCTAAATACAAACGACAAACTGATCAGCTTCGATGTGGTATCTCTATTTACCATGGTCCCGGTAGCAGACACCATGGCACTCATCAACCAGAGGTTCCCAGAAGACATCACGGCTCTGTTTCACCATTGCCTCACCACCAGTTACTTTCAGTGGGACAATGAATTCTACGAACAGAAAGATGGAGTAGCTATGGGGAGCCCTCTCAGCCCAGTCATAGCTAACTTCTACATGGAACACTTTGAAGAACAAGCCCTGGAGACAGCAACCAAAAAGCCCACGATATGGTTCAGATATGTGGATGACACCTTCACCATTTGGAGCCATGGAGATGAAGAACTCAACAGGTTCCTGGACCATCTTAACAGCATCCACCCAAACATCCAGTTCACCATGGAAAAAGAAAATGAAGGAAGACTGCCTTTTCTAGATGTCCTAGTCATCCGCAAACCAGATCAACAATTGGGTCACACCGTCTACAGAAAACCCACACACACAGATAGATATCTACATAAAAACTCCAACCATCACCCAAGTCAAAAAAGAAGCACCATCAAAGCCTTGGCAGACCGTGCAAAAAGAATCTGCGAACCCCACCTCCTCCAAGATGAACTGAACCACCTCAACTGGGCTCTCCAGGCCAATGGATATTCCATCTCAGACATCAGAAGAGCTGCAAGACCAAGAACAAACCACGAGAGTAAAGATGATGATCCACCCAGAGGAAAAGTGTTCCTGCCATACATCAAGGGAACCACTGACCGCATAGGGAAGCTGATGAGGAAACACAACATACAAACTATCTACAAACCCACCAAGAAAATCCAACAAATGCTACGTTCAGCAAAGGACAAGAGGGATCCTCTCACCTCTGCAGGAGTCTACTGTATACCATGCAGCTGTGGACAAGTCTACATAGGGACCACCAAACGCAGCGCCCAGACACGCATCAAGGAACATGAAAGGCACTGCAGACTACTTCAACCAGAGAAGTCAGCCATAGCAGAGCACCTGATGAACCAGCCTGGACACAGCATATTATTTGAAAACACAGAAATGCTGGACCACACCAACAACCACCATGTCAGACTACACAGAGAAGCCATTGAAATCCACAAGCATGTGGACAATTTCAACAGAAAGGAAGAGACCATGAAAATGAACAAAGTCTGGCTCCCAGTATTAAAAAACTCTAAAATTATAACAGCTAAACAACAGAGAGGAAGAAACCAGGCACAGATTAACACCTCCCAGCAACAGGCTTTCCCAGGTTCAAGCAGGCCTTCAAATGCTAATGAAGGTGATTAGCCAAACACTCACACCTAATTGCAGCAGGGAAGAGCTCCTTGCCCCACCCCAGCCATTCCACAGATATATAAACCCATTTGTCCTAATTCCAACAGACCTCTGAGGATGCTTGCCATAGATGCAGGCGAAACGTCAGGAGAAATGCCTCTAGAACATGGCCATATAGCCCGAAAAAACCCACAAGAACTGACCATTAAGATGGGATGAAAAAATTGGAGGTAAGGATTGGGAAGAGAATGACACAGGCTGATATTTAGATAAAGCTCAAAAAGAGATTAAGAAAGATATGCAACAGATGGCAGACACAATGAGTGGTATTTTGAAGCAGCAGGAACAGCAAAAACTGAAAATAAAAATAATTGAAGAGGTAAATGGATTTCCAAAGAGACTCAACTTGACTCCAAAGATTAGAATATTCACAAGGTGGTTGAGAAGAATACCAGAATCTGTACAGGAACTTGACAGAAGTTGTGGCTGGCATCCTTTTACTACTGGACCAAGGAGTTTAAGTCTTTAGTCTTGATATTTAGAGTGTTAAACGAACAAAGTCTGAATTAGAAACTAGCTTGTGAGCTAGTGGAAAGGAACTCCCAGTATTATAGTGTGTCTTCAGTGGCAAAGCTGAAGTAAATAAAAGGAGAAACTGTGCCTAAGTGTCAGCCAGTGGGACTGAGGAAAAAAAGTGTTCTTTTAAAAATAAATTCACATTTAACCTGTTACTAAGGTGAAGAAATTACAAGATTGAAATTACCCTGTCAGGAGACTGAGAAAGTATAACATATTAAAGGGAAGGAAGTTACTAAACCAGGCTGGTAAAAAGATAAGCCATTCTGGAAGTTATATAGAATCTGTTTCAAGTGTTCATGATAATAAAAGCTAACTGTAACAATATCTAAGATGTACTGTGAAGAAAATACTGTGCAACTAATACGCTTTGTGTGCCTGAGAATACTTAAATAAATATTTATTTGTTCAAATTCTTACAACAAAGACTTGTGTCAAGTTACTAAAGTGAAGATTTACTTCAAGGGAGACGGCTGAAGATCATTTGATACAGGATTCAGTTTATGGTATTGGGTTACACATATTAAAGAGACACAAACAAGCATTTTAAAAGTCAAATCTCTCTCATATAAGCCTCATAATAGTCTTATTCAAACCTCATACTAGTCTCCCTCTTAAGCCTCACACAGAGATAGATAGATAAATAGACAGATAGATAGATAGATAGATAGATAGATAGATAGATAGATAGATAGACAGACAGATTAAAGTGCATAGTCACAGCTTAGTCACTTAGTCACTACACACACCACCACTCTCCTCATCACCCCGTTTGTTTCTTGGATGTTCTTCACACCTTCCATGGACGTCTCAGAGAAGCCACCAAAACGGCTCTCTCTTTCCTTGCCAGATAGGCCTGTGGTGATACCGGGACTGAAAGCCCTTCTACAAGGATCTTGAGGCTCTAGCAGATTCATATGGTGCTGCAATACCTGCCATTAGTTATGCTGACTGAGGAGAGTTGCAGTCTGACCACATCAGAAAGGTCATATGTTGTTCATCCATGTTGACAGAAGATCTGAATGAGAAGTCTATTTATTATTCCACTTGAGTGGGGAACCTTTGGCTGCCCTGATGTTCTGGGCTGCAACTCCCACAATCCCTTGACATTGCCCTAGTTGGACATGCTGTCTGAGATTGTTGAAAGTTGTAGTCCAATAAGATCTGGAAGGACATGGATTATCCATCTTTGCTGCAGTTGTTGACAGAAGATATGAATGAGGGATCTATTCAGTGTTCACCAGGGTGGGGAATCTTTGGTTGCCCTGATGTTCTGGTCTATAACTCCCACAATCCCTTGGCACTGGCCGTGTTGGGTGGGGATGCAGATAACAACAGGACAAAATATCAGAAGGGTCAGATGCTCCTCCACTTTCGCTTTAAACTTTCTATTATATAGCCCCATATTGCAGCCTCTCGTCACAGGTATTTGCATGGCATTGATCCTTATACAATTTGGCAACAAACCAACAGAAAAGAGAGAAAACAAAAGCTAAACAAGTCTTGTGTTCTTCATGAAATGGCTTAGCTGTCCAGGCCTGGAGTGAGATCACTATTCTTTGTTTGTCACATCACAGCATGTTGTTATGGAAATGCTCCATATATGACAGGCAGATTTCACAGCAGGAACAGTGGAACGGAGAGAAGCAAAAGGGCTAGCCAAGAATGACGTTCAATAACTGAAAAAGATGTATAAAAACAGTCGTAATCTCACTGACATTATTTCATCATCAAAGCAGTGTTCCACAACCCTTTCCACAAAGTGCATTGATGGATGCATTGGTATTCGCTCCACACATCGAAGTCAACACACACCACAATTTCATGGCAACAGTCTGGCATTACTCATGAGTTCCAGGAATCAACGTCTTGAATTGCAAAACAGGCCCACCTTCAAATATTCTCTGGCTGCTGCTGTGGGCTTTTTGAGGCAGAGATACAATTGTTTGCATAATATCAGAGTTCGTTTAAAACATGGGATGACAAGTTCCTTTCGTGACAACCTGCTTTGTAAGGTGGAGAAATGGGAAATAAAGTTATTACATGATCAGTTTAGAATTCCTCTCTTTTTGCTTTCAATTTTCTGTAAGTTGCAGCCAGAAAAGTTGCTTGCAGAAAGGTCCAGAAATACTGGACTCAAATACCTATGATGCTGGATGAAACTGTTAAGGTTAAATTCACAATGAAACCAAAGTTTTATTTACTGAGAATGCTGGATGATAATCTAGAAAGAAAATCTGAAAGAGCATAACAATATATGATAGCTGCAGGAAGAATTGTTTTGCTCAGAGAGTAAAAGAACTAGTTATCCCAACACAAGAACAGCTAATGAAGATTTCTGAATTAGTTCAGATAAACTATGCTGACCAAGTAGAAATATCTGATCAACTTCAAGAAGGATTAGGACTTGTTTATTATCATTCCACAACAATGATGAGGATAAATGTCAACTGTAGGATTTCTGAATTTGAAGTATGTTGTCAAAAGTAGAAGCATGATTATATATAATCATTTAAAGGGAACAGAACAATAAGGAATACAATCCATCAGAAAGTTTCGTGGTTTATTTCTTAGTGTAGATTGTGTGTATATGTCTCTATAGGTGTGTGTTTTGATCCAGTTTTGAAGTTTGTTGTAGTAGTTAGAAAGTAGCTGCATAGTTTTAGCATTATATGTTATAACATTGTGGTTCTTTGTATTGTTAGGGCTGGGCTTTAGCACAGCGAGTTAAACCACTACCTGCAGAAAATCTTGCTGATCTAAAGGTCAACAGTTCAAGCCCAGGTTGAGGTGAGCTCCCAACTGTCAGCCTAGCTTCTGCTCACCTAGTAGTTTGAAAACAGTAACGTGAGTAGATAAATAGGTACTACATTGGTGGGAAGGTAATAAAAGGCACCCATGTGGACATGCTGGCGATTTGATCGGGAGAACATCTAAAGAGCATCTAAAAATAACTTTATTTTTCTACCCCTCCTCCATCTCCGCAAAGGGACTTGGGGTGGCTTACATGGGGCCATGCCCAGACAACATACAGTTAAAAACAGAACAGCAAAATATAAAACAGCATAAAAGCAACATCATCATCATAAGCAACAAAGGTCCTCTGCATAGAAGATGGGTAACAGCACTGCCCCCCCCCCCAAAAAAAAATAGCCGGACCCAAGCACAGTCTCCAGATGCCGAAGATGGAAAAAAGATGGGAAGCCTTTACCTCTGTTTATGTACTTGTTGTACACCTTGACAGAAACACCTCTGACCTTAAACACCACACCAGCTTGGTAAAATCAGCAAGCAGTTTATTGAAGAATATAAAAGAATATAAGTAGGCAAAGCAGTAAAATTACCAAAAACAGTAAAGTTCCAAAACAAAGGTTAGTCCATGAGCTTCAAGGCCAAACAAGTCCCATAGGTATAAAAATCCATGAAACAGGCACAAGAATCCATGAAACAGGGCAGCATGAAAAATCCAATACACAAATCAGGAGAATGGCAAAAACTTGGTACATGAAACTAGGAACAGTTGAAAGCAAGACCGTCATGAAATTCCAATGTTGACCCAAGTGAGACAACTCTTTCCCGTGAATCAGTATAAGGCTTTTCCAGATCCCAAAACCGAAAGGAAAGCATTTCTCTTGACCTTAACACCAGATAAAAGTTCGTTTTCTCTCTTTTCCTGTAAACGAACTGATCTTCTTTGCACCTGAGCACTGTCTGTTTACAAAAGCCTTGCCTTCTATCTACACTCTCATTAATGTTATTCTCATTAACTTCTGCACCTGACAAATCATCTTCAGACAGTTTGTTTGAGAGAGACTGTGAAGGACCTCTCCCAGGAATGTAACTTTGTGAATTCTTGAGAGAGCTCGGACCTTTTGTCTGAGTTTAACTCTGGCCCAGGCAAACCCTTATCCCATTGACAATAGACCCAAGCCCACCATCAGGAACTTAATCCCCTTTCACAGCATGAACATCAGACACAATCACAGGCTGAACAGGCTGACATACAACAATTCTATCTGTCTTTGTTAATTGTTTAACAGCATTGAATGTTTGCCGTATATGTGTACTGTAATCCGCCCTGAATCCCCTTGGGGAGATAGGGCGGAATATAAATATAGTATATTATTATTATTATTATTATTATTATCATCATCATCATCATCATCATTATTATTGCTTTTTTATTATGTCTTCTTTTCTTCTATATAAAACATTACTTGCACTGGTGGGCATAGAGATCCTTTGAGAGGACATATAAATCAAATCTGTGAATAATTAAATCTGCCAAAGTCAAACCTGCATATGTAGAGGCCCGACTATATATTCCATAAGAAGAAAAGTATACTGAAGAGCAAAATCATCAGGTGCTTTAGACATGAAGACTCTGCATGTATGAGAATCACGATTGCTTTTTAAATAGCTCACTAATTGATTTTTATCAAAGTTTTATGTGTCTAGACAAGTAAAATCCTTCAAGTCATCAATAGGGATACGAAGAAAAGAATATGACAGAAGTGTTTTGCAAACTGATCTGAAACATATAAATAATGCTATTAAATTTGAATGCCATATACCTTGCTTTGCATGGATTAGAAGTAGGTTGCACAGAACTTTTAATTATTTTATACCAATACTTTTTACCTGATATTAAAATTATTGCTGCGTCTTCTACAGGCCACAAAAAAGATGCAGTCTGGTATTGAGATGAATCCAATCCAAAAAAGCAGGGTAATTTTAAACCTCGGTGACCAGAACTACATATGAAAACACCTACACAGAACTATGCTCTTATAAGTTAAAATCAAAAACGCATTTGCTTAGGGCAGACTTTTTAAAGGGTGAAAGAACTGCTTTCAGTGCAATTGAAATAAAATAACAGTCGAGCCTCCACATTTACAGTTTAATGTTTGAAGATGTGATTATTTGCAGATCTGATAAATATGGATTCTCTATGGATCTCTAGGTCCTGCGAGGCACAACTTTGGACAACTTCCACATGCAGTTTTTGTGTTTATTTACATATATACATAATGAAATAGGGGCTGCCATGGCACAGTGGGTTAAACTGCTAAGCTACAGAACTTTCTGCCGGATGGTCAGAAGTTTGAATCCACAGGATGAGGTGAGCTCCCATCGTTAACCCCAGCTTCTGCCAATCTAGCAATTTGAAAACATGCAAATGTGAGTAGATCAATAGGTACTGCTTCGGTGGGAATGTAACAGCGCTCCATGCAGTCATGCCTGCCACATGACCTTGGAGGAATCTATGAACAATGCTGGCTCTTTGGCTTAGGAATAAAGAAGAACACCACTCCACAGAGTCAGAGATGAAGAGGAAGCCTTTATCTTTATCTGTGTATATGTTTCATTGTTTTGCCTTGTGTCTGTATATGTCTGTATATGCCGGAATCTGTCCTGAGTCCCCTTGGGGAGGTAGGGAGGAAAACAAATAAATTATTATTATTATTATTATTATTATTATTATTATTATTATTATGACCTCAACCTCCCAGGTGGACCATTTTGGAGTATTTGATTTTGGAATTCCAGACAAAGGATGCTCAGCTGAAAAAGATATTTATTGACTGGCCCTGCTGAGCTTCTAAGATCAGGTGGCATCTGGTACCTTTTAGGTATTTAGGTAGCATATAACCATGTAAACTGTTATTTGAGGAATGGTAAAGGGTACCTGATATGTATGGATCCCACTTCTCGTTGTGTGTGTGTTCCTTCAAGTCACAGGCTGTTCGAAATTGTGAGAGTTGGAAGTCCAAAACACCTGGAGGGCCAAAGTTTGTCCATGCCTAATCTACATACACTAAGGTAGCCGTTCAATTTGACCTCTTTTTATCAATACTATGGTCCTCTGTTAACGCAGTGGGTTAAATCACTAAGCTGCTGAACACGCTGACTGAAAGGTTTGTGGTTCAAATCCAGGGAGTGGGGTGAGCTCCCGCTATTAGGCCCAGTTTCTGCCAACCTTGCAGTTCGAAAACATCCAAATGTGAGTAGATCAATAGGTACCGCTTCTGCAGGAAGGTAACAGTGCTCCATGAAGCCATGCTGGCCACTTTACCCTGGAGGCATCTACGGACAATGCTGGCTCTTTGGCTTAGAGATGGAGATGAGACCCAACTCCCAATGTCGGACACAACTAGACATAATGTCAGGGGAAACCATTGCCTTTACTATGGGACACTGGGAGTTGCAGTTTTACTAAGTCTTTAGCCTTCTTTACCAATGGGTGTTGTAGTCCAACACTTCTGGAGAGTAAATCCCAAAATTAAACAGAGAGCTATAAATACAGACACCTGTTGCTGCTTCACAATGGAATTGAAACCGGATCTCAAGACGTTGGGTAGGGATAGAGTTATTATTTGAGGCATCTATACCAGGCAGGGGCCAAATTGGGCCCTCCAGCTATTTTGGACTTCAACTCCCACCATTCATAACAGCCTCAGGCCCCTTCCTTTCCCCCCTGAGCTGCTTAATCGGCTGACTGGGGAAAGGAAAGAGCCTGAGGCTGTTATGAATGATGGGAGTTGAAGTCCAAAACACCTGGAGGGCCCAATTTGGCTCATGCCTAATGTACACTGTAAAGGTTATGCAGCATGGCATCACTTGAACTGCCCTGGCTCAATACGATGGAAACATAGGGATGCTAGGCTGAGAAGGTAATTTATTCCCTACCAGGGAGTGTGAGTGCAAACAACAACTCCCAGGGTTTCAATGTATTGTCGAAGGCTTTCATGGCCAGAATCACTGGGTTGCTGTGAGTTTTTCGGGCTGTCTGGTCATGTTTTAGAAGCATTCTCTTCTGACATTTTGCCCACATCTATGCAGGCATTCTCAGAGGTTGTGAGGTCTGTTGGAGACTAGGCCATTGGGGTTTATATATCTGTGGAATGTCCGGGTGCAGGGGCGGCTCAACCCATTACGCAAAGTAAGCATTTGCAGTATAGTTGATGTTGCCCAGGGATGCTCTTGAGGTGCTCTTGGGGGAAACTAGACCTTCACATATGCGAGTTGTAGTTACTGGGATGTATAGTTCACCTACAATCAAAGAGCATTCTGAACTCCACCAATGATGGAATTGAACCAAATATGGCACACAGAACTCCCACAACGAACAGAAAATATATATCAGTGATTAATTGGGGGCGGGGGCAAAATACTGTTTTGTCGAAGGCTTTCATGGCTGGAATCACTAGGTTCTTGTGGGTTTTTTCGGGCTATAGAGCCATGTTCTAGAGGCATTTCTCCTGACGTTTCGCCTGCATCTATGGAAAGCATCCTCAGAGGTGTGAGGTCTCATAGATGCAGGCGAAACGTCAGGAGAAATGCCTCTAGAACATGGCTCTATAGCCCGAAAAAACCCACAAGAACCTAAAATACTGTTTGCTTACCGTTGAAAATTACCTAGGGCCGCCTCTGTCCGGGTGGGAGAACGAATTATTGTCTGTTGGAGATAGGTGTGAATGTTGCAATTGGCCACCTTAATTAGCATTTAATGGCCTGGCAGTTTCTAAGTCTGGTTTCTTACTGCCTGGGGGAATGCTCCTCCGGCATCAACTCCACTGGACTGGCCACATTGTCCAAATGCCCGATCACCATCTCCCAAAGAAGCCACTCCACTCCGAACTAAAAACGGGATGCTTGTTTTATATTTTGTTATAATGTTGTTTACCTTGTTTTAAATTGATGTTATGCATTAACTCTGTTGATTGGGCTTGGCCCCATGCAAGCCATCCCGAGTCCCTTCGGGGAGATGGAGCCAGGGTACAAAAAATAAAGTTATTAAAAGTTATTATTATTTATACATGGCCATCTTCATGTCTCCTCTCAGCCTTCTCTTCTTCAGGTTAAACATGCCCAGCTCTTTAAGCCGCTCCTCATAGGGCTTGTTCTCTAGATCCTTGATCTTTAGAGTCGCCCTCCTCTGGGCCCATTTCAGCTTGTCCACATCTCCCTTCAAGAGAGATGGAGCCAGGATACAAAAAATAAAGTTATTAAAGTTATTTTTATTTATACATGGCCCTCACCGCTTCTCTTCTGCAGGCTTACTTACTTACTTACTTACTTAGGTGATCCCTCGTTGGACGAGTAGGATAGTCTTCCAGGAGCAGTATTCTGGTGGGTGACTGTGGAGCCCGATTCTTGCTCAGCATCTTCTCCCGCAGTGAGAGCATTGGTTTCCAGGTGGAAGGCGGTCTCGGTCGGGGTTGGCTTGACGGGCCTTCCTCTTGGCATGCTTCTCTCTTTCACCCTCCATTCATGCCGCTTCAAATTCTGCAGCACTGCTGGTCACAGCTGACCTCCAGTTGGAGCGCTCGAGGGCCAGGGCTTCCCAGTTCTCAGTGTCTATGCCAGAGTTTTTAAGGTTGGCTTTGAGCCCATCTTTAAATCTCTTTTCCTGTCCACCAACATTCCATTTTCCGTTCTTGAGTTCGGAGTAGAGCAACTGCTTTGGGAGACAGTGGTTGGGCATCTGGACAATGTGGCCGGTCCAGCGGAGTTGATGGCAGAGGAGGACCATTGCTTCAATGCTAGTGGTCTTTGCTTCTTCCAGCACGCTGATGTTTGCTCACTTGTCTTCCCAAGAGATTGGCAGGATTTTTGTATTGTATTTTATTTTCTGCAGGCTAAACATGCCCAGCTCTTTAAGCCGCTCCTCATAGGGCTTGTTCTCCAGACCCTTGATCTTTAGAGTCACCCTCCTCTGGACACATTCCAGCTTGTCAACATCTCCCTTCAAGAGAGATGGAGGCGGGGGGCAAAAAAATAAAGTTATTAAAGTTATTATTATTTATAAAAGGCCCTCATGGTGTCTCCTCTCAGCCTTCTCTTCTGCAGGCTAAACATGCCCAGCTCCTTAAGCCGCTCCTCATAGGGCTTGTTCTCCAGACCCTTGATCTTTAGAGTCACCTTCCTCTGGACACATTCCCCTTCAAGAGAGATGGAGCCAGGGTACAAAAAATAAAGTTATTATTATTTATACATGGCCCTCTTCCTGCCTCCTCTCAGCCTTCTCTCCTGCACGCTAAACATGCCCAGCTCTTTAAGCCACTCCTCATAGGGCTTGTTCTCCAGACCCTTGATCTTTAGAGTCACCCTCCTCTGGATACATTCCCCTTCAAGAGAGATGGGGCCAGGGTACAAAAAATAAAATTATTAAAGTTATTATTATTTATACATGGCCCTCTTCCTGCCTCCTCTTAGCCTTCCTTTCTGCAGGCTAAACATGCCCAGCTCTTTAAGCCGCTCCTCATAGGGCTTGTTCTCCAGACCCTTGATCTTTAGAGTCGCCCTCCTCTGGACACATTCCCCTTCAAGAGAGATGGAGCCAGGGTACGAAAAATAAAGTTATTAAAAGTTATTATTATTTACAAATGGCCCTCATTGTGTCTCCTCTCAGCCTTCTCTTCTGCAGGCTAAACATGCCCAGATCTTTAAGCCGCTCCTCATAGGGCTTGATCCCCAGACCCTTGATCTTTACAGTTGCCCTCCTCTGAACACATTCCCCTTCAAGAGAGATGGAGGTGGGGTACAAAAAATAAAGTTATTTAAGTTATTATTATTTACAAATGGCCCTCATCATGTCTCCTCTCAGCCTTCTCTCCTGCAGGCTAAACATGCCCAGCTCCTTAAGCCGCTCCTCATAGGGCTTGTTCTCCAGACCTTTGATCTTTGGAGTCACCCTCCTCTGGACACATTCCTCTTCAAGAGAGATGGAGGTGGGGGGCAAAAAATAAAGTTATTTAAGTTGTTATTTTTATTTATACATGGCCCTCATCGTGTCTCCTCTCAGCCTTCTCTTCTGCAGGCTAAACATGCCCAGCTCTTTAAGCCGCTCCTCATAGAGCTTGTTCTCCAGACCCTTGATGTTTAGAGTCTAGCTTGTCAACATCTCCTCCCTTCAAGAGAGATGGAGGCGGGGGGAGGGGGGGAATTAAGTTGTTAAACGTTATTTTCATTTATACATGGCCCTCATTGTGTCTCCTCTCAGCCTTCTCTTCTGCAGGCTAAACATGCCCAGCTATTTAAGCCGCTCCTCATAGGGCTTGTTCTCCAGACACTCGATCTTTAGAGTCACCTTCCTCTGGACACATTCCAGCTTGTCCACATCTCCATCCATACAGTGTGGGTGGATGCAACCCGAGTGGAATGCTCTCCCCCCGCGCGCAAACTTCCAAGCAAAGTTTTGGCACCCAAAAGTCACGCCAAAGAACTGAATCCCGCGTGGGGAAGAGGGGAAAGAAGCACTTTTTTTTTCAGGACCACCCAAAACACGAGGGAAAATATCACTTAAAGGGCCGGACCCCCCACTTCCCACCCAATCCCGGGATCCCGGTGGGGAAGAGCTGCGGGTTGTATCGTATGCAAATACGCCAGCCGACGTCAGGGATCACGTGGGCTTTGGCGTCGATCGCCACCGACGATCACCCAGAGATTATATATTTTTCTCCCTTTTATAATAATATTATTTTGCAAATACATGTCTATCTCTCTATCTATAATAATATAACACAATCTCCCACGGTGCGTGGATCTGGTTTTGGACTAGAGAATGGCGTGGGGAAAGCTGCTCAAGAGGAGTCCCAAAGAGGTCCAAGTTCGAGGCGTGTGAGTGAGTGGAGTGTCCGTGGGAAGGAAGGCAGGAAGAGGGGGGCCACGCGTGCCCCTGTCCCACCCAGGCGGGGAATCGCCAGGTAAGAGAAACTTCGCCTTCCTTTCCCTCCTTTGACAAACACACACACAGAGAGAGTCAATTCCACGCAAGGACCCACCCGTGACCACGGCGAGGAAGTGGGTCCTCCAAAGCGGCCATATGGTTCTCTTTCCCCAACTTTTCCCACCCCAAATATGCCCTTAATAGAATCCTAGCAAATCCGAATTATATATATTTTTGGAGACTTGCATCCTAACTGCATTTCCCACAAGCCATGCCTTGATTTGGGGATCTCTAGGGTTTGCAGGAAGGGATGGGAAGCCATGGGGTGGGT
Source organism: Anolis sagrei (assembly GCF_037176765.1). Lineage (NCBI taxonomy): Eukaryota > Metazoa > Chordata > Lepidosauria > Squamata > Anolidae > Anolis > Anolis sagrei. The sequence continues at coordinate 20,665,466 of NC_090024.1, read as the reverse complement.
GTTTGCCTTCTCCCCTTCCCCAAAAAAGAGGCAACTGTGGACGTTTCTCTTCAGTCGACACGAAAATATGGCGTCCTTGGTGGAGGAGGAGGCGTTACGTAGGGAAAAAGGGAGGCTTGGCAAGGAGAGGCTGCTCCCCTTCTTGGGGGGAAAATATGGGGCGGGGGGGGAGGGGAAAACAGGGGAAAAGGGGGTCTCCACCTTGGCACGCTTCCCTTTCGTGTCCGCCTTGGCCCTCCAGCCAAACACGCAACACACCCAAGAAATTGGGTCTCAATGTAATCCAATGCGTGGTGTTTATTTCCCTCCCCTCTTTCCAGACCCCTCTCTTCATATTTTGGAAAACCGTGCGCCATGCTCTTGTCTTTGGGGACAAAAAAAAAACATCCAAACAAACCCGACTTCTATAGGGAACCGGTGCCACAATGTTCCCAAAGGGATCCAGATTCCTTCTGGTCGGAAATCAGCCCAAAAATGCGCTCCTAGTCGCTTCCATCAGATCAGGATCTCAGGCCATCCATTCCTGTTTGGAAAGACTTCCAGGTTAAAAGGTCCCACCTTCTTCCCCTCCCCTTTCAGATATATATATATCTATACACCCTCCCCCCTTACTATCAGCTTTATTGCAATATTGTATGCCTTCCTCTGGGGAAAGGGAAAGGAGGGGGAAAATACTATATGTTTCAACAGGAAAGGAAGTGAGGTGTTGATTTGCTGAAAAGTTCCACCTGACTGCTTGACATCAAAGCCATGTGAGGTGTGGGAGCCCAGGACTCTTTCCTGTGTGCCTTTTGTCAGCCTGGGAAAGCCTGCCTTGGGGCTGATGGACACCCTTTTTTCCTCCAGCCCAGTCTGTCTTTCCTTAAAGGCACACTCTGCTTTTTATTTTCTCTGGCTTGAGGCAGCAACACATTTTATTATTATTAATTATTATTATTAACTTTATTTATACCCCGCAAAATCTCCCGAAGGACTCGATGCGGCTTACAAAGGCCAAGTCCACCAACAAACAATAGCATACAAATACAACAGTAAAACTCATAAAGCAAATAATAAAACATCAAGCAAAACAATAAAACACTAAAACAATAACACCATGATGCATTTAAAACCTAAGGCCGGGCCAAATGTAATAGACAAAATTTAAAAAGTGCTGGACTTGACAGGTGATATGTAGGGGTTTTTGGAGGTAGGTGCAATGTGCAGACAGTCCTAAATCTCTAACAATGTGCATTTGGGACATGATGCCAGGAGTTTCCTATTCTGGAAAGGCACGCTGGAACAGCCAGGTCTTCAGGCTCTTCCTAAAGACTGCCAACGTTGGGGCTTGTCTGATTTTGGGTTGGTTTGATGCTTGGTCTGCTTCTGGTAATGTTTTTTGTCATCTTGTGCTCTTACCCCAGCAAATAGGAACCCCTGGTGGCGCAGTAGGTTAAACCCACACTTCTAGAAAATTGGCCGTCTGCAAGGACGTTGCCCAGGGGATGCCCGGATGATTTTGATGTTTTATCATACATACACATAACTTAAGCAAATCAACATTAAAACAAAAGCAGTAAACAATAAAAACAATACACCATGACACAATAAAACTAGGGTCGGGCCGAATGTAATGGGTGCAGATTAAAAAGTGCTGGGTGTGACAGGTGGATGTAGGACCTCAGGGTAAGTGCAATGTGCAGGCCATCTTAAACTCCGATAAAGTGCTTCTGGGACATATTGCTGGAGTTTCCTATTCTGGAAAGGCACATCGAAACAGCCAGGTCTTCAAACTCTTCCTAAAGACTGCCAACGTAGGGGCTTGCCTGATGTCTTTAGGGAGGGTGTTCTAAAGTTGGGGGGCCACCACAGAAAAGGCCCTGTCCCTCGTCCCCACCAGACGCGCTTGCGACGCTGGTGGGATCGCAAGCAGGGTCTCTCTGGATGAGCGAAGAGAGCGCGTGGGTTCATAAACGGAGATGCGGTCACGCATCATTGGTGGAGTTCATTTGCATCGTCTAAGCCATTCCGTGTTTGTTATTTCATCATACTGTATTCTGTTCATCATGGGAGTTCAGTGTGCCATGTTTGACTCAATTCCATCATTGGTGGAGTTCAGAGTGCTCTTTGATTGTAGGTGGACTATGAACCCCAACAACTACAACTTCCAAATGACAAAAATCAACACCCCCCCCCCCCAACCCCACCAGTATTCAAATTTGGGTGTATCGGATATTTGTGCCAAATTTGGTCCAGTGAATGAAACGACATCCTGCATGACAAATATGAAGCAGCAACAAAAATAATGTTATGATTGGGGGTCACCACAACATGAGGAACTGTATGAAGAGGTTGTGGTATTAGGAAGTTTGAGAAACACTGCTCTACACCAATCACTTAGTTCACTCCCAAACCAGGATAGAAGAAAGTGATTTTGCTGTATGAATGATTACAAAGGAAATCAGATAACCCAATCATGGGAAAATTTGGGCCCTTCAGGTGTTTTGGACTTCAATTCTGACAATTCCTAACAGCCTACTTTAGTTTGCCCATGCCTGATATAACCCATTTTGAGGCCCAGATAGTGGTCATGCAAACTACATAGGGTGTCCTTGAACCAATTCCATGGTTCCCACATGGAGAGTGCAGGGTTTTGTTAAAAAATCAACTCCCGTCCACTGGAATGTAAATATGTGTGTATGCAGCAACACTTATTTGCAGAAATTTGTATTCAGTCAAGCCAACCTGACCTTGTAAAGTAGCTTACCTTGGAGCACGCTGATGCACATTAAGGGCTTCCTTTGAGGCTTTCCCATGACTTTCCTTAAGTCTGTTTAAAGTCCCTAAAATGTACTACAGCATTCTTTTGCAGCATGTGTAGTCTGCTCAATGTGTTTTTAAGTTAGTTTGAAGCTGCATTGAACAGCTATATAGATGGGGCCTGTGAGCTAAGCCAATGAGCTGAAGGTCATATCTGCAGTGGCCTCTTCATGTGGATAGAAGGCAACTCAAAAGGGATGTAGCCAAATGGTGCATAGAGTGAACACATAGAAGAACTCATATTCAAAGCCCTAAACTGGAGACACTATACTCGCTATTTAGGTTGGTGTGAAATCAGCATAGAAGAATTTATTTATTTATTTATTTGCTTCACTTTTATACCGCATATTTCAGCCCTTGACAGGCGACTCAATGCGGTTTACAGTGCAATTAAAAACACGGCAATACAACAACCGGGACGACAACGTCGCTCCACAACAATTAACATAGACAGACAAATCGACAAACAACATATATAGCGCCTCCGTTAAAGTCAGATCCATTCTCATAGTCATTGTGCCGTTCCTATGTTCAGTTACCGTCTTCCTTAGTTAGTTGCATTGCTTAGCCGAACGCTTGTTCGTAAAGCCAGGTCTTGACCATTCTCCGAAACGCCAGCAACGAAGGTGCCTGTCTGATGTCAGCTGGCAAGGCATTCCATAGCCGAGGGGCCACCACTGAGAAGGCCCTGTCTCTCGTCCCCGCCAAGCGTACCTGTGACGCAGGCGGGATCGAGAGCAGGGCCTCCCCAGATGATCTTAATGTTCTAGTCGGTTCGTAGGCGGAAATGCGTTCGGAGAGGTAAGCGGGGCCAGAACCGTTTCAGAAGAAAATGGTTTCAAAGCGCAGATGACTGAAGATGCGGATCCAAAATAGTTCTCTATGGTAGATCTTACAGACCCACAGCAAACACTCTACACTTGAAAGGCAATTATACTCAGCCACAAGTGATACCTTATTTTGTGTGTGTGTGTGTGTCAGGAGCGACTTGAGAAATTGCAAGTCACTTCTGGTGTGAGAAAATTGGCTGTCTGCAAGAACTGTAGGTTAACTATGAATCCCAGCAACTGCAACTCCAAAATGATAAAATCAATACCCCTCCAAATCCCACCAGTATTCAAATTTGGGTGTATCAGGTATTTGTGCATATAGATATTTACTTCACAATTCATAACAGTAGCAACAGTAGCAAAATTACAGTTAGGAAGTAGAAATGAAAATAATTTTATGGTTGAGGGTCACCAGAACATGAGGAACTGTATTAAGGGGTCTCAGCATTAGGAAGGTTGAGAAACACTGATATAGAGATACGTAAATGGCTACCTCCTTATGGTCTCAATATTGGCAAGTGGAAACAAGTTCCACGGGCCTTTAGAAACTGTTTTTTTTTAATCTCTTGGTTTTTAATAGATTTGGTTTAAATTGTTTTACTTCTATGAGTTATTTAAATACATGTTGATATTAAGTTTAAAAATGTTTTTTTAATTGATGACTTTGTAAGTGTTTCTAAATTCAGCGTAGTGCAATGGCTTGAGGGTTGGAATTAGGAAGATTCAGGGTCAAATCCTCACTTGACCATGTAAGCCCATTGGGTTAACATGGACACATCACGTTCTCTCAGCCTCAGAGGAATGCAGTGGCAACCTCTTCAGGATACATCTTGCCAAGAAAACTCCATAATGAGTGCATTTGCGTCACCGAAAGTCAGAAATGGCTGGAAACTCGATGACAACAGAACTCATAAAATTCAGGTTTATGATGCTTGCTGAAGTGATGCAGTTTGACCCCATTTTAGCTTTTATGACTCAATGCTATGGAATCCTGGGAATTCTTGGCCCAACTGTGTTGGTGCCTTGCCAAACTACAAATCCCAGGATTCCACAGTTAGAGGGTATCGCTGAGCACATGAAAGGCCAGCTTCCAGAGTAGAAAAGATTGCAGCAAAATCAGGGCAGAGATTTTAGACAGGTTAAAAAGGACCATATTTATTACAACATCTGCTTTCTCAGTCTAGAGTCCACTTTGTGAGATGTCTGCAATGGCATTACAAATCTGCAAGCAAAGATCATTCTTTGTAAGAATGTGGGGTATTTTCACAGCCAGGGTATCTGTTACAGCTTGATACCTGAAGACGTGATAAACCGAGCGTTGGCCTACTTAAAATGCTGTTTTGTCCTTAATTCCTGCCTAGCCTGCAATTTGTTGCCTCTCTCTTCTGTTGCATGTGATGTTAGCCAGTCCTCCAAGAGCGTTTTCTCCCCTCCCAGATCAAAAAGCTCAAGGAAATGTATTAATAACACAGAGCCACAGACAGTGACAAAATGCGATTTAGGTCAGGCACAGATTTTTGGGAGAAGACTGCATGCTTCAGAGACACCTGGAAATTACCAGTACCTTTCAATCAAAGTTTGAAAAAGTTAGTTTTTGCACCACAGGCCTGGAAATCCATAATTTTGGAAGAATATGGAAGAGCTTTGCTTAAAATAAATAGATTCTAATGCATAAGGAGATCTGTGTGGCTTCTTCCTCACTAGCATTCAAATAAGACAAATCTGGTATTGAAAAGATTTATAGTTTGCCACTGTAAGAAACATCAAGGCGATGTAACTTGTGTGAGAGGCAGATCTACAAGTATCCTCTTGGTACTTTTTATTCTTATAACACTATGGTTCCACTATAATTGCCATGGTTCTACCCTGGGGATGCTGGGATTTGTAGTCCTACTTCCCTGGACACTAGGATGTGGAACAATGGCTTCAAACTACAAGAAAGGAGATTCCATCTGAACATGAGGAATAATTTCCTGACTGTGAGAGCCGTTCAGCAGTGGAACTCTCTGCCCCGGAGTGTGGTAGAGGCTCCTTCTTTGGAAGCTTTTAAACAGAGGTTGGATGGCCATCTGTCAGGGGTGATTTGAATGCAATATTCCTGCTTCTTGGCAGGGGGTTGGTCTGGATGGCCCATGAGGTCTCTTCCAACTCTTTGATTCTATGATTCTAAGAGGAAATTCAAATTCCCATCCAGACTGCCATAGAATGAAGTTGAAACAGTATTATATAGTCAGTGTAGTTCCATATAATGCAGTTTAACTGCATTGATCTGCGTTATATACATCTACACTAAGCATATAATACAGTTACAAGCTCCATTATATGGCAGTCTGGATGGGGCCATGGCCTTTAGCCTTCTCTGCCAAATAGTACAGGTGCCTTACCAAACTACAGTTCCTAGGATTGCATTGCATTGAGTCACAGCAGTTCAAGTGCTGTCAAGCTGTATTAATACTCCAGTATAGATGAACCTTAAAGTGGAATGATAGCAAAAAGTGTATGAACAATATATGGATCTGGTTCTTGGTTAATGTGTGTAGGCTCTCTGAGTTAAAATATATTTGGCATGTGTAGTGTTAAGCCACTTGTACATTCCTGCTTTAGAAGACAATCATTTCTAATGTGATCTGAGAGGTTTTGAAAGAGCAAATAGATCAGTTGGGAAAATGAGAGTCAATCTTCACTCAGTGTTGCCTTCCCATAGGGACTGATTTAGGAAATAGCCACTTCCAAACGATGTGGATGTAGAGCGGTATTGCCTAATGGAATAATTTAAGATGCCAAAAGGCCCTGATGTACAGTTGCTACTCCACATTTCGCAAATTTGATTGGGTTTAACTCTAAAAGATTTGATTACTTGCAGGTTTGATTAATGGGTCTCTCTAGAAATCTCTAGGTCCTGCAATGCAATTCTATGGCCAACGTCTACTGCAAATTGACCATAGTTTTTAATTTGTGAGGTTTTTTTTTCACTTTTGTAGGGGTTTTGACCCCTAATCCCAACAAATGTGGAGGACTGATTGGAATCTAAGAAGAGTCACATTAAAAACATGCTGGTACAGTTGTAGCAAACCACGTAGAATCATAGGGTTGGAAGAGACCTCATGGGCCATCCAGTCCAACCTCCTGCCAAGAAGCAGGAAAATCGCATTCAAAGTCCCCGCGACAGATGGCCATCCAGCCTCTGCTTAAAAGCCTCCAAAGAAAGAGCTTCCACCACACTCAGGGGCAGAGAGTTCCACTGCTGAACAGCTCTCACAGTCAGGAAGTTCTTCCTAATGTTCAGATGGAATCTTCTTTCTTATAATTTGAAGCTATTGTTCCGCGTCTAGTCTCCAGGGAAGTAGAAAACAAGCTTACTCCCTCCTCCCTTTGACTTCCCCTCACATATTTATACATGGTCATCATGTCTCCTCTCAGCCTTCTCTTCTGCAGGCTAAATATGCCCAGCTCTTTTTCTTTTCTTTAAGATTGCTTTTTATTGATATTATTAATTAAAAGGGGGAAAAGAGAAAAAAAAGATTTCAAAAGAGCAAGATAGTACCCAGAACTGGACACAGTGTGATTCCATGTGAGGTCTGACCAAGGCAGAATAGAGGGGTAGCATGACTTCCCTGGATCTAGACACTAGACTCCTATTGATGCAGGCCAAAATCCCATTGACTTTTTTAGCTGTCACATCACATTGTTGGCTCATGTTTAACTTGTCCACAAGGACTCCAAGATCTTTTTTACGCGTTTTGCTATTGAGCCAGGCATCATCCCTCATTCTGTTCCTTGCATTTCATTTTTTTCCTGCCTAAGTGGAGTGTCTTGCATTTGTCCCTGTTGAACTTCATTTTGTTACTTTTTGTTACTCTCTAATCTGTTAAGATCGCTTTGAATTCTGCTCCTGTCTTCTGGAGTATTGGCTATCCCTCCCAATTTGGTGTCATATGCAAACTTGATGATCATGCTTTCTAACTCTTCATCTAAGTCATTAATAATGCCAAACAAAACTCAGGGATTTGCTCTCTCTCTTGTTTTTGTTGTAAAATAAGGTTTAGAACTGTTACTTTTTAACTTGCTGCTATTGCATGTTGCAATGTTGCAAAAATACTTGATCGTGTTAGTTTTGTTGCACTGCTTGTTGGTTTTTGTTACTTTTTTGCTGGTGGGTTTATACAATTGAACAGAGAATAACCTAAAAGAGGGGAGGAAACTGCTTTCCATTAAAATTGTCAGTGAAAGTAACTAATATGGTTATTTGTTGTGCCAAATGAGTTACAGGTTTAGTATCCCTTATCTGAAATGGTTAGGACCAGTAATGTTTTGGATTATGGATTGTTTCACATTTTTAAATGGCTGTGTTTACATACATATATACATATTACGTGCACATGCACACACACTGAGATATTTTGGGAATGGGACCCCAGTCTATATACAGAATAGATGCATGTTTCATATATACCTTATACACATAGGCATAAGGTAGTTTCATCCACAACACTTTAAATGCAATTTTGTGCATGAAATAAGATGTGTGTACATTGAACCATCAGAAAGCAAGGCTGTCCCTATCTGAGCCATCCAAGTAGACGATTTTGTTTTGGAAGTATTTCCAATTTTAGAACTCTGGATAAAGGATGCTTAACCTATAATATCATACTTAGTCATTGTTGTTGTTGTTAATGTCATTCTTCAAATATTTCTTCGCTGATACCTTTTTGCCCTCACACATAATTACCTACACATAAGAGTATCCCTTAAGATGTACTGCATGCAAGCACTACTGCCAGGTAGATGGGGAGAAGAGGTTATATCTGAACTTTATGCGGCAGTATTCTCATTTCTTTCAATCTGTGTATTTGTATGCGATCCTATCCTATTTTGCGTTTGCACACCAAGGAAGAAGGTGGTTCACCCAACTCTTCATGACCAAAATCTAAGGTGTATTCAAACGTTGTTGCTGAAGGCCTTCAAATCATTTCCAGCTTGCTGCAACTGTAAGGCAAACCTATAACAGAGTTTTCTGGACAAGATTTGTTTAAAACGAGATCAGATTTGCTCCCTCCCTCATGACCTTCAGGAAAAAGCTCAAAGCCTGGTTATGGGATCAAACATTCAAAGGATAGATAGTTTTAACTGACTTTTTTTAGTTGACAGCAATGGTTGGAAGAAGATTTTAGTGGACTGTTTGAACTGAAGACTATGGAGTGATTTGGAGGATGACATGAAATGGCGTATTGTCTTAATATATTTATAACTGTTTGTAATGTAGCTTTGTGCAGAAGTTATTAATACTTTGCATGTTTTAAACTGTATATATGTGTGTTTGGGTTAGCTACAGTAACACTGGAGCAGCCTATTTCAGAGATCCTCAGTCAGCGTTACCATGGAGACCAAGGCAAGCTGGCAGAAGGAGAAGTGGGAGGAGCCAAGTGGAGAGAGTTTTGAAAACAGACAGTTTGAGAGTCAGTTAGGAGTTGATTTTGTATCTGAGAGGAGAAAAAGAGTGGAAGTGAAGAGTAGAGTGGGAGAGTGAAGTGTGAAGCAAAGAATTGTGGCTTTTGGGAAGCCTGAATAGCTACTGGAGGTTTCTGAGGCTAAGGAGGTTGAAAGGAGAAACATAGCCAGTTTTCTTTAGTCAAGGGAAAGGCTAAAGGATAAGCTAGTTAATTTATTTGATCAAGGAAAGATCAAATAGGGAAGATATTCCTGTACTGAAACATTGTTTAGTAATAAGAGCTTCACCTCAGTAAGATACTGTGTAACCTGGAAGAGTGAAATGTTTAACTAACCAAGTATTATTCAAAGTTCTATAAAATAAGTTACAATCTTGCAACCACACGCTTTGTACTCAATAAACCAGTTATCTTTTGTTGAAGACAGTCTCATCTCCATCCATTCTGCGTCTGTATTGCCATATCTCACAGTAATACCTCATATCTCACGTTGGTGGCAGTTACCATAGATTACATATAACAATTGGCCTCCACTATACCAGTTGGTGACAGAATTCAGAGAAATAAACAATAAATCTCCCTCTACTCTCCTGTCACATGACAGCACGTGTGCTTTCTCTCCACTCTGATCACCTCCTCGCAAGCTTAAATGTATTTTATGTTGTATATTGTTTTGCACCGAATGGTGCCTGTTGGTAGCCGTCCTGAGTCCCTCTTCAGCAGTGAGAAGGATGGGATAGAAATGCTCTTAATAAATCTATATAAATAAAAATGTAATGTTCATTTGTGGGATTAACATAACTCAAAAACCACTGGACGAATTGACGCCAAATTTGGACACAATACATGTATTAGGCCAACAAGTGACCATCACTCATAAAAACACTGAAAACACAGCAGAAGAGACTTAAAAAGCAAAACAATACATTACAATGCATGCGCAAAACCACACATATACATATATAGACACACCAAGCACATATACACAGACTGGGCCACAGTAACGCATAGCAGGGGATGGCTTGTAAATAATAAATAGATGTCACCAGCCACAATCTTACAAGCTGCTCTCTCAGCCCTACCTCACTTGACTTTGTAGGCATGAAATAACATCCTTTCAAATATGATCGCTGTGTGAATACATAACATTAGCTGTAAAAGAATCACAGGCTTAATTATATGAGGCAACAAAAGTGAAGCAATTTCTCATTTTAAATTCAATGTTCTGTGTTGCTAGTGTTTGTCTTTCTCCTGTTACACTAACTCCTGCTGTTTGTTTGGTAATAAAACTGCAATTCTCTTTATGTCTATAATTTATACAAAAGCCCAGGAAGAATTGAGCATCTCAGTAAACAAACATTTGGGATGCCTTAGTTGTTCATTTCTCTTTGTAGTCCTTTTTCTTCTACCTTTCTTTCAGCTCATTCTGTGTTAAATCCATATTAAGTCCCAATTATAGTAGAACCTTTAAAATCAATAAAACTTCCATAAGTGGTAACTAACAAGTCTTACAAACATGAGGTTCAGCAGAGTCATCAGAATGGAGAGAAAATAAAATAAACAAAAAATCATAGGCAGTCTAGTTTCCTTTTTATTCATTTGCCTATTTTACAAAACTATCCAATAAATGCCTGCTCACATGTATTTTTATTATATTTGACCTACAAAAGTTAAAGTAAATACTGGTATAAACAGACATAAATCAGACATTAGGCTTAAAAAATATACAAAAACCATTTGCAGAAAATTTCAGTCTTCCTGGTCCTGTCATCTCTGATCCAGGATAGTTGTACTTAACCTCCACCCCCACCCCAAAAAAAATATGAAGGAAGATTGGAAAAAGAAACAGCTGGTTGGAATGCAGTCGACTCTTCACATTTGCAGATATAAATTTTGAAGCTTATGCTGCATTTCATCTATGCATTCTAAAGGTTTCTCTTTGGCACAACTGAGTTTCCATCAATCCAGTAAGTGTTACAGAGACTGTTCATTTTAAATGGAAACTGCGAAGTTCCTAGGTCTGCAACTGCAGTCTTGAGAAATACTACCAGTGATGTATAATAATCATCATCATCACAATCACCATCATCATCATATGTTGGAGTCACAGGCCACAGCAGGATTGATGAGAAGCAGCCAGAAAAGCTTACATGATATGAGGAATTAAAGATAGAATTGCAAAGACTCTGGCACAAGCCAGTAAAGGTGGTGCCAGTGGTGATCGGCACAATGGATACAGTATCTAAAGACCTTGGCCTGCACTTAAAAACAATCGGCGCTGACAAAATTACCATCTGTCAGCTGCAAAGGGCCACCCTACTCGGATCTGCATGCATTATTTGCTGATACATCACACAGTCTTAGACACTTGGGATGTGTCTAATGTGTCATCGAGTACAAAAGCCAGCATAGTGATCTTGTTTGCTGTGCACTTGTTATGTATCTAATAATAATAATAATAATAATAATAATAATAATAAATGTCTAATTTTCTTAGCATGTACCGATTATTGCTTTAATTGTAACTGGCAGGCAGATTGGGTGGACTTTGGAAAATGGAAGGGGATTTTCTTTCTACTTTGTTATTCCTAAAAATCACTGAATACTCTAAATGTGAACATTCACTCTTTAACTGGTTGGCTATTTTGCCAGTGTCTGTCTTTGATTTTCCAAAAGGATTACACTATGTAACAAATTTGGGGGGAAAAATCTTCCCTGTTTGAAAGTGACATTTTCTGTTTACTTGTGCAGTACTTACTTTGATAGGAGCAGAATTCAAAACGATCTTAACAGATTAGAGAGATGATTGGCCCAAACTAACAAAATGAAGTTCAAAACAAACAAATGCAAGATACTGCACTTAGGCAAAAAAAATGAAATGCAAAGATACAGAATGGTGGACGATGGCTGGTTCGACAGCAGTATGTGTTGAAAAGATCTTGGAGTCCCCGTGGACAGGAAGGTGAACATGAGCCAAGAATGTCACGTGGCAGCAAAAATAAGCCATTGGGATTTTGGCCTGCATAAATAGGAATATAATGTCTAGATTCAGGTCATTCTACCCCTCTATTCTGTCTTGGTCAGACCATGCCTGGAATCACACTGTGTCCAGTTCTGGCCACCGCAATTGAAGAGAGATGTTGACAAGCTGGAATGTGCCCAGAGGAGGGTGACTCAAATGATCATAGGTCTGGGGAACAATCTCTATGGGGAGCAGCTTAAAGAGCTGTGCATGTTTAGCCTGCAGAAGAGAAGGCTGAGAAATGGCATAATAGCCATATATAAATATGTGAGGTGAACTCATAGGGAGGAGGGAGCAAGCTTGTTTTCTGCTACCTTGGAGATTAGGACATGGAACATTGGCTTCAAATGACAGGAAAGCTGACTGTGACAGCTGTTCAGCAGTGGAACTCTCTGCCCCAGTGGAGTGTGGTGGAGGCTTCTTCTTTGGAGGCTTATAAACAGAGGCTGGATGGCCATCTGTCAGGGTGCTTTGAATGTGATTTTTTTTTTTTTTTTTTTGCTTCTTGGCAGGGAGTGGGACTGGATGGCCCACGAGGTCTCTTCCAAATCTAGGAGTCTATGATTCTATGAGAGTAGTTGTTATACTCCAAAAACTTTTTTGTGGCTGCCACAAACTATGTTGTATTGGCTGAGACTCCATGAGATCTTCATTTTAAAAAAACTAGAGCAAAATGTGCTGCTGGATGTTCTGCAAAAACAAAGTTCTTGCAATTTAATAAACTTTTTTCATGTTTTTATGATAGAGCCAATTAGGAAATGACAGAAACAAAAATCATGTTACATAGTGTTATACCAAAAGGCAGTTTTGAATTCATGAACCTGTTATTAATTTTAATAAGCCAAGCATTCATTCAGTGATCAACTATCATTAAAGAGAATATAGCCATCATGATAGATGGCTATATTGTAGGCATGGGCAAACTTGAACCCAGGTGTTTTGAATTTCAACTCCCACAATTCCTAACAGCCTGGCTGTTAGGAATTATGGGAGTTGAAGTCCAAAACACCTGGAGGGCCTATGTTTGCCCATGCCTGCTATATTCTGCATTTGTGTGTTTGGCTGGAGGACCTAAGGTGCATCTACAATGTAGAATTAACGCAATATGATACTATTTTAACCACCATGGCTCAATACCATGGAATCCTGGTATTGCAGTTTGGTGAGGCACCAGCACTTTTTGGCAGAGAAGGCTAAAGGCCTTGTAGAACTAAAACTCCCAAAAGTCCATAGTGTCGAACAATGGCAGTTAAAGTGGTTTCACACTGCTTTAATTCTTCAATGTAGATGCACCCCTAGACAGTGCTAGAAAAGTTCTCTCTCAGGTTTAAAATAGCAATTTGCATTTTCACCACTTTCAGTGGAGTTCTGTGCTTCTCACCTCAGCAGATATGGACAACCAACTGTGATTTTACTGAACTTCTTCAGTATGATATAATATACTATTTCAGTGTATCTTAATCCTGCTTGGCAGGTGGCTATACTTTCTATATATGTATAGAAAAAAATCCTTATCAGCAGCTGGAATGTCATAACGCTGTTTCCCAGTGATGCACATTTTGGTCCATATGGAATGGAGAGAGCAGTTGGACGATGTCTGGGTGGCATTTTGAACATGGCATGAGCCAGCAACAGTCACCACGGCTCCTGCAGCGGCACCTGGCATCACATAGCTTTCCCCAGTTACTATGGCAATGTTATTTTAACAAATAGCTTTTTAATATTTAATGGAAACCCTGCCTCTGGCAAGGCTGTTCTGTGTAAGTTCCGTGTTGCTACTACAAAAAAGCAGAGTGTCAAAAAAAAAAAGTTTCAGAGCCAGGTTTTTTGGCACAGAACTGTCACTTTCCATGATAAGTCACTTTTACTCATCAGATGAGCAAAATGTATCTCTGTCCAGAAGAGCCAGAAAGAAAATACAGCACACATTCACATTTTAAAAACAATGAAAAAAAAAACAGTTGGAAGGTGGGGATTTATAAGAAGAGCTTATCCCACCCCCGTTCTTAACTGTGAATTGTTTGTAACTTGGGAACTGCTTGTACTACCTCCTTTTGCAATCTTATGGTCTCTAAAACAACTTGACACAAAAGGATGAGCAGATATGATGAGAAGAGGAAAAAGCAAGTGGCCTTTCACAGAACAATAATATTTGCATTCACCAAATAGTGTCAATGAGGAACTGTTCACTTTGGCTAAAAGACTTTATGATCATTGAATGTTTAACAACATCTAGCTCAGAGCTGATCCATTTAGTTTTCATGGCAAGAATACTGGGGTGGGAGGATGAAGTTTCTCATTCCAGGATAAAGTGTTCACCCTCTATTCAGTAGTTGCCGTGTTTTTAGGATACCGACATGTCTAACCCAGGAACAAAACAACATAAAAAGTCCCGTATTTTCTGAATGTAGGGGCATACAGAGATTTGAATATCTTCATTTTCCGACACCTGAAAATCTCACATTTTTAGTGCTTTGTAGCAATTCCTTCCATGTTTTCAGGGGGCATCATTTTGCCATCCTCCATTTTGAACCGGGAGCTCCTGGGATAAAGGTACTGTGTGGATGGGCTTCTAGATGCTCATGTTCAAGCATCAGGGAGTTACTTAGGTGATCCCTCGTTGTCCGAGTAGGATTGTCTTCCAAGATCGGTGTACTGGCGGTGGGTACGTAGGTGACTGTGGAGCCTCATTCTTGATCTGCATGTTCTCCCGCAGTGATGGCATCGGTTTCCAGGTGGAAGGCGGTCCCAGTCAAGGTTGGCTTGACACGCCTTCCTTTTGGCACATTTCTCTCTTTTTCCCTCCATTCATGCCTCTTCAAATTCTACAGCACTGCTGGTCACATCTGACCTCCAGCTGGAGTGCTCAAGGGCCAGGGCTTCCCAGTTCTCGGTGTCGATGCCACAGTTTTTAAGGTTGGTTTTGAGCCCATCTTTAAATGTCTTTTCCTGTACTCCGACATTCCATTTTCTACTCTTGAGTTTGGAGTAGAGCAACTGCTTTGGGAGACGGTGGTCGGGCATTTGGACAATGTGGCCGGTCCAGCAAAGTTGATGGGGGAGGACCATCGCTTCAATGCTGGCGGTCTTTGCTTCTTCCAGCATGCTGACATTTGTCCGCCTGTCTTCCCAAGAGATCTGCAGGATTTTTCGGAGGCAACATTGATGGAATCATTCTAGGAGTTGCACGTGACATCTGTAGATGGCCCACGTCTCGCAGGCATATAGCAGGGTTGGGAGGACAATAGCTTTATAAACAAGCACCTTGGTATCCCTATGGATATCCCAGTCCTCAAACACTCTGTGCTTCATTTGGAAAAATGCAACACTCGCAGACCTCAAAATGCTGCACTCGCAGAGCTCAGGCAGTGTATTGTGTAGGTTGGCATTCCAGCAACATGGAAGTATTGATTTTGACAAGATGCTTATGGGTCACAGTGGGACAAGCCAGTCCAGTAGTTAGTGCTTTGGGAGGGCAATTGGCTCCAACAAAGGCTGGCTGGAAGTGAATGGGGGTCTTTCATTTCTCTCCATCCATTCTATACTTCTTAAGTTATTTAATCCTTGTGCCTGAATAATGCAACTCCATAAAGGATCAACCCCTTGTTCTGAAACTGGGTACAATACCACCCTCATATCTGCAGGGTATGCATTCCTTGACATTGTACAGAAATGCAAAACCATGGCCAATAGTGATACCCATTGAAATTAAGAACATTTTAAGTATCCTGCTTTAACGGCATTTCAAAGAGCAGTGTGGCCTTGCAAGAGAATGTGAAGAAAGACAAAGCAGTTTTGCTGCATTGTTAATGTCAATACATGGAACAATATGTTGACAGAGTTCCTGTCGTTCAGTGGCTGTGGTTTTAATTGCGTCGTTACATAATCACAAAGGGGCATTGATTAATGACAGCGCTGAGATTCTACAGCTTTGCCAGGCAACATGAGACATAGATGCTTATGTAGACTCTAGGGGTGCTGTTTTATTAATTAAGGACATTTGTATGACATTCCTATTACATAAAGCGATCTGGAGGATTTATAATAATATATAATTAATGGTTGTAATGTGAAATATGTTACAGGGGCCAAAACCAAATATAGGGGCAGCAAACAAACTACACTGCAACTCCAGAGTTAAAATATAGATTATTAATATGTGTGTTCCTGACTACATGCAATTTAAAAGATTTGACGGAACATCTTATTATGTATATATTCCAAAATCAAAAATATGGAACACTTCTGCTCCCAAACAATTTGGGATGTCCATGCATTTTTATCTATCCATGTTTTGTGTACAGTCAAATGTTTGGTATATATAGTCATCCCACCACATATGTGATTTTTTACTTACCTGTGTTTGGCTATTAAATTTGATTATTTATTTATTTATTTATTTGAAATATTTATTTTCCACCCTTCTTACCCCAAAGGGAACTCTGGCCAGAGCACAGCATATATACGGCACGCATACCATGCCAGAACATAAAATAAGTATAAATATGCACAAACACTAAAATAAGTTCCATCTGCTTTAAAATCAGTTTAAAACCATTTCAAAACACCATGCTTGCTCCAGTTAGTGGAGTGGGTTTCCTATTATTGCCTTACTGCACTGTCCCAAAAGCTTGTTCCCACAGCCAGGTTTTTACCATCTTTCTGAAGGACAGGAGGGAGGGTGCTGATCTAATCTCACCAGGAAGGGAGTTCCATAGCCGGGGGGGGGGGGGGGGGCAATCACCGAGAAGGCCCTCTCTCTCATCTCCACTGAATGCACCTGTGACGGTGGCGGAACCGAGAGCTGCTGGGCCTCCCCAGAAGTTCTTAGACTTTGCGTTCAGACAGGTAAACTGTGCCGGGGCTGTTTAGGACTTTAAAAGCCATCAGCATTGTGCCCAGTAGCAAACAGACAGCCAGTGAAGCTGACGTAACATGGGAGCTGTATGCTGCCCCAGTTATTAGCCTGGCTGCCTCTCAAGGGTCTGGAGAACAAGCCCTATGAGGAGCGGTTTAAAGAGCTGGGCATGTTTAGCCTGAAGAAGAGAAGGCTGAGAGGAGACATGATAGCCATGTATAAATATGTGAGAGGGAGTCACAGGGAGGAGGGAGCAAGCTTGTTTTCTGTTGCCCTGGAGACTAGGACGCGGAACAATGGCTTCAAACTAAAAGAAAGGAGATTCCATCTGAACATGAGGAAGAACTTCCTGACTGTGAGAGCCATTCAGCAGTAGAACTCTCCAGAGCCCGGAGAGCCCTGGAGTATGGTGGAGGCTCCTTCTTTGGAAGCTTTTAAACAGAGGCTGGATGGCCATCTGTCAAGGGTGCTTTGAATGCAATATCCCTGCTTCTTGGCAGGGGGTTGGACTGGATGGCCCATGAGGTCTCTTCCAACTCTATGAATCTACGAGTCTATTTAAAGCTTCCAAATAGTCTTCAGAGGCAACCCCATGTAGACTATCTTTCTAGGGATCTTTAGGTCTTCCAATACAATTCTGTAGAAGAAGTTGACCGTAAAGTCATGCTGGAAGACCTAGAATTTCCTCCTCCTTCCATTTCTGCTTGGATAGATTTGGCAGTGGCTGCCCTGCAGGATTCATAGGCGACTGACATGTTGCATTGCCAGTCTTGCAGGGATCGGCTGAAGGGCATTTTGCGGAGACGATCCTGGTGGTAGAGATGCACTTTTCACTCTGTCAGTTTTCATCCGTCGCAGTTCTTGGAGTCCACCAGTTCAGACTGTGGCCTAGTTTGGTGATGTGTTCTGCCTCATTACTCAACTGCTGCTATAGAGGGATGGATGGATCTTCTTGGAAATCTTCCTCCATATCTGTGGCAAAGTTTTTTTTTGTTCCCGAGATTTAACAGAACAATGACTTTCTAATAAGCAGACCCCTAGAATATTTATAATTGCTGTGTCTCTGTGAAGTCGTTCAGAAACCTACCACAAGTACATTTACATCCTTTTCTGGTGATGATTTGTTTCCTATTAAACTGAAAGGCATAAAGAAAAATGTTATGTGTAATTAGATAGGAATGGCAAAAATTTCAGCATGTCACAACATTAGACACAAACTCAATGTGGTTATTGTAGCTTCAAACAAGTGTGCAACCTGCAACCAATTCAAAGCTGGAATTTAGTAAGCCGTTACATAGGAATAAGCCCCACTGAGTTCAGCTGTGGTTTTTTGTGAGCAGAGCATTCATGTTACAGTTAACAAACGAGTCATGTTGTAATAGTGCTATGCAACTATAGTACAACTCTGCATGGAATACATCATTGAAGTTGCAGCGGAAACAGAAAACCATGGAAAATAGCAAACCTTGTTGAAATGACCTACTTGTGCTATAGTTTCACCCTGGATGACCTTAGAATCATAGAATCATGGGGCTATTGGGATAACGTTACAATTATATAATGATATAACGATAAAAAAGGTTTGCTAAGGTAGACCCTCTTTCACTCAGACTCAGCCCCCCCCCCCCCCGAATCAAACTCGGCTCCCCCCCGAAACAAAATCCTGGCTACGAGCCTGCCTCGAGGGCTGAAGTTTTCCCATGGCTGAGATAGATGGATGGATAGATAGATAGATAGATAGATAGATAGATAGATAGATAGGCAGATGGATAGGCAGATGGATAGGCAGATAGATAGATAGACAGACAGACAGACAGACAGACAGACAGACAGACAGACAGACAGATGCTTTAAGCTACATGTTTCAGAATCATTGGCTGGAATCATTTCCAGCCAAATTGAGATGAAAGGAAAAATGCAAATTTAAGGAAAACAGAGTGTTTCTTTGTTTTACATGGTAATTAGGCAGGATGCATCTGGGGCCAAGGTGAAAAGCCAAAAGAAATATTGCTTGTTCTTCCTCTGAGTCCGTTAAAAAAGAAGTGTCAAGTGAAGTTTTCTAACAAAAGTGCAGTACTTGTGTTTAAAATTTCCTAGCGAAGTAGCCCTGGCACAAGAGACATTGCGAAGGCTTGTGTGGAAAGAGAGAGCAGAGAATGTCTTTGAACCTTGCCTTTTGCTGCTGACCCCAAGGCAGCTCCAAAGGATCGCGCTCTGAAGTTACGCAGCAGCAGGTCAATTCTTTCTCAATGGGCAAACCAGTCGGAAATCAATGGCTTGTAATTGAGGCCGGCTGGGAAGACGGGGAAAAGGACAGCGGAGAGATGAAAGTCTCTTTAAGATCTGAATGTAACACAAGGGCAAGATCTTAGAGAAAAATAAAATAAAGGAGGAACAAAGAAATGCTTTTTTTAATACAAAGAGGACATTCCTATCCTTTTGACTCCTATGCAGTTCTTTTTAAAGAAGAGACGAAGACGGTTTTATCTTTCATCATTGCTGACCAGGTGATAACTTTGATCAACTGTCACAAAGTCTAGAAAGGGATCTTGGATCCATTATATGGGAATATATACTTTTCTTTTTCCTATCAGTTCTTCAATTCTGAATTAGTTCAAGAGGGGCAGAGGACAGGGTACAGTTGCAAGCACAAATTTGGGCTGGTTTAGGGGGGGAAACCCAAAACATTTGGGTTCCTGACTATAACCCATAGAAAAGATATGTCGAATCCTCTCTGATTAACATTATTTTAAGATATCTTTATTAACACAATCCTATATAATAATACAAGACCCACTGGTGGCTCAGCAGGTTAAATCGCTGAGCTGCTGAACTTGCTGTCTGAAAGGTTGATGGTTCGAATCCAGAGAGCAGAGTGATCTACCACTATTATCCCGAGCTTCTGCCAACCTAGCAGTTCAAAAACATACAAATGTGAGTAGATCAATAGGTACTGCTTCTTTGGGAAGGTAACAGCACTCCATGCAGTCAGGCCAGCCACATGAGATGTCGAATCCTCTCTGATTAACATTATTTTAAGATATCATTATTAACATGATCCTATATAATAATACAGGAGCCCTTGGTGATGCAGCAGGTCTAATCGCTGAGCTACTGAACTTGCTGACCGAAAGGCGCTCCATGCAGTTATGCTGGTCATACCTTGAAGGTATCTACAGACAATGCCGACTCTTTGGCTTAGAAATGGAGATGAGCACCACCCCTAGGGTCAGACATGACTAGACTTAATGTCAGGAGAAACCTTTACCTCTACTACTTAATAATACACTCTATTTATATTCTGCTCTGTCTCCCCGAGGGGACTCAGAGCAGATTACAGTATACACATATATAGGCAAACATTCAAAGCTTTTTATACAGTGAACAATGACATACAATACACAACAAAGGCAAAGATTTCCTTTTTTCATCTCCGGCGTCTGGAGGCAATGCTCAACTCTGGCCATGGGGAGGTGCTCTTGTTCCATTTTCCATGCCAAGAAGCCTGTTGTCCGTAGTCCCTCCTAGCCATGTTTTGCTGGCATGGCTGCATGGTGCCTTTTATCTTCCCACCGAAGCAGTAGATATGATCTAATCACATTACATGTTTTCAAATTGCAAAGTAGGCAGAAGTTAAGGCTGACAGCGGGAGCTCACCCTGACCTGTGACTTTGAACTGCCAACCTTCTGGTCAGCAAGTTTTTCTGCAGCTAGCTGTTTAATCAGCTGAGCTACCACGGCCCCTATAAGACATATAGAGAAAAACTACCAACCTTCCTCATACTAGATGTGCGCTACAACTATAACTAAAAAACTACCTCACAAAACTATACAAGACACCTACACAATTCAAAAATAATAAGGGAAAAGACAGTTGACAACTTAAATTGTAAGTATCAACATATTTTACTGCCCCTAGGTTCAATGTTTTGCATAAACTCCTACATAATAGTCAAATCTACTATTCTTCAAATCCTACTAATTTCCCCTACTGCTTTCTCGTGTAAATGGTTATTAATCCTCAAACTAGGACATGTCAAGCAATGTCAGAGTGGGCAAAAGAAATCAATGAGAAATGACACACAAGTTTGCTTTTGCCTAAACCTACAGGGAAGGGCAAGTCTCTGCCCACTGTTTCCTAGTTGAGTTGGCTGAATGCAGACTCACTTTCAGCTGAGTTTGTAGGACTTGGAGGAAGCTGAGGACAAAAGAGGAGGAAGAGAGAGAAACTTGGGACATTTTAAAGGCAGCCAAAAAGTATGATTAATCAGCATGTCATTGGGATTATTGGACAATTATTATTACTTTAGGAATAAGAAACACATGAGCTCCAGATGTTGTTGGGTTGCAACTCCTAACAACGCCAGCCTGCAGTGAATGGTAGTGGATGATTGGAGGGTCAGTCCAGAAGCATAAGTCACCCGCCCTTGGTGTTCCCTTCTATTTCTTCATCCAGAAAGTAAAAAGAAAATTAATTCAATGTTATTCCTTTTGGGGGGAAAGTAATTTCCTGGGCCTAAAAAAGCTCAGGGAATAGTGAAATCATGCAGCTCCAATTTGTCCTAGCCAGAAAAGACAATAAAACAATGAGACACGATTTTTGGGTTATAAATATCATTTCCTAATTGGTTTGATCATAAAAACATGTGAAAAAGTTATTAAACTGCCAAAACTTTGTTTTTGTGGAACACCCTGCAGCACATTTTGCTATAGTTTTTCAATGAGTATCTCAGAGCTCTACCAATAGTTTGTGGCAGCCAGAAAAACAAAGTTTCTGGAGCAGAACAATGACTTTCAAAGTATGTACTGCCCAATTAAACAGGAAATAACACTTTCAAACCAGGAACAGGAAATTTTTCAAATTTTATTACATAGTGTAATGAAAGCAGGGAGATGCAGTCCAACAATATCTGGAGCAGTGTGTAATTCCCAGTTCAGAGTCTGAAGATGCATTCAACAGCCATCCAGTCCGTCCCCATTCTATCATGCAAGGACACTCAATCAAAGCACTCCTTATGAATGGCCATCCAGCCTCTGTTTAAAAACTCCAAAGAAGGAGTCTCCATCATGTACCAAGGCAGTATATTCCACTATTGGATATGAGAAACTTCTTCCTGATATTTATATGGGATCTCTTGTCCTGTAGACTTTGTTTGCAGAAAATCCTGAATGATGTGTGTGACAGCTGATGCTACTCAAAGTCAGCAGTGCAATCCTCCTTTAGAAATGTGCAATATAGGAAGGAAGTCCTGTCCAGATTGTTGTGAGTTTTCCGGGCTGTATGGCTATGTTCCAGAAGCATTCGCTCCTGATGTTTCGCCTGCATCTGTGGCAGGCATCCTCAGAGATTGTGAGATCCGTTGGAAACTAGGAAAATGGGGTTTATATATCTGTGGAATAATATCCAGGGTGGGAGAAAGAACGTTTGCCTTTTTGAGGTAGATGTGAATGCTTCAATTGGGCACCTTGATTAGCATTGAATGGCCTAGCAGTTTCAAGTTCTGATTTCTTACTGCCTGGGGGGATCCTTTGTTGGAAGGTGATTCACTGGCCCTGATTATTTCTTGTCTAAGATTCCTCTGTTTTTGAGTGTTGTTCTTTATTTTCTTTTATGATTTTGCAGTTTTTTAATACTGGTAGCCAGATTTTGTTCATTTTCACGGTTTCTTCCTTTCTGTTGAAATTGTCCACATGCTTGTGGATTTCAGTGGCTTCTCTGTGTGGTCAGTAGATTTTCCTTGTCCCCTGGGCAAATCTGTCAACAGCTTTGTGGGGTGACACCTTGAAACCGCTGCTGCCATTTACAGACTTCGATGCCTTGCCGTTTGAAAACTGCAAATGAAATAGAGATAGACAGCAGTGATCTTCACATGAAGCGAGTGCTGGGATTAGATGTGGCAGCCTCTCTCCAACCATAAGATGCGCCTCTTCTGAGATTTGACATTAGGTTATGAGAAGTGAGAGAAGGCTCCAGGGCGGGTTGAATGGAGCACTTTCTTCCATCTTGATGTGTCTCGGGTCCTAATGAAATGCAAGAGGAAGTCTCCCAGAGCATGACATTGTGAGCATCAAAGTGTCCATCCAGCGACTGCAATTGACATTTGCTGCAAAGAGGTCAAGTGCGAAGGGGTCAAAAGCACAAGGATAGCTTTACTGCCCATGACAGCAACAGCAGATGACTGGCAGACAGATGGAGGGCAGAGAGCATCTCCAGAAGCTATAAACGACCTCTGTGCATTTTATCTCCTCCTCTTACTAGCTGGAGGTCACCTCAGATAAAAGTCAGAATGAGAAAATGGGGGGAAATTGGATGCTTTGTTTTTAAACACACAAGCAGATAATCACTCTATAAAAATGTTGATTTTAATTGGAAGGTGCAATATGAGAGAGGTTCTGTCTCCATTGTTAGAAACCAAGGGGACATCAGGTTGCTGTGAACTTTCTGGGCTGTTTGGCCATGTTTCAGAAGCATTCTCTCCTGACATTTCGCCTGCATCTATGGCAGGCATCCTCAGAGACTGTGAGATCTGTTAGAAACTAGGCAAGTGAAGTTTATATATCTGGAATGTCCAGGGAGGGAGAAAGAATTCTTGTCTGCTTGGGGCAAATATGACTGTTGCAGTTGGCTACTTTGATTAGCATTTAATGGCCTTGCAGATACAAAGCCTGGCTGGTTGCTACCTGGGAGGATCCTTTGTTGGGTGGTGTTAGCTGGCCCTGATTGTTTCATGTCTGGAGTTCCCATTTTCTGAGTGTTACTCTTTATTTATTGTTCAGATTTTAGAATTTTTTTAATACTGGTAACAAGATTTTGTTCATTTTCATGGTTTCCTCCTTACTGTTGAAATTGTCCACATGCTTGTGGATTTCAATGTCTTCTCTGAGTAGTCTGACATGGTGGTTGTTAGAGTGGTCCAGCATTTCTGTGTTCTCAAATAATATGCTGTGTCCAGGTTGGTTCATCAGGTGCTCTGCTGTGGCTGACTTCTGTAGCTGAAGTAGTCTGCAGTGCCTTTCATGTTCCTTGATTCGGGCATTGCTGTGTTTGATGATCCCTATGTCGACTTGTCCACAGCTGCATGGTATCTGGTAGACTTCTGCAGAGGTGAGAGGATCCCTCTTGTCCTTTGCTGAACATAGCATATGTTGGATTTTCTTAGTGTGTCTGTAGATCGTTTATAGATTGTGTATCTTCATCTGCTTCCCTATGTGGTCAGTGGTTCCCTTAATGTATGGTAAGAACACTATCCCTCTGGGTGGATCTTTGTCTTGACTCTCATGGTTTGTTCTTGGCCTTGCAGCTCTTCTGATTTCTGTGGTGGAGTATCCATTGGCCTGTAGAGCCTAGTTTAGGTGGTTCAGTTCACATTGATGCTAATAGAACAGAGGTTTCCAAATATTTAATGTTGGTGACACACTTTTTAGACATGCATCATTTTGTGACACAGTAATTCAGTTTTACTAGTAGCTGTGGTTAACCCAACTCCTTACGAGAAATACACATAAATTGCAATAATGAAATGTATTATTCACAATATATATCATTGAAAACCTTTTGTGTGTGTGTGTGTGTGTGTGTGTGTGTGTGTGTGTGTGTGATTTATTGCTTTTCTCACATAGACTCAGGGGTCTCCTTTTATGTCCGCACAAAGTTCTGGCTGATATCTGAACAGGGGATGGGCCGGAGATGTCACTGCCTTGGTCCTTTCATTATTGGCTGCTATTTCCCGGCAGATATCAGGTAGTGCAATGCCAGCTAAACAGTATAATTCTCCAGTGGTTTGGGGCGTAGACGTCCTGTGATAATGTGGCATGAGAGAAACCTCCCCGCAGGATCGTAACACATCCAGGCGTCCCCTGGACAACATCTTTCTAGATGGCTGAATGACTCACACTAGAAGCAGCTTGCAGCATGCAACCAAACAAACTGACAATTCAGATAAAACCTGGAGTTCAAAATAACTGCTTTGGTTCTCCAGAACAGACATGGCCTTTTCAAATACTTTTCCTTCCAAATTCTCTTATTCCGTACAGTACAAACTACCTTTTTCTTAACACAGGGATGAAGCAACAAGTACAGCAGAGTTAATTATTAGATAAAGGGTAGCATGGAAAGAGCTAGTGTTTAGTGCCTATCAATAAAGCTAAAGGGATGTTTGGGGATGGTCATACTTTAGGAAGGTATGGACATACATTAATATTATGTATCTTGCTTTTAGGTGTAATTCAGTCCCGTTTGTGTGATGGTCAGCATTGAAGGCCATGGCTGACATCGGAATTCTATAGGATATATCTGGGCCTCATCCATACAGGAAGAGCTGAAAACATCACAGAGAACATCTTTTCGCGTTTTTTTCAAGAGAAGACATTGCTGTTGCTTAGAAAAACTACTCCGCTACCATGGCTAGCAAAAGAAAGTCAACCACTCCTTGTATGGTACGAGCACCTGAAGCCACAGAGCAGGGAGTTTCTGAGGACAGTGATGCAGCAAGTGCAGCTCCAGAGAAAGACGTGGGAGATGATTTGGCGGCTGGTAAGGAGAACTCTGAAAATGACTGCGAGGTAATTGAAGGGAAATCTTCCCCAGCCAATCCTTCCAAGAAATCTCTTGGTGGTTATGAATGTAAGTACTGCCCCTACTCCACTCAAAACCTGAGCGACTTCACAGAGCACATAGATACGCAACACCCTAACGTAATCCTGAACCCCCTCTATGTATGTGCCGAATGTAACTTTACGACCAAAAAGTATGATTTATTATCTGAGCACAACACAAAACTCCACCCAGGGGAAAACAACTTCAAGCTGAAATTGATCAAGCTCAACGATCAAACTATCCTAGAGCAGTCCATTGAGGTAACACACAGCTCACTTGCAGCTGAACCTCCCGAATTTGAAGTAGCTCATTTTGGGACAAGTGGTATGAACAAAGCAATACCAATTATTAGTGCTGGGAAGCCTAAAAGTGAGGCAAAGAAAGTTTCTATAGATAGCTATCGGGATGGGATTCATCCTGCTGAGCCTATCACTTGTATTAAAGGAGCAGAGCTTCTCCAGGACATCCTGGCTCACGTGATGCCCTCTGTACAGCTCCCACCAAATATCAACCTTGTTCCTAAAGTCCCTGTACCAATGAACATTACCAAATACAATTCTGCACTGGACACTAATGCAACTATGATCAATTCCTTCAACAAATTTCCCTACCCAACACAGGCCGAGTTGTCATGGTTGACGGCAGCATCCAAACACCCAGAGGAGCAGATCCGAATTTGGTTCGCTATCCAACGTTTGAAGCATGGCATCAGCTGGTCTCCAGAAGAGGTTGAAGAGGCAAGGAAGAAGATGTTCAACGGCACCATCCAGGCAGCACCTCAGACCATCACTGTTCTGCCCGCTCACGTCACTCCTGCCAAGATGTCACAGCCACTCATCCAAACAGCGATGCCTTGTCAGATACTCAGTCAGACTGGCCTGGTTTTGACACAGTTGTCAAATGGCTCAAATGCTTCCCCAGTTACTCTGGCTGTTGCCGCCAATCACAGGCAGAAACGGAGCACACAGAACCAGTCAGCTGTTCCAGAAGCCAAGCGTCCACATGTTGCCCCTTCAGAAGGCTTGTCGAAACAGAACACCCCTGCTGCTCCGACAAGCACAACCACAGCACCATTGTCTCCTGTAGCGTCTATACCATCAAGTGACCGCAAGAAGACTAAGGAGCAGATAGCAGCCCTGAAGACTAGTTTCCTCATTAACCAGTTTCCTGACAGTTCTGAAGTTTACAGGCTGATAGAAATCACAGGTCTCTCAAGAAGTGAGATCAAGAAGTGGTTCAGTGATTACCGGTACCGGAGTCAAAAAGGAATTGTCAACATCTCAAGTGAATCCATACCCATGGATCAGATAGCTCTTGCTGCTGCAAAGCAGGGACGTCCCTACAGTCTATACTCAGACTTCGCTTTCCACAAGTTCAAAGGAAAAAGCCCAGAACAATTTAGGATTCTGGAGGAAAGTTTCCTTAAAAGCTCTTTTCCAACACAGAGTGAGTTGGAAAGACTCAGGAGTGAAGCCAAGATGAGTAGACGAGAGGTTGAAACCTGGTTCAATGAGCGAAGAAAGCTCAGAGATAACATGGAGCAAGCTGTCTTGGACTCAATGGGATCAAACATAAAGAATAAAGATCAAGGGGATTCCAATGGAGCACTAACTCAAACAGAAAAGTCAAACATCTCCATGGACTCAACATCTCCATGCAGGTGTCCTGCATTTGCCACAAGTAGCCAGCAGCAGTCCCACTTACTGAAGAGCATGTTTGCAGTAACTCAGTGGCCATCTCCACAGGACTATGATGAGTTGGCAGCTCAAACAGGACTCACTAGGACTGAAATAGTTCGCTGGTTCAAGGAGAATAGGGGCTTTCTACGAACTGGGAAATTAAAATGGTTGGATCAATACCAACAACAAAGTGTTATTGATGGCTATGACAAGCCAGAGGAGCCAATATCCACTGAGAGCGAGAAGAAAGAAATTGATGCAGTTCAGCAGCCTGAGGAGGAGCACGAGAAGCTGGAAGAACAAAAGGCTGAAGGCATGGTGAGATCAGAATGCAGTGATCAAAACAGTCAAGACAATGATGAAAACCCAGATGCTGGCAATCTGAGTTTTATCGAAGCAGCCATAGATAATGACAATGACAACGATGATGCTTCTGACTGTATGGACAACTGGAGTCAACCTGTGCCTGAAAGCAAGGCAGATATTGAGTCAGAAAGTCTGTCTGGTGATAACTCCCACACCTAAACAGGTAATCATACTAATAGTTTTGTTAGTTTAAACATAATTTGGAATTTAGTACTTCTTTTGGGTTTTTTTCCCCTAGTTCATCATTCAGTTAATAATTACCAAAACATGTGAAAAAAAGACCTTCCCTAGAAGAAGAAGCCCATCAAATGAGATTTCCTCTTCACTGGAAAAAGATAACTGCAATCTTTTGAATATGCAGTTTGAATCAATCAGATTCAAACAAGGAGCTAAAGCACAATTATGACAACATAAAAGTGTCATTGTTATCATTGTGCAATTGCATTCAGATCTGAAAGAGATTGTTCCAAAAACCACATGTTTCTGTTTGCTTAATTAAGGTAATTGCAACAAGACAACAGACTGGTGTGATAAAGTCCTTTAGTCTTTTGCATCTTCTTTAAAGGGATGATGGCTTTAAAAGTTCTTATGCATTTTCAAAACAATACAAAAAGAGACTCAGGTGGAAAGATGGAGACATTCAAGCATCTATTTTACTGTCTACTTAACAGCTAGAATAAATAGTACAAACAGATCTTATAACATAATCAGATGGGGCAGGTCTGTTACTGCTATTTGCAGTGAGACTGACTTCAACGTATAGCAATCCTACGTATATGAAATCTGCAAGAATCCCATGCATCAACAGCCCTACTCAGATCTTGCAAACTCAAGGCCATGGGTTCCTCCATTGATCCAATAATGTTGTCTTACTTTTTCCCTACAACCTTCAAATAGATGCCACCACCATAAAAGCAACTTACAGTTTCTCCAGTTGCTCCTGATATGACAAAAAACACCATAAAAGCCCTGATATTTATTTGCATGGTTTTATTTATTTAGGGCCCCTGGTGGTGCAGCAGTTTAAACCACTGTGTTGCTAAACTTTATGATCAAAAGGTTGGTAGTTCAGATCCGGGGAGCAGAGTGAGCTCCCACTGTTAGGCCCAGCTTCTGCCAACCTACCAATTCGAAAACATGCAAATGTGAGTAGACCAATAGGTACCACTCTGGCAGGAAGGTAATGGCGCTCCATGCAGTCATGCTGGCCATATGACCTGGAAGGTGTCTACGGACAAACCCGCCTATTCAGCTTAGAAATGGAGGTGAGCATCCCCTAGAGTTGGACACAACTAGACTTAGTGTCAAGGGGAAACTTTTGCCTATATTCACACACACACATGTTATTTCCACTTTTTCTATTTACCATTGTTTTCAAAAATAGTGGAATCAGCCATTTGTGTTTTTCCCCATCAAAAGAAGAGTCAGACTCAATAGACTTAAATGTCAGGGAAAACCTTTACCTTATTTATTTAATAATCATTTTGTGCCATCCATTGCTTGAAATGAACTTTAGTTTTGCCATTTTATATAAGGGATACCATTTTACTATGCCATTGTATGTCATGGAACTTGAGCATTTACAGATTTTGATATCCACAGGGCCTGGAATCAAACCCCAGCAGATACCAAACTCTCACTATTCTTTCAACAATAACAAAAAAACCCACTTTAATCCACTCTGTGTCCACTTGCAAAAGGTTTTTTGCTTTTAAAAAATGTTCTGGGTAAAGGTACTACTTTCCAGGTATGCACTGTTTTCTTAATAAACATCTTCCATTGTTATTTTCTGTTTCACAGACATATCATTCAGCTTTCTGGACATCTATCAACCTTGTGATCTTGGAAGTGTGCTGGCGCTGACCCTGGGATCAAAGGAGACTTTTGGAAAATGATATCAAAGTATCGACTCCAGAAACTGAAGTCACAGTAGAGAAAGACTATCCTGCAGAGGGTCACCAGTTTCATGATGCCAAAGTCCCATTTAGGGATGTTCTTAAAAAGGGCCCTTGTACATAGGCTTTCTTTGTAGTGCTGTTGACTTGCCTTCATTGTGCACTTGCACTAACAATACAGGGAAAGGCAGTACTGTTTCTGGTTGGTACTTAGTGCCATTGCATCCTCAAGATCAGTTTGATTTATACATTTTTGAGGAGCTAGTAACTATTACACTACAGTGAAATCATTTGGAAACTTCTCAGTTTGCTTCATCCATGCATAATGATAAGCTTCTGCCCCCAGGAGAGTTTGTCCATCTCAACATGGAACACTGAAGCAATCCTGGGTCAGATTGTCTGGTTTTCTTAAGAGCCATTTCCTTAGGACCTGGGTTGGTTTTGTTCTTCTGCATGCAAAAAAGCCTTTGAGGCAGTGGGAGAGCATATAGCTTAACATTTACCCATAACTCATCATATGCCAAAACATCTGGACCTTGGAGCCCTGGAGTTAATAGGACACTGCCATTTCTTGTTCCAAACAACTTTCTTTTTTCTATTTCTAGTGTACCATCAAAAAACAACAAGACTTTTCAATGGAGGGCTTAAGCTTCTTTGTAACTAAACTTGTTTGTATTTCTTCATTGGTGCAAAGACAGAGACACTTATTTTTGTCAGCCGTAGGTGCTATTGTGCACAAAACAGATTCTCAAACTCTCGCCTATACATTTTTAGCTTTGTTTCTAGGTGTCCCATCCCCCCATCCAATTGCATTTTTGTTCTTCATCTGCTAGGAAAGTGATAAAAACGAAAGGATAAAGACTTGCCTGGGAGAAACCTTTTTAAAGACAACTTTATTACAGTTTGGAGAGAATGGTCCATTTTCAACTTATATGAGCTGCACAAACCTAATATTAGGGAGTTTGAATTAAAGAGAAACGTTTTCTAATGTTCTGTTTGTTTGTTGTAAGTTAAGGTAAAGTTTTCCACTTGTTATTAAATCTAGTCACGTCTGACTCTGGGGGGTGGTGCTCATCTCCATTTCTAAGCCGAAGGGCCAGCGTTGTCCATAGGCCAGCGTTGTCCATAGACTCCTCCAAGGTCATTTGGTCAACATGACTGCATGGGGCACCGTTATCTTCCTGCCAAAGCGGTACCTATTGGTCTACTCACATTTGCATGTTTTCAAGCTGCTGGGTTGACAGAAGCTGGGGCTAACAGTGGCAGCTCAGCTTGCTCCCCGGATCTGAAACGCAGCAAGTTCAGCAGCTCAGCGGTTTAAGCCGCTGCACCACTGGGGACTCCTTTGTTTGTTGTAACTCAGTAAAACACGGAGTTAATGTGGGAATGGGGGGTTTTTTGGGCAAGTTTTGCTTTCGTCTCTCTTTTTTAAAGTTATATTTTGTACAATGCACTAGAAAAACCTAACTGTTAAGACTAGAGACCTACTTCTTTTACTCTCCAAAGAATTTACATTACAAAATAAAATGTTAAAGCAAGTCATTAAAGAAACAATATAATGGAGCAAATCTTTTTGGATTTAGAACTCCTTTAAAAACCAAAACATACTTTTTAAAAATATTACTCTTAATTTTGCAGGCCTGTAATTTTCAAAGGAGTAATCATGTTAGTCTGTTGTAGAAAAAAAGTCCTGTGTCAGGTTAATAGTTACACTTACTTTGGCATAAGCCCATGACATTTCATGGCGATAATAAATTGATTCACCTTTGAAGTGCCACAAAAGAGCACTCAGAAATGCATTGACTTTTAATCTAGGCGCCCGTCCAAACATCTTTATTCCAGGAGCTCCCACAGCAAACAGGAGGGTGGCCAAATGCCATTCCCTGAAAACTTGGAAGCAATCACTACAAAACACAAGATTTTCAGGTGTAGGAATATCCCGGTTCCTAGCCAAAAATCAGCATCTTCAAATGTCTGTATGTCCCTGCATTCAGAAATCACAGGACTTTCTTATCTGGGTTGACTCCTGGGTTTTAGATGTCTGTTCCTGATTGCTCAGTTCCTAAAAAGAAGGTGACAGTTGACTAGAAGGCAAAAACTTTGTGTGCCAGAAACTTAATGAAACATGTGGAGGGCACATTTTCTCTGTCCAGGACAAAGTTGTGGCCCTCTAGTGAACGTTGTACATCTTTTCATAATAACAGCTTACTTACTTAGGTGATCCTTCATAGTCCACGGATGATGATCCTCCAAGCGTAGTGTCTTGGCAGTGAATTAGTAGGTGGCTGTGGAGCCCTATTCTTGATCCGCAAGTTCTCCTGCAGTGAGGATATTAGTTTCCAGGTGGAAGGTGGTCCTGGTCAGGGTTGGCTTGCTGCACCTTCCTCTTGGCAGGTTTCTTCCTTTTGCCCTCCATTCTTGCCCCTTTGAATTCTGCAGCACTACTGGTCACAGCTGACCTCAAGTTAGAGCAGTCAAGGGCCAGGGCTTCCCAGTTCTCGGTGTCTATGCCAGTTTTTAAGGTTGGCTTTAAGCCCATCTTTAAATCTCTTTTCCTGTCCACCAACATTACTTTTCCCATTCTTGAGTTGGGAGTATGGTAACTGCTTTGAGACACGATGATTGAGCATTCAGACAACGTGACCAATCCAGCAGTGTTGATGGCGTAGGAGCATTGCTTCAATGTTGATGTCAGTACACTGACATTTGTCCGCCTGTCTTCCCAAGAGATTTGTAGGATTTTTTGGAGGCAACACTGATGGAATTGTTCCAGGAGTTTAGTGTGATGTCTGTAGACAGTCCACGTTTCACAGGTGTAGAACTGGGTTGGGAGGACAACAGCTTTATAAATAAGCACCTTGGTCTCCCTATGGATGTCACGATCCTCCTGCTTCATTCAGAAAGATGTTGCACTCCCAGAGCTCAGGGGTGTTGTATTTCAGTGTCTATGTTGACTTTTGTGGAGAGGTGGCTGCCAAGGTAGCGCCTTCCAAGCAAAATAAAAACAATAAGAACAATCAGGAACAGACATGCATAACCCAGGAACACCCTGTCTGCACAGATGGCCCTGCAGCTTATATAACCCAGGAACAGAACTTATACTATGTTTCACATCTTTTCACAATAAGAGCTTACTTCAGTGATCCCTCATAGTCCGAGGATGATGGTCCTCCAAGTGTAGTGTCTTGGCAGTGAATTAGTAGGTGGCTGTGGAGCCCTATTCTTGATCTGTATGTTCTCCCACAGTGAGGACATTGGTTTCCAGGTGAAATGCGGTCCTGGTCAGGGTTGGCTTGCTGCACCTTCCTCTTGGCAGGCTTCTCCCTTTTGCGCTCCATTCGTGCCTCTTCAAATTCTGCAGCACTGCTGGTCACAGCTGACTTCCAGTTAAAGCACTCAAGGGCCAGGGCTTCTCAGCGGAAGTCCCATGGTAGCCATCTTGGGGGATGCAAAACCCCACAACAAAGCAGCAAGGGTGGATGACAGAGGCAGAAATCCTGGGACCAATAGGACTGTATCTGGATATCTTCCCAGGCCCCTGTCTGGGACTGTTCTAATTGTTCTTTTGATACTAATACCAGCCTTTGCTTCTCATAGATGGCACATTCCCAATATAGCTTTTCCAGTTATGGCTACAGTTCTGAGCAGCCCTGGTGGATCTGGCCAAGGATTCATCTCAGCCAGGTTGGACAGCTTCAGCAGATCCAAGGTCCTACTCCACCACCACATGTTCCCTTTAACTCCCATCACTGAAATTCAGGAGCATCTTACCAATAGAAGCTAATATTTTAACTAGTTAGGAGGAGACACACACGCTATAGCTCAGAGACTGGGTCTGAAGTTCTTTGCACATTGCAGCACACTGAAGCAAAGACCAAAACAAACCCAAAGCAATTTGCAGTTTTAACAACTTTAATTTAAAACTTTGCCAAGGACAACAAATAAAATTTGATTACAAAAAAGAGAAGTTCTCTGTACAAAAGAAAGGAAGTACTCGATTCACAATGGAATCCGCCATTGTCGGTATCAACTTGAGAAAAAGGGGGTACATCAGGTGAACCAATGAAAGCCGTGGTGAGCAGTCAGAACCAAAGGGTGAGTTTTTAACCTCCAGGAAAGGCACGTGGCAAACTACCATCACCAGACTGATGCAAATCATTGATCTGAATGCACCAACTGCACATTATGGAGAAAGTAGACCAGTAGACTCCCCACAGATCTGTTTCATGTGCAAGAGCCACATCCAGCTTTGAGAGGCATACAAGGCATAATATTCCTCCACAGAATTGAACAACTACAAAAAGAAAATCTCTAGTGCTGGTTGCATCATGGCAATCTTACGTGGGTTACTATATGCCCTTTCTCAGAGCATTTCAAGGCAATGTAATGTACAGTTCAGATAGAACCAAACAGCTTCTGATTTATTTTTTTCCTTTTACAAATGTGCATATTATGTGATTTTATATATCACCTTCCTGTAGAATGAAGAGGGTTGATACAGCAATTCTTATTGCCAAAGAACCAAATTATAGTTAATTACATCATTGAGTACAAGCCACTCATGTTCCAAGACTTAAGATCTGCCCAGCTCTTCCGATTCCTTACATTAAGGCCAAACTCAATCATTCCGAAATATTGCTATACTGGGTTGCTGTGAGTTTTCCAGGCTGTATGGCCATGTTCCAAGCTCTGAGGATGCCTGCCATAGATGTGGGTGAAACATCAGGAGAGAATGCTTCTGGAACATGGCCATACAGCCCGGAAAACTCGCATCAACCTATTGATTCCGGCCATGAAAGCCTTCAACAAAAACACATTGCCATACTTTAAAAGAACCACTGTTCCCAAGACGGAACAGAACATTACATCTTTAACTTCTACCCATTCATACACGAAAGTTAACATGTTATAATGGAAGGAATTGTTTGAATGTAGCTTTTCGTGGCTCTAGCTTTTAAAGAAATCTCATGGAACATGTTCAGCCTTATAATTCCTGCCAATATGCATTCAGAAGATTGTGGCATCTGCTTTTTCTGGATCTCCAAGTCCACTCTGACACCTTTGTATGAACGCCACATACATTGCAGTGATTAATTTATCTAGAGTTCCCAACAAGGAAAATCCAGATCATAAAAACAATCCTTCACTTCACAATGAGATCCTGTTTTAGAAAAGAAAATTGGCTTGGGTAGAATAACACTCACATCCTTGGGACGTATCCAGAGAAGGAATATCATGCACAGAAAGAATGCTGGATTAAGTCAAAGGTGTTGCCAAAGGCTTTCATGGCCAGAATCACTGGTTTGCTGTGTTTTTTGGGCTATACAGCCATGTTAGAGTAGCATTTTCTCTTGACATCTGAAGATGGAAGTCACCGGTGCAGGTGAAACGTCAGGAGAGAATGCTACTGGAACATGGCCATGGAGCCCCTGGTAGCACTATGGGTTAAACCCTTGTACCGGCAGGACTGCTGACCGATAGGTCAGCGGTTCGAATCCAGGGAGAGTGGGTTGAGCTCCGTCAGCTCCATTTCCCCACATGAGAAGCCTTCCACAAGGATGGTAAAACGTCAAACATCCAGGCGTCCCCTGGGTAACGTCCTTGCATTCTCTCACACCAGAAGTGACTTACAGTTTTCCAAATCACTCCTGACACAAAAAAATGGCCATACCTCCCCAAAAGCTCATAGCAACCCAAAAAAGGTTTTTGTAACAGTTTTGATAATGCAACTCCTAGTACTAAGAGCAAAGTTGGGAGTTCAGGTTTAAGAAATTGTTTAAGTCTATGACAATGGAAGATAGTGGTAAAGAAGACAGCAACCAAAGTTTAAAGTATAACCAATCCTTCAACTTTTTGACTTTTTGCAGCTTTGATTAAAACAGGCATCCTCACACTGCAGCCCTCCTGCTGTTTGGGCCTTCAACTCCCAGAATTCCTGACAATTGAACAAGCTTGTTAAGGCTTCTGGGTGTTGGAGGCCCAAACAGCTGGAGGGCTGCAGTTTAAGGATGCCTGGATTAAAATGTTTTCTTTATGAATCTTTACGTCTTCCAATGCGACTTTAAGATTAACTTCTACTTGCAACAAACCGTAGAGTTGTGTTGGTGGACCTAAAGATTTCTAGGGAGGTGTTCTCAGGTTTTTTAAAAGCAGTGTTTTATTCACAATTTCTCCACTTTTGCAGGAGTTCTGCACTTTGAACTTTAGTCTTTGTGGAAAGCTGACTGTATATTCACTGCCTGAACATACGTCCTCTTTTGGATACTAATCAGGTTAACTACTATTATATGTATGGAAGAATTTGAAAAAGAACAATAGCTGCCTTTTTCCAATTGGTGCCTTCCAGGTGTGTTGTGTTTACAACATAATAATCATGCTATTTGGGGATGGTGGGAGCTGTTTTCTAATATATCTGGAGGGCATTAATGAGATGCAGGAAAAGCCACATATCACTAGAATTAATGAGAAAATTCGTATTCTGGGCAGTGGGAACTTTATTAATATTTCATTAATTAATAACATAAATAAAACTTTAAAAGCAATTGCAGGGTTTATTATGATGAGGATAATTTGAACAATTCCTTTATCCCAGTGGTTCTCAACCTGTGAGTCCCCAGGTGTTTTTTGGCCTACAACTCTCAAGAAATCCCAGCCAATTTACCACCTGGGAGTTGAAGGCCAAAACATCTGGGGACCCACAAGTTGAGAACCACTGCTTTATCCCTTTCTGTTAGATTGACAAAAACAGACACTTGATTAATCTAAGACCATCACTGCAGGTTTGTTCACACTTTCATAGCAAAAAAAAACTCCCATAAGGACACCGTTCCTTATAAATTCAGAACAACAGCAACTATAGATGTATAAGAGACAGTTGTTGTAAGATCTAAAACACAATTACTTCAACTGGGCTTCCCTTTCTTGAGCAGCTACAAAACCATACCTAGTAGCACAACTGGAAGAACAGCTATTTTTAATTCCATTTTGCAGACAAAAATATTGAGAGAAGATAAAATTAACTGACCTGATTCTGAAGAAAAGGTGAATGAGATCAAGACTGCTGCAGGGTTTCTTGGCTCAACAAGTAGGCAACACTATTCAACACAGCTCAAAGGAGAGAAGAGACCAATGGCAGTAACAGAACAGGTCTCTTTCCACCGTCTGAACAGATGGAGAATAATTCTCATATAACAGTCATTAGTAACTCCACACATTTAGTGACAGCACACTTATTTCTCACCATTAAATTAAGAAATCTATCTTTCAACAATTCTTGAACATTCTTTAAGCACATAATTTCTTCAAATACGAAATATGGCCAAGGAGTGAGGAACAATGGTCAAAGAGAAGGGAGGTGTTGAAATGGCTTTATTAAGCTCAGCAGCACCTTTTTGGTTGCACTTTATTGCAAATCAAAAGAATATTTTGTGTTACCTATCCAACACATATGCAGTCACTCTGCCCTTTACACGCCTGCAGAAAAGATGTGATATTGTTCTCAAGTCTACATGAAACCCCAGAAACTTACAGGCATCGAGGAACAAAATGCATTTTATGAGAGTCATATCTATACTGTTTATTTACTCAGATGTAAGCCTCACTAGGTTCATAGAATCACAAAGTTGGAAGAGACCTCATGGGCCATCCAGTCCAACCCCCTGCCAAGTTCAATAAGACTCCCTCCCAAAGGATTGTGACACTTATTGCATCCAGTTGTTATGCCTATACTGCAAATGTATTGGAAGAAGAAGGTGCATATTTTCCAAATAGAAATTAACAGTCATACTTTCATTTCTGTTAGAGCAGTTTAAATTATTATCTCTCCTGATGGAAATATATCTGAATTAGTCAAGCAGTACTTGTTGCTCCCCCCTTTCTCCCCAAAGTCTGTGACTGCTAAAGAAAGTAGTTACATATACCTGCAGCGATTCCATTAACTTTAGGTGAACTTTAAGCCTTTTCTGAATTACATCGGGAAGGAGAATAGCAAGGCTGTGACCAAAACTGTAGGCTAGATGCCTCCGACATTGAAAAGAGGCGTACAAGATGGTTGGAGTAACATTAATTCACCTGAGGAGCTTGGTAAAAGAAAGTACACGTGCTAGGCAGTATTAAAAATGTGAGTTTTCTTTTTAATGGCAGCATTGAGTTGAGCAGTATTCAAGAGCCCACAGGAAAATCTCTCTTGTGCCTTGGAGCTGTGCTGTCTTCCACCAGGGACAAACCAGGATTCTCAATGGGTTCCACCCAACAGTACTACAGCAAACATGGACCTTGAATACACTCCACGGTAGGAATCATTCCCATGTATGATTGAAGGTGTTCCTCTCTCACACACACCAAAACGAAAAGAAAAGAAGCAGAAAGTTTTTTCATTAATCGCCCAGCCGAAAGCCCTGCCCCCAGTTGTGTCTTCCGTCACCCTGCCGGTTGTCTGCCGGTCTGCGCATGCTGGCAGGGGGAACGCCAAATCCCGACACTCCTCCTCTCCTGTTGGGCAGCCAGTGGTACCTGGTGGTCAGAGAAATGCAAAAAGAAGAAAAATTAAGATGTATGCCTGTGCACCATCACTCTGGCTTAGGACTTCTATACCTACTGAACCGTAAAGGTTAAACGGCAACCAACCAAAAGGTGAAGCTAATGATGCAACGATCTCAATGGTCACTAGAGTTCCTTGCATTCTAGTTTCAGACCTTCCAAAACAGCTAACGTTTTGAGTCAGAGAAGCATTTTAATAGCTCAATTCCAATTTAGATTCCATCAAGGATTTAAGCAAATTGCATAAATATTACACTTTCTCGCTTACTCCATTCAGTAAGTTACCACATGTTAAATCAGCAAGTTGCCCATCAATGGCAAAGAATATTTGGGCAACAAGTTCAAAAATACACAACATCTGACAAATTCTCAAGCAATTACAGATCTCAGGGAATGCTGGCAGCTCTCTGTAAATAGCAAACCAGAATTCATCCTTTGGCTTCAAAATAGATAAAACCAGGATACTGTTTTGAGAGCAAGCACATGAACTTTTGCTACCCTGCTCTCTCCTTGGATGCCTTTATTGAGTTGTGGCTTCATATGCATGTGTCTTTTTGCCCTCTCACCATCTGTTCTCCCTCTCGCTCTGATTAAACAATCATTTTATTTTTTTCTCTGTGCATTTTGCTACTGCGTTTTCAGAGTTTAAGCCTGTTCACTCCTATTCTATCCCTAGCCTTCTGTAGACTGAGTCTCCTTCCACTTTTGAGAATTGAGCTTTGAGCTGTTACTTTTTTGGAATTTTTAACTCCCAAGTCAGGATAGTCACCAGTGTGACCAGCCCACTTTTCCATGTATAGACAGAAACCCGGTCTGCATCACCTCTGTGACAAATGCAATATTTTATATCACCTCACTTTGGCATTACATTCTGTTTCTCTGGAACGAAGTTCAGGAGGCATTATTTTGGGTAATGGCCATCTAGCTGACACTGGCCCTCTACTTATATAGTAGTCAGCACCCCACATTTCCTGGTTTGACTTTTATGGGTTTGATTATTCATGGATTTGATGAACATGTTTATTCTAGGAATCTCTAATTCCTCCAGTGCAACTTAATAGTCAATCTCTACCAGAATCCAATCAAAGAATCACTTGAGTAGCTAGAGATTCCTAGAACATCACCCCAGGAATTTCTAGGTTCCTCCGAGTGACCTGATGATCAACTTCCAGTAATTTTTCATTTGCATGTTTCACTTTTGTGGGAGTCCTCTGCCTGTAATCCCAATGAATGTGAAGGGCTGCGTGCAGTAGCTAAGTTTTTAAGATTGGGCAGAGAACAACATTGACAGATGGACATTATAACAAGGGACACGAAGATGGATGTGGAGCAACTATCAGTATCATGGCAAAAGTATTGTGTACATTGGCAATGTAAAGAGGGTATATTTAAATGCTGTATTTACAAATAAGCATGCTTAGGCTGGCACTTTGCAGCAAGAAGTTCTGCCTGAAGGCAGATGGGCTCTTTCCAGTTTACCTGACAACTCTATCATTTTTTTTCCCTTTCTCGTTTTGACTAATGGTGTCTGTTTCACCTCAAAATATCTTCCTCTCTTTTGTTTCCAGTGTTCTGCTCAAACATAGCAATTTACTCATTCACAGTTTCGTCTTGCTTTGTCACCTAACTTTTCTCACTATTGCTACTGCAAGTTTTTTCCAATGAGATG
Organism: Anolis sagrei; assembly: GCF_037176765.1. Lineage (NCBI taxonomy): Eukaryota > Metazoa > Chordata > Lepidosauria > Squamata > Anolidae > Anolis > Anolis sagrei. The sequence goes on along the minus strand of NC_090024.1, from coordinate 20,625,767 downwards.
ATTCATCAATGTTTCCAAATGCAAAGAGATCTGAATTTTTTAAAAAGGCAAAAAGCCAACTTACAAGAACTGAGGCGTTGATAGGAAATTTCTTCCTCCCAAGTCCATTGGATATTTAAACATTAAGAAGAAATACAGATGACCGACTAGGTTGCCAATTAGCTCATTGATGATACTGTGGGGACAAAACACTGACTATTACAAAGTAGAATGATTTCTGTGACTAATCTGCAAGGATCCTAAATATGTACAGATACTTATGCATTTCCCTAGGATTAATCTACTAATCATTCTGTGTTGATTGAAGACTAGGCACTCATTTAAAAAGAAATATATCCTGGAATCTTTGCAAAAAATGTGGGAAAGGGATTACAGGAGCTAATAACTATATGCCTTAATATTACATTTGAGAACTAAAAAGAACCAAACACCAAGCTCTTGGGAAACAAATGCTTTTTACTTATTTGTGTTTTGAAAGTCACATAGTTCACCTTTATATCCTTTGGATTCCAGATGCTAATAGTTACTCATTCTCACCACTTCACACCCAGGAGGCAGAGAAAAATGTGGAAGGGTTAAGAGAATATACCAGAGATATTTTAATGCACACTATAGAAATAGTTGGACTTTAATTCCATGATTTGAATTTTTCTCAAGTCTGATACAAAAAGCTGAATCATTTTAGCAATTTTAACTAGTCCAGCATGTAGCCAACGATATTATGTAGGGACTAGATGGAATAAGCAAGTGTCATTATTCTGGCCAAAAATCAATCCCTGAAGCAATATATGTGAAAACTATAGAGGAACAAGCTGGTATGTCTGTTTTAAAAGGTTCTTTCATTCCTATGCCCACCTTTCACCTTGAAAGAGACAGGACACAGAACTATCTCACACATATCACAGCTTGTAGCAACCTAAGCAGCAGTGATCCTATACAGAAACATCATTAGTTCTCTGCAGAACCTTTTTCCATCTAGATTACTCAGAGAATAATCTACCAAGCACAACCTGAAAGCTGAGGCAATTGATGAGCCAGAGACATAAGGAATAAATGCTGCTTTCTACTACCATAATTTCTCCTTTTACAACATATTGAAATGGTTTGGATGTAATTCTGGATATGAGTACATGTTGTATGGACCCAGACATACTCTAACAGTATTCAGGAATACTTACGAGCCTCCAATGATGTAGTTGAATCCCAGAATAACCCAGGGTAAATAGCATGCCTAGGAAGGCAATAGTATACATGAGGTTTTTATGAACCAAAATGAAAAAAGTTTTAAATAAGCAGTAAGAAAATCTTAAAATTGTAGAGGTGGAAGACACTTACAAGAGCCACCCAGTCTAACCCCCTGCCATGCAAGACATACAATCAAAGCACGCCTGATAGATGGTCATCCAGTTTCCACTAGAAAGCCTCCAGAGAAAAGGGCTTTAAAGGAATTCAGAAAAAGACATTTCAGAAGACTCTGCTTATTCAATCTTGGAACTTACCTTAAACCGTGTTCCAAACCAAAATGACACCATCATGTCTCTATTCAGCTGGGCCCAAACATAAAGAACAGACATGATAAGAGGGATCATCAGCAACTGCAGGAGAATGAAGAAACAGAAGGGTTGTTGATGGCTACTGAAAACTCACACAACCAAAGAAAATCTGACCATCGTAGTAGAAATGGGTTGTGCCATTTTAAGCCTCCTTATTCAGAACTATCATTTTGGTGCTTGCATAAGCAGACCCTCAACAAAACAGGGGTGTTTATTTATTTATTTATTTTATTTGCTTTATTTTTATACCGCATTTTTCAGCCTAAATCGGCGACTTAATGCGGTTTACAATGCAATTTATATAACAATAACAATTAGATTAAAACACAACATACACAACAGACAATACAAGACAAACAACGTGGTCATCAACGCCTCAGTAAAATCAGATTCCGTTCTCATAATCCTTCTACCATTCCTTTGTTCATTTATACCGTCTTCATGAGTTCAGTTGCCTTGTTGACCGAACGCCTGTTCATAGAGCCACGTCTTGACCTTCCTCTGGAACTCCAGCAACGAAGGGGCCTGCCTGATGTCTACGGGTAGGGCATTCCATAGCCGAGGGGCTACCACCGAGAAGGCCCTGTCCCTCGTCCCCGCCAGCCGCACCTGCGACGCAGGCGGGACCGAGAGCAGGGCCTCCCCGGACGATCTTAACGTCCTCATCGGTTCATAGGTGGAGATGCGTTCGGAGAGGTAAGCAGGGCCAGAACCGTTTAGGGCTTTATAGGCTAAAGCCAGCACCTTGAATTGTGCCCGGTAGCGGATTTGCTTTCAACAAAATCTTTAAAAATAAGTGAATGTGACATATAGAAGTGATGCTGTGAAAGGAGAGTGTTTTTCCTCCACAGAAGAATCAACAGTAGGACCTTAAATTAAAGGACCACGTCATACAACACATTTCGTTAGCCATGCCTTGAACCTAACTTTTAATATTTTTGCAAAAAAGTGAACAGATCTCCTTCTGATTCTTCTTGCTTCAGTTTATAGCAATCCTAATCATAGGATTTCCTAGTACTCATTTATCTAAGACTGAGAGAGTGTGACTTCTGCAAAGTAACCCAATGAATCTTCAGGTTTAGGGTGTTTGTGTGTGTACTGTGTGGTCCCCACATTCTGTTCTATTGTTGTAAAATATTTAGGAAAATTGATTATGAGAAAGATCTATACATAGAGGTTTGTGGTGAAAGACAGGCAGGCCTTACCTAGAGTGGACTGAGGACAGGCCAAGTGCTGCTCTCAGATTGGGGATTCGAAATAAAGCCATTCCCTGTGACCAAAAGAGACTCTTTCTCTAAGCACTATGACAGGAAAAAAAACTCCTCTCCAAAATGCTACTAATTTATTTTATTTGGGGCGGGGGAGAGATTTCTTTTCTCACTCTGGAAATTCAGAAAGGAGAAAGTGCCAGGGTTAAGAGAAGCTTGGGTGGTTATATGTTAAATTCTCATGGCTCATATAGGGCACCCCCTTCTCTGAGCTAGAGAACCACACATTAGTCCCTGCTGATGCTCTTATAAACTTCCAGTCAAGATCTTGGCCCCAAGTACCTCAATACAGCAGCAAATGTGTGTGTGCATGCATATATGTGTCTGTCAATCTCAAGAAGCCAACCATTATAGGAAAAAGCAGGGGGAGGGGGGAAGACATACGGTGAACGTACACTTACCTGCATATTCATTGCCAAGCCAGTAATCTTTCATTGTTTTAAGGAAAACCATCAATAGTGCTGTGAAAAAGATTTGATACTTAAAACCTTTTGAGCTAGACAAAATCAGAAATAACTTTGGCATAACCTGTTCCATTGAGTACTGTCTTTTTAGCTCAGATCAACACACAAGGATACCAAAATCTGTAGATGCTCAAGTCCCATTATATCCAATATTTTGAATATGAATATTTTCAAGCCATGGATAATTAAATCTGCTGATATGGAGGGTCAACTGTGTTTATAAACATTTTTCTCAATTCTAATGTTTACAGCTATCCCTACCCAACCTCACCAAACAAAGGAGGCTGCTATTATTACATAAGGTGGGGGAAATGACAGTGGCTTCCTAAGGTGACTCAGTGGATTAGTGAGTGAACCAAGGTTTGATCAGGACACTTTGTGTCTCCCACGCAAGACTCACACCACCTCCACAGCTGCTCTCCATGAGTTCAAATATATTCAAGATGTTGGTAGCAAAAATAAAGGATACAACTATGCAAATCCAGTTGAAGAGAAGCATGAACACATAGTCGGCAGGCCTTCCATCAAAAGCACCTGTGAACAAAAAAAGGGTTTTGTGTGAGATAAGCAGGTGTTCTGCTTTAATTCCCCAAGACAAGAGGCACAATTTGGCTCTTCAGGGCTATGATTATACTGCAACTTTTGTTTCAAGGAAGAAAAAAGTGGCTGCTGTGATGAAAAACCTGCAGGAAAATTCAGCAAGACTTTATTCAAAATCATACTGAAAAGTATGATTTGAATAGACTCCTCAATATGATCCCTTTGATTCTGATGGATTGTGTTGTCAGGTGTAGAATGAAAATGATAAATTATCTTCCTTTTAAAAATGGACAGATTTATATTTTCATTTTTCAGGCAAAACTAAGGGTTTTGCAAACAAAAAGTTTATTGTACATTAAACTGATGATTGGTCATTGTTTAAGTAAACGGAAACCTGTACATTAATTTTACTTAGTATCATACACTGAATGAGTTATGTAATATAGAAATAAAGCTTTGCAGTGAGCCTTTTGCTAGCATGAGACTTGCTCAGGTACGGGACTTGTCAGGCCACTCTGTATGCACTGTATGTATCAGTGTGCTAAGCTTAGTAGGCCAGGTTTGGGTGTGCTTATTTGCACAGCTGTAACTAATCAGAATCAACATTTAATACAGCAAGCTAACATTCTGCAAAGTCAAAGGCTACACAGAACCAAACATACTTACTAGACCCTAGCCCTAAAATTATAGCCACAGAAGTCAGTCTAAGGCAGTGGTTCTCACCCTGTAAGTCCCCAGGTGTTTTGGACTACAAATCCCAGAAATTCCAGTCAGTTTACCAGATATTAGGATTTCTGGGAGTTGAAAGCCAAGATATCTGGGGACCCACAGGTTGATAACTACTGGTCTAAGGCGAGTAGCTACCGGAGCTTAGTACATAGTTTGTCATTCAGACTTTTGCTGAAATGCAGCTGCCGATATGAATACCAAAAGCTAGTCGCTAACTTCTATCACCTGTGCAGGGCCAAAGAAACTAATATAAATCTTAAGTTTCTTAACTACTTGCCAGTCAAGAGAACTCTTTCATACACATTAAATGGATGTCCTTTGGTCCTCCAACCTGACATGGGACTCAACTAAAACATGTGGAAACAAACTAACAGAGATAATGCAAAGGACATGCAACAGAAGAACAAATAGCTCTTTCCTCCTGTTTTACAGAATTGATTTCAAGCAGTTTTCACTTACATTGCAAAATGGCCAATTTGCTAGATAAATTTGGGCCTTCTGGTGTTTTGGACTTCGACTCCCAGAAATCTCAGCCAGTTTAGCATCTGTTAGGAATTGTGGGAGCTGAAGTCCAAAATAACCAAAGATTGTGAACCACTCTTACAGAGCCTGAAACCGTAATCTGACAAGCCACTTGGCCATGTCCAAAATTCTGTTTAATTCCGTGTCTGTTGGTATTAAAAGGCTGATAACTTATTTTCTTCCTTTCAAGTATATAAGCTTTTTTATTCCTGAAAATGTTCCAATATTACTTTTTATATCTTGTTTTTCAGGTGTTATGGCTAAAAGATCATAGAATGCACTATTATTTTAAGTAAACAAGTAACAATAACCCAAATTCCTGCCCTATCATGGTTTTCTGTGAATAAGCAGCCTGCTTGTGCATATAAAATATTGGTTACTGCACCAGAAAGTAGTTTGAGAAAAGGTATCATGTTTACCAACAACCAAGAATGCATAAGACAACAATAAATACAGATACAGTTTCTCTATACGGTTGATCATCTCTTATCCAGAAATCCAAAATCTGAAATTTTCCACATGGATGGCTATGTTGGTGACAACTTTGATTTCGATGCTTCAATGTACACAAATTTTGTTTCATACAGAAAATTATTAAAAATACTGAATATAAAATTGACTTATGCAAATACAGGAAGCAAAAAATGAGAAAACTCAAAATCCAAAACACTTCTGGTCCCAAGCATTTCTGATAAGGGATACTCAACCTGTACTCTTTCATAAAACTAGCCAAATTAGTGTCACAAGATATATTCAGACACTTAGAAAAGCAAGTGTATGGGAACTTGTATCCCTTAATGTTATTTCAACAGACTCTACAAACAGCTACATATTTAAAGATAAAGTACCTGTTTCCAGCCGAGATGAATACTGATATAAAAAGTATAAATTCACCAAATAAAGAAACCCTGTTCCTGGGCCAACAGGGAAATAGAAGGTTGCCGTTATTGGCCTCCAGATCTAGTGAAAAAGAATGATAGGAGTTCAGATTAGTAACACTCTAAGATTATACAGTCAAGTAGGACAACCAGTAGTCAGGAAAATTACCCAGCTCAGACATTATGATAAAAGCATGGTTTATCATGATGAGAATGAGAGAGACAGGTTCTCATGTTCCTCAAACCTCTTCTGGTTTGGCTCCATGGGGATCTGAAGCTTTCACATCCATGTATTAATGTGACCCAGTTATTATTTTCTTCAATAAAACCATGACAATTTATGATGATTTGGGTAGTACAGGTAGTTTGCTTTAAACAAGCCCCAGGTTAAACAAAAATGAAGTAAAATGGAGGGATCATAACAACTAGAGCAGTGGTTTCTAACCTTTTTTTAAAATCAGGTACCACTTGACTAGGGACCACTCTCCAACATTAGTACCAAAAGAGTTATGAATCAGTTTTTAGTCAACTTTAAATTTGGTTTGGTTATTTGGGGTGCTGATTCAGAAAACTGCATTGGATAGACCACATCAGCTCTAGTTTCTGTTACAGAACATATGCCATCCAGTAGCCGCCATCTGCTCACTCACAGAAAACAATTTTTAATAATCGAGAGCTGATGCGGTCTATCCAATGCCATTTTCTGAATCCCAAAAAACTCCAGGAACAGGCCTAAAACGAAGACAGCAAGATGCCTCCACTTCCCGGTGCCTCCTCCTTCCCGGCTCAGGAGGAGGGAGGAAGAGGAAAAGCAGCAATCACAAGAGTTGTTGTCAGGCCTTTCATAGGTAGTCAGCAACTCCCCTCCCGACATCCCCGCTGCCTGGGTACTATAAGAGACCAGTCGCTCTCACTGCAATGGTGTAGTAATGGTGAGGCCACAGACCATATTTTAGTTCTTAGGGACCACAGGTTGGGAACCACTGATATAGAGGAACTCCAAAGTATCTGGACATTCACAAAATATTTAGGAAAAACTCAAGTAGTGCAATGAGTATGCTCACTATATTACCCTTGAATTACTGGCTGGTATTTCAGGGGAGAAATGAAAAACTGGAGAGTGAAGCTGAATGGAGTACCCTGGAAAAGACCAGGGTTGGCTACAGTATGAACAGAAGCACTCCATACGGTAACATTTTGCTTAAAGTCATATTGTTTTAGACTAGTTGCACTTAATTTGTCACAGGTACAGATTTGTTTTTTTCTTTATGCTGAATCAGAATGGCTGATGCAGGAATTTTAATTTCATACATTGTCTTTTAGAAGTCTTATGGTAGAACACTATCTCAAATATAAGTCATCAAGATATTTGCCTGCACAGCTGTTTTCAACAGTTTCCGCACCTTGCCCATGTCGTTCCACAGAAGAAAATGTAAACAAAATACAACTGACAAACACCTTCAGAGTGATTTCAATTAGGATTAAATTATTTCTAATCCATATCTTTATATTCAATCTATAATCAGTCGTCTTAAGTAATTTTTCCAGTTTGGCTTGTTAGCTATTTTTAGCCCAGTCTTGGTGAAAAGCAAACAGGCTACTTGCATAATTAACACACTCGGGAGACAACCTCCTTTGAGGATTCAATTTGCCCATGCCATAGAAATTACAAGCAGCAGCATATCACTCTGGGATTGCTTGCCTTCCACGTGCTGTTTTGCATGAGCTGCATCAACAGTCTGCCGTGCTCATGAACTTTAGTATATCTCCACCTGTTTCACGGAAGTCCCTGTCTATCACAAGAATAACCCTACTAAGTGAGCAACCAGCAGCAGCCAGATAAATGGCAAGGGCCTGGCCATTTGCTACATTTTAGAAAATGGGTTATTATCTCCAGCACTTGATGGACTCTTGCCTTCATGGATACTGTCTCCTTCCATGCATAACTCAGTTTAAAGCCCTTCTGATCCGATTTGTGAGGCTCTTCGCAAAAACGTATTACTTGCCAGAAGTCCCATCGTCATGAAACCACAGATCATGTCCCAAGAAACCAAAACATTCCCAGTGGCACAATCTGTGGAGCCAGTTGTTCAACTTGAGTATACTATTTCTCTCCCTTCCTGTGCCATGTCCTTCAACTCAGAGAAGAAACAGCAACTTGCACATCAAAGTCCTCAGCTTCTTATCCAAAGCCTTGCAATCCGACTGATGGTTATGTGAACCAAAAGGAAGGGTAAAGGGGTCTTAATTAGCCTCTCTGCTATATCATGTATTTTTGCCCCAGGGAGACAGCACATCTCTCAAAATGCAGGGAGAGACAGTTAATTAATTATTCATCCTCCTCCTCCTCTTCTTGTAAGGTTCACAAATCACTACCTCTGTTCCCTTCAGCAGAAGACCCCTACCACTACTACATGTCTCCTCTGGGGACTGGCATGGGCCATTTCATGTACTGAACCTTCCAAGGTCACCTGTGTTATGGAAATTCACCCAAAAACTGCAAAAAAAACCCCCCAAAAAACCAAAAATCAGCAGTTTGGCTTTCTTGCGGCACAGTAGAAAGCTATTAGTGTAGCCAAAAGAGATTCTTGAGCTTAAAGAAACATGAAATGCACTTTGCCCAAGAAAATCCCATTCTCCCTAGTATGCTGAAGAGTAGATAACCAGGTCGCAGGTTGCTGGACCTTCTCTTACACCAGGGCCATCAAACTTGCACTTACTTCAGGTGTACAGCAATCTGCATCCACTTTGACAAGAAGACAAACATACCACAGATGTTGCAGGTGGGCTCTTTCACCACCTATATCCAGTAAACTTAGGATGGATCTACACTGCTATATAATCCATATTATCAAAGCAGATAATCCAGATTTTATATGGCAGTGTAGATTAAGCCTTATGTAGGTACTGAAAGAGAACTCTAGACAGCCACCTTCAAAGCCTCTTTGCTAAACACCTTTGTAGTTTAGCCAAAGTCCTGTTCACCAAGCTCCAGAGACAGGGGCTGCAGCTATATAGAGCTAATGGCAACTAGACTGCCAACCTCAGCCTTCACTCAATTCCTCCCAGCGCATTTTCCTCCCCTAGATCATGTGCTAAGTAAGAGGACCTTGGCGACAGAAAATAGGACACTAACAATAGAAAACTAGCAAAAGCTTGTCTTGACACATTATCAGCAGCAATGCACTCAACATAGTCTTACATCTCAGTGAAATATCCAATCCCATCATCACAAAAAAGACAGTATCAAGGTGAAACTTATAAGGTTCAAGTATGAGTGGCTGGCCACTCTAGCCCTCCAAACATAAACAGGATATAAGTCCTCCAAAATGCACACTGATATTATAGTCCAAATCTTGAACTCCAGCCTTTGCTTCTCACATTATCAACTGAACTAGAAATGGATGAAAACTTCACATTCAGGAAAGCAATGCACATTTATCACTGTTATCATGACGTTGCAGAAGGTCATCAAATCTAATTGCCATAGAAAAATTTTTCCACTTAATGGGGCTTGAGCATCCACAAGAGATCCTGGAAGCCAACCCCAGTGGATACAGGGGACCCACTGTAGCATTGCTTAGTAAAGTCAGTGGATACCAACTTTAGCTGATAGACTAGAAATAGAATCATGGAATCATCAAGTCGGACGAGATCATAAAGGTCATCCAGTCCAACCTCCTGCTATGCAGGAACACACAATCAAAGCACCCCTGACAGATGGCAATCCAACCTCTGCTTAAAAATCTCCAAAGAAGGAGATTCAACACAATTCCACATGATCTCACTATTTTTTTTAAATCAAAATTCCAATACAAAAGACATGACTCACTGGAAAGGATAATGCTTGATATAATGGCATGCTCTTGGAAAAGAGGGGGATCACATGACAAGTGTCTTGATTACATTTAGGAAGCCATGGCCCTAAAACAGGGCAGGTGATGACCAGGGAATTTGGATATCTACCTTTCAAGATTTGATGCAGCCTTAGACTCGAGTAAATATGGGTTATTTATTCTGCTTTTTGTTATTTTGCTTGCAAAGGAGTAGAGGTAGGAGCTACACAGAGAGCCAAAATGTACTTCTCAAACAAAGATTGAATTCAGCTACATTAACGTCCTTTCCAAACACCACCAACATATATTTGAGCACTTCACTTCTGCAGAAGACAGAAGAAATACATTTCTTCTGAGTGACAGAAAGAAGTTGAGGCTCTCAGGAAGATGGGTTTACAATCAACATAAAATTATTTGTACGTTCTCCAGTACATCTAGAGGTCTCATTGCAAATAGAACAGATGAGAATATGAATCTATAAGTCACCCAGTCCTGTACTGTGTTACTGCACTGGTTTACACACACCTTCTCCTAATATTCCCAATCTATTTATTTATACATATACTCTTCTTCAAAGTGATCAAAGTCCCAGAATCTTAGTCTCAAAATTATATTGAAAAGCCTATTGAAACTATCAAGCTGATGTCACCCAAGGAGCTGTATGACCAGGCCATGGCCCAAGGGCACATGATGCAATCATTCTGCCTTAGCTCACAAATCTGGATCTTGTCAGTTGCATGGAAAGATATCATGAGAAGTGCCACTGAAAGAAACACATAATATAAATGTTGTTGTTAACTGCTATCAAGTCAACAACTTATGGCAACCCTGTGAATAAGAGACATCTTGTTCTCAACAGCACTGCTCGAGTATTGCAGGCTCAGATCTGTGTCTTCCTTGACTGAATCTATCCATCTGGAATACAATCTTCCTCTTTTCCTACTGCCATCTACTTTATCAAACATTATTGTATTTTTCCAGTGAGTAATGTCTTCTCATGATATAGCCAAGACATGTCAGTCTCTTGGCTTCTAGGAGATTCAATGTGCTTGATCATTTGTTTCCTTTTAAAACAGGCATGGACAAACTTCGAGCCTCCAGGTGTTTTGGACTTCAAGTCCCACAATACCTATTGGCTGGGGAATTGTGGGAGTTGAAGTCCAAAACACCTGGAGGGCCAAAGTTTGCCAATGCCTGTTTTAGAAAAATGATTTCAGCTGGTTTTTCTTAATAAAGTGTTTTGTTCTTTTACTTGAGGTTCAGCATTGTTTTGCTAGAAAAAGGCAAAATATGATAGTGATAAAGTGAATCATGGCCTAAGGGCACGTGATGGTACCATCCTGCCTTAGCTAGTCAGTTGCATGGAAAGGATATCTGAAGATACCACTGACAGAAAAGGAGAATATAAACATAGATTTTAACTGCCATCAAGTCAAATTCAATTTATGGTAACCCTATGAATAGGAGACGTTATCAACATCACTTCTCAGTTCTTGCAAACTCAAAGCTTTCTTGACAATCCAACTGGAATATGATCTTCCCCTCTTCCTATTGCTTTTGATGTTACCAAGCATTATGGTAGTCATATCTTATCAAGATAGGATGAAAGTATGACAGCCTCAGTTTAGTCAACTTTACTTCCAGGAAGAGTTTGGGCTTGTTTAGCTGTAGGACCCATTAATCTGGCATTTTAGCAATACATAGTAACCGTAGAACCCCTGTCCAGAACCACATTTCAAATGAGTTGAGTATAAATGAGTTGGATATAAAGAAGTTAAAGCTCTGAATAAGTAAACGATTAAGTATGCATTTGAAGAACAAACCTAAACTTCAGAACCCAAATGCCAAGTGTCTCTTTCAAAATTAATTGTAAAAATAGAAATACTTCATATAGTTTTAAGATGTGATTGAAGGTTGACAGGGTACATGATACCCATGTTGGTTCTCCTGAACCTCTCAGCAGCTTTTGATAACATTGACCATGGTATCCTTTTGGGTCGTGTCACTGGCATGGGACTGACAGGCAATGTCTTACAGTGGCTTTGGTCCTTCCTGGAGGGCCATATCCAGAAGGTGATGCTGGGGGTCTCCTGTTCGATCCCCTGGCCATTGACCTGTGGGGTTCCTCAGGGTTCCATTCTGTCCCTCATTCTGTTCAACATATAAATGAAACCGCTGGGAGATGTCATCCGGAGTTTTGGTGTGCAGTGCCACCTATATGCGAATGACACCCAACTCTACTACTCCTTTCCACCTACAGCCAAGGGAGCTGTCCTGACCCTAAACCAGTGCCTGTTATCAGTAACGGTCTGGATGAGGGCAAACAAATTGAAGCTTAAACTAGACAAGACATAGATACTCCTGATCAATCGTAAGGCAGACCAGGGAATGGGGATCCAGCCTGTGATGGATGGGATCACAGTCCCCATGAAGACACGGGTTCACAGTCTGGGGGTCCTCCTGGACTTGGTATTGAACCTGGAGGCCCAGGTGTCAGCGGTGGCCAGGAGGGCCTTTGCACAATTAAAACTTGTGCGGCAATTGTGCCTGTCCCTTGGGAAGCCAGATCTCGCCACGGCAGTACATGCCTTAGTTACATCCCATCTGGATTACTGTAATGCAATCTATGTGGGGCTGCCTCTGAAGAGTGCTCAGAAACTTCAGCTAGTACAAAGAGCTGCAGCCAGGTTGCTAACTGGGACTGGCTACAGGGGCGGGCCAACTCCCCTGCTATAGCAGCTCCACTGACTGCTAGACTGTTTCCGGGCACAATTCAAAGTACTGGTTATTATCTTTAAAGTCCTAGACGGTTCAGGTCCAGGCTATTTGGCTGACCACATGCCTTGTATAAACTTGCTCGAGCCCTCAGATCTTCAGGAGAGGCCCTTCTCGGTCCCACCTCCATCTCAAGCTCAGTTGGTGGGAATGAGAGTGAGCCTTACTTCTCGGTGACTGCCCCTCAACTTTGGAACTCCCTTCTTCTTCTTCTTCTTCTTCTCAGGGAAGCCAGAATGGCCACCTCCCTGCTGTCCCTCTGTTCATACAGGCTTTTAAAGATGAAGGTGGTTAAGATCTAATCAGGGAATGCTATCGTTTTTAACTTTGAATATGTTTGATGGATTTTAACTGTGATTTTTAATACTGTTTGTCTTATTCTGTTTTAATGTTGGTATGTTTTAAATTGTGTACTAATGCTTTTATGTCTCTTTGAGTCTCTTTGGGAGAGATAAAGTGAGGTATAAATATAATAAGAGTAATAATGTTTAAATATTTGAAAAGATGTCACACTGAGGAGGGGGCAAGTTTGTTTTCTGTTATTTTAAAACAAGCATTGGCAAATTTGGGCCCTCCGGGTGTTTTGGACTTCAAAACATGTTCAGCTTGTGGGCTGCTAAAACACCCAGATCCCTTTTCTACCTACTAGTGCAATTAAAACCTACTTTCGTCTCTCCATTCCCCTGTCCAAATACAATACATGGCCTTCTCACCCAGTGTTTTTAAACTTTTAATCCTTGCTATCGGCCCTGCCCACTGTGGTTTATTCTCTGTGTTTAAATTATTGTGATTTTACATTGTTTATGTTTATTTATTTTGTTTCTTGATTTTATTTTATATTTTACTGTCGCTGTATGTTGTTTATTTGCATTGCTGTGCTGTTGGGCCTGGCCTCATGGAAGCCACCCCGAGTCCTCTTGGGGAGATGGTGGTGGGGTATAAATAAAGCTTATTATTATTATTATTATTATTATTATTATTATTAATTCAAATTAGAATCATAGAATCATAGAATCAAAGAGTTGGAAGAGACCTCATGGGCCATCCAGTCCAACCCCCTGCCAAGAAGCAGGAATATTGCATTCAAATCACCCCTGACAGATGGCCATCCAGCCTCTGCTTAAAAGCTTCCAAAGAAGGAGCCTCCACCACACTCCGGGGCAGAGAGTTCCACTGCTGAACGGCTCTCACAGTCAGGAAGTTCTTCCTCATGTTCAGATGGAATCTCCTCTCTTGTAGTTTGAAGCCATTGTTCCGCGTCCTAGTCTCCAAGGAAGCAGAAAACAAGCTTGCTCCCTCCTCCCTGTGGCTTCCTCTCACATATTTATACATGGCTATCATATCCCCTCTCAGCCTTCTCTTCTTCAGGCTAAACATGCCCAGCTCCTTAAGCCGCTCCTCATAGGGCTTGTTCTCCAGACCTTTTATCATTTTAGTCGCTCTCTCTGGACACATTCCAGCTTGTCAATATCTCTTTTGAATTGTGGTGCCCAGAATTGGACACAATATTCCAGATGTGGTCTAACCAAAACAGAATAGAGGGGTAGCATTACTTCCTTAGATCTAAACACTATGCTCCTATTGATGCAGGCCAAAATCCCATTGGCTTTTTTTGCCGCCACATCACATCACAAATTACAAGAAAATAAATTCCAGGTAAACATTAGGAAGAATTTAGGGAGATAGCTTGGCAGTGGAATATGTTGCCATGGAATGTGGTGAAGTCTCCTCCTCTGAAGGGGTTTCAATCAGAGACTGGCTGGTCATCTGTTGGGGGTGCTCTGATTGTGCCTTCCTGAGTGGCAAAATAGGGTTGAACTGGATGGCCTTTGGGGTCTCTCCCAACTCTGTGATTCTGTGGCAAAGTCTAATCATGTTCCTCTCCTGACACCATTCTGACACTCAGAAAAGAAAGAAACACCCCTCCAACTACGATTCCCAACGTGCAGGTGTCACAGACTACACTTCCCAAGACGCAACGCGCCAAGCCTCTATGTGTTTCTATGATCCAGGGCGCGCAATGCATGCCGGGACACGTAGTCCGGCGCGACCCTACCTGGAAGCGGTTGAGGAAAGCGTCGGGCCACAGGAAGAGATAGACGGGGCTGATGAGGCCTAGCTTGCCGAACAGGGGGACCGCGATGGAGCCGGCAAACCAGTAGCGGGTGATCAGCGGGATGCTCCGGAACCACTCGCCGAGATCCGACATCTCGCCGTCGCTGAGGCGAGGCCTTTCCTCCTGCCGCTGACACCGGGGCTGTCTCTTTCTATTGCGCATGCGCGATGTGTGGACAAGCCGTGGGATCCGCCTTCCTCCGAGGTGGCTGCACTGGATTCGGCCGGGTGAGGGCCACTTCCTGTTTCCGCCCTGCCATTGCTGGGCAACACAAACAAAAGTGAAAGGAGGCGGAAGTGACGTTTCGCCCAGGTCCATTTCTTAAAGGGACCAAGTAACTTTTTTTTTTTTGCTGCCAACCAACAGCAAACAAATAATGACAAAACAAAGTCATTAAAAATAAATAAAACATATCCCAATAAAGGTTGCAACCCTACTTATACATTAAAAGTTTGCTTACTTTTTCACTCCTGGAAGGCAATAAATTACAGAAGAAGGAAATTTAGGAAGCATTTAGTCTCCTTGTTGCAACTTTTATGTTTCACTTTATATTCTTATTTTACATTTTATATATATATATATATATATATATATATATATAATGTGTTATATTATTTTTATTTTATATTATATTTCATGTTAGACTTTTAAAGATAATTTTAGATATTATATATTTTAGATTATATTGCATATATATTATATTATATTCTTTTAGATTATATCTCATGTTACATTTTTTCTATGTATTTTAGATTGTATGTTATATTACTTTATTTTATTTTAATTGCATTTCATGTTAGATTATTTTAGAATATATATATTTATTTTATATTGTATGTGTTGTATTATTTTCTTTTTCTTTCAGATTATATTATTTTATTTTATTTTTTGAAAAGATTTTATTAAGTTTTAATAATAACACAACGAAAAAGTGAGAACAATAAAAATATAGGAAAGAGATGGAAAAAAGAGAAATAGGAGAGATATAAGAAAAAAAGAAAAAGGAAAAAAGAAAAAAAGTAGAAAAATAATAATAATAATGAAAAAAAATACAAAAACAAACAAAAAGTACTACCAAAAATTAAAAATACTACAAAAAATTTTAAAATGACTTCCTTTGCATCTTCTTGGTTAAAGTCTTTCTTTTATCAAAATCTGCTAATAAAAATATCTATTGTAGTCTCAATTTTTTGATGCTCTCCAGATATTGAAGAGGTCCCAATTTGTTCTTTTTAAAGTATTCCCGGTATTCTTTTTCAGCAAAAAAGTAAATTCATCCATATCTTTTATCTCTCTCATTTTATCTAACCACCCATCAATGGGCGGATTTAATTCTTGTTTCCATTCTCTCGCGAAAACAATTCTGGCGGCAGTCGTAATATATTTAAAGAGTTTGTCTTCTTCTGCATTTAGATTATATTATTCATGTCAGATTAATTTAAAATACTTTACATATATTTTATTTTAGATTATATTGTATGCTATATGATTATTATAGATTATATTTCATGTTAGATTATTTTTGATATACATATTCATTTTAGATTATATTGTATATTACATTATTTTCTTTTAGAATATTTTATATTTCATGTTAGATTATTATATATTTTATGTATATATAAAATGTTACATTATATATATATTAGATTACATCATATTTTATTTTTTCCCTTTAGATATTATTTCATATTATATTATTTTAGAGATATACTTTTATTTTAGATTATATTGTATGTTATATTATTATAGATTATATTTCATGTTAGATTATTTTTGATATACATATTCATTTTAGATTGTATTGTATATTACATTATTTTCTTTTAGAATATTTTATATTTCATGTTAGATTATTTTACATGTGTATATAAAATGTTACATTATATATATATATATATATATATATATATATATGATTACAACATATTTTTTCCTTTAGATATTATTTCATATTAGATTTTAGATATATGCTTTTATTTTAGATTATATTGTATATGCTATATTATTTTATTAGTTTAGATTATATTTCATTTCATGTTAGATTGTTAGATATTATATATTTTATTTCAAGTTTTATACGTTATATTATTTTTAGATTATATTTCCTTCTATATTTAGATATTAAATATTTTAGATTATATTGTATGTATGTATTTATTTATTTGTTGTGTCAGGGCAACCAGTCAATTATATGACATTTCTAACAGAACAAAGCAAACAAACAGACAAAATACAAAATTTGTGAGTTTGGTAGTTGGTTAAATGTCCTTTGACCAGTATCTGGCCACTTGGAGTGCTTCCGGTGTTGCTGCAAGAAGGTCCTCCATCGTGCATGTGGCAGGGCTCAGGTTGCATTGCACCAGGTGGTCAGTGGTTTGCTCCTCTCCACATTCGCATGTCAAGGATTCCACTTTGTAGCTCCATTTCTGAAGGTTGGTTCTGCATCTCGTGGTGCCAGAGTGCAGTCTGTTCAGCGCCTTCCAAGTCGCCCAGTCCTCTGTGTGCCCAGGGGGAAGTCTCCCATTTGGTATCAGCCATTGGTTGAGGTTCTGGGTTTGAGCCTGCCACTTTTGGACTCTTGCTTGCTGAGGTGTTCCAGTGAGTGTCTCTGTAGATCTTAGAAAACTATTTCTTGATTTAAGTCGTTGACGTGCTGCCTGATATCCAAACAAGGGATGAGCTGGAGATGTCTCTGCCTTGGTCCTTTCACTATTGGCTGCTACTTCCCGGCGGATATCAGGAGGTGCAATACCGGCTAAGCAGTGTAATTTCTCCAGTGGTGTAGGGCGCAAACACCCCGTGATAATGCGGCATGTCTCATTAAGAGCCACATCCACTGTTTTAGTGTAGTGAGATGTGTTCCACACTGGGCATGCGTACTCAGCAGCAGAGTAGTACAGCGCAAGGGCAGATGTCTTCACTGTATCTGGTTGTGATCCCTAGGTTGTGCCAGTCAGCTTCCTTATGATATTGTTTCTAGCACCCACTTTTTGCTTCATGTTCAGGCAGTGCTTCTTGTAGGTCAGAGCACGGTTCAGAGTGACTCGCAGGTATTTGGGTGTGTTGCAATACTCCAGTGGGATTTCTTCCCAGGTGATCTCAGAGCTCAGGATGCTTGTCTGTTCTTGAGATGAAAAGCACATGTCTGTGTTTTGGATGGGTTGGAGATCAGCTGGTTTTCCCTGTAATAGGCAGTAAGAGCACCCAGAGCTTCAGAAAGCTTCTGTTCTACCATCTCAAAGCTCCCTGCTTGAGCAGTAATGGCTCAAGCCATTACTGTATGTTATATTATTGTATTACTTTACCCATAATGTCTGGGAATCGCCAGAAGGCTAAACGGAGGGCTGCACAAACACAACAAGGACCAAGTACCAAAAGCACAATAATCCCAATTAAACAGCTCAAGGGAAGATCCCAGGGGCTCACATGTCTTTACACTAATGCACAGAGCATGGGAAATAAACAAGACGAACTCCAACTTCTAACACAACACCACAAATATGATATCATAGCCATCACTGAAACCTGGTGGGATGACTCCTATCACTGGAATGTAGATATCGAGGGGTATAACCTCTTTCACAGAAACCGAACAAAGGGGAGAGGAGGCGGAGTAGCCTTATATGTCAAAAACTCTTATGCTGCAGAAGAAATTCAAGACAGCAATCTAGGAAACCAGCTTGAAATCATCTGGATAAGAATCAAGGGAACTGGGACTCAAAAAGATGTCGTTGTAGGCGTCTACTACAGACCCCCAAGCCAGGAGGAAGATCTTGATGAAGTCTTCTGCCAACAGTTGACCAAACAGGCACAGAAAAGAGATGTAGTAGTCATGGGCGATTTCAACTATCCCGATATTTGCTGGAAAACAAACTCGGCCAAGAGTACAAGGTCCAACAAATTCCTCGCTTGCCTTGCAGACAATTTCATGGTCCAGAAGGTAGAAGAGGCAACAAGGGGATTGGCTACTCTTGATCTCATCCTAACAAATGCGGAGGACCTGATCGATGCGGTCGAAGTGGTAGGATCCTTAGGGGCAAGTGACCATGTGCTCCTGCAATTTGAGGTACAAAGGAAGGCCAAAACTAAGACAAGTCAAACCCGCATTTTGGACTTTAGGAGAGCTGATTTCCAAAAAATGAAGGAAACGCTGAGCAGCATTCCGTGGACACAGATACTAAAAGACAAGGGAGCTACGGATGGATGGGAATTTCTCAAGAGTGAAATACTCAAGGCGCAATTGCAAACCGTGCCAACAAAGAGAAAAAATAGGACAAGTGCAAAGAAGCCAGAATGGATGTCCAAAGAACTTCTAACTGTACTAAGACACAAAAGGGACATGCACAAGAAGTGGAAAAAGGGAGAAATCACCAAAGAAGAATTCAAACAAATAGCCAACACCTGTAGGGAAAAGGTCCGCAAGGCTAAAGCAAAAAACGAGCTCAGACTTGCCAGGGACATTAAAAACAATAAAAAGGGCTTCTATTCTTATGTCAGTAGAAAAAGGAAAAACAAGGAGGCGATAGGACCTCTTCGAGGAGAAGATGGGGCAATGCTGACAGGGGATAGGGAAAAGGCAGAACTACTTAATGCCTTCTTTGCCTCGGTCTTCTCACAAAAAGAGAGTCTTCAACCACAGCAAGATGGAGTGGATGAGGGATTGGAGGACATCCAACCCCAAATTGGGAAAGAAGTCGTCCAGGAATACCTGGCCGCTCTTAATGAGTTCAAGTCCCCAGGGCCAGATCAACTACACCCAAGAGTATTGAAGGAACTAGCGGAAGTCATTTCGGAACCATTGGCAACCATCTTTGAGAGTTCTTGGAGAACGGGAGAAGTTCCAGCAGATTGGAGGAGGGCCAATGTGGTCCCAATCTTCAAGAAGGGAAAAAAAGACGACCCAAACAACTACCGACCGGTCAGCCTCACGTCGATACCGGGCAAAATTCTGGAAAAGATTGTTAAGGAAGCGGTCTGCAAACACTTAGAAACAAATGCAGTCATCGCTAATAGTCAACATGGATTTATCAAAAACAAATCATGCCAGACTAATCTGATCTCTTTCTTCGATAGAGCTACAAGCTGGGTAGATGCGGGGAATGCCGTGGATGTAGCGTACCTGGATTTCAGTAAGGCCTTCGACAAGGTCCCCCATGACCTTCTGGCAAGGAAACTAGTCCAATGTGGGCTAGGCAAAACTACGGTGAGGTGGATCTGTAATTGGTTAAGTGGACGAACACAGAGAGTGCTTACTAATGCTTCCTCTTCATCTTGGAAAGAAGTGACGAGCGGAGTGCCGCAGGGGTCCGTCCTGGGCCCGGTCCTGTTCAACATCTTTATTAATGACTTAGATGAAGGGCTAGAAGGCATGATCATCAAGTTTGCAGACGACACCAAATTGGGAGGGATAGCCAATAGTCCAGAGGACAGGAGCAGAATTCAAAACGATCTTGACAGATTAGAGAGATGGGCCAAAACTAACAAAATGAAGTTCAACAGGGATAAATGCAAGATACTCCACTTTGGCAGAAAAAATGAAATGCAAAGATACAGAATGGGGGATGCCTGGCTCGAGAGCAGTACGTGTGAAAAAGATCTTGGAGTCCTCGTGGACAACAAGTTAAACATGAGCCAACAATGTGATGTGGCGGCAAAAAAAGCCAATGGGATTTTGGCCTGCATCAATAGGAGCATAGTGTCTAGATCTAAGGAAGTAATGCTACCCCTCTATTCTGCTTTGGTTAGACCACATCTGGAATATTGTGTCCAATTCTGGGCACCACAATTCAAGAGAGATATTGACAAGCTGGAATGTGTCCAGAGGAGGGCGACTAAAATGATCAAGGGTCTGGAGAACAAGCCCTATGAGGAACGGCTTAAGGAGCTGGGCATGTTTAGCCTGAAGAAGAGAAGGCTGAGAGGAGATATGATAGCCATGTATAAATATGTGAGAGGAAGCCACAGGGAGGAGGGAGCAAGCTTGTTTTCTGCTTCCCTGGAGACTAGGACGCGGAACAATGGCTTCAAACTACAAGAGAGGAGATTCCATCTGAACATTAGGAAGAACTTCCTGACTGTGAGAGCCATTCAGCAGTGGAACTCTCTGCCCCGGAGTGTGGTGGAGGCTCCTTCTTTGGAAGCTTTTAAGCAGAGGCTGGATGGCCATTTGTCAGGGGTGATTTGAATGCAATATTCCTGCTTCTTGGCAGGGGGTTGGACTGGATGGCCCATGAGGTCTCTTCCAACTCTTTGATTCTATGATTTCTTTCTTTTAGATTATATTTCCTATCTTATATTATTTCATGTTTTTTATATTATTTTATAATATTTCATATTATTTTATTTGTTACCCCTGGAAGTCAGCAAACTAACAGAAGGGACTGTAGAAAGCATGTAGTCTTCCTTGTTGTTTATGAACCAAATAACCCAAACCTCTGCTTTTCCATCCAGAATCATTGCATTCAACGATGGATGCGCGCGCATTCCAACTCCAAGTCTCCTTTGGATGCGCGCGCATTCCAACTCCAAGTCTCCTTTAGATGCGCGCGCATTCCAACTTCAAGTCTTGCCAAACCTGGTTGAACTTGCTACCAGTGGTTTGTCCCAAAGCCCAGCTAAAGCGACAGCCTGGAACGTTCCAAATCGAGAAAAGGGGGAGTCTCCTGCTCCTGACGTCATCAACGCGTTCATGAAAGGGAAAGTTTGTATCCTTCCACCCCTCCGTTCGTAGTTTGGTATCTCCCAAAGGAGGTGTATTGACTTGAGCAGCGGCGGTTAGTTGCTTGGGACATTTCGGCTTCCTCTCTTTTGAATCAAGATGCAAAGTTTGGACCTGGGCAACCGGGAGGAGGGCAAAATCTGGCATCGCAAGCCCTCCCCGTCCACACAGCAGGGGTAAACCGGTTTTATACACGTAAAGTTACCCTCCAAAAGGGATAAACCCATAATATCTCCTAATTCTGCAATTTTTTTTGCAGACTCCCTGATATGTGTGCAACCTTAACAGCTTAAAACAATGCAATTGTTTTCCTAAAAGTGTATGCAAACATAAAACAACCCATAATTCTGGACTATTTAAAAAAATTATTTCCCCCTATATATATAACTCTGAACTATTTTTGCAATATATATATTTGTATATATATTGCAAAAAATAGTCCAGAATTATATATAAGGGGAAAGAAAAAAATACAAAAAATAGTCCAGAATTATATATAAGGAGAAATAATTTTTTTACAAAAATTAGTCCAGAATTATGGGTTGTTATATATATGTGTGTGTATATATATATATATATATATATTGCAAAAATTGTCCAGAATTATATATAAGGGGAAAGAAAAAAATTACAAAAAATAGTCCAGAATTATGGG
Organism: Anolis sagrei; assembly: GCF_037176765.1. Lineage (NCBI taxonomy): Eukaryota > Metazoa > Chordata > Lepidosauria > Squamata > Anolidae > Anolis > Anolis sagrei. The sequence continues at coordinate 20,603,710 of NC_090024.1, read as the reverse complement.
TTGTTTTATTTTTTGCAATATATTGCAAAAAATGCATACACACACATGTATATATATTGCAAAAATAGTCCAGAATTATATATAGGGGGAAAGAAAAAAAAATACAAAAAATAGTCCAGAATTATGTGTTGTTTATATATATATATATATATGCAAAAAAATTACTCACATATATATATATATATATATATTGCAAAAAATAGTCCAGAATTATATATAGGGAGAAATAAAAAATTACAAAAAATAGTCCAGAACTATGGGTTGTTTTATTTTTTACAATATATATATATATATGTTGCAAAAACAAATTGCTCACACACACACATACACATATATATATTGCAAAAAATAGTCCAGAATTATATATTGTGGGAAAGAGAAAAATGCAAAAAATAGTCCAGAATTATGGGTTGTTTTATTTTTTGATTGATATATATATATATATATATATATTGCAAAAAATATTGCACGCGCACACACACATATATATTGCAAAAATAGTCCAGAATTATAGGTTGTTTTATATTTGCATTTTTGTTGTTGTTCATTCGTTCAGTCGTCTCCAACTCTTCATGACCTCATGGACCAGCCCACGCCAGAGCTCCCTGTCGGCCGTCACCACCCCCAGCTCCTTCAAGGTCAGTCCAGTCACTTCAAGGATGCCATCAATCCATCTTGCATCTTTCATACATTTAATATATATATATATATATATATATATATATATATATATTATTTTAAGCTGTTACAGTTGCATACATATTGGGGAGTTTGCAAACAATATATATATATATATATATATAGTAAAAAAATAGTCCAGAATATATATAGAGAAAGCAATTTATAAAAAGTAGGCCAAAAGTCACAAAGATTTTGCATATAATTTTCCTTAATTTCTTATATATACTGTACATGATGCAATGGTGTTGTCAGTTCAAAAACAAAATAAAGGCGTTATTAAATGCTGAGACAACTTTGTGGCTTTTGGCCCATCATATACTTCTATGCAACCCAAACAGGATGAAAGATTCAGTTAATTAGAAAAGTGTTGCAAAATGGCAAGAGAAACCTGAAGAGAAGTTTGCAATTTCAGCGTCTACAAAGTGTAAAGAAAGAGCTATTTCAACAGGTGGTGTAACATTGTAATTTAAGGTGGAATCTGTTGCTAGGTGCATCTACACTGTAGAATTAACACAGTTTGTCACCACTTTTGTGGACATGGATCAATGCTATAGAACCCTGGAAGTTGTAGTTTGGTGAGGCACCAAACCTTTTAAAGATACAACTCCTGTAATTCCATAGCACTGAGCCATGGCTGTTAAAGTGGTGTCCAACTACATTAATTCTATAATGTAAATGCACCCAAAGCCTAACCTGCCTTCCAAGGTTATTGTGAGAATTAAATTGATGGGATGCCTTGCATCTGGGCTCTTGGAAAGCTATGTGGCGTAGAGATTCCTACTTTTTAGGAATTAGTCACATCTGGTGGGGTTAGCTTTTTCAACTGCACACAGTCATTCATGGTAGCTGGATAGATATGACTGTTTGTTGTTACCTTCAAGTAGTTTCTATGGTGACCCTAAGGCAGGAAGAAAGGAAGGAGAAAATGAAAGGAAGAAAGAAAGTTAGGAAAAAGGGAGGAGAGAATAAAAAGAAAGGGAGGAAGGGAAAAGTTGGGAAAGGACAGAGAGAGAAAAAGAAGAAAGGGAAGGAGGAAACGGAAGGAAGAAAAGTAAGTGGAAGAAAGAAAGGGAGGCAAAAGAGAGGAAAGGAAGTCAGAATTCAGAAAGCATAGTATATTGGCTCTGAACCCACTTGGTGACTTTAGGCGAGTCACGCTCTCTCACATAGCCATATAACCCGGAATATCAAGGCAGAAAATCCAACAGTATCTGCTTTGAACTATGTTAAGATCGTCTGGGGACGCCCTGCTCTCGGTCCCTCCTCTTTCGCAGGCGCAACTGGTGGGGATGAGAAACAGGGTCTTCTCAGCGGTGGCCCCCCGGCTATGGAACTTCCTAGCGAAATCAGGTTAGGTCCCTCCCTCCTGACCTCCAGAAAGCATGTAAAAACATGGCTTTGGGATCAAGCCTTTGGCCAATATTGCAGTGCAATAAGTGATGATGTAAAATTTGCAATGACAATTGGAACAGTTTTTTGACTATGATCTTGGATTGCGTGGTTGTCATAATGTGTTTTAATTTTTATATGATTTTAAATTAATATTTTAATGTATATGAGGAGCCCCCGGTGGCGCAGTGGATTAAAGTGCTGAGCTGCTGAACTTTCTGACCGAAAGGTCGCAGGTTCAAATCTGGGAAGTGGCGTGAACTCCCACGGTTATCCCCAGCTTCTGCCAAGCTAGCAGTTGAAAAACATTCAAATGTGCGTACCACTTCTGCGAGAAGGTAATAGTGCTTCATGCAGTCATGCTGGCCATATGACCTTGGAGGCGTCTATGGACAATGCCGGCTCTTCGGCTTAGAAATGGAGATGAGCAATTGTTGCCTTTGTAAGGTCGCTCTGAGTCCCCTTTGGGGTTGTGAAGGGCAGGGTTTAAATACTGTAGATAAATAAATAATATAAATATGTGAGTCCACATTGCAATATATTCCAGTTCAAAGCAGAAAATGTGGGATTTTATTCAGGTGTGTGGAAGGAGCCTCAGCCTTGGAGGAATACAAAGGCAGATCTTTTCCCTTTAAATAAATCTTGACAAGAAAACTTTGTGACAGAGTTGCCCTAAGCCTGTAACGACTTGAAGGCACACAACAACAACAACCATCCTAATTAATCATAATTTATTCCTTACTTGGAACATGAGATGCTAAAAAACCTATCTGCGGTCCCAAGAAGCTTAGCCTATTTGATTTTGGCCGCCTTCTGTTGACAAGTTGTGCAGACCTGCCATAAGGCAAACCTAGGTAAAGGTAAAGGTTTCCCTCTGACATTAAGTCCAGTCATGTCCAACTCTGGGGGTTGGTGTTCATCTCCATTTCTAAGCCAAAGAGCCAGTGTTGTTCATAGACACCTCCAAGGTCATGTGGCCAACATGACTGCATGGAGTGCCATTACCTTCCTGCCGGAGTGGTACCTATTGATCTACTCACATTTGCATGTTTTCAAACTGCTAGTTTGGCAGAAGCGGGGGCTAACAGCAGGAGCTCACCCTGCTCTTTGGATTCAAGCCACCTACCTTTCGGTCAGCAAGTTCAGCAGCTCAGCACTTTAACCCACTGCACCATTGGGCACTCCAAGGCAACCCTTCCAAAGTAAAACAAATCTTAAGAAGGCAGAAGAGGGAAGCTGCCACCTCCAGCAACCAAATATATATGTGTGTGTGCATGCAGATGTGCATATATAATCTTTGGATACCATATTAACACCCCTGTGGTGTTTGTGTTCCTATCTGTGCCCCTATCGAAAAGATTTCCCTTCACTTTCTGTTCCTGTGATTATTGGATATTGAAAAAATTGGCTTGTTGTGGAAACAAAGATTGGTGACAAAACTTCAGTGGAGACACCTTTTCCCCATGATAATAACTCTTCCAGGAGTTAATTTCCATTCTGAGGAGTAGATTTCTCTCACTTCATGTTATTTCACCCATGTTCTTAAGTATGAGTCACATGTTTGTAATTTAGGGACTGCCCATAGCCTAATTCTGTGAAAACTTAGAACCAGCTGTCTATGGCATAAGGTGCACATAACTCTCCATAATATTATTTTGTGAAGTTCTCATTGTTTGTTTCCGTCAGAGTCATCATCAATATTATCCACAGTACCACTGGATACCATTCCAAGACAATACGTTTTTTGAATGTGGCTTTCGACACCTCTGGAGACTCCCTCCTCGCTGGAGACCATCAAGGAAATATTTATGCTTTTGAATTGGTGGCCAACAAGTAGGATCATTGTTTCATTCATCGTTGCCAATATTACCTGCATGTTTGGAGAAATACACATATTAGCACTGTTTTAAACATGATATGAAAGAATCTCTTTCACTGGTTATGATATGTTCATATTCAAATATTTTCGTATCCATAACACTGAGTCTGGAGATTTATAATATTCTGAATGCCTTAAGCAATCCTCTGACTTATGAGATGGATGAGACTATCTGATATTTCGTAGGATCAATCTTTGTGAAGATATTCTAAGAAGTTCATATTGATCATATCTAGAGTGTACATCTTATTGGGAATCGCCTTCTTTGGCTTCTTGACTGCTGTGGCTTTATTATGCTCTGCAGGAATAATTCTGATTTGTACAAATAGGTTCAACCTGGTTCAACGAACAGCACAAGCTTGTACCGCTTTGGCATTTAATCTCCGCAGGAAGACAGAATTCCTTGTGGCTTTGGCTGATTATTCCATCAAATGCTTTGATACAGGTAATGAAATATGTATATATTTTGAATTGCTGATTTAGTTCTTCATTGCTGTTTCTCAACCTAGGGGTTGGGGATGTCAGAGGGGTCGCCAAAGACCATCAGAAAACACAGTATTTTCTGTCAGTCATGGGGGTTCTGTGTGGGAAGTTTGGGCCAATTTTATAGTTGGTGGGGTTCAGAATGCTCTTTGATTGTTGGTGAACTATAAATCCCAGCAACTACAATTTCCAAATGTCAAGATCTATTTCCCCAAAATTCCACCAGTGTTCACATTTGGGCATATTGAGTATTCATGCCAATTTTGATCCAGATCCATTATTGTTTGGGTTCACAGTGCTCTCTGGATGTAGGTGAACTACAACTCCAAAACTCAAGGTCAATGCCCACCAAACCATTCCAGTATTTTCTGTTGGTCATAGGAGTTCTGTGTGCCAGGTTTGGTTCAATTCCATTGTTGGTGGAGTTCAGAATACCCTTTGATTGTAGGTGAACTATAAATCCCAGCAACTACAACTCCCAAATGACAAAATCAATCCCCCACAACCCCACCAGTATTCAAATTTAGGTGTATGGGGTATTTGTGTCACATTTGGCCCAGTGAATGAAAATACATCTTGCATATCAGATATTTACATTACGATTCATGACAGTAGCAACGTTACACTTATGAAGTAGCAACGAAAAAAATATGGTTGGGGGTCACCACAATATGAGGAACTGTTTTAAGGGGTCGTGGCATTAGGAACGTTGAGAACCACTGTTCTATCCCATGTTGATATAAAACAGAAATGAGGAAATGTTTGTCTCTAACATTAGACTACAATTCCCATAATCATTGGCTTTACTGTCTTGGGCTTTTGAGAGTTGAAGTCTGAAACATCCAGAGGGCCAAAAGCTTCACCTTCCTGGTACAAAGCATCCCACATTTGTTCTGGTGATAAAAAGTTTCTACCTTCCCACCTTCTTATGGATCTATCTTATTGCTGTAGATACGAAAGAACTTGTTAGTTGGATGCGAGGGCATGAGTCTTCAGTGTCTTCAATCTCCGTTTATGGGTCTGGGAGATATGCCATCACGTCATCTGCAGATACGGCCCAGCTCTGGGATCTTGACACATTTCAGCGGAAAAGAAAATTGAATATCCGCCAGTCTGTGGGCATCCAGAAGGTGAGCTCTAAGGATGTCTGGTTTACTATCCTTGTTGAACTTTCTGGGAACGGCTGAGGGTGCTGGATATGTTTAACTTGTAGAAAAGGAGGCTGAGAGAGGACATGATAGCCATGCTTGAATATTTGAAAAGATGTCATTGAGGAGATTAGGATATGGAGCAGTTGCAGGAGAAGAGATTCCACCTGAACATTAGGAAGAACTTACTGATTGTAAGAGCTGCTTGGCAGTGGAATATGCTGCCTGGGGGCCTAGTGGAGTTGCCTTCTCTGGAGGTTTCTAGCCTGAGACTTGATGGGCATCTGTTGGGGATGCTTTGATTGTGCTGCATGACAGGGGGTTGGACTGGATGGCCATTGGGGTTTCTTCCAACTCCATGATGCTGTGATTCTTTGGAAATCTGTAGCAATTGAAACTGGGCTACCTACCTCAATACAAGCTTCTTGGGTAAGTTCTGAGCATCATGGGTCCAATTTTCCACCCCAAGGAGCCATCATGCTCAGATATTTGGAACAATGAAAAAATGTATTGAATGTTGTTTGCTGTCATCTGATTGTGAAAACACAACGCATAGAAGCAAAATCTCCCTCCCCCCTCCCAATATTTTTTTTCATTAAGAGGATGTCAGGAGGATCGAAAGGCCACAAAAATTATGGGGGGAAACACTTTTGCCATGGCTTATTACAACAATGAAGAATGTGCTGCTGGACTACAACTCCTATCTTAGCTATCTTAGCTTTGGGTTGTGTTGACTAAAGTTGATGGGAGGCATAATCCGAGAACTTCTGGAGGAATTAACTTCATATTATGTCATGGTGTGCATACAATATATATGGAATATGGATATTCCAAAATATGGGGAAAAAACTCAAAATATTTATGGTCCCAGGCTTTTTTGGATACAGGTTACTCAGCCTGTATCTGCATTATTTACAATTCATCTGAGCTTATCAGATTGTTGAAATCTAAGAGACTGCATTTAGTGGAAATTTGAACCCTGAGCTTTTAGAAGGCCAGATATAATCTTGATTATGGTGTCAAAACCTGCTAGCATTAAAAAAACATTTTTTTTCTGCCCTGTGCTTTCAGGTTTTCTTTCTGCCATTAAGCAATATTATTATAAGCTGCTTTAAAGATAACTCAGTCTTTGCCTGGGAGTTTGATACTCTTTCCTGCAAGTACCAGCTGCCATCTCCCATAGAAGGTTCTGCCTTGCGCTACAAGGTTTTTGCTGTTACGCGGTAAGTTACGATGTTCAAAGGTACAGTTGTTGCTTTACTTTGTCTTAATCTAAGCTGTAAGCTATTTTGGGCACTATACTAGGGAAACGTGTAGGATATGAAATAAATAAAAAGCCAGAGTATGGATGGTTTTTAATAATTTATTTTTATGACTACAGAATTGACTCTTGCAATTCCCCAGGTAGCATACGCATTACAGTCTCCATAAACTAACATTTCCAACTTCTGGCCTTTTGTTAGCCCTTTCACAATAAAAGGAACACTGTGGACTCATCTGCGTTGTAGGATCCATACCGTTTGGCACCACTTTACCTACCATTGCTCAATACTATGGAATCTTGGGATTTGTAGTTTTACAAAGTACCAGTATTTAGCTTTTCTGTCTAATAGTGCTGGTGCAAACTACAAATTCCATGTTATAGAGAGCCATGGCAGCTAAAATGGTGCTAAACTACATTAAGTCGGAAGTTTTTCTCTACTTTGCACCTGCCCAGTCAACACAGGGTGTTGTAGTCTCTCGAAGCAAACGATGTGAAGAGTCTTTGTAGCAGAGACATATTTTGAAACTATAAAACGCTTTCACTGTCTATTCGCTTTCAATTCTCAATTACTCTGCCATAAGTTGTTGTGAGGTTGTTTTTTTAATAGGGAGTAATTGGACAGTCACTTTCGAACTCTTAGCTAAAGGGTTTTGCTATGATTTTTAGTATGCTGGGCATGTTCTCAGCCACTCCAGTGTTTGCTCCATGGGCTGGATGCTGAATTTCGTTTTATCTCTTGGCTGCAGTCTTCTATTATAGAGTGAGCCAAATAACAGACACTACCTGTGTTTGCAGCTTGGCCATGAGACTTCAGAAGAGACATACATAAGACTGTACAGTGTATGACTTTTATTGTCATTTGTTGTAACACGACTTCTGTTCTTGAGTTATAAATGACATTTCCTAATGGGTTCTGTCATTAAAAACATGGAGAATGGTAATTAAACTGCAAAACCTTGTTTTTCTGGGACATCTTGCAGCACATTTTGCTGTAGTTTTTCAATGAATATCTTGTAGAGCCATAACCAATTCAACATAATTTGTGGCAGCCACAAAAACAAAGTTTCTGGAGTATAACAACTTCTATTAAAGTAAGTACCACATAATTAAATGGGAAATAACACTTACAAAGCAGGAACAGAATTTTGTTCCCTTTTTCTTACATACTGTTATAATTTTGGTGGGAACAGTTTTTCATATTACGCATTGTTTTGAGTACCCAATCAAATAAGTCAAATGATTACCATTTCCTGATTCAGCAAATACTATAACCTGTTTGAAAACTGTCAACATGGAAGATCAGTGAAGAAATTGAGCTTCAAATAATGCTCAGAAGCTGGTTTAGTATCAGATTTGTCTCTCTCTTTTTGTGGTCCAGAGATGGCCGTGTCCTTGCTGCCGGCGGAAAATCCAACCACCTGCATTTATGGTGTTTGGACTCCAAGCAGCTCCTAAGAATAATCCAGATGCCAACCAAAGTGCGAGCTGTTCGCCACCTGGAATTCCTCCCTGATAGCTTTGATGGTGGATCAAATCAGGTTGGTGGCACCATATGAAAAAAATAACAGAAGTGTGTTTGCTAACCTGGTGGGATGCATCCTATTTTATGTAGCAATCTATGTATGTACACAGTAATGTGTTATTGCATTTGTTCTATAGGTTCTTGGGGTGCTGAGCCAGGATAATATCCTGAGATTTATTAATATCCGGACATGTAAGCTTCTCTTTGAAGTTGGCACTCATGAAGAAGGGATCAGCATGGCTACCTTGAGTCCCAATGGGAGATATATTGCCGCAGTCATGGAGAATGGCAGTCTTAATATATACAGTATCCAGGCTCTGACCCAAGAAATAAATAAGGTAAGTGTTTTGTAGGTATATAATCATCATCATCATCATCTTTATTTATACCCCGCCACCATCTCCCCGATGGGGACTCGAAGCAGCTTACATGAGGCCAAGCCCAAACAACAAAATACAATAAAATACAACCGAAAACGCAAACCGAAAACACAAACAAAGCACAACACCATAATTGCATAAAACATATGAATAAATAACGATATAAAATTACAATAACACAATCACAATATGAAGAATAACAAGCTGTTTTAATGTTGTGGACCTGAGAATTTGTATAGATGTTGGGATGAAAGGGTGGCCCACCAATTGCTTTTGGATTTCAGCTGCCATGGCCTATCATTATTGTCTCTGCTGGGTAGGGCTGATGGGCATTGCGGTTCTGCAAAGTCTGAAAGGCCACGTATTCCATATCTTCACTATGCAGGTTATTTAGAACTCGTAACACATATTACAATTATGTTTTCATGCTTTCCACACTTGCAAAGGAGAAAGTTGACACTGAAATCAGCCTTTAGATGGTTTATGTTCTATAACATTGTCTTCTAGGTCTTTAATAAATGTACTTTGTTGTTGTTTTTTTTTAAAAAAAGATCTTTATAAGGGCTAAGACAGTGTCCAATAATACCCTATATACTTGTGTGTAAGCCTACCTGAATATAAACCAGGGCACCTAATTTTACCACAATAAACTGAGAAAACTTATTGACTCAAGTATAAGCCGAGGGTGGGAAATGCGGCAGCTACTGGTAAATTTTAAAAAATAGATATCAATAAAATTAAATTAATTCATCAGTAAGTTAAATGTTTTTTAATATTTACCGTATTTCAAAGAAAAAACAGTAACCTAGTCCTGTAAGTAGAAAAGTAGAGTCAGCAAAAACAATATGGTATCAACAATAACTTAATAATAATAATAATAATAATAACAACAACAGCAACAACAACTTCATTTGTATCCTGCCCTGTCTCCCCATGGATACTCAGGCCAGCTTCCAACATAGTAACAATCAAACATCCAATGCCTATATAAACAATGCAGAGATAGATAAAGATCTATAATTATATATACTAATTTCACCTATGCATTTATATATATACTAATATATATACTAATTTCACCTGCCAAGGGAGGTGAAGAGGAGAGATAGATATATCATAAATTGCAAGGAATGGCCTTCAGGCTCTGCTGCCCAGCCTTGATACACGGTATCCCTTAATTAGCCCATCATATATCCCAGTTGACTGGATTTGTTCTTAAAAAATAACAGAGGAAGAAGTGTTAAGTTCTGAAATACTGGTTGGTTTGCACAGGTCCAGGAGAAGACCCACTCAAGTTGCTCACCTCTGATTTAGCCCTTCTCTAACACAATGCCTTTTAATTGTGTTGGACTGTAACACTCATCATCCCCAACCAGCATGATGAGTGGGTCTAGGGAAGAGCTATATATCAGGTTGTCCATATGACATGTACAAAGCCAAAAAATCTTGTGGTTGTTGCTTGTACCTGTATTTCATGCTTGTTGGCTGTTGAGTCTGAAATTCTACCATCTGTAGCACTTAAGGCAATGGTGAAAAGTGTTGAGATATTTCCTGATATTTTATTCTTTAAGTCTTAATCGAAGAGGTATTAATGAATCCCCTGTATCTATGCTTTTTCAGCCACCTCCACCTCTGTTCAAAGTGGTCGAAGAGTCCTCCAAATCCAGGTTTGACACAGATAAGCTTACAGTCAGAGTGGCCCCTGGGCGCTTGGAGAAGCCGTGGAAATCAAAGGCAAGCAAACTCCAAACAAAGGTCTTGAGGCCTCAGAGAGATGTATCACATGAGGATAAAGAGGTAAGAGTTTGCAGAAGATCTTTGGAACCAAAAGAATCCCAAAGGATATCTGATTATGCCGCTATTGGAGCACGATTAAAACAAATACAGGCAAGTCAAAAATCCAAAATACTCCAGAATCCAAAATTGTGCACATAGTTGCCTGTGATATTATTATTTATTATCTTCTGTTCTCTGATGGTTCACTGCACATAAACTTGATTTCATGCAGCAAATTATTAAAAAATGTGGTATGGAATTACCTTCAGGCTAAGTATGTAACCATAAACAAACTTCATGTTTAAACCTGGATCCCATCTTCAAGAAATCTCGTTATGTACCTTATATGCAAATACAGGTATTCCAAAATCCACAGTCCAAAACTCTTTGGGTCCCAAGAATTTTATCTGAAGCATTTGTATGTGTTTATTTTCATATTTATATGTGTTGGCATTGAATCACTGCCTACTGTAAGGCCATTCTGAGTCCCCTTTTATGGTGAAAAGGGCAAGATACTAATATGTGAAATAAATAAATAAATAAATTTTGCATACTCAACCTATAGCACACAAGCAATTAACAGCATGCTACAATATCTTCCCCATGAATGAGGTCCTCAGTATTTATTCAGATAGTTCATTATTTGTAGGTTTATCCTGGTTTATTACTTCCTGTTGATCCTGACTGATGGATTAGAGATAGGAAAAAAAAACTTCATTAGTTGCTCCTTAAACAGGTTTTCTCAATTGCCCTAGTGTTGGTTCCTGTTCCCACTGGATGTGGGAAGGGGATATTACATTTTAAGCAATTTATTTATGTTGCTCATTAAAAAAAATATTGGAGAAGCATTAATTCACTGTATAATGAAAAGAAAATGTGAATTGAAATCACATTTCCTTCACTCAAGAACTGACATTGACTCAGTTGAGAGGCTGTTGTAATTGTCATTGTTGTTGTGAGCCTTAAAGTTGTTTGCAGCTTTTGATGTTCCTAAGGTGACCCTAGGGTTGTTTTTTCTTTGCAAGACTGGTGGGTTGCCTTTGTCTTCCTCTGAGGCTTCCTGGCCTCGAGCTTCCAATAGAGAAAGTGTGACAGATTTTTGAGTGCATCTACACTATTGAATTAATGCAATTGGACTCCATTTTCACTGAAGCCCCCAGTGGCGCAGTGGGTCAAACCCTTGTGCTGGCAGGACTGATGACCGATAGGTTGGAGGTTCAAGCTCCCTCTGTCAGCTCCAGCTCCCCATATGGGAGCATGAGAGAAGCCTCCCACAAGGATGATAAAACATCAAAAAAAATCTGGGCGTCCCCTGAGCAACATCTCTCACACCAGAAGCAACTTGCAGTTTCTCAAGTCACTTCTGACACGGAAAAAGAAAAACCCACTTTCACTTCCATTACTCAATGCTATAGCATCCTGGGAGTTGTAGTTTGCCAGAACTCTTCAGCAGAGAATGTTAGAAATATTAAATATTAACTAGGTATTTTTAATTACAAAAATGTGAGTCAAACACTGAAAGGATACAATAATTCAGCAAAAGCTGCAGTTCAATATAAGCAGGTGTGCCTGTAGCTTAGTAGCCCTCATTCTGAAGAAACCCTCAGTGTTAGCAGACCTCATTGTGAGGGAGGCCTCAGTCTGAGAGAGCCCTCAATGAGAGAAGGCTTCTGTCAGAGAAAGACCTCAGTGTGAGGTAGGCCTCTGTATTAGAAGGTGTGAGAAGCTTCAGTGAGAGAACCCCCAGGTTGACAGCCATTGATTGTGAAGGCTGCTATGTGTAAAAAGCTACTGTGTTAAGCTCCTGTGTAACTTTGGTCTGAAAGGAGGCTCTGTGAGAGCAGAGCTGGTTATCTACATAAGAAAGAAGCTCAGCGTGGAAGCAAAGAAGGAAGTGTAAAGAACTTTATTTGTGTTATGGAAACCTTGTCCTTGGAAATAGTGCAACCATATTATTTTGCTATAAAGAAAAGCCTTCTATGGAAGAGATAACATTGGTCCATGTGTTTTTGTTCTTTTTATCACTTTGGGCTACTGGTACTGGGTCAAGCTGCTGCTAATAAGTTACTCTGCTGTACATTTATGAGGAGGGTTTTTTATTAATAAGCCCACTTGCCCAAAAGAGAATGCTATAGACCTTGTAAAACTACAATTGCCATGATTCCATAAGGTTGAACCATGGCAATTAGAGTATGGTCAGACTGCTTTAGTTCTGTAGTGTAGATGCACCCAAAGAAAAAAGGCTTTTCTCTTTCTTCCCATCCCTGTTCTATGAAATTTGGAGTGGTGTTGTTTTCTTTATTCTTCCCCTCTTTTTTGCCTAAATGGCAAGGAAAAATAGTTTTAAAATAAATTTTAAAAAAGCCAACAGAATTGAGGCATGGAAATGAATTGTGCACATTGCAAAATTCAAAATACAGAGAAGAAACAAAATGGGTTAGCGAAAGAGCCTTAGAGTGCACACAACGTGAAAACTAACTTTGTTGGTCTTGTTCTAGAATGAGCTGCCAGAAGGATTGAACAAAAAGCGGCTCCAGACATTGCTGAAAGGATTTGGAGAATATCCAACAAAATACCGGTGCGTAGAGTCGTGTGTCAGAAAAAATGTCTTGCACATTTTCCCATTGAGTCGCCATTGTCCCTGTGAATCTGTGTTGTTGTTACAGGATGTTTGTGTGGCGCTCCTTGCTCCATCTTCCGGAAAACCACTTGGCCTTCAGCAGCTTGTTGAATAAAGGGACCCATTCAGCATTTGTGCACCTTCAGAATGAATATCCTATTAAAAGCAGGAAACTTTTGCGTGTCTTACAGAGGTAAATAAGGATATCACAAGTAGCTATGGAAGTTAATAGAGTGGGGAAATTACCATACCAACAGAGGGGTCTGTAAAAACTGCTCTTCCAAACTCTGGTTGAAGTCAACTTTCTGCTCTTTGACCCATCCTGAAGAAGTTGTTGTATATAGAGTTTATGTCGAGTATGAATTGCTCTACTCCAGGCATGGGCAAACTAAGGCCCAGGGGCCAGATGCGGCCTCCTGGGTCCTTACCTCAGGCCCTCCTCATTTTCCCTGTCCATTTGGCATAAGGACATGGTGGCCCGCCACTTATTTATGCAGAAAGGATGGGGGAGGAAGACACTCTCTGGAGTGCTCTCAGCCACTACATGTCTTTCTCTCCTCCTGGCATAAGAACAATGCAAGTGACTCCTTCCTTATGCTAAGAGGATGGCCCAAGAAAGGCACATAGCGGCTGAGAGCCCTCTGGAGCGCTCTTGGTAGTCACGTGTCTCGCCCTCCTCCTGGCATAATGGCCAAAGATTGGGGGAGGAGAATCGGGACAGTCACCACATTTCTCGTTTTCATCCTAAATGAAGCAGCCCCATCCTTATGCCAGGACAGCCTGAGGATGACCCGGGCCCTGCGCTGGCCCCGCCTTTTTCCAGGCACTCCCCCTCCCTCCCCCTTCCCACCCAGAACGTGCCCAGCTGCCCTCACGGCTCGGCACTCTCAGCTAGGCCCACAATGCGGCCCCAAGCAAAAATGTTTTCACATTCTACTCGGTACTCTTTTCACTGATTGTGTGCAGTTCTTCTCTCCCTTGTATTGTCTAAGCCAGGGGTCCACAAACTCTTTAAACAGAGGGCCAGGTCACAGTCCCGCAAACTGTTGGAGAGCCGGATTATAATTTGAAAAAAACATGAATGAATTGCTATGCACACAGCACATATCTTATTTGTAGTGCAAAAACCACATTAAAACAATACAATAATTAAAATGAAGAACAATGTTAACAAATATTAGTATTTCAATGGGAAGTGTGGGCCTGCTTTTGACTGATGAGATAGGATTGCTGTTGTTGTGTGCTTTCAAGTCATTTCACTTAGGTTGACCCTGAGTAAGGGCCAGGTAAATGACCTTGGAGGGCCGTATCCGGCCCCCGGGCCTTTGTTTGAGGACCCCTGATCTAAGCAGCTGTATCTTTCTGTTTACAGGACTTTGTCTGCTCTGGCTCACTGGTCCACCATCTTTGGTGAGCTGCCTTATGTCCCTTTGTTGGCCTTCCCTTTCATCAAACTCTTCCAGAACAACCAGCTCATCTGCTTTGAAGTGGTTGCTACTGTAATAGGTACGAAAGGATTTTTCAGGGAAATACAGTGTTAGGGCCTTACAGATTTCTTTAGACAAACTTTTGTGGAGTTTTGGCACCACGATTGGAAAACCGTCATCCCTTTGTCCTCTTCGAACCTTCATTAATCATATAATATAATGTAAGGTAATATATTGTATATACATATAATATTTATAATATTATAATGTAATACCATATAATAATAATTGATATTATAATTATATATTTTATATTACATGTAATATTACTAAGAATATTACAATATAATGGTATGGTACAATGTAGTAACATATAATACTGATATTGTACTATGCTAATAATATAATATATTGTATGTATGTATATATCTTGTAAGGCGCCCTGAGTCCCCTTCGGGGTGAGAAGGATGGCATTTAAATGTCGTAAATAAATAAATTAGTGGGAAGAGAACCAAAAGATGTTCTCAGGAGGATGTCGGAATGACAGTTGGCCCTCCACTTTCATGAGAACCCCAACAAAACTGGGCAAAACACCAATTTTTAAAATGCTGGGTTTTGTTTTGTTTTGTTTTTTACTTGAGAGAACACCAGGATGACTCTGTGCTTGACTTCCTTTACTTAAATCCACAAAAGGTAAACCCGCCAACATATTTTTCTCTGTGGTGTATCCATTGATATCTTTGCATGAATTCACTGTTGATGGACAAGAATGCAAGATTATGTTTCATTCTTATTCTCTTAAGTAGTGAATTTGGTGTTTTTGTTTTCTACTTTCCGTCCTTTTTTCCAGTTAATTGGTGCCAGCACTGGTTCGAGTTTTTCCCGAATCCGCCCATCAATGTCCTCAGTATGGTGGAAAATATCTTGGCACATCATGACAAAGAGTTGCTTCAGCATTTGATGAATTACAATATAACATCACAGGTAGAATGAAAGTAGTCTGACTTTGACCACATCAGAACTATAGTTCTGTAGACCCATAATAGGATTCAGTGGGCAAATTGTGCAGAGGAATTCGGGTAGAACCCAACTGGTCACTTGCATTTTCAGTCATTATTGAGGGACTTCTACAATATCTCTGACATAATTTTTTTCTTGTTCCAGAACATGGTCCAGAACATGTTACCTATAGGTCAGGAGTTAGTCTGTAATGGGGGATGTGTGTTCATGATTGCTGTTTTGGGTCAATTTTCTCAGAATAACTATGTCATATTTCCTGAACTGAAGATATGAGGCATTCTGACACCCCCAGTAACCACCTATTCCGTAGTGTGTAAATGTTAAATCTTGACTAGTTGATGGTTTAAATGTTTATCTGGATTTTCTCTGATCACATTTACTTCCTGAATGGTTGAATATCACTCTGCAATACTAGGTGGTAATCCTCAAATACCATTTCTAATTGAAGTCTAATGCATACTATAATAATAATAATAATAATAATAATAATAATAATAATAATAATAATCTTCATTTGTATTCTGCCCTATCTCCCCAAGGGGACTCAGGACGGATTCCAACATACGGCAAACATTCAGTGCCTACATAAAACAACAAACACTGACATAAAATCCCAGAAAAACTCCATATATGAAAATCACATTAAAACCTAACATCAAATTAAAGTCTATCATCAGTAAATTAAACCTAACATCAATAAATTAAACTACACATAGTCAGACAAAATTAATAACATAAATTCTAAACAAAATATCCACATTAATTTACAATAGCCAGCAAGGCTTCATAAAATGGTGTGGGTTGGTTATGTAGTCAAATAAGGTCATTGGGCTGGTGTGGACCAGGAAAGCCCAAATACAAATAGTACTGAATCAGAGGTCCAACAGTGATCTCTCAACCATCTAATCCTCCTTCTCTCCATATACTCGTGAGCAAAAGGAGGTCTCCAGTTGTTTTTTGAAGGAGAGGAGGGAGAGGGGCAGCTTGGTTTCTTTAGGGAGGGAGTTCCAGAGGTGAGGGATGACCACGGAGAAGGCCCTCTCCCTCATTCCCACCAGCCATTCTTGAAATGGAGGTGGGACTGAGAGCAGAGCCTCCTCCGGTTCAATTGTTTGGGAGTAATTGAATTTGGCAAGGTAGCAATGTCTTAACTTATTTCTTTGGTGAGATTACACTGGGAAATAGCCCATTGTTTCTTCAAACTAAATCTGTTGTGTACTGCTATTTCAGACTAATTTAGCCCAGTTGCTCAAAATGCATTGTGGAATACATTGTTTAATATTCTTTTTGCCCTCAGGGAATAGGCACGCAGGATCCCTGCAAAAAGTAGAAACACTGGAACTATATGCCTGTTATTTTTTTTAACCTGAGAGAACCCTTCTCTGCATTTCTTAGGTGCTCTAGAACAATTCTTTGGTCAACTGTCACCTTCCTCCAGCAGGACAATGACCACAGAATCGCACTGGAGGACCTAAAGATGTCTAGAGAGAGCATATATTTGGTTGCAATGGGCAGTAACAAAAGTGGCATCCAACTTATTATCTGGAGATAATCGAATCTGCAAATTCTTAACGCACAAATGTGTAGAGACAGCTATATCCTACTCTACTCCTAAAAATCAGCCCCACCACTTGAAAACAAAACAATCCTTTCTTTGCAGGCTTACAAACTAAAATGGTTGTTGTTTTAAACTGAAATACAACACAAAGGGAGACTAAGAAAATGCTGTTGCCAGTTGAAGTAGGCAGGACTGAGAACCACAAGGAGGCCATGATATAAAAGCATCTGTAGTGCTCAAGATTGTTTTTATGGTCTGGTTGCAACAAGTACTAATGGGTTTATGCTTGTTACTTTAGGTCTATGCTTGGCCTCTCCTGGAAACAATGTTCTCTGAGGTTCTGACAAGGGAGGAATGGCTGAAAATGTTTGATAACATCTTCTCCAACCACCCTTCCTACTTTCTGATGGTGGTTGCTGCTTACGTTATCTGTTCCAGGGCTCCGTTGCTGCACTGTAATCAGAAAGAAGACTTTGAGGTATATCTCTTGCTTCATATTATTGTAGTCTTCTCAGTTCTCACTTTTAGGAGACAGAGTAATTTTTGTAATTCATCCTACTCCCATCCTAAAAAGAAAACTTTAGTTGGGTATTTTTGTGTATGTTAGAACCAATGTTCTAACCAATAGATCAATAGGTACCACTCCAGCGGGAAGGTAATGGCACTCCATACAATCATTCTGACCACATGACCTTGGAGGTGTCTATGGAAAACGCCGGCGCTTCGGTTTAGAAATGGAGATGAGCACCAACCTCCAAAGTCGGGCACGACTGGACTTAATGTCAAGGGGAAACCTTTACCTTTACCTTTTACATGGAACCAATGTATTAGAACCAGCCTGAACCCATGACCCAGACATGCATACCATCAATATTGTTTTGGATTAAAAATTGATTCACTGTTTAGGAAGACCTTGGCGATGGCATAAAATCACCTAAAGTAGCAATGTTCCAATAGAACAGGGTTGTTGGGCTTTTATTTCTGCCTCCAAATTAGGAGTAAAACACAGGCTGTAGTTTCTGAGGGGTTGTGGCCCATGGCAGGTCCTGAGAGAGTATAAATTGGGCATCACATCTCCCTTGGCTCCTCATTTTATTGCATATAGGGTTTCATGATCATGGAGCATGAATGCTTCCATGGAATTAGTTGTTTACTGACAAGAAATAGATCTGTAACCTCGAATGTGTGCATTTCTCTGCCTTTCAACTTCCTCTTACAGTCGTAGTTTCTGAGTAAAGCATTCAGAACATGATTTTCATGCGTCACAGAACACTTGACAAGGATTTTGGGTGTGGGATAAAATTGGCCTATCTTTTTTTAGTTAGGTCAGTCCATTACATTTCCAGCTTAATCCCGATTTGAATGAAAGCTTCTCTGTGTGCATAATGGAACACTTATAAGGAACAGGAAATACAGCTTGCAAGTACAGTACAGACTTCTAGTATCTGAGTTTTCTAGAAATGAATAGCAAGTATTGCCTTCTTTTAACTGGAACCTATTAGTGTTTTGAATTAAGTAAACAGATAACTACTACAGCCTCACAGTATTTAGCTATATGGTGCTGATTTCTATCAGAGCTTGGAAATAGTTGTTTTTTTTAGAGTTTTTTGTGTACCTTCAAGCTGCTTCCAAGTTATGGTGACCCTAAAATGAACCTATCACCTTAGGGTCTCAATAACAATAATAACAACAACAATAGTATATTTTATTTATATTCCACGCTGTTTCCCTGAGGGGACTCAGAGCGGATTACAGAATACATATATGGCAAACATTCAACACCATTATACAATTAACAACAAAGACAGACAGTACATAGACAGAGACAAGGCTTCCCTCTTTTTCATCTCTGAGACCTGGAGGCTGTGCTTCACTCGGTCTTCAGGAGGTGCTGTTGTTCCATTTTTCTACATAGAGGAGCCTGTTGTCCATGGACGCCTTCCTGATCAAATTGCCAGCATGTTTTCAGGGGTGCCTTTTATCTCCCCAGCAAAGCAGTACCTGTTAATATATTCACACCGCTGTTTTCGAACTGCTAGGTAAGCAGAAGCTAGGGCTGATGGTAGGAGCTCACCCCGACTCGTGGCTTGAACTGCCAACCTTCCAGTTGGCAAGATTTTCTGTAGCTGGCAGTTTAACCCACTGTACTAAAAATACATACCAATATTGTTGTTATTGTTGTTATTTCAAAGTTTGCCATTGTCTTCCCCTGAGACTGAAAGTATGATTTGCTCACACCTAGTGGCCTTCCATTGTGAAGTAGGGGTTTAAAGAGTGGTATCCTACAATTCTGTGTTGTAGTCCAGCAAGTGGCAGAGGATTTTTGTTTTTTACATTTCAAAGGATAAGGGGATTGATGGGTTTCAAAGTGAAGAGTCTCTGAGTGATTGGAGAAAACTATATGCAGATGAAGCTAATGTTTTGGATTCTTGTGCTCATTCCCAGGCAATATGGGAAAGTGAGGAAAGTGAAAGTTCAAGTTCCCCTTGTGAAAAGGCCTTGGGCTGATGGGGAGTTTTCTCAGGAAACTAGATTACGCCTGAGAACAAAAAGAGTGAAAAATACAAACAAGATATTCTCAGATAATCCAAGATAAGACCGTGAAGGCCAGGGGTGTTCGGCATGATCTCATGGGCATCTGGACTGTCTTAAATTAAGTGCTTTGGGCATTACACTTCTCAGAGGAGACATAGAAGATGGGTCTCCTATCTCTGCTCACAAGTTCATGATTCACATATTCTCAGATTTCCTGTTCTGGTTCATGTCTTTGTTTCCTTGAAGAGTTTGCCTTAGAAAAGTTCCTGTTTTCATGTTTATGGATTTATGTTTGAAGTACCGCTGTGGATTTTAGTTCTCTTGACTTTATGTACTTCGTCATTTTTGGATTACTGCTATTTGTATTTCCTATTCTACTGATTCTTTTGGAATTGCTCTTTTCCCGTTTTTACTTGCTTTCTTTAATAAACATTTTAGATAGAAGTACTGGGCTCTGGTGTGGTGCTGGGTGAAAAGGTGTTTCAGTGTTTGAGTACATTCTGGTCCAATACTTAACAGCTACAGAGCTCTCACAATCTATATGGCTAGGGAATCCTTGGGTTTGTAGTCCAGAATGACATTTCCAGTCATCTTGTCGTGGTGAGGGGGCTTGCGTGTTCCGATGAACCTGTGGGCACAACAACTGGAGTCGTGCACTCCCAGGAGTGGCCGCGGGGGAGGTCCCAGACCAAGCACAGTCCGAAGACCCAAAGACCTCAACGGCGGAGCAGGCGGAGGATAACATGGCACATGTTACAACGGCTGCGAAGGCGGAAGAAGGCTGCAACAGACTGAGAAGCCATGGTCATTGTGTTAAACTACATCACCAGTGGAACCTCATCTGTGAAGACTGTGTGTTGTTCAGTTGTGCACTGACCTCCACACATTAAAAAAACCCACGCACAGGCGTCTTCCAAAGAAAATAAAAACCAAGCAACCAAAGTCCCATGGCGATCAGCGAGTGGCGACGGGGGCAGGACTGTGAAATCTGGAAGCCCCTAGTCACAGACTGGCACATGGGCGGTGGGTACGGACTCAGTCGCTCTACCTCAAGGTCCGAGGCAGTTGAGTAGTTCGGCAGCTGTATCCGCGACTGAGCAGCCCTTTTTAGGACCCACTCTGCTCACCCCACACGGGGAGGGGGCTAGAAAAGGTGCCCTAAACATAGTCTGCCTCACTTATCCCTGACTGGACTGCCGCGTCCAGTGGGGTCACCACCCTGCGGCCAAAAAAGAAAAATGAACTTCGGTACGTGGAACGTACGGACTCTGATGGACAACAGTGACAGTGAACGCCCCGAACGCAGAACTGCCATCATCGCAAGGGAGCTGGGACGCTTCAACATCGACATAGCAGCCCTTCAGGAGACCCGGAGAGCAGGAGAGGGACAGCTGAAGGAAGAAAAAGGAGGCTACACCTTCTTCTGGAAGGGACTGCCTGAAAAAGACCAAAGAATGCACGGAGTTGGCTTTGCCATCAGGAATGATCTGGTGAAACATCTGTCCGAAGCACCCACTGGCATCAACGAACGACTCTCAACCCTCCGAATCGATCTTGCCAAAAACCAACGGGCAACCATCATAAGTGCCTATGCACCAACACTAGATGCTGACGAAGACATCAAGGAGAAATTCTACTGTCAGCTGGACACCGTCCTATCAGGGATACCTAAGGAGGACAAAATCATTCTCCTGGGGGACTTCAATGCAAGAGTCGGGCGAGACTTCGACCTGTGGCCAGGGACCATCGGAAAAGACGGGGTTGGAAACAGCAACTCGAATGGCATCCTGCTTCTCACCAAATGTGCGGAGCACAACCTTGTCATCACCAACACGCTCTTCCGCCAGAAAAACAAGTTCAAGACATCATGGAAGCACCCCCGGTCAAAGCACTAGCACCTCTTAGACTATGTAATCACACGTGCCAGAGACCGGCGTGACGTACTCCTCACAAGAGCCATGACAGGTGCTGACGACTGCTGGACCGACCACAGGCTAATCCGATCCACGATGGCTATCAAGATCGCCCCCAAGCGCAGACTCCAAGGAAGAAAGACAAGGCGCAAAATGAACACCCAAGCCCTTCAGGAGCCCTCCAGGCGAGCCCATCTCCAAACAGCACTCAAGGACCATCTACCCACAGTACACCCCGAAAATGTTGAGGAACATTGGAACAAACTGAAGACCTCCATCATCCAAGCCTGCGAAGAATCTATTGGATACCAAGCCAAGAAACATCAAGACTGGTTTGACGAAAATGACATCGAGATCCAACAGCTAATCGGCAAGAAAAGGAAAGCCTTCCAAACATGGCAGAGAGACATCAACTGTGCTGCTAAGAAAAAGATCTACGCCAGTGCAAAAGCTGAGGTCCAAAGAAGGACAAGAGAACTCAAGAACATCTGGTGGACAAAGAAGGCTGAAGAAATCCAACACCTGGCAGATACCCATAATGCTCAAGGATTTTTCAAAGCCACAAAGGTCATCTATGGGCCAAGAAACCATGGCATACAGCCTCTACGCTCATCAGACGGAACCAAACTCCTGAAGGACCAAAACGCAATTGCACTACGTTGGAAAGAACACTACCAAAGCCTCCTAAACCGCAGCTCCAGTGTGGCCGAAGAGGTCCTCTCACAAATCCCGCAACAACAAACCAGGGATGAGCTTGCAGCACTGCCTAGTTTGGAAGAAGTCAGCAATGCCATCAGCCAACAAAAGAACAACAAAGCCAGCGGACCGGATGGGATCCCTGCTGAAATCTTTAAAGAGGGAGGACCTGCGCTGACACACCAACTCCACCAGCTCATAGAAAAAGTGTGGGTGACTGAGAAAATCCCAGCAGACTTCAAGGATGCCACCATCATCACCCTCTTCAAAAAAGGAGAAAGAACAGACTGCGGAAACTATCGAGGTATCTCCCTTCTAACCTCTGCTGGGAAAATCCTCGCAAGAATCCTTGCAAACCGCCTTCTGCCCCTCTCAGAAGACACCCTCCCAGAATCCCAGAACGGCTTCCGCCCCTCCAGAGGAACTGTGGACATGATCTTCACTGCACGACAGCTCCAAGAAAAATGCAGGGAACAAAACCAACCTCTGTACATGGCATTCATCGACCTTGCAAAGGCATTCGACACAGTGAATCGCAGCGCTCTCTGGACCATCCTCCAGAAAATCGGGTGCCCAAGCAAATTTGTGAACATCCTGCGGCTCCTCCATGATGACATGATGGCAACAGTCTTGGACAGCAATGGCTCCCAAAGTGACCCATTTAAGGTGGAATCGGGTGTCAAACAGGGATGTGTTATTGCCCCAACTTTATTCTCCATCTTCATCGCCATGATACTTCACCTTGTTGATGGGAAGCTTCCCACCGGAGTGGAAATCATCTATCGGACAGACGGCAAGCTATTTAACCTCAGCAGACTGAAAGCCAAAACCAAGGTCACAACAACATCTGTTATAGAACTCCAGTATGCTGATGACAATGTCGTCTGTGCGCATTCAGAAGAAGATCTACAAGCCACTCTCAACACCTTTGCAGAAGCATACACAAAGCTTGGCCTGTCACTGAACATCGAGAAAACCAAAGTGCTGTTCCAGCAGTCACCAGCCATCCCCTCTCCAATGCCAGAGATACAGCTTAATGGTGTAACATTAGAAAATGTCGACCATTTCCGCTACCTTGGCAGCCACCTCTCCACCAAAGTCAACATCGACGCCGAAATACAACACCGCCTGAGCTCTGCAAGTGCAGCATTTTCCCGAATGAAGCAGAGAGTGTTTGAGGACCGGGACATCCGTAGGGATACTAAGGTGCTTGTCTATAAAGCTATTGTCCTCCCAACCCTGCTATATGCCTGTGAGACATGGACTGTCTACAGACGTCACATGCAGCTCCTGGAACGATTCCATCAGCGCTGCCTCCGGAAAATCCTGCAAATCTCCTGGGAAGACAAACGGACAAACGTCAGCGTGCTGGAGGAAGCAAAGACCACCAGCATTGAAGTGATGGTCCTCCAACATCAACTCCGCTGGACAGGCCACGTTGTCCGGATGCCTGACCACCGTCTCCCAAAGCAGTTGCTCTACTCCGAACTCAAGAACGGAAAACGGAATGTTGGTGGACAGGAAAAGAGATTTAAAGATGGGCTCAAAGCCAACCTTAAAAACTCTGGCATAGACACTGAGAACTGGGAGGCCCTGGCCCTTGAGCGCTCCAGCTGGAGGTCAGCTGTGACCAGCAGTGCTGCAGAATTCGAGGAGGCACGAGTGGAGGGTGAAAGAGAGAAACGTGCCAGGAGGAAGGCGCGTCAAGCCAACCCCGACCGGGACCGCCTTCCACCTGGTAACCAATGCCCTCACTGCGGAAGAAGATGCAGAGCAAGAATAGGGCTCCACAGCCACATGCGGACCCACAAGGAAACCCATGATGGAAGACCATCTTACTCGTCCAACGAGGGATCGCCTAAGTAAGTAAGTAAAAGACCAACTAATCCAGGGAATAATAAAGCACTCTTAAATGTCCTTGGACTACAAATCCGGAATGGTAACATTCAATTCATGAAATCCATTTTGTCCACTCCTGCTTTTTGGGGTTGAAATCCTTTGGAACAGCTTGCTGCATTCCTACAGTAGTATCCTTAGCTAATTTCCGGCTGGGTTAATTGACAGCGTAAAACCTAGAATACTTCAGCAATTCAGAAGTCATTTCTCCTTGCCATTTCTTCCTTTCCCTTTGTCTTTTATGATCAAAATCTGCCTTCATTGCAGTACTTCTTCCATCATCGGAACAACCTGGACATCAGTGTTGTGATCAAAGAGGCCTACCACCTCATGGATTGCACCCCAGCAGACATCCATCCACAACGGATGCTGGACGACTTTGTGCCGCTGACCAAGGGACAGTACCCCATATTCAATAAATACCCCAAGTTCATTGTGGATTACCAGTCTCAGGAGCGGGAGCGAATCCGACAGGATGAAATTGAGTACTTGAGAGAGAGGTATTGAAGGCAACTGGAATTGGGGAGGGATAATAGTGTTTTTGGAAAAGCATGACCTTTCAGAGATCATAACCTTTTGGGAACCAGAAGTCTCTATAGCTTTTTGGAAGTGTGACCCTTTTGGAGATTAATTAGCATTCACACTATCTATATAAATAAAAATGTAATGTCCGTTTGTGGGATTAACAGAATTCAAAAACCACTGGACGAATTGACACCAAATTTGGACACAAGACACCCAACAACCCAATGTATGTCCTTCACTCAAAAAAAATGATTTTGTCATTTGGGAGTTGTAGTTGCTGGGATTTATAGTTCACCTACAATCAAAGAGCAGTCCAACAATCAAAGAGCATTGTGCACTCCACCAACGATGGAATTGAACCAAACTTGGCACACAGTTCTCCCATGACCAACAGAAAACACTGGAAGGGTTTTGTGGGCAGTGTCCTTTGGTTTTGGAGTTGTAGTTCACCTAAATCCAGAGATCACTGTGGACTCAAACAATGATGGATCTGGACCAAACTTTACACGAATACTCAATATGCCCAAATGTGAACACTGGTGGAGTTTGGGAAAAATAGAATCTTGACATTTGGGAGTTGTAGTTGCTGGGATTTATAGTTCACCTACAATCAAAGAGCACTCCACCAACGATGGAATTGAATCAAACCTGGCACACAGAACTCCCATGACCAACAGAAAATATTGGAAGGGTTTGGTGGGCATTGACCTTGGAGTAGCAGTTCATCTATATCCAGAGAGCACTGTGGATTCAAATAATGATGGAGCTGGACCAAACTTGGCATGAATACTCAATATGCCCAAATGTGAACACTGGTGGAGTTTAGGGAAAATAGACCTTGACATTTGGGAGTTGTAATCATTGGGATTTATAGTTCACCTACAATCAAAGAGCATTCTGAACCCTATTGCCTCGCGAATTGAGCCAAACACAGAACCCCCATGACCAAAAGAAAATACTGTGTTTTCTGATGGTCTTTGGCAACCCCTCTGACACTCCCAGGTTCCAACCCCCAGGTTGAGAAATGCTGACTTAGAAGGAGATGGAATAGTTAGTGCAAGAAATGATTAAAAATGCTACAGTGATCCATCCCCTGATCAGTTTCTATATCTTTACTACCGGGTGTCTTTGTAGTATGCTAAACCACATGTAATACTTTGTTTTCTTTTTATGCCATTGATACCTTAAAAAATACCTAGCATTTTCAGCTAATCCCCACCCCCAAAAATTCAAGCACCCTCCAGATCTGCAAGTTACAAGAAATGGGGTCAAAAACATATTTATGAAACTCTGCTTGGATTGACTGCTTTGAGCCATTAGGTTCCTTTATTGTCCAGATTCCTCTTGGGAGGCTAGGTCTAATATATGCCAAAATCAAGCTTAAATCCCCATTCTTGCTTTGAACCACAATCACAGTACTCTTGCTCAGAGTCTTCTTCAGACAGTGAGCTTCATCATTGTTCTTTGCAGACAATTGGTTCATGAGGTCGAAGCGAAAGCCATCGAGCATAGAGTGGAGGATGAGGCTTGGTATCGGAAGCAGGAGTTAATTCGCGAGGCAGAAGAGCAGAGGAGGAAGACCCTGATGAAGGAGGAAGAGAAGCTAGCAGAACAGCGGCGGAGGTATTGTCCTTCTAGCATCTTTGACCTGGATTGCGTCCATCTTTGGAAGCTAAGCCCTATGAGGAGTGGCTTAGGGAACTGAGCACATTTAGGTTGGAGAAAAGTAGCCTGAGAGGGGATACAATAGCCATATTTGGAAAGATGTCATTGAGGAGAGGCAAGCTTGTTTTCTGCCGCCCTGGACACTGGGTCATGGAACAATGAATTCAAACTCCAGAAAAAGAGATTCCACCTAAACATTAGGAAGAGCTTCCTGATCGTAAGAGCAATATCCTGCCTTGGAATATGTTGGAGTCTCTTTCTCTGGAGGTTTGCAAACAATAGCTGGATGGCCATCTGTCAGGATATGTCTATTCACTGCATTTTCTAGGACCTCCGTGATTGATTGGTTCTATAGTATGCTTTTGTCAGAGGGTCACTATTTTCTGAATATTATCTTGTGTTTTCATGATAAATCCAGGAATGCAAAAATGGGGTTCACGCTGTGTTGATGCAGGGAATGCCGTGAATGTAGCATGTCTGGATTTCAGTAAGGCCTTCAACAAGGTCCCCCATGACCTTCTGACAAACTAGTCAAATGTGGGCTAGGCAAAACTACAATTAGCTGGATCTGTAATTGGTTAAGCGAATGAACCAAAAGGATGCTCACCAATGATCCTCTTCATTGTGGAAAGAAGTGACGAGTTGAGTGCCATAAGCATGGATGTGTTCTGGGCCTGGTTCTGTTCAGCATCTTTATTAATGACTGAGATGAAGGGTTAGAAGAGATGATCATCAAGTTTGCAGACGGCACCAAATTGGGAGGGATAGCCGATCCTCCAGAGGACAAGAGCAGAATTCAAAACGCTCTTAATAATAATAATAACAACAACAACAACAACAACAACAGATTAGAGAGATGGGCCAAAACTGACAAAATGAAGTCCAACAGTGACAAATGCAAGATACTCCACTGAAGCAGGGAAAAAATGAAATGCAAGATACAGAATGGGGAGAATGCCTGGCTCTCGAGCAATACATGTGAAAAAGATCTTGGAGTCCTCATGGACAGGAAGGTGAACATGAGCCAACAATGTGACGCAGCAGCTAAAAAAAGTCAATAGGAATTTGGCCTGCATAAATAGGAGTATAATGTCTAGATCCAGAGAAGTCCTCTATTCTGCCTTGGTCAGACCATGCCTGGGATCACACTGTGTCCAGTTCTGGGCACCGCAATTGAAGGGAGGTGTTGACAAGCTGGAATGTGTCCAGAGGAGGGTGACTAAAATGATCAAGGGTCTGGAGAACAAGCCCTATGAGGAGCTGTTTAAAGACCTAGGCATGTTTAGCTTGCAGAAGAGAAAGCTGAAAGGAGACATGATGAGGGCTATGTATCAAGTCATAGGGAGGAGGGAGCAGGCTTGTTTTCTGCTCCCCTGGAGACTAGGATGCCGAACAAGGGCTTCAAACTACAGGAAAGGAGATTCCACCTGAACATTAGGAAGAACTTCCTAAAGGTGAGAGCTGTTCAGCAGTGGAACTCTCTGCCCGGGAGTGTGGTAGAGGCTCCTTCTTTGGAGGCTTTTAAACAGAGGCTGGATGGCCATCTGTTGAGGGTGCTTTGAATTTGATTTTCCTGCTTCTTAGCAGGGGTTGGACTGGATGGCTCATGAGGTCTCTTCCAACTCTGTGTTTCTAGTAGTTAACGGGTGCCCGCTGCCAAAAACATCCCGCTGTGCCTTGTCACTTTTGCCTCTTGAATGGTTCATTTCTTCTTGCGCTCCTTAATTTGTTTCATTTGGGGGCTTTGAAGGCTAGCTGCTGTAAAGAGAGAGTTGAAGGTGAAGGAACTTCAGTTACTGGAAGCCGCAAGAAGGCGTTTCCTGAAATACCAGCAGGATCAACGGGAAATGGAGCTCAAGCGGCTTGATGATGAAATTACAAGGAAGGTAATCTGCTAATGTTTGAATAACAAGTCCAATGTGAGCAGGAGAGTTGGGGTTTCTATTAGCATTTCTATCTATGTTGACATGACCTAGCGTTGTGCTTTGCTGCGTTTTCAAAAACAAGCAAAAGGCCCAAGTCTTTTCCAGTGGAGTAGTCTTGGCGCTGGCGTGGCAGTAGCGCTGCTGTGGCTTGTAGAATATCTCTACAGAATGAATGAAAATTAATGCTGTTTATTGTACCTGGAAGGGCCCCCGGTAGCACAGCAGGTTAAACACTGAGCTGCTGAACTTGCTGACCAAAAGGTCAGTAGTTCTAATCTGGGGAACAGGATAAGCTCCTGCTGTTAGCCCGGCTTCTGCCAACCTAGCAGTTCAAAAACATGCAAATGTGAGTAGATCAATAGGTACCGCTTCGACGGGAAGGTAACAGCACTCAATTCAGTCATGCTGGCCATATGACCCTGGAGGTGTCTATGGACAATACCAGCTCAACTTAGAAATGGAGATGAGCACCACCCTCCAGAGTTGGACACAACTAGACTTAATGTCAAGGCAAATCTTTTCCTTTACCTTATTGTACCTGGATGATGATGAAGATGGTGACAGGTTTAATATAAAAAAGTTTAATAACAATAGACTTGTTTAACAATAATGTCATGTATTAAACAGTTTAAAACTCATTCATTCATGCCTTCATACCATCGTTGTTACTATGGTTTGCCTTCAAGTTGTTTCCAACCTATGGCGACCCTAAGGCAAACCTGTAGTGGGTTTTGTTTTTTTGTTTTTTTGCAAGGTTTGTTCAGATGGGGCTCAACTTTGCCTTCCTCTGAGGTTGAGAGAGAAGGACCTAGCCCAAGGTCAACAATGAGTTTCCATTTCTGAGCATGGATTTGAACCTTTGTCTCCAGAGTCATAGTCTCTTGACTATGCACTACCACATTTGGGAGTCTTGTAGGCGAAACCAACTTTGTATCTTTCTAAACTGCTAAAATAGCTCATTTTGGCCACTCCTGGGCCATTTCCTATCAGCAAGCCCAGTAGAAGCTATATCAGTGGTGCAGCTGACTGAGTGTCAGCTGTATTAAGATCACTTCTGACTGAAGGTCATGAGTTCAAAGCTAGCCCACCTCAGAGTGAGCTTCCGACCAATTGTGTAGCTTGTTGACGACCTTTGCAACCCGAAAGACAGTTGCATCTGTCAAGTAGAAAAATTAGGTACCACTTTAAAGTGTGTGGGGGGGGGGGGGCTAAATTAACTAATTTATGTGGCCATAAAAAGACTCCAGCAAAGCACTCCAGCAAAAAAGCATGCGGGGAATGCGGAAGTACTTCATCAGTGTCGCAGATGGTCGATGAAAGCAACAGCTCCCCTGGCAGCCAGGGAAAAAAAAGTTAAATAGCCTCTGTGTATGTCTGTATATGTTGTATGTCAAAATTGCCATTGAATGTTTGCCATATATATGTACACTGTAATCCGCCCGGAGTCCCCTGCGGGGTGAGAAGGGCAGAATATAAATGCTGCAAATAAATAAATGCTGCAAATACTGTAGTTTGCCTTCAAGTTGTTTCCAACCTATGGCAACCTTAAGGCAAACCTGTAGTGGGTTTTTTTGGCAAGGTTTGTTCAGATGGGGCTCAGCCTTGCCTTCCTCTGAGGTTGAGAGAGAAGGACCTAGCCCAAGGCCAACAATGAGTTTCCATTTCTGAGCATGGATTCAAACCTTTGCCTCCAGAGTCATAATCTCCCGACTGTATGACACCACTACATTTGGGAGTCTTGTAGGCGAAACCAATTTTGTATCTTTCTAAACTGCTAAAATAGCTCACAGGCTGCATTTTGGCCACTCCTGGGACATTTCCTGTCAGCAAGCCCAGGAGAAGCTATATCAGTGGCAATCCCACCATCATAAAAGAGGTCAGATTGGACACATCTCCAGCATTTCCCCCTGTCCAAAACTGCATGCAAATAGAAATGCCGAAAGCAAATAAGGAATACTGTTGCTCTTTTGCAATACCAGCATATATCTATCCTAGGCATCAATGAGAGATCAAGAAACAGCTGCTACAATTCGAGATGTAGAAGTGCAGCAGATGGAGCTTCAATCACAGAGGCGGCTTTTTGAACAGGTAATGCACTTAACACAGTATGATAGTATGTTGAATGTACTAAACCTATTCATTCTCTCCATTATCAAAGAAGATGTTAGGTACAAATGGAGTGCTGAGTGTATTGAAAAGTGGATGTCAAGGTCAGGTTTGCCTCAATCAGTGAAGTGCCCATGAGCTGGTAGTTCAGTTATTATCTGTACAATACTATCCACTTACTCATTCAGCAAAAGAGATTTATGTTTGCTTGTCAGCGTTCCCAACTTTGTAGGTTTCACTTTTATATATGTGAGTAATATGTTGTCTGTATAGAGTTGCACTGGAGGACCTAGAACAGCGTTTCTCAACCTGGGGGGTTGGGACCCCTGGAGGGGAGTCGCGAGGGGGGTTAACTACAACTCCATCCTGGTGGGTCAGTCCCCCCACCCCCAAAAGAAAACCCTCCTGTATGTTCTGTGTACCAAGTGTGGTCCACATGCATCATCGGTGGGCTTCAGAGTGTTTTCTAGATGCAGAGTGAACTACAACTTCCATCATATTGGATCAATAACCCCAAGCCCCTCCAGTATTTTCTGTTGGTCCATCATCAATTGGGTGCACAGTGCTCTGTGGATGAACTATAACTCTGAACCTCTAAGGCCACCAGTAGTTGGGTCTGTCAGGTAAGCAGGCCAAGTTTGGTCCACATCCATCATTGGTTGGGTTCAAAATGCTTTTTGGATGTGGGTGAACTATAAATCCCAAACTCTAGAGTCAATTTCACCCCAAACCCTTGATGTATTTTCTGTTGTTGATGAGGGATCTGTGCCAGGTTTGATCCCGATCCATCGTTGGTGGGAATCACGGTTCTCTCTGGAAGTTGGAGCTGATAGAGAGATAGGAAGGATATAAATTGGAAACCTAAGAGTGTGTCAAACCTGTTCCTCGCCTCCAATACCTTTGTTATGTCTTAACAGAAACTAATCAAAGGGCAGGAAGCCGTGACACAAGAAGTAAAAGGGGAGCTGGACACCAGCCGGAGGAAAGCTGATCTTGAGGAACACTTGCTTCAGAGGTTGATCGAAACTGGGCAGGGCAGGGAACAGACAGGACAACGGGTAAGGACCTAGACAAAACTCTAACATCAGTCTACTGAACAGCTTATTTTTTATCTTGGACCAAAATGCTTTGATTTCCTTCTGTAACTTGTTATTTTGGAAAAGTCTGTTAAGATGAAATTCGGTGGGGTGTCATATCGACTTGGGTTGGGCTCTAGGACCCCCTGTGGATACTAAAAGCCCCATTATATATACAGTTCCTATTATATAAAATTTATTATTTATTATTTATTTATTTCTTGCATTTATTGACCGCCACTCTCAGCCCTAGGGCGACTCGTGGCGGTGAACAACAACATAGAAAAGACAGTGTACAGTAAATCACGACAATACATATCAAACTACTACTACATCACATATACTTATGCTAAAAATCCACTTCGTCAAATCCTGGGGTCATAGTCAATTACATCGTCATAGTCCATTCCAGTGTCGTTCCAATGATAACATTCAGTTGAAGGCCTGCTCGAAGAGCCACGTTTTCAGGCTCCTACGAAAGGCCATCAAGGAAGGCGCCTGTCTAACTTCAGCAGGGAGGGTGTTCCACAGATCAAATAAAATTACCTGAAGTCTCTTCTGGAATTTGTAAATTACTTTGGAATATACCATATATGCTCAAGTATACGCCAACCTGAATATAAGCCAAGCCACCTGATTTTACCACAAAAAAACTGGGAAAACTTATTGACTTGAGTATAAGCCAGCGGTCGGAAATGCAGCAGGTACTGGTAAATTTCAAAATAAAACTAGATACCAATAAAATGACATTAATTGAGGCATTGTAGGTTAAATGTTTTTAAATCTTTACATAAAACTGTAATTTAAGATAAGACTGTCCAGCTCTGATTAAACCATTACTCTAACCTCCTTCAGTGTAAATGTGCTTAAGTATCCTTCCAATAATAATAGAGTAAAATAATAAATGTAATAATAATAAGAGAGTTAAATAAAGGAAATATAATAAGAGTAATAGTACAGTAAAATAATAAACATAATAATAACAATAATAGAGTAAAATAATAAATGTAATAAAAAATAATAATAATAACAGAGTAAAATAACAAATAACATTGACTTGAGTATAAGCCAAGGGGGCTTTTTTCAACCTAAATGAAGGCTGAAAAACTCAAATATATACGGCAATTCCTACACTGGTAGCCATGGATGCTGGAAGGTTCTGGGAGTTGTAGTAATAGGCTACAATCTTCTTGGTGAAAACCTCAGTGATAAATTCTCTTATATAAGTTGTTGTATTCTTTAGAGAGCTTTGCTCAACAGTCATATTCTGGTTACAGTTTTTTGCTGGCATAACCACTTTGTGAATTGTTGTTTAAGCCATTGCATGTATGCACCCTCTAAGCCAGTGGTTCTCAACCTGTGGTTCCCCAGGTGTTTTGGCCTAAAACTCCCAGAAATCCCAGCCAGTTTACCAGCTGTTAGGATTTCTGGGAGTTAAGGCCAAAACATCTGGGGACCCATAGGTTGAGAACCACTGCTAAGCTCATTCTATTGACTTGTGCAACCAAGTGTATATTGGCATAGTGTAAGTTAAACAATAAGCTGTGCAACAGTGTGTTTCTAGTATAGGGGTGCCTTAGTGTGGCATAGCTAAATTGGTATAGATTTACACTATATAAATACTCTTTTGCATGTTTGCCCCAAAGTATAAGAACCTGGTTTTCCCCATCAAAGGCAACTGACTTTTTACAAGTCTGAGACACCAGGTGAAAAAACATACCAAGTTCTTGAAATAATTGTTTCCCTGTTGGGATTGGTATCTTTTTAGCTGGTGGAGGAATGTTTGGCCAAAGCTGACCAAGAACACCTGGATACAGACTGGCGGGCTCAGGTGTTGCGCATGCAAAGGTGCGATGACATGGATCGCGAGGGGCATTATCGGGAGGTAGCAGCACTACTCCGTGACAACAGAGCAACAGAGGCGGAGTTGCGGGATGCAATGAAAGCGGAGGAGGCTCAAAAAGTAAGTGCTGAAAAGGCCACCTAAAATAAGGCATCACCCTGCTGGTTGGTTGCATGACTTTTAACCATGGGATCTGTATTTTATTGTGATGTAATTTTTGTTGTTTTTTGTTGTATGCATTTTATATTTTATTTTGCTGTGCTGTATTTTCGGGCTTGGCCTCATGTTAGCCGCCCCGAGTCCCCCTCAGGGAGATGGTGGCGGAGTATAAATAAAGATTATTATTATTATTATTATTATTATTATTATTATTATTATTATTTTACTGACACAAACACAGCATGTCACAGCAAACGAGATCTATATGCTGGATTTCGTATCACAAAATCACAAGTCGAACACTTCCCAAGCGTCTAGGACTGTGTGATGTTTATTATTATTATTATTATTATTATTATTATTATCTGTCTCCTGCGTCTCTTCTTTTTCATTTCACTTTTAAATTGAGTTGTCCTACTCCATATTTTTCTTCTTTTAGTGGAAAGATGTTCTGGAGGAAAGAGAGCGTTTGGCAGCAGAAAAGGCAGTCACTGCAGCACAGGATGCCAACAGAAAGCAGTTTCTGGAACGCGAGATGAAAGATGCGGTAGAACTGGCTGGGAAACTCCAGGATGAAGATGGCTATTTTGGTAAGCCCTTAGGATAGTCAGTCTCTTTTTATTTATTTATTTGTTTGAGACAGTGGTCAGCAAACTGCAGCCTCACTACCTCTGTGGATGCTTGCCATAGATGCAGGCGAAATGTCATGAGAGAATGCCACTAGAAAATGGCCATATAGCCCAAAAAAACCTACAACAACCCAAACTGCAGCCTGTATGCTCTATGCAGGACCTGACAGGTGTTTATTTATTTAAAACTTTTATATCCCGATCTTCTCACCTCCGTAGAGGGACTCAGACCAGCTTACAGCAAGGATTCAATGCTACTAATACAAGTTAAAACCTCATACAACAATAAAAAATTAAAATACATATAGATAAAATACATACATACCAAATCGCCAAGGTAAAATCATGTTTAACTCAGTCCGCATATGTGGTCACTCACTTTGATCTGTAACCAGTCTCAGCCATTATTCTGGGAATGCTTCGTTCCATAACCAGGATTTCACGATCTTCCTGAAGGACAAGAGGGAGGGGGCAGATCTAATCTAGCTCGTGAGAGGGTTCCATAGCTGAGGGGCCACCACAGAGAAGGCCCTGTCTCTCGTTCCCACCAAACGTGCTTGCGAAGGTGATGGGACTGAGAGCAGGGCCTCTCCGGAAGATCTTAACATCCTCAAAAATAACACAAGCCAACAAATATTTTTCATCAAATATAATTTTAGGTCATTCTTACAGAGTTTTTCACGCTGAATCAGGTCTGTAAGAATGACGTAAAACTATGTCTGATGAAAAATACTGGTTGGCTTGTGGTTAATTATATTCTATTGATATCAGTGCATAAATGCATTAATTATTCAATTATCGTCATTGCAAAAACTACATGCAATAGAGAGAAAAATAAACACAGATCTGAATTCAGCACAAAAATTTCTGTAAGAATGACCTAACATATCTGTTGAAAAATACTTGTTGGCTTCTGTTACACTAATATGATGCAAAACATGCAGACTTTACGGTAGTCTGCTATAGTGTACCATTCATCATATTTAAACAAGTTGACGTGATGGGGGAAAAATACAGACATTTAAAATCAGCTTAAAAATTGATTTAAACTGCTACTCTCATTTCCGATGATTCCAAAAAGTTTGATTTTGTTGGCGTTTGTAATTTGAAAGGCATTTTCACTATGTTTATGGGTGATCATATGTTTAGGAGAGGCTTTTTTAAACAGGAAGTCACCACCACTCAATTCCTGTTTGGAAAAAGGCCTCTCCTTATCTCAGATGACCATGAGGAAGAGTCTTACAAAGTTTCTAGAGTGTATCTGGGGACAAACATCTTTGGAGGGAATAGCCCTTCAAGTTTGGGACTAGCAGGGACCCTTACTTCTCAAGCCCAGCAGTTTTCCACCAGATTTAAAGCATATGAAACATAGGCCTCAGTGTAGTTTTGTTGTTGTTGTTGTTTTTAATTGTCAGGCCACAAATCCCAATTTTGGGTGAAAAGAGGGATATGGAGAGAGAGAGAGAGAGAGAGAGAGAGAGAGAGAGAGAGAGAATCTGTTCATACAAAATAGGGTAAAGCAAATGCAAATACAGTTGCACAAACATGCTGCAAAACATCCAGTATTTCCCAAATGGACATCAGCTTGCATGGCAAGATTTCTGCTTCTCTCTACTCCTGCTATTTATTTATCATGTCATCAGCAACCATACCATTGTATTACATTTGTAACAGAACAAAACAAACAAACAGATAAAAAAACACAGATTTTGCAAACTTGGTAGTTGATTAAATGTCCTTTGACCAGTAGCTGGTCACTTGGAGTGCCTCTGGTGTTGTCGCAAGAAGGTCCTCCATTGTGCATGTAGCAGGGCTCAGGTTGCATTGTAGCAGGTGGTCAGTGGTTTGCTCTTCTCCCCACTCGCATGTCGTAAATTCAACTTTGTAGCCCCATTTCTTAAGATTGGCTCTGCATCTTGTGGTGCCAGAGCGCTGTCTGTTCAGCGCCTTCCAAGTCGCCCAGTCTTCTGTGTGCCCAGGGGGGAGTCTCTCATCTGGTATCACCCACGGATTGAGGTGCTGGGTTTGAGCCTGCCACTTTTGAACTCTCGCTTGCTGAGGTGTTCCAGCGAGTGTCTCTGTAGATCTAAGAAAACTATTTCTTGATTTAAGTCGTTGACGTGCTGGCTGATACCCAAACAGGGGATGAGCTGGAAATGTCTACTCCTGCTTATATCACTCAATTGGCTACAGAATGTCTCCAACCTACCAGAAAAGCTTTAGGACAGTGGTGACGAACCTATGGCATGTGTGCCAGAAGGGGCACACAGCACCTCTCTTCTGGCATGGAAAATATTCTGCTGTTGTTGTTTGTATCACTCACAAATGTGTGGCTCTTACTGTGCTCTGAATCTTAAAAAGTTCAGTATACACTTTAAAGGGGATCAAATATCTTCTTGTACGAAGCATGCCTAGTATCTGTAAACATAAACAAGCAAGGATCCTGTCTGCCTTCTACAGAGAGGTTGCGGGAGTTGAGAGCTCAACAAGGCTTAGAAACCCATCAGGCATCCAGCAAAACTCAACCACAGCCTGGCAACACCTGCTTGAACGATGATGCATCAGGAGCAGATTCTTCAGCACATTGTAAGTTGTGGTGTGAAGCCTCAGATAGCCAAACCAGCCTTTGTGTTTGTCACATAACTGCTCACCTTATTTTATTTAACAAGTAGCCTGGGTTATTTGAAAAAGTCATTTTTAATTGTACAAAATGTATCCCCCCCCCCCCCCCCCCAAATTCCAGCAGTACTTTAAGTTTGTTATGTTGGGCAAAATTGCTCTAGATGCATCATTGGTGCAGTTCAGTGTGCTCTCTGGCTGCAGGGTAAACTACAACTTCTACAATGGTGAGTTACTCTCCTCAAACCCTTCCAGTAGGTAGAGTTAGTCATGAGGGTTGTGCTTTCAAAGTTTGGTCCATGTCCGTCATCAGTGGAGGTCACGATTTGTCTGATTGTGGGTGAACTACAGCTCCCAGAAAGGAAGGTCAGTTCCCCTCAAACTCTTCTAATAATTGAATTAAGATATATCAGGTATGTGTGCCTAGTTTGGTCCAGATCCATTGGTGTTTGGGTTCACAGTGCTCTCTGGATGTAGGTGACCTACAACTCCCCAAATTAAGGTGAATTTCCCCCAAAGATCTCCAGTATTTTTGCTGGTCATGGGGGTTCTGTGTGCCAAGTTTGGTTCAATTCCATCTTTGGTAGAGTTCAGAGTGCTCATTGATTGCAGTTGAACTATAAATCCAGTACCTCCAACTCCAAAAAATTCCTCCTTTCTGTTGAAATTGTCTACATGTTTGTGGATTTCAGTGCCTTCTTTGTGTAGTCTGAGATGGTGATTGCCAGAGTGGTCCAGCATTTCTGTGTTCTCAAATAATACGCTTTGTCAAGGTTGGTTCATCAGGTGCTCTGCTATGGCTGACTTCTCTGGTTGAATGAGTCTGCAGTGCCTGTCATTTTCCTTGATTCGTGTTTGGGCAATGCTGCTGCGTTTGGTGCTCCCTATATAGACTTGTCCACAGCTGCATGGTATACGGTAGACTCCTGCAGAGGTGAGAGGATCCCTCTTGTTATTTGCTGAACGTAGCATTTGTTGGTTTTCTTATTGGGTCTGTAGATAGTTTGCATGTTGTGTTTCCTCATCAGCTTCCCTATGCGGTCAGTGGTTCCCTTGATGTATGGCAAGAACACTTTTCCTCTGGGTGGATCTTTGTCTTGACTCTCGTGGCTTGTTCTTGGCCTTGCAGCTCTTCTGATGTCTGTGGTGGAGACATCAGAAGGCCACGAAAGCCTTCGACAACAAATCATATCTTCACTTCCTTCTGCTTGTGTTTCAATTGCCATCTCTTTTTTCAAGTCTCTTTGGACCGAGGACGGCAAGAGCTGGAGACTCGGGAGCGAGAGCTGATGGCAGAGGTCCGGCAGCTGAGGCAGAGGCTGATGTCCAAGACTCAGGCCAGGCAAGCGCCATCCCCAGTGGAGACATAGTGGAACAGCTGAAGGGACCGGGATCAGCTACAGATGGACATTTTTTTACCGAGATTCTACATCGCTGCACAAAAAGGATCAAAGGAACAGATTTTGCACCATTTATTCAGTGTCTTTCATAATATGTTTTTGTATTTAAAAGCATTCTATATATATATATATATGTTGAAATTGACTTTTTAAAAAGAAATACATTAAGTAAATATACGTTTTTAAGTAAAACACTAGTGTCTATTCTATTTATTTATTTACTTTATTTGTATACCACTCTTCTCAGCCCTTAGGCGACTCAGAGCGGTTTACAACAATTTAGGTATACACAATACAAAATCATTAAGCATTTAAAAGCAATAGCATCACAAATCATTAAACATCAATATCAATACATCACTACACCAATATAACAAATCCATCAGGTCTCATCAATCCAAACTCGTTATCCGATATTCCGTGTTCCGATAGTCAATCAATCAATCACACTGCTTAGTCGAATGCCTGTTCAAACAGCCAGGTCTTTACTTTCCTCCGGAATGCCAGCAAGGAGGGGGTCGATCTATTCTACTGATGTGTATATTCACACTCTTCTAAATGGAAACCGAAATGGCTGTCTCTCGAACATAAATTGTTTTGTCCTAAATCCAATTGTTAGCCCCAGTGGGAAGAAGCTCATGGAATTAATGGAATGGGGCAGGAGAGAAATGTCAGGCATGAGCCAACTGTTGCACTCCAGAACAGGAATAACCCTCTGACTTTAAACACCACACGTTGAATAGGAAAAAACAACCCTTTTATTGAAGATAAGTAAAAAGCAGCCAAGTAAAAGGCACTTTAAAGAAATAGGTGAATCCAATTAGGTAAGAAAATAAGCAGGAACAAATTAGTTCAAGGTAGAGTTCAGCAACATCCATAAAAGCAAAGTCCATGCATCTCCAATACAATCCAAAAAAACAGGAATACATTGATCCAAGGCTTTGGGTAAGCAATCATGAAATATAAGAATCCAAACCATAAACAAGAAATACCTTAGCATGGAACTTCAAAGCAATGTTTCCGTAAAACAAGGACGAGAACTTGGCGTGATTCTAAAAAAATGCTTCATCTGACTACACATCCCAAATTTCTGACATTTATCCCCTTGTTAGCTAGATCACTAGCGGTCAGAAATTCGTTTCTCTTTAGTTGAGTCTTTGTTATTGTTTTCTGTTAAAGCCTAGAAGATCGCTGAAAAGAAGAAGGAGAGCTGAGGGATGATTTATTGTTGCCACCAATTTGGAAGGAACCAGTATTCAGGGGATTTTACCCCAGTTCCCAATTTTAAAAAGACTTAGCCGATTTGCAATGGAGGTTGCCGATTAGGAAAGAAGAATGTAGATTTGGTTACTTTTCCCTACGTTTCTGCCACCACGTGAGGTAAGTTGTAATATCGTGAGAAATGGCACGTTGTACACAGAATAGACGGAGCTGAGGCAACCTTCAAATAAAAGTTAACAATTTTATTAAGTACACAGCGTGTGGTTGCAAGACGTAACTTTTCCTTGTTGCACTTGGAATAATACTTGTAACTTTAACAGTTCATTCTTTCAAGTAACACAGTATCTTTCTGACGTAGAGCACTTGTTTCAGACAAAGTTTCCATACAGGGATGTTTCCCTTAGTTGATCCTCCCTAGATCAAATACTAAGTAAACTATTCTTTAGCCTCTCCTTAGACTAAAAGAATACCAGCTATGTTTCACCATTCGGCTGCACTAGCCTGAGAAACTTCCAATAGCCAAACCCAGCTTTTCAAAGCCTCAAAAGTTTTGCTTCACAAGTCACTCCGCCACCTTTCCTTTCTTTCTCTCCCAACTCCTAACTCCTCACTCCTCTGAACCTAACTCCTGACTGCTCACTCCTCTAAACCTAAACCCTAACTGATTTTTAACTGTCGTTTTTTCACACTCTCCCCTCTAAGCTCCTCCCACTTCCCTCTCTCCTGCATCGGTCTCCATGGCAACGCACATGGAGGACTCCTCTGACTTAGGCCGCTCCAGCATTACTGCAGCCAATCTAAACACAAATACAGTTAAAATCATACAATTTATAATCAACTCCTGTACAATCGCCTAAGCTTTTGCACAGCCCTCCTGTTTGACTGAACTCTTCTCGTCTATCTCTTGGCTCGTTATCTATTTGCTCTCTTGGCTCGTCATGTATTTGCTCATTAATTTCTGCAGGTGCATCCCCACACCCCTCAGGGACATTCTCATGGGAAACTACAGGAATCTCCTGGTCATTCTCTGCATCAGTATCACTAACCAAATCATTGCCATCTTGAAACTCATCTTGAACCTCATTAAC
This sequence comes from Anolis sagrei, assembly GCF_037176765.1. Taxonomy (NCBI): domain Eukaryota; kingdom Metazoa; phylum Chordata; class Lepidosauria; order Squamata; family Anolidae; genus Anolis; species Anolis sagrei. Next base: position 20,563,267 of record NC_090024.1, on the reverse strand, counting down.
ATCATTCCCCACATCCAAAGTACCCTAATCCTGAAACACAATCACAGGCTGAACTCCAACACCAACTTTGGCCCTTCAGATGTTTTGGACTTCAACTCCCACAATTCCTAACAACCTACTGGCTGTTAGGAATTGTGGGAGTTGTAGTCCAAAATGCCTGAAAGGCCAAGGTTGGCCCATGCCCGTTTATATAGCTTCTGTTCAAGAGGCTTTGGAAAAGTTGAGCCTCTTCCTCACACATACATCCCGTCAGATGTGGAAATAATGCAGCACATTGAAGATTATAGAACTGTAGCTCCCAGCATTCCTCACGACTGGCTGTGCTGATGGGAGTTGCAGTCCAATGACTTCTAGAGGATTAGTAGTATTAACTTCGTGTTGTCAACAATCACTGGGTTGTTGTGATTTTTCCAGTCTGTATAGACATGTTTCAGAACCATTCTCTCCTGACATTTCGCCCACATAATGTCTCTCTCATTCCACACAAGCAGATTTTACACAAGCAGAACAAAGAAGTGGTTAATCTTTTGCTATACAATGACTCACTCGGCAGTGTGCACTTGGGACATCTCTCCCAAATTGCACTCTTATGTTGCATTCTCTGTGATCCCAATGGGGATCACAGAGTTGCGTGTGCTCTGTCCTTCTAGAGTCCACTGCAGAGGACAAAGTGTATCTACAAGCAGATATGATCAAAGTGAAACAACACAAAAATATCAAGAACATTATGACAATTGCAATCCCAGACATAACCATAGTTTTCAACCATTGTAAGTCAGGAATCCAAGAAACGAGCCAACTCCACCAGCCAGAGCTTTGTGGAATTTAAGGACTTCATCACATTGGAGCAGGGAAGTGTTTGGGAGAGCAGAGTTCTGTTTTGAAAAGAAATGATTTCCCTACCTAGTTTTGGAGTTGTAGTTCACCTACATCCAGGAGCACCATGGGTTCAAACAATGATAGATCCGGACCAAACCTGGCACGAATACTCAATATGCCGAGATGTGAACACTGGTGGAGTTTAGAGGGAATAGACCTTGACATTTGAGAGTTGTAGTTCTGGGATTTATAGTTCACCTACAATCAGAGCATTCTGAACCCCACCAATGATAGAATTGGGCCAAACTTCCCACACAGAACCCCCATGACCAACAGAGAATACTGTTTAGAGATGGTCTTTGACATCCAGGTTGAGAAACACTGCTATACGCTAAGGAACTCAAGAGTGCCAGGTAAATCTGGATTTTTAAAAAATCAGGTTTCAGATAGCCAGCTTAAGGACACTTGTGCATCTACGTTGTAGAATAAATGTAGTTTGATATAATATAATATTATATAGTATAATATAATATAATAATATATAATATAATAATATATAATATAGTTTAATATAATATAAAATATTGTATATACATATAAAAATTATAATATTATAATGTAATGCAATATGATACTAATAATAATATGATCTTATAATTATATATTAATATTACATGTAATATTACTAATAGTATTATAATATAATGGTATAATACAATATAGCAATATTTAATACTGTATGGTACTATGCTAATAACATAAAATATTGTATGTATATATGTGTATGTATGTATATTTGTATGCGTATGTGTGTATGTGTGTATATACATATGTGTGTGTGTGTGTGTGTATCTTGTATGCCGCTCTGAGTCCCCTTCAGGGTGAGAAAGGCAGCATATAAATGTTGTAAATAAACAAACAAACAAACAAACAAACAAATAAATAATGGTTTTACTCCAATTTTAACTGCTATGGCTAAATTGCTATGGAATCCTGGCAGCTGTAGTTTGGTAGCATTCTGTGGTTGAGAACTACAACTCCCAGGACTCTCAAAGCAGTGTCCTCCAGGGTAGATACTACTTACTTTTACTTAGGCGATCCCTCGTTGGACGAGTAAGATGGTCTTCCATTATGGATTTCCTTGTGGGTCCGTATGTGGCTGTGGAGCCCTATTCTTGCTCTGCATCTTCTTCCGCAGTGAGGGCATTGGTTTCCAGGTGGAAGGCGGTCCCGGTCGGGGTTGGCTTGACGCGCCTTCCTCCTGGCACGTTTCTCTCTTTCACCCTCCACTCGTGCCTCCTCAAATTCTGCAGCACTGCTGGTCACAGCTGTCCTCCAGCTGGAGCGCTCAAGGGCCAGGGCTTCCCAGTTCTCAGTGTCTATGCCAGAGTTTTTAAGGTTGGCTTTGAGCCCATCTTTAAATCTCTTTTCCTGTCCACCAACGTTCCGTTTTCCGTTCTTAAGTTCGGAGTAGAGCAACTGCTTTGGGAGACGGTGGTCGGGCATCCGGACAACGTGGCCGGCCCAGCGGAGTTGATGTTGGAGGACCATCGCTTCAATGCTGGTGGTCTTTGCTTCTTCCAGCACACTGACGTTTGTCCGCTTGTCTTCCCAGGAGATTTGCAGGATTTTCCGGAGGCAGCGCTGATGGAAACGTTCCAGAAGCTGCATGTGACGTCTGTAGACAGTCCACGTCTCACAGGCATAGAGCAGGGTTGGGAGGACAATAGCTTTATAAGCAAGCACCTTGGTATCCCTGCGGATGTCCCGGTCCTCAAACACTCTCTGCTTCATTCTGGAAAATGCTGCACTTGCAGAGCTCAGGCGGTGTTGTATTTCGGCGTCGATGTTGACTTTGGTGGAGAGGTGGCTGCCAAGGTAGCGGAAATGGTCCACATTTTCTAATGTTACACCATTAAGCTGTATTACTGGCATTGGAGAGAGATTGGGTGGCGACTGCTGGAACAGCACCTTGGTTTTCTCAATGTTCAGTGACAGGCCAAGCTTCTCGTATGCTTCTGCGAAGGTGTTGAGAGTGGCTTGTAGATCTTCTTCTGAATGCGCACAGACGACATTGTCATCAGCATACTCGAGTTCTATAACAGCTGTTGTTGTAACCTTGGTTTTGGCTTTCAGTCTGCTGAGGTTGAATAGCTTGCCATCTGTCCGATAGATTATTTCCACTCCGGTGGGAAGCTTCCCATCAACAAGATGAAGTATCATAGCGATGAAGATGGTAGATACACTCTTGCTTAACTGCATCACTCCAATCTGATTGCAATCACCATATTATATACATTCTTCCATGCAAACATGTCCTCATCCGCCTGAATTTTCAACCTTCTGTTTCACGAGGTTCTCTAAAACAGCAGCAGCTTTGTCCCTAAATATTACCAGGGATATACAATCAATTTGAATGTTTTTTATTAAACTGGGGGTCCAAAAAAGTCCTGTTGCCCCGTGTGAGGCTCGAACTCACGACCTTCAGATTATGAGACTGACGCGCTGCCTACTGCGCTAACGAGGCTCCTGGAGGAAACGCCTCAACAAGCCTCCATACCAAGCGGAAGAGTTTGGAAAGTGGGAGGCTTCTCTATTCTGTTTGCATGCTTTGGAGGCTGCAGAAAGTTCCCTCCTCCTTGCAGAGGAAATGATTCAAAATGTTGCTAGTAATGAGAAACTGTTAAAGGATCACTAATCCACCTGATGGGAATCAATGGAGTTTACCCTGGATCTCCCTCCTTCCAACCAACCCAGTTCTGCCTTGGAACTAAGAATAGAGCAAATAGAGTAAAGGAATGGTGTTATGTCACTACTCTAGATCTAACCAGTTACTTTGTGACTAAGGCAGAGCAAAGCTGTGTTGCCAAAAGCAATGTTGCAAGTTAAGCACATAGTTAGGAAGGAAGGACAAGGGTGGAAGGGAAGGAAGGAAGGAGGAAGAGAGGAAAGGTGGAGGAAAGAGGGAGGGAAGGAAAGACAAAAGGGAAGGAAAGAAGGGTGGAAGGGAAGGATGGAAGAAGGAAGAGAGGAAAGGTGGAGGAAAGAGGGAACTAAGGAAAGACAAAAGGGAAGGAAAGAAGGGTGGAAGGGAAGGATGGAAAGAGAAAAAGGGAGGGAAGGAAAGGGAGAGAGAAAAGAGGGAAGGAAGGAAAGACAAAAGGGAAGGAAAGAAGGTTGGAAGGGAAGGATGGAAGGAGGAAGAGAGGAAAGGTGGAGGAAAGAGGGAAGGAAGGATCATAGAATCATACAATCAAAGAGTTGGAAGAGACCTCTTGAGCCATCCAGTCCAACTCCATTCTGCCAAGAAGCAGGAATATTGCATTCAAATCACCCCTGACAGATGGCCATCCAGCCCCTGTTTAAAAGCTTCCAAAGAAGGAGCCTCCACCACACTCCAGGGCAGAGAGTTCCACTGCTGAACGGCTCTCACAGTCAGGAAGTTCTTCCTCATGTTCAGATGGAATCTCCTCTCTTGTAGTTTGAAGCCATTGCCCTGCGTCCTAGTCTCCAGGGAAGCAGAGAACAAGCTTGCTCCCTGTGGCTTCCTCTCACATATTTATACATGGTTATCATGTCTCCTCTCAGCCTTCTCTTCTGCAGGCTAAACATGCCCAGCTCCTTAAGCCGCTCCTCATAGGGCTTGTTCTCCAGACCCTTGATCATTTTAGTCCCCCTCCTCTGGAGACATTCCAGCTTGTCAATATCTCTCTTGAATTGTGGTGCCCAGAATTGGACACAATATTCCAGATGTGGTCTAACCAAAGCAGAATAGAGCATGGGTAGCATGACTTCCCTAGATCTAGACACTATGCTAGGGACTATTTAGGGACAAAAGGGAAGGAAAGAAGGGTGGAAGGGAAGGATGGAAAGAGAAAGAGGAAGGGAAGGCAAGGGAGGGAGAAAAGAGAGAAGGAAGGAAAGACAAAAGGGAAGGCAGGAAGGAAGGATGAAACGGTGGACGAGAAGGAAGGAAAAAAGGAAGGAAAGGAGGAAGGCCACACCTGGAATGCTGTCTCCTATTCTGGGCACCACAATTGAAGCGAGATGTTGACAAGCTGGAATGTGATCAGAGGAGGGCAACTAAAATGATCAAGGGTCTGGAGAACAAGCCCTATGAGGAGCGGCTTCAAGAGCTGGGCATGTTTAGCCTGCAGAAGAGAAAGCTGAGAAGAGACATGATTCCTATCTCACCCAGGGTTTTAACATTTTATCATTTTATCTTGCACATTTGGCCCGCCCTTTGTGTTTGATTTTTATTATGTTGTTTTGCACTGTTTATTTGTTTTCTGCTGCCCTGGAGACTAGGATGCGGCATAATGGCTTCAAACTACAAGAGAGGAGATTCCATCTGAACATGAGGAAGAACTTCCTGACTGTGAGAGCCGTTCAGCAGTGGAACTCTCTGCCCCGGAGTGTGGTGGAGGCTCTTTCTTTGGAAGCTTTTAAACAGAGGCTGGATGGCCATCTGTCAGGGGTGATTTGAATGCAATATTCCTGCTTCTTGGCAGGGGGTTGGACTGGATGGCCCATGAGGTCTCTTCCAACTCTTTGATTCTATGATTCTATGATTCTATTTTATTTTGTTACTTCATGTATTTTGTTGTGATGTAATTTTTTCTGTTATTTTGTGTTTAACTTTGCTGTATTATTTTGGGGCTTGGCCTCATGTTAGCTGCCCCGAGTCCCCTTTGGGGAGATGGTGGTGGGGTATAAATAAAGATGATGATGATGATGATTATTATTATTATTATTATTAAGTCCATATATAAATATATGAGGGAAAGTCATAGGGAGGAGGGAGGGAGCTTGTTTTCCGCTGCCCTGGAGACTAGGATGCGGAATAATGGCTTCAGACTACAGGAAAGGAGATTCCACTTGAACATGAGGAAGAACTTCCTGATGAGAGCTGTTCAGCAGTGGAACTCTCTGCCCCAGAGTGTGGTAGAGGCTCCTTCTTCGGAGGTTTTTAAGCAAAGGCTGGACGGTCATCTCTTGGGAGTGCTTTGAATGTGATTTTCCTGCTTTTTGGCAGGGAGTCAGACTGGATGGCCCACGAGGACTCTTCCAACTCTATGATTTTATGAATATTTCTTGAGGGCCATACAGTCTTTGTTGTTGCTGTTGTGTGCGCTGAAATCGTTTCCGATTTATGGCAAACGTACGGAGAGTGAGCAAAGATTCAAAGCCTGTTCTCCAGAGGCATTGTGCAACTCTCAAAATACTACTTACTGCACCATGCTGACTTTCTTGCTTTTGCAGAATACAGTAAAGCAATACCAATTGCCTTAAAGCAATTGTTAGATCTTACGTGGTCTTGATTCAAGCTGGCAGGCCGTTATTCACCTGTCCTTTTAATACTTCCACATGGCTCTCCTGCGGGTAATTGCACCAAGCAGGTTGCTGGCTTAATTGCTTGTTTTGCTGATCCTTTCAACGCCGCAGGCCGACGTTGAGTGCAAAACAGCTGTCTGTTAATGTCAAATAACCACACAGATCGTAAAGGCTAAAGCATGAATCAAAACAGTAAGAAAGGATCTCTCAATGCTGGGAGGTTTTTGCTCAATGCTTTACACTAGGCTGTAACAATCAAAACAAACATGTATATCGTTTTTTAAAATGTCCTGCGGCTCATCAATCACAATGTGACCCTGGCTAATAACAACAAGAAAGAAAGAAAGAAAAAGATCTACCATATATTGGCCTTAATCCAAATAGAGTTCCTGCGTAACACATCTTTTCCCCCTTGTCCTCACACCTGATGCAGAGCATCTTCCCCCCCAAGTATTTGTAGTTCACCAAGGGCCGGACAATGGATTCTGCTGCTTCCTGACCCAGCACACATAACTGGGTTCCTGTTTCCTCTCTGTGAATTCTCTGGCTTGTGCACTGGACCCTGGCCCCTGATCAGAGAAATGTAGTTTCCCAAAGGACACTGCTTCACAGATCGCAACCCGGAAGCCCCCTCCCTTTCCCTTTGTCTGAACTCTCTTGCTCGCCCTCTCCTATTGACTTTCTGCTCCACATCCCGGACTGTTTTCAGCCACACTTTTGGACTCAAAAAAAAAAAAAAACCTCTAGCCTACATGCGCCCTTGCCAAGAAGATCATACCTCAAGAACTCTGATGAATTGCTTTTATCAATTATTACTGCCTCTAATAAACTTTGCTGGGATGGGGTAGGATGGGGATCCTTATATGAAAATGTATGAAGAATGTATATGATATGAAAAATATGAAATCAATGAGATGTACCCTTTGCCCTTTTCTCCCTATTTTTCCCCCCTGAACTTTGCCCTACTAAGAAAGGATGTGACCTGAGGCCACTGCAAAGGAAATCCAATCTCCTTTGAAAACCCCATTCATATTGACATATTGCATGGAACAGGGTTGGCATTATCCTAAAGCTTGTTTTCAGAGTCAGACAAACAGGCTAAGGATTTTGTCAACCGAAACCCAGGAAAACGGACTGATTAAGTCAATCATGGTATTTGTGTACGCTCCTTTGTGACTAAGGATCCCCTTTGTCCACGAGGTTGAGATCCAAATACCACCCATAGCCCCTTCTTTATGCCCATACACATCTGCTATCAGAACTCAGGAAATCCCTTGTTTCCCCCGTCTGCCACCCTGCCGTGCATGGACAAAAGGTTATCAATCAGCTGGCGGACGCCTCCCGGGCGTTCCGCCCATCTGCGCTGTCAAACTACATCCCGCCTCCTGGCCGCTGATTGGACAATCTTCAGAGGCGCTCCGAGGGCTCTGATTGGCCCCCTGGAGGCGACAGCGGCCAGCGATTGGAGGAAAGGCGGGACCAGCGGCCAAGCCTCCTCCCAGCTGTTCCGGAGCCGGCCAATCAGGACAGAGAAAACTGACAGAAGGCGGGCGGGAGATTCAAACCGGGTTTTCTTTGTTTTACCTGTATAAATATGCCTGAAAATCACTGTAATGTGATGCTTATGGTGGAAATATCCCTGTAACGCATCCTTTTCAGCTGAATCGCAGAAATAAACGCTTCGGTCGCTGGATACCTCTTCAGCCTCTGGTGGGCTTAATATTTTGCGCTTTGGATTGGCATCCGCTGGCAGCTCACCAAGGTCAGGACCCCATTCGCGGTCCTTAGGGATCCCCCTCGCTGGGAGAACCCCCAAAAAGAGCTCGATATCATTTGGCTTTACCACGAAGGGACTCTGCTTGAGGTTCCAGACTAAATTATAGCCTAAATTTTCAAGCAGGCGCCTTGGTCTGATTCTTTGGGCCAGCAGCAAAGGAGGAACGGCTTGGGAAAAGAGGCGCCTCTCTCAATTTGGACTCTCCTTCTTGACAAAACTACAAATTCTCCCACAGCCACTTCCTCCCAAGCTCTGACCTGGGGTTTCAGCACAAAGGAGCGCCAGGGAAGCCTTGATCTAAGGACTTCCAGGAAGAGGAGCGACCGACGCGGAAAGGGGGGAAGAAAACGTCCGGACGGGTAAGAGAATCAACCGCGGGCTGCCTTGGCCGTCAGGTGGGAGGGGACTCTAGGTTTTCCGAACCAGCTTCGGAGTTGGCCCACTGGGGAGGGATTCTCTAGGTCTCGGTAACAAATTCCTGGCGGGGGGGGTAGCGAACATCCACGTTTGAGGCCCGGAATAGCAACTCAGCTCGCTTTTGCGGCCTTGGCTGGAGCTACGTGGGAAAGGGAGCCCTTCCCTTTCGGACTGCCTAGCTGCCAAGGGCTGATCGCCCCGAGCTCTCCTGCTAGGAACCGTTCAGGCTCTGGCCTGCCTTGCGGTTGGGGGGGCTACCCTGATTAGCCACTGGTTTGTGGGGCTACCAGAGAGAGATGGGCGCATGTCATTCTGGGGTCAAACGTCCTGTTCCATCAGAAACACCTTTGGGAAAGATACTGGCGGAATGGGACAGGGTTGCGTCGCCGACGCAGGCCAGTAGGGTAAAAATCGCATGGAGAGGTGGCCCTCCAGGCCCTCAGAGGGTGGAGTTTCGTGGCCCCTCATGGCAGTCGGATCGCTGTGAGAGGGCTAAGGGACCGAACTCGCCCATGCCTCATGCTTTTTGCCATGTGCCGGAGGGAGGTGGAAGGGGGGTAGTGGTGGCCAACTCCTACCATGCAAGGGGAAGGCAACAAAGCCCCAACCCCCAGGAAACCCCCTCCAGACCCTTTTTCCCTCTCCTTGGAAAAATTGCTTGTTCCCCTACCATCCCATTCCCATTTCCCTTTACCCAATCTCCCTGACTCCTTCCTTCCCTTCCCAACCCCTCCATTTCCCTATTCCCTATTTATGATATGTCTGCATTTATATGCCCCTCTGTTTGTCTTTTTTTTCTGCTCCTTGAGGAAATGATCAGGGAAATTCTTTGCTCTCCTCCTCTCCTGCTTTCTCCTGTGCCACCTTTTTCCTTCCTTCAGATGGAAAAGGGAGGCATTGCTCATTCCCTTCTTCACCAAGCTACTACATCCCTTTCTTTCTAAAGCTGAATCTTCAGTGCCTGTTTATTTATAATAAACAGTGTTTCCCCTCACCAGGAGAGACCCTGCCACTGATGTGACTCAGCTGCCTTGCAAAAAGTCTCTCTCTCTCTCTCTCTCGCCTGGTTTCCCTGACCCAAGAGCTCTCTTCCTCTCCCCTTCTCTTCTGTGCAACTACAAAACCCATTTTTCAGGGGCAGTCACCAATGTCCCTGCCTTTCCTTTGTTTTCTCTTCACTCTCCAACTCCCCCTTTTTGCTTTCAAACCCCTCCTCCCTCTCTCCTCTTGCAAACAAAGGGAGGTGTAGGGGGGGGGCCTTTTTCCTGCTCCTGTTTCCTTTTGCCAAATAAAGTTTGCTGGGTTTCTCTCTCTCTCTCTCTCGCTCTCTCTCTCTCTCTTCTCCCTCCCCTCCCATCTTCTAAGAAGCCAGCATTCTGTGAATTTTTTTTCCTCTATCCCCCAGAGAAATCCTGCTGCTCCCTCTTACCTCCTTCTCCTAAAACCTAAGGAAGGGATGTTCCAGAAGCATTCCCTCCTGACATTTCACCCACATCTATGGTTAAGTCTCTCTCTCACACACGCAGTCCCTCGGATGCTTTTTTCCTTCCTGGCCCTTCCTCCCTCCCCTTTCCCTGAGCGCATGTATGTGTATGTCTAAATTATCCCATTAACTGCCTTAAATATGAGAGGGGCGTCGAGGTCCAGGGGTCCCCTCTGCACAGTGAAGAGGCCCAGATCGAACTGTGGGACCCATAATCCACTCCTGCCGCTGAGGACAACTACCTGGGTGAGGTGAACAATGGGAGGTCTGTGGACTTTCCTGTGTGGAACCCAGATGGCACAGGAGGATCCCACAGAGAGCAGGAACAGACCCCATGCCGCCCAGAAGAGACAGCCCCTCCTAGAGGCTGATCTGAGCCCCCACGGGGGAATGCCATCGCAGGAGGAGCAACCAGGATCCCACAGCAACTGCCATGAAGGAAGGAGGCCCTGCCCATTCCAGAAGCTGTGCAGAGGAGTGGCCCAAAGGAGACCACTGACGTCCCCACTAGGTATGAAAGTTTTTTCCTTTGTTTCCCCACTAACTACCCTTGGGCTGGGAAGGGGGGGGTGGGAGGGGGCGGTAAACCTTCTTTCTGACTGTCCTAGACATTACCCCTGAGTCTCTGTGATGATGGAGAGCCGGACCTGTCTGCGGTCACCAGGAGGCGCCACGCCAGAAGGAGTAGCAAGGCTGTGCCCCATCTTCTCCCTCCCCCAAGCGCCAAGGGAGGAGCCAGCGCCCCCAGGAGGCCTGAGGACCACTGCCAGATGGGAGAATTCCACCATGTGCCATCCTTCTCCATTGGGAACTCACTCGGGACCCCTGAGTGCTCCATGCTGACTGCCATCACAGACTCCATCATCCCCTGCCTCCACCGTCTTCACCTTCTTACTTCAGTTTTTTTTTCTCTTTCCAACCCAAAGAACACTCTGCCACTGGTCTCTCCCACCCCGCTGGGTCCTGCTGTTGTTGCTTGAGTTGGGCCCCAAAATAATCAACAGAATACAATCTAATCAGTCTAGAAAGAGGCCCTGGGTGCTTGGGGGGATTGTCGAGGCTTGAGGAAATGAGTGTGACCATTTCCCAGCCTCGAAGGGAGGATTTGATGCAGAGCATCTTCCCCCCCAAGTATTTGTAGTTCACCAAGGGCCGGACAATGGATTCTGCTGCTTCCTGACCCAGCACACATAACTGGGTTCCTGTTTCCTCTCTGTGAATTCTCTGGCTTGTGCACTGGACCCTGGCCCCTGATCAGAGAAATGTAGTTTCCCAAAGGACACTGCTTCACAGATCGCAACCCGGAAGCCCCCTCCCTTTCCCTTTGTCTGAACTCTCTTGCTCGCCCTCTCCTATTGACTTTCTGCTCCACATCCCGGACTGTTTTCAGCCACACTTTTGGACTCAAAAAAAAAAAAAAACCTCTAGCCTACATGCGCCCTTGCCAAGAAGATCATACCTCAAGAACTCTGATGAATTGCTTTTATCAATTATTACTGCCTCTAATAAACTTTGCTGGGATGGGGTAGGATGGGGATCCTTATATGAAAATGTATGAAGAATGTATATGATATGAAAAATATGAAATCAATGAGATGTACCCTTTGCCCTTTTCTCCCTATTTTTCCCCCCTGAACTTTGCCCTACTAAGAAAGGATGTGACCTGAGGCCACTGCAAAGGAAATCCAATCTCCTTTGAAAACCCCATTCATATTGACATATTGCATGGAACAGGGTTGGCATTATCCTAAAGCTTGTTTTCAGAGTCAGACAAACAGGCTAAGGATTTTGTCAACCGAAACCCAGGAAAACGGACTGATTAAGTCAATCATGGTATTTGTGTACGCTCCTTTGTGACTAAGGATCCCCTTTGTCCACGAGGTTGAGATCCAAATACCACCCATAGCCCCTTCTTTATGCCTATACACATCTGCTATCAGAACTCAGGAAATCCCTTGTTTCCCCCGTCTGCCACCCTGCCGTGCATGGACAAAAGGTTATCAATCAGCTGGCGGACGCCTCCCGGGCGTTCCGCCCATCTGCGCTGTCAAACTACATCCCGCCTCCTGGCCGCTGATTGGACAATCTTCAGAGGCGCTCCGAGGGCTCTGATTGGCCCCCTGGAGGCGACAGCGGCCAGCGATTGGAGGAAAGGCGGGACCAGCGGCCAAGCCTCCTCCCAGCTGTTCCGGAGCCGGCCAATCAGGACAGAGAAAACTGACAGAAGGCGGGCGGGAGATTCAAACCGGGTTTTCTTTGTTTTACCTGTATAAATATGCCTGAAAATCACTGTAATGTGATGCTTATGGTGGAAATATCCCTGTAACGCATCCTTTTCAGCTGAATCGCAGAAATAAACGCTTCGGTCGCTGGATACCTCTTCAGCCTCTGGTGGGCTTAATATTTTGCGCTTTGGATTGGCATCCGCTGGCAGCTCACCAAGGTCAGGACCCCATTCGCGGTCCTTAGGGATCCCCCTCGCTGGGAGAACCCCCAAAAAGAGCTCGATATCACACCTGAAGCCTCAAGTGTTACCTGGATTCTCAAGGGTTTTAAAATACCTTTCATCAGAGTAAATATACCATATGACCCCTGTATCCATAGTGGATACATTCCAAAACTCTCTGTGGATACCTGAAATTGTTGATATCAGTGAACCCTATATTTTGTAAAATTGGTTGGGAAACTTTAGTCTAAATCAGTGGTTCTCAACCTTTCTAATGCTGCAACCCCTTAATACAGTTCCTCATTTGGAAGTTGTAGTTCCTGAGATTTATAGTTAATTTACAATCAAAGAACATTCTGGACTCTACCAATGATGGAATTGAACCAAACCTGGAACACTGAACTCCCATGAGCAACAGAAAATGCTGAAATGGTTTGGTGAGCATTGACCTTGTGTTTTGGAGTTGTAGTTCATCTACATCCAGAGAGCACTGTGGACTCAAACAATGATAGATTTGGACCAAACTTGGCATACTCAATGTTCTGGAACAGCTGTTCCAGGAGCTCCAGATTTATTTGCTGTGTTTGCATGTTTGTGTGCAATCCCATGCTTGGGATTTTGTAGCAGGGGGTTTCCTGTTATAATTTGCATTTATAGGGTAAGCCACCTGCCAGTTATAGTTAGGTTCCCTGATCCCGCCCCTTTTTGAGTTTTGGAGGGAACGAAGCCATTTTGAGTTAGTTCTCACAGAGAAGCCTTTCGCACAGGACATAGAACGAAGTGGCTCCTGTAGAAAAGCTTCGTCTTTTACAGCTTGGCCGGGGTTATACAACCCTACGGCTTGGCCAGGAAACATACAGCCACAGCTTGGCTGAGGGACTCCAGCCGGCCATCACAGCAACCTGAACTCCTTCTTTTTCCCTGGAGGTCTACAAAGCTCTGTTGAGGCAAGGGTCACTCGCGGAAGCCAGACGCAGTTGGTACCGGGTGCAGGGGCTCCACGTCAACAGAGGCAAGTACAGACTGCCCAGATTAGAAGCTAGGATTTCCCCATCAGTTAGTTACAGTTAAGAAGACAGTGCCTGTTCCTAGTGGACAAGATTTGAAAGAGCCTATAGACTGTTAAGAAAACTGTTAAAGTACCAGTTTGTTCCTTAATAAAAGAACTTTGTTGGACTTACTTTAAGCATTCTAAAGACTCTGTTTGGGGGAATCTAAGGGCCTTTAATCAGGAGGCAGCCCTGGCGTCCCGTTGGGCACAGAAAATTTATGTCCTGTGTACAGTCTAATGCACAGGCCCAGCGTGCGACAGCACACTCAATATGCCCAAATGTAAACACTGGTGGAGTTTGGAGAAAATAGACCTTGACATTTGGGAGTTGTAGTTGCTGGGATTTATAGTTCACCTACAATCAAAGAGCATTCTGAACCCCACCAATGATAGAATTGGGCCAAACTTCCCACACAGAACAGAAAATACTGTTTTGTGATGGTCTTTAGCGACTCCTCTGACACCCCCTTGCAACCCCCCCAGGGGTCCTGACCCCCAGGTTGAGAAACACTGGTCTAGCCCAAGAGATTCTGCTGTCTGAACATTTTGCTTTTTTCCTGGACATGGAATGGAGCAAGGATGCCATCTGGTCTTTTGCTGATGTGGCAGTCAGGTATTACTCCAGCCCTGACAATAGGATGGTATCCTTCATCAGACCTTGAGCTGTGTGTTCCTGAATAGCAAGGAGTTGGACTGGATGGCCCTTGGGATCTCTTCCAACTTTATGTTGGTATGATGACATCTTAAGGCAGCAAACTACTGTAATTTAGGGGGTGCAGGATAGAGCATGGTGCACACACAACTCTGTCATCGAGGAAAAAATAATGGCTCTGAGTCTCAGGAGGAACAGCTGGAAGTCTTCCATTGCTCCTTTCACACATCTGTCACTTGAAGCAGTTTTTTCACTCTTCCTAATGACAGGGCTGACTCGACGTGCCAATAGATCATATCAGTGAACAGAAACTTATATGGATTTCACATGCTATGCCATGAATTCCATAGGTTTCTGACTATATTCCTGAGCTGCCTTGACAGTTAAGTAATTGGACAATACTTTGCTTCTGCCCTGAGTTCCATTTTATTTGTTTACCAGCCAGATTAAAGGAAATTAAAAGGAAATTGCATTACAAAATCCAACTGGAGAGTGCTGAATGCAGCTGTATATCTTGTCCTCCCCTTTCCTGGGCCCTCGGGAGAAGGTGTAGCTTTCTTTCCGTCAAGCAAACAAATCAGCTTCAAACTTGACTGCCATCTGGAGTCTAATCGTGAGTGAAGTGCATCTGCACACCCTTACAGCAAGTTCTGAAGGAAACTAGTTACAACAGTCAGTATTAGGTATGGACGGCTGTGTGTCTTCCTTTGCTATCCGTCTCCTTGACAAAAAAAGACTTCACAACAATAGTCAAACAGGTGTTTGATATGAGTCTCAACCTCCAAGCAACTTGAAACTGGGATCTTTCCTTCTTAAACAAGAGTCACTTCAGATATCTCCTTCTACTCCTGTGTAAGGACTCCTTGAAGAACTATGAACAGATCAAGACACATGGGAAAGATCCAGAAGCGGCTGGAGGAGGTCAAGAACTTATCATTCCGACTGGCCAAACTGGATTTCAGTCACAACGAAAGTGTGCGGCTAGCTACAGATGCCCTCTTAGATGGTGGCCTCCCAGCCTACCTCAAGGCCTTGGAGGACGAGGGAGAGGTGGACTTCCTATCCACTGTGGAAGCTCAGTACATTAAGAGGAATGCAAAGGAACCCTACTATTCGAGCGACGGAGAAGTTGGGTCCAGGCAGAATAATGATGCCAGGTCCCTTCAATCAGGAACGTATTTTCCTCTTGTCTCTGAAAACAGTGAACCAGCCCTTCTTCACACTTGGAGCACATCCGAAAAGCCCTATCTGAAGGAGAAGTCAAGTGCTACTGTGTACTTCCAAACAGACAAGAACAGCAACATTAGGGACTTGATACGGCGTTGCATCAACAAGACCTCCCAGGTATGAAGATGGTGAATCTGGTGGGCAATAAGCAAAGGAGCTGCCAATGGGTTCCCCCTTAAACAGTCTGGTTACTTGGGAGGAAAAGTAGGAAAGAGTGCATGGAATAAAGCATTGAAACTTTAGTCATACAGCTGTCTTGGACTTCAGCTCCAAGCTTGGCCAACAGTTAGGAATTCTGGAAGTTGAAGTGTAAAACATCTGAAAGACCATAGTCTGGGAAACACTTGGAGAAAGGATGTTGTCTCATCTTACCTAGATTTCCTTGTACTTCAGATATTTTGCTTCTAGATTTATAACAGGGTGGGCAAAGCGCAGCACTAGAAGATTACTTTTTCAGTCTTGAGTGGCTCCAAATTCCTATTTGTGTATATGCTTTGATGTTTGTTCTATGTGTATATGCTTTCATGTTGCCTGTTGGCTTATGGTGAGCTCATGAATTTTCTTCAGCAAGAATTTCTCAGGGGTGGTTTTGCCTGTTCCTTCCTTTGAAAGATAGCCTGCAGCACCTGGTATTCGTTGGTGGCCTCCCATCCCCATATAAACTCTTTATTAGCTTCCAAGATCAGACGAACCATCACCTGGCCATTAAAAGGGGTGAGGAAACTGGCTTCCAGGAATCTGCCTTTAAGGAACTGAAATTCACATTGTAAATAGGTTTCAGCCTCTCTTCTCCATCATAATGTTTAGTATTTGGAAAAATACATAAAAGTGGATGTACTAGTCATTCTGGTTTGCTTTAGTTGCCAAGTGTTTTTCTTGGCCTTTTCGGCACCCAGTGCAGTTTACAGAGCAGTATATCTTAACCTAGGGGTCACAAGGGGGTGTCAGAGGAGTCACCAAAGACCATCAGAAAACACAGTATTTTCTATTGGTCATGGGGGTTCTGTGTGGGAACATTGGTCCAATTCCATCATTGGTGGAGTTCAGAATACTCTTTGATTGTAGGTGAACTATAAATCCCAGTAACCACAACTACTTTCTCCAAAATCTACCAATGTTCACATTTGGGCATATTGAGTATTTGTGCGAAGTTTGGTCCAGATCCATCATTGTTTGAGTCTATAGTGCTCTCTGGATGTAGGTGAACTACAACTCCAAAATTCAAGGTCAATGCCCACCAAACCCTTTCATTGTTTTCTGTTGGTCATGGGAGTTCGGGGTGCCAAGTTTGGTTCAATTCCATTTTTGGTAGAGTTCAGAATGCTCTTTGATGGTAGGCTAACTATAAATCCCAGCAACTACAACTCACAAATTAGAAAATCAATCCCCCCACCCCAACCCATGTATTTGGTGCAGTGCAGTGAATGAAAATACATCCTGCATATCAGATATTTATATTACGATACATAACATTAGGGAAATTACAGTTATGAAGTAGCCACAAAAATAATTTTATGGTTGGGGGTCACCACAACATGAGGAACTGTATTAAGGGGTCACAGCATTAGAAGGTTGAGAGACACTGCCATAGAGGGTAGTGGGTGAAAAAATAATCCCCACGATCTGTCCCAGTTGCCCACTCCTAAAATAGGGTTATTCCTCTCCTTCAAGTTAAAAACAGTAAATGCAAAACTAATTTTTGGTAACTATGTTATTGCTGTGTGCTTTCATTTCTGATTTATGCAATCCTATCATGGTGTTTTCATGACAACATTAATTAAGAGGTTTTGTTTGTTTGTTTGTCTCTACCTTTCTCTGAGGCTTGGCTGTCATTAGCAAAGCACGCACCAACACACTCATTTATAAGTCTTTTAAAACCTGTCTAACAAACAACATGTTACAATCTGATGGGTTCTTTGTCACCTGCCTTGGCATTTGTTGTTGTTTTCTTTAATAATTTGGTGACAACCCACAAGAGAAGTCAATAAATCATGCAGTAATTTTGCACTCACTGCTAAAACACTCCATAGATAGAATCTAACTCAATTTGACCTTGGTCTAATACAATTTTTACAGTCATCAAATCCTTCATTGAAAACCATGAAGCTTAGGGTATTGCTTCCAAATTTGCACTCAAACCTGAAGTTTTCATAAATTTCATGCTTTCTTCATACCTGATTTAATAACCATTACCGGGGGGCCCTGCTGGTGGCACAGTAGGTTAAACCGGTAAACTGCTGAAATTGCCCACTGAAAGGCTGGTGGTTTGAATATGGGACATAGGGTGAGCTTCTGCTCTTAGGTCCAGCATCTGCCAACATGCAAAAACATGCAAATGTGAGTAAATCAATAGGTACTGCTCTGATGGGAAGGTAACGGCGCTCCTTGCAGTCATGCCAGCCACATGACCTTGGAGGTGTCAATGGGCAACGTTGGCTCTTTGGCTTGGAAATGGAGATGAACACCAACCCCAAAGTCGGACACAACTAGACTTAACGCCAGGGGAAACCTTTACCTTCTACTACCTGCCAATGGCTGTGCTTTGGCACTACATTCTTTGGAGTATAAATACATAGAGGTAAATATTGTATATAGCAACAAGCAATATTGCCATTATTATAAATATCACAATCAACAGTTGTCTCTGCTACTAAAATCTATAATGTTAAGCTACCTTACAGGCAAAAATGACTGCAGGTGCATCTACACTGCCGAGTTAATGCAGATTGACATCTTTAAACTACCATGGCTCAATATAATGGCATCATTGGAATTGTAGTACAGTATTATGAGATCATGAGTCTTCTTTGTCAAAGAATGCTGGTGCCTCACTAAACTACAAATCCCAGTATTTGGTAATGTTGAGCTGTGGCAAAATACATCAATTCAAAGTATATATATAACCAGGGTTAAGAAATGCAAACTTTTCCAAATACTTTGCAGGTCCTGGAGTATAGCCAAGTCCACTGTTCATATATTCAACAGAGATGATGTTTTCGGATCCTTGTGATTCCTTTCTGCTTGGTCTCACTGCCTTGCCTCTTTGTGTCCCTCTTCCCAGGTATTAGCCATCCTCATGGATGTGTTCACAGATGCTGAGATATTCTGCGATATCTTGGAAGCAGCCAACAAGCGACAGGTGTTTGTCTACCTCCTGCTTGACCACAGCAACCTAAAGCTCTTCACTGAGATGTGTGACAAGCTGCATGTCAAAGAGGGACATTTTAAGGTATGGGGAAACCCCTGTCAATGTCTTGGAGCTTTTTACTCACCTTGCTCCGCAGATTTGAACCGCCAACCTTTCAGTCAGAAAGTTCGGCAGCTCAATGGTTTAACCTGCGGCACAACCACGTTATCCTCTGGACAACTTTGGCTGGAGATCCTGCATTGCATGAGAGGTTGGATTCAATGACTGAGGGAACACCTTCCAATGCTATGATTCTGTGATACTTCTTAACACTACTACTGTTGGCATAAGTCCTGCTGGATATGGGATTCTCCAGGTTGTAGTCCAAAGAGAGAGTTTTCCCAAGGTAATTTCCTAGAGATCAGAGACTTCAATTATATGGCCCACCATCTAACATTGAACTTTAGCTCCTTGCGTGGCCTACCATTGACTGTGCTGGCTAAGACTGCTGGGTGTTGCAATTTGAAAACATTGGGAGGGTTGCATAAGTCCAATCACTGCTATTGGCACAGAACATTTTTACATTATGTGATAATGCCATGCCAGATCTTTATAAGTCTAAATTTGCATAGCCTAAATTAGAAAATAAATCAAGGAGTGTTAATTACCTTCTCTTTATGTAAGCTGGCATTGACCAATATAGTGTGGAAGAAGTGAGACTCTGATGGATGGAGGACAACTCATGCAATTCAGCCATAGTAGAGGCATTTTTCTGTTTTCACCCAGGAACCTGAGAAAAGGCTCCATATTACCTGTATATATCATGTAAAAACATTATTGAGAAGTCTGTAAAAACTCAACTCATTTTGAAACAGATACAGTGGGCTCTTGATATCCATGGGGTTTGGTTCCAAGACCTCTCTGTAGACACCAAAATCTATAGATGGCTAAATCCCATTATATACAATGGGGTGGTAAAATTATAAACTTTATATAAAATGGTTAATAGTTGAGTCACATTGCTGACTAATAACACCTATGTGAGGTAAGCAACGACTGAAGACAATGACTGACAGGTTGTAATTTTTTTCTTCACTTACCAGAACATTTCTGTGCGAAGTGTTACCGGTGAAGTCTACTGTGCCAAATCGGGTCGAAAATTCTCAGGACAAATCCAAGAGAAATTCATCATCTCGGACTGGAGATACGTTCTGTCTGGATCATATAGGTAAGATCCCCTGAAATGTGTTGTCTTCTAAAGTGGTTGCATTCACACAATCACTTTCATAGCAGTCTGCCTCCTTGTTTCTGATCTGAGTGTGTTGGGAAGGATATAAAATCAGAATTGCAATTCACGCTGGGTTGTTGTAGGTTTTTCGGGCTATATGGCCATGTTCTAGAAGCATTTTCTCCTGATGTTTCACCTGCATCTATGGCAAGCATCCTCACCTCACAACCTCTGAGGATTCTTGCCATAGATGTAGGTGAAACGTCAGGAGAGAATGCTTCTAGAACATGGCGTTATAGCCTAAAAAACCTACAACAACCCAGTGATTTCGACCATGAAAGCCTTCGACAATACTATTCACACTGGTTTTGAACAGTTGGGTGATTTAGGAAGAATAGCTGCCAGACATAGTCCTGAATTCCCTAAACTAAACTCAAATGTGACGAACAATACTATTTCACTCTCTTTGGTGAGGTATGATCCAACGTGACTCATCAAGAGCTGCTACTTTTCTCTGTTGCTCGGTACACAGTTTGGGAAGGACAGATTGATTTCAAAAGGATATTCTTGTCTAGCTCTACACACAATAAGTGGCCATCATTTTGAGATGTATGGGGTTGGTATAACTTACCTCCAAGGTTTACTCATAACAGTGGGTTGCCTTTTTATGAATGGCTAGGCTACAAAGTATTAACTTTTCCATTGACACTGGTTCATGGAACATTGATGGTGAAATAGTTAAAGATTGTCCACATCTTGACTCTGGCATTAATTGGAATGGAGATTACAGTCAAGAACTCAGAAGACTTAGACTAGGGACTACATCACATTGAAGAAGGGAAGTATTTAGCAGAGCAGAGCTCTGTTTTGAAAAGAAATGGATGATTTCCTTACCTTCATCACACTGATAAATCAATCAGTGTTACTCAGTTATGCTCAGCAGTCTTTGAGTTTATTTGCCATCACACTATAAAGATTTGGCCCTGCCAACCATCCCTTTCCCATGTTCTTTGTTGGAAAAAAAACCTCCACTTTTTGAAATGCATTTATTCTGCGATGCAGATGCACCCAGGGAAGGGTGTGGACCTTGGGAAACCATAACTCCCAGGACTAGACCAGGAGGGAAGGGAAGGAAAGGAAAGGAAAAGACCTGGAAAGGCTATTTTAAAAAAGAAAAGAAAGAAATTGTTCTGGCAAAGTTAAAACTCGGAGAGCAAAAGGTAATCGTAGAACTTTCCTTAACAAGGGTACCTTTGGCTCCTCCCACAATTTCCCTTCCCACAAATTGGGGAAACGTTTCATTTTAAACCTGAGAGCAACAAAGGCCATCACATTACAGAATTGGCCAAACATCCGGATCATTACCAAAAATCCACTTCCCCACCACCTCCTGAAACATTTGTAAAGAATGCTGCCCTCCATGCTTAAAATATGCAAAGAATGCTCTAGTCTACACTTGAACCCAACCTACACTTGAACCCAACCACATTTTTACTGTAGAACTCAGTGGAATTTAGTAAATGTGATGAAGTGGTAGGACATGGAAGGGTAGCTATGAAGGAACTAAACAAGTTCTCCAAGTATCATGCTATATCCTTAAATACCAAAGGCAAGATTATCCATCTGAACATTAGGAAGAACTTCCTGACTGTGAGACCCGTTCAACAGTGGAACTCTCTGCCCCGGAGTGTAGTGGAGGCTCCTTCTTTGGAAGCTCTTAAGCAGAGGCTGGATGGCCATCTGTCAGGGGTGATTTGAATGCAATATTCCTGCTTCTTGGCTGGGGGTTGGACTGGATGGCCCATGAGGTCTCTTCCAACTCTTTGATTCTATGATTCTATGATTCTATCCATGCCATTGCATTTCCCATTTCTATGTGTGGTTTTGAAAACTAGATGGTGGAGAAAGCTGATAGGAAGGAAATAATCTCATTTAAAATGTGCTATAGGAAATCCCTGGAGATATGGTGGACTGCCAAAACAGACAAATAAATGAGTTCAAGGGCAAAGGAAATCTGAACTCTTCCTTCAAGCCAAAATGACTAAACTGAGACTGTCCTTCTTTGAATGTACAATGAAAAGATATGGAAGAAATTCAATCTCTTCCATACCTCACAATCTCTGAGGATGCCTGCCATAGATGTGGGTGAAATGTCAGGAGTGAATGCTTCTGTAACATGGCCATACAGCCTCGAAAACTCATAGCAACCCAAATCTAATCTAATTTTTAAATGCATATATCAAGAAGTAACACAGAGGGATTTTAAATTAGTATTGTCAGTTTAAGGTAGATCAGTTCTTTGCTGCTTTTCTTGTCTCCATATCATTATGTTTATTTGCCACAAAAGTCTGAAGCATGGTCAAACTAGGAAAAATTTGGACTACAATTGCTACATTCCCTTTGCCACCATGGCCAGCAATCCTCAAAAATAGTTTCTCCAGATTCTGTAGTAAATGGACGTTTAATAAACACTTTGCCAAGAATGTGATCAGCATATAATCAGAATATAATCGGGGAGGAGAATTTATAGTTTTTGGAGTATTAAAGACTGGTGTGATTTAATTCTTTCCTCCGGAAAAAGAAAACATACTTCTCCACTGAGAGAGACATTTAGCTCTTGCAATGAGTTTTGATTTGGATTAATCCCAGGAGTTAACACCTCTTCACATATTGCTTGCAGCAACTGGAACTTGACAAGTCAGAAGAATGGGGAACGTGACTGAGAATACTATGAGATGTATTATCTGAAACACCATCTTGGACTCAGTCCAGATAGGTTTTCCCCTAAGAAAGTGGCTTGAGAGAACATCACACCCCTTTTTTAAAAAATAACCTCATACTATATACATGTTTCATCTTGAAAATGCTAATGAGGTTAAGCAATAATTGGCCGCAGCTTCCAGTGGTTTAACTGTTCAAGTCTTAGTTTTGCAGAGACTTGAAAACCTTGTGCAGGACTGTTGGGTAGGGAAGAATAATAATGACAATGAGAAAATATGATGATCGGGGACTTTCCTTTTCTGGTTAAACAGGACCAGAAAAGCTATTACTGTGAGAAAAGGGATAGGAAAATAATGTCAGAAGCCCCTTGGAAGTGTCGAGATCTGTAATACCCTGAGAGCTTCTAGTCCCTTTACTTGCAGAAGTGTAAATTAAAAATGGAAGGTCATTTTCTGCTCAGTAACACTTAGAATCATAGAATCAAAGAGTTGGAAGAGACCTCATGGGCCATCCAGTCCAACCCCATTCTGCCAAGAAGCAGGAATATTGCATTCAAAGCACCCCTGACAGATGGCCATCCAGCCTCTGTTTAAAAGCTTCCAAAGAAAGAGCCTCCACCACACTCCAGGGCAGAGAGTTCCACTGCTGAACGGCTCTCACACTCAGGAAGTTCTTCCTCATGTTCAGATGGAATCTCCTGTCTTGAAGTTTGAAGCCATTGTTCCTTGCCCTAATCTCCATGGAAGCAGAAAACAAGCTTGCTCCCTCCTCCCTGGGGCTTCCTCTCACATATTTATACATGGCTATCATATCTTCTCTCAGCCTTCTCTTCTTCAGGCTAAATATGCCCAGCTCCTTAAGTCGCTCCTCATAGGGCTTGTTCTCCAGACCCTTGATCATTTTAGTTGCCCTCCTCTGGACACATTCCAGTTTGTTGATATCTCTCTTGAATTGTGGTGCCCAGAATTGGACCCAATATTCCAGGTGTGGTCTAACCAAAGCGGAATAGAGCATTACTTCCCTAGATCTAGACACTATGCTCCTATTGATGCAGGCCAAATATCCCATTGGCTTTTTTTGCTGCCACATCACATTGTTGGCTCATGTTTAACTTGTTGTCTACGGGGACTCCAAGATCTTTTTCACACGTACTGCTCTCAAGCCAAGCGTCCCCCATTCTGTATCTTTGCATTTCGTTTTTTCTGCCTAAGTGGAGTATCTTGCATTTGTCCCTGTTGAACTTCATTTTGTTAGTTTTGGCCCATCTCTCTAATCTTGCTTCAATTTGGTGGATGTTTGGCACCTCTTAATATTTATTAAAATTGTTTTCATAAATTATCTTAAAACGGCTTTTATTTAGATTGCCTGTATTTAGATTGTTTTGCTGTTTCCCATTGCCTCCATCTGATTCTTATCATTTGTGCAACTTTCATAAGATCCCCTTGATTACATCAATATTGAGAAACAATCTTGCTGAGCTTCATTCTGCACAAAGAATTACGTATTTGGATTGTACCTGGATTCCCAGGGACATCGGACAAGCATTTCTTTCTTCATACAATTTTGTTTTATTACATGCTTATTCTTGTTGTTGTTTATTCATTCAGTCGCTTCTGACTCTTAGTGACCTCATGGACCAGCCGACGCCAGGGCTCCCTGTCAGTTGTGGCCACACCCAGTTCCTTCAAGGTCAAGCCAGTCAAGGATAACATCCATCCATCTTACCCTTGGTTGGCCCCTCTTCCTTTTTCCTTCCATTTTCCCCACCATCATTATCTTCTCCAAGCTTTCCTGTCTTCTCATTATGTGGTCAAAATACTTCATCTTTGCCTCTAATATCCTTCCCTCCAGTGAGCAGCCGGGCTTTATTTCCTGGAGTACGGACTAGTTTGATCTTCTTGCGGTCCAAAGCACTCTCACAATTTTCCTCCAATGCCACCGTTCAAAAGCATCTATCTTCCTTCGCTCAGCCTTCCTTATGGTCCAGCTCTTGCAACCATAGATTACTACGGGGAATACCATTGTTTTAACTGTGCGGATCTTCGCTGCCAGTGTGATGTCTCTACTCTTCACTATTTTATCGAGATTGGTCATTGCTCTCCTCCCAAGAAGTAAACGTCTCCTGATTTCCTGGCTGCAGTCTGTGTCTGCAGTAATCTTTGCACCGAGAAATACGAAGTCTGGGTTGTTGTAGGTTTTTTCGGGCTATATGGCCATGATCTAGAGGCATTCTCTCCTGCTGTTTCACCTGCATCTCAGAGGTTCCTCTCACTTCTGCAGGAGTCTGCTGTGTGCCATGCAGCTGTGGATGGGTCTACATGGGGACCACCAGGCACAGCTCCCAAACACGAATCAAGGAACATGAAGGACACTGCAGACTATGTCAACCAGAGAAGTCAGCCATAGCAGAGCACCTGATGAACCAACCTGGACACAACATATTATTTGAGAACAGAGAAATGCTGGGCCACTCTGGCAACTGCCATGTCGGGCTACACAGAGAGGCCATTGAAATGTGGACAATTTCAACAGAAAGGAGGAAACCATGAAAATGAAGAAAACCTGGCTACCAGTATTAAAAAAAAAACTCTAAAATTACAACAGCTAAACAACAGACAGGAAACAATCTGGGACACCTTATAACCTCTCAACAAAAGATTGCCCCAGGCACTGCCAGGCCATCAAATGATAATCAAGGTGGTCAGTTGAAACATTCACACCTAGCTCCAGCAGACAAGAGTCCTTTGTCCCACCCTGGTCATTCCACAGATATATAAACCCTTTTTCCTAGTTCCAACAGACCTCAGTACCTCTGAGGATGCTTGCCACAGATGCAGGCAAAACGTCAGGAGAGAATGCCTCTAGAACATGGCCATATAGCCCGAAAAAACCTACAACAACCCAGTGATTTTGGCTATGAAAGCCTTTGACAATACAAAGTCTGTCACAGCCTCCACGTTTTCTCCCTCTATTTGCCAGTTATCAATCAGTCTGGTTGCCATAACCTTGCTTTTTTAATGTTTAACTACAACCCTTTTTTAAAGCCAGGCCTGTTTACTGCTTTTACACCAACCCTGTAAGGTAGACCAATCTGTTACTGTGTGCATTACCAAAAAAAAAAAAAAAAGGATTTGCTGTTGAATGTAATGTAAGGCAGTGGGGTCCGCAAAAAGGTTGCTCTGTCAGGTCTGGTAGGAAATTGGTAGCGGACCTGTCCGAACATATCTCCTTCTATGTCCCACCTCAGAGTTTAAGATCTTCTGGGGAGGCTCTGCTCTCGGCCCTGCCTCTATCACAAGTGAGGCTGGTAGGGACGAGGGACAGGGCCTTCTCAGTGGTGGCCCCTCGCCTGTGGAATTCACTCCCCGGGGAAATTAGGTCATCAGCATCCCTCCTCTCCTTCAGAAGGAAGCTGAAAACATGGATATGGGACCAGGCCTTTGGTTAATCTGGCAGACTAACAAGGTAATGCTGACCAGAATTTGGAAAGAACTATGGTAATGCTGAATGGACTTACGGATTTTAGAACTCGGTGAACGTTTGGCCACGAGATTGGCTTTTTAGTTGTTTTTGTATTAATTGATTGTTTTTAACTATTGCGGCTATTGCTGTTATGTATTTTATCTGTTGAATTGTTGGCATCAAATTGTGCCGGTTGGTAAGCCGCCCTGAGTCCCCCCTTGGGGGTTGAGAAGGGCGGGGTAGAAGTGCCCACAATAAATAAATAAAAATAAATAGTGGCCATGAAAAGACTGGTGGGACCCATGCCCCTCCATCTGGCTTTCCAGAAGCCTTTTCATGGCCACCACTGCCATTCCCTTCTTTATCTCCAGCTGGGATCCCTTGCCCAACAGTGCAGATGGGTTTAGGTGTGCGATTCTAACACGCCATCTAATCTAATGTGCACCTCAATTTTAGTGATGTAATTTAGCCAGAAAAGGTGAGTGTTAGACTCAATTAAATATGGTAACCCACCTTTTACAGTGTTGTGCTTTACCCCTTTCCAGCTTCACGTGGTTGTGCGGCCAGGTCCACCGGAACTTCCTCTCCAAATTTACGGGCCAAGTGGTGGAACTCTTTGACGAGGAGTTTCGGCATCTCTACGCCTCGTCCAAACCTGTGGCGGGACTGAGGCTGCCCTCCCATACCTCCCTCTTCTTCCTCAACAAGAGTACCGCAGCCACCCAAGGGAGCCTCACCAACAGCAGCAACCATGGGAGCATCCACACCCCCTCTGACCCATTCAGTAGCATATCTAACAACAGCGGTTCGGCAAGCAGGAAACCTGTGAGGACTCCAGTGTACAACATCCAGCCCACGTCACCATCGCCTCTCAGCAGAGGCAACTCTTTTCACGGCTACACCAAGTTTATGTCCACCCCACCCTCCAACGGCATCCAGGTCAACTACTACCAACGTCAATATGTTGCCGATTCACCCGCAGTCCTGTACAACAACATCAACATATACCGGCCGATAAGAATGAGGCAAGAGGAGGTCAACAGGGCACGGATGAACCCCGTCTGGAGGTGTCTTCACAAAGCCAGTTTATTAGGATGATTGCAACCAGTTTGCTAGATTTATTTTTGTTGACCTGATCATGAATGGTTTGGTATGGGAGAAGGAGACAACACAAGTCACTGACTTTTCGAAGTAATGTTTCTAGACCTTGTGGCCACTGAAAGCTTGAGAAAGCATCCCAAATGTATGTTTTATTGCCTAAGAGAAAGAATTGAAGAGGGAAGAAATTCTGTAAAGCAGGCTATGTTATATAATGCAGATTTTATTCATAATGCTGATGAGTTTATGATACAAAACCTTGTGCAAAACTCGTTCAAGTGCAAAACAGACCATTCTGTTTCCTTAATTATAAATAAAAGGCAATCTATTAGGCCTTTAGAATGCATTCAAACTCATTCTTAAACTCTACTTCATATGAATAGGTATGTAAGATGGCAGAAGAAATGCTCAAATTGGGAGGTATAAAATTTCTGGAAATTTTACAGCCATCAGGGTATAAAGAGCAATTTTCAGAAAAATTGAAAGGAGGTTATGTGAGTGGCTGAATGTCATTATGGGACTCATGTCTATGTAAGTGGACTTTTATCTGCAGGAAGTCCACTATGCCTGTTAGGAATTGTGGGAATTGAAGTCCAACACATGGGACGGCTGAAGTTGGCCCATGTCTGAGCTATAGCCTTAGAAATGGTTAAATTTAAATAAATAAATGTGTTTATTTTATTCATTTTATTTACAGTATTTATATTCTGTCCTTCTCACCCCAAAGGGGACTCAGGGCGGATCACAGAACACATACACGGCAAACATTCAATGCCATTAAACAGACAGGATAGACAACAGATAGAGGTATATGTGAGAATTTTCCCCAGTTTTGGCGTCCTGGAGGTTGTGCTCAATTCTGGTCACAGGGGTGCTGTCGCTCCATCCTCTATGACGAAGAGTCCTTAATCACAGATTTCCTCCTTCCTTTGATCATTCGCATTATCTGGTATTTACTTTGTTATGTTACCGTAAAAAACCTCCCCGCTTAAGCAGTGCCTAATTTCTCTACTTACAGCTCACAGCTGTTTTCAAATTGCTTAGGTGAACAGTGAACTGGGCTGAAAGTCAGGTGTTCAGCTGGGCTTCGAACTGCCAATCTTTCAATTGGTGTGATCTATTGCTGCAGGTGATTAACCAGCTGTGCTAAAGCCCAGCCCTCAATAAAAGAACAGAGTGAGTAAATTATTTTCACATACTTATATGAACATGACAATTTTACAAGTGAACATTTCAAGAGTGATGAAAATCCCTGAGAATGTATAGGAAGGATGAGTTTATTACCAACAAAAATAACCTTTCTGTCACCTCTCCCAAGGGACAACAGAGTCGGCTGGAAAGATCAAAAGCAAAGCAAAAAGACTGCAAGGACGGACATTCATGACCTCTTAATCCTGGGCATCTTGCCATTCATAAAAAGGCCTGTTGTGCCAGGGACAACAATCATAAATGGACACAAGTCCTAATGAGGGAAACGTTGGTCTCTTGCCAAGTTCCGTATCCAAAAAACTCCCCAGTCGCTCCCATGGCCAAGGCACTCTGGGGTGAACAGAACAGACAAATGCTGGGAAAAGGAAAATCAGGTTCAGATGGGATGAACTTAAAGTCTCCAGTCCTTCCCTGGAGAGCCTTGGAGAGCCAGGAGAAAAAGAAAATCAAAAGAAGTCTCAATGCAGCCATATGGTGTCATATGTGGCACTTCAAGTGAGAGAAGGAATCTCTGAGTTTTTGGAACCACTTTTCTTCAAATTCCATAGTCGACGGAGTCAAGAGGACCATCAAGGCCGAAGCACTCAGGCATTTCACCTCTCCCTGGGCATCCTCCTTCAGCCTTTCGGGAACAATATCCTCTCCCATCGTCTGGAAGGAACAGGGATAACAAGTTAACTAGCAAGCCAAACTTTATGTTTCACATAATAATAACAATAACTACAACAACTACAACTACAACAACAAATCCAGCATATAGATCTCATTTGCTGTGACATACTGTGTTTTTGTGTCAGAATAATAATAATAATAATAATACTTTATTTATATCCCGCCACCATCTCCCCGAAGAGACTCGGGGTGGCTAACCTGAGGCCAGGCCCAAAAAAATTACAATAGAGCAAAGTACATATAAAACAAAAGGATCCAAGTTCATCCCATGCAACTCCAAAGAATCAGATTGTAGGTGAAGGGGGGAAAAAACCCTTCTCTACATGAGATTTTGAAGAGTTGCCACTATTCACAGCAGGCAGGACTGCGTCATTAAGGGCAAACATTCAGACCTAGTAAAAGATGGCTTCCTGTGTTCCCCCAAGAGACTCAGCGAATACTTGCTGCAGAACACAAAGAACAGAGCAATATAATTCCATGATTAGGCTCTGTGGGACTGGAACTCATAGGAAGAATTGCAGGGAAGCAGATTTTGTTAAGCATATAAGCTGAAATCCTGTAATGGGAAGATTTAGGTATGGCATGTAGCTATATTTCCATAGAATCATAAAGTTGGAAACAATATCATACGAAAGCTGACTGGCACAACCTGGGGATCACAACCAGACACAGTGAAGACATCTGCTCTTGCGCTTTGCTACTCTGCTGCTGAGTACACATGCTCAGTGTGGAACACATCTCACCACGCTACAACAGTAGCTCTTAATGTGGCTCTTAATGAGACATGCCACATTATCACAGGGTGTCTGCGCCCTACACCACTGGAGAAATTACACTTTTTAGCAGATATTGCACCATCTGACATCCGCCGGGAAGTAGCAGCCAATAGTGAAAGGACAAAGATAGTGACATCTCCAGCTCATCCCGTTTGGGTATCAGCCATCACGTCAACTACTTAAATCAAGAAATAGTTTTCTAAGATCTACAGAGACACTCGTTGGAACACCTCAGCAAGCGAGAGTCCAAAAGTGGCAGGCTCAAACTCAGAACCTCAATCAATGGCTGATCCCAAATGAGAGACTCCCCCCTGGGCACACAGAAGACTGGGCGACTTGGAAGGCGCTGAACAGACTGCGCTCTGGCACCACGAGATGCAGAGCCAACCTCAAGAAATGGGGCTACAAAATGGAATCCACGACATGCGAGTGCGGAGAAGAGCAAACTACAGACCACCTGCTGTAATGCAACCTGAGCCCTGCTACATGCACAATGGAGGACCTTCTTATAGTAATACCAGAGGCACTCCAAGTGGCCAGATACTGGTCAAAGGACATTTAATCAACTACCAAACTTGTAAACTTTGTGTTTTGTTCATTTGTTTGTTTGTTTGTTTGTTAAAAATGCAATACAGCTGTTTGGCTTGCTCCTGACACAATAAATAAATAAATAAAGTTGGAAAAGATTGCAAGGGCCATCCAGTCTAACCTCATTCTGTGATGCAGGAATACACAATCAAATCACTCCCGACAGATAGCCATCCAGCCTCTGCTTAGAAGCTCCAGAGGAGACATTACCAAGTTTTATGTCTTCCATATTTGGACTCAAAATATGGAGAGAGAAAAACTAGAGAATTGCTTAAACAGGATATGGGCTACAGCTCTATTGGCAAAGTTAACCTTATAAGATGAGCCAAAAGAGAAATCAAATAAGATATTTTAGATAATGCATGTAAGACATTTATTACTACCTTCATGTGTAAAAATGGTGAATTCAAACCACTCAATGAGCTAGAAAGCTTGTGGATGAACAATTAGACAATGTATTACAATAACGATAAGGAATGGATGAAACTAGAATAAGTAGAAGTAGTAAAACTTTTCATATATGGATGATATCATGGATGGAGGGGGGATATAGACCTTGGGATAGACAACGTAACAAGGCATTAAGAGCTCATTATGAGAGCTTTAAGAACTTATTACGTTGTAAATGTGTGTGTGATATCATGTTACATTTATTTAAGCTTGCTATTTTTATAATTTTCATTGAGATTGTTTACCCACTGTTTGATTTGTTATTCATTGTTTTCGGCATTAAATGTTTGCCATAATGTTATTTCCACTGGAAACCACTTTGAGTCACCACAGGGAGATAGGGTGGATTATAAATATATTATTATTTTACTGGCACAAAAGCACAATATGACACAGCACAGTAAAATAATAATTTATTTATAATCCACCCTATCTCCCCGTGGTGACTCAGGAAATAATAATAATAATAATAATAATAATAATAATAATAATAATATAATTTGAGGTCCCTGGTGGTGCAACGAGTTAAACCGCTGAGCTCTGAACTTTTTTTTTTTCTGAACTTGCTGACAGAAAGGCCAGAAGTTCATAGAATCATAGAGTTGGAAGAGACCTCATGGGCCATCCAGTCCAACCCCCTGCCAATAAACAGGAAGTTCAAATCTGAAGAGCAGGGTGAGTACCTGCTGTCAGACCCAGCTTCTGCCAACCTAGCCGTTCGAAAACATGCAAATGTGAGTAGATCAATAGGTACCACTTCTGCAGGAAGGTAACGGCACTCCATGCAGTCATGCTGGCCACATGACCTTGGAGGTGTCTATGGACAATGCCGGCTCCTCAGCTTAGAAATGGAGATGAGCACCACCCCCCCCCCCCCAGAGGCAGTTTTGACTAGACTCAATGTCAGGGGAAACCTTTACCCTTTACTTATTATTATTTGATACACAACAAGATTAGATAAAGGTTTTCTCCTGACAGTAATGTCCGACTCTGGGGGTTGGTGCTCATCTCCATTTCAAAGCTGAAGAGCCAGCATTGTCCATAGACACCTCCAGGGTCATGTGGCCAGCATGACTGCATGGAGCGCCATTACCTTCCCACCATAGTGGTACCTATTGCCGTACTCACATTTGCATGTTTTCGAACTGCTAGGTTGGCAGAAGCTGTTGCTAACAGTGGAAGCTCACCCTGCTCCCCAGATTCGAACCAGCAACCTTTCGGTCTGCAAGTTCAACAGCTCAGTGGTTCAACCCACTGTGCTACCGAGGGCTCGCCCCACAACAAGATTAGTACACAGCAAACTAGATCACTATACTGACTTGTATTTGGACACATGTTGGACACTTCCAAAGTGTCTAGGACTGTGTGATGTATTGACGAATAATGCATGCAGATCTGAGTAGGGTGGCCTTTTGCAGTTGACAGGTGGTAATTTTGTCAGTGTCTATTGTTTTTAAGTCCAGGCCAAGGTCTTTAGGCACTGCACCCAGTGTGCCGAACACCACTGGGACCACCTTGACTGGTTTGTGCCAGAGTATTTGTGGTTCTATCTTTAAATCCTCATATTGTGTAAGCTTTTCCAGTTGCTTTTTGTCAATTCTGTTTGAGATTGCAACATCGACACTCCATACTTTGTTTTCCCCCCATCATTGTGAAGCTAGGAGTGTTGTTGTTGTTATATTATGGTAAACATTTTGAAATAAGAGTATTTTTTTAAAAATAATATACAAAAACAGTTTTTCTTTTTTCCAGAAATCAAACATTTGTGCTTCACTCACCTCAGTTATCAAGGACAAGACATCCTCCTTTAACCCAAAGGACGCTACTTTGTCTTCAATCTCCTGCTGGGCTTTTAGGTTTCTCTCTAAAGCAAAGGAAGATTGGCTCGACTGTAGGAGCTGAAACAAGAGCCTGGGGATACAATAAAGCAAAAGGAAAATGGAACATACTGTATATAACAGATTCAGGAGATCTCTGTCTCTCAAAGGCTTTAATGTTATCAAACTGCACCTCCCCAAAGACCTAGCCAAGGAAACCAGGATTCAAAAAGGCTGAGAACTGCTGTTTACTATCTGGAGGAATATACAATGTTAATTGGACTAGGATTTGGGAGGTGATATTTCTGTATTAGTGTCACCATATTAGTATCATAAGGGACCATGATGACAAAGTGGGTTAAACCGCTAAGCTGCAGAACTTGCTGACCAGAAGTTTGGTGGTTCAAAACCATGGGATGGGGTAAGCTCCCGCTGTCAGCCCCAGCTTCTGCCAACCTAGCAGGTAGAAAACATGCAAATGTAAGCCCGTACCTTGGGAAGTCAGACTTGGCCATGGTAGTCCATGTTCTGGTTACATCCCAAATAGACTACTGCAATGCGCTCTATGTGGGGCTGCCTTTGAAGACTGTTCAGAAGCTACAAATGGTCTAATGCAGGGGTCCACAAACTTTCTAAACAGAGGGCCAGGTCACAGTCCCTCAAACTATTGGAGGGCCGGATTATAAATTGAAAAAAAAACATGAATGGATTCCTATGCACACTGCACATATCTTATTTGTAGTGCAAATACACTTTAAAACAATGCAATAATTAAAAATCAATTTTAACAAATATAAGCTTATTAGTACTTCAGTGGGAAGTGTGGGCCTGTTTTTGGCCAATGAGATAGGATTGTTGTTGTTGTGTGCTTTCAAGTCATTTCAGACTAAGGTTGACCTTGAGCGAGGGCCGGGTAAATGACCTTGAAGGGCCGTATCCAGCCCTCGGGCCATAGTTTGAGGACCCCTGGTCTAATGGCTGGAAGCCTAATTGCTCACCGGAGCAGCACACAGGGAACATACAACCCCCCTATGACGTCAGCTCCACTGGCTGCCAATTGGCTAACAAGCACAACGTATCTTCCCCCATGAACCACAGAGTTTAAGATTATCTGGGGAGGCCGTGCTATCAGTCCCGCCTCCCTTGTAGGCACGATTGGCAGACTAGAGTCAGGATCTTCTCAGTGGTGGCCTCTCGGCTGTGGCACTCCCTCCGTAGGGTTTAAATCAAGGGTCCCCAAACTACGGCCCAGGGGCCGGGTACAGCCCCCCAAGGTCATTTATCTGGCCCTCGCTCAGGGTCAACCTAAGTCTGAAATGACATGAAAGCACACAACAACAACAACAACAACAATCCTATCTCATTAGCCAAAAGCAGGTCCATACTTCCCATTGAAATATTAATAAGTTTATATTTGTTGAAATTGTTCTTCCTTTTAATTATTGTATTGTTTTTAAGTGGGTTTTTTTTTGCACTACAAATAAGAAATGTGCAGTGTGCATAGGAATTCATTCATGTTTTTTTCAAATTATAATCCGGCCCTCCAACAGTTTGAGGGACTGTGACCTGGCCCTCTGTTTAAAAAGTTTGAGGACCCCTGGTTTAGATCAACGTCCTCCCTCCTAACCTACTACAAGAGAGTGAAAATGTGGCTTTGTGACCACGCCTTCATAGACTTGAGACAATGTACAATGACCGTTGGAATGGCCTGGATTATGCTCGTGGATTATGTGTTTAACTCTGAATGTATTGTTTTTAAATGTTTTAATTGTTTTAATGTACTTTTTAATTCTATTTTAATATTTATATAAGTATACATTGTGTTTTAAGGTATCAAGTTGTTGCCTGTATGTGAACCTGCTTTGAGTTCACTCTGGGATGAGAAAGGTACAAATGAATAAATAAATACTGCTTCTGAAGGAAGTTAATGGCACTCCATGCAGTCATGCTGGCCACCTGACCTTGAAGTGTCTACGGACAATGCCGGCTCTTTGGCTTAAAAATGGAGATGAGTACCACCCCGCTGACTGCTCATTGGAGGGAAAGATAGTAAAGGCAAAGATGAAGTACTTTGGTCACATCATGAGAAGAAAGGAAAGCTTAGAGAAGATAGTGATACTGGGGAAAATGGAAGGAAAAAGGAAGAGGGGCCGACCAAGGGCAAGATGGATGGATGGTATCCTTGAAGTGACTGGATTGACCTTGAAGGAGCTGGGGGTGGTGACGGCTGACAGGGAGCTCTGGCGTGGGCTGGTCCATGAGTCCACGAAGAGTCGGAAACAACTGAATGAATGAACAACAAACTACCCCCCAGAGTAGAACATAACTAGACTTAATGTTAAGGGGAAACCTTTACCTTTACTTTAAGCTGGAAATGTTTCTGAGAAACACAACAACAACACAGTTTAACTAAGAAAACTGGGAGGTGGCATGATCACTAAACAGTTTCACATCTATTTTGTCTTAAGTTGAGAAAGGAAGATTGTTTTGTACCAAAAAGTCCGATAGTATTGTTTATTACCTTGCTCTAATGAAAGCAGCACATGAATATATCGCAATGTTTTGGGAGCCTTCTTGTCCCATGGAAGAACATACAGTTTTCTTTGTTGCATGCTGTACCTCTGATTTTCCCAGATCACCCATAGATTCTTGTTCTGTTTGGCTTTCTTCACAAGATACACAGCTGCCATCTGTTTCTGGAGAAAAATGCAGAGAGGCATCCTTTCTCCAGCTGTGATTTTTGCAGTGCGGGGTGTTGGCTTCATTTGGCAAAACCTGGAGAAAGTTCCTATCTGCAGCTGAGCTGTCACATTGCAAGAAATCAGCTTCTGCCATGGATGGAGAATGCAAAAGGTTCATATAAGCCTCGGCAAGCAGCTTCCAGTGCCTCGGGTGGAAAGGGTGTAACGTAATGAGTTGCTGGAGGCACCCAATTATGCTCTCAGTGTGCTCTAGACTGCGGTAAATGGCCAGCTGCAGGCAAAGGATGGCGGCTATTTGGTCAGTATTTGTTGCTCTGATTCTCTAGAAAAAAAGAGAAACCACGAGCATTAAAGCAATGCTGTATTGACGTTATACAGACTTGCAAAAATAATGAAAGAAAGCCTTACAACATTTATAGACTAATACAGGAATGGACATTTGGAATAATTTTTAACAAAACTGAAGAGACCGTAAGGGCCATCTAGCCCAACCCCGTTCTGTTATACATTAATCTAAATATATAAAAATGTAATTTTCGTTTGTGGGAGAAACATAATTCAGAAACCACTGAACAAACTGACACGAAATTTGGACACAATACACCTAACAGTCCAACAAGTGTTCGTCATCCCTAAAAACACACACAAAAAACCCCAGCAGATGGACTTAAAAACCAGCAAAATACACCATATATACATATACACTTACACTCATATACATGTATATATACACACATACATACACACATTATATATATATATACACACACACATACATATACACAAGCATGCACATATAAACATCCACACATATTTACATATACACATGCACACATGCACACATATATGCATATATACAAGCAGACAAATATTCCTATACATGTACATACACACATATACACAGAAATATGCATATAGACAAGCACACACATATACACCATACACATATATACACATAAACACACAAATATATACACACGTATTATACACTAGGCATGGGCGACCCATGGTTCTCAATGGTTCTAAAGTACTTACAAAACTAGAGGGCGCTGGTGCTTTTGTTTCTAAAGTATTGCTAAAGTTCTGGTGGTGAAAATTTCAGAACTCTAACAAAACTTTCAAATTTTCATTATTATTTCGTTATTGGTGATTTTTATGACATAACCAATTAGGAACTGCCATTTATAATGAAATTTTGAAAGTTTTGTTAGAGTTCTGAAATTTTCACGACCAGAACTTTAGCAACACTTAACTTTAGCAACACTTAAGAAGCAAAGCACCGGCGCCCTCTAGTTAGAACCATAATATACACATATGCACACACACACACATTAAATATACACATACGCACACACGCAAACACACATATATACACAAATATATATATACACACACACCCACATATATATATATATATACACACACACACAAAACACATATATACAGACTGAGCCATACATCGAGGAGGGCTGGTTTCAGCCTTAAATGGGGCTAAAAAACTCGGCTTATACTCGAGTATATACAGTCATTTCCCTCTCCCCTGTAGTATTGGGCATAGCAAATAAAAATGTACTTTCTTCTGCAGATAACGATTGGATCAGTTGGTGGTGATGGACACTCTTTAGTAAATTAATTGGCAACATAACCTTTGCAGGAGATTTCTCTCTCTGCCAATGTTATAAATTGGAAAGGCATGGAAAAACTACTAACCAGGGTTTCTGCAACTTCCAAGGCTTCCTTGTGTCTCCCCAGAGAAGACAAGCAGCGAGCCTGGCTCTCCAATACGTCCCTTCTCATGGCAAGGTTGCTGGGAGGAAGCAGTTTCAGGCAGCCAGAATACTCACACAGAGCCTTCTGAAATCAGATTTATTATAGGAAGCCCATGAAACATTTTAGCAAACTATAATCAGGTTAGGCCAGGCATGGGCAAACTTGGGCCCTCCCTCCAGATGTTTTGGTCTTCAACTCTCACAATTCCTAACAGCCTACCGGCCGTTAGAAATTGTGGGACAATAACAATTTGGATGCCATAAAAAATCTGCCCTGTGGCTTTAAGAAAGGGCAAGAAGGAGATAAAGAAAAAGGGGGGAAGGAAGAGGAAAAGGGAAAAGAGAAGAAGAAGGGAAAGAGGTGGAAGAAGAAGGAGAAGAGGAAGAAAAAGGAGAGAAGAGAGAATGAGAAGAGGAAGAAAAGGAGCAGGAGGGAAGAAGGAGAAGAGGAAGAAAATGAAGAAGGAAGAGGAGGAAGGAGAAGAAAAGGAGGAGGGGAGAAGCAGAAGACAAAAGGAGGAGGAGCAGGAGAAGAAAAGGAGGAAGGAAGAAGGAAGATGGAGTAGAGGAAGAAAAAGAAAAAAAGGAGGAGGAGGAGAAAAGAAGGGAAGAAAGAGGAGGAAGAAGTGGAAGAGGGAGAAAAAGGAGAAAAAGAAGAGGAGGAGGGAAAAGAAGAAGGACGAGGAGGAGAAGGGAAGGAGGAAGAAGAAAGAAGAAGAGGAAGAAGGATGAGGAGAGGAGGAGGAGGAAAAGGGAGAAACAAGGAGGAGTAGAAGAAAAGGAGGAAGGAAGAAGGAAGATGGAGAAGATGAAAAGGAGAAAGAGGAGAAAAGGAGGGAAGAAAGAGGAGGAGGGAAAAGAAGAAGAACAAGGAGGAGAAGGGAATGAGGAGAAAGAGGGGGGAAAAGAAGGAGCAGGAGAAGAAAAAGGAGGAAGGAAGAAAGAAGATGGAGTAGAGGAAGAAAAGGATGGAAAGGAGAAGGGGGAGAAAAGGAGGGGAGACAGGAGGAAGAAGTGGAAGAGGATGAAAAAGGAGAGGAGGACGAGGAGGGAAAAGAAGAAGGAGGATGAGGAGAAGGGAAGGAGGAGGAGGAAAGAAGAAGAAGAGGAAGAAGGAAGAGGAGAAGAAGGAGAGGAAGAAGAGGGAGAGGGAGAAACTAGGAAGAGCAGAAGAAAATAAGGAAGAAAGAAGGAAGATGGAGAAGAGGAAGAAAAAGAAGGAAGACGAGGAGAAAAAAGGACAGAAAAAGGAAGAGATGAAGGAAAGTAGGAAGAAAATAGAGATAAGGAAGAGAAGAAGGAAGAGAAGAAAAGGATGAGGAAGGAAGAAGGAAGATGGAGTAAAGAAAAGGAGAAAGAAGAAAAAGCAGATGGAGGAGGAGAAAAAAGGAGAAGAAGGAAAGGAGGAAGAAAAAGGAGGAGATAAGGAAGAGAAGGAAGAGAAGAAAAGAGGAAGAAAGAGAATGAGGAGAAGATGAGGAAGGGAAAGAAGAGAAGGAAAAAGAAACAGAAGAAAAGGAGAAGGGAAGGAAGGAGGATGTGAAGAGGAAGAGGAGGAAGATCCCTTTGACTGCAGTACTAATCATTTGCAAGAAACTCTAGGCCTCCAGGAGGAGGACCAGCACCACCACCGTACCTTAAAGTCTTGCCGCTGATAGGCCAAATCCCCTCTGAATTTTCTTATATTGACATTTTCAGCATCATCTTCAGTGTTTGTCTCCTCGCAAAACCACTGTAGCAGATAGAAAGAAAGATATTTGGATTTTAGTTCCACACAATACAATCTAGATGTTGGATTACAACTCCCATCACTCTGAGCCAGCATCCCTACAGTGCTGGGAGTTGTAGTCCCAAACATAAAGTGTGGTCTTCCAATGTTTGGGACTACAACTCCCACCACTCTGAGCTAGCATCCCTACAGTGCTGGGAGCTGTAGTCCCAAACATTGGAAGAGCACACTTTGCAGAGCCTTGCCTTTACAAAACTAGCTACCCATCTTGCAAAACTACAACTCCCAGAATCCCCAGCCTTTCTTGACAATTGCCAGGAGTTATGGGAGCTGAAGTCCAAAGCATCCTGAGACCCAAAGGATAGGAAACATGCATGAGGAAGGGAGGAGGCTTTTCTCACCTCCTCCCTTCCAGTGTAGGCTAACTGAAGCCAAGGTAGCCTCTGACCATGTGCAGAGTGCAGCCTCCCTTTCCCAGCTAGCCATGAATTACCTCTGGCTCGCAGCACCTTGCTGAATAGTTGGAGGCAAGGGAAGAAGAGAGGAGGTCTTTCCTCTCCCGGCTGCCACCTTCGAAAACCGACTCTTCAAACTGGAAGCCCAAAGGCAGCTCCATTGTGCCTGGGAAGGGAGAGAGGGAGAGACAGACAGACAAAGGGAAAGCCCACTCCTGGAGCTATGAACATAAACCTATAGACTCACACATGGATTCAAACTTCCGGGTTAATTTTGTACAGTATATTATCATTATCAAACTGTATTTAGTATATTATATTATATTATATTATATTATATTATATTATATTATATTATATTATATTATATTATATTATATTATATTATATTATATTATATTATATTATATTATATTTATTATATTATATTATATTATTATCATATCATATCATATCATTATATTATATTATATTCATTATGTTTATCAAACTATATTATATTGTATTATATTATATTACTAGCTGTCCCCTGCCACGCATTGCTGTGGCCTAGCCTGGTGATCTGGAAAATAAAGTAATGAGAAAGTGTTGGTTTCTAATATATGTAATTCCTTTATGCTTGTGAGTAAACAGTATTTCTTGTTGTTTCTTTGTCATGTGGAGAGTGTCTGATTTGCAGACTCTGGAATATGCAACATACCATAGTCCTTCTTTAAGGGTCTCTTTCAAATCTGTGTGTGTGAGAATCATATCTATCTGTCTGTCTGTCTATCTATCTATCTATCTATCTATCTATCTATCTATCTATCTATCTATCTATCTATCTATCTATCTATCTATCTATCTATCTATCTATCTATCTATCTATCTATCTATCTATCTTTATGACTGGATGGCTCTTTGTCAGGAGGGCTCTGATTGCATTTTCTTGCCCTGGTGAAGAGAGTTGGACTGGATGGCTTTAAGTATTTTCTGTTGGTCATGGGGGTTCTGTGTGGGAAGTTTGCCCCATTTCTGTCGTTTGTGGGTTTCAGAATGCTGTCTAATTGTAGTGAACTATAAATCCCAGTAACTACAAATCCCAAATGTCAAGGTCTATTTCCCTTAAACTCCATCTGTGTTCATATTTGGGCATATGGAATATTCGTGCCAAGTTTGGTCCAGATCCATCATTGTTTGAGTCCATAGTGCTCTCTGGATGTGGGTGAACTATAATTCCCAAACTCAAGGTCAATGTCCACCAAACCCTTCCAGTTTTTTCTGTTGGTCATGGGAGCCCTGTGTGCTAAGTTTGGCCCAATTCCATCATTGGTAGAGTTCAGAATGCTCTTTGATTGTAGGTAAACTATAAATCCCAGCAACAACAATTCCCAAATGGCAAAATCAATTTTTTTGAGTGGAGGACATAAATTGGACTGTTAGGTGTCTTGTGTCCAAATTTGGTGTCAATTCCCCCAGTGGTTTTTGAGTTCTGATGATAGCACGAACTAACATTACATTTTTATTTATATAGATAATCAAATTATAGAATTAATGCAGTTTGATACATTTCCAAACAGCCATGTTTCAATGATATATAGAATCATGGAAATAGCACTATATTACTATCATTATCAAACTGTATTATATTATATTACAATCATTATGTTTATCAAACTATATTATATTATATTATCATCAAATTGTAGAATTAATGCAGTTTGATACTTCTTAAAACAACCATGGTTCAATGATATACAGAATCAAGGGAATTGTCGTTTTGCAAGTTCCTGGAATATTCTTGGAATATTATTCAAGTTCCTCAAAGTAACTTTCCTAAACTCTCCATTTTGTAACGTTCTGTTACCAAGCTCAGCCCACTATAATTGAAGTGTAGACTCGGGAAGTAACGCTGAATGGTCACTCTAATCTTTGTACCTCTATGTTAAAGGGGAAATGCTCCTATAGAGACTCAAAGCAAAGACAGCGTTTAACGTTAACCGGAAGTTTAGGTTGTCTGTGGCTGTATTTTGATCGAACTCTTTGTTGCACTTTTTGCTACTGAAATGCACAGACTGAGTTCAACTGAACTGCAGAATTAATGCAATTGGGCACCTCTTGAACTGCCATGCCTCAATGCTATGGAATCCTGGGAGTTGTAGTTTGGGGAGGCACCAGGCACAGAATGGTAATGACCTTGTGAAACTACAACTCCAAGGATTTCCATAGCATTGAGCCACTGAAGATGTAATGCAGTTTGGCACCACTTTAACTGCTATAGTTCAATGTTATGGGGTCGTGGGAGTTGTAGTTTGGCAAGGTCTTGAGTCTTGTGTGCCAGAGAGTGCTGCCGCCTCACCTAACTACAAATCCCATGATTCCAAAAGAGGCACCACAGGCAGAGAAGGCTTACGACTTTGTGAAACTACAACTCCCAGGATTTCCATTGCATTGAGCCACCGTAGAATTAATGCAGTTTGGCACCACTTTAATTGCTATGGTTCAATGTTATGGGGTCGTGGGAGTTGTAGTTTTGCAAGGTCTTAAGCCTTGTGTGCCAAATAGTGCTGCTGCCTCACCTAACTACAAATCCCATGATTCCAAAAGAGGCACCACAGGCAGAGAAGGCTTACGACTTTGTGAAACTACAACTCCCAGGATTTCCATTGCATTGAGCCACCGTAGAATTAATGCAGTTTGGCACCACTTTAATTGCTATGGTTCAATGTTATGGTGTCATGGGAGTTGTAGTTTGGTAAACTGCAAACTACACCCAACTACACATCCCATGATTCCACAGTATTGACCCAAGTCAACTAAAGTGGTACCAAACTGCATTAATTCTACAGTGTAAATGCTCAAACTTGGATTTTTCCAGTGAAATCCATTATGCTGGGAGAAGCTTACCTTTCGCATATGCAAAGTGCAATCTTCCCAAATGCATTTTAGGGGATACAGTTCTTTTACTTAGGAACATCAAGTTGGGTTTAATGCTTTTAAAGGGGAATGCATGATTCAAGCATCTACATCCCAGTCATTGTATGCTACATACTTGGCTTTGAATGTACAGCTGGGCTTATCTGAAAAGTCAGGTGTTTCAAAGGAAATGGGGTGATCAGAGAAGTACAGGGCCACAGCTTAAGCGGCTGAGGGGGAAAGGAAGGGGCCTGAGGCTGTTAGGAATTGTGGGAGTGGAGTCCAAAACACCTGGAGGGCCCAAGTTTGCCCATGCCTGATCTATATGCATAAAAGTCAAAGGATGTATGTATGTAAGTTGGTTTGTACCACAAAGACTCCTCTATGGCTTGATGGATCTGGACCACACTTGGCACACATGCCCTTCATTATCTAACTTAAAATAATTTAGGTGTTTGAATTAAAAGAAACACTCTTTTGGGGTCCAGAGCAGAGGGAAAGGAAAAAGATCAGAGTGGATTGGCTGCAACCCAAGTGAAGAGTTGGTAGGTGACATACAGTACATATAAGAATAAGGGAGAAAGGAAGGAGAAAAAGAAAGGAAGGAATAAAAACTATAAGGATGAGAGAAGGAAAGAGAAAGATGAAAGGAAAGAAGAGAAAGGAAAAAGGGAGAGTATGAGGAAAAGCAAAGGATGGGAGGGAGAAGGAAGAATGGGAGGTAAGAAAAAAGAAGGGAAGGAGGGACGACAGAAGGAAAAGAAAGGGGAAAGGTATGAAGGGAGGGAAAGGGGAAGAAAGAGAAAGAAGGGAAGAGAAAGGATGAAGGGAAGAGAAAGAAGGGAAGAGAAAGAAGGGAAGGGAAAGGATTAAGGGAAGAGAAAGAAGGGAAGAGGAAGGATGAGGAAGAAAAAAAAAGACAGTGAAGGGGTATGAAGGAAAAGAGCAACAAAGAGAGCCTGCCTACCGTGGCCAGTGTTGCCATGAAGACATTGTGAGGTAGGCATTTTCAGAGCTGGAGAAGGGAGAAAGCAGGGAGGCAACAGTCACTCTGACACTCGGCCAACACCAGGTATATATGGTAGTTGTGAATATTTTTGTAGTAGTTATTCTTGCAGCTGCTTCTTCCAGCACTCCTTCTAGTATCATGGTGTGCTCCCCCTCCCCCCGCTGTGTAATCAAGAAGGAAACTTGAAAAGTTGGGAAAAGTCCTAAAGGAATATTGCATCCTCTCTGAAAGTGATTCCATGCTTGCAGAATCGATAACGTCACAACATTCTGCACACTCACATCTTTCACAGCTGTACAAAGACAGGCACCATGTTCAGCCTCTGTATGAATCCTGATAAAGAAAGACACAGAAATGTCCATGGTGTTTACTCCTTTTCTATGAACTTTTACTCTGTAAAGTGGTTGGTCATTCAAAGCTCTAAGCTTAGTTCACAAATCAAAAAGCAGAAGCCTTGAAGTCCATCTTCAAGCTGAAGAACATACAGTATCGATACAAGCAAATAGATCTAGCGGTCGTCGATCCTTCTTCTGAATACATTTCTTAAAAATGCAAAGTTCTCGCAGAACAAAAATGTTTTGTATTAAAATCTGTATCCTTCCCACTTTTTAGTGTCATTTTACTGGTCTCGTTTACAGTGCAGAATGTCTGCCAAATGCAGTAGTTTAAAAAGAAATAAAAACTTTGGCACAAAGTCCAATTCTTAATCTGGATTCGGAGGGTTTATGTGTATCCAATTCAC
Organism: Anolis sagrei; assembly: GCF_037176765.1. Lineage (NCBI taxonomy): Eukaryota > Metazoa > Chordata > Lepidosauria > Squamata > Anolidae > Anolis > Anolis sagrei. The sequence continues at coordinate 20,519,612 of NC_090024.1, read as the reverse complement.
TTCCTTTCCCTCCTTATTCACAGAAAATAAGCACTTATGAACCGTTTACCTTTGCCAGTTTCCCCCAAACTTGATTTCACTTTGAAGAATCAATTTCAGTCGCTGCCAACAAACAAACAGATTCGACTTGTAACTACGGCATTCATTACTCAAAATTATAAACACATCGAGGAAAATTAGGAACTTGCTACATTCTTATCTCAAATATTTACTGGTATTGTTATAATCACCATTTTCATGACATTACAATGTAGTTATTGCAAATACAAATCTGGAGAAATAAGGTGTTTATTTGTATGCATTGTGGGGGGAAATAAAGGCTGCCGGAATTTAATGGGAATACATCTTGTTTTGTGATTTTTCAGTGCAATTTTTTCACCCTGTATTACCCCCCAATTCTTTCCTACGGGGAACTGGAGAAGATGGGAGTTGTGTCTTCTCAGGAATTTGGGACGAAAGCCACTTTGGATGTCCTGTGGCTTGACTTGTTGTAACGCCCAGAACTTTGTGCTTGGAACGCTATCGTTTTTTCACTCGATTATGTGAGCTGTAAACAAATGCAAGCCGGGACAAATTTCCCACAGTCTTGTCAGGCCAAGAAAGGCTTTGCAAGGATCTCTTCAATATATATATATGAATAGAAAGAGTATTACTATCAGGGATGCTTTGTGGAATCAAGAGCTAAAACGCTTTTGCCTCTGGAAAGGGAAACATCCTATCAAATACCTGAAGAGGCATCAAAGGTTGCATTCACATTGTAATATTTGATGCAATTCAACGGTACTTTAGCTGCCAAGGCTTGAGTGTTATGGAACCATGGGAGTTGTACTTTGTATTTAACTAGTCAAAATTAGTATAGGGTTGTTGTGCATTTTCTGGGTTGTATGGCCATATTCCAGAAGCATTCTCTCCTGACGTTTCACCTGCATCTATGGCAGACATCCTCAGAGGTTGTGGGGTCTCTCAGAGGATGCCTGCTACAGATGCAGGTGAAACTTCAGGAGAGAATGCTTCTGGAACACGGCCATACAGCCTGGAAAACACACAAATCCCAGTAATTCCAGCCATGAAAGCCTTCAACAATAAAATGAGTATAAATATGGAAGTCACAGGCTAGACAACACGTTGATTTTCCTCTGAGTTGAATGTCAAGGATTCCTTTCAACCCATTTTGGTTTTTGAGCAGTCTGCATAAAAATATCCGATGTACTTACAGGTTTTTCTTTTCAGACCACAAAGTGGAAAGTAGCATTCCTTAAAACCCACAAAGCAAATATGTATCAAAGAAAATGGGCATTTACAGAACTTAAAGTATGACTCTGTAACACAATTTTTGTTCCTGCGATATAAATGCCATTTCCTTATTGGTTTAATCACAGAAACACGGGAAAAGTTTATTAAATTGCAAAAACTTTGTTTTTGCAGGATATCCTGCAGCAAATTTTGCTATAATTTTACAATGAATGTCTCATAGGAATCTCAACCAACTCAATACAGTTTGTTTGTGGCAGCCACAAAAACAAAGTTTCTGGAGTATAACAATTTCAAATTAAGTATCGCACAAACAGAAATAACATTATAAAACCAGAAACAGATTTTTTTTTCAGATTTTGTTACATAGTGTGATGTAAACAGTCCTCAAGACACATATTGTTCTTCATTCCTCTTAAATACTAGTAACTATGGGTGCATCTGCACTGTAGAATTAATGCATTTTGACACCACTTTAGTGGCCATGGATCAGTGTTTTGGAATCCCAGAAGTTATAGTTTTACAGGGCCTTTTACTCTTTTCCGGGGCCATGGTGGCACAGCGGGTTAAACCACTAAGCTGCAGAACTTGCTGATTGGAAATTTGCCAGTTTGAATCCATGGATAGGATGAGCTCCCATTGTTAGCCTCAGCTTCTGCCAACCTAGGAGTTTGAAAACATGCAAATGTGAGTAGATCAATAGGTACCTCTTTGGTGGGAAGGTAATGGTTCTCCGTGTTGGCCACATGACCTTGGAGGAGTCTACGGAAAATGCCAGCTCTTCGGCTTAGAAATGGAGATATGCATCACCCCCAAGTTGGACACAAGAAGACTTAGTGTCAAGGGGAAACCTTTACCTTTTTCTTTTCTGTCAAAGATTGCAGCTGGCTCACCAAAACACCCCATAGCATTGAGCCACGGCACTGAAAGTGGTGTCAAAAGGCATTAATTCTACAATTGCAGCTGCACCCTATGGCCCCACCAACACTGCCATATCTGAATACCGATTACCTGCATTGAACTGGATTATATGGCAGTACACACTCACATAATCCTATTCAAAGCAGTAAATGTACACTCTGAAATTGGATTATATGGCAGTGTAGATCAAGCCTTTGTTGCCAAAAGCATCATGACACCGTGATTGCACCAGAGCTTGGAAGTAACACATAAAAAATATTGCTCCCTAAAGCACCATGTTATGGCTAGCTGCTTCTTTGCTATTTCTTTAACACAAACCATACTCCATTGTTTCTGAAGCACTGTGAGCAGCGTTTATTCAGTATTTTAAAAATATTATTTTGGTGTCTCTGTGGAACACATTTTTCCAATTTTTGTAAGTCAGGACAGGAATGCAATATTAGTGCACTGCTCACAGAGTAATGGGAAAGCTTTACATCTTACATGTTGTTCTAGGTATTTATGCTGCTTTGAATTTTAGAGTGCCATTTTCATGAGTTCATTATGGCTACAAATCAGAGATAACAACACTTTATGACACTGAGCAAAAAGCTCATGATGAAATCTGATAAACTGGAAATTGTTCCTATGAAATATTACACAACAGACATAGCAAAGAGTAGTCGCCTTCTCATATCAAATGCAAAACAAGGGAACCAGAAATATCCAGTTCCAATCCATAATTAGTTTAAGATTTTGATGACCTAATGTGGAGTGTTCCCAAGGTCCCATCTACACTGTATTACATTCCAAATTATCAGACCAAATAATCCAGATTATGTGCTTTGAATTGGATTACATGACTCTACACTGCCATATAATCCAGTTCAAAGCAGATAAACTTGATTTTATATGGCAGTGTAGACAAGGCCTGAGTCGGTCTGTAACTTCCATCACCAAATGACCACTGGCCAAAATGATATTTTGACCACTGATGGAAATGCACAAGTTACAAAACAATGTGGATACAGGGGAATCTCTTGTGACTATAGATAAGAATCCAATAGTCAAATTAGTAACTGCAGGCTCCCTTACCTCACTCTCTTTATTACCATTAGCCATAGTTTAGCTGATTTTTTTTACATAAGATAGCCCTCTGAGAAACCACAATTTGGAAACATATCATGGTGTGGATATAGTGCCTGATCCATGTTTGAACCATGGGTGCTGCCAGAGCTTGGGAAATATACTTTTTTGCATTACAATCCCAGAAAATCCCAACTAACATGGATGCGACTTTCTAAGTTTCCAAAACTGTAATTTTTCCAAGCTCACTCTGAGCTTGGAAAGAATTGGTGTGTATGTAACTCTTGACAATGATCAATACAACAAAAGGGCATTATCTCTGGATTGTGCACATTCCTGAGGCTGGATTTAGATTCAAGCAAACCATGGATCTACTGTGTATACTTGTATTTAAGTCGACCCCATGTATAAATCAAGGGCAGGTTTTGGGGCCAAAATTATGGAGTTTGATATCACCCATGGATAAGTTATGGATCATTCCTCAAAGAGAGGGAAATACTAGTGCCATTTCCCTATCCAGACCTTCAAAAAGTTGAGTTTCTTTTAGATTCTCCCAGGATGGAATAAATTCTCACCTTTTGTCATCCTTCTCAGGGAATGGTTCCTCTTTTTTTTGGATAAGAGCTAAAGTACAGGAATTGTATTGACATGTGGATAAGTCAACTCAGTTTTTGGAAGGCGATTCTTTTGACCAAAAAAATTCTAGACGTACACATGAGTATATACAGTAAATCCAGTTGTGAGTCTCACCCACCAGATCAGTTGCCACATGGTAAAGTTTACATATATTCCCCTTGATTCAATTCATGATTTCTCCAGATATGACAGGCGTGTTGGTAAGGTTCCGGTATTTGTTTCTGTAGTATATGCAGTATTTCTGTTGTCCCAGAATATTTTCTGGCAAATTCCAGCACCAGCTGCAACATTTTATTCCCACTCTCACCTTTTTTTCAAGACACATTGGAACAAAAAAAAAAGTTGTAACTTCTTTTATCTGTTTATGGAATAGATCAGGATTTTTTTTTATGCTCTAAAGCATTATAACTATTTCTTATAAAGGAACAAAAAATAACCAAGGATCATCTCAGAAAGTCTTGTTCCCATTTTGAAGTATACTTCTGGAACAGCCGTACTGCAAAGCCAAGACTTCACTACAAACATTTCCCCATAATAAATGGAACGAATGGGACTAAAGGCAAACAAAATGAGCAAAACCCAAGGAAGTATATTGTGAGAACACATGCTTCTTTAGACCGGTTTGGAAGACTGTCAGTCTAGCTCAGTGGTTTTTAACCTGTGAGTTCCCAGATGTTTTGGCCTTCAACTCCCAGAAAGCCCAACAGCTGGTAAACTGGCTGGGATTTCTGGGAGTTGTAGGCCAAAACACCTGGGGATCCACAGGTTGAGAACCACTGGCCTTGTTGTGATTCGCAAATAGGGCTGCCAGATGAAAAACTGGAGGGTTCTTGTGCCTTTAATGGTTGTGTAGAAGAGAGAATTACAGCAGAAACAACCAGGAAACAAGCAATGCCTTCCGAAATTCCCTTTTCGGCCCAATGAACAGGAACTCTCTCCAGTTTTCATTCTGCCAAATGGTTTTCGGCCATGGATTTTAGGGAACCAATACTGCATTAGTAACAGACCAAGGAGCAGAGCATACAATCACCCATCTGGCTATTTTGACTTTTAATGAATTAAAGGATGTCTTTCTGCGCATGCATATGGAATTAAAGATAAGGTCCAAGAGTTGAATGGAAGAGAAAAACGCTTGAACTACGCTGCAGACATAATCGATTGTCTTAACCCATTACCATGAAGAACAGTTGCTACTACTGCAAAAGGCAGCAATGAGGCAACTCTGAATGGCACAAAATGATTTCGCAACAGCCAAGGCTGGAAAAGCAGGAAAGGCGACCTTTTCAGATTTTTTATTAACTCATGCACTGGTTCACTGGCAAAAATGCCTCCCCTCCCCATCCCAAAAGGGAAATGTACTTTTATGAATGTGTCGCTGCACTTCCTTCTTCGGTTCATAAATCGAATCCAAAATTCCTATGCTGCGAGATCAGCATTTGTGACCTCTTTGCTAACTCTTCCACGTTTCAGCCACAAAGGCTGAAATTCAGATTGGTTTGCATATTATTGTTTTCTGCTTATAGACTTTTCTGGTGGCCAGAAAAGGAAGGGAGCGGAAAGAAACCTCAAATGCGCCACCGCACAGTCACAAGTCTGGCCAATGAGATAGATCATTGCTTTCCCTACTGTGGTGATTTGTGCCTTACACTACTTCATGCCTGAGGGTCTCTTGTTCCCATTCACCCTTATGTGATGCCCTTTTGTACAATACAATTGTAGCACTATTTGATTGTTCAGGGAGGAGCATTTAGACTTCTCCCCCAGAAAGTTCTAGTGCTCCACCAGGTTGCAAACACCAAACTCTCACAGAATGGAACCCTAGCAGTCAATGCAGAATCATAGTGTTGTAACTGTGTTGTGCAAAAGGGCCCCTACTCTCTTTCACCGTTTCTAGAGTTACATAGCCTTGTTCAGCAGATGTGCATACCTGGACTTAAACCAAGGTGGGAGAAGTGTGGCAGATATTGCTGGACTGCAACTCCCATCAGGCCTAGCCCATAGGGAAGGATGGGGAGAGCTGCAACTGATAACATCTGGAGAGTCATCCTATCAGAAAACAGGGCAAGTTTGGGTTCCTTGGCACATATTCTGAAGACATTTGTGAATCCCAATTCTTTTCCACAAGGGATGGCAGCCCCAGCCAGCCCTTGACTTGATTCTGCTTTATGGTCGCCTTCATCCTTGCTTTTGCAAGTTAGAAAGCAAAAGGCATCATCTCCCCTTGGGATATGGTCAAGTAAGAAGCTGTTATTAATGGCCTGTACTTGGCTTGGGACAGCACTGCTACTTTCAGTGAGCCATCAAGACCAACTCTGCTCCTCTCAGTTTCATTGCCATGAAATCCCAGAACAAGAGAGACACCAGTCTGGTCCTACATCCTATGAGTTTGGACTCTAGCCAGAAAGGGCACTGAACAGATCTGACCATTATTGTTTCAAAACAGTGTGTGTGTGTGTGTGTGTGTGTGTTTTCCAGCTCTTCTGCTTCAATGAAGGAACCAGGCAATATGGAATATTGGGAGGCCTTCTTGTATGGAAACAACCCCTTTTGCCATAACCATTTTAAGAAAACTGCACAATCAAAGACAAGTTTTGGTATTGGCTGCATTAATGGTTTCTAGTGTTCACATCTGATACACACTCATTAAGTTTAATATAAAAACATACTTTAGACCCAAGCCCCCTGGACACAGCTAGAGAGACACATTCAATAGGACTTCTGTAAACCTAGCACAAAGGCTCCATACGTAACAGAGATATTCCTTACCTCTATTGCCCTAAACATGCACACTCTCGTACACACACACAGACCTCAAGCAATTGTCACCCCTCTACGGATTCTGTCCTTTGGTATCCTTTATCCCAACCCATCGTGCTTTCTTCTGAAACTTTTCTTAAATGCTTGGAGGGAGGAAAACCGACACACAGTTTTACAACAGTCAGTGCTTTTTTCATTTTGCAGTTATTTTCCTTCTGCATTTGGAAGAAAACAAAACAATTTCCAGGAAAAAATAAACCCTCCGTGCTTCTCCATCCTTAAAAGAGATTTTTGGAATCAAAACGTAAGGCAATTAAACACAGCATCTCTTACACAATGCATCCCTATCAGTAGAAATGCGGAGGAGAGCCGAATCGATGGAGGCGTTTGTAATTCCAAATCCCGACCTTGCTTTTTCCATCCCTGCTCACCGAGGAACTTAAGTGTGCATTTGCCGCACAAGCAAGCAATCCGTTCCCTCCTTCTGGGTGAAGTGAATTCTAAAGTGGCCGCTAGAACTGGAGGGTCAGCACCAGTCATTTGGCACCACACAGCAACATGACATTCCCACAACCTATGAAAACTTACATGTCAGTCTGATTTTGAGAGCTTACGCCTAACGTGCCGAGGGGGTTCCCAATTGTCACTGTCATCTGTTTCTTCGTCATCTTCGTCCTCATCTTCATCTTCCTGCTCATCCAAAACCTCCTCCTCCTCTTCGTCCTCCTTTTCCTCAAACAGCTCCAGACCTAGTTCAGCTCTTCTCTGCCTATCCGCAAACCATTCCCTGACCTGCTCATATCCCATGTGCGATTTGGCAACCAGCTCGTCAAGGTCCTGTTCGTTAAGAAACTTGTGTTTCAGATAATAATCCTTAAGGATTGCTTTTCCAGTTTTAAACTTAATGACGGGTGTCCTGTCCCAGTGTTTGATCCGCTTGTTAGGTCTCTGTCGCCCCCGGGGCCTTCCCCGCCCTCTTCCTCTTGGTCTTCCCCTCCCTCTCCTCCTGGAATAGCCTTGGCCGTTCATACCACTCGCCTTGGCCCCTTGGTAGTAGTAGTACCATTTCAAGCCTCCGTTTTTCCAGGCATAACGGGTATCTCCAAACCAACTAACAATCTCTGACCGAGGAAGCCCTGTTTCTTCTGCCAGCTTGTCATAGTCTTCCGCAGATGGCCACTGAGTCCTGATAAAGGACATTTTGAGCATATGTAACTGTTCCGGTGACTTTTTCACCCCCTTCCCAGCCCTTTGTGACCCAACTCCTTCCCCTCCAGATGACTCTGCAAGCGATGCTTCCTTCATGCTCCCCATGTTGCTTTCATTCAGTTCCTCACTTTCATCCCCTAAGGTGCTGGATTTCTTCTGTTCGGCAAACCAAGCATCGATCTCCCTCCGAGTCAACTTGGTTTCTGACCGTATCCTGTTCAGTTCGTCATCAGTTAGGAAAGGGTTGTTTTGGAAACTCTCCTGGAGTGTTTTGAGTTGCTCGGCCGTCTTCTCCTTGAATTTTTGGGGGCTAAATTCAGAGGCATTCCACAATTGTTTGGGCTGGGTCAATGTTGGGGGCTCGTTGGTTTCATCGCTTGAGTCGATGACGATAGTACAAGAATCGTTGCTGAGATGATTGTAATGGTTGTGCTTTGAGTTCCGCTGGTTGTACCTGGTATCGCTGAACCACTTTTTGATCTCTCCTTTTGTCAGGCCTGTGATTTTCATGAGTCTATTGATCTCGGAATCTAGAGGAAAGTGGCTTTTCAGGTAGCTGATCTTCAGCTCCGTCAGCTGCTCCTTGGTCTTCTTTGTACGGCTTCCAACTGCGTCAACGCTGGCTGCCACCACCTCCGATTTGGTAAGCTGTGGGGCGGGGACAGCAGCAACTTGCTTGGTTTCAGTGACAGGCTGGGTGGCTTGGACCTGGGCTTTCTGCAACTGGGCATGGTTTGGGACTCCTGCCACCGTCAAAGCTATTGGGGCTGTCACCGGAAGTGTCCCAGCACCTGCAACTTGCGCAAGCACTAGGCCTGGCTGGCCAACAATTTGGCACGTCTGCAGAATGGATGGCAGGCCATTGCTACCGGCCGAAATGTGCGCCGGAATAACCGTAATAGTCTGAGGGACAGTATGCACAGTCCCGTTGAACTGCTTCCTCCGTGCTTCTTCCACTTCCTCTGGAGTCCAGCTCACCCCATGTTTCAGGCGCTGGGCAGAGAACCAGATCTTGATCTGCTCTTCAGTATATTTCGCCTGAGTTGCTAGAAGCGTGATTTCAGACACTGTTGGGTAAGGGAATTTGTTGTAGGTGTTAAGCAACAGTGGATTGGTATCCAAAGCAGTGTTGTAGGCTGGAATGCTATTTATGGGGATCAAGACTTTAGAAATTAAGGTTGAGTTCTGCGGAGAGGCTATGGTAGTTATCACTTGTGCAGGTTGAATCACAGTTGTAGGATTTACAACTGTGCTGATTGTTTCTGCAGCCAGCGTAGTATTTGCAATGGACTCTGAGACCGTCGTGGCTGGTTTATCAATGACTTCTTCACACTCTGGGTCCGTTTCATCATCTTTTTCCTCCACCGGACCTTCCTCCCCTGCAGTGTGGAAAACAGCAATTCGTTTGGTTTCATTTTTATTTTTCATCATTTTCATGATTGGGGTTTTGCTAATTGAGATGCTGGACAAGGGGCCCTCAAAACACTCAAATTCTTCAGCTTTCTCCTCCTGCACAAAACTGCCGTCGAACGTCAGGTCATTCACCGTTTGCTCAAAGATTGTCTTGTTGTTGCGCTTCACCATAGTCAGCTTGAAGTTTTCCTCTCCGGGGTGATACTTGACATTATGCTCGGAAAGAGAATCATACCGTTTAGTCACAAACTTGCATTCGAGACAGACGTAGGAGGAACTCAGCACCACTTGAGGATGCTCAGAATCCACATGGAAAGTAAACATGTTGAGATCTGCAGTCTGAAATGCGCAGTATTTGCATTCGTAGCCACCTTCGATTTTTTTGTTTTGCTGATTGTCTGAGTCCATGTACTCGTGAAAGTCTTCGTCGCTTGACATGCTACCTAATGGGGTGAGCACAGGTGGCTCTTCGTCAACATCAGATGCTACTTCTAGGTCCGGATCTGGCTGGCTTGGTAGGACCATGCAGGGCGTTGTGGATTTCCGCTTACTTGCCATTCTACTGCAGTGGAAGCACAAAACTGGCAACACAGAGGCGGATCCTGACCATTCAGGCGCTTCCTGAGGCTTGACTTTTAGTGCTACATCAATGCATGGTAACTTCTCAGCAATTAGCCCGGTAGCAGCATTTTTATAGTGCAACTAGGTAAAACAGTAACTTGCAGTCCAAGGGGTTAAAGAATGAGCAACCACTTCTTAACATCTGCGCCTGTCACCTGTATTGCAAAAGAGACAAAAGGGGGGGGGGGGAGAGATGTTTCAATACATTTTTCTCCCAGTCATTTCAACTTAAAGAAGCATTTCAGCCCCATACATACTGGTGATATCCACACTCAAAATTTAGCATCCTGCTCATGTACTGTGGCACCATCAACTATTTCATTATTAAGTAAATATACAGCAGTGCCCCCCCACCCCACGTCCCATTTGTGGTTTTTGACTTTTGCAGATTTGATTTAAAATGTTGTATCTGGGAATATCTAGAACAGGGGTCCTCAAACTTTTTAAACAGAGGGCCAGGTCACAGTCCCTCAAACTGTTGGAGTGCCAGATTATAAGTGGAAAAAAACATGAATGAATTCCTATGCACACTGCACATATCTTATTTGTAGTGCAAAAAAAAAAAAACCACTTAAAAACAATACAATAATTAAAAGGAAGAACAATTTCAACAAATATAAACTTATCAGTATTTCAATGGAAGTGTGGACCTGCTTTTGGCTGATGAGATAGGATTGTTGTTGTTGTTGTTGTGTGCTTTCAAGTCATTTCAGACTGAGGTTGACCCTGAGTAAGGGCCAGGTAAATGACCTTGGAGGGCCGTACCCGGCCCCTGGGTCTTAGTTTGGGGACCCCTGATCTAGAACCTTCAGTATGACTCCAGTATGGTCAACTTCCTCCAGTCTTGTTGGATAACTTATTGAAGAGGTTTCTAAACATTTCATGTGAGTGACACACTTTTTGGACACGCATCATTTTGCAACACAGGAATTCAGTCCTACTAGCAAAACGGAGGTTAAACCAACCCCTTATCAAAGATATGGGCACACACATAAATTGTAATAACGAAATGTATGGGGACACAACACATCTCATTGAAATGTTGTCAAAAAAGGTATGATTTAGTAGTTCTCAACCCATGGGCTATGGCCCACTGGTGGGCCGCAAGACCTAAAATAAGGTCTGCGATCAGGGGTGCATGCCGCTGTTGGAGGAAAGCGAGAGAGAAAAAGAGGGAGAGAAGGAAGGAAGGAGGCCAGTGCCATTGACCTTGCCCTCTCACAGCTTCCCTATGGCCCACTGATGGGCTGCAAGACCTAAAATAAGGTCTGTGATCGGGGGTGCATGCCGCTGTTGGAGGAGAGCAAGAAAGAAGAGAGGGAGAGAAGGAAGGAAGGAGGCCAGCACTGTTCTTGCTGCTTCCTCGGCACCATTGAAGGAGAGCAAGAGAGAGAAGAAGCGTCCCCCAAAGTTGTTGTTGATGTTGTTATTATTATCTCCTATTGCCAAACACAAGAGTTGTAATACGAAAGCAGCCCTTTGAACAACCCTGTCCAATCCCCCAAAGTAGTAGTAGTAGTAGTAGTAGTAGTAGTAGTAATAATAATAATAATAAGTTCCCATTGCTAAACACTGTTACAGTAAGTCATAACAAGATCTCGTATGTGTGTGTGTTAAAGAAAACCGTATGCTGTTAATTATTATGTGCAGCTGCTAACGTAGGTCAACTAGTAAGTTTGGCCCACACCCGGTGGGGTATAACTGTATGGTTTTTAGAATACACTTCAGCTTTTGCTCTGAGGAGCCTTTGCTCAGGCATTTTGCTCAATCATTTCTACTGCTCACTCATTTGGATGATGAAGCCTTATTCTGTATTGCTTACAAAGACTATGTAAGTTTAATGTATTGTCGAAGGCTTTCATGGCTGGAATCACTCAGTTCTTGTGGGTTTTTTCGGGCTATATGGCCATGTTCTAGAGGCATTTCTCCTGACGTTTCGCCTGCATCTATGGCAAGCATCCTCAGAGGTCAAAGACTATGTAAGTTTGTTGCACTGTTTGTAACATTGCAAGTTTATGTTTCTTTTTCCTCTTGCCTGGGAGCAATGTTATTGTGTCTTCTGCATTGGACTTGACTGAAATACGCTTAGCATAACAGACACAAGAGTTGTAATAAGAAAGCAACAATTTGTAAGACCCTGTTTAGTCCTCCATAGTAGTAGTCATAGTAGTAGTAGTAGTTATTATTAATAATATAAAACTGTTAGGGACAGTGTCTTGGGTCTCGCGTTCTGCTTTTTGTATTTTTTCAACCTCACCCCCTTCTTTTCTTTTCTTTTCCTTTTTTTACATGAGCACTAACAAAATCCACAAATTATAAAACGGCCCAACCAAAACAATTTTTTTCTGGGTGTTTTTGTTTTTAGGCCTGTTCTGGCTTATTTGGGGTGCTGATTCAGAAAATTGCATTGGATAGACCACATCAGCTCTAGATTATTAAATATGGTTTTCTGTGGGCAAGAAGAGGCCGAATACTGGATGGTGTCAGGACTCGGTTTCCTGGCCTTGGATGGTGGCGCAAAAAACCAGATTCCTGACATGGAGGACTGATAAGGGTTGCAGCTGGTGGCCTTGGGAAGGGCAGTTGGTGAATTGGCGGGGAACATTGAGCGGGATCTTTGGTCGGCGGGAAGAGGGGATTCGAATGTGGGGGAGGGTATATAAGGGTTGACTTGTGTCTGTATGCCAATCCTGGCTTTCATTGTGTATATGCATCCAGTAGTAAAAGTTTCCTGATTGATTACGGATTGGCGTCCTGTGTCCTTTCTGGGAGCGGCTGCTGTGAGCTTACATTAAGCCAGGATTCTTCGGTGCCATCCCACGGCTGTGGTGAGGTACCCCTATGCAACAGGAGGAAGATCCAACGGAGGGGGGAGAACCAGCCTCCCCTTTCGAGAATGCGGAAGAGGAGCTGGAGAGAGTGAATGCCTTGGCTTCGTCGACTGCATACGCCCAGCCCAACGGAGTCACACAGAGGCGAGTGAAGGGGGCAGGGGCAGCAGCGAGAGAAAGCAGCGGGCTAGACTTTCCCTCCCCGCAGAGGTTGGATTTCCTGGAGGAAAAGATGGCATCCATGGAGACCACCCTCGCAATGATGTCAAAGGTGATGGAGCGGCTGGCCCCCCTGTTAGAGGAACCACCACCCCGAGGGGAATCGATGTGGAGCGCGGAGGAGAGGAGTGACCGGGGACCCGGGGCACGTCCTAAGATGCTGACGAGTTGGAGGGCCGCCGCGGAAAGCGATGAGGAGGAGGAACGACCCCGGGGACTGGCATCCCAGCAGACGTTCCTGGTGCCCCCGGCCGGAGCCGGGCGTGGCACAGGGCGTCAGGAATTGCCCCCGGAGCAGCGAGGGCTCCAGGGAGGGCCACCGCGAGCGGAGAACCGGGAGAGACAGCCCCTTCTCTACCAACCTAGAAGGGAGGAGCTGAGGATCGAGTTCGGAGGAGAAGCCGGGAACCTCGCGTACTTCCTAACTATGGTGAGGGGATATCTAGAAGACAACGCCCTCACCTTCGGATCGGAGGCAAGCAGAGTGCGAGCAGTGGGCGCAGCACTGAGAGGGGGAGCAGCGGAGTGGTACGTCCAGCTCCACGCCAGGCACGACCCATGTTTGGGATCCACAAGGCGATTCCTGGCTGCGATGGAGGCACGCTTCAGGGATCCGCTCGAGAGGATCCGGGCGAGGGAAAAGCTGCAGACGATAACCCAAGGACATCGCTCCGTGTCCGAATACGTGGAGGAATTCCGGTTGAGGGCGGAGAAGGTCCCAGAGTGGTCCAACACCACCAAAGTCCAGATATTCAAAGAGGGCCTGCGAAAGGAAATCTTGACCTGGGCGCTGCACCGCGACGACCCGGAGGAGATAGGCGGATGGATTGAGCTGGCCGGCCGCGTCGAGACGACCTTGGCACAGGTCAAGAGGCATCAAGGAGCGGCGCCGCAGCAGACGAGAGCGAAGGAGGAGAGTCGGAGGACGGAGAGAGGCACGGTCGGGAAAGCCCCAACCGGAGCGCCCAAGGAGCAGAGGGGCGGTTGTTATGTGTGCGGTCGCCTAGGCCATCGGGCCGCCGATTGCCGACAAAGGAAAGGGGGAGAGTCCCATTTCCCAAAGTTCAAACCGGCTGCAGGGAAGAGAGCGGAGGAGAACCCCCCTTCTAGGGCCCCAGTGGGAGATCTGGTGAGTCACAGCCCAGGAATGCTAGTATTCCCGATCAGGCTAGAAGGGGAGGGGAAGTGGGCCAGCTGCAAAGCTCTCATGGATTGCGGCTGCTCAAGAAACATTATGGCCCCAGAGTTAGCAGATGAACTGAAATGTGAGAAAACCCCCTTGCAGAGCCCCATAGCATTCTCGCAGCTAGATGGATCAGTGGCGGCTGGAGCCCCGGCGCGATTCGAAGTGGGAGAAGTGAGATGCAAAGTGGGGAGCTGGGAAGGAAGCATAACCTTTGTGGTATCCCCTATGGCTACTTACAATATAATACTGGGGATGCCATGGTTAAAGGAAGCCAACCCACAAATCAATTGGAGGGAAGGCAGCATAACATTCCAGAGCGAAGAAGGAGGGGAGTGTTGCAAGGGGGAGGAAGGCAAGGCGGGCAATGTGCAGGAGATTCCCCCTGAGTACAGAGACTTCGAAGATGTATTTGACGAAAAGGAAGCAGATCAGCTTCCCCCTCCTAGGAGGGTCGAGGTGAAAATTGAACTCAATGAGGACGCTAAGCTGCCCAGGAGTAGATTATACCCCATGTCGGTCAAGGAGATGGAGGAACTGAGGAAATATATTGATAAAAACTTGGCCCGAGGATTTATAAGGCCCTCCGAATCACCCTTGGGGGCCCCAGTGCTGTTTAGGCACAAAAAGGATGGCTCATTAAGACTGTGCGTGGACTATAGGGGGCTGAACGCAGTGAGCACCACCAACAACTACCCCATGCCACTGACTAAGGATTTGCTATCGAGACTGTCAGAGGCAAGGGTGTTCACGAAAATTGACTTGATCGAAGCTTATCATAAGCTGCGTATAAGGCCCGAGGACAGGTGGAAAACGGCGTTCACCTGTGCGCTCGGCCATTTTGAATTCTCCGTTTGTCCCTTCGGTTTAAAAGGCTCTGGATCAGCATTTATGCAAATGATTAATGAGGTGTTACATCCATTATTGTATCGCGGGGTGTTTTGCTTTGTGGACGATGTAATTGTATTTACCCGGGATAGGCGATCTCATGTCAAATTGGTGAGAGAGGTGCTCCAGAAATTGAGGGAGGCAAAACTGTTTGCAAAGCTGCCAAAATGTGAGTTCAATAAGGAGCAGATAGATTTCCTGGGATACCGAATCTCCAAGGGAGGGATAGCAATGGATCCGGCAAAGGTGGAGGATGTCAGGGGGTGGAGCCCTCCCCAAACGCGCAAACAGTTGCAATCATTCCTCGGGTTTGCAAATTTCTACCGGGGTTTCATAGAGGAATTTGCTCAGATAACAGTGCCCTTAACTGAACTGCTAAAGACAAAGGGAAAGGGGGAAACGGTAAAGGTACGATCCCCGGGAGCAAAGTTAGATTGGTCAACTGAATGCCAAAGGGCTTTTGAAGAACTGAAACGCAGATTCACTGAAGAACCAGTATTAATCCACCCCGATTTAACCAAACCGTTCGTGATCCATTGTGACGCGTCAGATTGGGCTTACGGGGCGGCCCTGATGCAAAGGGACCCAGAAGGGAGGCTGAAACCATGCGGGTTCATCTCAAAGAAGTTCAGCGAGACTGAACGAAACTGGCCGGTGTGGGAAAAGGAGGCTCTGTCAGTAGTGAGGGCCCTAGAGACATGGAGGCACTTATTAGAAGGAAGCGGCATCCCCTTTGAAGTGTGGACTGACCATAAAAACTTACAATACCTCACTTCACCCAGGCAATTGTCAGCGAAGCAAATAAGATGGGGGCAGTATTTCAGCAGATTTGATTTCAAGCTGCGTTTCCAAAAGGGGAAACAAAATGTGGTCGCAGACACGTTGTCGAGAATGCCGGAGGATGGAGGGAGGGGGCGAGGCCCAAAAGGGAGCATATTCTCAGAACAGCAGTGGGGCATGGCGGTACAAACCAGAGCGCAAACGGAGCGCAATCAAAGGCTGGTGGGGGTTGAGAGCAAGGACGGGGGATGGGAGGAGGAGATAAGACAAGCATGCAGAGAGGATGAGTGGCTGGAAAGGAATAAGGAAAAGGTGGAATGGAAGGATGGATTGGGATTTGTGCACAGAAAGTTATACATCCCAGGCAAACTAAGGGAAAAAATGATGATTAGATGCCATGGCAACAAGGGAGCAGGACACTGGGGAGTGACGAAGACCCTGAAAATGTTGGCACGTCAGTGTTGGTGGCCCGGGATGAGGGGTGACACCAAAATGTATGTATCCAAATGTAATGCGTGTGCACAAAGTAAGGCAACCACACAAAAGCCAACGGGGTTATTGCAAAAGGTGGCAGAGCCATCCAAACCTTGGAGGGTGATTGCTATGGACTTTGTGGGCGAACTCCCAGTCAGCAGAGGTCAGCGCTATATATGGACAGTGATGGATTTATTCTCAAAACAAGCACATTTCATAGCACTGCCTAAATTGCCATCTGCAGAAAAATTGGCTGAATTGTTTATCAAACATATCTACCGGTTGCATGGTTGCCCGGAACAGGTGATTAGTGATCGAGGGGTACAATTTACAGCCCGATTCTGGGAAGGATTCATGCAGTTGATGGGGGTGGAAAGGACCCTGAGTTCAGCGTTCCATCCCATGACCAATGGGGGGGTCGAGCGCACACAACAGACTTTAGGGCTGTTCCTAAGGACATACACAAACCAATGCCAGACCGATTGGGCCGATCTACTCCCATTTGCAGAGATTGCGTACAATGGAGCTTGTCACGCATCCACAGGGAAATCCCCCTTTGAAGTAGTATACGGCATGGAAGTGACCCCTTTACCAAAGCTGCCGAGTTGGGGGGAAGAACTGGAGGGGAAGGAAGGGTGGTCAGACAAGATGAAAGCAAATTGGGAGGAAGTGGCAAAGTCACTCCGAGAAGCCCAACGAAAATACAAACTGTTCGCAGACCGGAGAAGGAGGGAAGGAGATAGATTGGAGGAAGGGGAGTTAGTGTGGCTAAGCACCAAAAACCTCAAGCTAAATACCCCCTCTCGGAAATTGTCTCCCAAATACATTGGTCCCTTCAGGATTTCTGACAAATTAAATGAGGTGACATATACTTTGAAACTGCCAAAGACTTTGGGGAAGGTGCATCCAACGTTCCATTGTAGTCTGTTGAAGAAATACCAAGGCCCCCTGGACAAAGAAGGAACATGATGGAAATATGTGTTTCCCTTCCAGGATGAAGAGAAGGAGAAGGGGGACGTTATGTCAGGACTCGGTTTCCTGGCCTTGGATGGTGGCGCAAAAAACCAGATTCCTGACATGGAGGACTGATAAGGGTTGCAGCTGGTGGCCTTGGGAAGGGCAGTTGGTGAATTGGCGGGGAACATTGAGCGGGATCTTTGGTCGGCGGGAAGAGGGGATTCGAATGTGGGGGAGGGTATATAAGGGTTGACTTGTGTCTGTATGCCAATCCTGGCTTTCATTGTGTATATGCATCCAGTAGTAAAAGTTTCCTGATTGATTACGGATTGGCGTCCTGTGTCCTTTCTGGGAGCGGCTGCTGTGAGCTTACAGGATGGCATATGTTCTGTATCAGAATCTAGAGCTGATGTGGTCTATCCAATGCAATTTTCTGAATCAGCACCCCAAATAACCAAACCAAATATAAAGTTGACCACAATTGATTCGTAACTCTTTTGGTACTAAGGTTATAGAGTGGTCCCTGGTCAAAAAAAAGGTTGGGAACCACTGTTTTGCATAGACTCAGAGATTTCACTATAAGGCATCTAGAAGCTGGTGTTCAATATCACTGGGAGACTAAAGTTTTGAAACCGTTGGAGTAAACCAAGCTAAGGATATAATAAAAAGGACATGAGAAAATCAAGACTGCTTACTACTTTTGCAGATGTATTGGTGAGCATTCGTCGCTAGCAATACACAGACATTTGTCCTCTTTGAAATAGAAAAGAGCCTGCCTCACAAAATGGTTAACAAACAGGCATCATAGCCAAACTCCTGGCTGTCCCAATTTCTACTTAGTTAGCAGGAGATGCCAAAGATTTATATTCTGCTGGAGTCTGTGTGAACTTGACACCGTTTGTTGGTGTCGGTTTCACCAGCAGACGCTTTTTGTACTGCTACACACATGAAATTCAGCTTTTTGTTTTAAGTTTTGGGCCAAAGGGAGGAAGAAGCCTTTCAGTTTGCTTGCTTATTTGCGTTTTGTGGTTATTACTCAATCTCTCCATCTGAAGTGGCTCAAGAAAAGTACTCCAAGCTCACAAGACTTTTGGCTGTTACTCTAGAGTCATGTCTGTGCTTGGGCCAAGTCAAGGGCCATGCACACACACAACTAATTTAATAGATTAAATATTAATTTAAAAGATTAATGCTTCTACAAGGCTACCTCTCCTTTTTTGGGAATTGGAAACTAACTTGGAAAAATTAGGGTTTTTGGATTCGATTGCTTGGAATATACAAACCAATGTGGTTGCTAGATTCTGGGTGTTGTAGTCCAAAAGAGGAACTTTGGCAAACTATAATTAGAAGCTGCCTTACATTACATTGGCTTATTTCTCCATCTCCTCCAGTACTGAAGCAGCCCCCAGAGTCCCATATTCAGCAATGGCAGGTCAAGGTAGGGATCCAATGTTCTACCCAGAGGCCCTTAAGAGTCCATCACCATGGGCAAACATTGAAAAACAAAACAAAAAAAATCCCAAGCTAAGGGTTAAAGTAATGGCATTCCTCATAGTAACCTATGGATGCAAGAGCTGGACCATAAGGAAGGCTGAGCAAAGGAAGATAGATGCTTTTGAACTGTGGTGTTGGGAGGAAAATTCTGAGAGTGCCTTGGACCACAAGAAGATCAAACTAGTCCATACTCCAGGAAATAATGCCCAGCTGCTCACTGGAGGGAAGAATATTAGAGGCAAATATGGAGTATTTTGGCCACATAATGAGAAGACAGGAAAGTTTGGAGAAGAGAATGATGCCAGGGAAAATGGAAGGAAAAAGGAAGAGGGGCCAACCAAGGGCAAGATGGATGGGTGTTATCCTTGAAGTGACTGGTTTGACTTTGAAGGAGCTGGGGGTTGCCATGGTTGACAAGGAGCTCTGGCATGGGCTTTTCCATAAGGTCGCAAAGAGTCGGAGGCAACTGAATGAATAAACAATAAAGGGGTGACCAATAAAGTAATTTAAAAATATTAAATAGCATTTTTAAAACACTCTGGGAGATATTTAGGCATACTTAGACCTTGGACTCCTCGTGGACAACAAATTAAACATGAGCCAACAATGTCATGCGGCGGCAAAAAAAAGCCAATGGGATTTTGGCCTGCATCAATAGGAGCATAGTGTCTAGATCCAGGGAAGTCATGCTACCCCTCTATTCTGACTAGGTTAGACCACATCTGGAATATTGTGTCCAATTCTGGGCACCACAATTCAAGAGAGATATTGACAATCTGGAATGTGTCCAGAGGAGGGCGACTAAAATGATCAAGGGTCAGGAGAAAAAGCCCTATGAGGAGCGGCTTAAAGAGCTGGGCATGTTTATATAATTAGAATTTTATTAATTTTTATATAGATTACAACGAAAATTCTAATTATATAAAGAAAGAGCTGGGCAAGTTTAGCCTGAAGAAAAGAAGGCTGAGAAGAGACATGATGGCCATGTGTATAAATATGTGAGGGGAAGTCATAGGGAGGAGGAAGCAAGCTTATTTTCTGCTGCCCTGGAGACTAGGATGTGGAGCAATGGCTTCAAACTTCAGGAAAGCTCCTGAACATTAGGAAGAACTTCCTAAATGTGAAAGTTATTCAGCAGTGGTACTTTCTGCCCTCCTCTGGACACATTCCAGTTTGTTAACATCTCCCTTCAGTTGCAGTGCCCAGAGTTGGACACAAGGTGATTCCAGGTGTGGTCTGACCAAGGCAAAATAGAGGGGTAGCATGACTTCCCTGGGTCTAGACACTATACTCCTTTTTATGAAGGCCAAATGCCCATTGGCTTTTTTAGCAGCTGCATCACATTGTTGGCTCATGTTTAACTTGTTGTCCAAAAGGACTCCAATATCTTTTTTACACGTACTGCTCTCGAGCCACACGTCCCCCATTCTGTATCTTTGCATTTCATTTTTTTCTGCCTAAGTGGAATATTTTGCATGTGTCCCTGTTGTACTTCATTTTGTTAATTTTGGCCCGTCGCTCTAATCTGTTAAGATGGTTTTGAATTCTGCTCCTGTCTTCTGGAGTACTGGCTATCCCTCCCAATTTGGGAAGGATAACATTGAAGACATTACAAAAATGTTTAATGGAGATGCTAAGAAATGAACTTGGGACTACCTACATGAAAAGCATGGGAGTTATCAATAAATCTCAGCATCTTCTGTCTTCTAAACTTCAGGAATATGTTATGTGCACAAAAACTTGCCTAGGCCACTCCATCCACCCTGAAAATATTCAGAAGCTGGGCATGGGGAGACTAAGGCTGCATCTATGTGGAGCAGGTTGATCCTGGCCTAGAGCTGCCCTCAACCCAGGTCATACCTGCTGAATCTGAGGTTAGTTTCCTGACGTCCCCAAACTGGCGTGTCCCCTTGTCACTACTGCTGCTCCCCACTGGCCATGGAGAGCTTAGTCATCACCGAATGTATCTGCTGATGTCAGAATGGGGCACCTGCAGAACTAGCAAGGAGAGGGGAGAGCATCCCGCAGCTTCTTGCTGGTTGTCCGGGTGCCCCATTCTGACATCACCAGATGAAACCGTGATGGCAAAGCACTTGCGGGAGCTCTGCAGCCAGAGGGTCATCCCAGTGGTAGTGTCACAGGGATCATCTCCAAGGCACAATAGGGGCAGAGTCAAGCTGTTCAGATGGCAGTAAAGCAATGTTTCTCAACTTTGGGGTTGGGACCCCGAGGGGGGTCACATGAGGTTGTCAGAGGGGTCACCAAAGAGCATCAGAAAACATAGTATTTTCTGTTGGTCATGGGAGTTTTGTGTGGGAAGTTTGGTTCAATTCTATTATTGGTGGGGTTCAGAATGCTCTTTGATTGTTGCTGGACTATAAATCCCAGCAACAATAACTCCCAAATGTCAAGGTTTATTTCCCCCAAAACACCACCAGTGTTCACATTTGGGCATATTGAGTATTCATGCCAAGTTTGATCCAGGTCCATCATTGTTTGAGACCACAGTGCTCTCTGGACGTAGGTGAACTACAACTCCAAAACTCAAGGCCAATGCCCAC
This sequence comes from Anolis sagrei, assembly GCF_037176765.1. NCBI lineage: Eukaryota > Metazoa > Chordata > Lepidosauria > Squamata > Anolidae > Anolis > Anolis sagrei. The sequence goes on along the minus strand of NC_090024.1, from coordinate 20,498,352 downwards.
CAAACCCTTCCAGTATTTTCAGGTAATGCGAGTCCTGTGTGCCAAGTTTGGTTCTATTCCATAGTTGGTGGAGTTCAGAATGCACTTTGATTGTAAGTGAACTAAAAATCCCAGCAACTACAACTCCCAAACAACAAAATTTATTCCCTCCCGCCCCCCAAAAATCCACCAATATTCAAATTTGGGCGTATCAGGTATCTGTGCCAAATTTGGTCCAGTGAAGGAAAATACATCCTGTATATCAGATATTTACATTATAATCCATAACAGAAGCAAAGTTTCAGTTGTGAAGTAGCAACAAAAATAATGTTATGGTTGGGAGTCACCACAACATGAAGAACTGTATTAAGGGGTCGCAGCATTAGGAAGGTTGATTAACGCTGCTGTAAAGCCAGAGGACACTCCAAGGTTCCTGCAAACTTTTGAGTATCCCTCAACTTTGCCTAAAGTGGAGCAAAATTGGGGTAATGGCAGAAAACCCAGGATATTCACTGGAAGTCAGCCTGCACTGGATTTGAGGAAAGTCCAGATTTATTTGTTAATATGACAAGCCATGTGTTTCCATGCAAAAGGTCCCAGGTCCCATCCTTAGTATCTACAGGGACATTCAAATCAGGCAAACTGATGATCCTCCAGCTAATATTGAAACAGAACTGTTATCATAGCCAATGGCTAGCTCTACTGCCTGTGGCTAATGAATTTTTGAGTCCAAGCACCCCTGAATAAAAGGAACTCAGCTAAAAGGTGATGTCAAAAATGTCCACTGGACACCTTCCAAAAGATAACTGTCTATTAGAGTAAACCAATCTGAACTGGATAACCATTTCACTTGACATAGCTTCTATTCTGTATATGGGACCCACCAGGCTGGATCTACACTGCCACATAATCCAGATTATCAAATCAGATAGTCCAGTTTATTTGCTTTGAACTATATTTAAACTCTGTTTAAAAACATCCAGAGAAGGAGACTCCCACCACTCTTTAAGTTTGCATATTCCACTGTCAAACAGCGCTAACCATTAGGAAGTTCTTGCTGCTATTTTGGTGCAATCACTTCTCTTTTTGTTTGAATCTGTTGCTCCATGTCTTAGGGTATTTCTACACTGTAGAATTAATGCAGTTTGATACCACTTTAATTTAATTTAATTTAAATGCTATGAAATTATAGGAGTTGTAGATTTACAAGGCCTTTACAGGGGACGCGGTGGCGCAATGGGTTAAACTGTTGAACTTTTGAATCTGCTGATCTAAAGGTTGGCAGTTCGAAGCCATGGGTCGAGGAGAGCTCCTACAGTTAGCCCTAGCTCCTGCCAACCTAGCAGTTCAAGAACATGCAAATGTGAGTAGATCAATAGGTACTGCTTCAGCGAGAAGGTAATAAAAGGCACCCATGCGGGCAACTCAACCAGGAGGTATCTACTGACAACAGGCTCCTTGGTTTGGAAATGGAACAAGGGCATCTCCCCATGGCCAGAGTTGAGCACCGCCTCCAGAAAGCCGGAGATGAAAGGGGAAGCCTTTACCTTTGTTCTGTGTATTTGTATGTCATTATTATTCCACTGTATTAAGGCATTTAATGTTTGCCTATCTGTACATGTTGTAATCCATTCTGAGTCTCCTCTGGGAGATACAGCAGAATATAAATAAAGATTATTATTATTATTATTATTATTATTATTATTATTATTATTTAATCTTCTCTGCCAGAGTGTAGTGCCTTACTAAACCACAACTCCCATTATTTGACAGCACTGAGTCATTGCAATTAATCTGGTGCCAAACTGTGGAGGCACCTTTGGTTTCTGGACCAGCATCAAACGAGCCTGCTCCATCCTCAATATGAGAAAACATAGAACTTCCAACATTTTTCAGCTATTTAACCAAAACAATCAATGGGCACTTGTGAAATGAAACAACCATTTCAGGTAAGAAACGTTTTGATCAGTCTAGAAATCACCTCAAAGCTTCTTCCAGGGATATTTTTTCTCATTCACCACCATTCATTTTTCTTATAATTTCCATTTTGTTCACATGCTGGTGGTGGCATTTTCTGCTTTCACCTTTTCTCCCTGTTTTTGCAGCTAATGCATGCTCAGTAAGGGATTCTGGAAATAACTTCTTTTTTACTATTGCAGGGAGACAAAAAGCTTGCAGTAAGATTGACTAGAGGAGAATCCCATCATTTCCCAGGTAAAGCTCCACTGCATTGTTTTACAGCAGACTTGCTGCAGGAATCTAACTCTAAGTGAAAAGTAAAAGCTGGGCTTCCTCCATGTCCCACTCTGTTGTGTTACACCCTTCTTGTGACTCTCAGAGAAACACAAGTAGCTGCTTTATACTGAATTAGACTAGAGGACCATTTAGGCCTGTAATACTGACTGGCTCTCCAGTATTTCAGGCAACAGCCTTTCCTACCCAACCTTTGATGGGAAGCCACCTTGAGAGCCTGATGGTTTCCCATCAAAGCCCCGACCCTGTGTAGCTTCTGAAATATGAAATTGTACTGTACAATATTAATTCTTTAGTGAAAGGGAAAGGAACTGTACTGTTTGGAGAAAGCTGTAGGAAATTTAAATTTTATAGCAATTAGAGCAGTGGTTCTCAACCTGTGTTTTGGCCTACAACTCCCAGAAATCCCAGCTAGTTCACCAGCTGTTAGAATTTCTGGGAGATGAAGGCCAAAACATTTGGGGATCCACAGGTTGAGAACCACTGAATTGGAAGAAGAGAGAAGCATAATAGGAGAGGTCAGATATGTGGTCAACGAAGTTCTGAAAGTACAAGATGATGACAGGCTTGTGTGAGAAAGAAGATGAGATTGTTGTAAGTTTGAAATATAGCAAATACTTGGAAAAGCACGACTAATCAGAGAGTAAATCAGGTGTAGCACACGCATTACCTGTCACAGTGTCCAGATGTTTCTTCAGAGGCCGGTGACCTCCTCCAATTATACACTAATTGTAATTCTCCTTAGAGACTCCAGTTCTTTATCTCCATCTCTTCTTACGGACAGAAGGAGGTTCATCTTCTTCTGCACACCCACCAAGATGGTAGTATTAGATATTCTGAAAAACAAAAGTACAAATGCATCTAGTTAGAAATATGATTGACTTTGTTATGTGCCTTCAAATCACTTCCTCCTTATGTAAGGTGAACCTATTGTAGGGTTATCTTGGCAAAATTTGTTCAGGGAGGCTTGTCATTGGTCTTCCTCTTAGAATGAAATAGTATGATTTCTGCAGGATTAAACAGTGGGTTTCTGAGTAGGGATTCTAACTCTGGACTTCCAGATTCCGGACTCAATGTTCAAATCATTATGCTATATTGGCTCTTCATTGTAGACTTTGTTGTGTGTCTTCAAGTCATTTCCGACTTGTGGCAACCATAAGGTGACCCTACCATGGAGTTTTGTTCAGACCAAGAACCTACCTCTGAGACCTTGTGACTTGTCCAAGGCCACCCAGTTTGTTTCCACAGTTGACCAGAGATTCAAACCCTGGTTTCCAGAATTGTAATTCAATCCTCAAACCACAACACCACACTGGACCAACCTCTGGTCAAAGACAACTCTGAAGATCAGAGGTAGAGGATCATTTCTCCAACAAAGGGCAGTTTCCTTTATATCAAAACATTATAGGGGAGGGGGAATGGACAGTCTGCAGTGGGCAGGGCAGAGTTGCACCATTTCTGGATTGCACATCCCTCCCTTTTTCTCTCTCTACATTGGCCATGGACTCCCCATTCCACTTGGAGGTCTATATACAATTTTGCAACCACAGCGCAGCTACCCAAATAGAATATCTTGGCACAGTTAAAGATTACGAAGTCCCTTGAATCCAAACTTTTTTATGGTTTCAATGAACTTTTGAATATGTAGCAGAGAGCTGTATTTGGAAAAGGAAAGCTTGGTTTCAAATCTTGGCTTAATTTTGGCATTCATAAATTGTCTCCTTCCGATTCACCTAACCCTACAACAGGCATGAGCAAACTTTGACCCTCCAGGTGTTTTGGACTCCAACTCCCTACCAGCTGTTAGGAATTGTGGGAGTTGAAGTCCAAAACACCTGAAGGGTCAAAGTTTGGCCATGGCTGCCCTACAAGGTTGCGATCGGCACAAATACAGGGTTGCTGTCAGTTTTCAAGGCTGTATGGTCATGTTCCATAAGCATTCTCTCCTGACATTTCGTCTGCATCTATGGCAGGCATCTTCAGAGGTTGTGAGGTCTGCACAAATACAGTTGCCTCATGGATCTCTCACTTATTGACACAAATGTGACAGATTTAATCCAGGTCACTTGGCTTACCTTCAGCCACAAAAAAGGCACACAAATCCCATTCCCCTGTGAGCCACTCCCTCTCATGTATTTTGCTGGGTGCATACAAAAACAAAAATAGGAGGAAAGGGATTCCTTATTCCCAAGGAGTAACAAGATATTTTTCGCAACAGTGTAATTATACTATGAACACCAGGGAAAATAATTTTGCACTAAGTTTCTTTGTAGAGCGGGTTGATGGTAAAGACTCTTATCATCTTGGCCCTCTTTCCATCACAAGGGCCTAAATTTTGGCTAAATTGTCACATCTACTCCCTCTGAATCATTGTAAGGAATGCAAACAATAGAAATGGAAAAGCATTGATCAGAAAGCACAAAAATAATGCCTAAAATTGCCCCTCCCCATCACACCCAGCATGTCCTCTGGATTTGGAGCAAGTGCTTCAATGTGTCTTTTCAAGCAAGTCTCCTCCTTTTGTTGTTCTCCCTCTGCTTCCCCCAAAACAGCAACAACCCAAAACTGGGGAGACAGAACTGGGGTGTCAGAAACCCTTTATCTCTCAGTTTAGTTCCAAAATTATCTTTTAAAAAAATATTTTGGGATGCAGCCATGTGACACCCATCTCTCTTAAAAAGGAGGAGCTCTAAAAATGAAGAGGTTGGAAAGAAGAATCAAAATGCTAGTGGATTTTCCCCCAGTTTATTTCCCCCCTCCTTGTTCCAAGCTTTGTGGGCATTTCAGGCATAGAGGGACTCCTACATCCCTGGTCCCATCCCTAATGCTAAAGATCCTTTAGCAAAAACATAAATATATATATTTGAAAATCCCCTACCTTTGCAATGCGTAAAGGCTGCCTGTTAGCTTTCTGCCTGTTCAGTACAAGTCCGCCATCTTGCATTAAAAAAAATACTGCACTTTTTTGGGGGAAAGGAGGAGGAGGAGGAGGAGTGATGCTTGGTGAACTTTGAACTGGCACTTTGTAGAAAAAGGGGGGAGGACCAACCCAGCTCTGCAATCCGCTTTCCCAAAGGCAGCTTGCACTGGAGAGGTTCCCATTCAAATGTTTTCTTCTTCTCCCTTGTTGTTGTTGTTGTGAAAAAAAGGGGGGAGTGGAGGAAAGCTCGCGAGTGTGTGCAAATGCACCAGTCCCACAAGAGAAACAAGCAGGAAGGAAACAAGGGGGAGAGAGAGAGAGGAGGCGCCAAAGCCCCAGCTTTCTGCAAAAGGGAGACTGACTCTGCCTCTCCAGGTCCCTGGTTAGCCAACAGAAAGCAAGGGGCTGATTGGATCCAGCTAGATTGAACCCTGGCCATTGGGAATGGGATCCCTTGCAATGCATACACAGGAAAGGAAGGGAGAAAGAGAAAGGAAGCAGGGAGGGGAGCAAGAGGGCGTTCCTCCTCTGAGGTTCCCCAGAAAGGAGGCTGGAGAGTAGGAGGCAGCAAAAGGAGGTCACTGCCTCCAGATCAGAATTCTGCCCTCTTCAAATGCAAGTTTGTTTCCATCTCCAAATGTTTAGCATTGCAGTGACTTAGGGGTTTTTTTTATTACATTGTACAATAAATGCAATAAATTGTACAAGAAACATTAACAAATATGCAGATGACACCACTCTGATGGCCGAAAGCGAGGAGGAGCTGAGGAGCCTTCTAATCAAGGTGAAAGAAGAAAGCGCAAAAGCTGGGCTGCAGCTAAACATCAAAAAAACCCAAAATAATGGCAACAAGAATGATTGACAACTGGGAAATAGAGGGAGAAAATGTGGAGGCCGTGACAGACTTTGTATTTCTAGGCGCAAAGATGACTGCAGATGCAGACTGTGGCCAGGAAATCAGAAGACACTTACTTCTTGGGAGGAGAGCAATCTCCAATCTCAATAAAATAGTAAAGAGTAGAGACATCAGACTGGCAACAAAGATCCGCCTAGTGAAAGCCATGGTATTCCCTGTAGTAACCTACGGATGTGAGAGCTGGACCTTAGGGAAGGCTGAGCGAAGGAAGATAGATGCTTTTGAACTGTGGTGTTGGAGGAAAGTGCTGAGAGTGCCTTGGACTGCAAGAAGATCCAACCAGTCCATCCTCCAGGAAATAAAGCCCGGCTGCTCATTGGAGGGAAGGATACTAGAGGCAAAGTTGAAGTACTCTGGCCACATCATGAGGAGACAGCAAAGCCTAGAGAAGACAATGGGGAAAGTGGAAGGCAAAAGGAAGAGGGGCCGACCAAGGGCAAAATGGATGGATGGCATCCTTGAAGTGACTGGACTGTCCTTGAAGGAGCTGGGGTGGTGACAGCCGACAGGGAGCTCTGGCGTGGGCTGGTCCATGAGGTCACGAAGAGTCGGAGACGACTGAACGCATGAACAACAACACAATAAATGCAATTTGATAACTCTTGAACTGCTATGGTATGGTGGGAGTTTAGTGAGGCACCAGCATTCTTTGGCACAGAAGGAGTATAGTGTCTAGGAATCTAGTGTCTAGATCCAGGGAAGCCATCCTACCCCTCTGTTCTGCCTTGGTTATACCACACCTGGAATACTGTGTCCAATTCTGGGCACCACAATTGAAGGGAGATGTTAACAAGCTGGAATGTGTCCAGCGGAGGGCGACTGAAATGATCAAGGGTCTGGAGAACAAGCCCTATGAGGAGCGGCTTAAAAAGCTGGGCACGAAGAAGACATATGACAAAGGTTCCTTGGCAGTCATTTTGCAAAGAAAGTACACACACTGATTTATGAGTCTAAAAAGTGTCCTAACTTAGAGCATGTTATGACTTTCTGCCTTGTACAGCCCTTAGTGGAATTGCAGGTACAATTGGACATCAGAAGTGGTATAGTAGGCGGCAGATCCCCTCTGATCCAGGAAACTACACAAGGTAAACTCTACCTTGTATGGAAACCACCACAGCATATTGGATGGAAACCACTCAAAGGTGCTATAGGACCTGGTAAAACCACCTCTTGAGTTTTTCCTGCCTAAGAAAACTCTGATATTTGTAAAATCATTACTGAATGTGATTTTCCTGCTTCTTGGCAGGGGGTTGGTCTTGATGGCCCACAAGGTCTCTTCCAACTCAATAAATCTATGATTAAATTGATAAGACCACTCAAAAGCATGTATACACACATTTTTGAATATTTTTATTCTGTTTTAGTGTAGAACAGGACATTAATTGTTAAGGCAAGAAAAACAATAAATGCTTATTTGGAAAAGCTAGAATCCTTCCTTTCCTTAGGTGATCCCTCGTTGTCAGAGTATGATGGTCTTCCAAGCGTAAGGTCTTGGCAGTGGCTACGTAGAAGACTGTGGAGCCCTATTCTTGACCTGCATGTTCTTCCAACGTGAGGACATTGGTTTCCAGGAGGAAGCCAGTCCCAGTTAGGGTTGGCTTGACATGTCCTCCTCTTGGTACATTTCTCCCTTGCGCTCTCCAAAACTAGAATCATCACGCAGCCCATTAACAGATTCAGTGCAGGGCCATAGGATCTGAATCAACAAAATGTTACAATCTGCATGTGGACATGAAGAAAGAGATACAGTGATGTACTGATTTCACGTGGGCAAGGAAAAAGCTCCAGGCATCAAAACACATGTCTTGTGATTATTTATATATAATATAAAGCATTTTGACGGAAGTTGTCGTCCCATCTTTTTCTCCAGTCCAGGACTCAAGACATCACAGGAAGTTTAAAATTAATAGTTTTAAAATTCATATCATACAAAAAGTAAAAATATAATTAACAAAACAGGCATAACCACCATCAAAGAAGCCCCCTTTAATACATTATTTTTATACTTCCAGCCTCTTTGTTCTCCGTCTAGCTGAAATTTTTATTTAGCAGCATCAGCACTGGAAAGGTAGTGAAATTTTTGAGAAGTTGAAGCAGTCTGTGTGCAGTATAGGTAAAGGTTTCCCCTTGATATTGTCTAGTTATGTCCGACTGGGGGTTGGTGCTCATCTCAATTTCTAAGCCAAAGAGCCGCCGTTGTCCATAAATGCCTCCAAGGTCATGCCCCCTGTTATTAATCATACAGATATAAAAATGGGACAAAAATATAGATCCTAAGAACAGTGAAAGAAAAAAAGCCATCCCTAGTATCTAGAGTACGATGTTTTATAATTCTTCCAAAGCTTTTAATATGGTTTCATTTCACACACATATAGTAATAGTTTTGACTTAAAAGTTTGCTGTAATATGATGCACTTTTCTTTCTTGAATTGTAGGGACATATCACCTTTTCCCATGCTATTTCTACCTCTGGCACCAAATTTTGGTAAACAAGTCATGCCCAGAAGCATCTCTACACATGTAATGTTAACCATAATCCCTTCTCTTCCTGGCTTTCTTTTTCACACATAGAACGAGCAAAGTTCAGCATTAACTCAATAGTAAAATGTTAAAATCAAGGTTTGGATTTTTGGAATTAAATATTTTCAAGCTATGGATGGTTGAATCTGTGAATGCCATGACTCTAAAGCAGTGGTTCCCAACCTTTTTTTGACCAGGGATCACTTTGAACAGTGACCACTCTCCGACATTAGTACCAAAAGGGTTACAAATCAGTTTTTGGTCAACTTTAGATTCGGTTTGGTTATTTGGGGTGCTGATTCAGAAATTTGCATTGGCTAGACCACATCAGCTCTAATTTCCGATACAGAACATATGCCATCCAGTAGTCGCCATCTGCTCATCCACAGAAACCCATATTTAATAATCTAGAGCTCATGTGGTCTACCTAATGCCATTTTATGAATCAGCACCCCAAAAAAGACCAGGAACAGGCCTAAAAATGAAGACACAGGTGCCACACGGATCGGCTCCTCGGGGAGGGAGAAGCAGCAGTCAGGAGGCTTGTTGTCATGCCTTTTGTGGGTAGTTAGGCTCTCATCTCCCAAAATACCTCTTGCCCCAGCATTATAAGTGTTTTGTGAGACCAGTTGCTCTTGTTGCAACAGTGTAGTAACAGTGAGGCTGTGGACCACATTTTAGTTCTCATAAACCACTGGTGGTCTACAGACCACAGCTTGGGAACCACTGCTTTAAAGAGTTTCCCTGCTTCCAACCATATTTTGCCCCATTGGTGTATTTAATGGTCTAAATAATTTTAAGTGTTCTCATTTTATTTGCCAGTTCTATTTTATACCGAATGCAGTCATACCTTTAGGAGTTTCCTTAGCTCTCCTGTCTAACCAAATGTGCATCTTAAACTATGTGGTATGAGGGGCTTTATCTCCCAATATGCAGTAGATCAACATCATATTTGTGCTCCTAAGTTATAAATTTTGTTGCAACCATGAACCATCGGCGATCTAATGCTTATGTAAAACTCTGTTCTTGAGGTATGAATGACACCCAGACATTCTAGAGATCTGGTGCTCTTCATTTTCTTTTTCACAGCTTCTTTTATTAAAGCCCCTCTTTGACTCCCCCTTAAAATATAAATATAATCATTGGCATTTTTAGCATTCTTACATATAGGATCCACTAGCATTTGCCATGCACTTTCAGCATGTTCCCTGATCATGCTGCTCTAAACAACAGCAATGAAAAGAATTGCTACTCAAACAATGTTAAAGAGTATATAAATTTTATTTTGTCCATTGAAGTTTAACACAAAGTATATATTACATAACATTTGAGAGCACTGAAGAGTTGATGTAAGTTACACCAACAATAGAAAAATTAGAGTAGTGATAAAAAAGAAGGCAGAATGTTTTTGAAAATACAGGAAATGAGAATACTGAAATATTCTGTCATTGGTCTACAGCCATATGGAATATCAAGATATCAAATGCATTTTTTTCAAAATACAGACACAACGTATTTACATGATTTGTTTTGGATAAATTATTATTTTTATTAAATTTACAGGAGGGAAAATGGTGCTATGTACACATATTTTCAAAACTCAATCCCCTAATTAAAACTCATTTGGGGATATTCTATTTTCAAAACATATTAGCACCAAGTAGTTCCAAAAGATACATTTTCAAAAGAAGGAAAAATCCAAACACACACTATGAAAAGAGTTAGGCACAATGGTGAGCCCACCTGACCTCTTTAGTTCCAGTTGCCAAAGCTATGGCTTTCCCGCCCATGTTGTGTACAAACAAGAACATCTGATTACTGAAATCTACTGCATAGAGACATGCGGCTTCAAATTAATTGCCTGGAACGTCAACAGTTGGAAGACTTCATGAGTAGAACTAACCAAAGGCTGCAATTTCTCTTGAAATTTCCTGAAAAGAGAAAAAGGCACCATGGAAATAAATACACTTTTCTTCTAAATAGCTTCTTACTGAATTATCTTCTGATGGTATGACATTGGCAGATTTGCAGTAAAACAGGTTTTTTTTTCTTAGTGTCGGGAGCGACTTGAGAAACTGCTAGTGGGTTTTTGGTGTGAGAGAATTGGCCGTCTGCAAGGACGTTGCCCAGGGGATGCCCAAATGTTTTATTATGCTGTAGGAGACTTCTCTCATGGTCCCACAAGAGAAGCTGGAGCTGACAGTTGGGAGCTCACCCCACTCCTCAAATTCGAACGGCCAGCATTTCTGCCGGCACAAGGGTTTAATCCATTGTGCCACCGGGGCTCCTAGTAAAGCAGGTTGGACAAAAGCAAAGTAATCCAGTGGGAAGAACACATTGGTCCCTTATGCTTCCATTCAATGTGAACTAAAACTGCTGGACAGTAGCTCACTATTGTATATACACACAGCTGAGAGACTGATATAATGTGAAAACTGGCTGAATCATAAAGACTATCACTATATGGACCAATGCTTCCTTTGGAAATAATGAGAGCACTGTCTCCAATTTTTAATGAAGCTAGAAAGCCAAACGACATTCATGAGGGAGTGTAGTCATGACTCTTTCAAATTTTGTTGTTTAGCAAATGGGAAAAAATTCCCAGCCAAGGCCCACTTGTTATGGAATCAGAAACCTCCAATCTGCTATGTTAAAATGACACAACATTCTGAAAGTAGTGGGTTGTTGTAGGTTTTTTCTGGACCACTCTCTCAACCACCATGTCAGACTACACAGAGAAGCCATTGAAATACACAAGCATGTGGACAATTTCAACAGAAAGGAGGAAACCATGAAAATGAACAAAGTCTGGCTACCAGTATTAAAAAAACTCTAAAATTACAACAGCACAACAACAGAGAGGAAACAAACAAGGACATCTAATCACCTCTCAACAAAAGTTTGCTCTAGTCACTGTCAGGCCATTATATGCTAATCAAGGCGGTTAGTTGAAACATTCACACCTAGCTCCAGCAGACAACAGACCTCACTACCTCTTAGGATGCTTGACATAGATGCAGGCAAAACGTCAGGAGAGAATGCCTCTAGACCATGTCCATATAGCCCGAAAAAACCTACAACAACCCAGTGATTCTGGCCATGAAAGCCTTTGACAATACATTCTGGAAGTATCTCTCACTAGCAAATACTGGATTTTAGTAACACAATTCTAAGTTAAGATTTCTTCCTTGTAATGGATTAATATTTAATAATTCAGAAAATCTTTTGCTTGTATTAACATGGAGCCACACAAAAGCTAACATGAATACCAAGCACCAGAAACATGAAAAGCAGGACTTGGCGTATTACTATGGCATCCACTGAAAATGAAAACATGGAGCCAAATGTTCCAATATGTTTGTGACCTCATCTTACATTTAAAATGACTTTTACTTTAAAAAGACTGTAGGAACCGCAATAGTACAGTGAAAGGCACAAGTTTAGAATTCATCTATGTAAAATACTGTACCTGTATCAATTCGGTTTTGTCATAGTCTTTGCGATGTCGATAAATACACTGGCTGAGCAAGGCATAAAGTTTTTCCAATTGAAGTATAGTGTAATTTCTGGTTTTCTGAATAACTATTTCCAGCAATTCCTGGGGGGAAAGAGGAATAAAAAAAACACCAATGTTTTTCTTTAAGTTTTTAAAAGATACAAAAACAACTTGGTCTAAGAAGAATATATACTACGGCTAGGTTTGAACAACTTCGTATTATGATGCAAACCGGACGCTACTGTAACACCCCAAGAAGTGAGAGATTCTGCGTTTGGGGAGAACAAACTGTGGAAGATATTGAACATTTATTAATTGACTGCCCTGCATACACTGAATCGCGAGACAGATATTTACATCCAATATTATCCAACTGCAGATCCCCTAACAGAAACGATCTTCTGACATCCCTCTTGCAAGGACAGGAAAGATCCATCATAATCAGAGTAAGCCTTTTTATTCTGAAAGCTATCAAGAAAAGAGCAGATTTCCTGAAATAAGAACCAGGAAAATAAGATGCTGACTGTAAATAGAAGGTCAGCTGCTGTCCTCCTTTTTGCCTTGTTTTTTTTACTCGTGTTCTATTTTTGAAATGGTCATATGACGGGTCAAATAAATAAATAAATTATTATTATTATTATTATTAATTGAAGTATAGTGTAATTTCTGGTTTTCTGAATAACTGTTTCCAGCAATTCCTGGGGGGAAAGGGGAATTAAAAAAAACACCGGTGTTTTTCTTTCAGTTTTTAAAAAGATATAACAACAACAACAGTGTCTAGCTCTCTTTGTAGATCATCCACTAAGCGACCAATGCCATTTCAGTTCCATAACCAGGCCTGAAACCAGATTGAAATGATAATGTGCTGCAGACATAAATTCCCAGTGTCTTGATTTCCAGCACCACTAACATTATAGTCAAGGCTCAATAATAATAATAATAATAATAATAATAATTTTATTCTTATACCCTGCCACTATTTCCCTGAAGGGACTCAAGGCAGCTTAGAAATTGGTAAAAATGCCCACAAAACATAAAAGCAAAACAATCCATTAAAACAAAAACACAATTAAAATAAGAACAAAGTAAAATACAACAATCCAGATAAAAACACTAGCCTGAACTACAGATTACAGAACACAGTAAGAACAAGGCAAATATAGGAATGAGTGTGCGCAGGCAACAGAATTGCACTGTTCTGGTTGTAATGAAAGCATGAAATTTACTCACACACAGAATTTATTTAAAAGAGGTCGCTTAAAACACAGGCACCAGTTCCATCAGAGGCTGATGTTATTTCAGCCTAACGAAGCATTAATTACATATTTGCCTTCACTGATTACTATTACTCCAGCATAGAAAAAGAAGAATTTATGGACGTACCTCAAGCTTTTGATGATCCACAACCAGGGGAGGCGTTTGCTCCGTGAGAATCTCCATGGCTCTTTCAACACTGATGAGGTGCTGCTGTTCCACCTGAGATCGCCGAGCACGGGTCATGCGCAGCAAACATGTATCTAGAGCAAGGGTGCCAAACACAGGATCATCGAGAGCCACACCAGCCTTATGGTGGCCTTCAAAGGGCCATTGAATACAGAGGGCCAACTACCTTTTTTTTTTTTTTTTTACACAGTGGCAGTGCTCTTTAGTTTTTACCCAGTTTGGGTCCTCAGATGTTATCAAGTGACAATTCCCATCACTTTTGATTATCCACCCTACAAACTGGGGATAATGGGAATTGCAGCCCAACAGCACTTGTGGCTGAGGTTGAAGAATGGTTAAAGGGAATTTTAAAATCAGGTATCCTATCCGCAAGCCTTGTATCTAAAAATCCAAACCACACTATTTTGACTAAACAGAACAAACTACAGCCTTCTAGATGTTATTGTATCACAACTGCAATGAGATCTAGTCATGATGGATAATGATGCAGAATAAAGGAGTTGTAGTCCAGCATCTGGAGGGGAAGGCACATAAAATGACATGGTAAGCTGGATTCGGCCCATGGACCTTGAGTTTGATACCTGTGATCTCTATCAGTCCTCCAGTTGTTTTGGACTTCAACTCCTACAATACCGGCTGTTAGGAATTGAAGTCCAAAATGCCTGGAAGGCCAAAGTCTGCCCATGCCTGAGGAACAAAAACAAATTGCGAACTACCACAAGCACATACCAGGTGACACACAGGGAATATAATGATCTACAGCAGTGATTCCCAAATTCTGGTTTCACTAGATATTTGGACTTCAATTGCCAGAATTCCCAGCTGTTTATCAAACTGTTTAGGGCTTCTGAGAGTCAAAGTAAAAAAGAGAGAACTAAAATTTGGGAGCTATTGGTCCACAGTAAGAAATGTTATAATGAAATATAGTAATATAACTCTATTTGTTTCTACCATAACTGAGGGAAACATGGAATTTAGACATCTCAAATCTAACCTGCATACTTCCTTCTTAAAACAATTTGAATTAACTATTGCAATTAATTAAAATCTACCCATAGCCTACAGTACCACATTGGGCCACTAGGTGACAATGAGGGAATTCGGCCAGAAAAGTGGCAGATAAAGCGGGAGCCTGAGAAGAAGTCTCTTTAAGAGGAAGAGCCCCTAAGGTTTGGTGCAAAAGCTTGTAGGTAGTTGTAGATGGTCTACTGATCACAGGTTAATTGCATTTTTCTGCATTGAAAAAAGAAGGGTATATGTGATAGATTTGGAAAGCAAAGACAGTTTGCTTTAAGGTCCCCTTTCACAGTTATTTTGTCTACCAGGCTGCAATCTATCCTATAGCCACTTACACAGAAAAAGAGGACCAGAATGCCCAGGAAAAGAAGAACCAAGAAAAACCGTGTACCCAAATAAGCCAACAGATGACTTTCCACTTACCATTAGTATCTTTATCCGATGGATGATCCAGTGCATTCCCATTGCATCCTTTGCTTTGTTCTGAGCTTTCAATATCATTATTGCCATTCTCCGATCGACACTTAGTGCCATTATCAGCAGCTTGCTCTTTATCTTTCTCTGTACCAGATTCCACAGAGCCACTGCTGCACTGCGCTGGAAACACAACCTGAGATTCTACTATTGGACTTTGCATCACTTCAGCTCCAGCTTGTTCCATGCTAGAATTGTGATTTTCTAGACATTCTTCTCCATCACTCTCTGCTTCATCTTGCTCTTCTCTGGGAGCTTTATTCTCTTTATTGAAATGAGAAGTCTTCCTCTTTTTACTTAGGTTACCCTGGCACCATAGTCTCTTTCTTCGCAGTTTTCTTTTGGACAACGCTACATAAGGAGTAAAAACGAACTTACTTGGGTTTCTCCTTTCTTAAAAAACAAGGAATATTAGAACATTGGATAAATGCAACAGGTTCCTGGGACCCATGCAATTCATGGGATGTGCACCTCAGTTTAAAGAACGTTCAATCCACTGCATGAAGAGTCTGAGGTCAAAGCATAAAGCCTTGTTTCCTTGATGCCTGGTGGAATCAAAGGATTGGAAAATACCTCAAGGGCCATCCAGTTCAACTCCTGCCATGCAGGAAAAGCACAATCAAATCTGCCTTGACAGATGGCCATCCAGCCTGTTTAAAAGCTTCCAAAGTGGAACTTCCACCACACTCTGAGGAAAAGAGTTCCACTGAACAGCTCATACAGTCAGGAAGTTCTTCCTAATGTTCAGGTGGAATCGCCCTTCCTGTAATTTGAACCAATGGCTTGTCTCCAAGACAATAGAAAACAAGGCTGCTCCTTTTAAATATTTAAACATGGCTGTCATGTCTCCATGACAGTGGAGTGCCAGGATCACCCAAAAGAAGCAAAAAGGCAATCCCGTGTCAAATGGAGATCGTTATCTATTTTAAGAGGAGCAATTGTGGGAAGAGGTGACATTCTAGGCAATAATTCATTTATTTATGGTGTTTCTATCCCGCCTTTCTCAGCCTGAAGGTAACTCAATGCTTTTCACCCACAAGCATCAAGCTCCCTAAGTAAAGGAAACAACTGACAAAACCAAATAACAAAACTAGACGCATTCAAGAGGGATGGGGGGAAGCCAGCTGGGCTTGCCTGCTGTAGACAAGGGCACTCCCTGATCTGTCACCGGTTGAGTGAAATAATATAACCCTTGCCTTTTTGAGCAATCAAGATCAGTGGGTGGCTTGGGACATCTGCCAAATTCTTCTCTGTCTTCCTGAACTATTAAGCTTTCCAAATAAAGCTCAACACAGGTGCAGAAGTCAAGAAAACTACAACAATATCATGAAGAATTCTTAAATGTCAGACTCCCAAATTATTATTCAATCCAATAACTATGGGGCAGATGTATGAGGGACTGGTTTTTTGTTTTGTTTTGTTTTTTTGCTTTTGCATTGTGTTCATCAGGGTTCTGGATGCAGGGGAAAGGCAAACTAATGTAGTTGTGAGCAATTTGGTACCATTTTAGAACACAATATTTTTTTTCTTTTATGGGGAAAAACTGGAATTTTCAAGATATTAATAATACAGCTTGACAACACTTCAGAAAAACTTACCAAGAAATAAAATACTAATAAAACAGCACTTACTATTAGGATGCAAGGGAGAACTAGAATCCAAAGGTGTTGGAGGGTTTCTTAGTTTCTCGCTAACCTCAGAATCCAATTTCTTGTGCTCTAAGGAGTTATTCTGCTTTGGCATTACATAATAGTAAGATGGAGCGTATTTAGAAGAACTGCAACCTTTAAAACAAACAAACTGCTATAAGAATTTTTACTAAACATTACTGGTTTATATTGGCTCTTGGGATCATCTTAAGGTCGCCATTAAGTTAGAATCAACTTGAAAACACACAAGAAAGATAATATGATGAAAATATTCTTATTTGTGCATCATACTATATCTGCAAAAGGGATTATTATCATAGTTGCTATGTTTAACATATTAAATTACAAGAAATGGCACACACCTCTCCTTTTACGAGATTCTTTAATTTCTTCACAAAGTTGTTCAAACTCTTCATCCATTTCTTCTTTAATTATCGCATAGGTTGTGTCTCTGAGAGAACATGCTCTGTGCCTGATAAGGCGATCTAAACATGACACGCAGAAGACCAACGTTATAGCAGTTAAACAGCTGTTCAGGGAAACAATTAGACTATTTTTTATTAGACTGCCCTATTGCAGTGGCCATGTATTTAAAAGTGAGTATGTTTTGTACAAAACAATTTATTTTTTTACTTCTCTAACGTTTGTATTAGAACTGTATGTAGGTGCTCACCTCCAGGGTCTCTATCTGGATTGTATTCCAAAGCATTGCTACAGATAAGATCAATATCTTTCAGGTATTCTTTGGCAGACATATATTGGTGAAGGTCTATTTTTGAAATAACAGTGGAAAGATCCATTGGTTGCTTGATAACTGCAACGTAGTCTGGTACCTAGAAATATAACAAAAGCAAGCTTAAAGCATCTTACTTAGATCAGTCGTAATGGAGCTTAATCATACCCTTCCCTTTTTCTTGTTACTGTAATTTTCTTCTTTTGCCGCTTTTCATTCCCATCTTACTGCTCTTAGTTTTGTTTTTGCTACCTACCTCACTATTGCTTGAGCTCAGTTAAGTTTTTCAAAGGTAATTTGTTTTGCTTTCATCAGTGACTTGCAGGTTGGCAGTCATCTGAATATTCTTTCCTTTCCTTTGTGCTTTGATCAGCTGGTCTGCCACCAAGGTAATTTTAACTTTTTCCATATTTGTACATTTTGCTTCCTTATCTTGTTTAAACTATCAGTTATCCTAATTCTACCTTTGTCTTATTTACTCATCTGAGTAAACGTGCTTGGTAGGTAGGGTTATAAAAACTAGTAGAAGAGGCAAAGGAGCTTAATGGTCAAACAGAAAGAAAACATGAGCTCCTGCCAGTACAGTTGGCAGGTGGGGGCTGAACTCAATTGACTGCCCCAACCATCCTGAGAAGATGAAAGCTGAAGCAATATAGAGAAGAGACCTGTAGTATTCTTGCAAGCAGAAAGGCATCTCAAAATTTACCTATATCCACTTTAAAAGTTTAACTTTGACAAGGAATACATATTCCAAATTAGATCCACATGACAGATCCAATGTCAAGAGAAAGAAGTGGCAATGTTGATTTCCAGTTTTCAATCACATTTTACCTTCTAAAATTACTTCAATTTCAGTGAAATGAAGTACTCACTTTAGATTGGATTTCATTAATTTTCCTGGGTTGCTGCGTTTTCCTAGGCTGTATGGCCATGTCCAGAAGCATTCTCTCCTGACATTTGCTCACACCTATGGCAGGCATCTTCAGAGGTTGTGAGGTCTGTAGGACACTAGGCAAGCGAGGTTTGTATATCTGTGGAATAATGTCCAGGGTGGGGGAAAGAACTCTTGTCTGCTTGAGGCGAGTGTGAATGTTGCAAATGGTCACCTTGATTAGCATGTAGTGGCTTTGCAGCTTCAAATTGTGACTGGCTGCTGCCTGGGGGAATCCTTTGTTGGGAAGTGTTAGCTGGTCCTGATTGATTGTCTGGAATTCTCCTGCTTTTTGAGTCTTGCTCTTTATTTACTGTCCTGATCTTAAGAAGTTTTCAATACTGGTAGCCAGATTGTGTTCATTTTCATGGTTTCCTCCTTTCTGTTGCAATTGTCCACATGCTTGTGGATTTCAATGGATTCTCTGAGTAGTCCGACATGGTAGTTGTTAAGAGTGACCCAGCATTTCTGTGTTCTCAAATATTATACTGTGTCCAGGTTGGTTCATCAGGTGCTCTGCTATGGATATTCCACAGATATATAAACCTCACTTGCCATAGGTTCTAACAGACCTCTCAACCTCTGAGGATGCCTGTCATAGATGTGGGCAAAAAGGCAGGATAGAATGCTTCTGGAACATGGCCATACAACGTGGAGAACTCACAGCAACCTAGGAATTTCTAACCATAAAGGCCTTCAGCAACACATTATTTTTCCTGTTGACTATATTCACATTAGGAAAAATGATATAGTTTTTATTGAAGGCAACTAAATCAGCCAATGCTTGCATCAGAAGACATGTTTTAAATGCAATGCAATCTTATTATTTTTGTGAAATAAAATTTTAGCTGTTACCTCCTGCAAGTCAACTGGTTTCGTAAATGCTCTGAAACGTTTGTCAACTGCAAGCCTGTGAGTAATGCTTCTTAAGAAAATACGGAGTTCACGTAATGTATCTTCCTCTTGCTCCTCAAGTTGCTTGACCTCCTTTTCCGATAACTGCCTTGGCTCAGGGGCTGGTGCTACTGGAAGAACTTCTAAACTCTGCAAAACTTAAAACAAAGATTAGGAGTTTGCAGCTTCACTGCAATTAAAAAAAACACACACAAACAAAACAAAAGCTCTGTACAGACATTTGCTTGCACATCCTAACCTGCTTTCTTTTTTGATGTAGGTGGTTTAACAGCCTGGTGAAGAAGTAAATCCTTAAAGAATTTTCTTCTCTCTTCATCATTAGGTGGATAGACATCAAAAACTTCTCCATAATCTTTGGCAAATAAGTCTTGTACCTTTAAAAAAAATGAAAAGGAGTAACAACCACAAAATGAAACATGTTAAGAAAAGCAGAAGAGTGGTCATCACATGCTAAATAAGACCAAAGTTCCAGGATTGCGTTAGTACAATGGCTCTGACAAAGGGAAAACAGCTTCAACACAGAAGTTGGAGCGACATGAATCATACTAGTTTCAATTTGGAAATTTATATCACAAGATGGATTGTGGCCTCAGAGCTTTAGATGGCAATGGATCAATGTCATTCTTTTGAAAAGCAGGGAATACAAATAGAAACATAGGGCAACAATGCAAAAATACAATGCAATAATATCTACTCAATACTTTAGTAAGAAATAGAATGTATGTTTAGAAGGGCTATAACTGTTTTTTTAAATACACTTCTTCATCATTGGTCTTGATTATCAAGATAAACAATTTAGCAATTTCGGATAAAGCATTATGGATTTAAAAATACCATTAGAACGAATATCAAGTACCTCTGCTGGCAAAGCTGCATGATGTACATCTGATGTTGCAAGGAGCAAAACTGGTGCAAAAGATGGAATGTTCTGTAACAATGAAGTAAATGTTGCTTGCAAAATGTGTCCGATTGTCTCCCACCAAATATGAACATTTGGGATGTATATTATACTTGGTGCTGTTCTCTTGGCTTCACAGATCAACTAGAAAAAAAAAAGAAAATTTATCTACAATGACAGGAACAGACATCTTCCTTCATCTATCAATCATTAAGCTGTCCCTTTCCTTGATAATATGCATTTTATATTCTCTAGCAATTGTGAGAAGTAGGCAACAGCTCTGGCTTTCTGTTCAAATTCACCAAGGAACATGCTGTACATACAAATATAGATGTTTTTATCTGCACAAAACCACGGGACACCGGTCACTAGAGTCAGGTATCCAAAGGTTGCTTTCTACTAGTCTTGATATATTTTTCCTTTTTTGCACAAGGTCACTAAAACAACTAAGAAAATATGCATCCTTGATAAAATACAATATAGGCAACAACAAACAACCCCTCGGGGGGTTGAGAAGGGCGGGGTAGAAGTGCGAGAAATAAAGGAAGAAAAGTTATTGAACTAAAGCTGTCAATCAATCATTTAATAAATTCCTCACTCAAAATAAGACAAAATCACTAACGGCAACACTTCAGCAGACACCAAACAATAACTACCAACAATATTTTTAAGAAGTACATGACTACAAGAAAAAAACTGTCTCCATAACTTCTCATTTTAAACTTAAAGCTGAATTAAATTCAAATTATTTATTATCTAATATTTTACTGAGAACCAGTGCAGAATAGTTTGAGCACTGGACTACCAGTGGAGACCAGAATTTTGAATTCTCACTCAGCCATGGAAGACTGTTGGATCACACTCTCTCAGCCTCAGAGGAAGACAAAGGCAAATGTCCTCTTAACAAATCTTGCCAAGAAAACCCGGTGATAAGGTTGCTGTAAATCAGAAATGACTTGAAGGCACGTCAACAACAACCTTTCACTATCTCCCGGTAGCTACTTCCACGGAAATCAAATGTGCTTTTGATCCAATGCAAACTGTTAATTAGTCTATAATAACAGGTAGGCAGTACAAATAAAAATTATACCAGATCATTTTTGAAGGACCATGATGCAAGATCCTTGCTAAACTAAGCAAGTATGAATCTCTGTGGATGGAAGGCCACAGCAATCTATGTTTTAGTGTACTATTGAAGTGAAATATAATTATAGTTTAACAAAGTAAGATCAAAGCAAATTAAAATACCTGTGCACATGTTTCTTCAGGTGTTTTGGCACTCACTCCAAAGAGAATGGAAAGATCTAGTGTGTACACAGTGAACTTTTCCAAAGCATGTATAACTGCTGGAGCCAAATGAGAAGCTTGTCCAAATCCTGGTTTTCCTGCTATTAAGAGCCTTGGCCGGTAGGATGTTGGCTGGTCATAGGCACATCTACAAAAAAGAAATTAGCATCCCGGTTAAACATAATTCTAGTTTTAATCCCAGTTTTCAATCATGTCTGCTACAAGGTCAGTGCCAAATTTCAGCCTCCTTCTTCCCATGCTCAGAAGAATCTGAGTATAGTACCTCATACCAATAATAATAGAAATAAATAGGTATTATGTCATCTGAGATATACATTTTTAATTGTATCAAGCACTTGCATGACTTTTAACGTATTTTCCACTGCTATGAAAAATTGTGCGAAAAGAACAAATGGTAATTTAGGACAAGAGAATATTTGAACAAAATTACCAAAACATCCATGACTCTTGCCTTTAAAAAAATTCATCTGTCTGAAAAAAATTAATCTCTTTCTCCAACTTTTGCTTGTTCTGTTCCAATAAATTTACCCTCATTCATACACCAAGAACCAACAGATGGAGGCACAGGAAGAGTTCTTGATACACGGGAAGGGCAAAAATCAGTAGGACACTTTGCCACCAATGCACGGGTTTTCCATTTCAGACTTCTGTTCCACTACAGAGCTGTTAAGCTTTCGCATTTCTATACAGCACACACATTGGCCCAAAGAAAAAAGTGATCTATTTTGAAGTCTGATTGCAGGGGAGAATAGTAAAGGTAAAAGTTTCCTTTTGATATTAAGTCGCCGTGTTCGACTCTGGAGGGTGGTGGTGATCTCCATTTCTATGCTGAAGAGCTGGGGTTGTCCGTAGATACCTCCAAGGTCATGTGGCCTTCCTGCAGGAGCAGTACCTACTGATCTACTCACACTTGCATGTTTTCAAACTGCTAGGTTGGCAGAAGCTGGGGCTAACAGCAGGAGTTCACCCCGTTCCCCGGATTCGAACTGCCAACCTTTTGGTCAGCATGTTCAGCAGCTCAGCGGTTTAACCCGCTACACCACTGGGAGCCAACAGGGGAGCATGAGATACAAATAACCACCAAGTACAGGCAGCCCCCAAGTTACAAACATCCAACTTACAAACAACTATAGTTAAGAATGGGGTTGAGACAACAGGAAATGAGATAAATCTATCCCCCAGAAGGGAGATTCACCCCTGAAAGAGTTATCATGGGGAAAAGATATCTCCATTGAAGCTTTATCACCAATCCTTGCTATCACAAGTCACATTTTTCAAAATCCAATTGTCATAGGAACAGAAAGTGAGGTGAAATCTTCTGAACATGGCCACAGACAGCAAAGCAAACACTACAGGGGTGTAAAGCCTCCTCTCTGCTATCCAAAATAGTGTGTATGTGTGTATGTATGTGTATGTATATACACACACACACACACACACAGTGCCAGAGTTAACTTAAAAAGTACATGTTCTAGCTTACATACAAATTCAACTTAAGAACAAACCTACAGAACCTATCTTGTTCATAATTTGGGGACTGCCTGTATACTAAAACATTAAACACTCTATGAATGAAAATGAAGGTGATTTATTTTATTTGCTACATCTTTAATATATCACTTACCTGTTAAAATTAAGGAAAGTGTGTTTATGTTTATCAGAACTTTTCTGCAAATGCCCCGTTTCAAATAATGATGGTCCTTCTTCATCACTGTACAGTAAATCAGTATCCAAGACATGACTAGGAAAATCTTTGAAGAATAAAATAAAACACTATTTTAATTTCAGTAATGACATACTTCTAAAACATGAAAATGTAACATTTCTATTATCTTCACCAGTTTGGAAACTGGTGACATGCAGTTTAGTCCATAATGCAGTTAATTCTGAGGTGGACTAATTGACATAATTTAAAAATCTCAAGAAACACATTTCTAAAGATGTCTTAAAATCAATGAAACACAATACAGGCCAACCTTGAGTTAGTTGCAAACATCTGATTTCCAAATTACTCATAGTTACAAACAGGGTTGAGACCACAGGAAATGAGAGAAATCTTCCCCTCCAGAAGGAAAATTCATTCCTGAAAGTTGTTATGGGGAAAAGGTGTCCCCACTGAAGCTTTATCACCAATTCTTGTTTCCACAACAATCCAAATTTTTCAAATTCCAATTATTCCAGGAACAGAAAATGAGGTGAAATCTTTTGAACAGGGTCATAGACAGCAAAACAAACATCACTGGGGGTATTAATCCTTCCATATGCATTATCAAGTTCCCAGCTATGTTTCAAAATATTTATTTCTTAGGTAAAAGGAACTGAATATTTCAGGGAAAGCAGCTTGAGTGAGAACAGCTAACACATCTTGCTTCTTCATTACAGTACATGCCTACACTATTCTTTTGCAACTGTTTGATGACAGCCCGGGTTCCTAATCTTCAATCTGCTGCCTATATCTAGTTCCATTCTGTCTTGAGCATCAAAATATATTATGTAGCACCTGTGAAAGAGGCAAAGATTTGGCACAGAAAGTCAAAGAAGACTGGATTGGGCCAAACACTTCTGAGTACCAGAAAAGCTCTACTATCCCATCTCCTCTTTCCAATTATCATAAAGTAATCTGAACAATTTGCGGGGAAATCAGTTGGAAGTCAACTAGCTAAAACTGGAAAGAGGTTGCGTGTTTTAAGTGCCTGGAGTCAGTCCAAAGAGATCAGCTGTCTGTTCCTGTATCTCAATGTTCTGTAATAGTCATCATGGGACCCACACAGTTGCCGTTGTTTCTGAAATATATTTGAGCTTGTTCCTTCCCAGAACCAAGTAAACAGAAACATTGATATAGGTGTATTTGTTAGCATGCCAGCCTACAAATAATCAGTATCAACACACAGGTTCTGGGGCACTCACTGTAAAAATAATTTCCAGGTAGACATATAGATAGCTGATCGCATTTCCCAGCAGCAAGGGGGAAAAAACTCCTCCAGCCAAGCAGAAATATAACCTTGACAGAGTTTCTTATTTTGTGCTTCACATAACTGGTTAGGCTTGCATCTTATAGGATTAAAGCAACTCAAGTTCTATAATATGTTGGCATATCTACTTGCAGGATTAAGGAGGAAAAATATGTGAATGTCTAATAGGATAGAAAACAGCTGTGATGTTTCAATAATTGCATATCACATTTTTTAAATTAACCTCAATGATACATTTATGCTGAACGTAAGACATCTTCCTTAAGTAGACAGAAATACATATGCAAATACCTGACTTGCCCCCTCCATTTTGTGCCAGTTCTGCATGTGGAAACACATTCTGTACACGCGCCAAGATTCTCTGAAGTATGTTTTCAAGCAATGGTTTTGAAATGTTAGAAAGTGCTTGGCCAGGTGAGGTCACCGCCCTCTGAGAAGCAGGTATCATCTTCTGCATAGCCACCACAAAATCCTTAGCAGTTATATTAATAGAAGATATATCCAGCTGCAACTTGGTGCTGCTGGTGTATATCTGAGGATAACGTCGACGCAAGGCACACAAAGCTGCTTCTGCACATATGGACTTTATGTCAGCACCACAATACCCTAAAAGAGAAAAGCAAAAGGCCTGGGTTATGTCCATACAACTATAACATACCAAAAGTCAAAAAGGTTCCCTCTCATCTGAAACAGCATCTATCAAAGATGTGAACTTGAATATGCAGATTTTTTTCATACGATTTCAATCAACATTGCATGGTTTTCATCTCTTAACAATAGTATCCATTTTTGACCTGTGAGAACAGTATCTGATACAAACTTTTGGATAGTTCCTTCTTTCCCAAGTAATTCAGGCAGTTTTGTCCAAACCTTTAAAAACTTTGATGCTCAAATCAGAGGGATTTTCTAAGAAATATATATATTCTAGGAGACCTCAGAAAGCCTAGACAGAGATGTTGGGAATTAATTGCGTTGTTTACATTAAGATTAAGCAAAATATTGCACCTGGTATTGAGGAAAATCTATGAACTGTACCTCAGGTATTCGGGGAAAATATGGGAAACTTTGGAGGGCTGGAAAGTTATTTTCCACACAGCCCAATGGATATATATGCTCTCAGAAACAGCAATGGAGGGTGCCTCTGGAGTCTGGAAAAAGAAATCTCCAGGCTTATCATCCCTGATTTAGGGAGTTTCAAATAGTGTCCAGTGACAGAACAGTCAAAATTTGGAAGTATTGTCCATATTATAGTAATACATATATTTAATATAAGAATCAACATGGCTTGAAGGGCTCTGTATCTCAGCTCATTTGAAATGCAAAATTATTTTCCATCTCTGTCCCTTAGTCACTGTGAAGGAACAGTCCCACTTGGACTGCTTTCTGGTATGTGCAAATCATGCTTCTTTTCCCACAGCTTTTTTCTGCACTGATGCGAACCTTCCCCCAAGCCATTATTTCCTTCCTGTCCTTGGATAGTGCCAGCTTCCTACTGTGTTATAAGCAATCCTGACTATAATATTCAGCTGTTCTTTTTTTTAAAAAAACAGCAATAATTTGTTTCAATGAGAGTATAAAAAAACAAACTTACAAACCAACGGATCAAAAATACAACACCAGAGATACATTTCCATTAATTGGACTTTTCCATTCTTACCAACACATTTTTCAGCTAACTCTTCAAGAAACATTTGCGATGGTTTAGGGGACCATTCCCGTGTGTGAATCTCAAGGATCTCTTTTCTTGCCTAGAAATAAATGAATTAAAGTTTAATAATCACAACAACATAAATCCACATAACATTAAAATTGTATCTATACATCTTCATTTCAATGTATTCAAATGTGTTTAAAAATAGACCATTAGATAGCTTTCAACATTAACAATATTGGGTTGCTGTGAGTTTTCTGGGATGTGTAGCCATGTTCCAGAAGCATTCTTTCCTGACGTTTCTCCCACATCTATGGGAGGCATCCTCAGAGGTTGTGAGGTCTGTTGGAAATTAGGCAAGTGGGGTTTATATATCTGTGGAATGTCCAGGATGGGAGAAAAAACTCTTGTCTGCTGGAAGCCTATGTTGCAATAGGCCACCTTGATTAGCACTGAAAAGCTCTGCAGCTTCAAAGCCTGGATGCTTCCTCCATGGGGGGAATTCTTTGTTAGGAGATGTTAGCTGGCCCTGATTATTCCCTGTCTGGAATTCTCCTGTTTTCTGAGTTTTGCTCTTTATTTACTGTCCTGATTTTAGAGTGTTTTTAAATAATGGTAGCCAAATTTTGTTCATTTTCATTGTTTCGTCCTTTCTGTTGAATCTATCTTTTTTTTTTTTTGTCGTGTCAGGAGCAAATCGCTTCTGGTGTGAGAGAATTGGCCGTCTGCAAGGACGTTGCCCAGGGGACGCCTGGATGATTTGATGTTTTTATCATCCTTGTGGGAGGCTTCTCTCATGTCCCCGCATGAAGAGCTGGAGCTGATAGAGGGAGCTCATCCGCCTCTCCCTGGATTCGAACCTGCGACCTGTCGGTCTTCAGTCCTGCCGGCATAGGGGTTGAACCCACTGCGCCACCGGGGACTCCATCTATCTATCTATCTATCTATCTATCTATCTATCTATCTATCTATCTATAACTATATGACTGGAGTTACACTTTAAAATGTACTTATTCTGACTTACAAACAAAATCTACTTAAGAACAAACCTAAAGAACCTATTTTGTTCATAACTTGATGACTGCCTGTAATTATTGTAATGTACTGTATTCTTAAATTATTCAACCACAATCTTTCTTGGATATTTGTGATCTGAATTCACCATTGCTTTTACACATGAAACTAATGAACGGTTTCCAAGTTTTATAAAGAAAGCTTCTTTCAATTCTCCTTTTGCTTATCTGAATTTATAGGTTAACATTTCCGACAGAGCTATTGCCCACATCTTGTTTCACCACTTCCTTATTCTCAGATTCTCTCACTTTTTCCTTGTTTTCATTATTTCAAGTCATGTGGCTCATAACAGGAGCAGTATAAGATTTATCAGAACCTTATTCTCACTT
The DNA here is from genome assembly GCF_037176765.1 of Anolis sagrei. Lineage (NCBI taxonomy): Eukaryota > Metazoa > Chordata > Lepidosauria > Squamata > Anolidae > Anolis > Anolis sagrei. The sequence goes on along the minus strand of NC_090024.1, from coordinate 20,470,874 downwards.
TTGAATACAGAGATCATTAACAGAGCTTCCCTGAAGTGTATTATTTCTCCCATTATTTGGCTTATCCAGTTCATCCCCAAAACTCCATATTTTTCAGCATGTTAGCCACATGTGGCTCCAATCCCCTATTTCTCAAACAGTTTAGAGATTCTATAATTAATTCTAAGTAGTTTGAGTGGATAATAGTACAATCTATGCATAGTTTTCAGAGTATTTTCTCTCAGTTGTGCTGACTGATTTCTATGCTTGGGTTTTCCAAATTGAATTAGAAAAGATTAAAATAGAAGAGAAACCCATTGTTTCTCTTCTATTTTAACTTCCTAAGCTAATTTCCATACTAACCTCAACCCATTTAATGATCTGAATTTCACTTACTGAATTGCCCAAAATATTTTTGAGACTTGTCCTTTGATTTGATTTATCATTGCAAATTAATTCAAAAACTGTTCGTGCTCTTGGGGGAGCATTCCTTTTGGATATTTTTCTGTGATGTGCTTATTTGTACCAATTGTCACCAAGCAGGATTAATTTATTTTTCAGTTGTTCCATTTGAGTTGGGTTTAGTGATAAGAATAAGTAGTTTATTGTATAAATCCCTTTCTCCTCCCAACCTTTAAACTGACTATCTTCCTGTTAAAAAATTGGTGTTCTAAAAATGGGCAAAGGGGTAATGGAGATGGAGCAAGTAATTTCTTATATTTGAACCATATTTTAATTAAGCCCTCAGTAAAAGGGTTATCTATCTTTACATTTTAGCAACTTTATCTAAAAATATACTTGCTAACTTTTAGCCCTTACTTTTTTCATTTTTTGCCCAAGCAATATTTGTTATTCTTGACAAATTTCCCTGGTTGAAATGCATTGTAATATAGTTTCAAATTTGGTATTGCTATGATTTCTCTTGAAAAATGAGCACATTCAGAGCCGTTAATAAAATATTTTTCTCCTGCAATAATTTTTTTAATATACTTTTACCATGTCTTACATTTTTCTATGTCCATTTTAAAAGGAATTACACACAATAAAAATTAAAACACTTCCTTAATGCTCTAGGAATAAAATAAAAATGATAAAACTTTACTTCTAGACCGCCCTCTCTCCCGGAAGGGACTCAGTACGGTTTACACACAAAAAAGGCAAACATTAAATGCATCAAATAAGTGCAAACACATAAAAATAATACAGAATAATGCACAGTAAAGCAGTGACATAATAAACTGAAACATGAGTACACATTAAAACACATACCCTGAAAGCAATTAAGATACAATTACATTAAAAATGGCTAGCACCGATATTCATTTATGATCATACCAGCCATATAATACAAGTGGGTTTAGCCAGCGTTCCAGTGGGTTAAAGTGTCCAAGTCCCCCTCCTCATTGTAACAACACCTCATTGAAGTTATAACAATTACTTACATCTTTATCTGGCAAAGTGAAAAGGAATTCTCTGTCAAATCGTCCAGGCCTTCTCAAAGCAGGATCTATTGAATCCAATCTATTGGTAGCTCCAATAACCACAATCTCTCCTCTGCTGTCTAAGCCATCCATCAGTGCAAGCAAAGTAGATACAATGGAACTTAGGGGGAAAACAGTGAATTTTTTTAAAAGTATTTTATTATTTGAATCTGTAACTCATGCATAAGCTAGGACACAAATAGAAGATGCCATTACTCATATTTTTATGAATAAGCCAAGTGCCCCAAAATTGATTCTAGAACACTGAGGCTCATTTCTTTCTGGGCCAGTAAAGAGGAGATGAATCAACAAATAAAATGTATGAAGTACACAACAGAAAGCATTTCAGTTCAAGTAACAGAATTTCCAAGCCAAGTTTATGCAGTAACTGAACAACCAAAATATTTTAAGTAGTAAACATAAAAACTACCGTGGAAATTGATTATTTGTAGTTCAGGACTCGTCCCTAATCAATAGAATATTAGAATTTCATACAAGAAAAATGCTTCCCCCCCCCCCCCCCGGATAGCAATTTTGGAAAGTTTGAAACATTTACTGTTGTAGTGAATTCCAGTGCAATACCACAAAGGTAAAGACACCCCAGTTTTAAACTGGATAGCAACTGCAAATCTGTACTTGGTCACAAATTAATAGCCTGAGCTAAACTTAATTGGGTGATATAATAGAAATGCTGCATTTATAAAGACTGCCAGGCACTCCTGCCTGTGTCTGCATTTTCTAGGGCATCTTGGGTTTGGAGCTTTATATATTCAATTATTTTTATATTACTTATCAGAAATTATGATTAATCAAATGGCCAAAATTACAGCTTTTAAATACAAAGTCCATACCTGTGAATCTGATCTTGTCTACTGGACCGTACAGGGGCAAGACCATCAATCTCATCAAAGAATATAATTGAAGGACGCATCTGATAGGCCTACAAGGAAAGCTCAAATAAGTACTGGATAAAAACACACAGAACATAACCCAGGACTAAAGAAAGCAAAACTACCTGGTCAAATAAGAGGCGGAGTTGTCTCTCTGATTCTCCTACCCATTTACTAAGGCAGTCAGCACCTTTTCTCATGAAAAAGGCTATTCTTCTGTCACCCTGACTGCACTCATTAGCAAGTGCTCTGGCAACAAGGGTTTTTCCAGTTCCCGGTGGTCCGTAGAAGAGGCACCCCCTGAAAGAATTGAGAATTCAAAATTGTGTTTAACACAATTGCTTCAGCCTCTAAAATACAGCATATTGCACCTAACTGTTTCATCATTATCACTGTCACTATCCTCATCATCATGAATACAATCTCCACTGTTCTCTACCTTGTTCAATTAATTACCAGAAATTATAAGACAGTAACATAACAATCCTATTTGACCAGAACAAAGATCGATCTAGTCTTGTTTCCCAGAAATTTCAACCTCGTTTTTGGACCTTTTTGGATTTTCAGACAAAGGAGATTTGAGCTCTAAGTACACAAATGGCCATTTTGCAAACAACAGTGACTTCCTGCTGCTTTCTTTCGCTGCATAATTCAAAGAGAAGTCACATTTATACATAGTTGTTTTAACTATATGCAAGTAATTTTGTACAAAAGGCCTCAAAAGAATGCTGAAAAGATTCAAGTTTCAGATTTACGTATGGTTTACTGTCACTCTAGAAACAACAACAACAAAAATTCAATACTACCTTGGAGGTTGAATTTTGAATCTTTCGAAGACTTCTGGATAAAGCAGTGGAAAAACCACCATCTCCTTTAAAGCTGAAATATGGCTAGAGAGTCCACCCACACTATCAAATCGTACCTAGAATAGGAAAACAGAGTTAGCAATTTTTTTAAAAAATCAACAAAAATGATAGTGGCCTCAAAATGTTTGTTGCAGTATCCAAGAATCAGACAGGTTCACTAGTTCCACAAAAATTAATTATCAAAACTTTTTGAGAAGAGAAGGAGAAATAAAATTAATATTCGATACCTTCTCATATTAAATAATAATAATAATAATAATAATAATACTTTATTTATATTCTGCTCTATCTCCCAAAAGGGACTCAGGGAGGATTCCAAACATAAAAGGCAAACATTCAATGCCCGAACACAACAACAATATATCCATACTAACAAAATTTATACAACCCAACATATAAACACAAATTATGACTTAACAAACTAAAATTAAATGAAAAGTACAGCCTGACATAAGACAAAACACTTACAGAAGAGTCTATTTGCATTGGATCAACATCAGCCAGGCTTGCTCCAATTTTCATTCGATCCTTATGAATTCCTTTAAGCTCATCTTTTCTAAAGTTTAGTGGAAGGCATCTAATCCAAAAATTAAGAATTGTTGAACGTCACATATGATTGATAATTGAGCATTTATTTATTTACTGCATTTATATACCACCCTTCTCACCCTGAATGGGATGCAGGGCGGCTCACAACAAAGACACAATTCGATACCACGAACACATGTATAGAATAAAACAACAAACACTTTAAAATCACTTAATTAAAACATATGAAACTTAATACTATTACTTAAAATCGCACAATCCAATCCGTTCTAATTTAGCAAAAAAATATGCACAGTAACAGGCACTGAAACATCAGGTTAGAAAAGTATCTCATTTTAACTTAAAATACTACAGAACTTTGTTGCCACATAATACCGTATTTACTGGAATATACTGCTCAGCTTTTTTTATTAAATTACCTTGTCAAAATTAGGGTGCAGTTTAGATTTGCATAATATGGTAAATACTTTTTTGGGTTTTGAAAATTGAGGTGCGCATTAGATTCGATGGCACATGAGACTCAAGTAAAGTTATACTGTCTTTGTATAAAAAATACATGCCATGATATGTCACTTCAGAACAATGATAGAATACCTGCTTAATGCTTTGCTCCGACTTCGTTTCTTACGTCTCTCAAAACGCTGCTCATCATCAGAGGACGATGATGATGATGTGGAATCACTATTATGTATTGCATGCTTTCGCCTGTTTTAAAGAATAACATTATAAATATGCATCTGTACTAAGAAATAAAACCCAATTAATGTTCATCAAGTATAACTCATTCCACATGTTATCAAAGAGGGCACATGCTACAGGTGGGTAAATGTATCAAAGAATAGAAGTACTACACCACTTGAGAAAGTTTTGGAAACCCCAATGACCATGCAAAATATCTGATTGTGAAGGTTATAATCCAAAACAAGGGCTGATGTAGGTGATTTTCCTGGTTGAGTAACTCAGAAGCAGAGATTACACCAGGGGCATAAGTATTGACAGAGCACAAACCTGTTAATTTTTTTACAGTAAGGGCTCCTTGGTCCCGTAGGGCTAAAGGAAAATCTCCGCCTCGCTGGAGATGCTGCTTCAGGATAAAATAATTTGGGTTTCCTTTGAAGCCTAGGCTCTGTTAACAAAAGAAACAGAATTGATCCTCCTAGTTTATATCTCAATAAATGAGAATGCATATGATAACATTATAATATAATAATAAAAAATTATTTATATACAGTTCTATCTCCCCGAGGGGACTCAGGGCAGTTCCCAGGTAACATCACAAAACATACAAAGGAAAACGACATGACCATAAGATTAACAAAACAATATAAGCATAAAAATTGTTGTTATAACACACATATATTAAAAGTAATAACATTCACCATGTTTACTGTGAAATAACATTTCAGAATGTCAGTCGGATCCACTAAGTTCTAAATTTAATTATGTTAATTTGGTTATTTGCATAATCTCTTGACAAAGTGTAAGTGGGAAAATAAACAGAAGTAATTTATGATAGGATTTACATGTCCCAAGTATAATATTCACAGTGAGAAAGGGCATCTGAGGAGGGGGGGAGTGAACCTACTTTCTGGTGAGGGTTGATAGTGCACAACAGTTTTTCGTTGTCTAAGATCATAGCGTTTTTGATTATCTACTGCATCCTCATCTTCTTGGTCTTCACCCTCTTCTGAAGATTCTAATGATCACAGAACAATTGGTTTAGTTTTCAAAAAACAATCTCTTACCACATTTACTAAGGCTGCAAACTTTAATGCTAAGACAAGATATTGTCACTCTTGGGACTAGAAACAACATTCATTGGAGTAAATTCTTGCAATACATTTTTCTCATTATTTTATGACAATGTCCCTTGGAGCAATGATAGATGGCAAACATGCTGTAGTCAGCTCCTTTTTTTTACAGCCACCCACATCTTCCATGGAAAATATATTTAAAATCACTCCACAGAAAAGTGGTGGAATAATCTATTGCTAAATTGCAACAACATCCTGTCAAAGGAGAAAAGAGACAGAGAAGAGGAAGAAGGCAGGGAGGATGAGCTACTATCTGAAAAATTGCCTTATCATAAGCGGCGTAGGCATTCAGAAATGGAGGGATGCAATGGAGGTCTCGTTGTATGCACTTAAAACGAACTGGAGGCATTATGATGTTAAGATGACAAAGGGAGGTATGAGCCAGGGTCACTGGCAGGAAGGGAGCCTGCAGCATGCATGTTTGGGGGGGGGGGGGGGGGTTGTGTATTAAGATATCCCCAGGTTTTGCGACCCTAACCCCTGTAAAAGCTGAGGGTCAATTGCAATAGGAAATAGTTCCAAAAAAACACCCCATTACAACAACCTGCACTTCCATCCTGGTTATCAGTGGTTTCTTCATCAGTCCTTTGGACTGCTCTTTTTGGTTTTCCTCTTGAGTATACATTAAGACTTTCCTAGAAATGAAAGGAGATGTCATTCAACTGACCACACATCAAAGGCATAAGACCATCAACACGAATTCATGACTAATAAAGCTTCAAGGCTAGTCCCAATACTAAAAGGAAATACTGTAGTAAAGATTTACGTTTCCAATAACTATATAATTCAAAGGAGGCTTTCAGAAAAATGAATTTTTCAAGCAAGAATATTTGCTTACCTCTTCTCTATCATTGAATACCCCAAGGTCTTCCAAGTCCATTATTCGTCGTCGGCGCATCTTCTTCATGTCATCCATTTTTTGAAGCACAGCTTCAGCAGTGCTTTAGTGCATAAGATAATATTAAATAGAATACAATTAAATAGAATAGGAAAAACACCAAACAAAAAATAGTTAAACCCAGCCTGATTCAGTGATAAGTTTATGAAAATGCAATAAGGTATGAAATGCATCACATTAACATAGCCTTTTACAGAAATATTGTCTCATGGTGAAATATTTTGATCAGAGGTCTTTATACAGATCCTCATTTATATGTAGTTTATCATTAATGGTAAGTACACATCTGTTTTGCCTTGTGTACATGGAAAAGGAACCATAAATATGAATATGTGCCTGGAACAATCTACTAGGATGAAAATTAGATGTGGAAAAATGGAGAACTGTATTCAGTTCAGGTAGATATGGAATATGCCCAAATGAAAGAGGGATTTCTACCAATCCTGATTACCACAGTAAATAATCTGGAAGGAGACAAAAACAACAAAACTGTATTTATATTCCGCCCCATCTCCCTGTAGGGACCCAGGCCGACAGATAGTGTCTCCACTAAAACTAATACATTTCTTCCCAAGCTCAGCTTATCAAGATGGGGAGAAGAAGGGTGAATTCTGTAAGCTGCAGCACTAACCACAATGAATGGTTTGACTAATGTTCTTCAAATCCAGTATTTAGGAGATGCTGACACAATATACTAAGCCAATCATCCAGTTATTTCTGTTGGTTTTCTTCCAAAAACAGGAAGATTTTTTCAGAATGTGGGACCCAGAAGAATGGAGCATGACTTTGGTGCTAATTGTGCAAAAACAAAATGTCTCTAGCACCTATTCTTCCAAACTTCTACAAATTTCCTGCCTAGGGCCCAGCCCATTTTAATAGAAATTGTCAAAAACAATGAAGGGAAAAAGGTGAACAAAATCATATTCCAAATCAGTCCATTCTTCCAAATCCTACATCATTTCATCTGAAACACTGCATTTTCTTTAATTTGGACCACCACTATTTTATAGGTATTTTTATAACAACTCTATGTGCTTTTGGTGAGACTGCCCTTAAAGATGGTCCAGAAGCTGCAATCAGGGCTATACAGAGCAGCTAAGTGTTAACAAAAGTACCACATAGACACCATATTATACTGGTCTTAAAGGAACTGTATTTGTTCCCAATATGCTTGTTTTCTAAATAGGAAAAAAACTTACTTTGTAATAAGCTTGTCAAACAAAACTGATTGGTTCATAGTACTATAGCGGCTTTGTCTAATTCTACAACTACGACGGACTTCAACATCTCCATTTTCTTCAGCAGCATGCTTGCGGGGCTTTACAGTTCTCAGAGACCTGGTGACAGGAACTACGCTTCCTAGAGTTGACAAAAAAATCAAATCATGATGATTTTTAAGATCCCTTCCCCCATACCAGAATAATGAACATAGCGACCTACTAGATCTTCTATATCTATTTTATTTTGGCAACTCAGAACACTTGTGATTTACTCCTTACCTTCTTCACACTCTTCATTCTTTGCATCAGCTTGCAGTCTAGCCAACCGTCTGCAAAGAAGCAAATAAATTTAAAGATCTAATATATGATTTATAATCACATATGTTTTAAAACACCTTCATTAGCTCTCTGTGTTCAATTCAAAGTGCTAGTGGCTGTTTTTAAAACCTAACTCTGTTTAGTGTAGTATTTTATTGGAGCAACGTAACTCATATCCAATTATCCATCTACTTGTGCACTACAATGTATGTCTGAATGTCTCCTAATGCCGCTGTACTTGGTAGCAAAGCAAGTAAAGGCCAAGATTCTAGACTTCTTATAGCAGCTTTCTGCCTGTGAATTCTCTCACAAATGGAAACTTCCTGGAGCCTACACTGTTATTACTGCAAGACCAGATAAAAACCTTTCTGTTTTCTTGATGTATAATACTGACTTTTTGGTACTTTTAAGCTGTCATTTTTGGGAACTGCTTTACTCTGTGATGTGCCATTTTATTTTAATATTTATATTTCATTTTATTACTTTATGAATAAATATGATGAGGTGCAATTCATATTACTGACAGTACATTTGCTAAATTGACTTTTCCTACAGGTGTGCCATGTCAAATATCCATTGTTTGAGAGTCAGGAGGGAAGAGGTTGCAAATCTAAGACAATTTTGTCAGTTCTTTTAATATTTTTGAATGCAGTTCATGTGGCCCTGGCGATCTGAATTTATTTGTTGTATCCAGGTTATACTATCACGTTCTCTATTGCGTGCTATCTTCCCTACAACATCATCTAATGAACAGTTTTCCTTTTTGGAAAAGGACCAAATGAAAGTGTTGAGCAGTTCTACCTTTTCTCTGCTCCCCATTAGCTTTTTGCCATATTCTTCACTCAGTGACTCTACAATTCCCCGTTTTTTCCTTTTGCCAAGGACGTAACTCTTTTTATTGTCTTTGACCTCTCCAGCAAGACTGAGACTATGCTGTACTTTAGCATTTCTGACTTTCTCAATATAGCAAAATACAACACAAATGTGGAAAGAAATAACTCATAGCTGGAAAATATGTACGATCACAGCAGAACATTAAGCCATGTTTTAACAAATGAATTGTAGAAAAGGGGGACAATTACCTTGTAAAATGTTTCCTATTGATACCATTCTCACTTAGCATTGTTACATCTTTTTCAAAACCGGAGTCTGAATACTGTTGACTACTCTTTCTCATAGATCTTGAGTGTCTTGTAAAATGTTCACATTCTTTGTCAGAGGAAAACTCCTGAAGAAGGATAAATAAAACTATTAAAAACATATATTTGACAGTTTAGAAGCAATGATACTGAACTGCTGTTTATGATCTTTTCCAGTATTATGGGTGAAAGGAATGAGAAAAAGAGGAGGCAAAGAAGCAAGCAAAAGCAAGCTTTTATTTTTTGAATGAGGAGAAATCCAAGTATATTTGATGGGAGCCTGTGATTATCTGCAAAATCTTTTGAAAGCTCTAGGCAAGAGGCCACGGTCAGGGTACAACATGGAGGAAACAGAATGGTGTCCATTTTGTTAGATTGCAAGGTCAAAAGGGGATGCATTTTATTGCCCCATCAATTTAGTTAATACAGAGAACACCATAAAGAAAATTAGATTACACTCAAAGGAATGAGCTGTGAAACAGAGGCGAAAAACATTAAAATTTTATATATGCTATGACAGCCATACCAGTAGAAAACAGCAAAAACTTGGAACAACTGATGAAAGTTGGAAGTTAACAACTGCAAGGCAGTTAGTTGAATATTAAGAAAACAAAAATAATGCACACAGATGACTGAACACACGTAAAAACAAATGAAGACTGAACACATGTAAAAACAAATGAAGATCTAGTCCTGTATTTTTGCTCAGTTATAAATTAAAATAGGGACAGTAGTGAAACAATCAGAATGAGGCTAAATCCTTGAAGTAACATGTCAGGATTCTTAATATATATAAAGACATTATTAAATATTAAATCAGACTCACCCATGCCATAGCATTTCTGATTTGTAGGTAGGGTTGTAAAAGCTGGCAGCAAGAGAGATCAACTCATTTGAAATGTGATGCTAAAGGATAACTCTAAGGATACCATGTCTTGTTGAAATAAATGATCTGAACTGAAAGTCAGGATGGTCAAAACAAAGCTCTCATCTTTTGGATGTACCTGAGGGTATGCCTCATTACAAAACATGTAAAGGCAATAGGAAAAGAGGAAGACTTGTGGTACTGGTGGATTGATTCAATCAAGGCCATGATGTTCAGTTTGCAAATCCTGAATAGGGCAGACAATGAATGCATCCCTTGGAGGCCTCTTTTTCATAGGATCACTAAACTGAAGTTGATGCATAGCAATTTGGATGAGTGGGTTTGTGGGAGAGATGGTAGGCGCAGATGAGGCAAATCTCATGAGCACTGGAGATTGTACATAAGCATCTCTCTTTGAAGACTGCTTACACAGGAAGCTACCAACATTTTGTAACCTGATTCTAACAAATTTCTTTGGGTATGTGACTTTCTATATGGAAAAAAGAAAATAAAACCAATTTCTCCACTCCAACTTTATAAATTTGGATTTGCAGAAAAGAGTTGAATAGCCCCTCTGCTGCAAAAGTGCTTCTAAACATAAACACCACACAAAAAAGGAAGGCAACACAGCTAAATCCAGATACATGAGGTAAAATACTGTGGTGTGAAGCGGTCCTCCCAGCTAACAGGGTTGGGGGAGGTGTGTTTGTTACAAAATTTGGTAACAACTTGCTTTTTAAACAAACTAGTTAAGCAGCCAGGGGGCATTCAAAACAGATTTGTATTGTGTCTTATTGTTTATAATTGTAATATTTATTTATACCCTGCTTTAACTCTCCTGAAGGAGACTCAAAATGTCTTTCTGCTGAGATCAAATGACAATCTTTCGGGAGGGTTCGAATTGTGTCTTTCTGCAGAAGCTGGCCATGTAAGAAGGGTTTGGATTGTGTCTTTCTACAAAAGCTGGAAGATCCAGGCATGGACAAACTTGGGCGCTCCAGGTATTTGGACTTGAACTCCCACAATTCCTATCAGCTGGTATTGTGGGAGTTGAAGTCCAAAACACTTGGAGGGCCCAAGTTTGCCTATGCCTGGTCTAGATCCCTGTTCTTAACTATGAGTCATTTGTAAGTCAGATGTTTGTAACCTGTAATCATTTTGTGTAACTTTTATCCAGTGTGCTGGATGTGTGATTCCTCATATGTAGAGAAATGTTTTTATAAATATTTGCCATCAAGCAAACTTCAATTTATGGCAACCCTAGGAGTAAGAGACCTCTGAGAGACCCTTTTGTCAATTGTCCTATTCAGGTCTTGCACAATCTTGAGCATCGTTTCCTTGATTTAATCAACCCATGATAGTGTGGTCTTCCTCTTTTCCTAACGCTTTCCCTTTTACTGAGCATTATCTTCTTTTCCACTGAATCCTGTCATGATGCTTCCAAGCTATGACAGCCTCAGGCTAGTCCTTTTGGTTTCTGTTGAGAACTAAGTCTTCATATGCTCTAAGACAGTGGCTCTCAACCTGTGGGTCTCCAGATGTTTTGACTTTCAACTGGCTGGAATGTCTGGGCCAAAACCCTTGGGGACCCACAGGTTGAGAACCACTGCTCTAAGCTCATTTCATTTGTTTCCTCTGTAGAACTCTCTCCAAGCACGTTTTAAGATGTCCAATGGATCAAAACTTCTGTCAGCAGGATTTGGATTGTGTCTTTCTGCAGAGACTGGAGGGCCATCTGCCAGGGGTGGGTTTGAATTGTGTCTTATTAAATTTATTATTATAATATTTATATTACATATTATTTATACCCTACTTTATCTTTCCCAAAGCATCTTTCTGCTGGGATCAAATGATCTTCTGCCAGGAGGGTTTGGATTGTGTCTTATATTTATTATTATAATATTCATATTACATATTATTTATACCCCACTTTATCTTTCCCAAAGCATCTTTCTGCTGGGATCAAATCACCTTCTGTCAGAAGGGTTTGGATTGTGTTTTTCTGCAGAGGCTGGAGGGCCATCTGCCAGGAAGGCTTGTCTTGTGTCTTATTATATTTATTATTATGTTTATTACTTATTATTCATTCCCCACTTTATCTTTCCCAAAGCATCTTTCTACTGGGATCAAATGACCTTCTGTCAGGAGGGTTTGGATTGTGTCTTTCTGCAGAGACCAGATGTCCATTTGCCAGGAGGGTTCGGCCTGTCTCTTTCTCCTGAGACCAGATAACTATCTTGTCAGGAGGGTTTGTATTGTGTCTTCCTGCAGAGGTTGGAGGGCCATCTGCCAGGAGGGTTTGTATTGTGTCTTTCTGCAGAGGCTGAAGGGCCATCTGCCAGGAGAGTTTGTATTGTGTCTTATTATAATATTTATTATTATATTTATCACATATTATTCATAACCCACTTTATCTTTCCCAAAGCATCTTTCTGCTGGGATCAAATGACGTTCTGCCAGGAGGGCCATCTGCCAGGAGGGCTTGTATTGTGCCTTATTATTATATTTACTACATATTATTCATTACCCACTATCTTTCCCAAAGCATCTTTCTACTGGGATCAAATGACTTTCTGTCAGGAGGGTTTGGATTGTGCCTTTCTGCAGAGACTGGAGGGCCATCTGCCAGGAGGGCTTGTATTGTGCCTTATTATTATACTGCAGAGACTGAGGGCCATCTGCTGGGGGGTGGGGTTGAATTGTGTCTTATTAAATTTATTATTATAATATTTATATTACATATCATTTATACCCCACTTTATCTTTCCCAATGCATCTTTCTGCTGGGATCAAATGACTTTCTGTCAGGAGGGTTTGGATTGTGACTTTCTGCAGAGTCCAGATGTCCATTTGCCAGGAGAGTTCGGACTGTCTCTTTCTCCTGAGACCAGATGACTATCTTGTCAGGAGGGTTTGGATTGTGTCTTCCTGCAGAGGCAGGAGGGCCACCTACCAGGAGGGTTTGTATTGAGTCTTATTATTATATTTATTATTAGTAGTATATTTGTTACATATTATTTATACCCCACTTTATCTTTCCCAAAGCATCTTTCTGCTGGGATGAAATAACCTTCTGTCAGGAGGGTTTGGATTGTGTCTTTCTGCAGAGTTTGGAAGGCTATCTGCCAGGAGGGCTTGAATTGTGTCTTATTATTATATTTACTACATATTATTCATAGCCCACTATCTTTCCCAACGCATCTTTCTGCTGGGATGAAATTACCTTCGGTCAGGAGGGTTTGTATTGTGTCTTTCTCCAGAGGCTGGTGGGCCATCTCCCAGGAGGGCTTGGATTGTGCCTTATTATTGTATTTACTACATATTATTCATACCCCACTATCTTTCCCCAAGCATCTTTCTGCTGGGATCAAATGACCTTCTACCAGGAGGGCTTGGATTGTGTCTTTCTGCAGATATTGGAGGGCCATCTGCCAGGAGGCCTTGTATTGTGTCTTATTATTATATTTACTACATATTATTCATACCCCACTTTATCTTTCCCAAAGCATCTTTCTGCTGGAATCAAATTACCTTCTGTCAGGAGGGTTTGTATTGTGTCTTATATGTATTATTATTACATTTACTACATATTATTCATACCCCACTTTATCTTTCCCAAAGCATCTTTCTGCTGGGATCAAATGACCTTCTGTCAGGAGGGTTTGGATCCTGTCTTTCTGCAGAGACCTGACGGCCATCTGCCAGGAGGGTTTGGATTGTCTCTTTCTCCAGAGGCTGGAGGGCCATCTGCCAGGAGGGCTTGTATTCTGTCTTATTATTATATTTACTACATATTATTCATACCCACTATCTTTCCCAAAGCATCTTTCTGCTGGGATCAAATGACCTTCTGTCAGGAGGGTTTGGACTGTGACTTTCTGCAGAGATTGGAGGGCCATCTGCCAGGAGGGCTTGTATTGTGTCTTATTATTATATTTACTACATATTATTCATACCCCCAACACATCTTTCTACCGGGATCAAATGACCTTCTGCCAGGAGGGTTTGTATTGTGTCTAATTATATTTACTACATATTATTCATATCCCATTATCTTTCCCAAAGCATCTTTCTGCTGGGATCAAATGACCTTCTGTCAGGAGGGTTTGGATTGTGCCTTTCTGCAGAGACCTGATGGCCATCTGCTAGGAAGGTTGGATCCTGTCTTTCTGCAGAGACCAGATGGCCATCTGTGAGGAGGGTTCGCATTGTGTCTTTCTGCAGAGGCTGGAGGGCCATCTGCCAGGAGGGCTTGTATTGTGTCTTATTATGATATTTATTACATATTATTAATACCCCACTTTATCTTTCCCAACGCATCTTTCTGCTGGGATTAAATGACCTTCTGCCAGGAGGGCTTGTATTGTGCCTTATTATATTTACTACACATTATTCATACCCCCACTATATTTCCCAAAGCATCTTTTCTGCTGGGATGAAATGACCTTCTGTCAGGAGGGTTTGGATTGTGCCTTTCTGCAGAGACCTGATGGCCATCTGTCAGGAGGGTTCGCGTTGTGTCCTTCTGCAGAGGCTGGAGGCTCCAGGCCTGGGCCCAACTCCCTTGGGCGCCCTCTTTCCTTCCCCCCCTCATCCCGGCCTAGTGGAGCCAACTGTTGCTTGCGTCAGTTCCAGAGGCCTCTCCCCGCTGCCTGGCACACTCACCGCCGTGCTGTCCCGGGTGCGAGCGGGGCCTCCTCCTTTCCCGGCGGAAGGCCCTCCTTGCTCCTTGTTCCTCGCCCGGGGCGCCGCCATCTCCAGGGAGAGGAACTCCGCGCTGGACTCCATCTCCTCGAAGAGGGCCCTTCCGCGCTTCCCACCGCTCGGGGTCGTGGCCACGCCGCCTCCATCGTGAGGCTCCGGCCGGCTTGAGCCCCCCGACCCGCTCCGGAGCATCACCATGGCTTTCCCGGAGCGGCAACTGAACTCCGCCGAACTCCCCGCCGACTCCTTCCTTCTGTCAGCCAGCTCCGAATTCTGGCGCCACAGAGCGGGATGAGCCGCGTCACCAACCGCCTTCTCTGTGGATCTCTCCGCGCCTCCTCTCGTTCTCCCTCATGCGATTCTTTATATACCCAGGGGGGCGGCCTTCAACCGTCCCCTTTAAGAGCCAGGCACGAAACCACTTTCCTTTTTTAAAGTCAATGTGACCAAAAGTAGAATCGTTGCGGGACTATTTTGCCCTCCGGGAAGTAGTCCCGCCCTCGCGGAAGGACACCGTGTTTAAAAGTTCGATCCGACTTTTTTGGCGCCTTTACCGCCTTGTTTTGCTGCGCTGTGATTGGTGAGTTAGACCGCGCGCCGTTTCCCTGCCTCTGGCCAGGAGGTGTTCAAATACGAAGCTCTTAAAGCGACAGGCGCTCTTTTCCCCCCTCTCCTCCAATACAAAACAAGGGGAAGCTCTTAAAGCAACAGGCTCTCTTTTCCCTCTCTCCTCCAATACAAAACGAGGGGAAGCTCTTAAAGCGACAGGCGCTCTTTCCCCCCTCTCCTCCAATACAAAACAAGGGGAAGCTCTTAAAGCGACAGGCGCTCTTTTCCCCCCTCCCCGACAATACAAAACAAGGGGAAGCTCTTAAAGCGACAGGCGCTCTTCTCCCCCTCCCCTCCAATACAAAACAAGGGGAAGCTCTTAAAGCGAAAGGCGCACAAATTTTGCAATTCAAAACAAGATGGAAGAGCAGGGCGGCAAAAAGAGAATCAAACCAATGAATGGGTTGAAGTTATATCAGAAGTCACCAAAACGGGCCAAAGACTACCATTTCTAGAGGAAAGCTGTTTAACCTCAGCCAAAACCAAGGTTACAACAACATATGTTATAGAACTCCAGTATACTGATGACAATGTCGCCTGTGTGCATTCAGAAGAAGTTCTACAAGCCACTCTAAACATCTTCGCATAAGCATACTCTGGCCTAACTAACTCCAGTATGCTGATGACAATGTCGCCTGTGCGCATTCAGAAGAAGATCTACAAGCCACTCTAAACACCTTCACATAAGCATACATCTGGCCTAACTAACTCCAGTATGCTGATGACAATGTCGTCTGTACACATTCAGAAGAAGTTCTACAAGCCACTCTAAATACCTTTGCAGAAACATACATCTGGCCTAACTAACCTAAAAGCAACAAATCTTGGAAATACAGGACTACTCTACTTACTTACTTACTTAGGCGATCCCTAGTTTTCCAAGGATTGTCTTCCAATATTCTTGTGGGTGGCTGTGGAGCCCTATTCTTATTCTGCATCTTCTTCCGCAGTGAGGGCATTGGTTTCTAGGCAAAAGGCGGTCTCGGTTGGGGTTGGCTTGACGCGCCTTCCTCTTGGCACACTTCTCCCTTTCGCCCTCCATTCGTGCCTCTTCAAATTCTGCAGCACTGCTGGTCACAGCTGACCTCCAGCTGGAGCAGTCAAGGGCCAAGGCTTCCCAGTTCTCAGTGTCTATGCCAGAGCTTTTAAGGTTGGCTTTGAGCGCATCTTTAAATCTCTTTTCCTGTCCACAAACATACCGTTTTCCGTTCTTGAGTTCGGAGTAGAGCAACTGCTTTGGGAGACGGTGGTCAGGCATCCGGACAACCTGGCCGGTCCAGCGGAGCTGGTGGCGGAGGACCACTGCTTCAGTGTTGGTGGTCTTTGCTTCTTCCAGCACGCTGACGTTTGTCCACCTGTGTTCCTAAGAGATTTGCAGGATTTTCCAGAGGGAGCGCTGATGGAATCGTTCCAGGAGTTGCATGTGATGTCTGTAGACTGTCCACGTCTTGCAGGCATATAGCAGGGTTGGGAGGACAATAGCTCTATAGACAAGCACCTTGGTATCCCTGCAGATGTCTCGGTCCACAAACACTCTCTGCTTCATTTGGAAAAATGCTGCGCTCGCAGAGCTCAGGCGGTGTTGTATTTCGGTGTCAATGTTGACTTTGGTGGAGAGGTGGCTACCAAAGTAGCGGAAATGATCAACATTTTCTAATGTTACACCATTAAGCTGTATCACTGGCATTGGAGAGGGGTTGGCTGGTGACTGCTGGAACAGCACCTTGGTTTTTTCAATGTTCAATGACAGGCCGAGCTTCTCGTATGCTTCTGCAAAGGTGTTTATAGTGGCTTGTAGATCTTCTTCTGAATGAGCACAGACAACGTTGTCATCAGCATATTTATTTATTTATTTATTTATTTCGGTTGCTTCTACCCCGCCCTTCTCACCCCGGGGGGGGACTTAGGCGGCTTACAAAAGCGAGGCACAATTCAATGCCCGCATCACATACAGCAAAAGACAATAACATCATTTAACAACAACAATTCTATCAATAACAGCAATTACCATAAAGACAATAATTATAATAGGTAAGAACAACCATAAAACCAATAAAAGCAATAAAATCCATACAAACCTCCTTGACGGTCAGCGTTTCACATTCTCATAGTTTAAATTCAAATTCCACAATTGTCAGCCCTTTTAGTCCTATTCATCTGGTTTCCATATCTAATTGTCAGGTTGCCCAAAGGCCTGGTCCCACAACCACATCTTTACCTTCCTCCTGAAGGTGAGGAGGGATGTTGACGCCCTAATTTCCCCCGGGAGTGAGTTCCACAAGTAAGGGGCCACCACTGAGAAGGCCCTGCTCCTCGTCCCCACCAGCCTCGCTTGTGATAGCGGTGGAGTCGAGAGCAGGGCCTCCCCGGATGATCTCAAATTCCGGGGTGGGACGTAGAGGGAGATACGTTAGCCGCCCTGAGTCCCTCTGCGGAGATAGGGCAGGATACAAATTCCCAAAATAAACCTCACTTGCCTTGTTTTCAACAGATCTCACAACCTCTGCGGATACCTGCCATAGATAGTGGTGAAACATCAGAAGAGCCTGGAAAACTCACAGCAAGCCAGTGATTTTGGCAATGAAAGCATTCAACAACTATTTATTTATTAGATTTAATAACCTGCCTTTCTCCAGGATTCAGACCCCAACTATTACTAGGTTACAGGAGTCTATATTTCAGAGGAAGAAAGTGGCAGAAATTATTTCTTGGGTATTAGTTTCCCTAAAACCCTTATGCAGAACTCATTCCTGTTCCCAAATCATATAGCTATTATTATTATTATTATTATTATTATTATTATTATTAGCTATTATTATTAGCCATTCTTATAGGTATGTTCACCTTGGTCCAGGAGTGCTTCAAAGTGGTTGCAGAGTCTGTAAAGTCTCCAAAAGGCTGGCTATTATTGGGTTGCTGGTTATTACTGAGGGAATTATTATTGTTGTTGTTATTATTATTATTATTATTATTATTATTATTATTATTATTATTATGGAAAGCTATTCTTAAGATAAATTTACCTCTGTCCAGGAATACTTCAAAGCAGTTGCAGAGTCTGTAATGTTACCAGAAGGAAAGCCAGCTCTCTCTTCCACAAGTCACTTCCCCTTTGGAGACCATTAAAATCCTTGCAACTTCACCAAGAGGTGGGACTTTCCTCAACATTTCTTCAAGGAAAAGCTTCACCTGTTTGATCAGAGAGTGCTGCTGCCTCACCAAACTGCAACTCCCAGGATGCTATCTCTCAGGGTACATCTATATACTATGGAATTAATACAGTTTGACACCACTCTAATTAACTGCCCTGGCTCAATCCTGTGGGATACTGGGATTTGTAGTTTGGCAGAGAAGAAAAGCTGGTAAAACTAGCTTTTCCCAGGTATATATGTTACATATTATTTTAATCTTTGCTCTGTGTATTTCAATATGTATTTTATAGAAGTGCAATTTAATATGCATCTTTTATAGAAATACATTTTAATTTGTATTTATAGAATACCTGCTCCCTGGTGGGTTAAACCGCTGATTTGCTGAACTTGCTGACCAAAAGGTCGGCATTTCAAATGAGGAGCAGAGTGAACTCCCCGTTAGGCCCAGCAAGAGTGAGTAGATTAATAGGTACTGCTTCTGTGAGAAGGTAATGGCGCTCCATGCAGTCATCCTGGCCACATGACCTGCGATGCGTCTACGGACAATATCGGCTCTTTGGTTTAGAAATGGAGACAAGCACCACCTCCCGGAGTCAGACACAACTAGACTTAATATCAAAAGAAACCTTTACCTTTTTATAGAATTTTTACAATGTTTATGTGTTTTTTAACAATGCTGGAATCCACCTCCAGGCACAAGGAATGCTAACTAAAAAGTAAAATTACACTATGTAACAAAATTTGAAAAAAAGTGTTCCTGAATTGAAAATGTTACTTCCTGTTTAATTGTGTGATCCTTTGAAAGAAGTTGCTACACTCCAGAAACTTTGTATTTGTGGCTGCCACAAACTATGAGATATGTGTATATATGTGGTTTTGCGAATGCATTGTAATGTAACTTTTATTTTTTGGCTTTTTAAGTATCTCCCGCTGTGTTTTTCAGTGTTTTTATGAGTGATGGTCACTTGTTGGGCTGATAGGTGTATTGCGTCCAAATTTGGTGTCAATTCGCCCAGTGGTTTTCGAGTTATGTTAATCCCACAAATGAACATTAAAATTTAATTTATATAGATACTAGATGTATCGGCCACACGTTGCTGTGGCCAACTACCCCCCCCCCCCTCTTTCTCTCCTTTCTTTCTCCCCTTCTTTCCCTTCCTCTCTGGGTGTGTATATATTTGTATATATGTGTGTATATATATATGGTTTTGCACATGAGTTGGAATGTATTTTGTGTTTTTTGGCTTTTTAAGTGTCTTCTGCTGTGTTTTTCCATGTTTTTATGAGTGATGGTCACTCATTGGTCTGATAGGTGTCTTGTGTCCAAATTGGATGTCAATTCACCCAGTGGTTTTTGAGTTATGTTAATCCCACAAACAAACATTCTATTATATAGACTAGCCGTCCCCTGCCATGCGTTGCTGTGGCCCAGTCTGGTGATCTGGAAAATAAAGTAATGAGAAAGTGTTGGTTTCTAATCTATGTAATTTCTTTATGCTTATGGGTAAACAGTATTTCTTACTGTTTCTTTGTCAGTGTTGATGTAGAGATTGTCTGTTTTGCCTACTCTGGAACATGCAACATATCATTGTCCTTCTTTAGGTGTCCCTCTCAAATCCATGATACTATATCTCTCTCTGTGTGTAAATCGTATATATCTATCTATATCTATGGCTGGATGGCTCTTTGTCAGGAGGGCTGTGATTACGTTTTCTTACCCTGGTGAAGGGAGTTGGACTGGATGGCCTTAAGTATTTTCTATTAGTCATAGGGGTTCTGTGTGGGAAGTTTGCCCCAATTCTATCTTTCATGGAGTTCAGAATGCTCTTTGATTGTAGGTGAACTATAAATCCCAACAACTACAACCCACAAATGACAAAATCAATTTTTGAGTGGGTTGTTGTAGGTTTTTTCAGGCTATATGGCCATGGTCTAGAGAGGCATTCTCTCCTGACGTTTCGCCTGCATCTATGGCAAGCATCCTCAGAGGTAGTGAGGATGAGTGATGATCACTCCTTGGGTTAGTAAGTGTCTTGTGGCCAAATTTGGCGGCAATTCGTCCAGTGGTTTTTGAGTTATATTAATCCCACAAACAAACATTACATTTTTATTTATATAGAAGAGGATATGGATGTTAGATTGCCAGCCTTAAGCTGGTGAAACCTTTCCCATTCCTTTATCCCATTACATATGACATATGATGAATCCTATCTATCTATCTATATATAAATGCTCTGTGCATAATGAGTACCTTAAAAACAAAAGAACCAATGAACGAAATCACACCAAATTTGGCAACAAAACGTCTCACAACACAAGGAGTGACCATCACTCAAAAATTTATGATTTTGTCATTTGGGAGTTGTAGTTGCTGGGATTTATAGTTTACTTACAATCAAAGAGCATTCTGAACTTCACCAATGATGGAATTGAACCAAACTTGGCACATAGAACTCCCATGATCAACAGAAAATACTGGAAGAGTTTGGTGGGCATTGACCTTGAGTTTGGGAGTTGTAGTTCACCCACATCCAGACAGCACTGTGGACTCAAACAATGATGGATCTAGACCAAACTTGGCACAAGCACTCAATATACCCAAATATGAACATAGATGGAGTTTGGGGGACATAGACCTTGACATTTGGGAGTTGTAGTCACTGGGATTCACAGTTCACCTACAATCAAAGAGCATTCTGAACCCCACAAACAACAGAATCGGGGCAAACTTCCCACACAGAACCCCCATGACCAACAGAAAATACTTAAGGCCATCCAATCCAACTCCCTTCATCAGGGCAAGAAAACGTAATCAGAGTCCTCCTGACAAAGAGCCATCCAGCCATAGAGAGAGAGAGAGAGAGAGAGAGAGAGATGATTCACACACAGAGAGATATAGTATCATAGATTTGAAAGGGACCCTTAAAGAAGGACAATGATATCTTGCATGTTCCAGAGTAGGCAAACCAGACACTCTCCACATAAACACTGATAAAGAAACAACAAGAAATACTGTTTATCCACAAGCATAAAAATTAAATATATTAGAAACCAACACTTTCTCATTACTTTATTTTCCAGATCAACAGACTGGGCCACAGCAACGCGTGGCAGGGGACAGCTAGTATGATATATACATATATGCACTCTTCCTCCCTCCCTCCCTCCCTTCCTTAATTTTTGCTTTCAATCAAGAAGCAACACAGTGACCCGGAACCCCACTTCTTGTGCCGTGTTTCCCGGGGAAGGTATTGTTTATGGCGCCCGTTCCCTCTCCTCTGCTTGGGGCGCGCGCCTTCCAAGCCAGGCTGCCACTTCCGGTTCCTCTTCGGCTCGCTCCTCTCTTCCTGCCCAGCTTTCCTTCCTGGGGAAATGAGCCCCCCAAGCCTCCCCCATCGCCAGGCCCGTGGGTTCCCGGATGGAGCAGCAGGCTCTCGGGCTTGGAGCAGCCTCAGCCTCGCCTGCCTACCGGCCCGCAGCCTCAGACCGGCCTGGGTGCGTCTACACCAGCTGCTATTGGTAAGGCTTGGAAGAGGCCCCAGAGAAAGGCCGTTCATCACTCCCAACCCCATTCTGCCAATGCAGGAATACACAGGCCCGTCCCACACAGTCAAAATACAGTACATACATCAACACATAGATTATAACATGCATCTCGTGTCTTTATTGACAAGCTGAGATCTGACCAGAGGAGGGCAACTCAAATGATCAAGGGTCTGGAGAACAATCTCTATGAGGAGTGGCTTAAAGAGCTGGGCATGTTTAGCCTGCAGAAGAGAAGGCTGAGAGGAGACATGCTGAGGTCTATGTATCAAGATGTGAGGGGAAGTCATTGGAAGGTGGGAGGAAGCTTTTTTTTCTGCTGCCCTGGAGATTAGGATGCGGAACAATGGCTTCAAACTACAGCAGCATTTCTCAACCTGGGGGTCGGGACCCCTGGGGGGGGAGTCGTGAGGGAGTGTTAGAGGGGTCGCCAAAGACCATCAGAAAACACAGTATTTTCTGTTGGTCATAAGGGTTCTGTGTGGGAAGTTTTGGCCCAATTCTATCGTTGGTGGGGTCTAGAATACTCTGATTGTAGATGAACTATAAATCCCAGCAACTACAACACCCAAATGACAAGGTCTATTTTCCCCCCAAACTTCACATTTGGGCATATTGAGTATTTGTGCCAAGTTTGGTTCACATTCATCACTGTTTGAGTCCACAGTGCTCTCTGGATGTATTTGAACTACAACTCCCAAACTCAAGGCAATGCCCACCAAACCCTTCCAGTATTTTCTGTTGGTCATGGGAGTTCTGTGTGACAAGTTCCGTTCAGTTCCACTATCGATGGAGTTCAGAATGCTCTTTGATTGTAGGTGAACTATAAATACCAGCAACTACAACCCCCAAATGGCAAAACCAACCCCACGCATATTCAAATTTGGGCATATCAGGTATTTGTGCCAAATTTTGACCAGTGAATGAAAATACATCCTGCATATCAGATATTTATGACGATTCATAATGGTAGCAAAATGACAGTTTTGTTATGGTTGAGGGTCACCACAACATGAGGAACTGTATTAAGGGGTCACGGCATTAGGAAGGTTGAGAACCACTGAACTACAGGGAAGGACATTCCATCTGAACATGAGGAAGAACTTACTAACTGTGAGAGCTGTTCAGCAGTGGAACTCTCTGCCCAGAGTGTGGTGGAGGCTCCTTCTCTGGAGGCTTTTAAACAGAGGCTGGATGGCCATCTGTTGGTGCTTTGAATGCGATTTTCCTGCTTCTTGGCAGAATGGGGTTGGACTGGATGGCCCACGAGGTCTCTTCCAACTTATGATTCTATTTGGAAAATAAAGTAAACACAACATTTTTTATTCTGTTACAGAACAGATGATACTATGAACATTTTTGTCAAAATTCTCTTTATTCTTTGTGCTTCCACCGCCCCCTTATTTTTATTCAACTCTTCCCCCCCCCACACACACACACCCCCACCCACACACACCCCCACCCACACATCCCCACCCAATTGCACCCGAGGCTACCAAGATCCTTCAAGTGCAGTATTGCCCTATTGATGCTGCCTAGAATTGTATGAGCTTTTTTAAGCTGCTGCTGTTGACTCATGTTCAGTGTAATGGTTTAGGCAACACAGATAAAGTGACTGACATTCCTATGTTATCTAGGTGCTTCTCCATGATGACACCAAATTTGGAGGGATAGCCAGTAGTCCAGAAGACAGGAGCAGAATTCAAAACGATCTTAACAAATTAGAGAGATGATTGGCCAAAACTAACAAAATGGAGTTCAACAGGGACAAATGCAAGATACTCCACTTAGGCATAAAAAATGAAATGCAGAGATACAGAATGGGGGATGTGTGACTCCAGAGCAGTACATGTGAAAATGATCTTGGGGTCTTGGTGGACAACAAGTTAAACATGAGCCAACAATGTGATGTGGTGGCAAAAAAAGCCAATGGGATTTTGGCCTGCAGCGATAGGAGTATAGTGTCTAGATCCAGGGAAGTCATGCTACCCCTCTATTCTGCCTTGGTCAGACCACACCTGGAATATTGTGTTCAATTCTGGGCACCACAATTGAAGAGAGATATTGACAAGCTGGAATGTGTCCAGAGGAGGGTGACTAAAATGATCAAGGGTCTGGAGAGCAATCCCTATGAGGAGAGACTTAAAGAGCTGTGCATGTTTAGCCTGAAGAAGAGAAAGCTGAGATTATACATGATAGCCATGTATAAATACATAAGAGGAAGTCATAGGGAGGAGGGAGCAAGCTTGTTTTCTGCTGCCCTGTAGACAAGGACTCAGAACAATGGCTTCAAACTACAAGAAAGGGGATTCGACATGAACATTAGGAAGAACTTCCTAACTGTGAGAGTTGTTCAGCAGTGGAACTCTCTGCCCCAGAGTGTGGTGGAGGCTCCTTCTTTGTAAGCTTTTAAACAGATGGATGGCCATATTGGGGGTGCTTTGAATACAATTTTCCTGCTTCTTGGCAGGGGGTTGGACTGGCTGGCCCATTAGGTCTCTTCCAACTTTATGATTCTATGATTCTGTGATGAGAATTTCTGAAGTGGCATGAGAGGCATTCATTACACGATCTAAATACTACTACAGGATATGCCAATTCATTAAGTGCTGATGATAACTTGCCTTTGCCTTCCCCTGAGCCGAGATGATACAGCTTATTTATTTACTGTACTTATACCCACCCATCTCACCCCTGAAGGGGGGCTAAGGGCGGCTTACAAACTATGATAATAATTCAGTGCCAGATTCAGGCAATAACAGTATCAGTAAAACATAACATTATAAAATTGTAATAAATATACATATCAATTAAAGTAATCTTTCAAATGATTAAAACGTATCAAGCTTGCTAGTGGTCAGTGGGTTTCCAGGTCAAACCTGCTCTCCCAGTGTTCTCGTCCCAATACTCAAATTACTACATAATGCTGGTAGTGTCCTTGTATTTAATTCAGCCAATGCATAGGGTGGGGTAAGAAGAGACAGCTGGTTCTTGGCCTTCTGTATATCTACTGTATTTTCCATACAGTGGTGTATGTGATAAGTATAAATCTTAGCAAAAGTCAACTCTGGTTCTAACATGTGCATGTACATGCTCACAGAGCTTTTAAAAAGAGATTTGGCCAAACTTTTAGAAATGGAAATGGATATGAGTAAGAATCCTTAATCTGACTCTTTGAAGTTGATGTAAGTAAACATACTGAATATTAAAATTATATTGTCAGAAGAAAAAAAATGTGAATGTGATGTTTCTGTTTTGTTTTACAGTGAAGAAAATGTGTGGAAACTTTGTGAATACATCCAGAGGCAGAATCAGTACCCTTTAGAAGAATTTTATGCTGTTTTCATTTCTAATGATAGAAGGATGGTGAGTTGTGGTACAGAACTGAATCCGAAAAGCAATGTGAAGTTTACAATATCAAAAACAAAAGCTGGATCCTGGTTTGTTAAGTAGTACAGTGTTTTTACCCTAAGCTTGGAAATGTTACTTTTTGAATTACAGTTCCTAGGATTATCTGTCATCATGGCCATTATTCCTTAGTTGTAAGTTTCACTGTGACTTATCGTCAGATAACTGGATTCAAGATTGCAAGCCTCGGGCTCTCCCTACTCCAGGCCTCTGTGATGCCCAGAAATCTTTCCCATTCCTTTATCTCAGTGCCAGGGGGTGATTTTATGCGTTAAATGTCTTGCATAACAGGCTCTTGCTGAAGAAACAGGGCTCTTACATATACATAAATTGGCAACATGTGGAGAAACAGTGTATGTAGTGTGGTTGGAGTGGTGGTCTGGGATATGGGAGATCGAGGTTTGAGTCCACATTGAGCCATGATACTCAAGGATCATTAATTATTTCTCACTATCCTGCCTCATGGGATTTTTATCAGCATAAAGTCAGTAAAGTCATCTATGCTGCCTTGAGATCCTTGGAGGAAAGTGAAAATGAAGAAACAAAAGTTATACATGTGAATCTACAACCATAATTAATTATGCTTGCCTACATAGTTTAATTAGATCTCATGTTAAATACTGTGGTCAGGTTCTAAAGAACCACACAAGTTCATTTGTGTGTTAGGTATTCCTATGCTCCTTGGAGTCTTGCTACATAATTTCCTTTGAAAAGGTTTAGCTTTGCATGTATTTGTAGGCATGTATGGGTAAACCAGAGCCCCCGGTGGCACAGCGGGTTAAACTGCTGAGCTGCTGAACTTGCTGACCAAAAGGTCGGTGGTTCAAATCCGGGGAGTGGGGGTGAGCTCCTGCTGTTAGCCCCAGCTTCTGCCAACCTAGCAGATCGAAAACATGCAAATGTGAGTTGCTCAATGGGTACTGCTCATGTGGGAAGATAATGGCACTCTATGCAGTCATGCTGGCCACATGACCACATGGAGATGAGCACAAACCCTCCCCCCCCCCCCCCCGAGTCGGACATGACTAAACTTAATGTCAAGGGGAAACCTTTACCTTTACCTTTGGGTAAACCTAGTTTATAGTCATTCAAGCACTTACTTGCAGGTTTATCTTTAAATGCACGCATGTATTCCTTGTAACACATAGGTGCCACTTTGGAAGCAGCAGGCTGGGTGTGGAGGAGAACCTGTCATTTGGGTGAGGAAACCCCCATTTTCCTTTACTATATTCAATATTATCCCTTTCATTATTCCTGTTACTTTTATTTGTGATCATCCCTTGCTAATATAACGATTACCTAAATCTGGATGGGAATTGTGCAGCGTGCAGGCTACAGGCCATTTGTAGGGACAGTAATGCAAGTCTGAGGACTCCCAGCAACTCTGCAATCCTTGTTCCACCTATTTTTCACTCATTTACAATTTCTAATCTTTATAATAACAAGACAGGAGTTTTTGGTGTTCTGGTTGCTTTGGGCTTCACCTCCAGAAGCCCTACACAGAATAGCCAATGGTAAAGTGATCATGAGGGTTGCAGTCCTAAATTTCTGAAGGGTGAACGATTCCTCATCTTTGCTGTAAAGAACAAAACTCAGCCTGCACTATATATATTTAGTTTTATTCACCAGATTGCGTAAAAGTTCTTCTAGAAACACCGCTTCATTATATCCAGTCAAATGTAAGGAAAGTTGCACCCCAGTCATTTTTAAATCATTTGGATGGGAGTAAACCATTGCAACATTTAAAACCAAGGCCAGCATGCTAACCTTGCAAATATCAAAGTATGAATACAAATATGAATACATTGATGATTGTTATAACATCATTGCAAATCTTAATACCGAGAAACTGCACAATCTCTCCCCTTTTACAGGATTACCATGTGATTTTGCTTCATGTGGCGAGTGGAGACCAGAACTTCATTTATGACCTTGACACTGTGCTTCCTTTCCCCTGTCCCTTTGACACCTATATTGAAGAGGCGTTCAAATCAGACAGCATTATTAATCCTGGATATCGAAGGTGAGGGTGGAAATCACAAAAATTGTTTTGTCTTTGTGTTTATTGAAAAAAAATGGCACTCATAACCTTCTTGAAAAGAAAAATGATATCATAATTCTTTGGCAAATGTGAATCTCCATAAACATCTGGAGGCCACTAGTCAAAGAAAGACATGACCTTGTTAGAAGTCAACCTTTTGAAAAAGTGACGTTCACAAGCATTTATGTAATTGCACACAGGTAACTCAGCTGTTAAACTGATAAACCATGTCTTTGAATTGCCAGGTACAAAGATATGCCACTGCACAAAAAACATATACTTGCCTAGCGGAGTATTGAAAATGTTTCTTTGCAGTTGAAGTTGAAATTGCAGTTGCCCAAAACATAAACTCTCCCTTGAAACCTCTCAGTTTAAAATATGTACTCAGAGAAAAAAAAGTCTTCTTTTAAAAGTAACACATATTCTTTATTCACAAGCATCTTGTATTAATTCACCATACATGCACATTTCTTAGTAAAATTCAATTATAGATAGGATGTAGTTTCTCTGTGTTGAGAACACAGGGCATCATTCTTAATCATTAGTCCATACTCCAAAGTGATTAAGTATACATCTTATGAAAGTCCAAACTGTATAACTGTACTCCCTGCTTCTCAAAGCAAACATATAGTAAACCATTCCTGCATAAGTCCAAATGACATCTGCTTTCATTAAAGTTCAAAAGCATACTGCATCCACCTCCATTAAGATCTAAAGTGAACTGCTAGCATTGAAATCCAAAAACATATTGATAACAAAATGGAGTCTTGAGTCTGAGCATGCCCAGTACAATCACATGCCTGTATTCCCTCCCACACCCGAAGAGGTCAGTCAAACTGGCAAATCAATATATACATACAATACAGGTTAGCAGATATATACATTAACAAACTAATAGTGAAATATTGGAAGGTTGGTTTTTCCAACAGTGTTGGGTCTGGCTCAAGGCTTGTGAATTACCCACATTCAGTTCAGTTAAAGAAATCTCAGATTTCACCAAAGGCTCTGGCAACGATGAAACCTCCGTCTCCAGTTTTTAAAAGATTAGAATCTTATACTGATGGGATTGTATACGTGGATATAACAATAACAACACAGTTGCATAACTAAAACATGCAATTCTCCTAGAAGACAAAAACGCACCGAGGGGGTGTACGTGTCCTAAATGAGGGCCAGTGTGGCATAGTGGTTTGTGTGTTGCACTATAACCAGACTCCAATTTCTCGTTTGGTTATGGTTACTTCAAAAATACTGAATTTTGATGCAATCCTACAGATATCATAAATAAGATCAGTTGTGTTCCTTTGAACATATTCCCAGTTGTATTACTCCCAAGTATCTGGGAGTAATCCCCATCGAAGCAGGACTTACTTCTAAGTAGATCTCCACAGGGCTGTGTTGTTAGTTTCTGTGCTATTTTTAGGCATTTGCAGCAATGTTATTGATGGAATTCACATATTTAATGTGGATTCATTGTGAATGACCAATGAAGAGTCTGATGCTAAATGACAATTTAATATTTGGTTCAGATGTAGTTGAAAATACTAGGAGCAGAGTCATCCCACTGCTTCCTGATGTTTCTGCCAAGGACTATGCAACTCCCGTCACTTAAGTGTTTGGCTTATTTAGAAAAGTCAGATTGATTCGAGCTGATGTGTATCTGAAGACGTTCGCTTCCGACCGATCCCACATGAAGGATGCCAGTGGAAACTGGCTGAAGCCTCCACCTCTCTACCCATGCATTGAAACTGCAGGTAAGTGGCTGTATTTAGCATTTCACCCAAATTAGTACTCCTTTTGTGGAGCCCCCGGTGGCGCAGTGGGTTAAAGCACTGAGCTGCTGAGCTTGTTGACCGAAAGGTCGCATGTTCGATTCTGGGGAGTGGCGTGAGCTTCTACTGTCAGCCCTAGCTTCTGCCAACCTAGCAGTTCAAAAACATGCAAATGTGAGTAGATTAATAGGTACTGCTCCGGTGGGAAGGTAACGGCGCTCCATGCAGTCATGACCTTGGAGGTGTCTATGGACAACGCTGGCTCTTCAGCTTAGAAATGGAGATGAGCACCACACCCAGAGTCAGACATGACTGGACTTAATGTCAGGGGACAACCTTTACTTACCTTTAACCTAGTACTCCTTTTGCTTTGTGTTCTGATTCAAAGATTTAACATTTTGTTTCCTGGAGAATTAGTTTAGTTCATTGTTAGTTCCAGCTAGAATAGTCTCATTGAAATTCATTTAAACGGTGTGTTTTACACCTAAGGAGTTCCCTTCATTTCCGTGGATTTACACTTCAAGTGGGTCTGACACTAAAATTCCATTCAGTATGCTGAAAGCTCTGTTGAGACAGAAGACATAGGGTCCCTTTTGCTGAGGAGAAGGAATTTAGCTCTAACTTCATTTTTTGTACAACCCTATTACATGTATTCATCTTACATATTTAATAATAATATAGTAATAAACTTTATTTATACCCCGCCACCATCTCCCTGAAGGGACTCGGGGTGGCTCACAAAAGCACTCCAGAGTGTCGCACATAAAATAAACAATACATAAGCATAAAAACAATAACAACATAAAATTACAACCGCAAACACATTGAACGCACATAACATCACATAATAAAAATTTAATAAAACGCAGTAGAGCCTGTCTTCAATTGACGAGATAAAGGGCTGAAGTGAACAATCAGTCCTCACATTGCAGACTACTCAAGGTCAAAGGCCCATTTAAAAAACCATATTTTAAGGCTAGACCAGAAGGTTTGGAGAGTGGGGGCTTGCCTAATCTCTCTAAGAATGGCATTCCAGAGCTAGGGAGCCACCACCAAGAAGGCTGTCTTTCTTGACCCCACCAACAGTAGTTGGGATGGTGGTGGGAAAGATAGGAGAGCCTCCCTGGCGGATTTCAAAGCCCATTCCAGCTCATAGAAAGAGATGCGGTCCCAAAGATGGACCTGAAGCGTATAGGGCTTTATAGGTGATAACCTGGACCTTGAATTGAGTCTGGAAAATTGTCGGCAGCCAGTGGAGCTGCTTTAATAGGGGCGTGGTATGCTCGCTATAGCTAGCCTCAGCTGGTAATGTAACTGCCGACATTTGCACTAACTGCAGTTTCCAAGCCATCTTCAAAGGCAACCTCATGTAAAATGGATTACAGTATTCCATTCTGGATGTAACTAAGATGTGGACCACCATGGCCAAGTCAGGCTTTTCAAGGTACGGCTGCAGCTGGTGCACCGGTTTAAACTGTGCAAAGGGCCTCCCAGCCACCTCCAACCTCTGACCTTCAAGTGTCAGTGATGAATCCAGGCGAACCAGCAGACTACAGACCTGTGTCCTCAGGGGGAGTGTAACCCTGTCAA
Organism: Anolis sagrei; assembly: GCF_037176765.1. Lineage (NCBI taxonomy): Eukaryota > Metazoa > Chordata > Lepidosauria > Squamata > Anolidae > Anolis > Anolis sagrei. Next base: position 20,440,036 of record NC_090024.1, on the reverse strand, counting down.
GCACAGGTTGCCGATTGGCCTCGCGACTGACCAGGAGGACCTCTGTCCTGTCTGAATTAAGCCTCAGTTTGTTGGCCCTCATCCAGTCCATCACCGGTCCAGAATCCGGGGAGCTTCCTTGGGATGGGGTGGAACCTAGTAGTAGAGTTGTTTGTCATCAGTAGGCTGACTTATATCTATAGATCTCAATGTGAGGGACAATCAGTGGCCTAAAACAAGGTATTTGCAACAACACCGTTCCTACCCCTCATCTAAATACAGCTGCAAATCCCAACTAGAGTAAGCCCACTGAATTGATTTGCCAGATAACAAATAATTATTCAATAGGCCTGCTATTGGTGGAGTCCACAGACCTGGAAGAGATCACAAGGGCCATCTAGTCCAACATCCTGCCTTGCAGGAAAAGCACAATCAAAGCATCCCTGACAGATGGGCATCCAGCCTCTGTTTAAGAGCCTTCATAGAAAGAGACTCCATCACACATCACTCATATCCCACTGCCAAACAACTCTTACCATCAGGAAGTTCTTTCTTATGTTTAGAGTGAGTCTCTTTTCCTGCTATTTAAAGTCATTGTTCCATGTCCTAGTCTCTGGAGCAGCAGAAAACAAGCTTGCCCCTTCCTCAATGTGACATCCTTTAAGATAAAAATATAAAACATCTTGAAACAGTTCAAGACAGTTAAGGCATTTCAAAACAATTTAAGTACTTTAAACCCATTAAAGAATTGGTTAGAAATTAAACTGTGGCCTCAGATGCTAAGATGGAACAGCTGGGTTTTAACTTAATGCCAAAAATGAGGGCAGGGTTTGGGTCAGTTGAGCCTCCGAGGAGGGGGCACATTCCATTACTGGCATTTGATAGTCAAAAAGCCTTTTCCTGCTGCTTCCCATAGCAAATGGCCTCCAGGGGTGTGACCTAGCAAACCTTAATGGTCAGTCAGTGATGTATCAGGAAAGGCATTCCCTCTGATATCTAGGTCCTTGGTTGTTTACATGCTGCCAGCCAGTGTGCTTGTGGGCAACATGCGTCTCAGCCTCAATCTCATTTTTGATTTGCATTTCCTTTCATCAGCCCTGTTTTGCCCACAGGAAGGGTTGGGCTTATTTGAATCTGTTCTGAGGAAATCTCTTGTCTGGAACAAAGCTTCCCAGGCCCTTTGGCCGTGGCCCTCAAGAAAAGAAGCCATCCCCAAATCCAATATTGTACTTCCAGATGGCCCTGGAATAATTCTCATTTTTTCCCTCTCTGCTCTCCCTACTGCAGCTTGGGATTTCCTAGTTTTCCAGAACAGATTTTAGGCTGCATTGTGGAGTAGATAATAATAATAATAATAATAATAATAATAATAATAATAATAATAATACTTTATTTGTACCCCGCTACAATCTCCCCAAGGGACTCTGTGTGGCTTACATGAGGCCAAGCCCACAGCACATCAATAAACAAAGGCTTTAACTAATAGTCAATACAAAACAGTTAAAATAAACTCAAAAATAGAAAAATACACAATAAGCAATAACAATAACATACAGCATTTAAAACCAACGGCAGGGCCAAGTGTAATATTTAATGCTGGGCATGAACAAGGTAGGATAAACTAGGATAGGGTTTTCAGAGAAAGATGAGGGTGCGCAAATAATCCTAAATCAATATTAAAGTTCGTTTGAGGCAGCAAATGGGAAAGAAAAACTGTTTCTCCCAGTTCAACAGAGAGAAAGAGCTCTCACACCTAGCTCCAACAGACAAGAGTTCTTTCTCTCACCCTGGACTTTCCACAGATATATAAACCCAATTTTCCTAGTTTCCAACAGCCCTCCAAACCTCTGAGGATGCCTGCCATGGATGCAGGCAAAACGTCAGGAGAGAATGCTTCTAGAACATGACCGCACAGCCCAAAAAAACCTACAACAACCCCGTGACTCCGGCCATGAAGGCCTTCGACAATACATAGAAAGAGCTCTATCAGTAGAATCACACATTTTGACATCTAAATTGCTCCAAGGGTCCTGGGCTACTAATTTTAATGCCTTTCTCTCACTTTCTTTTCTTTTTTAAAGACTTCAAGATGAACCTGGACAGCTTCATCAGTATGAATCCAGATGTTGGCTGGGGATCCGTCTTTTCACTCCCTGACTTTGTGCAGGCCTTTGGCAGAACTGATTTTGAGCATCCCATGTAGGATGGCGGAATAATTCAAACTGAGGCACTGATTTTTTTAAAAATGTTTATTTATTCAAATAGATATACATTTGCAAGTGTTTGTTGCATACAGTGCAATACACTCCATCTATTAATGTTCCTTAATCATTTCTGAGATAAAATATTTCCTTTAAGGGGTCACAATCTACTATCTAAATAATACATATAACAATATCATAGACTCTTACTTAACACTCGCTTCCTCCTTATCTACAGTCTTATAGGATCCTCTGTATACATTTTTAGTTTAATTTTACATTGGAATGTTGAATCATTGGTTGCCATTAATTAACAAAACTAATAGTTCTCTTAATGATACAATTATTTTATCCATTATCAGCATATCTGTAATATATTTTCCCCATTTTTCTAAAGGGGGTATCTCTGGGGTTTTCCAATACCTGGCATATACTATTTGAGCTGCCAGTGTTGTGTAAAACAAATTAAATCCAAATTTTCTTTCTAATTCTTCGTCGGGCATATTCAAAAGGTACGTTTGTGGTGAAGGCACTGATTTTGATGATGAGAGCTGACAATATGTTTATTCGGTAATTGGAGTAATAATATTCTTGGTTTGGAGGGGAAAAAAGAATATATGTAATGAATTAAAACTTTTTTAAAAAAAATTAAAAAATCAAGTCTGGGCTATTATTATAAACCAGAAAGTTTGTACTGAATCTATATACATCAGGTATTTCCTGACTTGCTGGAAAAAGGAATCAAGGTCTGTAAAGTGGAAAACCATAGGTAAAGAAGATTACTTTTACAGGTGGATTAACTCAGTCTGTGCAGGTACAACTGTACCAGGAGCTCCAATTTTGTTTGCTTTGCATTGAATGTTTGTTGTAGTCCTAAGGTTCAGGGACTCTGCAGATAGGTGGCTTCTTTTGGCTGCAATCATAGGGCAAGCCACCTGTCAATTATAATTAGGTTCCCTGATCCCGCCCCCTTTTGGATTTTTGGAGGGAATAGGAGCCATGTTGGGTTCAGTCCACACACAGAAGCTTTTCATGCAGGACATAATACCAAGAGCTCCTGTAGAAAGCTTCGTCTTCTACGGCTTGGCCGGGGTGATATACAGTCTACAGCTTGGCCGGGGTTATACAACCCACAGCTTAGCCGAGGATCATACAGCCTTACAGCTCCTTTGCGGAGGGACTTCAGTCAGCCTTCACTGAAACCTGAACTCCTTTTCCCCTGGAGGTCTACAAAGCTCTGCTTGGTAAGGGTCACTCGCGGAAGCCAGAAGCAGTTGGTACCGGGTGTAGGGGCTCCATGCCATCAGAGGCAAAGACAGACTGCCCAGATTAGAAGTTAAGGATTTCCCCATTAGTTACAGTTGTGAAGATAGTGCCTGTTCCCTGTGGACAAGATTGAGAGAGAGCCAATATTTATTTATTTATTTATTTTATTTATTTCTTGCATTTATTAACCGCCGCTCTCAGCCCTAGGGCGACTCGTGGCGGTGTACAGTACATAAAAGACAAATTTACAATGAAACTAAGGTAACAAAACTAACACATCACTATTACACAACATCTAATTACACTAAAAATCCGCTCCGTCTTATCGTTGAATCATAATCCAATCTCGTAGTCGTAAACCATTCCGGTTGTCATTTCCAATAACATAGCACTCAGTTGAATGCCATCTCGAAAAGCCATGTCTTCAGGCCTTTGCGAAAGGCCATAAGGGAGGGCGCCTGTCTGATGTCAGCAGGGAGGGAGTTCCACAGCCGGGGGGCCACCACCGAGAAGGCCCTCTCTCTCGTCCCCGCCAGACGTGCCTGTGAGGCAGGCGGGATCGAGAGAAGGGCCTCCCCAGATGATCTCAAGGTCCTCATGGGCTCATAGGCCGAGATGCGGTCCGCAAGGTACTTTGGGCCGGAACCGTTTAGGGCTTTGTAGGATAACACCAGCACCTTAAATTGGGCCCGGTAGCAAATTGGCAGCCAATGGAGCTGGAACAACAAGGGCGTTGTATGCTCCCTGCGTCCTGCTCCTGTTAACAACATGGCTGCCGCGCGCTGGACTAGCTGAAGCTTCCGGGCCGTCTTTAAGGGCAGCCCCACGTAGAGAGCGTTGCAGTAGTCAAGGCAGGATGTGACCAGAGCGTGTACCACCGTGGCCAAGTCAGACTTCCCAAGGTACGGGCGCAGCTGGCGCACGAGCCTAAGCTGTGCAAATGCTCCCCTGGTCACCGCTGACACCTGGGGATCCAGGCTCAACGATGAATCCAGGATCACACCCAAGCTGCGAACCTGCGCCTTCAAGGGGAGTGCGACCCCATCCAGCACAGGCTGTAACCCTATACCCTGCTCGGCCTTGCAACTGACCAGGAGTACCTCTGTCTTGTCTGGATTTAATAGACTGTTAACAAAGCCTTAAAGCCTTAAAGTACCTGTTTGTTTTCATTAATAAAGAACTTTGTTAAACCTTTAAGCAATCTAAAGAATGTTTTAAGGAAATCCAAGGGCCTTTAATCTGAGGCAGCCCCAGCGTCCCATTGGGCACAGAATTGATGTCCTGTCTACAGTCTTATGCACAGACCCTGCGTGCGACAGCACACAGTCACATGAGCCACGACCCCAAGTTTCATCATCATAAGCTGTTACTGTTCAGAGCCCTTGATGGTCTCACAAAAAGTTGCAATTGATCTGTTTGCAAACAACTGCAAAACATTTTTTAAAGTATTAAAAAGAAGAGATAAAAAAACTTGTTCTTTTTAATCCCCTGATGCTTTAGAAACTGGGTTTATATACACTGCATGAAGTAAAAGAGCTCTTTCTGTTTCATGGTGTTTTATGGAATGATTTGTACTTCACAGAACTGTTTGGAATTTAAGGGAAATTCCCTAGCTAAGACCTCTGGGCTATTCAGGGTTTTTCAGGAGGGCTGTACAGCACCATAAAAAGGGGGCAAAATGGAACAAATGTTTGCATGTTCAATTTTCTATCTAAATCCTCACAGATATAATTATTAGTTGTCGAAGGCTCTCATGACCGGAATCACTGGGTTGTTGTAGGTTTTTTCGGGCTATATGGCCCATGTTCTGGAGGCATTCTCTCCTGAAGTTTCGCCTACATCTATGGCAAGCATCCTCAGGATGCTTGCCATAGATGCAGGCGAAACGTCAGGAGAGAATGCCTCTAGAACATGGCCATATAGCCCGAAAAAACCTACAACAACCCAATAATTATTAGTCTTTATAAAAATATATTTCACCAAAGTCAAAATTGAGAGCGGAGAACCTGTTTCTGCCTTTCATTTGAAGGTCTGTCCACTTCAACTCTGGTTTGAAGATAATGAGATGGTCTCATGTGTTACGTTTGTATTTAAGTTCTAGAACAGTGATTCCCAACTTTTTTTTTGACCAGGGACCACTTTGACCAAGGACTACTCTCCAACATTAGTACCAAAAGGGCTACGAATCAGTTTTTGGTCAACTTTAGATTCAGTTTGGTTATTTGGGGATGCTGCTTCAGAAAATTGTATTGGATAGACCACATCAGCTCTAGTTTCCAATACAGAGCATATGCCATCCAATAGTCACCATCTGCTCACCCATTTAAAATTATAATTATAATCTAGAGCTGATGTGAGAGCTGGACCTTAGGGAAGGCTGAGCGAAGGAAGATCGATGCTTTTGAGCTGTGGTGTTGGAGGAAAGTGCTGAGAGTGCCTTGGACTGCGAGAAGATCCAACCAGTCCATCCTCCAGGAAATAAAGCCCGACTGCTCACTGGAGGGAAAGATACTAGAGACAAAGTTGAAGTACTTTGGCCACATCATGAGGAGACAGGAAAGCCTAGAGAAGACAATTATGCTGGGGAAAGTGGAAGGCAAAAGGAAGAGGGGCCGACCAAGGACAAGATGGATGGATGGCATCCTTGAAGTGACTGGACTGACCTTGAAGGAGCTGGGGGTGGTAACGGCCGACAGGGAGCTCTGGCGCAGGCTGGTCCATGAGGTCACGAAGAGTCGGAGACGACTGAACGTATGAACAACAACAAAGAGCTGATGTGGTCTATCCAATGCAATTTTCTGAGTCAGCACCCCAAATAAGCCCAGGAACAGACCTAACAATGAAGACACCAAGTCATCCCCACTTCCGGGCGCCACATAAAATGCCTCCTCTTAGGGGGAGGCAGACGGAGGAGAAACAGAAGTCAGGAGGCTTTTCACACCTTTTGTGGGTAGTCAGCCTCACTCCTTCCAACGTCCCAGTTGCCTCAGCACTATAAGGGCTTCGCGAGACCTAGTGGTCCACGGGCCACAGGTTGGGAACCACTGTTCTAGAAGTTTTCCCCACAAATCTTCACTTATATGTACAAATTCATCTGAAGAAATTTGCTTCTATCTTGGTGGTATTTCCTTCCCCAGTCCTATTGTAACTATTTGGAAAATAGGCATGTGTATGACGCATTAAACAGGACCTTCCTCAAGGTCTTCCAGCTATTTTGAACCACAACTTCATCATTCTTGACCAACATGGCCAGGGAATGTGTCCTTTTTCCTACCCTGAAAATTAATTATGTTTCGCTGCATAAGAGAAAGTGAGAACAAATCTGTTTCCTTCCTGACCCATGACAATGCTATTAATTTGAATTATTCATATAAGGCAGTTTATGAAGTAGAGACATCATTTCCCTGCCATCTTCACAAATCCTCAAATCCTTGATATCTTTTTTATGGGATCCCTAACTCTAAAATCAGGACAGTAAATAAAGATTAACACTCAGAAAATGGGAATTCCAAACAGGAAACAATCAGGGCCAGCAAACACCTCCCAAAAAAGGAGTTCCCCAGGCAGGAAGCAGCCAGGCCTTGAAGCTGTAAGGTCATTCAATGCTAATCAAGATGGCCAATTGCAACATTCACACTTGCCTCCAACAGACAAGAGTTCTTCCCACCCTGGACACAGATATATAAATCCCACTTGCCCAGTTTCCAACAGACCTCACAACCTCTGAAGATGCTTGCCATAGATGTGGGCAAAACGTCAGGAGAGAATGCTTCTGGAACATGGCCATACAACCCGAAAAAATCATAGTAACCCAGTGATTCCGGCCATGAAAGTCTTCAACAACACAATTTTTCTTTGCATTTTCTCCCTTCCATGTGCCCATAATGCCTATGACATTCCTTCCTTTTCCTCCCATTGCCCTTTCCTTCTTGGTTGGTTAGTCAAATAAGGGCAAATTCTTTTGTAGAGAGAGATCTGAACTGATAATTTATAAACAGCGTGATATTCATTAAGGCTAAGGACCATATGCGTCCTTTAGTATATGGCTGGCACACTCTGGTTAATGGGAATCCTTGATATAAGACCACATGTTCCTTAAATGTTAGTATTATTAGACTTTTCTATTCATTTAATCCAACCCAAAGCACATGACCCCTTTTTTTCGTCTGTTTTGTTTTCTTCATGGGAACTAAATTATATTTAAAAGAAAAATCCGCTCATGGGTCAAACTGTCTTCTACGATTTTGCTGAAAATGTGCTCCTAATGTTGCTCTGCCCTGGCTTTTCCCTGCAGATGTTCAATAGGGTGCCCCACTTTCAGCATTTTGTTCCTGGAGCTATCCAGAACCGGACACAGTGTTTACTCCACATGACTTCTGACAAGAGCGAAGCTGTCCTGCCTCCCAACTTGAAAACAGTTGCAGCCAGCTTTTTTTTTTTTTTTTTTGCAGCTGCATCGCCCTGCTGACTCATGTTCAGCTCATGATCTGATCTTTTAAAATCATCATCCTTCACTTCTCTGCTGGAATCTTCATGAGACAAGCCAACACTGGGAGGCATTGTCTCGGGTTCGCTGTGGCCATGTGAAAATACCCTTTAATATGGTTGGATGCTTCTCCGTTACCAGAACAAAGTTAAAAATAGAACATTTCCCTTGGGATGAACATAAGGGAATGTACTCGTGGGTGTAAAGGAAAAACAAAAGTGGGAGAGTTGAGTGTTTATGTCTAAAGCTCTATGCACCGTAGACATGTGATAAGTTTGCCACAATAAGCCAACTTACCCTGTTGCAGCGTTATCAGCTTTAGTCAATTTTCCCTTTAGTAAAAATGTCCTAGCTTACATTCCTTTGGTTTTCCTTTCTTTATACATATACTAGCCATCCCCTGCTATTCGTTGCTGTAGCCCAATCTGGTGTACTGGAAAATAAAGTATTTAGAAACTATTGGTTTCTAATATATGTAATTTATGCTTGTGGGTAAACGATTTCTTGCTGTTTTTTTGTCAGTGTTGATGTAGAGATTGTATGGTTTGCCTACTCTGGAACATGCAACATGCAAATTGTCGTTCTTTAGGGGTCCCTTTAAAATCTATGATACTATCTCTCTCTCTCTCTGTGAATTATAAATATCTATACCTATGGCTGGATGGCTCTTTGTCAGGAGGGCTTTGATTACGTTTTCTTGCCCTGGTGAAGGGAGTTGGACTGGATGGCCTTAAGTATTTATTTTCTGTTGGTCATGGGGGTTCTGTGTGGGAGGTTTGCCCCAATTCTGTCGTTGGTGGGGTTCAGAATGCTCTTTGATTGCAGGTGAACTACAAATCCCAGTAACTGCAACTCCCAATTGTCAAGGTCTATTTCCCTCAAACTCCATCTGTGTTCATATTTGGGCATATGGAATATTTGTGCCAAGTTTGGTTCAGATCCATCATTTGAGTTTACAGTGCTCTCTGGATGTAGGTGAACTACAACTCCAAAATTCAAGGTCAATGCCCACCAAACCCTTCTAGTGTTTTCTGTTGGTCATGGGAGTTCTGTGTGCCAAGTTTGGTTCAATTCCATCACCGGTGGAGTTCAAAATGCCCTTTGATTGTAGGTTAACTATAAATCCTAGCAACTACAGCTCCAAAAGGACAAAAATCAATTTTTTTTAGTGATTGTCACTTCCTGGGTTAGCAGGTGTCTTGTGTCCAAATTTGGTGTCAATTCGCCCAGTGGATTTTGAGTTATGTTAATCCCACAAACGAACATTACATTTTATTTATATAGATATATACATACATATATATGTGTGTGTGTGTACGTGTGTGTGCTCGTGCAACAACTTCCAAATAAAACTCAGAAGTAAATTTTTCCCAGGCACAAGAAAAGGTCATCAGTGTTACTTCTTCTGCAGTCCAAAATATTTTATGTTCTTCCCCTCCATCCAACCTGCTCTCTCCCCAGTTGTCTAGACACGTCTCCAAACTAGTATTAACCCTGAATTCGTGAAGTTAAAAATAAGAGACTTTATAAATACTAGACTTGTGGTGAAAGGAAGATTGAAGGTTGTGATTCAGCACTACGCAAGCCAGCTATTTTGGTGGGGGAAGGAAATGTTTCATTTGCAAGGAAATGGGCCTGAGAAAATCCTGACTCTTTTTATTATAGAGCTGTGTAAAAAAATGTGTCTCTTAGGGCACATCTAAGCTGTAGAATTAATGCCAATAGACACCACTTTAATTAGCATGGCTCAATGCTAAGGTATCCTGTAGGGCTGGGCAACCACGGAAAAATTTGTTTCTAAACTCGATTCGTTTTTTGGGGTTTTTTGCGTTTCGATATTTAAATGAATTCCGAAATTTTTCTTTAAAAAAGTTCGATATTTACGAAATTTCGTAAATTTTGAAACGATTTCGAAACGAATACGAATCGATTCGTTAATGGCGGACGCGATCGCGCAATACGCTAAAAAACCTCCATATGGGACAGGGGGAACTTTTGAAGCTTCCCTCTCCCTCTGTTGTTGACTGTTGGTGTGATATTTATAATTTTTTTTCACTAATTAAACAAACAAGAGCTGTAAAACTTGCCCTAGACATGCGGAAATAATAACGAAACGATTTCGAAACGAATACGAAGCAATTACGAAACGAAATGAAAAATTCGTTTCGTTTTTCAGATGCTCCTGAATGGTTCAAAATCGCTTCGTTATCAAAAAAAATAACGAATTTTTAACGAATTACGAAATTACGAAACGAAACCGCCCAGCCCTAGTATCCTGGGATTTGTAGTTTGGTGACGCATCAGCACTCTTTGCCAGAGAGGGTTAAAGGCCTTATAATAACTACAAGTCCCATGATCCCATAGTATTGAGCAATGACAGTTCATTTATTTGTCGTGTCGAAAGCCAGTTGCAATTTAAAACACAATCAGAGTTCAAAAACTTGGCATTATACTAAATGTCCTTTGACCAGTTGCTGGCCACTTTGGAATGACTCTGGCGTCGCTGTACGAAGGTACTCCACTGAGCATGTAAAAGGGCTCAGGTTGCATTGTAGTAAGTAGTCTGTGGTTTGCTCTTCTCTTCACTCACATGTTGTGGACTCCACTTTGTAGCCCCATTTCTGAAGATTGGCTCTGCACCTCGTGGTGCCAGAGCGCAGTCTGTTCAGTGCCTTCCAAATTGCCCAGCCTTCTGTGCACCCAGGGGGGAGTCTCTCATCTGGCATCAGCCACCGATTGAGGTTCCGGGTTTTAGCCTGCCACTTGTGGACTCTTGCTTTCTGAGGTGTTCCTGCAAGTATCTCTGTAGGTTTTAGAAAACAATTTCTTGATTTAAGGCATTGGCGTGCTGTCTGATATCCGAACAGAGGATGGGTCAGAGATGTCACTGCCTTGGTCCTTTCATTATTGGCTACTTCCCGACAGATGTCAGGTGGTGCAATACTGGCTAAAAAGTATAATTTCTCCAGTGGTGTAGGAGGTAGACATATATGATAATGCGGCATGTCTCATTAAGAGCCCCATCCACTGTTTCAACGTGATGAGATGCATTCCACACTGGGCATGCGTATTCAGCAGCAGAGTAGCAAAACGCACAGTCTTCACAGTGTCTGGTTGCGATCCCCGGGTTGTGCCAGTCGGCTTCCGTATGATATTATTTCTAGCACCCACTTTTTGCTTGATAGTTAAGCAATGCCCCTTGTAAGTCAGATCATGGTCCAAAGTAACTCCCAGGTATTTTGATGTGCTGCAGTGGGATTCCTTCCCAGATTATCCTTAGAGCTGAAGATGCTTGTCTGTTCTTAAAATGAAAATCACACATGTGTGTTTTAATTGGATTAGAAATCAGCTGGCTTTTCCTGTAATAGGCAGTAAGAGCACCTAAAGCTTCAGAGAGCTTCTGTTCAACCATTTCAAAGCACCCTGCTTGAGCGGTGATGTCAAACTGCATTAATTGTAGATGCACCCTTAGATACACTAAAGTAGTAAAGATAGGCTTTTAAGCAGAAGGTGCTTAAGTCAGGAATCTATGGATTCTGCATGTGTCGCTATGCAGTTATAACTATTATATTTTGATAAGTCGTGACTTGGAGGATGTGTGGGTATACATGCCATTCAGGTAGATACCTTTTGGATCTGTAGTAATACTGTCTGTGTAGCTATAGGGACAAAATTAGCCTTGAGGACTTCGTATAGAGTTTGGTTCTTGGGTCAGAGACCTGGATAGATCAGGAACAAGTTGGCCATCAGTAGGCTTTGTGGAGCAAAAAAGTGGGATGTAAACAACAACAACAACAGAGAAGGGAATTACTTATCTTCATATTCTGGGGAGACAAACTGAAACCAACTTTAGGACATTGTTCAGTCAAATGAAAAGTTTGAGCACATCTAAGCAATGATACTATTACAAGTGTTCATAAATTTCCAAACCATTTTATTTATAGTTCAGTGTCAAAAAAACAGTTTCTTAAAAAAAAATTAACATCACTGCTTGTACCAAACAGTTGTCAAACTTAAAAGGGCTGAACATGCAAGAAAAAAAGAATGTGCAAAATATATATGGAAGGATTTTCAAGCACACAATTATACTAATCACAAGTATGTTTTAAATACAAGGGGTGTTTTCCAACTCTGAGCCACCCCACCTTTGTCTTAAAACATATACATTTCTCCTTTATACACATTTACAGTCAGATAATATATATAGTGAATGTTGACAATATGACAAAGAAAGATTTGTGACTTGGAAAAGGAATGCTCCTTCAGGAGCTGGCCCACTGGCATTACATGTAGGAAAATATGACATTATCTGTCACGACTGTATATGATGGAGAAAGGGCAGCATTGGGCATTGTGCCAAACAGATGCCTCTCCATTCCAGCATAGTTTTTGAACAACTGTATAATTCACAGTAGTTCTTACTTCCTGTAAGGCAGTGACTGAAAGCTATGGTCAAGCCTGATGTAGGCACCTGATGATGTTGCAAATAATGCCACTGAAGTCAACATGTGTTATCCTTAGGATAAAGCCATGCAGTCCAAATACTTTAGAGCAGAGGTGTCTAAATCTGGATTCCCTAAATATTGCTGGACTTCGGCATTCAGAAGCCCCAGCTATTATGGACAATGGTATGCAATTCTGGTGGTCCATCCACATCTGGAAATGCACAGGTTAGGCACCACTGCTCTAGAGCAATTCTACTCACATATTTAGAACAGTTCTGGAGTTACAGGTTCTGGCAGAAACCCAACTGTTAGTCCTAGCTTCCCCAAAACAAAAGAGATGAAGATCCTGGGGGGAAAGCATACTGCAAAGGCCACTTTAATGTTATCTCTGGGCTACCTCCAACTATGGAGGGTTTCCTGACAGACCTGTCATTCCAACCTCTGCTTCCTACTCTCCTAATGGTTGCAAGCAAATACAGTACTCTCAGTTAACCGGCACCTATGGGGTTTGGTAGATGCCAGATAAACAGTCTCTGGTTGCTTGAGAGTTCCTTTTAAAAATAGGCCTAACTAATACTATATTATACCAAACCATAAAGTTATACTCTGTATTGACTTGACATTCATATCAAAATACAGTAATTAAAAGCAAATTAAGACAAATAAAGTCAAACTTAACATAGCGCAGTTTTACTATATTATAAAAACAAGTTTGTCAATGCAATATGCAATAAAGTATTATTCCTTTGATTTTTTTCCCCGCCCAGTTGCTTGAGATTTCAAGTTGTTTGAACTCCAATTAACTGAGAGTCTACTGTACATGGAATACAATAAGCAATGGTAAAAGCATACAGGGTTGTGAGGCAACAACACAATAATATACTATATTAATTTGTAATATGTTGAGAACTTCTAAGCACCTAGACAGGCAAGGGCAATCTTTGGCCTTCCAGTTATTTTGGACTTCAACTCCCACAATACCGGCTGTTAGGAATTATGGGAGTTGAAGTCCAAAACACCTGGAGGGCTGAAGTTATATCAAATATTAAGAGAGTGAGGAAGATGCAGAAGGGCCAGCTATAACACAGCAGGTTAATCACCAGTAAATCTTGCCAACCGAAAGGTTGACAGTTCGAAGTCGGGTCAGGGTGAGCTCCTGATCTCCCAGCTCACAGCTACTCCGCTCATCTAACGGATCGAAAACAGCAATGTGAGAAGATAAATAGGAACCAAATTAAGCAGGGAGGTATTTTAGGCACGGTGTTTCAGAGAAAAGCTTACAAACAAAGAAAGCTCTTTGGCAAGGAGATGGCACGATAGCACCCCCCTGTGGCCGGAACCGAGTACAGCCTCCAAAAGATGCTGAATGATGAGAAAAAGCCTAAATATACTTTTATCTGTTGTCTGTCTCGTCATTGTATAATCGGCATTGAATGTTTGCTGTATATGTGTTCTGTGATCTGCCCTGAGTTCCCTTTGGGGTGAGAAGGGCGGAATATAAGTACTGTAAATAAATGTTATTTTTGTTGGAAATCACCTATCTGTTAAAAGCTGGGTTTGTTTCTTAAACACAAAGTGGCTCCCCAATCTGATATGTGCTTCACCTGTACTTCTCATTGAAAAGGGCCTTATGGTAAGAAGGAAAGAAGAGGACCCCAACCCCTTCTCTTGCCAGATTCGTCAACACATAATCAGGCTGAGCACAAGGATGTTGAATTTCACAAAAGATCCCCAAAAGGAGTGTGACTTTTAAAAAGTCATATATATTTATAATGACAAGCTGTTGTTTTTGCCAACATGTCAGCAAGCAAGCAGAGCTGTTTTTAGTTAAATCTGACGGGGTTTTGGCAAGAGGCAGAGCTGTGAAAATGACCCGTGCAACAAGTTGTTGAGAAATCCCTGCCAGCCCCATTCTCCTCTCCTGTGTAGTGATTGAGTGGATTTATACAAAAGATCCAAGCCAGGAACATCCTGTTGGGTTTAGATATTTTACTATCCTTTGAAGGTCTTAGGTCTACTTTAGCCAAGTCCTTCAGAGCCAAACATTTTATTCAGATAGACAATAAGATAGTTTTTCTTGGTATACTGGAACAAGAAGCATATTGGATAAAGTTGTGCCGAAATAGCTGCTCAGCTGCTGTTTCAAGCACACTTATCTGAACATCCAACCTTATTTTGTGCATCACAATCAGATCAATCCATGGCAAATTCTTTGCCACTAGGATTGTTTCGTTATATGGAACCATCTTGCCAAGTGGGAAGGAAAACAGCAACACAAGTACACACAAAGAGTGCAAAAGTATAATAAAATGTGTCTGAGATGGAACACATTTTAGTTAAAGGGGATTCAGATCCACACAAAATGTCATAATCCTATGTACAAGGTGCAGACAGAAATTTCTCCTTATTTGTGTTCCAACAATGCTTATGCAACAATACGTATTACCTATAGTATAAAATCCACACGTTTTACAAAATCAGAAAAGTAAAAAAAGTCATACCACATAAACTAGGGGCAATCAGTTCATTAGTCGGGGATTGGTTTGGGTGCAAAGAGGCAGAAGAGTAAGAGATTGTGTGACTGCTGTTACAGAATATATATATGTGAATAAAAACTGCATGACACACATGTGAACAATCTTTTTCATTCATACATGTGGTCTGCTTGAGAAATGGCATTTCCCCTTATGTACAATCTCCTTCTCTAGGCTCCCAAACCAAGCAGGCTAAGCACAATTCCTAAAACAAAAGCTTCCTTTTTACAGCGCTTCTATACACAAGTTTCTTTTGAAATTAATACTGAAATATGTAGTTCAACAAGGGCACTGAGAGCTTTCTTTTATTACAGCCTTTACCAACCTGACACGTTCCACACACGTTGGACTACAACTCTCATCGTTCCCAGCCATTTTGGCTATTGGCTGTTTTCAGAAAACTTCAGATTGCGCCCCACACAAAACTACATTTTTCAGGTTTCTCTAGGGAATGACTGAAAACCAGCATTTCAGGAGTGCTGATGTGATCAGATATTTTACCTGTCACTTTCAGAAGCTATGTATATATATACAAACACTCTTGCTTTCTGTCTCTTCAAACTCATTGCAAAAAGATAAGTCATTACAATGCTAAAGAAAAATAACAATCCTTCAGAATTCCTGTGTGGCAACATAAGGGGCATTTTACAGAGCTGAAACCAACAATAACAGCGAACCATACGAACACGCACCAATGAAATGCTGTCACTTGCATTAAGTGCTATCAATGTTTTCCTACAACTCAAAACATTCCCAGGCCGGCTACTAATTCGCAATAGCAACCAGAAACATCCAAGCAAAAGCTTTGCTCCAGCCACCGTGATCCACTTATTTGAACAATGGAATTTCATTGTTTTCACTCCTCTCTTGTGTCGTTAAGAAGCAAATATCGAAACAGCAAAAAGAAGCACCTTTCTAGATTTTTGCAAAGAAGGGGCTCATTGAAATCTAACACAATACATATATGTACCATTTTTCATACCACTTGCAAAAGAGCCATCCCCTGGCTGCTGAATGCATTATTTGCCTAACACAAAGGTGATCTATTTGTGGCCTTCCAGGTGTAGTTGGACTACAACTCCCATCAGCCTTTTTTATTATTGACTGTGCTATCTAGGTCTGATGGGATTTACAATTTCAAGAAAATGTATGAAGCCACAAGTTCATTTTTGCACCAGCTTACAGAATTAGAGCACACAATTGTACGGGCACGGTTGACTCCCATTTCCTAGGGTGCATCAACACAGTAGAACTAATGCAGTTTGATGCTATTTTTACAATGTCTCTGCCCTTCCCTGCCAAAGATGGCAGGTGCCTCACAAATCTACAACTCCTATGATTCCACAGCATTGAGCCATGGTAGTTGAAGTAGTGTCAAACTGCATTAATTCTACAGTGTAGATGCACCCCAAGTTGCTATGTGCATCACAAGAATGAGCCCCCGGTGGTACAATGGGTTAAATCCTTATGCCAGAAGGCCTGCTAACTGAAAGGTTGGTGGTTTGAATCCAGGGAGTGAGATGAGCTCTCATCTTGCAGCCCCAGCTTCTCATGTGGGGACATGAGAGAAACCTCCCACAGGATGGTAAAACATCCAGACGTCCCCTGGGCAACATCCTTGTAGACAGCCAATTCTCTCACACCAGAAGCAACTTGCAGCTTCTCAAGTCATTCCTGACATGAAAAGAAACCCAAGCATGAACCAACTGAATTTAATTTTCCTGTTAAGACATCAACCACATCAACATCTGTTTAACAGCATCTACTTCCATACTCCATTAGGTCAACAATCTCTGCACCTTCTCAACTTCCTCGCCTACCATAACAACATCTTAAACAGCCTTCAGTCTTGTTTTGGAGGGCATACTCATACAGCAAATTTCCCCTGTCTAGCTAGACATATTGGTTAAGGAGCTCTAAAGCAAGGATATAATACAAGAAGGAGCTAACTTACTCTTTGGATTATTCAGATGATGCAGCCTATCTGAGCCCTAATTGTGCTCCGTCTCTATGGAACAGACAGGATGAGAGACCCAAGGATATGTGAAGTTTTGAGGATTGGCCAATTTAACCAGACATGCCTGAAGAATAACAAAAGAAAAACCACGTAACGGCTCATCCAAACAAAGGTTATAATCGCCAATTAAAATCCTCCAGGCTACATATTGCAGAACCAATGCATAGCCAAGATCTGAAAGTAAATATTCTTTGTATTTGACAGGTTTTAGCTTTTCCCTTGTAATTATTATTATTATTAAACTACTTCCACAAGTGATTTTTGGAAAGTAGTAAGATGGCCAGGACTCTTATTGCATTTCTCAAAATTTGGAAAAAGTTATATTGGACTACAGCTGTCAAAATGTGTGGTCTCTTCCAACTCTTATGATTCTAATATCTCACAGCTAGAAAGGAGATTTAGTCCAAGAAGTAACTTTTTCAGGTTCTAGTTTTTCAGTTCATAGCAAATAGCTACCATCAACCAGTTTTGATTTACTCATGCAAGAATTGAACATGGTAAAAATATCACACATTCCCAAAAGGATGTAGAACAACTCTGACTGCAATATATTGAAACAACATGAAAATCTTAAACCAATTAAGGAACATTAATTCATTTCATTAATATTATCAATGTTCTGAATACGCCTCTACTTTTTTCATATATATTACAATTTTAACCCACCCAATAACAAACATGTATTTTTAGCAAATGGTTGCCCAGGGAAACTTTCCAGATGTGGCCTTTCAAACCATTAGAAAGCTTTGAATACTACTCATCATATTATCCAGTCCAAATAGGAATCTCTTTCTTGTGCAAAGTATTCAGATTTTAGAATAATCAATTTTCATACTTTTCACATATTTAGAAATAACAAGGAAACAACAGTTTGATATGATACATTTAACTTCACTGGCATTTTACTTGGGCAACCTGGCAAATCCAAAGGATAGCGGGGGCCTAGGAATCTCAAGAATCAAACACAAATTTGAATTAATTCCACAGAAATCACATAATGTAATATTTGTATTGGCAAAGAGGTTTGAAGCGAATTCCTCATTCATTCTTCATGCAAACATATAAACAATCCCAGGGAGAAAAGTCTTCCTGCAAAATCAAACAAAACCTCTTTCGGGTTGATAACAACATAAGAAAGTTTTACTTTACTGATTCTCCGCAAATATCAATGGATGCGCTTCCTTGTTCCCGTCTTGATTTTGCCTTATTCACTCCATTGACATTCAATAACCCATATTCCCATCCATTGAAATGAATAAGTTTCATGATTAGTTGGGAGTTTTCCCACTACTTTTCAGAAGATTGGCTACAACACACTGATGTCTTTTGCATACATGGAATACCATAATTGCAAAATTACTCAGGGAACAAGTCACTGATGCTAACAAATAAGTGTCCTCCAGAGGAACATCAACCTATTCAAGGTCTAGTCCAGTGGTTCTCAACCTGTGGGTCCCCAGATATTTTGGCCTTCAACTCTCAGAAATCCTAGCAGCTGCTAAACTAACTGGGATTTCTGGGAGTTGTAGACCAAAACACCTGGGGACCCACAAGTTAAGAACCACTGGGCTGGACAGTTGAAAATCTAACATAGGTTGAGTATGCCTTGACTGAAATGCTTGGGACCAAAAGTGTTTTGGATTTTTTTTACATTTTGGAATACGTGCATTTGCATATATGTACATAGATCTTGGAGATAGGAAATTTATATGCTTTATAGCCTGAAGGTAATAATAGAAAATATTTTAAAATAATTTTATGAATGAAACAAAGATTTGTGTACATTGATCCATCAGAAAGCAAAAGCATCAACTATCACAGCTGTCTATGGATGGATACACTTTCAGATTTTGGAGTATTTCAGCTTTCTAGGCAAGGGATGCTCAACCTGTCTGCATTTGTGAGAGCTGTTTTTTTTTAATTAAAAAATAGGACTTGCCTTCAAGCATTCATCATTGCTTCTCTTTGCAAATCAAAGCACTAGCAACTCTCATAGCAGTATATACAGTCAATCTGTTATTGAAAACGGTTGTGCAAAACTATAGCCACATCAAAAAAAACTTTGGGCTGTCCCTAGAAGGTGTATATGGATGGTGTATTGTGGTCTAGCGGAGTCCCCGGTGGCGCAGTTGGTTAATCCCTTGTGCCGACAGGACTGAAGACCAACAGGTCGCAGGTTCGAATCCGAGGAGAGGCGGATGAGCTCCCTCTATCAGCTTCAACTCCTCATACAGGGACATGAGAGAAACTTCTCACAAGGATGATAAAACATCAAATCATCTGGACGTCCCCTGGGCAATGTCCTTGCAGACAGCCAATTCTCTCACACCAGAAGCGACTTGCAGTTTCTCAAGTCGCTCCTGACACTACAAAAAAATTATAATTGTGGTCTAGCAAGCTAAATTTCCATCATCAATTTTCCTAAACATTTAATGTTCTTACCAACCATCAAAAAACCCAACCATTGGGTTGTCTTTCTGTCTTTCCTAGAACTTAGCTGTTCAAATATTGCCCCAAAGGAAGCAGATTAAAGCACATCTTAAGTAATAGCAGAAAGGAACATGCTAACCATCACCATTGACATTTTCCTTTCAAATCTCTGTATATAAAGTACAAATACTTCACATTGCATCTTGGGTTGGTTGGAAAGCACTTCAGAGGTAGAAAACGGTGTGGTATGTACATATTTTAAAAAGGGGGGATAAAAGCATATCTCTTAAGTATTTATTTTAAAAACACGCTTAGGTATAAAATACCCCTTGTAAACAAAACCTAGAGCAGGGAATAATTTGACAATTTTTGCCTAATCATGGTGTTTAATTCCCCATGCTTTGAAGCCAAAGAGATATTTCAAATGGACACAAAACAAATTTCTTTTGAAGCTCTTAAGCAGTTCTGGGATTATCCCTCCTGACATGTGTGCTTCAGTTTTCACAAAGCATTGTATTTACAAAGGACTTCCTTTTGCATTGAACAGTCCAATTAGAAAGCCATGATCTTAAACAGTTCGTTGCTACTGAATGATGACTCCCTTCGCCTCCTAAAATCCTCTTGACCTCTTGACTCAGGAACGTCAAGCAGCAATATTTACAAACTATATACAGGTTGAACAGGTCTCGCTCGGCAGTATAAAATGTCTCATCAGAATAGTGAGCTGTAGAGTTGAAATCGTTCAGGAGTTCAAAATCTAAACAAGTTGATGAAGTCCTGGGGTGAAAGAGAAGTCGAGCAGCTGTCTGGATTGTTAGCTGTACAAGGATGGTCGGTGCCCTAAAAGCAAGAACATTCCAGGTTTTAAAAGTTGGCTTTCATGGCGTGTTTGTAAATAGCTCAGTAATGTTAACCAATAAGTTGTACAGCCAAACAGTAACTGATATTTAGACTTCAGAGTTCAGTACTTTTCCCTACTATACCCCACGGGCTCTCACTATTTATTTGTTTTTTTTTTTGATGCATTCATATTTCAATCCATTATGAATTCCTTACCACGACAGTAATTAAAATATTATTGTTTCAGAGAGGCCACCATCAGGGGCTTGAGCAGAAAAGGGAATGGGAACCCAAGAGTGTCGATATTTTATACTGTTGACTGATCAGAGTCAGTGGTGGTTGGTGGTCTCCCTGGTATTGCGACTGGTGAATCTACTCCAGATTTTCATCCACACTTCATTGAATCATAGAGTTGGAAGAGACCTCATGGGCCATCCAGTCCAACCCCCTGCCAAGAAGCAGAAAAATTGAATTCAAAACACCCCCAACAGATGGCCATCCAGCCTCTGTTTAAAAGCCTCCAAAGAAGGAGCCTCCATCACACTCTGGGGCAGAGAGTTCCACTGCTGAACAGCTCTTCATAGGAACTCTCCAAGTTTCAGGGTCTATTGAGAACAGGCTCAGCTACTTAGGAAGCCACTCTACAGCTTAGACCAAAATCTGGAGCTGTTTCATTACCCCACTATCAGTTGCTAATGGATGTCCCTGCTTGTCGAAGGCTTTCATGGCCGGAATCACTGGGTTGTTGTAGGTTTTTTCGGGCTAAATGGCCATTCTAATGCCTTTAGAACATGGCCATATAGCCCGAAAAAACCTACAACAACCCGATATCCCTGCTTCTTTTCTTCCACTCCAACACAATACTTTCTTAGTCCCAAGAAAAGAGCTGTTTGTTGTACCCAGTGACATGCTTCAGTACATCTGGGACTGATTGCCTACCTTCCAAGAGAGAATATGGCAATGTCTGCAGAGCTGCAAGGTGTCTCCATACTGTTCCTTTCTTGGATAGCATCTCACAAGCTTGAAGTACATCTTCTTCCAATCCAGATGCCCCTTATCTGACAAAATTAGCCGTTTGCGTATCTGAAATAGGAGAGACAGCACAGAGCTACAGGCTTGGAAATTGTTTCAATGTTTGAAAAGTACAAGCCATAAGAGACTGAAAATGGGCCCATAAAATTGTACTTTTCAAACTTTTCAAGGTTCTTTTTTTGTGTCAGGAGTGACTTGAAAAACTGCAAGTCGCTTCTGGTGTGAGAGAATTGGTTGTCTGCAAGGATGTTGCTCAGGGGATGCCCGCTGATGCCATACACCTATATATGTTCCCTGAAACCTGCAGTAGTAAAAGAGCCATCCAACCCAACTACAATCTGCCATGCAGGAATACACAAGCAGAGCACTCATGGCTGATGGC
The DNA here is from genome assembly GCF_037176765.1 of Anolis sagrei. NCBI lineage: Eukaryota > Metazoa > Chordata > Lepidosauria > Squamata > Anolidae > Anolis > Anolis sagrei. Next base: position 20,418,424 of record NC_090024.1, on the reverse strand, counting down.
CATGTAACCTCTGTTCAAAAACCTCCAGAGGAGGAGAGTCAATCACACTCCTAGGCAGTAAATTGCACTGTTGGACAGATCTTACCATCAGGATGTTTTTCCTAATATTTAGGTGGAATCACATTTCCTATAGTTTGAATCTGTTGTTTCATATCCTAAGTTTCTGTAGCAGTAGGAGAAAAGCTTGCTCCCTCCTCAATATGATACTCTCTCAAATAAGTAAAGCCGGCTATCATGTACCCTTCTTCAAGCTAAACATTGCCAATTTTTTGGCTCCTATGCAGCATATATATTCAGTTCAAAGTTCTCTAAGCAGTTTCATAATTAAAGACATCAGATCCTGTCTGATCTTGAAAGCTAAGCAGATGGATGAGTAGATGGATGAAAGCTAAACAAGACTCGGATCTAATTTTCAACAACTCTATTCTTGTTTGATGGCTTGGAATTTAGACAGCTTCATACCCTGCTGCCCCATTACCTGTCTATCTGTGAAGTGGTAATGACAAAGTCTTTTCCATAGTAGCCTGTCTTCACTGAGCACTTGAAGGCTGGGAGCTACTTGTCCAAGGCTCACGAGATCTCGCCCATCGGTCAGCCGTTGCATGATATTTAATTGTAAACATAAAGGCAGGTCTGTAAAAGTCAAGCCTTTCAAGGCAGGCTGGAAAAAAGAGCAAAACAATAATGTTATGGCAATAGATGATACATATGATGCTATGCCACTTTTAACAAACACTAATGAGTGCCCTTGTACTTCAAGGAGAAAAGATAGGCTTGCCCACTGGACAAAGCCTGGACATAAACAACTTTTAATTTGTGCTAAATTTAAATCAATGCAATTTGAGCCCTGGGTGTACCTACAGCATCTTATAAACAAATATTTGATCCCATCTATAATATTTTACTTAAGTCAATGGGTGAGTTAAACACTCTCAGCCCCAGAAAATCATGTGATGCCATAACTCAGAAGCAACTTAAAGGAACGCAACATCAACAAATGGAGTTCAATGTTATGCTTTAGCCTAGCTTCAGGGTATAAGTAACCGAATGAGCCAAATATCTCAGCAATCAGACACTTTTGCTTCCCAGTGCTTTGCAAACATGGTTTTTTAAAAGGAGAAACAACTCTGGATGACTTGGAAAGACAAATACATGACTTTTCATTGTCAAGACAAGATTCTCAATTTCTATACAAAGAATAATTTCACTGCTATATTACTTAATCAAATCCTGGCAGTTCCAAAAAAGAATTTTTTCACCTGTGCTGCTTTGACAGAAGAATAACCACTCTGTTATTCTGTTTACTGTACACGTCCATGTGTTTGCAATACCCTTCACATCTCTCTATTCTTTTTTTCTCATTTTTTTTTCTGGCACAAATGCCTGGCAAATTTCCTTCGTTAACAGTGACAGTGGAAGGTGCTCTCAGACATCATGTTTATCTTAAGATATTATTGTTCCAAGCATACTTATAGCTGTTCCCATGACATCTTCCATTTATTAGTGACAGGTGCTCACAATGATCTTTTAAATCAACATAATCATGACATTTCAGAAAGGATGTTTGTGCCCAGAAATTAATTATTTGTGGGCAGGGAAACTCTAGGACATTTGATCTCAACTTTTGGCTCTTAGGATATTTTGGACTCCATCTTCCAGAAGTCCAAATTGTTGGCCATGCTGGCTGAGATGTTTGATAACAAAAGAAAAAAGTCAAAATTTGAGAGCCCTTGCACTAGGTCAGTGGTTCTCAATTTGTAGGTCCCGATGTTTTGGCCTTCAACTCCCAGAAATCCTAACAGCTGGTAAACTGGCTGGGATTTCTGGGTGTAGTAGGCCAAAACATGATTTCTCAACCACGCAAGCCCAGATGACATTGAATGCAACTTTCTTCATTCCAACTCACAGCCTCAAAAAGTGCATGAGATTTTGTGTGTTTAAGTCATTTTGTCCAGTTATCTATGGACAATGCTGACTGGTGATGGTGGAGGTATTGCACATTTAAGATATTGGATCGGGAAAAATGAGAAAAATTGCTTGGAGAGGACATTGCATTTCTGGATTTCTCATAGTGAATTGAACCAGATGGCTTATACAACCAACAGATGTCATCTGCAGACATGACCGTAACTGTAATCACCCATTTATTCGTTTTCATGTAGTCCTAATAATGTGAATAGGTTGGAACACAAAAGCCAGATCTGCATGCAGCTAAAAGTCCTGCTCTCTAAGAGATCTATGTACCTAGTCTACTTTTGCTCAGGTGTCATATGTAGACTCTAGAGTTGCCATTGCAATCTCAAAGATAGGGCCTGTAAGGTATATAATGCAACTTCATATTACATGGATTCAATTATATGTAGAGTTGTCTCAGTTAACCTCCTCTAGAAGTTACTACAGAGTTGTGCTGGGGATACTTTTCGAGGCATTTTCCTAGGTCCTCCAAGGTACACACCAGTCAAAAGCCCAAAGCATTGTTCGTTTCAGGTAACAAAATTATTCCAGACTGTATGTAAAATAATTTGCTCCTTCAGTTTTTGGTCCTTAGATAGACCTTCTCAGGCTGGGTTCATGGATCCAATTCCTTGGAATTCTAATTTGAACCATCCTAGTTGTGTCTCTCTCAGTGTGTTTTCTGGATGCTCTGGCAGGGAATGTCAATGAAGGATCCACCTTAGCGAGTTGGAAATGTGATATAAGGTTTTAGTGCATATGGAACAGCTGGGTTTTTAGCTTTAGTGTCAAAAACCAGGATTTGCACTTACCCGGGTGATTTGGATATTGTTCAACTGCTGCTGCCAGTGTAGAATTGTCTCCATTCTGTGGACCCACATGTTGATATTCCCCACCAGAACGGACTTGCCAACACTTTGGACCAAGGTGCAAAGTGACATATAAAGAGTCTGCAGCAGCTCTCTTATTAGCCTAATGTTCTGTTGATCCTCCAGAACTTTGTGTTGGAAAAGGCAAGAAAAAAAGTGAGTATTAGACACAATCGAAACAACACATAAAGCCAAATCAAACACTTAAAGAAATCCATATCCTATTATAAGCATCCTGCTCCTTATAACTTGAGGAGTGTATTTCCCAATAGTCTTCAAGACTGAAAGGATGGACCAACACCCAACTGAGAAGTTGTGGGGAGACATATGCACTCTAATGGAGAACAACATTAGTGGCTCTTAAGTCCCATCATATAAGTAAGATCCAGTTTAACTGGGATTAACTTGTCTCATTGGTTTTAAAAGCATCTAAATTACCATTACCATTATTTTCTATCTTTTTTTTTGGCCATTATGTCTTAGAGCAAGGAGATTATCTAGACCTTATTCTTACTCAGTTGTCTACACAATGTCAGGGCTATAACACTCAAGACTGTACCATTTTAAAACAAAATGTTCCCTATAGGTAGAAAAACAGCACATCATGGGACAGGTTCCAAACTAAGCTTGCGATTTTCCTGCTTCTTGGAATTAGGTTGGACTGGATGACCCATGAGGTCTCTTCCAACTCTATGATTCTATAAGCTAAACTTGATTACTTGTACAGTCCAAACCCAAATATACCACTCTCAGTTAAAACTACGCCATAGTTTTTCAATCATTCCATATCACTCAGGATAGCCAACCAAGACATAAAGCATTCTCCTGAATTCAGGAATGATAATAATCCATAATATTATCCATGATGCAGATCCAAAAACACATTAATCTATTATCCACTTTCTTTTAGATCTGTTACCAAATGCTATTTGCTTGTTTGCATAGACCTTGTAATATTGAGCTCTATAGAATTTACCCTAATGAAGTATAAATATGGGCTGCAGTCCTAAAACTCTAAGAAGACATAGAGTGCATGCTCACTCACAAACCACAGGTTGGACCTTTGCTTTTACCTTTTTGTACTACTTTTTCCAAGATATTCATATAGTTTTTCTGGGCGATTCCACTCAGGGATGTTAGCTGGGACTTTGCTATCAGCTCCAACAGCTGTGGATAAAAATAAGATTTTAGCCTTTCCCGGCACAAAGACACCTTTCTAATCTTGGCTTTCTGGTCATATGACGCACAGCAAAAGAGTTCAGAAACTTGTTTGTTGCCTGCCTGGCTTTTTCGAACAGGGAGTGGAGTGGAGGAGAAGTGGGAAAAGACAGATGCTAGAGCTTAAGCGATTGCAATCTGGATGCCTCTTCTTGTTGGTTTGATTACTAAGCCGAGTCATTAAAAGTGACAACAGAGGAAAATAAATGGGGGCCATCTAAGTAGCTTTGCAAAATACTGACCACACAGTTAGAGAGAGCCAAACCTTTGAAATAGGCAAAATATAGAAGAGTCTCCTACTGTAGCACATGTGTTTTCATGGTCCTAAACTTTTAAATCAACTTTGCAAAATCCAAGGGCCCATTTTTCACCATTTTCACTCCAGATCACACTAGCCCAGATTCAATTCCTTGTCTTGTTACTGACAAGGACATAATGTAATCTATTGCTTTTCAACAAACACACACCAACTTTTATGTCCATTGTGCCTTATGGTTTCATTGCTCTTTGTGTTGTGTGTCTTCAAGTCATTTCCAGTTTATGACAAACCTATCACAGGATTTTCTGCGGCTGAGCCATGGCAGTCAAAATGCTAAACTGCATTAATTCTATACTTCTGCACACTACATGGAAATCACTTTCAATATGTCACTTTAATAAACCAAGATGCAGACAAGACTTGTTAGCCTTGTGTTTTCAAAGGCTTTCATGGCCTGAATCACTGGGTTGCTGTGAGTTTTCCGGGCTGTATGGACATGTTCCAGAAGCACTCTCTCCTGATGTTTCACACACATCTATGAAATTTGAAGCAATAAGTGGAGCATTTAGAAATGCAGTTTAGGTGCCCAAAGAAAAGTAGCAGGTGATGTGACAAAGGGAAGGCAAACATGCAAATATGAGTTCTAGGGTAGGTCCACATTGTAGAATTAATGCAGTTTGACACCACTTGAACTGTTAAGGCTCAATGTCATGGGGTCGTGGGAGTTGTAGTTTGACAAAGTTTTCTCTGCCAAAAGAGTGCTGGTGCCTCTCCAAATGACAATTCCCATTATTCCACAGCAGTTAAAAGTGGTGTTAAACTACATTAATTCTACTGTGTAGATATCTTCGGGTATGAACTGATTTTCAATGTCTCACTCTTTGCAATGTTGAAACTCAGGAGCTGGTGGAAAATGTCAATGCGGGGCATAATTCTTATTTGTGGGGGACAATAACCCTCCCAGTAGCTACACTTCTAGTTTCCAACTTCTGTTAAGATGACAAAAGGAGTCATCTTAACAGAAGTCATGGGCTGAATTGTTTGTCCCAAGTGGAATCTATGACAAGGGTCTATTTACTATTATTGTCACCTTTCCATAAACCAAGAGCACATGGCAAAGGGAGGAAAGGGATGAAATAGAGGATATTTTCCCCCTTCTCCAGGCACTTGTCCATTTTACTCAGCGCTGTCACCGCCGTGTGACTATCAGCTCCCGGCAGCAAAGTGGCCGCGGGTGACTGATCCACTCTTCTGTTTATCTTTCCGGCCAACCTTGAATGCCAACAGATGGTTCTTCTGGGCGGGCAATGCTATTAATACCTTGCCTGGCCACATGATAGGCATAAAGTGAGGAGGATGGAAAAAGAGCCATGGCTAATTGGCTAAGCTGCCTAACACCGGTTAATCAGCTTTATTTCTATGACTCACCACTTCAGGGAGCTGAAGCATAAAGCAAAATGCAGGCACAACACAGGTGTGCATTTTGCAAAATAGGCCCAGAATGAACTAGAAAAGGAAACATGTGCAGGAAAATGATGGTGCAGGAATGATTTCAACTGTGCAAGCCTGCATTGTGCACATTCATACCCAAAGTGGTACTAGCTGAAAAGACTAAAACATGTGCCGTGCTCTGCAATTGAAAATGCATATTTTTAGAACAAGCTTCTAGGGAGTGCATCTACACTGTAGTATTAATGCAGTTGGACAACACCTTAATTGGCATGGCTCAATACCACGGAATTATGAGAGTTGTAGTTAAATAAGCGCTTTAGCCTTCTCTGCTAAACGGAATTGGTGCCTTGCCAAACTACAACTCCCATGATTCCATTGTATTTACCCATGGCAGTTAAAGTAGTGAGGCATCAGCATTCTGGCAGGGAATGTTAGATCTTGTAAACATACAGTCCCCATGACTACATAGCATTAGGCCATGGCAGTTAAAGTGGTGTCAAACTGCCATGTAGACTAGTGGTTCCCAACCTTGCTTTGACCAGGAACCACTTGACCAGGAACCACTTTGACAGGGACCACTTTCCAACATTAGTACCAAAAGGATTATGAATCAATTTTTGGTCAAATTTAGATTCAGTTTGATTATTTAGGGTGCTGATTCAGAAAACTGCATTGTATAGACCACATCAGCTCTAGTTTCTGATACAGAACATATACCATCCAGTAGTCGCAATTTGCTCACCAACAGAAAACCATATCTAATAATCTAGAGCTGATGGAGTATTAGCAATCATTCTTGGGTAGTCAGCCTCTCCCCTCCTGACATCCCTGTTGCCTCAGCACTATAAGAGGATTTTGTGAGACCAGTTGCTCTCGTTGCCATATGGTTTTGAGGCAACAGTGTAGTAATGGTGGCACAACGGACCATATTTTTGTTTTTACGGACCACTGGTGGTTCATGGACCACAGGTTGGGAAATATGGTTTACCTACAGAAAACCATATTTAATAAGTCTCGGCACTTTAGGAGGGTTTTGCAAGACCAGTTGCTCTTGTTGCAACGCTGTATTAACAGTGAAGCCGCAGACCCTATTTTCATTCTTGTGGACCACTGGTGGTCCACGGACCACAGTTTGGGAACCACTGATGTAGATGCAGCCATAGTTTGCAAAAGCTTTTGAAACATTGTGCATAAACCTTTAAAAATGACTTCAGTGGGTTTTTTAAAAAAAGTTATCAATCTATTGCTGCTTGAAACTTTACTACTAATGTTACTGTTTACAACTTGCCCTGCTCTATTGGCCCCTTGTGCTGTAACACAATTCCTCTGGAATCGGTGTCTTTGGATTTCCCCTGGGAAATGAATACATTCATTCTGTCTCATGCGACCACCAGTGACAGCAAAGGGATCTGTTGCAAAACACCGCTCAGGGTGTATCACATGGCAAATTCCTTTGAAGCAAGGCATGTGTCACTGTCATCTGCCTATACAGAACACCTCAACTATAAGCAAAGTAGTCTCGAATCTGGACAACTAAGAAGGAGTCAGGGAGTCAAAGCTCTGTTTACTTTTGTATATATATATGTTTTGAATCATCCCTTCTGTAACCCTAATTAATTTAGGGTTACCTCTCCCAAGTGCCATGGTTCAAGGCTATGGAATCCTGTGAGTTGTAGTTTTTAGCTTTTTCTGCTAAAGAGTGCTGGTTTCTTGATAAACCACAACTCCCAGAATCTATAGCCCTAAGCCTTGGCAGTTAAAGTGGTGTCAAACTGCATTCATTCTGCAGTGAAGACGCAGAGAGAAAGTTCAGATTGCCAAGTGTCTGTTGTTTAAGGGTTGCAGTTCTTCCTCATACGAAGACTAAACCTGATGTCAAAAATCCTGTATTTTGAGGGCATGGACCCTTTATAAAGACATACATGTGTACATCATGTTATTTATAAACAGGGAAAAATATGTTAATGCTGCAGGAAAATGCATGGCTTGGTTCACAGAAATCAAAGCTCCTGTTTGCTGCCATAGGGATTGTTGAGTGCAACTTTATTGTAGATTTAATGCAATTTGACATCAATCCGTCCTATGGAATCCTGGAATGTGTAGTTTGGTGTTTTTTTTATCGTGTCAGGAGCAACTTGAGAAACTGCAAGTCGCTTCTGGTACGAGAGAATTGGCCGTCTGTAAGGACGTTGCCCAGGGGACACCCGGATTGATTTTTTGATGTTCTATCATCCTTGTGGGAGGCTTCTCTCATGTCCCTGCACGAGGAGCTGGAGCTGATAGAGGGAGCTCATCCACCTCTCCTCGGATCCAAACCTGCGACTTGTCGGTCTTCAGTCCTGCCAGCACAGGGGTTTAACCCACTGCGCCACCAGGGGCTCTTGTAGTTTGGTGAGGCACCAGCACTCTTTAGCAGAGAAGGCTATAGACTTTGTTTGATTGGTTGCATGCTGCAAGTTGCTTCTGGTGTGAGAGAATCAGCTGTCTACAAAGACCTTGTAAAATTGCAGCTTTCATGATTCCATAGCATTGAGTCATAGCAATTAAGGTGGTGCCAAAATGCATTATTTCTACAATGTAGGTGTGCCCATTCAACATAAGTGCAGAAATCAGCATAGTTCAGTCTATGGATATGGCAACATTTGAAACACATTAATCTTTGCTGGCTTGTTCCTGGCTTTTTTCTGCTAACTTTGGAGAGGCAGGCTTCAAGATGATAATTTTACGTCTCTTTGAAATATTTCAGAAGCAAATGTGGGCTGCTTAACTATTTGTGGGTATTTTACACTGTGAGCTATTACGCTCCAGGGACCTGGCCGATAGAATCAATGCATTTAAAACATCGTGTACTTATTTGAGCTATATAGTGGATGGAAAGAACGTATTCTCTCTTGGCCAAACCGCCAGCCAGTTTGAATTAGAGAGCTCTGAGTTTATAGCTGACATAACACACAATTCCTGAGGCTGCAGGAAATAGAGACCTGGTTAGGGGAAAACAGTCATTAGTGCTTAAATGTTTCAGCCTCCACATGTTCTAATATTAGTGCGGACAAAAAGAAAAAGTTAAAAATGGCTCAAAGAAGGATTTTGTACATTGCGGAGGCTAATCTTGCTTTTGTATTTGCTTCAGTTCCTCTGTCATTTTTTTTTAAATCAATTTTGCTTTTTTGGTGGCTACTATTGTTTCATGGCAATGTTTTGAAATGGTTTTGGGAGTGGTTTGAAGGGATTTTGAGGTGGTAAGAGCGGTCTATAGGATCATGGACAAAATTCTGGAGGAACAAAGAGATTGCATTGGTAATGCTCCTGCTATAGGTAAGTAAATCAATGTTGCAGGGACTTTTGTTGGGCTAAATACTGTTTGAATGGGATTAAAAAAAACTATTATCCTCTCTTATTAGTTGCTATCTGAAGTGAATCAATCTGGAATTGTACTTCAGTCTCCGGAGCACAGCTCACAGATTGCTTATTTTGCAAGTATGTGCATGCTCATGTGTGCATGTATTAAAGTGACATTTTCTCACCCCAAAGCTTTTTTCTGTGGCCTGGATTAGTTGTTACTAAACCATAGTGTAAATATTGTGCTTTTAAACTGAATTTTGGGTTGCATGCTTCTTTGATCATCTGACAACAGACTTGCATATTTTCTTGCCCTTTTATCATGGTTTAGGATGAACACAGGGGTCTGAAAAGTCCAACCATTGACCATAAACAGCCCACCTCCTGGAGTCCTTTTCTGAACTAAAGACCCTTCAATGCCTCTCCACTCTATGTTTTTTCTTATACCTAAATATGTTGATTCTGCTTGCAGCAGTTTCTAGCAGGAAACATTTTGTGTTAGAGTGGTCTCTTTCAAATGCCTCCAAATCAAAAAAATCCAAAACCATAATTTGACCGTAAGTCACATCTGGTTTGACATTTTATTGTATGTTTTGGGATTTTTGACCAATTTTTGGCCAAACCGCTGCCCAAATGTTGTAGCCTAACTCTAGAGTAGTGGTTCCCAACCTTTTATTTGACCAGGGGTCACTTTGACCAGGGACCACTCTCCACATTAGTACCAAAAGGGTTACGAATTAGTTTTTGGTCAACTTTAGATTCAATTTGGTTATTTGAGGTGCTGAATCAGAAAATTGCTCTGAATAGACCACATCAGCTCTAGTTTCTGATACAGAATGCATGCCATACAGTAGTCGTCATCTGCTTGCCCCCAGAAAATAATATTTAATAAGCCTTGAATCTGTGACAAGGGTCTATTTACTATTATTGTCACCTTTTCATAAACCCAGAACACATGGCAAAGGGAGGAAAGGATGAAATAGAGGATATTTTCCCCCTTCTCCAGGCAAGAAGGTTTCGCAAGACCACTCCCTTTTGATGAAATGGTGCAGCAACAATGAGGCCACAGACCATATTTTTGTTATTGCGGACCACTGGTGGTCCATGGACAACAGGTTGGGAACTACTGCAGAGCATAATGAAAACACTTTTGTACATTCATGTTTCTCTGTGGGTTTTTTTTTGAGAGCCCCATCTACAATGCTCAAGTGGGCTAAGTTACCTCTTATACTCACCCGTACGACATAATTGAACCGCCTGGAGTCCAGAATGGCATTTGAGAAATCCAGTCTATTAAAAGCTTCTCCCAAAGTGCAGTAGCCATGGCGCTAAAGCAAGAGAAAGAGACAAAATATGTGGTTCATATGCATGTAGGATTTTGAAGAAAGTCAAGAGAGCAGACGGACCAAAGCTAGTGCTACAGGAGAACGTTGACTCTAATGCATTTAAAAGGAATAAGATCCCTTTTTAGAGCACTACGAGTTTATCCCCCCACTAAAACACCTGGACTTTATAGTGGACTCTACCCCTTTCTCTGCCATTCTCCCTTCCTCTGACCTTCCGATTATTCACAATGGTATCTTTCATGAATTTTCACAATAGGAAATATGTTTGGAATACAACTTGGGAAGCATTTTGGTATTAATTTCATTAATCAACATGATATGGTATGGCACCATACCTTTTACCTCAAGAATAGCATAGCAAACAAGTTTCAGTGCCCATTAAAAATGCCTTCATATTTCTTGTTGTTGTGTCTCTCTTTCCAACTTATAGAGAACTTAAGGCAATCCTATCAGCAGGTTTTCTGGATTGAGGAATGTGTGGTGCATCCAAGGTCACTACACTGGCTTTGTACAGATCAGTGGTTCCCAACCTTTTTTTTTTGTCCAGGGACCACTTGACCAGGGACCACTCTCCAACATTAGTACCAGAAAGCTTATGGATTTTGGTCAACTTCAGATTCTTTTTGGTTATTTGAGGTGCTGATTCTGAAAATTGTATTGGACAGACTACATCAGCTCTAGTTTCTGATACAGAACATATGCCATCCAGTAGTCACCATCTGCTTGTCCACAAAAAAACATATTGAACAATCTAGAGCTGATGTGGTAATAGTAATCTTTTGTGGGTAGTCAGCCTCTCCACTACAGACATCCCATTGTCTTGGAAGTATAATAGGATTTTGTGAGACCAGTTGCTCTCATTGATATGTGGTTTTGAAGCAACTGTGTAGTAACAGTGAGGCTGTGGACCATATTTTTGTTCTTGCGGACCACTGTTAGGCCACAGACCACAGGTTGGGAAGCACTGGTATAGATGCTTAAAAAATCAAGGAAAATAGGCTTGAGTTCCATCTTCCTTGCTAAGTAAGCAAGAAGATTATGAAATAGGAAAGTACAGTATGTTGGGTCTTACCAGAATTTCCAAAATGGTATGATCCTCCAACAGAAACACCTTATAATTATATCAGCTATGACTAGCAATAAACAAGTATGTAGAATTCAAGATAACGGAGATTTACTAATAAAACCAGCACCCATATGTGTGTGTGTGTGTGTGTAAGCATTACTCATTGTGTTAGAATGACTTTGCTCAGCTATAAGATATTTCTGGCTATGTATAAACAGAGGCTATTTCAGGCAAAATTACACTGTTTAAAATAACAAAGGATACTCACTTCTTTTGTGCTTCCCTTGTGCACATAAATCCATTTTTCTTGATGAAAGTCTGTTCAAACAGAAAACAAATTTTGTTCATTTAAAGTCATATAAATGTTAAGCTCATCCTAATTTGTCTCATTTTGTTTATTTTCTCTGTGTTGCTCCACGTCTCATGAAACAGCAGCCGAACAGATTATGTTGGCTTCCAAATTCTTCACATTTAGAGGAGCAACCATGGTATCAGAAACTATTTATGCTTCAATGGAGAATAGGATTTGTGTTACTATTTCCATATCTTACTAACTGATAAGTTGCAAAGTAAACAGAAAAATTAACAGTGGTGAGAAACTTGTGGACTGGGGGGGGGGGGGGGAGAGGGAGTATTCATTTTACAAATTGGGGTTCAATATCAGATATGAAGCATAGCTTCCACAACACTATTGAACCTCATGCTCATACGTTTATCCTTTTACAAGCCACCAAGGAAATTGGAAGCTTTTACATCCATTTCTAACTAAGTGTTAGGTCAGCATTATATCCAAACACAATTAACTGTGGTTAATTTTTGGCCCCTTCCACACAGCTGTATAAAATCCACATTGAACTGGATTATATGGCAGTGTGGACTCAGATAATCTGGTTCAAAACCAATTTTGTGGGTTATCTGCCTTGATATTCTGGGTTATATGGCTGTGTGGAAGGGCCCTTAACTAAGGTTTAGAGAAACAAACTATGATTAATCAAGTTGGGTTTACACTTTAGTTAAGATATAGGGTGTGACTGTAATGCCAAACTAATGTTAGATCAACCCAGATACAAAACCTTCCAATCTCCACCCTATAATCACACCAGAGATAATAGAAGCGGAAAATGTGCAAGTTTAGCATTAATGCACACCATTTTGCATCCATTTCAACTCAATTATGTTAATTACTGTGCATACTTGTTCAAAATGGGATGAGGGAGAAAGATACATACTTTCTTGAACCTGGCCATCTTCCTTCTAAGCACTGCCTCTTATGGGAGTGGTATGGGACTATTCAATGGTTATGAAAGCTACTTTGTATGCGTTCAGATGAACTCTTAATTATTAATTCTTGTCATGTCCATTATTATTCATGAAAATACACCCCAAATTTAAGCTGTAGCACAATATGAACACAAACCATGGTACGTTAGCTGCACGTACATCCTGTTGAAATCTGTATGAAGGATTCATCATAACTAAAGTCTTACTGTTGTCAGGAGGAATCAAACTGTAGAATTAATGCAGTTTGATACTACTTTAACTGCCAAGGTTCAGTTGTAGAGAATCATGGAAACCGTAGTTTTGCAAGTTCGCTGCCAAAAGGTGCTGGTTCCTCACTAGATTACAACTCACAAGATTCCATAGTATTGAGCAATGACAGTTAAACTGCATTAATTCAACAATGCAGATCACAGAACCACAGAGTTGGAAAAGACCTTGTGGGTCATCCAGTCCAAACCCCTGCCAAGAAGCAGGACAATCTTAGAGGTGTTCAAAGCACCCCCAACAGATGGTCATCCAGACTCTGTTTAAAAGCATCCATAGAAGGAGCCTCCACCATACTTCGGGGTAGACAGTTCCACTGCTGAACAGCTCTCACAGTCAGAAAGTTCATCCTAACATTCAGGTGGAATCTCCTTTCCTGTAGTTTGAAGCCACTGCTCCATGCCCTAGTCTCTGGGGCAGCAGAAAGCAAGCTTGCTCCCTCCTCCCTATGACTTCCTCTCACATATTTATACATGGCTATCATGTCTCTTCTCAGCCTTCTCTTCTTCAGGCTAAACATGCCCAGCTCTTTCAGCCGCTCCTCATAGGGCTTGTTCTCCAGACCCTTGATCATTTTAGTTGCCCTCCTCTGGACATATTCCAGCTTGTCAATATCTCTCTTCAATTGTGGTGCCCAGAACTGGACAAAGTATTCCAGGTGTGGTCTAACCAAGACAGAATAGAGGGGTAGCATGACTTCCCTGGATCTAGACACTATACTCCTACTTATGCAGGCCAAATTCTCATTGGCTTTTTAGGCTGCAGCATCATATTGTTGGCTCGTGTTTAACTTGTTGTCCATGCAGCCAAGGAAACCCAGAACATCAAACGATGGCTGATACCAAATGAGAGACTCCCCCCTGGGCACACAGAAGACTGGAAGGCGCTGAACAGACTGCGCTCTGGCACCACAAGATGCAGAGCCAACCTCGAGAAATGGGGCCACAAAGTGGAATCCACAACATGCAAGTGTGGAGAAGAGCAAACCACTGACCACCTGCTGTAATGCACCCTGAGCCATGCCACATGCACAATGGAGGACCTCCTTGCACCAACACCTGAGGCACTCCAAGTGGCCAGATACTGGCCAAATGACATTTAATCAACTACCAAACTCGCAAATTTTGTATTCTGTCTGTTTGTTTGTTTGTTTTGTTCTGTTAGAAATGTAATACAATTGACTGGTAGCCCTGACACAACAAATAAAATAAATAACTTCCTTTGGGGGATATATGAAGGCCATAGACTGTTCCCTTGAAAGGATTTATTTTAGTACTTATTTTTTGGATAGAAGCAATCCTGAACATATATTTAAAAACCAGACAGAAGGGATTAAAAACCGACTTAATTTCTAAAGCTGCAGGCATGGAGAGTGGGAGCAGGGGATAAATAAATTTTTGTTTGAATGTTAAAAAATGGAACTGGAAAGATTGTTCTTCCTCTGGCAAAGACAAGTGACAAAAATGTGAACACTTAGAAGCACTAAGATATTGAGCAAACATCATTGTCCTATGCAAAAGTCTTCCATTTGCAATGGATCCAAGTTTTCCAGCTAAGGTCAGAAGGGGGCTGCAAAGTCTCTCCAGGGACTTTTGGAATGACTGCAGAGGTCATTTCATTGTGTGAGAAGGGTGAGCTCCCTCCACCAAACATAATTGTTTATTGTTCTGCTTTTTAAATACTGTATCGCTTGGTCAAAGTCTTACACTGAATCTTTGTTTTGTTGTTCAGCTGGTCCTTCTTTCTCTTCTTTGCAGCAATGTCACAGTTGAGGCTGTTGAAAAGGTTCTCCTTATTGTAGTCTTCTTTTCTGCAGTAACTGAAGATAACACAAGGAAGAAAGGTTTTAGTTTAGTCTGAAATCTGGATAATCTCTCGCCCCACACTTTGCATTCAGAGGAAATTTGAACACAAACATCAACAGCTGAATTTACACATGGAATAACATTTTAAGGGCTGAATATTGACTTTGTGGCTAGTTTCCGAGTTTAAGCTGCTTGTGTTATAAAGCTCCTAAACAGGATGGAGAGGACTTTGTTTTCCTTATGAAAGGACTTTCTGTTTTCCCATTGATCCATTCAAAAAATCAACCAAGGGCCACAACTGATGGTAGGTGAAACCAAAGCCAACAAAATCAGGTAAGCAGTGTTTACATCATGCTCTCCATCCCTCTCAGTGCCAATCTCGTCCATCTGTGCCAGTCCAAATGAGATTAGACCAAAGGTTAAGTGACATTGTTCTGAAAGCCTACATACAGCCTACAGATTCTGCCTTTGAACTCTAAAGGTGAAGCTCTGAAAACCTATCATCCAATAAGTCCCTCCTACACTTTGAGATCTTCAGGTAGGGCTCAGGTCCCATCATCTATTCAGGTAAGATCACTATAATCAGGTCAATGTTAGGGCATGGTCTACTGTAGAACAGGTGATCAATAAGATTTCATTTATTTTCCATCCTTCCTTTTTGCTGTCCACCCAATCTTGATGCAGATGTTCCAGGTAGACCAAATATTTTTCTAGAACAACACCATTTATTCTCCCATCTCCATTCATCTCTTATGCAAAGTGGTTCTTCTAGAAACATATAGCCATTCCTCCACATTTGCTGAGGCTAGGAGTACACGATTCCCATGAAAATGAGGAATGTCTAGGGCTCCTTCCATACTGCCCTTTATCCCAGGATCCGATCCCTGAGTATATGTGATTTAAAATGGATTATATGTGTCCCCATTGCCAGATAACTCGAAATAAACAGACAATATGGGGTCAGATACTGGCATATAGGGGTAGTGTGGAAGGGTTCTGGGTCTTCCAGATGGAAACTGACCACAGAATTGCTCTGGAGGATCTAGACAAGCTTAAAGAGGTATTCCCCCTAGGAACCTCTAGGTCAGTGGTTCTCAACCTGTGGGTCCCCAGGCGTTTTGGCCTACAATTCCCAGAAATCCCAACCAATTAGCCAGCTGTTAGGATCTCTGGGAGTTGAAGGCCAAAACATCTGGTGGCCTACAGGTTGCAAACCA
This sequence comes from Anolis sagrei, assembly GCF_037176765.1. Lineage (NCBI taxonomy): Eukaryota > Metazoa > Chordata > Lepidosauria > Squamata > Anolidae > Anolis > Anolis sagrei. Next base: position 20,402,355 of record NC_090024.1, on the reverse strand, counting down.
CTGCTCTAGGTTCTCAAGCACCTAGAGATTTCTAGAGAGATCATTTCAATCATATATGCGAATAATCAAATCCACAAAAGTAAAACATGAAAATATGGGAGGTGGACTGTAAGTAATTGTTGCCATCTCAAGGGAAATTGGACTGATGCCCCCACCCATATTTGAAGAAAAGTTGGATTTCCTGCTCACAGAATCGAATGGTGTATGGGCCCTTCATAATAGTAGTGCAGAAGGCATTTTATGTACATTCCCACACCTGAAGCCATTCTTGGAATGATATAATCCTCCAGATGTTGTTCAACTGCAACTCCAGCAGTCCAAACCAGCATAGCCCAGGGTCAGGAATGCTGGATGCTGTAGTCCAACAGCATCTGGAGAACTGTTCAATCCCTACCTTTGCATTAAAGCAATTGGCTAGATTTTTAAAATGCTAGTTACAAATGGGTAGAACAATTATCACTTCCTTTATCTGTCAACACTTTGCAAATCAAGGTAATGCTCCCATTCTGGCGAGGATGGTGACTGATGCAACGGATAATAGCAGTTTTCTAGGATGCCCCGATGAAAATCAGACTCACAGGTAAAGCCCATTATTGTAATCACACTAGTAATTACGTGGCAAATGCACAATGGTTCTCATGACTTCTGTGTAACATCTTTGCCCTTCCTTTAACCTCCTCTGGCTCATCCGATGTCATGGCTTCCTGTCTGTCTCATGCCTACCTAGGTGAAAACTTCAGACACCTCTAGATCAGAATACACTCAGGTTTTGTGCCTCTGCAAGCTGTTATTCACACTTTGCTGGAGGGTCTATGTATATTATAATATGAAGTTGGCAGTGGAGCTCAAGCAGCTTAATTTACAACAGCTGAAGGTAAGAGGGAGCAAGGTGTGAACACTGTGTAAACGCAAGGAGTATGAAGTTCCAGCTGGGTATTGGAGAGCCATATGATTCAAAGAGTCCTTAGGAATGGAATTTCAATACAGAGAGAACATTTTTACATAGCCTCCCTGAAATTCTCATTTTCTAAGTTCGGAAAGTCCTCCCCCTTCCTGGGAACAATTCAAACATACAATCTGCAATTATAGACTGAAATGATACAATCAGAATCCCAATAGACGCTGACTATTTAATGTGGAGGCTAGACAACAACTCCCACAAAACTGTGCAAAAGAAAGCCCTTAACGTGCATCAATGCTCTGTGGTTTGTGTATTCACCGTCCATTTCTCGAACTGGTTCCAGGATTCCCTATGTAATCATCCACACAGCAAAACCACTTTCTTCAATATTGGTTTGAAACTGACTTAAGTTGTAAGTGTAGACTCAAGTAGAAAAAGTGTCATTTTCAGTGCCATGGCTCAATGCTATGAAATCCTGGAAGTTATAATTTAGCAAAGTCTTTACCCTATTCAGCCAAAGAATGCTGGTACCTCACTAAACTACAAATCATTTGATTCCAAGACATGGCAGTGAAATAATAATAATAATAATAATAATAATAATAATTATTATTATTATTATTATTATTATTATTTATACCCCGCCACCATCTCCCTGGTGGGGACTCAGAGCGGCTTACATGGGGCCAAGCCTGGACAACGTATACAGCAATAAAATCAAAACATAAACAACAAACAACAACATCATCAGAATACATTAATAATAATAGGAAAAAAGAAAAAAGTCATAAAACATTCTAATAAACACTATCACAATAACGTGATTTCAGACTTAATTTCTGAAAGTGTTGTCAAACTTAATTTCATTGATGTCATTAGTGTTGGAGCATGCAAGGCATCAGTTAATATGTTTGTGTCTACTGTAAAATAAGATGCATGAAGCTGACTGGCTGTGCAATACCCAGGGAGATGGCTGAACCTGGGACTTTTGGATACTGTTACATTTTTGTTCAGGCTTGAGCTCTGCAGCTGCAGAGAGAGGAGAAGAGAGAAACAGAGAGACAGATTTTGGAGTGTACTCTTGCTTTATGAGTTGCTGAAGGAGTTTATCCACATGGACAAAGAAAAACCATTTTAAATCTCTCATAAAAGGACATTATGTGTGTTGATGCAACTGATCACACTGTACATATATTGTTCTGATTTAAGAAGAGGAATCTACTTGTTTTTTACTTTTCACCTGGGTGGCATATTTTCTTTCTCTGGCAAGGCAGTGTGTGGGCAGATCAAATGTGAACTACGCATGGTTTATTTTACATTACACCACAATTAGTACTACAGTGTTGATGCACCCTTTGTCACACCATGATCTGCACAGCATGTGCAGAATGGAACTCAACCATATTTCATCTTTCTACAAAAGCCGTTCGATCGCATTCCATCTCTCCTACACTGCAGTTTATGAACTTTTAAAAGACATTATTCACAAATCCAACATCATCATCACTCAGAAAATATAAACAACTGAGCTAGCTTAAGGCAGCTTGACTGTCTTCCAAGCGGTCCAGATCTGTAGTATGTTATGCTGTTAAATGCTATTCTATTACTATGTTCTAATAGTTATCATGGGATTTGTAGCTTGATGAGGCACCAGCACTCTTTGACAGAGAAAACTAAAGGCCTTCTATAACAGTGTTTCTCAACTCGGGGGTTGCGATGGGGTGTCGGAGGGGTCACCAAAGACCACCAGGATAGACAGTATTTTCTGCTGGTCATGGGTGTTCTGTGTGGGAAGTTTGCCCCAATTCTATCGTTGGTGGGGTTCAGAATGCTCTCTGATTGTAGGTGAACTATAAATCCCAGCAACTACAACTCCCAAATGTCAAGGTCTATTTTCCCCAAACTCTAACAGTGTTCACATTTGGGCATATTGAGTATTTGTGCCAAGTTTAGTCCAGATCTATCATTGTTTGAGTCCACAGTGCTTTCTGGAGATAGGTGAACTACAACTCCCAAACTCAAGGCCAATGCTCATCTAACCTTTTCCTTATTTTTTCCTGGTCATGGGCATTCTATGTGCCAAGTTTGGGTCAATTCCATCTCTGGTGGAGTTCAGAATGCTCTTTAATTGTAGTTGAACTATAAATCCCAGCAACGACAACTCCCAAGATCCAGAGAATGAAAATACATCCTGCCTATCAGTTATTTACATGACTATTCGTAACAGTAGCAAAATTCCAGTTATGAAGTAGCAACGAAAATAATTTTAGGGTTGGGGTCACCACAACATAAGGAATTGTATTAAGGGGTCACGGCATAGGAAGGTTGAGAACCACTGTTCTATAACAAGAGCTCCCATGATTCTATAGAAGGCATGGGAAAACTTCAGCCCTCCAGGTGTTTTGGACTTCAACTCCCACAATTCCTAACACCCTCAGGCCCCTTTCTTTTCTCCCTCAGTCATTAAGCTGCTAAAGGGCCCGAGGCTGCTAGGAATTGTGGGAGTTGAAGTCCAAAACACCTGGAGGGCTGAAGTTTGCCCATGCCTGTTCTATAGCATCAAAGCATGGCAGTTAAAGTGGTGTCAAATTGCATTAATTTGACAGTGTAGATGCACCCTCTTGCAGGAGAATAGCACTGCAAGGAAATGGCATCTACATTTTCCTAGCTACACATTCCAGTTGTTACATAGTTGTTGTTACATAGTTTTAGTATTCCAAACATCGTGCTGGGATCATAAATCATTTTAAAAGCTTGTTTAAAAAGATATGTACGCATAACAAAACCTTCTCCTGGAGAAAGATATCAGATTCCCTCTTGCATTGGTAATAAGATCCTTCAGATAGCTGACTGTTTTTCTGAAACTCCTGCTCAGGTTATGGTTTTATATTAAGTGTCGCTCTTTTGAGTATCACAAATTAAAAAGAGAGAGAGAGAGAGCCTTGCCTCTCTATTCTGCAAAACACAGAGACATGTCATACAGCCGCCAATACAATGCTCATAAACATGCCAGTAATATATAAGAAATGTTTAACATTCAAGACAATCCAAACAATCCAAACTGGGAACTCTTGGGGCATTTGATGCTGGACAAGGATGATGGCGAATTGTGAGAAAAACGAAGAATTTCTTGCAGAAATTCCAGCATTTTGGGACAGTGTTATAAACAAGAGATTGCTTACGTTTGGAGAAAGCTGGGAGAAACAGAACTTTCAGGCGAAGCACCAAGTTTATGTGTTAATGCAGCCATAAATATGTAAAAATAACATTACGGTCACATAATCTACTCAAATCCCATTGAAGTCCAAGCAGAGAGTGCATACAGTACATTCTGTAACTGGATGTTGTGAATTCAAAAATGGGTAATACAAATTTGCCACTCTGAAAATCTGAATTTATTAAGGTTCTAGTCCTTAAGACTCGGGGGGGGGGGCAGAATGTATGCAATCTATATAGATACAAATATAATGTTCATTTGTGGGATTAACATAACTAAAAAACCACTGAATGAATTGACACCAAATTTGGACCCAATACACCTATCAGACCATCACTCATAAAAACACTAAAAAACACAGCATAAGAGACTTAAAAAGCCAAAAAACAAAAAAAACATTAGAACGCATGTGCAAAACCACATCTATATACGCAAACACATATATACACAAATATATACACACATATATACAGACACAAAACACATATACACAGACTGGGCCACAGCAACACATGGCAGGGGATGACTAATGCATAATAAAATCTCTGAACACAAGCCAGGTTGGGGTACAGTGAAAACACTGAATTATTAGCTATCAGGAAAAATAGATATTTGGTTTTGTGTAGGTTTTTAATTTGCCTGCTTGACCAGTGGAAGCTGAATAAATTATGTAAATTCAGCAATGATATGTAAATCTGCTTAGTCTATACAGCTTGCAGGGTTCCACTTTCCTTTTGGAATATATTTGACTCCAATTATAACTCAATGTTCTACTGGAAGCAGAACTGTACAAGTGGGCTAATGAATCCTGATCCTTTGGACACATTTAAATATACAATGGGCCCTTCAAATGTGTGGGTTTAACTTTTGCATATTAATTATTGTCTGATTCGATTAATATGTTCTATCTAGCAATCTCTAGGTTCTCCAACATGACTCTTTGGGAAACCCTTAGTGCAGACATGGGCAAACTTCAGCCCTCCAGGTGTTTTGGACTACAACTCTCACAATTGGAATTGTGGGAGTTGTAGTCCAAAACACCTGGAGGGCTGAAGTTTGCCCATGCCTGCTTTAGTGGAAACCGGCCATAGAAATGGGCTGGAGGATATACCAACTATAGAAGAGTGGAGATGTGGGAACTAATAGAAACAGACAAGTTAACAACGTTGTTGAAGGATAAATCACTAGGCACAAATGTTACTGAAGCTGTGTCGCTCAATATAATGTAATTTGGGTTTCCCAATTCTGAAAGGCATTATGTTCAGGTAGTACACCCAAAATGCAGGAATCCTCTGAAATATCCATGTTTATTGGGTTGTTGTAGATGCAGGCAAAACGTCAGAAGAGAATGCCTCTAGACCAGTGTTTCTCAACCTGGGGGTTGGGACCCCTGTGGGGGTCGCGAGGGGATGTCAGAGGGGTCACCAAAGACCATCAGAAAACATAGTATTTTCTGTTGGTCATGGGGGTTCTGTGTGGAAAGTTTGGTCCAATTCTATCGTTGGTGGCGTTCAGAATGCTATTTCATTGTGGGTGAACTATAAATCCCAACAACTACAACTCCCAAATGGCAAGGTCTATTTTCTCCAAACTCTACCAATGTTCTCATTTGGGCATATTGAGTATTTGTGCCAAGTTTGATCCAGATCCATCATTGCTTGAGTCCAGTGTTCTCTGGATGTAGGTGAACTACAACTCCAAAAACTCAAGGTCAATATCCACCAGACCTTCCCAGTATTTTCTCTTGGTCATGGGAATTCTGTGTGCCAAGTTTGATTCAATTCCATCATTGGTGGAGTTAAGAAGGCTCTTTGATTTTAAGTGAACTATAAATCCCAGCAACTCCAGCATTACCAAATGACAAAATCAATCACCCCCAACCCCACCAGTATTCAAATTTGGGCGTATCGGGTATTTGTGCCAAATTTGGTCCAGTGACTAAAAATACATCCTGCATATCAGATATTTACATTACAATTCATAATAGTAACAAAATTACAGTTATGAAGTGACAATGAAAATAACGTTATGATTGAGGGTAACTACAACATGAGGACCTATACTAAGGGGTCGCGGCATTAGGAAGGTTGAGAACCACTGCTCTAGACCATGGCCATATAGCCCGAAAAAACCTACAACAACCCAGTGATTCCAGCCATGAAAGCCTTCGACAATACAGTACATTATCCATGTTTAGTTTGCAAGACATTAACTTGACAATGGAGTAAGGAAGCACTGTTGAGAGGGAGCTATGGTGACAGGGAGTGAATCTACCTGTATAATTAATGCAGATTGAAACCACTTTAACTGCCACGACTTAATGCTATGGAATCACGGGAATTGTACTTTGATAAAGTGCCAACACTGTTTGGCAGAAAGAAGTTAAAGATCTTGGGAAACTATGACTCCCACAACCCCGGAGCATTGAGCCATGGTAGTTAAAGTGGTGTCAAACTGGATTAATTCCACGGTGTAGATGCACCAAGGTGTTATTGAAGGAAGCACCATTCTGCCCCATCCCATCTCTCCATGTTTTGCCGAAGCGAAAGCCTTCTCGCTCCTTATCTTCAACAGAAACTGTATCTTTGTTTACTTGGCTATGTTACTAGGATGTAGAAATGCCACTAGATCAGATGATTCAACCCTACTTTGTTGCCTAATGTCATGTGATACGACTGTGAACTTGTGAAGAGAGAACAATTTTAAGAGATTAAGCTAGAGAGGGAAAATAAATTCTACTGACCAGGGTCAAGTTTGGCATCACTGGACTTTGGCCAAGGAGCACACTACAATTCTGCATAATTTGGGGAAAATCTCAAAGAAATTGCTATTATTTTTTACTGGGGGGGGGGGGGGGGATCAATCCAGAAGTGCTCATAAAACAAGATTAAGTACGAAAGATGTCAAACTGTTTGCCCATATTTCCTAGAAACTTATAATTATAGAATCACAGATTTGGAAGAGACTCCAAAGGCCATCCAGTCCAGCCCCATTTTATCACAATTAAAGCATTTCCCACACATAGTAATCAATTCTTTGTTTACAAACTATCAAAGGAGAAAATTCCACTCAACTCCAAGGTAGCATATTCTACTCTAGAACAGATCTTAAAGTTGGGAAGTTCTTCCTAATGTTTAGTGGAATCTCTTTGCTACAGTAGAGTCTTACTTATCCAACCTTCGCTTATCCGACCTTCCGTCTTATCCAATGCCTCATTTTCCTCCAGCATTTCCCCTTCAATTAAAGAAGCGCTCCTCAACTCTCTCTCCATTCCCAATAAGTGAAAAGGGCAAGACAAGAGGGAGGAGTAGGGAGGAGGAAAGGGGGAAAAGAGGCAGGACTGGAAACAGAAGCATCCTCCCTCCTTCCCTCTGTGATTTCCATGCTCCTCTTCCGCATCTGGGCACTTCCTGCTGGGCTGCTCTTGTCCTGAGGCATGTCCTTGCTTTAACCCTTTGAGTCCCTTTTGTTAGCATTCTAGGTGTTTAGCACCACGTCAGATGGGTAATAGTAGGAGACTCCATATTATCCGACAGTTTCATTTATCCAACATTCTGCTGGCCCGTTTATGTTGGATAATTGAGACTCTACTGTATTTGAATCCATTGCTCAGTGTCCTAATCTCTGGAGCATCTCTGGGCCAGAGGTTTAGTACAGCTGGTAAATCATCAGCAATTATAAGATCTATCAACCAAAAGGTTGCAAGTTTGAAGCCCCGGGTTGGTGTGAGCTGCCAACTGTCAGCCTGGCTCATTGTTTACCTAAGTGTAACACCAGGGAGGGAGGACACCAATTGGTGTAAAGAAGCATGCACCTATGTGCAGTCCTCGGTCAAATCTTTAATATCTGAATTGCTATGAGTGTTATAAAGCAGAAGCCTCTTGGCTTGGAATCACAGGCTTGAGTCTCTCTTGTATGAAATAAAGTAACAAGTTTATTCAAACACTTCAGGCTCCAATGTTTGTAGTTACAATTACTATTTTTGTTGCAAACTTAAGTTTCAGTCACATATAGTATACTTGTTGCACTTTCCTGAAATAGGCTTTCAATGTTTCTCATTTATCAAGATGGTATTTGCTTTACACATACAGGACTAAAATTACTTTCCGACTCAAGCACCACTGGCTTTTCTTTAAGTTCTCAAAACTTGTACTCTATTTGACTAGCGGCTTACTTTTCTAACAGGATTTATTAACTACCATTCATGAACAGGAATCCCTAACTCTCTGTCCTTCACAAACTGCAATCCCTACTCAACTAACTCCTTTTTAAAACTCTCTCTCTAACTCCCCTCCTTTTTGAACTTAACTCCGCCCCTTTAGAATGTTCGGCCCTGCTCTTCCCAACTGTCATTTTGTCTCCCAACCTGTTGAAATCCTGGGGCTATGCTAATCTGCATATGACCAATCAGCCTCCATATGCAAATAAATCCGGTCCCTCTGTTGCTATCCTCTCTTGTCTCTAATCTTCCTTATCTGCCCCCTGTGAACATAGATCTATGTACTAAAATTTCATATAGAGTAACAAATTCGCTACATACGCCCCTTCCCTATAAAAATATTGCTGGAGGTGAGTGTTTTTAACCTCATCGAAAGCAATATTGTTAACTTATTCCTTATCTAACAATTTTATATTCAATTCACATTTAAAACCATACATTTAAATACTTACATTTTTATCCTATACCACATGAAAACATTCTTTAATAATGATACTATACAGTTACTCTACCAATATAATTTTATATAAACATACATATTATATATCTTAACAACATACATCACCAATATACATTACCAATAGTCATCTTCTTGCACCCGGTTATTCTTCTGTCTCCTGTTCCTCATCCTTTCCTGGAATTCTAGAGAGCGCATCCGCCACAATGTTTTCTTTTCCCTTAATATGTCTTACATCAAACTGATAATCTTGCAGCATTAGGCTCCACCTTATCAGTTTGCTATTGGTGTTTTTTACCTGATTCAACCACCTCAGTGGAGAATGGTCTGTATATATTAGGAACTCTCTTCCCCAAAGATAAGGTCTCAATTTGTCAATAGCCCAAATTATGGCTAGACACTCCCTCTCAATCACTGCTAGATGTTGCTCTCGCTCCAATAACTTTCTACTTAGATATAATATAGGCCTTAGGTCTCCATTTATATCTACTTGACTCAACACCGCTCCCAGTCCTATCCTTGATGCATCTGTGGTGAGTATGAACTGTTTATCAAACTCCGGCACCTTTAATATAGGTTCATTTACCAATGCATTCTTTAACTCATCATAGGCTTTTTGACACCCTTCATTCCATTTACTTATATTAGGTTTGTCTTTTTGTAGACACTCAAATAAAGGAGAAGCGATAGCGCTAAAATTAGGAATAAACTTCCTATAAAAGCCTACCACTCCTACAAATGCTCTAATTTCTTTTTTAGTTCTAGGCCTTGCCCAATTCCTAATAGTTTCTACTTTGTTCCATTCAGGTATTATTTCTCCACTACCAACTACGTGTCCTAAATATTTAACCTTTGTTTTTGCTAATTGGCATTTTGCAGCTTTTACTGTTAACCCAGTTTCTTTAATTCTTTGTAACACTTTAGAAATATGTCCTAAGTGCATTTCCCAATCGGTACTGTAAATTGCAATGTCATCAATATAAGCCTGAGCAAACTCTCTTAAACCTACCAACATTTTGTCAATTAATCTTTGGAAACTCGCTGCGCTATTTTTTAATCCAAAAGGTAAACGTGTGAACTCATGTAATCCCTCTTTTGTCACGAAAGCTGTTTTACACTGATCCTTAGGATCCATCCCCACTTGCCAATATCCTTTGGTTAAATCTAAAGTTGTTATAAATTTCGCTGCCCCAATGGTCTCCAATAATTCATCAATTCTGGGCATCGGGTATACGTCAGACACAGTTACTGCATTTACTTTCCGATAGTCCACACAAAATCTCATGGTGCCATCCTGTTTCGGTACTAACACTACAGGGGATGACCATGGACTTTCTGATGGTACTATCAATCCCAACTCTAACATTTCTCTAATTTCTTTTGAGATGATTCGAGCTTGTTCTCCTGTTGCTCTATACGGGTGTGAAGTTATGGGTTTTGCATCACCCGTATTGATCTTATGAGTTACCAGCTCCGTTTTTCCTGGCACATCCTTAAATACATCCTGATGCTTTATCAATACATCTCTCAGTTGACATCTTTGACTTTCTGACAATTCTAAACACCTAGACACATCAGGTATGATACTTTGTTCCCTTAATTCTCCCCATTCTGTTACTGAATATGCTTTTGCTTCTTTTGTTACTACCCTAAAAATCAAACTTGTTCTCACATAATAGGGTTTTATCCTATTAACATGCACACGCTTATATTTTCCTTCCTCCCCTACTTTCATTATCAGATAGTTCACATCAGACAGTTTCTCAAATATTACATAGGGACCTTCCCATGCCATGTCCATTTTCTTATGGGATTTAGGCTTGAGTAACAGCACTCTGTCTCCTTCTTTAAAACTCCGATGTTTGGCCTTCGCATCTCGACTTTCTTTCTGTTTTTGTTGAGCTGATTCCAGATTTCTCGATGCCTCACCACGTACAATGTCTATATGTTCCTTTAGTTTCTCTATATAGTCCATAATATCTTCCTCCTGGATCTCCTCATCACCAGTCCAACTTGCACTTATGATGTCCATGGGTCCTCGCACTTTTCTACCAAACAGAAGTTCAAAAGGGCTATATCCCGTGCTCTCCTGTGGGACTTCTCGATATGCAAATAAAAGATGTTGTAACTGTCTATCCCAGTCATTAGGGTTTTTGTTGACATATGTCTTGATCATATGTTTTACTGTCTTATTAAAGTTTTCAATTAATCCATTGCTCTGCGGATGATATGCCATTGTGTTGTGATGTACAATGCCACAGCCTTTAAATAATTCTTTGATCAGCTTGGACATAAAATAAGTTCCTAGATCTGTCACAATTTCCTTGGGAAATCCCACTCTGGCAAAAATATTAAGTAGTCCATCAGCTACCGTTTTAGCTTGTAAGTCTCTTAAAGGTATTGCCTCTGGATACCTAGTAGCATAGTCAATGGCTGTTAAGATGTACTTATTTCCTTCTTTAGTGGCTTTGGATATGGGACCTATGATGTCAATTCCCATCTTCTCAAAGGGCGTTGTTACCACAGGCACCGATTGTATAAGTCCTTTAGTTTTATCGTTGGCTTTCCCAATTAGCTGGCACACTTGGCAGGACTGACAATATGCTTTGACCTCCTTTCCAATATTAGGCCAATAAAATTTTTCTTGAATTCTTGCCTTCGTCTTTTTAATTCCCAGATGTCCTCCGAATGTTGTGTCATGGGCCATCTTTAATATTCTTAATCTGTACTTCTCCGGTACAACTAGCTGTTTGTTCACTTCAACACTATCACCACTCTTTCTCCTTCTGACAACTCTATACAATCTTTCATTTATAACTTGGAAAGAACTAGACTTTTCAGCTAATGGTCCACCAGCCTCACTTCTGGCTTGTTCCCATGACTCTCCTAAAGATTTATCTTTCTTCTGTTCCTTTAAGAACACTTCAGTCTGCTTATCTGAGAATTTCATTTGCATAAGTTCACCACTCTCTTCTCTGTCTTGTGAAGTACTTGCTTCAGCAGAATCACCATTCATCTCCTCTGTTTCTGACTTTCTAGTAATTACATTGACTCTTTGACATTCTTCATATAGGTCATTTCCTATAAGGAATGGAACTTCCAATTCCTTCATCACTCCCACTTGCCACATTCCTTTGTATTTTTTATAAGTTACAGGGATTTCCGCTACTGAGGTCTCGAATGCTGGCCCATAGATTCCCTTTAATAGATATTTCTTATCAGGCACTATCTGTTCCGGGTTTATTAGTTGACTTTGGATTAGGGATACTTGAGCTCCTGAATCTCTTAATCCCAATATTTTTCTTCCATTTATTATTATCTCCTCTCTATAGTCATACTCTTCAACCTCTCTCACTTTCCACACTCGGAATACTTTACTGGTCTCATCTGTGGATTTCATTTCACTCTTAACGTCCTCTGTATAGTGACCAGTCCCTTTATCTTTCTGTACCAAACAAATGTTTCTTGGAGGTGAAGTAACACTCTTTTCATTCTTCAACCTAGGGCACCTTGCTCTTATATGCCCTGGCTCTTGGCAATGGTAGCATGTGATCTTCACATCACCCGGTCTTGTTACTTCCTTATTATAGTAATTACTCTTTCTCTCATATTGTTGGTCTGCCTTGTCCCTCCCTTCTTGGTCTTTACTTTTCCATAATGGCTGTGAGGGACTTGTAGCATTTTTGTATATATATTTGTTTCCTTTTTCCTCATACGATCTCTTATACGCCATGCCCAAGTTTTTCATTTCGTAATCAATTTCCAGTTCATCAAGGACAACAGCCACTTGAGACACACTCTCAATCTTTTTATCTTTAACATACCAGCGCATGTTTAAGGGCACCATTTTATAAAACTGTTCCAACGCCACCAGATGTTTTAGCTGTTGGAATGTGCTAACCCGACTTCCTTCTATCCACTGGTCAAGGGCTTTGTCCAATCGAGCTCCCAACTGGACATACGTTTCGCCATTTCTTCTTTTTATCTCTCTAAAGTTCTTCCTGCACTGTTCAGGAGTGATCCCAAATCTAACTTTAACTCTTGCCTTAAACAATCTATAATCATTTATCTCATCATCCCTCATATCAGCCAATATCTGATTTAGCTCGCCAGATATTAAAGGCTTTAGATATGACATTTTACTTTCTTCTGGGATATCTAGTTCCCAGAGGTTCGTTCAAATGCCAGAAGGAATGCTTCTACGTCATCTCCCTTTTGGTACTTAGCAAATCTCTTCACTTTGGCAGAGAAGTCATTGTAACTATGTACACTAGTATTTTCACTAGTTCTATCTCGTTCCTGCATTCTTAACTGCATCATCAGTCTTTCATGTTCTCTGGCCTTCTCTCTTTCCTCAGCCGCTCTCTCTCTCTCTCTTTCTTCAGCCTCCAACTTAGCTAACTGTAACCTTTCCTGTGATTCCATTCTGCTTATTTCAAACTGAATTTGTAATCTTTGCAGTTCTACCGATGAAACTGTCTGCTCCTGACTCTCCTCACGTTCTTGTGCTCCCTCCTCTACCACCTCTTCTTCAATTCCAGCTTTCTTGCCCTTGGGAGGAGCCATTTTCTCTTACTTGTATTCTTTATGAGGTAAATTTTGCCTCTTTCTGATGCACTGGACCAGATATATTCTACCTATCCCTCAACTTTCTGAGGCACTAGATTAGATGTATTCTACGCATCCCGCAGCTGCCACCAATTATGTAACACCAGGGAGGGAGGACACCAATTTGTGTAAAGAAGCATGCACCTATGTGCAGTCCTCGGTCAAATCTTTAATATCTGAATTGCTATGAGTGTTATAAAGCAGAAGCCTCTTGGCTTGGAATCACAGGCTTGAGTCTCTCTTGTATGAAATAAAGTAACAAGTTTATTCAAACACTTCAGGCTCCAATGTTTGTAGTTACAATTACTATTTTTGTTGCAAACTTAAGTTTCAGTCACATATAGTATACTTGTTGCACTTTCCTGAAATAGGCTTTCAATGTTTCTCATTTATCAAGATGGTATTTGCTTTACACATACAGGACTAAAATTACTTTCCGACTCAAGCACCACTGGCTTTTCTTTAAGTTCTCAAAACTTGTACTCTATTTGACTAGCGGCTTACTTTTCTAACAGGATTTATTAACTACCATTCATGAACAGGAATCCCTAACTCTCTGTCCTTCACAAACTGCAATCCCTACTCAACTAACTCCTTTTTAAAACTCTCTCTCTAACTCCCCTCCTTTTTGAACTTAACTCCGCCCCTTTAGAATGTTCGGCCCTGCTCTTCCCAACTGTCATTTTGTCTCCCAACCTGTTGAAATCCTGGGGCTATGCTAATCTGCATATGACCAATCAGCCTCCATATGCAAATAAATCCGGTCCCTCTGTTGCTATCCTCTCTTGTCTCTAATCTTCCTTATCTGCCCCCTGTGAACATAGATCTATGTACTAAAATTTCATATAGAGTAACAAATTCGCTACACTAAGCAATTCGAAAACAGCTTTAGCTGTGATTAGAGAAATTGGGTACTGCTAAAAGCGGGGGAGGTGTTTTACAACACAATAAAGAAAGCAGATCAGAAAATACTGGGTGACCAAAAGGAAGGAGGATAAAGCAACAGCACCCCTTGGACTCGAACCCAACGTTCCATGGCACCTCCTTCTGTTCTGTCTGTGTATTGTCTATACAAAGCGGCATTGAATGTTTGTCGTGTATGTGTACTGTGGTCCGCCCTGAATCCCTTTCGGGGTGAGAAGGGCAGAATATAAATAAAATGTTGTTATTACTTTTATTATTATTATCAGAAAACAAGGCTGCTCTATTTTCAATATGATATTCTTTAAGCCTAAATATCATCTCCCCTCTTAACCTTTGCTTCTCCAGCTCCTTAATCTGCTCCTCATTGGGCATGGTTTCTAGACATTGTAAAATTTTGTTTATCCTCCTTTGGACCTGTCCCATCACCTGCCTTTTAAAAAATTGGCAGGTATCTCTCCCACCTATCCTAAACTAGACTAGGCAAAGATGCAGTATGTATGGATAGGTTGCTTACACAACCTGTGAAATTCCAAGGGAAAGATAACAAAATAATAAGTACACTATTGCAGTGCTCTATCAATACACATTTGTATATAACCCAAACATTGTTGGATTTAGTTTAGCCATTAGTTTTAAAAAGTAGGGAGTCTGTGGCTCCACCAACGTTGCTATTATAATGGCAGTTCAGTGCAGTTAAACTGCATTATATGAGTCTACACAAGGCATGGGCAAACTTCAACCTTCTAGGTGTTTTGGACTTCAACTCCCACAATTCCTGACAGCCTCAGGGCGCTTCCTTTTCTCCCTCAGCCACTTGAGTGGCTGAGGGGGAAAAGGAAAGGGCCTGAGGCTGTCAGGAATTGTGGAAGTTGAAGTCCAAAACACCTAGAAGGCTGAAGTTTGCCCATGCCTGGTCTACACTGACCATGTAAAGCAATTCAATCTACATCACAATGACAGTGTAGATGGGGCTCCAGTTTCCTTTTCCCTCTAGTTTCCAACTAAGTTTTGAATTCCAAAAAGTACCACTGACAAAAGAAACCTTGGACTCTAAGTGACTCAAAAATATAACTTATGGTGCATCTATACTGTAGAATTCATGTAGTTTGACGTCACTTTTGGCTGTTCTGGCTCAGTGCTATGAATCCTGAGAGTTGTAGTTTGGTGAGGCACCAGTACTCTTTGACAGGGCTAAAAAGAGCTTGCAAAATGACAACTCCTACGATCCCGCAGTGAAAGTAGTGTCAAGCTGCATTCATTCTACATCGCCAATGTACTCCCTAATTATATTAAGAACTTATATTCTATTTTAGTACAAAAACCTTGCGACATACTCTAAGAAACTGAAACGATACCAGGACAAAAGACTGAACCAAAGCTATTGTTCCATTTTCTACTCGCTGCTTGTTCCGTCAGACAAACATGGACTCAGACATCCTCATCTGTGACATTCAGTACCAGCCAGAGGCAGGATCCCGGGCTGAGATTGACCATTGCTTAATCATCTTCCATCTTTTACGCATGGAAGCTTTTAATATGCAAGCAGAGATCTCGGCTTAAGTGGCCAACCTTCTGTCCGATGCCAAATAAAATAAACCGCAATGCCCTACCATAACTGAGACTTTTGTTGAACTAAACATATTAAAGGAACAGAGCTCTCAGAGTTTTAAAAATAGACGCAACCCATTTTGCTTAGTTCTCATCTCAACCACTGCATGCTCTGAAGACATTTGAGGTGTAAAGTATTGATGTCTTGTAATTAAATATGATACCAGTCTAAGCAAGACTTTTTTAAAAACAAGATTGCACTACTAGGGATATTTTTTGCATTATCATAGAGTTATGTTTTATCAACATAACCACCCACTGGTTATTATGTAAAGCTAAACTTTAGATTGTTTAAACTGGCATCTTTCTGGAAAGCAGGAATTAAGCCTGTAAAATAATCACCCAGACTTTCCACAGACCAGTTCCTGCTGGTATATTTCCTTCAAGATAGCATAATGTCTGATCTTTAGTATACTTATTAAGAAATGAGTCTTGCTAAATTTAATAAACATACTTCCAAGTTATTCTCTGCACAGGTTCTCTTTAATAGCTACCACTTTGTGAGGTTCAGTGTTGTGCAACCTATATGTGCAAAGCACCAAAAACCCCTTTGATCTTAACATTATATTCACTCCCAACACTCTGTCCAAACGAAGTCGCAAACATATCTGTTTCTGGGTTGTTGTAGGTTTTTCCGGGCTATATGGCCATGTTCTAGAGGCATTTTCTCCTGACGTTTCGCCTGCATCTATGGCAGGCATCCTCAGAGGTAGTGAGGTCTGTTGGAAGTAGGAAAATGGGTTTATATATCTGTGGAATGACCAGGGTGAGACAAAGGACTTTTGTCTGCTGGAACTAGGTGTGAATGTTTCAACTGACCACCTTGATTAGAATTTAATGGCTTGGAAATGCCTGGGAGCATGTGGACAATTTCAACAGAAAGGAAGAAACCATGAAAATGAACAAAATCTGGCTACCAGTATTAAAAAACCCAAAAATTACAACAGCAAAACAACAGAGAGTAAACAATCAGGCACATCAAATCACTCCCAACAAAAGATTCCCCCCAGGCACTTCCAAGCCATTAAATGCTAATCAAGGTGGTCAGTTGAAACATTCACACCTAGCTCCAGCAGACAAAAGTCCTTTGTCCCACCCTGGTCATTCCACAGATATATAAACCCATTTTCCTACTTCCAACAGACTTCACTACCTCTGAGGATGCCTGCCATAGATGCAGGTGAAACGTCAGGAGAAAATGCCTCTAGAACATGGCCATATAGCCCGGAAAAACCTACAACAACCCAGTGATTCCGGCCATGAAAGCCTTCGACAATACATATCTGTTTCTTTTCATTTTCTTGCCTGCCTAGTGAGCTCATCCAAGAGGCTGCAAATTCTAAAAGCTAGAAAATAAGCTGGACCCAGTACAGAAACTATCCATCGTAAATTATCTCATAGTTTGCAGCAGATTTTAGGCAGACAGAAGGGAAAATATTTACGTGCCAGGCACAATTCTTGCATGGTTTAATGACGTAATGTATGTTTCTTCTATGGAAAACAAAATCCTTACCAATGGTATCTATATAGACTGGGAAGAAATTAATACATTTTCGTTCTGCCTTGTCTCAAACTTCTGTGCTGACTCCTTCTTTTCCAATCTAGTTTTTCCTGGTGGTCAAATTATTCTGCAGGACATTCAAGTACAAATAAGTTCAATAGAGGAGGCACGTGCATTCTCCGAAACCATAGAAATGTGAGTTATTATACTTGCAGGTAACTTCACCAGGTTTGTCAAAAGCAGGGGTCCTCAAACGTTTTAAACAGAGAGCCAGGTCACCATCCCTCAAACTGTTTGAGGGCCGGATTATAATTTGAAAAAAGTATCAATGAATTCCTATGCACACTGCATATATCTTGTTTGTAGTGCAAAAAAAAAAAACCCACTTAAAAACAATACAATAATTAAAATGAAGAACAATTTTAACAAATATAAACTTATTCGTATTTCAAGGGGGAAATGTGGACCTGTTTTTGGCTGATGAGATAGGATTGTTGTTGTGTGCTTTCAAGTCATTTCAGACTTAGGTTGACCCTGAGTGAGGGCTGGGTAAATGACCTTGGAGGGCCGTATCCGGCCCCTGGGCCTTAGTTTGGAGATCCCTGGTCAAAAGGAAAGGACAAATCTGCACAAGTTATGAATATTACACTAATTATGAATGTGACACAAATTACAAATGTAATACAGCCCTTTTACCCTATGAAGCACTGTGTGATTCCACTTTAACATTCATGGGAATGTCCTATTGAATCCTAGAATTTGCAGTTTCATATAGAATCATAGAATCAAATCAAAGAGTTGGAAGAGACCTCATGGGCCATCCAGTCCAACCCCCTGCCAAGAAGCAGGAATATTGCATTCAAATCAGCCCTGACAGATGGCCATCCAGCCTCTGCTTAAAAGCTTCCAAAGAAGGAGCCTCCACCACACTCCAGGGCAGAGAGTTCCACTGCTGAATGGCTCTCGCAGTCAGGAAGTTCTTCCTCATGTTCAGATGGAATCTCCTCTCTTGTAGTTTGAAGCCATTGTTCCGCGTCCTAGTCTCCAGGGAAGCAGAAAAAAAGCTTGCTCCCTCCTCTCTGTGGCTTCCTCTCACATATTTATGCATGGCTATCATATCTCCTCTCAGCCTTCTCTTCTTCAGGCTAAACATGCCCAGCTCCTTAAGCCGCTCCTCATGGGGCTTGTTCTCCCTATGTTCTCCCTATAAAAACACTATTGGCTCTGTAGCTGAGAATTCTGTATGCCTCTGTCCAAACTGTAAATCCCAACATTTTGTAGGATATTGCCAAAGCAGTAAAAGCAGACTCCTAAAGAAACACGTGAAAGGACCTTTGGCCTCCAAAGACTCAAAGTGCATCTACATTGTAGAATCAATGCAGTTTGACACCACTTAAATCGTCATGGGTCAATGCTATGGAATTCTGAGAGTTGTGGTTTGACAAGGACTTTCTGCCAAGGAGTACAAATGTTTCACCAAACTACAACTCCCAGGATTCCGGAACATTGAGCCATGGCAGTTAGTGATGTCAAACTGCATTAATTTTGCAGTATAGCTCTATCCCCTGAGGGTACAAAGCAAAAGGACAAGGAGAAGGTGGAAAGGTGACAAGGGGGAGGGATAGAGATGAGCAGAGAATTAGGTGGTGGAAACAGATGCTCTGTTAGCATTACTGTTGTATTGCTGCTTTTAACAAAAGAACACTGGCACTTTACAATTGCATATTTCAGAATGTATACAAAGGTTGTTTCACAATGGCAGCATCACTATCTCCTTGCCCTCCCAAGGGCTGACTTTGAATCCTCTGGTATCAGGTGTCCTTAGTTCAGGCTGTTCTTCTGATACCAATATTGGGTTCACAGATATGAATGTAAGAACAGCCAAGGGCTAGTCTAGTCCGGCTTTCTGTTCTCACAAAGGCCAAAGAAATCCCTTGGGAAGCTAACCATGTCCTTTGCTGCTTGCTGTGTGCCTTCAAGTTATTTTCTGACTCAAGACCAACCTATCAGAGGGTTTTCTTAGCAAAATTTCTTCAGAAAGGTTTGCCCATGCCTTCCTCTGAGACTGAGAGAGTGTGATTTGTGTGACAGAATGAAAACCACACGTAGTTCACGTTTTTACCAGTCCATATACTGTCTTGTCAGAGAAAAGATATACCACACAGATGATCAGTAAGGAACAAGAAGTTAACTCATAGAATCATAGAATCAACTTTTTGTAATGCAGAGCAATATATATACAGTCACGTGAACAGTTGCATTGACTCACATAATATCATTTAAGAGAGATTTAAATAGTCCTTAAGTGTCCATGGGAAAGATCTTCTTCCAGCAGTTCAGAAGCAAAAAGCTGTCTTGGTAAGCTCTCGCACAGTTAAAGACTAGGAATGTAACTGTTGCCAAATGTCCCAGGCTCAGCTAGTTTCTCGAAGTAGCCCAACCATTCAGCTTTGTAACACACTTACCAACTGATTTTTGCATGCTCTAACAATTTGCACAAGGCCACCCAGTGGGTTTCATGGCTAAGCGGGGATTTGAACCCTGGCCTCCAGAATCACAGTCAAACACTGACATCACTAGAGCCCGGGTGGTGAAGTGAGTTAAACCCCTGTGCCAGCAGGACTGAAGACCGACAGGTCACAGGTTCGAATCTGGGGAGAGGCGGATGAGCTCCCTCTATCAGCTCCTGCTCCTCATGCAGGGACATGAGAGAAGCCTCCCACAAGGATGATAAAACATCAAATCATCTGGGTGTCCCCTGGGTAATGTCCTTGGAGATGTTGCCCAGGGGACAACGTCTGCACACCAGAAGCGACTTGCAGTTTCTCAGGTCGCTCCTGACACAACAAAAAAACAAAAACAAAAACTGACACCACTATATCATGCGGATGCTCCACAGCAAATAGTAATAGACGACACGCTGACTCTAACACTGGAAGCATGGCTAAATACTATGAAGTCACAGGCAGGATAGTTTTATAAGATCGTAAAAGGTTGTTTGCTGCTGCCTTACCGAACTACAACTCCCTGGACTCCACTGCACTGAGCCATAGCACTCAAAATGGTATCAAACTGCATTGTTTTTACAATGTAGATGCACCTTTAGATGATCCCAGGCTTCAAATGAAGAGTGAAGAAGTTTCCTTCACATTTCTTCTCCCTCTCTAGAGGACATGGCAATAGATTAGAGGAGGGTCCGTCCAGTTTTACTGGAGCCCCCGGTGGTGCTATGGGTTAAACCCTTGTGCCATAAGACTGCTGACCAAAAGGTTGGCAGTTTGAATCTGGGGAGCAGGGTGAGCTCCCATCCGTCAGCTCCAGATTCTCATGCAGGGACATGAGAGAAGAAGAAGAAGAACTTTATTTTTCTACCGCGCCTCCATCTCACCATAGGGTCTCGGGGCGGCTTACATGGGGTCCAAGCCCATGGCAGAATACAATTAAAAACAAAGCAAAACAATTAAGACAGCATAAAACAGCGTAAAACAACATAACAATAATAGCTAGCAACAACAATAACAGCAGACTAATTTTGGAGGGGAGGGGAATACCACTACATAAAGGATAAGTGGTTTAGTAAGGTGGATAACAATGTTGGGAGCCTTCTGAGATTTACAAAATCTTAGAAGCCTCCCACAGGATGGTAAAACATCCAGGCATCCCATGAGCAATGTCCTAGTAGACGACCAATTCTTTCACACCATAAGCGACTTGCAGGGTGAGTTCCCGTCCGTCAGCTCCAACTTCTCATTCAGGGACATGAGAGAAGCCTCCCACAGGATGGTAAAACATCCAGGCATCCCATGAGCAATGTTCTAGTAGACGACCAATTCTTTCACACCATAAGCGACTTGCAGGGTGAGTTCCCGTCCGTCAGCTCCAACTTCTCATTCAGGGACATGAGAGAAGCCTCCCACAGGATGGTAAAACATCCAGGCATCCCATGGGCAAGATCCTAGTAGACGACTAATTCTCTCACACCAGAAGCGACTTGCAGTTTTTTAAGTCACTCCTGACACGAAACAAAAAGTCCGGTTTTGCTTACACAATAGCTGGGACACAAATACCCAACAGAAAACTCACTCTTTAGAATGAAAACCAGTCACCCACCATCCTGTTTTGAGAAGGAGGAATTCGGTTGAGCAACACACTTTTCCTGCCTTCGCCCTCAGACCACATCACTCTCTCAGCTCAGAGGTGTGCGTAACAGTCATAATAACCACGTTGCATCCCTCATGACAGACAGCATATCCATGAATACTAAGGATAGGAATAAGTCTAGTGCGGGTTTTTCAGTTTTGGTGCTGACCATGAGAAAAAGACTCAGGGTGCACCTACAGTATGGAATCAATGCATCCTAACACCATTTTATGTGCCGGGGCTCAGTGCTATGAGTCCTTGGGAGATATAGTTTTACAAGGCCATTCACATTCTCTGCTAACTACATCAAACTACAACTCCTATTATTCTATAGCACTGAACCATGGCTGTAAAGTGGTGCCAAAATGCATGAATCCTATAGTGTAGAAGAGGCATGGGCAAACTTGGGACCTCCAGGAGTTCTGGACTCCAACTCCCACCATTCCTAACAGCCTCAGGCCCCTTCCTTTTCCCCCTCAGCCGCTTAAGCGGCTGAGGGGGAAAAGGAAAGGGCCTGAGGCTGTTAGGAATGGTGGGAGTTGGAGTCCAAAACTCCTGGAGGGCCCAAGTTTGCCCATGCATGGTATAGAAGCACCCTCAGTCCCTAATACACTTTGGAACTGGTGGTAACCCCAAGCGATGGAACGAGGTCTAAAGCAGAAATGCATTAGGAAGTATGAAACCTGCACTCTTGCTCACAACAGCTTTTGTCGACGACAACAGGCTGCTTCTAAAGATGTCACAAGATCCTGTCTCTCTCAGCTCGCAATCTAAAAATTCCCGGAGGCTCAGTAATCTCCGGCCATGCCTATTACTACATGGCCAAATGTTTAGTAATTGCCTGGGGAGCGGAGGGACAAACAACCCACGGAGGCAACGTGTGTCTTTATTAAAATATATATACAAGTGTGAGTCAGGGTGGTGTGGTTTAGGCGTTGCACTCATCTTCTGGAGGCCAAGGTTCGAATCTCCTTTGGCCATGGGATCTCGTGGGGTGATCTTGAGCAAATCTCACTCTCTCATCCCCGGAAGAAGGCAACACTTTAAGATGGCTTTGCTCTCCTGTTGCCTTCTTGTTATTGGAAAGAATCTGTTTCTGGGTTGCTGTGAGTTTTCCAGGCTGTATAGCTATGCTTCAGAAGCATTCCCTCCTGACATTTTGCCCACATCTATGGCAGGCACCCTCAGAGGTTGTGAGGTCTGTTGGAAACTAGGCAAGTGGGGTTTATATATCTGTGGAATAATGTCTAGTGTGAGAGAAAGACCTCTTGTCTGCTTGAGGGAAGTGTGAAAGTTGCAATTGGCCACCTTGATTAGCACTGAATGGACTTTTAGCTTCAAAGCTTGGCTGCTTTCTGCCTGGGGAAATCCTCTATTGGGATGTGTTAGCTGGCCCCAATTGTTTCATGTCAAAAATTCCCCAAATAAAGAAATTAGACAACAAATTATTCCCTCAGGCAGGAAGCAGCCAGGCTTTGAAGCTGCAAGGCCATTCAATGCTAATCAAGGTGGCCAATTGCAACTTTTACACCTGCCTCAAGCAGACAAGAGTTCTTTCTCCCGCCCTGGACATTATTCCACAGAAATATAAACCTTACTTGGCTAGTTTCCAACAGACCTCACAACCCCTGAGGATGCCTGCCATAGATGTGGGCAAAATGTCAGGATAGAATGCTTCTGGAACATGGACATACAGCCTGGAAAACTCACAGCAACCCAGTGATTCCAGCCATGAAAGCCTTCGAAAATATACAGGATCTGTTTTCTTCCACATTGCAGAATAACACCAGTTTGGTACCACTTGATCTGCCATGGCTCAATGTTGTGGAATTTTAGGACTTGATTAGTGAGCTCATCAGTGTATCTACAGGACAGAACTCATGCAGTTTGACACCACTTTTAATTGCTGTGACTCTTTGTTAACGAATCAAGGGAGTTATAGTTTTACAAGGTATTTCACCTTCTCTGCCAAAGAGTGTGCAAACTACAAGTCCCAAGATCCCATAGCCTTGAGCCATGGCAATTCCAAGTGGTGCCAAGCGGCATTCATTCCCCAAATGGGTGTTGTGACAAAACTATAAATCCCAGCATTCCCCAGCTTTCAGACAGGGCAGTCAAAAGCGGTGCCAAGCTGCTACAATTCTGCAATATGGCCACAAGTGACGCCAGAGCCT
Source organism: Anolis sagrei (assembly GCF_037176765.1). Classification (NCBI taxonomy): domain Eukaryota; kingdom Metazoa; phylum Chordata; class Lepidosauria; order Squamata; family Anolidae; genus Anolis; species Anolis sagrei. The sequence continues at coordinate 20,378,606 of NC_090024.1, read as the reverse complement.
CGGGAATGTATGTAAACAAAGGCGCAAAACAAGAGAAGGAACAAGAAGCCTGGGTATTGGGTTGTTGTAGAGTTGTTTTTCAGGCTATATGGCCATGTTCTAGAAGCATTCTCTCCTGACATTTTGCCTCCATCTATGGGAAACATCCTCAGAGGTTGTGAGACTTCAAAACCTCTGAGGATGCTTGCCATAGATGCAGGCAACACATCAGGGGAGAATGCCTTTAGACCATGGCCATATAGCCCAAAAAAAACTACAACAACCCAGTGACTCCAGCCATGACAATACATAGCCTGGGTATTATTTCCCACAGGAGTAGATATCCCTCATTACAGACATATATATGGTGGTAGTTCCCAGTCTTTGTTCCCTGAAGCCACAGTCAGATTAGCCAACTTTTGGGAATTCTGGGAGCTCAAGTCCTGGAAGACCAGAGGTTGGGAACTCCTGCCATATATATGTCTCCAAAACATCTGGAGGGCCAAAGATTGGGGGAAACTGCACTTTGGGGAATATCCTTCTTCCACTCCCTTCTCATCATCTCCCCCATGACCTTCAACTCCCAACTGGGCCAAAAGACCCCTAAATGGGGCAACAACCCCCCAAGAAGACCCATCTCCTGCTGGGGAGCCAATTTGACACCATCTGGAGGGCCAAAGATTGGGGGAAACTACATTATGGGGAATATCCTTTCTCCACTCCCTTCTCATCATCTCCCCAAGGACCTTCAACTCCCAACTGGGCCAAAAGACCCCTAAATGGGGCAACAACCCCCCAAGAAGACCCATCTCCTGCTGGTGAGGCAATTTGACACCATCTGGAGGGCCAAAGATTGGGGGAAACTGTACATTGGGGAATATCCTTCCTCCACTCCCTTCTCATCATCTCCCCCACGACCTTCAACTCCCAACTGGGCCAAAGGACCCCTAAATGGGGGCAACAACCCCTCAAGAAGACCCATCTCCTGCTGGTGAGGCAATTTGACACCATCTGGAGGGCCAAAGATTGGGGGAAACTGCATTATGGGGAATATCCTTTCTCCACTCCCTTCTCATCATCTCCCCCATGACCTTCAGCTCCCAACTGGGCCAAAAGACCCCTAAATGGGGGCAACAACCCCACAAGAAGACCCATTTCCTGCTGGGGAGACAGTTTGACACCACTGGAACTGCATGGGCTCAATGCCATGGGATGAGAGGATCTGGACTTGGACCCAAGAGTTGGCCTTCTCTGGCCAAGAGTCCTGGCGCCTCCCCAAGCGACAATTCCCTCCACCGCATAGCCTGGAGCCTTGGCAGTCCAAGCGGTATCAAACTGGGTTAATTCCAAACCTAGGATCCTGGGAGCCTCACCTGTAGTTGGCGTTGTCCTTCTCGCCCAGGCACCGGGTCCACCCATCCGCGGTCTTCACCCAGTTCTGCCCCGGGGAGCGCCAATCCTGCCCGAGAAATGGCATCGTCGCCAAAACACGGGGAGGAAGGAAGGAAAGAAGGAAAGAAAGAAGGAAGGGAACCCTCCGATTGACTAGCAATCAAGACTAATGGTCTTTTGCTCTTCTCGTAGGTCTCTCCAAAGCTCAAGGTGCGCAAAGCTCTCGGTGCGCAAAGATGCCAAGGCTGGATGGGACTCGAAGTCTCTCCGTCTCCTTCTTCTTCTTCTTCCTGAGCTTGGCTGCCTCGGCTGGTATTTATCCCAGGGCGGCTGGTGGAGGCTCTTTGTTGCCGGAAAAGCGGGCCAGCTCCGCCTCTCTCCGCGCGGGGAGGGGGACACGTGGCTTTGTTTATGAGCTGAGGCTCCTGCTCCTCCTCCTCCTCCTCTTCCTCCTCCTCTTTGGCTCTGGCGCAATCCTTGGCCAGGGAAACTTGGACCCTGCAGTCTCTCGGCTCCTAAGCAGACCCAGTAGGTTTAGAGGTCAAGCTAAGGATGGTTTTTCCCTCCTCTCTGCCACTTCCAACCTTTGGCATCTTGCCACTCACCCTGGCCTTTGCTCTTGTTGTTTACTGTCAGGTTTACTTAAGGTGCACCTACACCAGTTATGGGCAAACTGGAGCCCTCCAGGTGTTTTGGCCACACTCTCCCAAATCCTTTGATCATATCTTCCTGCATGGCAAAATGAGGCTGGGCTGGATGGCCTTTGGAGTCTTTTCCAACTCTGTGGTTGTGTAATTCTAAGATTCTAGGAAAGATGAACAAACAGTTTGACATCTTTGACATCTGGAACTCACTCCCCAAGGATATCAGGTGAGCCCTCACATTGGCAGTCTTTAGGAGGATCCTGAAAACGTGGCTGTTCCAGTGTGCCTTCCCTGAATAAAGGAAACAATTCCCTGCAGAATGTCCTCAGAAGCACTTTAGCTACCTGTTGGGTTGCTCTCCCTTCATTTCTTTTAAAACCCTCCTACCAGAGCCCCCGGTGGCGCAGTGGGTTAAAGCACTGAGCTGCTGAACTTGTTGGTCGCAGGTTTGATTCCGGGGAGCCGCGTGAGCTTCCACTGTCAGCCCTAACTTCTGCCAACCTAGCAGTTCAAAAACATGCAAATGTGAGTAGATCAATAGGTACCACTCCGGCGGGAAGGTAACGGCGCTCCATGCAGTCATGCTGGCCACATGACCTTGGAGGTGTCTATGGACAACGCTGCCTCTTCGGCTTAGAAATGGAGATGAGCACCACACCCCAGAGTCAGACATGACTGGACTTAATGTCAGGGGACTACCTTTACCTTTACCTACCGGATACAACCTACTGCTGTTCATGCCCAGTGTTTACTTATTTTTTAAAAATTTTAAACTATTACATCTGGTCCGGCCATAGGTTTTTAAATCTTTGCATGTTATTGTTTATATGTGAGTTATATTAATTGTATTGTTTTATTTGCTTATTGTTTTTTGTTCTATTGATGTGTTGTCGGGCTTGACCTCATGTAAGTCGCTCCGAGTCCCTTTGGGGAGATGGTGGCGGGGTATAAATAAAGTTATTATTATTATTATTATTATTATTATTATTATTATCTTTGGTACAGTTTGACATCTTTCATACTTAATCAATCTATTTGGAATGAAGTCTTCCTTTTCCTCCATTGCCTTCTATCTTAGCAAGCATTATTGTCCTTTCTAGCAAATCATGTCTTTTCATGATATGGGCAAAGTACAACAGCCTCAATGTAAGCATCTTGGCTTCCAGGGCTTGATCTGTTGTAGGAACCATTCATTTGCCTTTTTAAGCAGTCCACGGTTTCCGTAGAACTCTTCTCCAGTGACATATTTCAAATGAGTTGATTTTATTCCCATCTTCACTGTCTAGCTGTCACATCCTTCAGCCAAACTTGAGATGGTGGTGCAACTAAGAGCAGAGCCTCTCCTTATGATTTCAGAGCCTGGCCAGGTTTATACAGGGAGATATGATCTGTCATGATAAGACTCAAGCAAAATATAGGCAGAGACCTCAGTAAAAATGTAAAAAAGGTATTGTAAACTGCAATGAAACAATTCATAGAACTTACGCCATTCAAATATCCATTAAATGACAGAAGATTAAAATATAAGAGGCCACATACTATTAAAATCTAGTTTGAGTCAGTTTCTAAAATCTTTTTGGAACTGAAAAGTATTCACCTGCTAACCCGAAGAAGTCAATCAGTCAAAGTAAGAGTATTGCTGCCAGATTTCGAGACATTGCCTGATGTTCCAAAGAACTGCTGGGCTCTCTGAAACTCCAGATGTGTAGACATCTGTCTTGAGCTTGTGCAATATCAGGAGGAAGCATTTATTTATTCATTCAATTTGTACCCTGCCTTTCTCCCACCAAGAAAACAAAATGGCTTACAAACTATAGAATAAACCAGTGTTTCTCAACCTTCCTAATGCTGTGATCTCTTAATACAGTTCCTTATATTGTGGTGACAACCAACCATAAAATTACGAAAGTGAAAAACCACACATTTAAAAAATTGGGTATTTATTTCTTTAGCTGAGAGAACACCTCTGTAAGAATGTCTAGATTTTCCAGCATGTATTTATACTTAGCCTCTCCTGAAAGTTAAGCATAGAGTCACACTGGAGGACCTACACATTCCAAGAGAAGTCATTTTTAAATCATGGAATCATAGAGTTTGAAGAGGCCTCATCCAGTCCAACCTCCTGCCAAGAAGCAGGAAAATAGCATTCAAAGCACCCCCAACAGATGGCCACCCAGCCTCTGTTTAAAAGCCTCTAAAGAAGGACCCTCCACCACGAATCTGGGAATAATCAAATCCGCAAAAGTCAAATCCAGAAATATGGAGAGCCTAATTCCTGGGGTGGATGGAGTGAAACAGACCTTAGTCAGGCTGTTCATGTGTGAATAGCAATAGAAATATAAAACACGTGGGTTTGGTGATGTTGGGGTTCAGCCTGAGTTTGAACTTGAACCTGATTCTCTGTTTGTTCCTCCTGATGCTAATGAAAATATATTTACTGATGCTAATGGAAATGTACCTCTTGATGCCAATGCTCCTGAAATTAGTGAGGAAGAAACTGCTGTAGGTTTGGAAAATGCCAATGTTCCTGAAATTAGTGAGGAAGGAACTTCTGTAGATTTGGAAAATGAAAGTACCAGTGTTCATGAGAATGTTTCAGAGGGAAGCCTTGACCTTTCCCTCCCTTCTGCACCTGTTAACTGTAATGACAACAGAAGGGGCCAAATTTGGCAAGATAGAAATAAATCACTCAGCTTGCGTCAATCCTCCCGAATTCAAGAATTAAAAACATTGGCTTCAAAGAAGAGGGGCGGTTCACGGAACCAATTCTTGGGTTTTAATTGCCTTCCGGCGGGCTGACTGTCTCAGTTCAGGCATCGTTTCAGAATTGATGAAGACCTTGGCAGCTCTCCCGGTTCCCTGGCCATAGTTTGGGAAGATTTCTAGGATATCAAGTACGGTTAGTGAATCACTAAACAGGTTCCAGTATTTTGCAGTGTGGCTTTGGGTTTTGTTCTTGTGCATTTAAATTCATGTTTGCTGATTTTGCTGTGGCTTTTGACTTGCATTTTTCCTTTATTTTGTAACCATTTTTCTTCAATAAAAAAGGATTGTTTTTCACAGTCATGTGTGGTGGATAGTTATCTTAGGGCCTCGTTCCCTGCTCTGGATTGCAACAGGTGATGAGGTGACATGTTCAGTATTAAGGATGGCTGTTGGGAAACAAAGATAGGGGCTAAAGGCAAGGTAGATAACTACATGAATGGTGGAGGGAGTTATTGGAATGGAGTGTGATGACACACACAATATGCCTATTAAGGTCTGTTCCTAAGCATTTCCTTCCATGAATCTCAGGAAATAGGCCTAGGACTTGCATTTACTGGGCAAGAAACCTAGATTCATTATAAATCCACTGCTGGACAACATTGGGTGGGTATCCCCTGTCCAGATGAACATGGCTGCCATCACTTTTCCCCTGCTGACCAGGGATGGCTCATCATCATATTGCCACTGCTGCTCTTTGCTATCCATAGAGCTCCATGTGACCATATGTCCATTACCTGTTGTGTCAACAGATGTTAAATTGTGCCCATGTGACCAGCAAGGAGGGTAACAATTGATCTCCTCTGTCTTAATGATCACATGGGTGCCCTATTCTGACATTAGCAGAAGCAACAGGCAGTGACCAGGTGCTCACATAGTACTTGGATGGCTGGTGAGCAACATGGCAGATGAGATGAAAGCCCAGCTGGGCTGATGCATTCCAAGCCATTCTGGACACCAGTCTCAGATTCAGCATGCACATGCTAGATCAGTGGTTCTCAACCTGGAGTCCCCAGATGTTTTTGGCCTACGACTCCCAGAAAACCCAGCCAGTTTATCAGCTGTTAGGATTTCTGGGAGTTGAAGGCCAAAAACATCTGGGGACCCCAGGTTGAGAATCACTGTGCTAGATCCAGAGCTGTTCTAGTGCAGATTTACATCAGAGTAATCTGCCTGGTTTAAATACAGCCCTAGTCTACAAAAAGTTTGTTCTACCAAGTTGGTTCTCTGTTTCTCATTTGCTACCACATACTGATACTACTCTAAGTGTATGGCTCCGACCATGGTCTGGTATCCCCTCCTGCAGATAGGTATAATCTATGGCAGATACACAAATTCCTTGGCAGCCACCCTCAGAGAGGAAAATATTTCTTGAAGGTAGAAAGTTTTGAGAAGTACTGTTCTAGGGAAAGCGATCATGTAACTGGTCTTCTCGCTTTAACCTACTTCTCAGGACTGCTGAGAAGGTTAGGCGAGGTGAGGCTGATATATCACAGTGAAGACAGGCATTGAATAACAATTTTTTCACTTTTAAACTATCTAACAAGCCACCTCTCTCTAACAAAGCCTTTATTACTTCCAGTTCATGTGTATTAAGCATACAAGAAAGCAGAGCTGAACCTATGGTGGTGAGTATGGTGGAGGGAGTGGGAGTACTGCCCTGACAAATAAGAATTTTGCCCCCACCCCCCGCCATTGAAATGTGCCTTCAAATTTCAGTATTTTAATATTTTACTTCAGCATTGTCATTTTCCCCCCTTGTAAATTGCAGACTAAAGGAAAATGTCATGGGAAGCAGGTAGAATTTTTATTTGGAGGAGCAATGTCCTCATCTTACCCCTATAGCTATACCCCTGCAAGAGAGAATTTATTTTTATTATACTTCTAAAGGTTACACATCTTAGTCCCCCCTCCTCACCTACTTAGTATTCAACTGCCCTTGAAGATGGCTCGGAAATTTCAATTGGTCCAATGATCGGCAGCCAGACTGCTAACAGGAGCAAATTACAGGGAGCGGTCTACCCCCCTGTTTAAGGAACTCCATTGGTTGCCATTCATTTTCCAGTCCCAATTCAAGGTGCAGATTATCACCTACAAATCCCTGAATGGTTTGGGACCTGCCTACCTTCATGACCGCATCTCCTTTTACAATCGTGCATGATCTCTTTGATCCTCAGGGGAGGCCCTCCTCTCGCTCCCACCTCCATCACAAGTATGACTTGTGGGGACGAGGGAACTTGCTACCTAGTGAGATTAGGCAAGCCCCCACCCTGGCAGCCTTTAAGAAAGACCTAAAAACCTGGCTCTTCTGGCACACCTTCGACGGGTGAACACATATCCCCGTATCATGTTCATCCCAACTATAGTTCTGTCCTCATGACACACTTTTCCTTGTCTTTAATGAAGGCTCAATCCCATTGGTCGCCCCTTCTGAGCTCCCCCACAGACACATACTTCTCCATTTACTTATTTCACCCAGGTTATTATCAATCTTATTCTGTGTATTTGGCCTGCCCATCGTGCTTTTCTTATTTATTTATTTACTGTATTTGTATACTGCCTTTCTCAGCCAGTTTATTCTATTTCTTCATCATGTTATTTTGCATCTGTTTATTGCATTTTCTGTTATTTTCTGTATTTTATTTTGATGTTATTATTTGCTGGTTGTATTGTGTTTTATTTTGTTGTAGTGTAACTCTGGGCTTGGCCTCATGTTAGCCGCCCCGAGTCCCCTTTGGAGAGATGGTGGTGGGGTATAAATAAAGTTTATTATCTATCTATCTATCTATCTATCTATCTATCTATCTATCTATCTATCTTGAATGTCTTGCTTGTGCATTATGTGGACTAAAAGATACTGGACAGGCTGAGATTATTTTCAAAGGGCTCATCTACACAGGGCAGTTTAGTCCAGTGTAAATGTGCTCCAGAGCAACCTCAGATCTGGCACATTTGTGTTGAATCTAGGGCTGTTGGTTCACAAAGCCAGGGACCACATCTAATCCATTGAGGTGGCACCTCTTCTATGTTGCCACCTCCTCATTATTTAATAATCTAACTAAAATAGCTACTTACTAGTCTTAATTAGAATAGACTCACTGGATCAATCATGAAGTAGCAAATCAACACTTAGGACCTCATCCCATTAGGAGCATAAAGTGGGGGGGGGGGGGGATTCATCTTTTTACGATGGCATTTAATGCTTTTCTTTAGGAAAATGGATAATTCATTTGCTTCCACCACAGAAATCCTCTGCTTTCTGAGCTATTACATGGACAAGTGTAGTCCCCACCCATACCACTTTTAATTTTAAAAGGGTAGCCTTTCACACTATGCAATTATAGCATCATATTCCCCTTTAACTGCTCATGGCAAAAGATTATGGAATTCTGGAATTTGTGGTTTAGGTGATAATATTATCTCTGGTTGATAATATGAAATGCTCCTATACTGCAAGCCCTTCAATTCCATGAGATGTTGCTATTGCAGGAGAATATGGTATTATAAGAGTCATGGTGGCATGGTGGCATAGGTGGCATAAGCATTGGACTATTACTCTAGAGCAGTGGTTCTCAACCTGGGAGTCGCGATCCCCAGGGGGGTCGCCTGGCCATTTTGGAGGGGTCGTGAGGCCGTCTCCGTTGGTCCCGCCTAAAGGGCGCGGGCCAGGCGAGGGCTCCTTCACGCAAGGCCTGGCCTCGTGCAAAACCTGCCTCGCCTGCCACGCACTCTCACTATCCGGCATGGGTGCGAGGCAGGCGAGGGGTCCTTGGTGCGAGGCCTGACCTCACGCAAAGTCCCCTCGCCCACCTCACGCTTTCGCCATTCGGCGAGGGTGCGAGGCAGGCGAGGGGATCTTGGCATGAGGCCTGACCTCGCGCAAAGCCCCCTCGCCCGCCTCACACTTTTGCCATTCGGCGAGGGCACAAGGCGGGCAAGAGGATCTTAGTGTGAGGCCTGACCTCACGCAAAGCCTCCTCGCCCGCCTTGCGCTTTTGCCATTTGGCGAGGGCGCGAGGCGGTGAGGGGATCTCGGCGCGAGGCCTGACCTTGCGAAAAGCTCTCTCACTCGCCTCGTGCTCTTGCCATTCAGCAAAGGCGCAAAGTGGGTGAGGGGATCTCGGCATGAGGCCTGACCCCACGCAAAGCCCTGTCGCCCGCCTCGCGCTTTCGCCATTCGGCGTGGGCGTGAACTGTAAATCCCAGCAACTATAGCTTCCAAATGTCAAGGTGTATTTTCACCAAACTCCACCACTGTTCATGTTTGGCCATATTGAGCATTCATGCCACGTTTGGTCCACATTGATCATTATTTGAGTCCACAGTGCTCTCTGGATGTAGGTGAACTACAACTCCAAAACTCAATGCATATCAAATCCTTCCAGTATTTTCTATTAGTAATGGGAGTTCTGTATGCCAAGTTTAGTTCCATTTCATCATTGGTGGAGTTCAGAATGCTCTTTGATTGTAGGTGAACTATACATCCCATCAACTACAACTCCCAAATGACAAAATCTCCCCCACCTCACCCCACCCATATTCAAATTTGGGCCTATTGGGCATGAATGAAAATACAGCCTGCATATCAGATATTGACATTACGATTCATAACAGGAGCAATATTACAATTATGAAGTAGCAATGAAAATAATTTTATGGTTGGGGGTCATCACAACATGAGGAACTGTATTAAGGGGTCGCCGCATTAGGAAGGTTGAGAACCACTGCTCTAGAGACCAGGATTGTGATGCATACTCAGCTATAATGCCGCTCTGAGTCACCTTCGGGCTGATATGGGCAGGGTAGAAATAATGTAAATAAATAATAACGTCAGACAAGTCACACACTCTAAGTCGCAGAAAACGCTGTGTTTGGTTTGCCTTTGGGTCAACATAAGTCAGAAATGACTTGAATGCACACCACAACAGCAACCACACCCACAGTTGTCTGTCCACATCTGGAATTTTTACTTTTGTGTATTTGATTATTCACAGATGTGATTATTCACTAGATCCGCCTGTGTGACCCTATGGTCAACTTCCTCCAGTCATACTGGAGACCTAGAAATGTGTAGGTCCTCCAATGCGATTCAATTTCCAGAACAAGTCAACCATAGGATCATGCCGGAAGACCCAGAAATTCCCAGAGAGGTACTTTTTCAGGTTAAAAAATGTCGTAACTTCTTTCAGAATCAAGTGGTACTGAACTGCCGTTATTCTGCAGTGTGGAAGGAGGGTCTGATCCTGTGTGTTGTCGGAGGCTTTCATGGCTGGAATGACTTGGTTGCTGTGAGTTTTCCGGGCTATATGGCCATGTTCCAGAAGCATTCTCTCCTGATGTTTCACCCACATCTATGGCAGGCATGCTCAGAGGTTGTGAGGCCAGTTGGAAACTAGGCAAGTGAGGTTTATATATCTGTGGAATGTCCAGGGTGGAAGAAATAACTTTTGTCTGCTTGCTCCTATGGCCCTAACTCCCAGTGAATGGGGAAGGTTGACTGTTATATCAACGGATCCATGCAGTGAAGGTTTTATTCTGCCATAATTTGCCCTTAAGTTTGGGTATATTCCATGTTTTTGCTCAAAGATGTTGTGGTTCAAATGGAGAAGTCCTTATCTTTGCTCTTATGCTGGAATGAAAAGACGAAGGTAGCCAGAGTTTGCTTATGCAAGAGCATTGGAGAGATAAACATCCCCATCAGAAATCTCGCTGTCGTGACCCGAGTCACGCTGCCACTTCTTTTCCGAGGGTCTGATTGATCTGCTGACTTGCTGAGTTGCAACAACAGCTGGCATTTGTTGCACAAGGTGTTATGTGTAGTTCAAAACAACGCCTCCAAAGCCAAATGCTAAACGTTGTAAACATAAGTCTCAGAGATCTGGGTCTCACTACAGGTGTTGGCAAGGCTGCAACTAGCACAGAGTCCTCGAGAAAGGTCGAGTAACAACTCAACTCCAGCCAGAGAAGATACTTTCAATTATTTGCATCTACCAAAATAGGTCAAAGGCAGTTAATATTCAGTTTGCTGGTAGAGCTTTTAAGGAGTTTGCCGAGATGCTCATCCCATGTCTGTGGTGATGGAACTAGTTCTGCAGATTTTGATATTGTCTTCAAAATGGTTTTACTCAAAAGGAACAACGAGATGAAATAAGGACATTATGTATATCAAGGGAAGCAAAGTAGCTGTCAAAACACTTTCAGTACTTGTGAAAACTGCTAAGAACATAAAACAGCCCTGCTATTTTTAGGAGCCCTATCATACTACACAAGCCCCCTGGTGCCGGAGTGGGTTAAACTGCTGAGCTGCTGAACTTGGTGACCAAAAGGTTGGCAGTTCGAATCCAGGGAGCAGGGTGAGCTCCCGCTGTTAGCCCCTGCTTCTGCCAACCTAGCGGTCCAAAAACATGCAAATGAGAGTAGATCAATAGGTACTGCCTTGGAGGGACCACATGACCTTGGAGGTATCTGTGGACAACGCCGGCTCTTTGACTTAGAAATGGAGATGAGCACCACCCCCCAGAGTTGGACACGACTAGACTTAATGTCAGGAGAAACTTTTACCTTTATTATCGTACTACACAGTTACAGTGCTATTATATCACTTTTAACAGCCATAGTAACATCCTATGGCATCCTGGGCTTTACAGTTTAGGGAGCCAGATTTAGAATCCTTACCCAGAGAGTTCTTGGGCCTCACTAAACTACAGATCCCAGAATTCCACAGGATGTTGCCATGGCAGTTAAAGTGGAATAATGGCACGAATAAAACAGTATTAAATGCATCCACCTGTCTCTGTCTAGTCCAATATCCTCTTTTAGGCTGGTAGAGGATGAAATTCTGCCAGCAGCTTATGTCAAAGTTCAGGAGGGTAACAGGTGCCAGATGAGCAACAGAGCTTCCCTGGCACACTTTCCGGTCAATTAACGGTCATTTGAGCTGGGTACCATGCACTACAACAGTCTAGCTACTTCTAATTGAAGCAAATGTGAGCCTTCTTTTGCTCTCTGTTCTAGTAGTGCATTTCCTTTTAACATTTGGCACATACAAATGCATGCATATAGTTCTAAAATAATGTAAATTATGACTAAACTATAATAAAAAATTACAAAATTGTAATGACAAATGTGGCCAATTTGGAGGGTGCATCTGTTCTGCAGAATGAATGCAGTTTGATACCACTTTAATTCCCATGGCTAAATGCTTTCGAATCATGGGGTTTGAAGTTTGACAAGGTCTTTACCCTTCTCTGCCAAAGAGTTCCAGTGCCTCACCAAACTATAAATCCTAAGATTCCATAAACTGAGCCATTGCAGTTAAAGTGGTGTCAAACTGCAGAAAATGCACCCTTGGTTTATGGTGATGATGAGTGCTGGGAGTTGTAGCTTAACAATAACTAGAGCAGCGTTTCTCAACCTGGGGGTTGGGACACTTGGGGGGTCGTTAGGGGGTTTCAGAAGGGTTGCCAAAGATCATCAGAAAACACATATTTCTGATGGTCTTGGGAACCCCTTTAGCAGAGAAGGTTGAAGATATCTCCGCCTATACTTCTCTTCCTTTTTGGAAACAGATGGTGAATCCTCCCACCAAATGCACCCCTCCGCTGTGATTTGGTGGCCTCTCAGCCAAGGGGAGGACTGTTTCTGAGACTCCAAGCAGGGAGGGGAGAGCAGGTATGCTTGGCGCATGGCAGTGTGGTGCGCATGTGTGGGCGGAGGAGAGCATGCGAGGCTGGAGGGAGGCTTGTGTCAGTGAGTCCCTTCAAGGAATGGGAGGTTCTGTGTGGGAAGTCTGGCAAGTTCTATCGTTGATGGGGTTCAGAATGCTCTTTGATTGCATGTAAACAATAAATCCCAGCAACTAAAACTCACAAATGTCAAGGTCTATTTTCTCCAAATTCCACCAGTGTTCACATTTGGACATACTGAGTATTTGTGCCAAGTTTGGTCCAGGTCTATCATTGTTTGAATGCACAGAGCTCCCTGGATGTCAGTGAACCACAACTCCAAAACTCACGGTCAATACCCACCAAACCCTTCCAGTATTTTTTTGGTTATGGGAGTTCTGTGTGCCAAGTTTGGTTCAATTTCATTATTGGTGGAGTGCAGAATGCTCTTTGATTGTAGGTGAACTATAAACCCCAGCAACTACAACTCCCAAATGACTAAATCAATCCCCTTCCAACCTCACCAGCATTCAAATTGGGGTGTATTGGGTATTTGTGCCAAATTTAGTCCAGTGAATGAAAATACACCTTGCATATCATTATGGGTCGTAACATTAGCAAAATTACAGTTATGAGATAGCAACGAAAATTATTTTATGGTTGGGGGGGGGGGGCACCACAACATGAGGGGTCACAGCATTACCTGTCCGAACGTATTCTCCCCTATAAACCATCAAGGGCATTAAGATCTTCCATAGAGGCCCTGCTCTCAGTCTCTCCACATTCGCAGTTGCGTCTGGTGGGAACGAGAGACAGGGCCTTCTCCATGATGGCCCCCCGCCTGTGGAACTTGCTCCCGAATGAAGTCAGATCTGCCCCCTCCCTCCTGACCTTCGGAAACTAGTGAAATCCTGGCTGTGGAATCAGGCATTTGCAGAGTGATGCAGAGTGATGACGGAGATCAGTCATCAGTCCGTATGTTGACCACAACATACGGACTGAGTTGGACGATGTTTTTAATTTGGTGAATGGTTTTATATGTATTGTAGTTTTATATGCATTTTAATCTATTGTTTATGATGTTGTTTAAATGTTATTTATTGTTTCATTGAATCCTTACTGTTAGCCATTCTGAGTCCCTCCACGGAGGTGAGAAGAACAGGATATAAAAGTTCTAAATAAATAATAATAAATAATTAGGAAGGTTGAGAACCACTGATCTAGAGGGTCACACCATTCCAACCTCTCTAATAGAGGGCTGTGGTACATGGAGTACTTTAGAGATCCAGTGTGGAATAGTGGTTTGAACATTGGAGTATGACTCTAAAGACCAGGGTTCAATTCTCCAATTGGTCATGAATCCCATGTATGAGTCACATATTCTCAACTCCATTATCGTTTTGCCTTTAAGGCACACAACAACCTCAGTATATGGTCCTCTTAAATACAATCCCAGTACTTCATCAACTTCAGATGCGGAAAATCCAAACTCTATCCAAGCATCAAAGGTAAAAGGATCGAGCTCTGCCTTGTATAGGAAAGAACTAGTACCAGATTCTGTCTGATTTAGGAAGTCAAGTAGGATTAGCTCTGTTTAGCACTTGGATGGGGGCAGGCAAGCAATACTGTAGGGCTGTATTTCATAGGAAGGAACTGTAAAACCGCCACTGAGCATCCGTTGCCTAAGAAAACCTTATGAAATTCATGGGATCATCATAAATCGCCTGAGGACTCCAAGACATACACATACGATCTATTAAATATATTTATGGTTATGAATTTAGGGTTTAGAGCTTTTTAAGGATTCCTTCTAATTTTTTCACTGATAGTAAAGGTCAAAGATTAATAATGAGGAAAAAGAACAGATTTTGGAAAAGTTACTTTTCTGGACTCCCATCAACCCAGAGAATGGGCTCTCAGGAATTCTGAAGTTGTAATTGTCTCAAGCTCTAGGGGGGAGGATTACTTAAGGGAGAGAGAAAATAAGTTTTGACTTTGTTTTTGCCTGAAGAAACTTGTGTACTAACTGATGGCTATCAGAACAGTTCTTTTTTTTTTTTGTGAATGGGCCTGGAAGACACAAAAGTGACTCATCCTTCCTTCTTGCAAACTTGGGAAAAGAAGAAAGATGAACAAATAGCTCTTTCACCCTATACCATACAATCCTCCTGTTGCGTCAGCTCCACTGGCTGCCATTCTGCTATAGAACACAATTCAAAGTGTTAACTTTAGCCTATAAAGCCCTAAATCAGTGGTTCTCAACCTGTGGGTCCCCAGGTGGTTTGGCCTTCAACTCCCAGAAATCCCAGACAGTTTTACCAGCTGTTGGGATTTCTGGGAGTTGAAGGCCAAAACATCTGGGTACCCATAGGCTGAGAAACACTGCCCTAAATGGTTACAGCACAGCTTATCTGTCCAAACGGATGTCCTCCTATGAACAAGATCATCTGGGGAGGCCCTGCTCTCGGTCCCACCTCCTCCGCAGGTGTGACTGGTGGGGGCGAGAGATGGGGCCTTCTCAGTGGTGGTCCCTTGACTGTGGAATTCCCTCCCCAAGGACAATAGATCAGCCCCCTTCCTCCTGACCTTTCGTAAGAGAATGAAAATGTGGCTTATTGATCAAGCCTTTGGAGAACTTGTGCAATAGACAGATAATTATGTGCAAGAACTACTGGAACGGCCTGGATCATGATTATTGATAGTGTGGTCTATCAGTGGTGATATTGATTTAAATGTTTTTAAATGTTTTGATGTAATATATAATTCTATTTAAAATGTTCATTTTAATTGTATATTGTTTTTAATGGCATCTAATAGCTAGCTGCCTATATGTAAATATGCCTTGAGTCTCCTCAAGGGTTAAGAAAGGTGTGGTAGAAATGTTGTAAATAAATAAATAAACTATTTGATTCTATTTTGGGTTGTTGTAGGTTTTTTGGGCTATATGGCTATGTTCTAGAACAGGGGTCCTCAAACTTTTTAAACAGAGGGCCAGGTCACAGCCCCTCAAACTGTTGGAGGGCTGGATTATAATTTGAAAAAAAATTAATGAATTCCTATGCACACTGAACATATCTTATTTGTAGTAAAAAAAACCACTTAAAAACAATACAATAATTAAAATGAAGAACAATTCTAACAAATATAAACTTATTTCAATGGGAAGTGTGGGCATGCTTTTGGCTGATGAGATAGGATTGTTGTTGTTGTTGTTGTTGTGTGCTTCCAAGTCGTTTCAGACTTTGGTTGACTCTGAGCGAGGTCTGGGTAAATGACCGTGGAGGGCTTTATCCGGCCCCCGAGCCTTAGTTTGAGGACCCCTGTTCTAGAAAATGGCCATATAATCCCCAAAACCTACAACAACCCAATGATTCTGGCCATGAAAGCCTTTGACAATACATTGATTCTATTTTGTTTATATTTTTGTAGTACTCTGACTTGGGAGAATTGGGATGCACATTATGTGGATCTATCCCAAAGTAAACTCACAGATTGGATTCAATTCTATATAAGTACTGTTAGGATCACAACACTTTTAAGAATAGCAAACTGGGATTTGCAATTTGGTGAGGCACCAGCACTCTTCGACAGAGAAAGCGAAAAACTTTGTAAAACTCCAATACCCATCATTGATCCATAGGAGTCAAACTGTATTAGTTCTACAGTGTAGATGCACGTCTAGTTTTCTTCTGGTTTCTTCACTACAGTCTCCAATCTGATTAATAACCACAATAAGGAAATGCTGAAATATTTCAATGTCTTCATTGTGTATTTTAAAGTTATGTAAGTCATCTGCGGTCATATGAGCCCCGTCATATGATGTATTTATTTATCTTTTGCTGTTTTCTATAAGACTAGCTTTTAAAACAAAGTAGCAGGACAAACAGGTTTTAGTTTATTAAGCAAGGAGGTGATGAATTGTCCTGTGACGGTTACAATGGGTTTCTTACCCGCTCCAGTTACGTTATTTCCCACTGTGTGTACATATTTCACAATGCCAAGTCTTCCCTAGGTATACAATTTATGATTTCACTGGCAAACATGTCAGTATTTTCCATTGAAAACAGATAGATACAATTTGAATGACAATCTCTCATGTGTTCCAGAAATATTAGCAGTTGATAGCTTTCTAGGTGTAATGACATAGGTAAAGGAAAAGGTTTCCCCTGATATTATGTCTAATTGTATCCAACTCTGGGCATTGGTGCTCATCTCCATTTCTAAGCCAAAGAACCAGCATTGTCTGTAGACGCCTCCAAGGTCATGTGGCCAGCATGACTGCATGGAGCGCCGTTACCTTCCCACAGAAGTGGTACCTATTGATCTACTCACATTTGCATGTTTTCGAACTGCTAGATTGGCAGAAGCTGGAGCTAACAGCGGTAGCTCACCCAGTTCCCCAGATTTGAACCACTAACCTTTCGGTCAGCAAGATTAACCTGCTGTACCACCATATTTTGTAATAATATATTATTTACATTATTTACCTAGAGGTAACCATTTTATTTTGCTGAAGCACGTTTTTAACATCTTGTCTCCAAATTAAGCAGGACTTTAAAACTAAATTTGAGTGAATAGGAGTCAGCATATTGTACTGGTTTGAGTGTTGGGTCAAGATTCAAATCCTTCCTCAGCCACCACTGGATGGTCTTGGGCAAGTCACTCTCTCTCGGCCCAATAGAAGGCAATAGCAAACCTCCTCTGAATAAATCTTGCTACGAAAACCCTAGAGACAGTCAGTCACTACAAGTCAGAGTTGACTTGATGGCAGCTAACAATAATCGGGATCATCTTGCTTTGTTGCTTTCGATACACTGTTTATTTGTTAGCTGAATATGTTGTATCAAAGCTTTCTTCTATTGAGATTAAAGTGAGGTTATTGGTGAAGTAAAACAAGGATACAGGAAGGGAGGGAAAAGAAGCAAAAAGAAAGAGGGAGAGATGGAAGAGAATTGGCTTATGTTCAATGGGTTTAATGGTTGGTTCTCAGAAGCCAAGATGCATCAATATGACTGTCATAATTCGACCATATCACGAGAAGACATGACTCACTAGAAAAGGCAATAATGTTGTTGAAGCCTTTCTTGGCTTAATCACTGGGTTGCTGTGAGTTTTTTGGGCTGTATGGCTGTGTTCCAGTAGAGAATGCTACTAGAACATGGCCATACAGCCCGAAAAACTCACAGCACCCCAAAGGCAATAACGATTGGTTAGGTTGAAGACAGTAGGAAAGAAAGATATACCTAGTGGGTTAAAGTCTTGTGCTGGCAGGACTGAAAACCAATAGGTTGGAGGTTCAAATCTGGGAGAGGGGGGTGAGCTCCCTCTGTCAGCTCCACCTCTCCATGCGGGGACATGAGGGAAGCCTCCTACAAGGATGGTAAAACATCAAAACATCGGGCGTCCCCTGGGCAACATCCTTGCAGATGGTCAATTCTCTCACACCAGAAGTGACTTGCAGTTTCTCAAGTTGCTCCTGACATGAAATAACAATACCCCTTTCCAGCAGTTTTTAAAATGCTCCAGTTTTTGACACCTTCTCTCATTTCACCCCCCTTGACCTCAGCTTAAATCACTTGTTACAACTGAGGTTCCTTCCATACAGCCCTGTATTCCAGAATATCAAGGCAGAAAATCCCATAATATCTGCTTTGAACTGGGTTATCTTAGTCCACACTCAGATAATGTGGGCTTTACTGTCTTGATATTCTGGGATATAGGGCTGTGTGGAAAGGCCCTAAGTTAAACCAAAAAATTAGTCTGTACGTCAGCAAAGGACAGAAAACAGGAGAGATTTCCCAGTAGGCTTAGGCAAAAGCAAACTGTACCAGAGATTATAGTTTTGCCTGTTCTTCTTCATTAAGAAATTTTGCAACTCCATGTTGCATGGCCACATAGATCTTTGTTTAATCTGAGAAATACTGGAAGGCATACTATGTTTCTATTGTGGGATGAGTTGCCTGTGAGGGAAAGAACATCTTGCTAATACAGGTGGGATTATGACATCTGCTAGGTGGTTCTCAACCTGGGGTCCCCAGATGTTTTTGGCCTTCAACTCCCAGAAATCCTAACAGCTGGGAAACTGGCTGGGATTTCTGGGAGTTGTAGGCCAAAAACATCTGGCGACTCCAGGTTGAGAACCATCTGCCTTGTTGGTAGGGCAAGGTTACCATCGCCTTCAGATGCAGCTTCAAGTAAAACAGTGACGTTATCATCCTTACACTTGGAAATATGCAGGCAAACCTGTCTGCACAGGATCACAGGGATATACCTGGTTGTTTAAGTAACATAAGCCTCCAGGTGAATTAAGTCATCTTATTTGTCTTAACTCCTCCATTATCTGTGAGCAAGGCAGCTTTCTGGCCCGAACCTTGTTCTTAGTTTCAACACATCCATCTTCTTTCCCCATAACTTTCCTCTTGTGTCTCGTGTCCTATTCAGTTTGTAAGCCTGTGGTCAGGGACTGTCCAATTAACTCTTTGTAAGCTTTTTAGATGAAAAGCAGGGGAAAATGTGTTTTTTATTAGCTTGTTTTATTGTAATTGTTTCCTACCCAGCTTTTCTTTTGACATGGGACCTAAAGCCTAAATCTTAATATCCAATACAAATACTTCTGTTAAAAACACAAAAGGACAACATGTTTGAAAAGATAGACGCCCATCACTTGAGAGCCAGCATGATGTAGTGTTTGAGTAGTAGACCTTGACTCAGGAGGTGAGGGCTCGAATCCCTGTTCAGCCATGGGAACACAGAGCCTAATGGTAATATTATACAATATTTTTTTTAATAATTTGGGGCATGAAATACAGTTTGTCTACGTTGAACCATCAGGAGTCCCCGGTGGCACAGTGGGTTAAACCCTTGTGCCGGCAGGACTGAAGACCGACAGGTCGCAGGTTCGAATCCGGGGAGAGTGTGGATGAGCTCCCTCTGTTAGCTCCAGCTCCCCATGCGGGGACATGAGAGAAGCCTCCCACAAGAATGGTAAAACATCAAAACATCCAGGCGTCCCCTGGGCAACGGCCAATTCTCTCACACCAGTTGCTCCTGACACAAAAAAAAAACAACACAAGAAAGTGTTATTACACTTATGTGGACCATTTCAGAATATTTTTTTGGAATTTCTGATAAGGGATACTCAACCTTCATATGTAGTTGGTGGATGGACTTAACATCTCTTGAGTAATTTCTTGAATGACACAGAGTTCTCTGACATTGAATTCAATATTCCTCATGAAACTACAAATCCTAGGATGGAACCATGGATGTCAAAGTAGTATCAGAGTCGGAAAAACATGCTCAGAGGAATTGCTGTAACATCTTTGTTAAAAGTTCCAGTTCTTGTTACGTGCAAATACCACACTGTTACATGTGCCTTTTTTCCTTTTTCAGTCCTATTAGAGAGAAACACTGGTCACTTAAAGGTAGTCTTCCTGAACTCCATAACTTATGGAAGCTGTAGTGCAAATCCACTTGGAGAGCACCAATTGGAGAAAGGCTGCTCTAATGAAAGTCAGTCACAGTGATCTATCTGTCTGTCTATCTATCTATCTATCTATCTATCTATCTATCTATCTATCTATCTATCTAAATAAAAATGTAATGTTCGTTTGTGGAATTCATATAACTCTAAAACCACTGGACAAATTGACACCAAATTTGGACAGCATACACCTAACAACCCAATGTATATCCTTCACTTTAAAAAAATTGATTTTGTCATTTGGGAGTTGTGGTTGCTGGGATTTGTAGTTCACCTACAATCAAAGAGCATTCTGAACTCCACCAATTATGGCATTGAACCAAACGTGGCATACAGGACTCCCATGACCAATGGAAAACACTAGAAGGGTTTGGTGGGCAGTGACCTTTTGGGAGTTGTAGTTCACCTGCATTCAGAGAGCACTGTGGACTCAAACAATGATGAATCTGGACCAAACTTGGCACAAATATTCCATATGCCCAAATTTGGGGGAAATACACCTTGACATTTGGAATTTGTAGTTACTGAGATTTATAGTTCACCTACAATCAAAGAGCATTCTGAATCCTACAAATGACAGAATTGGGGCAAATTTCCCATACAGAACCCCCATGACCAACAGAAAATACTTCAGGCCATCCAGTCCAACACTCTTCACCAGGGCAAGAACATGTAATCAGGGCCCTCCTGACAAAGAGCCATCCAGTCATAAATATAGATAGATAGAGATGATTCACACACATACACACAGATATAGTATCATAGATTTGAAAGGGACCCCTAAAGAAGGACTATGATATGTTGCATATTCCAGAGTAGGCAAACCAGACACTCCCCACATCAACACTAAGAAACAACAAGAAATACTGTTTACCCACAAGCATAAGGAAATTACATATATTGGAAACCAACATTTTCTCATTACTTTATTTTCCAGATCACCAGATTGGACCACAGCAACGCGTGGCAGGGAACGGCTAGTAAATAAATAAAATATAATGTTTGTTTGTGGGATTAACATAACTCAAAAATCACTGGACAAATTGACACCAAATTTGGACACAGGACACCTATCAAACCAATAAGTGACCATCACTCATAAAAATACTGGAAAACACAGTGGAAGAGACTTAAAAAGCAAAAAAATTAAAATACATTACAACGCATGTGCAAAACCACACACACACACATATACGCACATATACATAAATATATGCACACACAAAACACATATACACAGACTGGGCCACAGCAACACATGGCAGGGGATGGCTAGTCTAGTATAAAATTGATACCAAGGGGACAGACTTTACTTGGGATCATCTCCCCCTCATCCACTTTCAAGTTCCTCCAGAATTTATACAATCCTGCCAGCCTTGGGACATTTTTTCTGGTTGAGAGTGAGGAGAAATGCAGTCTGAGCCCTGCCACACGCATAATGGAGGATCTCCTTATAGCAACACCAGAGGCACTCCAAGTGGCCAGCTACTGGTCAAAGGGCATTTCATATAATGC
Organism: Anolis sagrei; assembly: GCF_037176765.1. Classification (NCBI taxonomy): domain Eukaryota; kingdom Metazoa; phylum Chordata; class Lepidosauria; order Squamata; family Anolidae; genus Anolis; species Anolis sagrei. The sequence continues at coordinate 20,357,166 of NC_090024.1, read as the reverse complement.
CAAGTGTTACCTTTGTTTGTGTTTTTAAATACATTACAACTGTACCCTCAATTCGCTTTTGACATGATAAATAAATAAACTACTGGTAGATTAACTTTTCAGGAGTCCTTGCATATCCTTGGGGATCCTGCTATTCTTGTCACTAGCATACAATTGACAGGGTTCATGGAGAGCAGGTCATACAGTTATACTGGAAACAAGTCAGATTTGCGGTGCTTTAAAGATAAACTTCCGCAGGATTTTTGACACTGTGCTGAATTTAAACATTCCACAATGGCTGGCTAATTAGTATTAGTGGGTTCCGATTCTTAATTTAGAATGCTTTGGTAAGAACACTTTGGCTTTTGAAAACATTTTCCAGCCAGTCTGCATTCCTGAAATATACATTCTTTGCTTTCATAGCTGACAGAAAGCTGGGCCAGGAATGTAGCATCAAAGTGAAGTTTATGAGGCTCTTCTTTTACCCAACCACACAGTGCAAAGTTTGCAGTCAAGTAAAAGACAGAGAAACCTTATGGATTTCAGGATTCCCTTATGTGGAATCCTGAAATCCGAAATACCTCAAAATCCAAAATTGTTCACATAGGTGGCTGAGATTGTGACAGAGTTGCTTTCTGATAGTTCCATGTATCCAAACTTGGTTTCCTGGGCAAAACTATGAAACAAATATTGCATATAAAATTACCATCAGGGTATGTGTTTAAGGCAGCAGTTCTCAACCTGGGGGTCAGGACCCCTGGGGGGTCGTGAGAGGGAGCCATAGGGGTCACCAAAGAGCACCAGAAAACACAGTATTTTCTGTTACTCATGGGGGTTCTGTGTGGGATGTTTGGCCCCATCCTATCGTTGAGGGGGTTCAGAATGCTCTTTGATTGAAGGTGAACTATAAATCCCAGTAACCACAACTCCCGAATGTTAAAGTCTATTTCCCCTAAACTCCACCAGTGTACACATTTGGGCATATTGAATATTCATGCCATGTTTGATCCAGATCCATCATTGTTTTGAGTTCATAGTGCTCTCTGGATGTAGGTGAACTACAACTCCCAAACTCAAGGTCAATGCCCACCAAACCCTTCCAGGGTTTTCTGTTGGTCAGGGGAGTTCTGTGTACAAAGTTTGGTTCAATTCCATTGTTGATGGAGTTCAGATTGCTCTTTGATTGTAGGTGAACTATAAATGACAAAATCAATGCTCCTAACCCCACCAGTATTCAAATTTGGGCGTATTGGGTATTTGTGCCAAATCTGGTCCAGTGAATGAAAATACATCCTGCATATCAGATATTTACATTATGATTCATGACAGTAGCAAAATTACAATTATAAAGCAGCAATGAAAATGATTTTATGGTTGGGGGTCACCACAACATGCAGAACTGCATTAAGGGGTTGCAACATTAGGGAGGTTGAGAACCACTGGTTTAAGGTGTATATGAAACATAAATGAGATTCATTTTTGGACTTGGGTCCCATCTTCAAGATGTCTCATTTTGTATGTGTATGCAAATATAGCTATGCCATTTTCTTTTAAAAAATCTCAAACTCAACCTGTAATAACAACTATTATGCAGGCATACTCATGTAGTGACAGTATGGGCTTCCCTTTGAAAGCATAGATATGTTCCCGACTGCCATTAGAAACCCATCTTTTCTAACTCATTATTGAGGATCATCCCTAGAGACTGTGTAAAATGTCATTTGGCCAGGATTTTAAAGGAAACTGACCTAATTAGCATTTCCTGGACTAATATGTGGATTAGAACACAGCTATCTTTGAATAGGCAGCAGGCAGCAGGAGATGACGGGATCCCAGCTGAACTGTTTAAAATCTTAAAAGATGATGCTGTCAAGGTGATGCATGCCATTTGCCAGCAAATATGGAAAACACAAGAATGGCCATCAGACTGGAAAAAATCAACTTATATCCCCATACCAAAAAAGGGAAATGCGAAAGACTGCTCAAACTTCCGTACAGTGGCCCTTATTTCTCATGCCAGTAAGGTAATGCTCAAGATCCTGCAAGGAAGACTCCAGCAATACATGGAGCGAGAGTTGCCAGATGTTCAAGCTGGGTTTAGAAAAGGCAGAGGAACGAGAGACCAGATTGCCAATATCCGCTGGATAATGGAGAAAGGCAGGGAGTTTCAGAAAAACATCTACTTCTGCTTCATTGACTATTCTAAAGCCTTTGACTGTGTGGATCATAATAAATTGTGGCAAGTTCTTAGTGGGATGGGCATCCCAAGCCACCTTGTCTCTCTCCTGAGGAATCTGTACAAGGACCAAGTCGCAACAGTCAGAACTGACCACGGAACAACAGACTGGTTCAAGATTGGGAAAGGCGTACGGCAAGGCTGCATCCTCTCACCCAACCTTTTTAACTTGTATGCAGAACACATCATGCGATGTGCGGGGCTGGATGAATGCAAAGCTGGGGTGAAAATTGCTGGAAGAAACATTAACAACCTCAGATATGCAGATGACACCACTCTGATGGCCGAAAGCGAGGAGGAGCTGAGGAGCCTTCTAATCAAGGTGAAAGAAGAAAGCGCAAAAGCCGGGTTGCAGCTAAACGTCAAAAAAACCAAGATTATGGCAACAAGAATGATTGACAACTGGGAAATAGAGGGAGAAACCGTGGAGGCCGTGACAGACTTTGTATTTCTAGGTGCAAAGATTACTGCAGACGCAGACTGTGGCCAGGAAATCAGAAGACGCTTACTTCTTGGGAGGAGAGCAATGTCCAATCTCGATAAAATAGTAAAGAGTAGAGACATCAGACTGGCAACAAAGATCCGCCTAGTCAAAGCCATGGTATTCCCTGTAGTAACCTACGGATGTGAGAGCTGGACCTTAGGGAAGGCTGAGCGAAGGAAGATCGATGCCTTTGAGCTGTGGTGCTGGAGGAAAGTTCTGAGAGTGCCTTGGACTGCGAGAAGATCCAACCAGTCCATCCTCCAGGAAATAAAGCCCGACTGCTCACTGGAGGGAAAAATACTAGAGACAAAGTTGAAGTACTTTGGTCACATCATGAGGAGACAGGAAAGCCTAGAGAAGACAATTATGCTGGGGAAAGTGGAAGGCAAAAGGAAGAGGGGCCGACCAAGGGCAAGATGGATGGATGGCATCCTTGAAGTGACTGGACTGACCTTGAGGGAGCTGGGGGTGGTAACGGCCGACAGGGAGCTCTGGCGTGGGCTGGTCCATGAGGTCACGAAGAGTCGGAGACGACTGAACGAATGAACAACAACATCTTTGAACATCCTTCTCTGAAGCTGCTGGCTCAACAATTGTTTGCAACTATAAGCATATTGCAGACACATGTGAACCAAACAGAGCATATTAGGGAAAATGTGCATACCTAAGAAAATTGTGCACACAGAAAAGAGATGTTAAGGGGAATTTTGTAGACTCTGTGGATAAACCTATGTTATCTGGTTGAGGCAAACTCAGGTGGGGAACTTTGGATTTCAGAAATATTCATCCATTCTGGAAAAGACCAGCTAGTGTTAAACCAGAACATGGCAGTTCACAATGGAGTGGGAAAATATCTCATAGAATCATAGAGCTGGAAGAGAATTCAAAGGCCATCCAGCCCAACCCTATTCTAACCTGCAGGACCATACAATCAAAGTTCCCCTGATGGACAGAGAGCTTTGGTTTCAAACCTGCAGACAAGGAGACTCCACCATACTCGGAGGCAGGATATTTCACTGTTTAATAGCTGTTATTGTCAGGAAGCTTTTCCTAATGCTTAGATAGAAACCTCTTTTCTGCAATTTGAATCCCTTGCTCCGTATCCTAGTCTCTAGAGCAGCAGAAAGCAAGCTTGCCCCCTCCTCAATGTGATATCCTTTCAAACATATATAAACATAGCCATTATGCCCCCTTTCAATCTTCTCTTCTCCAGTTAAAGATTGTTCCCTGTGCCAGAGTGAAACCAATAATAATACTACTAATAATAATACACTTTATTTATATTCTGCTTTATCTCTCCAAGGGGACTCAGAGCGGATTACAATATACACAGATGCCTTTAATATAGTGAAATAACAATGACATACAAACACACACAACAAAGGTAAAGGCTTCCTCTTTCATCTCCAGCATCTGGAGGTGGTGCCATGGGGAGATGCCCTTTTGTTCCATTTCCAAGTCAAGGAGCCAGTTGTCCATAGACACCTCTTGGTCACGTTGCTGGCATGGCTGCATGGGTGCCTTTACTACCTTCCCGCCAAAGCATTTGCTTGAACTGCTAAGTTGGCAGGAGCTAGGGCTAACAGCAGGAGCTTGCAGTTTCTCAAGCGGACACATGGCTTTGAACTGCCAACCTTCAGGTCAGCAGTTCAGCAGCACAAGAGTTTAACCCAGTGGTTCTCAACCTGGGGTCACCAGATGTTTTTGGCCTACAACTCCCAGAAATCCCTGCCAGTTTACCAGCTGTTAGGATTTTTGGGAGTTGAAGGCCAAAAACATCTGGGGACCCCAGGTTGAGAACCACTGGTTTAACCCATTGCACCAACCACCAACAAGAGACATTTGCTATATCTGGTTGCAGGCCCGTAGCCAGGATTTCGTTTCGGGGGGGGGGGGGGGGGGCTGAATTTTTTTTCAGGGGGGTTTCGGGGAGGGCTGAGTTTCGGGGGGGCTGAGTCTGAGTGAAAGAGGGTCTAGCCTAGCAAACCTTTTGTATCATTACCCCAATACCCCCATGCATATGGGATATATTGAGCATGGAGATCAGATCATGATATGAATAAACATAACAGTTTAAATAATGCACCAATAAGGCCTTTTCGCGAACCACCATGAAAATTTCGGGGGGGGGGGGCTGAAGCCCCCCGAGCCCCCCCCCCCCCGGCTACATGCCTGTCTGGTTGTATGATAAACAACACCTGAAGAAATCTTCTGGCCACAAAGCCCTTAAAGATCCAGTTATCTGCTCCAGTTTTCAGTCTTTTTAACCTTGCTTTGTCCTCACCAAGGAATGGTGCCAAACCTAACACATCAAGTTGGTTTGGGTCCCTAACTGGGAGAAAGGTGAGGTGTTAATTAAATCAGCAAACACTGTGCCTCCAAAGCAGGGTCTCCAACAGAGGAGCTTGCACATGTGCATTAAAGTCCCGTTGCTTTTGGAATTGTCTTCTGCTTCCAGTGTAATTTCTAATGGTTCTGCAATGGGACAGTAAGCAATACTAGAGCTGGAGTAAAATATTTGCCACCACAGGACGTGACAGTTGTAAGTTACACGGTTGTGTTGTGATACCTATGTGCTGTTACTATGAGCTTGGGAGCTTAACAATTCAGCTGTTTGCTCAGCTGCAATCTATTTGTGGTTTCATAATTCGCATGTGTTACCTTGGTCAAGAGTTTATTTTCCAGGACCACATGTGCTTCATGTAGGGCTCTTTTAACCGAAAACATTGTCGTCGTCCGGTCCCACCCCCCCCAAACTTTGGATTTTTTTTCTGCAAAGAGGCATCCCCACCTACTAATTTTAAACTTTCCAAAGTTATACAAAAGGAGATTTCTTTCTCTGGAATTAATTATATTCCAGAGTAAATCGCAAGGTTCAGATGCTCTGGAATAAGAAAAACACCTGCATTTTGCATTCAGTTCATGCCATATCAGCCAGGGCATCTGAAATCACACCATGGTTTGGGGAAATCTGAAATTTCAAACTTCAAACTTTCCAAAGATTGAAGGGCCAACATATCTATAACCAGACCTACTTTCAGTTGCAGTTTTGACTTTTACAGAATTGGTTATTCATGGATTTGAAGGAAAATGTTCTGTCTGGAAATCTCTAAGCTATCATTTCTCAAACTGGGGGTTGGGACCCCTGGGGGGTCGCGAGGGGGGTGTCAGAGGGATCACCAAAAACCATCAGAAAACACAGTATTTTCTAGGTTCTTGTGGGTTTTTTCGGGCTATGGAGCCATGTTCTAGAGGCATTTCTCCTGACGTTTCGCCTGCATCTATGGCAAGCATCCTCAGAGGTTGAGAAGGTCTGTTGGAAGTGTGGGTTTATATATCTGTGGAATGGCTGGGGTGGGGCAAGGAGCTCTTCCCTGCTGCAGTTAGGTGTGAATGTTTAGCTGATCACCTTCATTAGCATTTGAAGGCCTGCCTGAGCCTGGGAAAATCTGTTGCTGGGAGGTGTTAATCTGTGCCTGGTTTTTTTCCTCTCTGTTGTTTAGCTGTTATAATTTTAGAGTTTTTTAATACTGGTAGCCAGATTTTGTTCATTTTCATGGTCTCTTCCTTTCTGTTGAAATTGTCCACATGCTTGTGGATTTCAATGGCTTCTCTGTGTAGTCTGGCATGGTGGTTGTTGGTGTGGTCCAGCATTTCTGTGTTCTCAAATAATATGCTGTGTCCAGGCTGGACACAGTATTTTCTGTTGCTCATAGGGGTTCTGTGTGGGAAGTTTGGCCCAATTCTATTGTTGGTGAGGTTCAGAATGCTCTTTGATTGTAGGTGAACTATAAATCCCAGCAAATACAACTCCCAAATGTCATGGTCTATTTTCTCCAAACTCCACCAGTGTTCACATTTGGGCATATTGAGTATTCATGCCAAGTTGGTCCAGATCCATCATTGTTTGAGTCCACAGTGCTCTCTGGATGTAGGTGATCTACAACTCCCAAACTCAAGACCAATGCCCACCAAACCCTTCCAGTATTTTCTGTTGGTCATGAGAGTTCTGTGTGCCAAGTTTGGTTCAATCCCATCGTTGGTAGAGTTCACAATGCTCTTTGATAAATCCTAGCAATTACATCTCCCAAATAACAACATCAATCTCCCCCAAACCCACCAGTATTCAAATTTGGGCATATCGAGTATTTTTGCCAAATTTCGTCCAGTGAATGAAAATACATCCTGCATATCAAATATTTACACTCAGATTCATAACAGTAGCAAAATTACAGTTATGAAATAGCAAGGAAAATAATTTTATAGCTGGGATCACCACAATATGAGGAACTATATTAAGGGGACGCGGCATTAGAAAGGTTGAGAACCACTGCTCTAGGCCTTCCAATGTGACTGTATGGAAGACCTTCCACCAAACAAAGTGGGAGGTTTACTTTTGAAGACACAAAGGTCTCCAGAGCACCTTGGAGTATGTATATGATTATCTAAGAGGTATGGAGTAAGCCCCCTCCCCCATCTAAGCTCCCTGATGCTAAGGCTTTAAGGAGAAGCAAGCAAAACAAGTCTCTGATTTCTCATTTTCCTTTCTATTTTGGGAGCTCACCTCTGGCATAAATTACAAAGCTTTGCTGTACTCAGAGGCAGGCTCTTTGGTGAGATCAGTAGAGCTGAGCTCTGGAAATCACTTTAGCTGTTGTCAGATTTTCTTTTCCTCTGGCCGAAAAGGACAATTGATAATCTGAACGTGGGGGACCCCCTCCTCCTTTCTACATATGGCAAGCATTGTTTCCCACTGGATCCAGATCACTTAGATCCTTAGGATAACATTGTGGTTTGGCCAAAATAAAACAAACATAACATAGTGCTCTCATTACAAGATACTTCTTGGATGCAGAGTTTAAACCAAAGTCCATAGGCTATGAATGGTACTGATGCTTGGCCTGCAATAGGTTCTATTGGAGATCATGGAGAGAAAGAAAAAGACTGTGTAAAATTACAACTCCCATGATTCCAGAGTCCTGAGCCATGGTAGTTAAAGTGGTGTTAGTCTGAATATATTGTACAGTGTAGATGTGCTTCTAGTCTACACAAACATATCTATGGTTTGAAGGTTGTAGTGCAGTGGTTCTCAATCTGTGGATCCCCAGGTTTTTTTACCTTCAACTCCCAGAAATCCCAGCGAATTTACCAGCTGTTAGGATTTCTGGGAGTTGAAGGCCAAAACATCTGGGAACCCACAGGTTGAGAACCACTGGTCTAGCATGTTTAATATGAAACTAATGGACCAATTGTTTAGGGAGATGCTACTAAGAAGGGTGGTGGGGTGTGTGTGTGTGTTCTTCTACATATTTTGTTTAATGTCAGGATGTTAATCAAACATTTGCCTTCAGATGCTTTTCCAGTATTTGGAAGGTCACACATGTGGGACATGCAAGGCAGAAGAAATCCATGGCATTCAGAATCATCCCCAAATCCCGACCCTAGATCCAAATATCCTTGACATATGGGGCAGTTCAACTTGGATGTGAGCTTTGATGTCTGTCCCTATTGCTAATTGTAATGGACTCCTCTAATCTTCCTCCAAGGAGTATGTGCTTGCCAGGTGCCTTTCTTGGGTTGAACACACTGTTCTTGCACAACAATGTTTGAGGAGCACAAAAGGAGCAGGACAAATAAAGTAGCAGCTGTAGTAAGTATGCAGGGGTCAACAGTTTCTGAGATCTGTGGTGTCACCCATTTGCTCAAGCATTACCAAAAGACCAGGTAACCTAGTATTTTCTGTAGATGGGGAAAGACAGTGAAGGAGACATCAATGAAATATATTTAAGGAATACAGTCTTATACATTTGCTGCTATCTCCCATGAATCACTTGACTCTCATGATCCCATGAGCAAATACAGCAATAGATACAAGAAATAGTATGTTATTGTATATTTGAAACATCAGATATATTATCATGCGACAGGTTTTTTACTTACGTACACAACATAAAGGTACAAATCTTATCTCTATTGTAAATAAATGTCAGTATTCACATACATTTCAAATCAATTTCAAATGGGAGACATCGATCTCCTCTTAATAAACACAATAGTCCAATGAAGTCCTATTATTATAACCTGAATTTTAAAGGGGCTCTCCATGGTGCTGAATGCTATCTCCCAAAATCCACTCTCATCACCTTGGATTGCTCCCTTAAAGTTCAGAGCAAAACCTGGAGCAAATTCTAACTCTGTGAATCTATGATTCCATAAAATGTTAGCTAGATACATAGTTTAAGAATACAAGTCAGCAAGGAACCTCCATGATAATGGGCGTAAATACATTTCAAATATATGGTATTTATTTGATTCTAAGACATACTTTTTGCTCCATATAAACATTTGTAAAAGTTAGATGAGTCTTAGAATCACAGGTGCTTTTTTATATATTGAGATAAAACCTTTTCCTGTTGGTGGTACTGAAATTTGTCTATCTTACAATTGATGGTATCTTAGAATTGAAGAAATACAGTAGTAAGAGGAAAGTAGACATATGACATTTACACTAGGCTGTACAAAAACTCCTGGGATGGGGAAAAAAGAACTACTCACTAAATGAGAGTATAAAGTACCAACATTTGCGGTTAATACAAGATTTTTAGGAGGGAAAGCAGGATAGAAATAACATTGTATGGATATTTTATTAACTCTGATAAGTACAGCTATAGCTCCTACCAAATCCTGCTCTAAGGGCCTCTCTTTACTTGCCAAAAAGTCTCCACATTTGGCAGGAATTACACTATTTTTCTAATAACCATATGATGTTCTTCCTGTCACAGGGATATTAAGGCTTGCATATGAGTAAGATGTTAATACGGTAAATCTTTACAGATTTGTAGGGGGCATATCATCTTCCAGATATACAATAAGGAATTTATGGCACTGAAATGTGTTGTGTGTCTTGCGTGCCTTCCAGTTGTTTCTGACTTATGGTGACCTTAAGGTGAACCTATTGTGGGGCTTTCATTCTGAAGTGGTTTGCCTTTGCCTTCCTTTGAGGTTGAGAGAGCCTCTCATTTGGGGCCATTTTCACCATCTATGTGCTTTCCTTGAAATCGTAACTGTATTTGGAGAATTGTGTTATGTGTTCCCTGCAGTTGAGCTGACCTCCTATTTATGCTGCTATATCATACTGTTAATTTAAGCATGATTGAATGCATGAATAATATGATGTCACAACATGAATATATAAGGCATGGCAGATCCTAATCATAGGATCCTGACAGTTTTCCTACATGTATATTTTGGGCAGAATCATAGAAATGGACTATCAGATGGTCCATGTCTCTTTCAACTCTATGATTCTTGCATGTTTACCCAAAAGTAAGTCATACTGGTTCGGTGAAGCATTCACCCAATTGTGTGTGCATAGAACTGGCACCATGGCAAATTATTCAATCTTTATCTGTGCTTCTGTATCTGTATACAAATCTGTTCAGCTGTCCTTCATAAGTTTGCTCAAAGGTGGCCAAGACATTAAATATTTTGCCAAGCCCATGTAAGAGCCTTTTTTTTTTGTTTCTTTAGCAATATAGTATTTCCCCCCACAATTGCTTTGCTTGGATTCCACTGATTGGTACACATTGTCTTCCATATATTTTCTGCTTAGCAGTGGGAGGCACATATATTTGGTCTGCTGCTATAATTGCATCTACCGTGGGTAGTGTGTGATGGTCAAGTAGGTCATTCTGCAACATTGTGTTATGTTACAACTGTTCTAGTTATGTGAGTTGTATTTATGGAGTGTGGAGTTTTTGTTGTTGTCAGTCTTTAGTTAGGCTGCTAAGTGTCTGCACATCTTCACTGAAGAAACAAGAATTAGTTAAGTAACGCATCAATCACAAATTAAATGTATGGATGAATATTTTGTGAGGTGGTAAGTGTGCATAGAACATAGAATCATAGAGAATCATAGTATCATAGAGTTGGAAGAGACCTCATGAGCCATCCAATTCCCTGCCAAGAAGCAGGAAAATTGCATTGAAAGCATCCCCAACAGATGGACATCCAGCCTCTGTTTAAAAGCCTCCAAAGAAGGAGCCTCCACCACACTCTGGGGCAGAGGGTTCCACTGCTGAACAGCTCTCACACTGAGGAAATTCTTCCTCGTGTTCAGGTGGAATCTCCTTTCCTGAAGATTGAAGCCACTGTTCCATGTCCTAGACTTCAGGGCTGCAGAAAACAAGCGTGTTCCTTCCTCCCTAGAACTTCCCCGCACACATTTATACATGGCCCTCATCATGTCTTCTCTCAGCCTTCTCTTCTGCAGGCTAAATATGCCCAGCATTTTAAGCCATTCCTCATAGGGCTTGTTCTCCGGACCCTTGAGTCACCCTCCTCTGGACACATTCCAGCTTGTCAACATCTCCTTTCAATTGCAGTGCCCAGAATTGGACACAGTGTGATTCCAGATATTGTCTGACCAAGGCAGAATAGAGGGGTAGCATGACTTTCCTGGATCTAGACACTGTAGGCCAAAATCCCATTGACTTTTTAAGCTGCCCTTTTACATTGTTGGCTCATGTTTAACTTGTTGTTCATAATAGATACTCCAAGATCTTTTTCACACATACTGCTCTCGAGCAAGGCATCGTTCCCCATTCTGTATCTTTGCATTTCATTTTTTCTGCCGAAGTGGAGTATCTTGCATTTGTCACTGTTGAACTTCATTTTGTTAGTTATAGCCCATCTCTCTAATCTGTTAAGATCGTTTTGAATTCTGCTCCTGTCTTCTGGGGCAGTTGCTATCCCTCCCAATTTGGTGTTGACTGCAAACTTGATGATCATGCCTTCTAAGGCTTCATCTAAGTCATTAATAAAGATGTTGAACAGAACTGGGCCCAGGATGGAACCCTGCTGATGTCATTCCACTCGTCACTTCTTTCCAGGATGAAGAGGAAGCATTGGTGAGCACCCTCTGGGCTTGTTTGCTTAACTAATTGTAGATCTACCTATCCGTAGTTTTGCCTAGCCCACATTTGATGAGTTTCCTTGCCAGAAAGTCATGGGGGAACCTTGTCAAAGGCCTTACTGAAATCCAGGAACACTACATCCATGGCGTTCCCTGCATCTAACCAGATTGTAACTCTATCAAAAAAAGAGATAAGATTAATCTGGCATGACTTGTTTTTGATAAATTTGTGTTGATTATTAGTGATGTCCGCATTTATTTCTAAGTATTTGCAGACCACTTCTTTAATGATCTTTTCCAGAATATTGCCTGGTATTGATGTGAAGCTGACCAGACAGTAATATGCTCATGTGTGTGCATGTAAATGTGTTGTTCTTGGTCTACACCAGATGCAGATACCAAGGCCAAAAGAGCTGTACGTTCCCGTGCTTAATGAATGATTTCCTTTGTGTAATAAGAATGAGTTTCATGAAAACATTTTGTTCCAGGCTACCTTGGGCTTGCCGTTGTTTGCAACCTAGATCTGCACCCTCTCATCTTCTTGAGTGATGAGAAGCCGGTGTTTAATTCTATTCCATATATGAAATTAACTCTACTCTCTTGACTTCTTCTTGCATGTGTTCTGTCTTGAACTGTTGAGCTTTTTAGCCGGCAGCTGCTGGACCCGTTCCATGATCGCTCTTGGCCTTTGCTTGCTCAAGTCTCCAAAGTCGCATGGTTCCTGTAACGTTCTGTACTTGAACAATGTTTGTGTACAACCTGATCGCTTTCCTTGCCTTTTGTTTGCAGATACAGAACAGAAGACTCTGCTATCGTTGCTGATATGAAAAGGCCTCTCTATCTTTTCCGGATGCATACTATGTTGACTTATCCTCTGATGTCTGATTCTACCAGTTCTTATTAGACATCAATAAGGCACAGTAAGGCCATGGTTCATATCCAAGGTAATTATACTTTATATGGGATGACTAATGGTCCTGAGGAGATAACAAGCCAACAAACATATACAAAGGTTGATGTAGAACAGCAGCAGCCAACTTTTTGATGGTCTTAAAGAGAGGAATGCATTAGTTATAGAAGATAAGCTTATTGAGCCAGAGCTAGTAATGCAGAAGCACTGAATCACTGTTGGCTTTTAAGAAATGATAGAAGGCTCTTGCCTTTGATCCCCTCAAATTTGCTGTATACTTTTAGGGTCTCATACCAACTGGAACCCAAGTCCTACTCACAATATAATCAGGATGGTTCCTCCGATATACTTTGGTTTCTCCTGTTAATCCACACACAAGGAAGATCTATCAAATTTATTAATAGACAAAGTATCATCAATGTGCTGTTTTTCTTTCACCACATCACTAATACCTGACATGGAGGCATTTATGGGAAAACAATAGCTTTTCCACTGGGAATAAAAACAAAGTTTTATTTCTCGTCTCATTGAATGTTGACCTCTCCTTCCACGCCTACCTTGCTGAACTGGCAATGTTATACAGCATTTTAAAAAGGATTTATGTCTTGATTACTTAAAGCGTTTAATGGGAGAGGAAATACCCTCCAGATCAGGAACATCTTCAAAGTTAAGGGCAGAAACAGAACAAAACATTGAGCCAAATACAAAATGTACTCAAAACAAAAGGCAAGGCTTTTGGAGTTGGTGTAAATCAGGGAATGTGCCCCAGCATCGTTAAGAAATAGGTTTGATTCTTTGTCTCTTTCCTTTCTTTAAGACTGGGTCCTTTGTTTCTTTTCATCAGAGGTGGGTGCCAATAGATCCAGGGATCACACAGACTGACAAAAAAATCCCTGTCCTAAAGGAAAAAGTTGAAAATCCATTTTGCTTTGCTTTTAAAAATACCTTTATTATATTTTAATAATATATGCCAAACAAATATTCACTAAGGAACATTACAATAATGTTGGAGCATGCAAGGAATCAGTGTGTGTGTGTGTGTGTGTCAACTATAAAATAAGTGCATGAAGCCGATTGGTCGGGCAATGCCTGCAGAGATGGCTGAGCCTGGGACTTTTGGTTACTGTTACATTTTTGTTCAGGCTTCAGCTATGCCGGTGCAGAGAGAGAAGCAGAGAGAGGCAGAGTTTGGACTGTGCTCTTGCTTCATGAGCTGCTGAAGTGGTTTATCCAAATGGGCAAAGAAAGACTATTTTAAATCTCTCATAAAAGGACATTATGTGAGTTGATGCAACTGATTACATTGTACCCAAGTTGTTCTGAACTGCACAGAGTAAACAACTTGTTCTTTACCATTCACCTGTGTGGCATATTTTCTTTCTCTGTTTAGTCTTCTCTTCTGTGATTCTTCTAGTTAAACAGGTAATGTTTTAAGCTCATCATGGTGACAAAAAGACCATCTGTCTCACACAATCACAAAAGGGTCTGATATTATCTGGCTTGGGAGATCACTGGAGGGATTTTTAGTTAATTGCACAGTGATCTCCATTCTCAGGAGCTTATGCAAACAGGAGACACGAGGAAGTAGCTGCCCTCAGGATACATTTGAAGCAAGTTTATACATTTCTTAGAAAATGCCATTTTTGGAATAAATGCTGGCCAGGAAGGACATTGGGAGCTGTAGTGTCCCAAAATAGAGCTCAAAAGTAATAAATTACAACTAGTAGTTCATTTTTTAACATAATAGTACCACAAAAAACGTCAATTTCCAAAATATTGTATTGCACTCTTGAGCTCTCCTCAGGGTGCCTCTATACTGTAGAACGAATGCAATTTGATACCACTTTAACCGCTATGGATCAGTGCTTTGGAATCATGGAAAGTTGTAGTTTTACAAATATCTTTTCTGCCTTATCAAGCTACAACTGCCAGGATTTCAAAGCATTGAGCCATGGTAGTCGACATGGTGCCAAACAACATTCATTCTACAGTATAGATGCACCCATAGATTTTCCTATATTTACGGACCAAAGAAAACACGCTTTAACTTAATTTATGTAATTAGCGTCCAGTCTAATTTGACCCCGATACTTCAGAGAAAGGAAGCAAAACAGATTCCAAGACTACTTTGTGATGGACACTGTGCACCTTGTGTTTCATTATCACTCTTCCGATGAGCACTTGGTTCCTGCCAGATCTGCCAAAGCAATGGGCCAGGGATGTGATTTACCCTCCACATTGCTCAGCCTTCCCTGAGCTGTTTACATTCTTCTCTGCAACTTGCTGACTCCCCATGAGCCGCTGTCATGACAATCCTGGAGTCAACCAAAGACTTGAATACTCTCCGGGGAGTTTGTCTGGGGACATTGGTAGCAAGGCCACCTGTTGCCGTATGTTTTGGCTGTGCTTCGTAACATTTTCCATCTCTTCCCATTGCTCTCTCAGGGAATTGCCAATTGCTCACTTCCCTCCCTCCGACAACACCTTGTTGTGATCTCTGCTAAGACAGTCACATGGCATTGCTTTGCTCTGACCCTCTAAATATAAAACAGATCAGTTAATTTCCTGAAAGTATGGATTGCATACAGAAAAGTCACCGTTAATTGCTATTGACAGCAAGATATGATTCACCCAGACAGTTGGAGTTCAGCTCAGTCTAAAATCTACTGCAGCCTTGGGAATAAAGGCACCTTTTAAAATGATGCATTTATATATTGCATTCTTCCAACAATACAGGAGAATGAGGTGCCACAATTACCATATACAGGTGTCCCTGAGTTATGAACAAGATACGTTCTGTAGGTTTGATCTTAAGTTGAATTGTAAGAACAGGTACATTTTAAAAGTGTAACACTAGCAAAATAGATATAGATATAGCTCCTTTGGGTAGCATAGGAAAGGGTTGGGTGGGATGGGGGGGGTATAGGAATTTTAAAGGCAATTTTAGCGTGTTTACTTCACTTCACTTCACTTTATTTCTTAATTAGTTGCTCTCCACCAAGTTGCTCCGAGCGACGTACAATCTAAAATAGTATTTACACAATATAAAAACATTCAACATAAAAACATTCAACAGTAACTATTTTGCAAATTAGATCTGGTTACTTAAATGCACAACCAAACAGCCAAGTCTTGAATGCCTTTACAAAAGGTCGCAACTCCGACATTGCTCTAATGTATGGAGGCAATGAGTTCCACAGAATTGGAGCATAGGTCGAAAAAGCTTTACGCCTTGTAGCTTCCAGGTGTACCTCCCTAGGGCCTAGTATGTAGAGGAGATTTTCCTGGGTGGATCGAGGTGACCACTGATGGAGAAAAGGAATGAGGCGGTCCCTAAGATATAAAAGTCCTTGGCCATTTTGAGCTCTAAATGTCAGGATCAGTATCTTGTAAGAGATCCGATGTTCTATTGGTAGCCAATGCAGTTGTTGCAGAATCGGTGTAATATGGGATGTTATAGATGATCCTGCTAGCAGCCTGGCCGCTGCATTTTGGCCATCCGAATCTTCTGGGTTGTTGACTTCGGAAGGCCGGCATATAAGGCGTTGTAATAGTCCAACCTCGTGGTGACTGTTGCGTGGATTACTGTTGCCAATGCTTCTACCGAAAGGTAGGATGCCAATTTCCTTGCCTGTATTTTAATTCTGTTTTTATACACTGTTACTATTTAATTGTATTTTAACTTTTGTATTGCTCTTTTTAGACTGTCTAGTGTAGATAGATGTTAGCTGCCTAGAGTTCTACTAAACACTATCCCAGAATACTTGCAGGATGTCAAAATACACAAAATAATCTATGTAAAGAAAAAAAATAATAATACTCGAGGTGCATAAAGTATATAATATTCAGTACATAGTTCAGTATATTCACATATAGTGAAATAAAAAGGAGCAGCCGCTCTCAAACATAACACTTACAATACAGTCATATAAAGTAAAATTAAAAGGAGCAACCACTCTCAAACGTTACAGTTGTATGATCGTAATGTATACAGATTTGCTCCTTTTTATTCCACCACTGAGAAGGCCCTGTCCCTCGTCCCCACCAGCCTCACTTGTGATAGAGGCAGGGCCGAGAGCAGGGCCTCCCCAGAAGATCTTAAACTCCGAGGTGGGACATAGAAAAAGATACGTTCGGACAGGTATGCTGGGCCGGAGCCATATAGGGTTTTATAGGTCAAAACCAACACTTTGAATTGTGCTCGGAACTGGATCGGCAGCCAGTGCAGCTGACACAACAGAGGGGTGGTATGTTCCCTGTATGATGCTCCGGTAATTAATCTAGCTGCCGCCCATTGGACTAACTGAAGTTTCCGAACAGTTTTCAAAGGCAACCCCACATAGAGTACGTTGCAGTAATCCATTCGGCAACAGGAAACTCCCCAAGAGCCATCAGCAATCTACTCGGACCCATAAATCTCCTAGGTTGGACCGTCTTAATTGGACCTCACCATCCTGTAGAGGTTTTGATTTCCAGTGAGTCTAAATCCACCAGGAAATGGTCAATCCATGAGAACAGATCTACTTAAAGTTTCTCTACACCCCACATTGCTGTCATTCTGCCCATAACAGAAAACCAGGTCCAAAGTTTGTATGGATGGTACCAGATACTATTTGGTACAGCGTGTGACAGTGCAAGTGGCGCCTCCTATATGTATAATTGTTAGTTACAAGATTTAAATTGTTATATCATGCTTAATCCTGCCTTTTTACCCTGCTTATGTATAGTTGAATTGATTGGTTATTTATACCTGTCAATCAGTGTTGTTTGCACCAGTTGAATTGCTTTTTTCAGCTCAATTGTTTGGCTCCACCTCTTCCTGGAGGAGGGGAGTGCTTCCTTTCTTTATTCTACCATCAGATTTTCTACCAGATGGACATGAGTAAGAGACATCTCAGCACCAATTCTGAGGTTCTTACCCTTGAGACTTATGCTTCATGTTCAGACCAACCTGAATGATGTTGGGACGTCTCAAGCGCCTTCAAACCAGTTCTTTTGGCACCATAGGAAGACCCTGTGTCTTCAAACATAGGCCATTTGGACTGGGGTTGTGGATTGCTCTGGCATTTACAGCCATTGAGAAAGAGGGACATAGAAAAGCTTCTCACCTGGAAAAGCTTCCCTCCTTGGACCCAAGACAACCAGAGACTGTAATGTATATTTTCCTTCACCCCTTTGAAACTTCCAGCAGCTTATTGCCTTAAAGAGATAACTCTTTGCGAACAATAAAACCTATTTTGAGTTATCTACAGTGTTTTGGTCTTTGGGAGTTCCAGTTTCCTAAAGGAGGGCAAGAAGCAATCCCCTGGGGAAAGATGTCATGTCCATGCCTCTTTCACTAAGAGCTATAGCCCCAGGCGTGACGGCATACAGCCTCATGGTTGTCTTGGTGGGTGAAGTTCTGAGCTGCTCCTGACAAAATAGTTTCTGAATGGATATTGAAGTCCCCCAGTAAGACAAGCGAGAGGGACTCCAACACCACCAGTTGCAAGTATGTCCCAGATTCCATTAAATGTTGCCATGACAGTTAAAGTAGTATCGAAATGGGATACTACTTTAACTTTCATGGTTACATCTATCTGGAATTTGTAGTGTGATGAGGTGCTTAGACTTCTCTGCCAGGGAGATCTACGTAGCCCACCCCCATTTCAACAGTTCAAGCTCAAAAACCCACTATTAGTTTGGATTACAAATCTCAGAATTTCCTCCAATTTGCAGAACAATAGTTGGGAGATTTTCGTAGTTGTAGTCCTAGTTCTCCTCCAAATTGAACATTTATTGGTTTCCCATCCACAGAATGACAAGATCCTTGTGAAATCTTATGAACAAAACTTTTTAAAAATAGTAAACCCAGCTCTCCTGCACATTCTGTGTTTCCTATCTAAACTGTGCCCACCATTTGGATTTGCGCCTTCTTCTGTTTATATAGGCTTTCTAGCTATGTAATCATTCCATTCACTATTTACACGGATGAGTCACAGAGTGTTCAGCAAAAATAGGCTGTAGATACACCAGTGGCATCAACAAGATACTGTACTCTTTTAATAAAGCTATGCTTTATTTGAAAATAATTTCAAAATAAAGAAATTTCCTTAATTTATAGGGCAAAGATACAGCCTTTTGTGAAGGAAAACTGCTCAATCTGAAACTTGAAAGCATATGACGAACAAGTTTGAGGATGATCCCTGTTAATTTTCAGACGAAAGAGGAGAGAAATGGCTTATTTACAGAAGTTTAATATTTGATAAGTGACCACCAGCAGTTAGTCAGTTAGACCACCTGCTTCCCTCCCACACTACACTTTCCTGGAGTTAGAATTTGCCTCCCAGTTTCTCTGTTTTTATAGCATTAGTTGTGTTTTACTTCAGGATAATGTCTTGAGGGTGCATCTACACTGTGGAATTAATGCTGTTCAACCATGGCTCAATGCTATGGAATAATGAGAGTTATAGTTTTACAAAGTCTGCTAAAGAGTGCTGGTGCCTCACCAAAGGAGCCCCCAGTGGCACAGTGGGTTAAACCCTTGTGCCAGTAGGACTAAAGATCGACAGGTCGCAGGTTCGAATTGGGGACAGCACATTTGAGCTCCCTCTGTCAGCTCCGGCTCCCCATGCAGAGACATGAGAGAACCCTCCCACAAGGATGGCAAAAACATCCCCTGGGTAACGTCCTTGCAGACGGCCAATTCTCTCACACCAGAAGCAACTTGCAGTTTCTGAAGTTGCTCCTGCCACACACACAAAACAAACTATAACTTCTGTGACCCATAGCATTGGGCCATGGTAGTTAAAGCAGAGTCAAATTGAATTGATTCTACAGTGTCACGTACCCTTGGATTAATAGTACAGGTTGAGTATCCCGTATATGAAATGCTTGGGACCAGAAGTGTTTTAGATCAGGACTTTTGAGGTTGTTGGAATACCTGTATTTACATATATTGTGACTACATAATGAGATAGCTTGGAGATGGGACCCAATTCTAAACATGAAATCCTTATATGTTTCACATACACCTTGTAAACAAAGGCTGAAGGTATACAATTTTTAAATAATGTCTTGCATGAATAAAGGTTTATGTACTTCAAGCCAACAAAAAGCAAAGTTTTGTCAAAGTCACTGGGTTACTGTCAGTTTTCCAGCCTGTATGGTCATGTTCCAGAAGCATTCTCTCCTGAAGTTTCACCCAAATCTATGATAGGCATCCTCAGAGGTTGAGGGGTCTGCAACCAGCCAATCCTTGAAACTGAAGACCATTAAATGCTAATCAAGGTGACAAATTGCAACATTCAGAAGTACCTCTAGCAGACAAGAGCTCTTTCTCTCGCCTTGGACATTCCACAGATATATGAATCTCACTTACTTAGTTTTCAACAGACTGCTCAACCTCTGAGGATGCCTGCCATAGATCTGGGTGAAACATCAGGAGAGAATGCTTTTGAACATGGTCATACAATCTGAGAAAACACACAGCAACCCAGAAAGCAAAGGGATTGCAATTTCAGTGCAGCATGTGGACATTCAATATTGGATTGTGGAGTATTTTGGAATTCTGGGCAAGGGATGCTCAGCATATAGTATTAGGACTTTAGTTTTATATTATAGCTAAGTTATATGACTGACATTATTTTTCAGTTCATTGTCTATGTGTTAATTCTGTTGGCTGTGTGCTCTAACTATATTTCTTGTTCATTCGTTCAGTCGTTTCCGACTCTTTGTGAACTCATGGACCAGCCCACGCCAGAGCTCCCTGTCAGCCATCACCACCCCTAGCACCTTTAAGGTCAATCCAGTCACTTCAAGGATACCATCCATCAATTTTGCCCTTGGTCGGCCCCTCTTCCTTTTTCCTTCCATTTTCCCTAGCATCATTGTTTTCTCTAAGCTTTTCGTTCTTCTCATGATGTGGCTCTAACTATATAAAAGCGACCAAAGCAGAAAGGAATAGAATGAGGCTGAGTAGAGCAGGATATTGAAGAGGCAGAAAGAATTCAGACTGTCAGATAGGTCCGATTTACTCTATCTCAACAAATTTCAGATGTAAACTTAAACTGAAACTCCCACCCAAGAAGAAATACCTTTAAGAGAAAGGGAAAATGTTAAACTTGTTTCATTTATGCTATTGCTATGCTGAATGATCTACAATCTTAATATTTCTTTAAATGCTAAGATCCCATTCCGAGCAAAATGAACCGTTCCTGCTATCTGGAAATTTCAGTTGTCCAGACATATGGCAAAAACATTGCAATTAATTAATATTGCACTTGAAATTAAAAACTAAAAAGGTTCAGTGAATATATGAGTCGATATTGATGATTTTGATGGGTTTGTGTGTGTGTGCGTGTGTGTGTGTCAGGAGTGACTTGAAAAACTGCAAGTTGCTTCTGGTGTGAAAGAATTGGTTGTCTGCAAGGACGTTGCCCAGGGACACCCAAATGTTTGATGTTTTACCATCCTTATGGGAGGCTTCTCTCATGTCCCTTCAAGGGGAGCTGGAGCTGACAGAGGGAGCTCAACCCACTCTCCCTGTTTTCGAATCACTGACCTCTTGGTTAGCAGTCCTACTGGCACAAGAGTTTAACCCATTGTGCCACCAAGGGCTTCCTATTTTGATGATGATAATGTGAATGTATCTCCTCAGAACATGTCTAAGGATGTTCTGTTAAACATCTCCTAGACAACTAAGTGAGTCATTGAGAACTTAATCCATCCATATTTGTGCAATGCAGACGTTAATTTCCATGGCTGCATCTCCAGGTCTGTTTCCTAATCATGTTCTAGGAAGAAGAAGAAATGCAACCCATGAATTTCTCTCTCTAGGTGTATACACATGAAGGTATTTTGTCATGAATGTTTTCCTTTACAGCTTCTTGGGAGTTCTTTCTTTCTTTCTTTCTTTCTTTCTTTCTTTCTTTCTTTCTTTCTTTCTGGAAGCTGAGCAGGAACAAAATGGTCTCACCTGATCTGTAGTTTCCAGTAGCTTCCCCACTGATGTTTATCTTCTGGAATATGAGGCCAAGCTGAAAAACAGTCGCAAACTCTGTGGCACAGGACCCTCTGTGCTTTTCAGTGTTTTCAGGGTACTGTATACATAAGTCATAATGCCATAATAACACAAAGCAGACGCATTCTTTCCATGTGTTGCTACCGAGTAGAGGTAGATAGAATCTAATCCAGCAATTACTGGTCTCACATCATGTACACTGGAAATAAAGCAATGCCTTTTGTTAAAAGATAAAGGTAAAGGTTTCCCCTTGACATTAAGTCTAGTCGTGTCCAACTCTGGGGTGTGGTGCTCAACTCCATTTCTAAGCCGAAGAGCCGGCATTGCCCGTAGACACCTCCAAGTTCATGTGGC
This sequence comes from Anolis sagrei, assembly GCF_037176765.1. Taxonomy (NCBI): domain Eukaryota; kingdom Metazoa; phylum Chordata; class Lepidosauria; order Squamata; family Anolidae; genus Anolis; species Anolis sagrei. Next base: position 20,335,288 of record NC_090024.1, on the reverse strand, counting down.
TGGCATGACTGCATGGAGCATCGTTACCTTCTGACCTAGCAGTTTCTACTTATATACTCACATTTGCATGTTTTCGAACTGCTAGGTTGGCAGAAGCTGGGGCTAATAGTGGGAGCTTACCCCGCTCCCCGGGTTCGAACTGCTGACCTTTTGGTCAGCAAGTTCAGCAGCTTAACAGTTTAACCTGCTGCATCACCGGAGGCTCCTTCTTTGCAGGATACAGTTAAACACTTTGGGATCTTTGTAACTGGTGTGTTTTTTTTTTTTGTAATCATATCCTGCAAAAAAACCAAAAACCCAATACATTAGTATATATGTATATATATAGCCAATGTTAGTATATTAGTATACTAATTAGTATACATTATCCAATGTGATACAATTGTCTTGTCACATCATCTATTTCCAGATCTGTACTCCCCCTACCCTAGTCCTGAGCTCTTTTGGAGCTTGATGCTAAACAATAGTGCTAAATAACCCCCCGTTCATAATTTGCTTCAATTATCATGTTGATTTTTACTCCCTTGTGTCCTCATAATTGAATGTCAAGACCACACAAAGAGAGAGGGAAGGAAAGAGAGAAGGAGAGAAAAAATGGAAAGGAAGAAAGAACCCACAAATGAAAGAAAGGAGAGTGGCAAAGCTGGAATAGATGTTTATCTTTGCATCTATTTATTTCATAATTCTGTCAAGTCTGTTTAGGCAAAAAGAAATGAGAAATGCATTAAAATTATAAACACATTATAGCATAAAGAAAACAACGCTCTTAGAACCATTTCTGCATATGAATGCCTGATGGTGATAGGGTTGCCATAGTTTGGAAATGTCTTAGAGGCACAAGGAACCCAGACGTAGCACATCAATTACTTAGTGACTCCTGGTGGAACAAAGTTAAAACCTTAAACTCCACAGCAGAAGAGAAAAAGACTGAAATGTGAGGCAAGGAACAGAACAAATAGACTCATGACATGAGCCTGGCCTCACTATCTTCTGACATTCCTATCTCCCACCACCTTTCTCTGCTCAACAGACCTATTATTTCTGAATCTGATCACAAGCTGTTATTGTCTCTCTCTTCCAGAATCTACCACTCCTTTATTGCAGAAATGGTTAATGCCTCCAAGTTGGAGTAAATTGCAAGCTGTTTCCAACCATGGCCTACCAATGCCCAACTATCATATCACATATGGAGCAAGCTACCAATGTCAACCATGGCCTACCAATGCCTAACTATCATATCACATCTGGGGCAAGCTACAAGTGTCAACGATAGCCTACCAATGCCCAACTATCATATCACATCTGGTGTAAGCTACCAATGTCAACCGTGGCCTACCAATGTCCAACTATCATGTCACATCTGGGGTAAGCTACCAGTGTCAACCATGGCCTGCCAATGCCCAACTATCATATCACATCTGGAGAAAGCTACTAATGTCAACCATGGCCTACTAATGCCCAACTATCATATCACATCTGGGGTAAGCTACCAGTGTCAACCATGGCCTACCAATGCCCAACTATCATATCACATCTGGAGTAAGCTACTAATGTCAACCATGGCCTACCAATGCCCAACTATCATATCATATCTGGGGTAAGCTACCAGTGTCAACCATGGCTTGCCAATGGCCAACTATCATATCACATCTGGGGTAAGCTACCAGTGTCAACCGTGGCCTACCAATGCCCAACTATCATATCACATCTCGGGTAAGCTACCAATGTCAAACAGACTCATCCAAGGAGGGGAACCATGGTATGGGGTGATGAACTAAATCTCCCTTGCCTTGATAAATGGAATATGAAAAGCCCAGCTCTTTTCATTGTTCATAGGAGGTGGATTCTAAGAAAGCAAGAATACCTACATTTAAGATCATACAGCTAACAGAACCAACATTAAATCTGTTGCCGATCTCTGATCTTGCTTTATCTGTCACAGCTTTTCAGAATTTGGAGTTGAGAGGAATGTCCACAAAAGGTTAGAGAGAGAATACAGTACATTTGATGTTTGAGATAGAACATTTAAATCATTTCCTTAAAGTTAAACAATATAAAGGTTATACAATGAGATGTGAAGCCATTTGATATCCATTAATTTCACTCCAAATTTGTCAGTCTAGGTAAACACCTCACTTTTTCCTCATAACAGAACAAGACATGAGACTTGGAACCAGAGACTTGCATATCCTATTTGCAGGTCTTTTTTGGTGCCTCCCATCATGAGACTCTACCAGCATTTTCCAAATTGTTAATAACCTGGGCCTTTTGCACTGGGTAAGGAAGACTCATTTCCCTTCTGTTCTGTTCTCGCAGAGCTTGGCGTAAGGGACACACTGTAGTGCCAGACATCCATGGTCGAAAAGTTTGTGTGGCAGTCGCCCCTTGGAAACCCAAGTGTCCAGCCTGGGGTCATAGCAATCTAGTGAATCAGAGTCTTCGATGGCATTGTCAATGGTGAGGCAGCGACCTCCTGTCACATACAGCTTCTCATTGATGACTGTGGCTCCGTGATGCATCCTTCTTTCCTTCATATCTGCACACTTCACAAATTTATTGGCCTTTGTATCATAAGCAATTACACGCCTGGTGTAACCTGGGAAGAAGAGGATTTGTGAATTAGAAAAATGTTTATAAATACATATAGAGTAAGCATGGTCAAACTTCAGCCCTCCAGGTGTTTTGGACTTCAACTCCCACAATTCCTAACAGCCTACCGGCTGTTAGGAATTGTGGGAGTTGGAGTCCAAAACACCTGAAGGGTCAAAGTTTGCCCATGCCTGATATAGAGTCATAGTCACATAGTTATTTTATCATGCAACTCAGAACTCATATAAGTTGAGACAGTAGGTGAGAACAACAAAAAACAAGACACCCTTTAATTAAAACCAAGAGTCCCATCACTTGGGCCAATAAGCAATGCTTTGTTTTGATGCAAACCCTGTCTTAGAGTCTTGGAATACATTGCATGCACTTTTTTTCAAAGAAAAAGCACACAAAAATCTGTTTGTTATTATTGTAATTCTTCAGTCCCAGTCTCTGATAAGCCAGGAACAAATGGATGATGTTATGACATACTTATTTGGTAAATGAAAACTTATAGGCCGTAAATCTCCCCATTTTAAAAGAGAATGAATTATGTTTGAAATTAGATGAAATGTTTGTGTGCTTTGTTAAATAAACCAAAACGCTTATGCCTTAAGCTTGTCAGCTGAATTACTGCCACTCTGATTCAAAACAGATACATTTGAAGATTTTAAAAGTATTCTTTCTCATGTATGTTGTCCTCACAGTTTAGGATCTCATACCCATAAACAGTTTGGTTCATTTTTAGTTTGCTGTATGCATGCTGTAATTCATGTCAGTTCTACATATTGATTTCTCGTTGATGGAGTTGATGATACTTTTGGGGGAGTTATAGTTCTGGATCAGTGGTTATCAACCTGTGGGTCCCCATATGTTATGGTCTTCAACTCCCAGAAATCCTAACAGCTGGCAAACTGACTTATTTCTGGGAGTTGAAGACCAAAACACCTGGGAACACACAGGTTGAGAACCATAGTTCTAGATGGTGATAGGAGTGAGGATGCTCAGATCATGGGATCATATTCAGTCCCTTTGGGGCCAATGAGGTGTGTAATGTATAGATTCTGAGATGTAAACTATATTTAGGGTGAACTTATTTGGAGGGTAGGATTCAGCACAGTAGAGGTCCTGTGTGGTATAGTGGTTTTAGCTTTGGACTACTACTTGGAAAGCCAGGGTTCGATTTCCTGCTTAGCATTGGGGTCATAGCAATCTAGTGTCCTGGCTTTCGGTGGGGCTACACTACACCGGTCAGCCACAAATTCTCCAAGGCATTTTAAGGAGGCTTCCCACTTCCAGGTAAGGAAGAGCGGTGACCTCCTGGAAGAGGAGAGTAGTTTTCAGGGAATGAGGGTTTACTTTTTGTTTGTTGTGGGGTTTAATAAAAAAGATTAAACTGTGATGCCAAAAAGCAGACTTGGAGCCGGTTCTAGCTCCCACTTGCTTTCGTGTCTAGCTAATTTTTGTACCAGGAGGGGCCTTCCTGTTATGTGCCCCCAAAGTACTGAAAGAAATGAAGGAAACGGGATAAACAAATTCTGCGCACACTCTACTCTACAATGTTTATGCAGGTATTTACTAAATTAACAGTTGAGGAAAGAGGGTTTTTTTTAAATCATGTAGTGGTGGAGAAATAATTCTAGCCTGGAGTATTTCCTTTGTGAAGATTATTTACAAACATGTAAATAAATGTTACCTCCAACAATATAAATCCTGTCACCAATCAAAACTGCTGGTGCACAGACGTTCTTCACCATCCTTGTCTCCATTCGAAACCACATGTTCCTAGACACATGGTATACCTGGGAAATACATAAAAGGTGATTTGGATGGAGTATTTCTAGCCATACAGAAAATTCCACTGTCAAAATAGGAAAAGCTATTTCCTTATCTTGATTCATTTAAAGAGACTTAAGTAATGAGTTCTGATGCATGTTCTAGTACAATCCCCGTCATGTTAGCATATTATTTGAGTACATCTGAAGAATGAGGACTACATATATTTTTGCTCCATTCACTACAATTAAAACAGTTGGAAACACCTAAATTACTGTCTGTCCTTAGATAATTATCAATCACTCCATGTAGCATAGTGTGAAACCATTTGACCCAGATGACTGGTAATGTTTAAGATTTACACAGCAGTAGCTTAAATCACAAAACAGCCATAAACTCTAAGGGTCCTTCAATATATTTCTGGAAACATCTGTTTGACATCTGGTTTCACAACACTTGGCAATATTATTCTGTTATATGAAACAGAAATTTCCTATGAATATTTTATTAAGAGTGGCATCTCCAACACTCTTAATTGCCTCTATTCCTTCTGCCTTTCTTCCACTACCTTTATACCTATTATTGCCAAAATGTAACCAATCAGGACAATATGTTTGTCTCATTGTTAACTAAGGTTTTGTTTAGTAGTTTAAAACCTAATAGCTGCCTGTGGAGTCTCACATCTTGCTTCCCTGGCTGGTTTTCTGACCTTTGCTGAACTTCTTACCCTCCTGCTTCCTTGGCTAAACTGTTTCACTCCTGGATCCTATTTAAAGTTTTGACCTACAAATTGTAGGACTGAAAGCGATCAGCATAAACTCAGCAGCTGCCCATTTTGTGTATGTATATGTGTCTTCAAGTTAACCTATGACTTCTAGCAACTTTATAAATTCCTTAGGATTTTCTTAAGAGATGGTTTTGCTAGTCTATTCCTCTGGAGAGAAAAAAACCCTACACCATTTGGCATTTGGGAGGTGGTCTAACATACAGGTATTGACCAGGGCAGACCCTACTTAGCTTAGATCAGATAAGCTCTCTCATTTAGGCCATAACTGCTCTATGCCATTTTCTGGCCTTGTGAAACTGTGAAGAAATAAAATTATCCTTCATTTTGGAATTTTGTTTGGTTTTAAGCTATAGTAAAACTGCCCATTTTACCAAACCCTAAAACTTTTATTCATCCACAGTCTTATAATTCCAGAAATACACAACTGACATAGAATAGGCGACATGGTGAAATTTAGGACTTGCCTGTATTAAACGGACAGGGTTTTGTATCATGTCCTCTCCTCCAAAGAGGTAGATTCTTTGGTCTTTGGCAGACACAGCGGGGTGAAGAACAGCGACCGGCATGTTTGCCACATGTTCCCAGACACTGTAGATGCTGTCATACCTTTCCATGGAATTTAAGATGTCTTGAGTTTCGCCAATGCCTCCAATGGCAAAGATGTAGTTTTTATAGGCGACGCTCCTGTGGGAATAGCGTGGAACCAGCATGGGTTCAATCAGCCTCCACTGATTAAGTCTGAGTGAGAAGATATAAACATGGTTACTGACTTGGTTCTTTCCATTGCCTATGGGAATGCCTCCAAGGAGGTACACGTTGCTGTGGAGGCTCACGGCAGAGGCCTTGTAAAGAGCCATTGGAAATTTGGCAAGGCTCAACCATTGGCCTGTCTTCTCATCATACAACAAGACATCTTTGGTTGTTTGTTGGTTATCTTTGCGGCCACCAACCAAGAGGAGGAACTCCTGATAGGAATATCTCCGAGGAACATGCCACATGGGTTTGACCTCAGGAGCACTGATGCTATATAAAGAAAACATCTGCTTGTTTGCCAGCTCCAGCATAACTCTACAAGCAGGGGATGACTGAATGAGAGAGTCGTTGGCAATGAAGTGGAAGAAGAAGGTTGGATGGACATACTGAAGCCGTACCTTCTTGAACAAGTCTTGAATGTAGCTTTGTCTTGCTTGGAGGTCATGCCTTACCCAAGTCATGAGAGCCTCAAAAACTTGTTCCTCCTCTCCACACAACTCATCATCCCCAAGATACTCTATCAACTCCAAGGCACATAGCTCTTTCAGGTCTTCAGAAGTGGCTACTTCAGGGAAATATTTCAGAGCCACTGCTTTGGCTTTCTTATTGAGAGTCTCACAATGCAAGATTTCAGAAAGCCTAATCAAACTGAGACAGTTTTCGGGGGTAAGCCGATCCTGGAGGTAGGCCGAACAAGCCTCAAACAGTTTTGCGTACTGAAGCATGGAAGCTGCCTCCATTAAATGCAAAATATTTTCTGCTGTTATGACTATCTCTCCAGTGTAGACATACAGTATAATACAATGGAGAATGCATGAATCTATGCCTTGGAGATTGACTTTTTCCTGGTGGCTCTCCTTAAAGTTGTTGCAAAACATGGCCTTGAAGTATGGACTACTTGAGGCAAGAATGTTCCTGTGGCAAGGAATTTCAGTGTCACTTGTACAGAGGACAACATCAGTTAGAATTTGGTTTTGTCGTAAAACATTTAGCTGCTTTAACAGTTCGCTGGAAAAATCTTGGTCTTTGAAAAGGAGGTCTTGTGAGGATTTCTCTTCCATAGCAGAACCGAAAAGAAGTCAATAGCAGCCAAATATGAATTCTCTGTGGTTGTGTGGGTTTTCCCCCAAAATACTTGTCTGCAAGGATGACAATTTAATGGTCTTTCAAAATATTGTCCATTTGGTGCAAAAGAAAAAAAAACAACCAATTCTCTAGTTATATACAGCAACAAGAAATCAAGCAAATGAAGAAAACGGCATGCAACATGCTATTTTATACAATTTGCCAAGTACTAGATGGGACTTCTGGGGATACTCATGTATGACAGCTTGATCAGTAAAATATAGAGCTTTCAAAAAACATTCAAAATAGATGGTGCAAAATGACCATGCTGATGATTACTGAACTGAGCCCAAAGCAAACAATCTATTCACGATAAACATCTCTGTGCATATTAGATTTTTCAGTCGAATACTTATAGTTTTGTATTTTTTTCTCAGTCCCCTCCCCTCCTATTTAGTCATTCCCAAAGAATGTGATTCTGGCAATGATAAACACAACTCCACAGCATAGGAATCTTTAGGGTGGAAATGGTGCACTATATTTATTTACTCCAAGTTGCTTTTGGTTTCATATCAATGAATAACAAGAGCTTTACTTGATGCAAATGTCTGGCATTGTCCACAGTTCTATAGCACTCCATACCTAACGAACACATCACTGACAAAATAGAGCAAATGCCTTTTGCTTCTTTCAAAAAGAACAACTCTTTAAGTTTTGGTTATTTGAAAAAATAAATCTCTGCGACTCTTGAGAAAGAGGAACAGCTGCTAGCAAATTAAACTGCCTATTCTGCATACTTTGAATGGCTGCCTATATAGTGAAGGGGACAAATACACATAAACAAAACTGTCCCTCAGACCTAATTGCACACATTCACAGTGAAAATTATGACAGATAATGTTTACCTTATTCCTCCCCTGCCTTCGGTCGCTTTGGCTTGTTTATTCCCTGCTGAGTCTTTCCATGGCTAGATCATGCACGAGAGGACTTTTAAGAGAAGAGAAAAGAATAAAAGCTATTAATTAAAGCTCTCAAGATTGTGCTTTCTGTGGTGAAAGGTTCATTGGGGGTGATTTCTGGTTTTGTTTAGTGTCAAGGTGCTGTCACAGTTCTCCGAAGGCTGGTTCATGAGGGATCGAAACCAGGGACTGTATACATTCCTGGACTAAGAATAGTTGCCCATGTACTTTTCACCGTGTTGTTGCATGTGACTCGCCAGTTGCCTTCTGCAACAAGGAGGTGAACAGAGCGCTGCTGGACTGAGCATGCCCCAGGGGTGTTTTTCTGGCAAATGTTTACATGCAAAAATAGACGTGAAAATGAAGGACAGGGCACTTACAAAAGCCCAGGCGCAAAACAGCTATGGAGCCCTGAAGTGAACCAGTAATTCTAAGCTTGTAAACAGTCGTAAACGTCTAGAATTTCTTGCTTTGTCTGTTCAATCTAATAAAACTATGATTTTATAATTTGTTCTGTCTGGTGGGCATGGGTAGGTTTGTGTATGCATTTAAAGTAAATGCCCAAGCCACTGAAACTGGTGGCATTTCCTTAAAAACTGGAACAAAGCCCTTGTCATGTTAGAATAGGCTTATCATCTGTCTTTCTTTTCCCAGGGTGCATCTACACTGTGGAATTAATGCACTTTGATAGTACTTTACCAGCCATGGATCAATGCTATGGAATCCAGAGATTTGGAACTTAGTGAGTCACCAACACAATTTGGCAGAAAAGGCTAAAGATCTTGTAAAACTGTAGCTTCCAGGATTCCACAGTATGGAGCAGCAAATTATTGGGGTTCTTTGTTTGGCAACAAGCCAACCCCCTTCTTCAGCAGAAGCAACCCCCCTCTGATTAAGGAATAGACAAGCACAACTTCAATCTTTTGTAGAAAACTTTACACAGTAGTATTTACAAAAGTCTAGCAGATGTTCTTGACTCTCTTTGGCCCTTTTTTCAACACTTTACACTCCAGGTCAGTTCATACCTTCACAGGATTAGCTCTTCTCTTTGGTCGTCTTCATTAAGCCTTCAGCTTCACTGTACTTCTATCTCCAGCAGCTCAACACTCTGGCAACAACAACTCACCACAACACGGCCAACAACACCACCTCAACCAACAACAACAAATAGAAGCTTGTGCTTCTTTATTACTCTTTCAGCTACCCCACTCTGACTGTAACTTACTCAGTGCTAGCCAGGGTTTTGTGTGTGTGTGTGTGTGTGTCAAGAGCGGCTTGAGAAATTGCAAGTTGCTTCTTGTGTGAGAGAATTGGCTGTCTGCAAGGATGTTGCCCAGGGACACCCAGATGTTTTGATGTTTTACCATCCTTGTGGGAGGCTTCTCTCATGTCCCCATATGGGGAGCTGGAGCTGATAGAGAGAGCTCATCTGCACTCTTCCCGGATTCAAACCTCCAACCTATCCGTCGTTAGTCCTGCTGGCACAAGGGCTTAACCCATTGTGCCGCCGAGGGCACCTTGCTAGCCAACTGATTAAGTTCTTAATGTTTGCTGTTCGAATGGTCCTGATCCTTATAATTACTTATTGTCAGTTTAGAAATGGTAGAATGTTACAAAACTCTGACAACCATGGCCGTTCAAGTTGTGCCAAACTGCATTAAAAGAGTGCAGATGCCACAACAAACTACAACTCCCACGATTCCATAGCATAAGGCAATTAAACTGGTGTTAAACATTATTTATTGGACAAAGGGATATCAGTTGTGCCTACTTTATACAGCAGAAGGCCACTGTCCTTTGTTTTAAGTACAATACCGTTCAATCAAAGTCTGATTTAAAGATAAAGAGCTAGATGGATGGAGAGCGGAGGCCTTCACATTTTCCATCTACACTTTAGGTGCCTCTGCTTTGTATTCTTAGGCTTTGAAGATCGGATATGTCCTTTGGACAAATAGGTGTAATCTAGTGTTTTGTGTCTTCTCTGCATTATTAAACAGATGCTTATAAATTATTTATTTATTATTTATTTATTTCGAGGTTTTATATACCGACCCTCTCACCTTCAAAGAGGGATTCGGACCGGTTCACAACATGTGTTAACATACAAAAATATACAATAACAACACAATGCCACTTCATTACACGATTAAAATATCAGCACCATACACATTAAAATATTAACATCCCAGTTAAAAGAGCCAAATCGTCCAACACCATCACAATCACATTCATCATCCTCCTTTCATGTGGGCAAAGAATTAAATCAGTTGTCAAATGCCGCGTTACACAACCAGGTCTTTGTTAGTTTCCTGAACGTCATGAGGGAGGGGGCAGTTCTGATCTCTAATGGCAGGGAGTTCCAAAGTCGAGGGGCCACCATCGAGAAGGCCCTGTCCCTCGTCCCCACCAGCCGTGCTTGTGCAGGTGGAGGGACTGAGAGCAGGGCCCCTCCAGATGATCTTAGTGGTCTTGATGGTTCGTAGGGGAGAATACGTTCGGAGAGGTAAACAGGAGCTTGAAGACCCAGCCATAAAAAGTGAGCATTCTCCATTGCTGTTCAGTTGAAAATAAACTCATGGAAAGGTAACTGTAGATTTCCACAAGCTTTTTTTCTCACCCCAACCTAAATGCGTGGATAGGTATTGCATAAGATCCGCCCATGTGATATATTTTGATACCACACTTGCCATCTGCAACATTATACTGTGTCATGAACTGTACTCATTTGAACCACAAGACCACTTGGGTCAGGCATCTTGATCCAGGTCCCACTCCAGCAAACCTCTAGTGAACCTTGACCCAGATGTCTCAATGGCCTGGGTTCCCTTGATGTCCAGTGGTGCTAATCTTCACCAGAAGGCTGTTTTGAATTATGACTTTGCCTCTCGTGAAATGGAGATGCTTTTGGATTATGAGAAATCTTCCTCTGGAAAGTCAGTGATTTCTTCTATTGATATCGCATGTTACCAATGCACTATAATGCTATAGGTCCCATTTGTATGCAAAATGATTGGCCAAGGGATAATGCTTGGTAAAGAAAATGTAAAATCATGATCCAACAAAATACTTCCCAGAGTACTAATGAATTCATAGTAATCTTCATTTGGACATCTGATCCTCCCTTGGCTGTTGTCACTCTTTTGGACAAGGATGCGGCCTTTGCAGAGCATTCTTAGGATCCTTTTATTTGCCTCATTGTTGGGTAACTATGGGATGGCGAACATATGCTTCTGCCAATTTGAGTAATGAAACAAGGGAAAGGATAATTGCTCTCATTTCCATTCTTTAAACAGAAGAGTAGATGCCATTGTTCTACAGAAAATGTTATTATCATTAGCTTTCCACTCTTCATAATTAACAAATGAATCCCAAAACTGTGTGAGTCTGGAAAGGGATCTTGTAGAACTTTAGAGACTAAGGGAAAGACATTGGTAGCATTAGCTTTTGTAGACTTTCGCCTACTTTCGTCAACTTATGGTGACCCCATCACAAGGCTTTCTTGGAAAGATTTGTTCAAAGGGCATTTGGGATTGCTTTCCTTTGAGGCTGAGAGAGTGTGGCTTGCGCAAGATCACACAATAAGCTTCCATTGGTTATCTATAGTTTATCTATAGTTATCCAACACTCAAACTATTACATCATGCTGACTCTTGAAAGAGGAGTAGCTTCTAGTTATTCCTGCTAAAGTGGAAATGGAGTTATGGTTCAGCAGAACTTCAAATTATCCCCCTATGCAATACCCCTAAGGAGCCGTGGTAACACAGCAGTTAAAGCCCTTAGCTGTAGGAAAGCCTGCTGGCAGGAGTTCGAAGCCATGAGTTAGGATGATCTCCTGACTGTCAGCCCTAGCTTCTGACTACCTCGCAGTTTGACAGCATGCAATTCAAGTAGATCAATAGGTACCACCTTGATGGAAAGGTAAAAGGGCACCCCATGCAGATAAGCAGGCAAAAAGATTGAAGATGCCTATGGACAGCAGGCTCCTTTGGCATGGAAAATGAAACACGAGCACCTCCCCATGGCCGGAGGTTGAGCATTGGCTCCAGACACCGGAGATGAAAAAGGGGAAGACCTTTACTTTATCTGTGTATTGTATGTTCATGTAAAAAAGCATTTAAGGTTTGCCTTATATGTGTACTGTAATCTGCTCTGAGGCCCTCTGGGGGGTTAAAGCGGAATATAAATAGAATGTATTATTATTATTATTATTACTATTACTAATATTATTATTATTGTTACACAGTATGTCACAGCAAACGAGATCTATATGCTGGATTTCATATCACAAGTTGAACACTTCCCAAGCATCTAGGATTGTGTGATGTATTTTCGAATGATGTGCGCAGATCCAAGTAAGGTGGCCTTTTGCAGTTGAAGATCGTGATTTTGTCAAATGCCGGCTGAGGTTTTTGGCATGGCACCCAGTGTGCCGATGACCATTGGGACCACCTGTACTGGTTTATGCCAGAGCTTTTGCAGTTTGATTTTGAAGTCCTGATAACGGCTGAGTGTTTCTTGTTGTTTTTCCTCAATGCGACTGTCACCTGGTATGGCAACATCAATAATCCAGACTTTTTTCTTCCACAATCGTGATGTCTGGTATGTTGTGTTCCAAAACTTTGTCAGTCTGGATTCAAAAGTCCCACAGTATTTTTGCGTGTTCATTTTCCACTCCCTTTGCAAGTTTATGATCCCACCAATTCTTTACTACTGGCAGGTGGTACTTGTGACATAAATTCCAATAAATCATTTGGGCCACAGAGTTGTGCCTCTGTCTGTAGTCTGCCTGTGCGATTTTCTTGCAGATTATTATTATTATTATTATTAGACACAAAAACACAGCATGTCACAGCAAACAAGATCTATATGCTGGATTTCGTATCACAAAATCACAAGTCGAACACTTCCCAAGCGTCTAGGACTGTGTGATGTATTTTTGAATGATGTGTGCAGATCCAAGTCAGGTGGCCTTTTGTGGTTGACAGATCATGATTTTGTCAATGTTTATTGTTTCCAAATGCTGGCTGAGATCTTTTGGCATGGCACCCAGTGTTCTGATGAACACTGAGACCACTTGTACTGGTTTATGCCAGAGTCTTTGCAATTCAATTTTGAGATCCTAATAACGGCTGAGTTTTTCCTATTGTTTTTCCTCAATGCGACTCTCACCCATATGGCGACATCAATAATCCAAACTTTTTTCTTTTCCACAATCGTGATGTCTGGCGTATTATGTTCCAAAACTTTGTCAGTCTGGATTTGAAAGTCCCACAGTATTTCTGCGTGTTAGGATTATTATTATTATTATTATTATTATTATTATTATTATTATTAGGGTGTTATTATTATTGATCCTTCACATATGTGTTGATTAGGGAAGAAAACACATCATCAGAATTTGTCTTTAAAAATGGTTGATGTCACAGTTGGCCATGTTTGCATACAATGATAAGACAGAATTCCACGGTCTTAGCCATGAAACTTACTAGTTAGTCCCAACTGGAATAGGTGGCAGTGGTGTCCTGTCCATCCTTTGTTTTGGACTTCATCTCCAGAATTCCTGAATATTAGACAAGCTAGCCAGGGCTCCTAGGAGTTGGAGTACCAAGCACCTGGGGGACCAAAGAAAGGACACCACAGGAATCAGCTATTGAAAGTGTCTCAAATAAATCCCATGGATTCAGTCCTCTGATTTGGTTGGAACTATCAATAAGATTCAGAACCTGGTTTATCAACCACAAGCCGTTGTCTGCAATGCAATTAATCTCCTCTTAGGCCCCATCTACACTGCTGTATAAACCAGTTTCGTAATCCAAATTATCTGCTTTGAATGGGATTATATGGCAGTGTAATCCAGCCTTAGTTCCACATAGATTAGCCCTTTGCTTCCTGCTTAGCTTCTTGTTACTTGAAGTGCTGCTAAAATGAACAAATTGGCAATTGTGCAGGGATAATAAGATTCTCTAGAATTTTGTTTCATCATTTTGAGTGAAAAGATCCATAGTGATTGTCCTTACAGATATGCTGTACTCTTACTGCCTCCTGATATTTCCACAGTATTTTGGATGCAATCCTCACTCGACCATGAACACTCTGGGTGGTCAAAGGGAAGTAATTTCTAGCTGAGGTCTTCTGACAGGAATGTTGATAAAATGAGGAAAAGTTGTATATTGGAAACTTTGGAACTAGGGCAGGAAAGGAAATCTAAATAAATGGCTGAATAAATAAATCCACCTGGATATAATAATCTCTCCGTTGTCTCTTTACAAATGAGAGCCTGCTGGATGACTGAAAAAAAATCTATGGCATTATCCTGTAGATGTTAAGGTCCCCTCCTTGTCTTCACTCTTATGAGTGCATTCTCAAATCTGGAACGTTGTGCTATTAGTTTAATGCTTGCCAGGCATGCACCCTCCATATATGCGGTCCTAGTCTGTATTTGACCTCATCCGGAGAAACAAGCATGCCCCCTCCTCAATGTGGCATCTTTTAAAATACTTCAACATGGCCATTAAGCCCCCTCTCAACCTTTTCATATTTAATTTAATTTTACCCAACTCCCTTCAATTTGTTTCCAATGTATAGAAACCCTAAGGTCAACTTATCACTTATCACATGGTTTTCTTGGAATGATTTCTGAAGTAGAGAGTTGTACACTATGTTGGCTTTTGCCTATGGCCAGAGACCAAAGTGGGAATCGGCACTGATGGTTCTTAATCTGGTGGCAGAGATTATCATTGGATTTTTCAAAACTTTATATTTTGGATTACTGTAGATGCATATGTGTCCCCTGCTCACATTCGAAACCCCATTTGTCCAATCGCCAGTAAACTTGTTTGAATTATACGCTGCTGGGAGCTGCTGTAGGGTGAGAAGAGGGCACACAGTCAATCAATGCTGCAAATGAGACAGCGGCCAAAATCAGGGATAATGTTTCTTTCTTTGGTACAATTTTAGAATTTGTCTGAGAATCTGAGTAAACGCAAAGCCAGTGTCTGTTTTTCTCTCATATCACGTGCTTGGATTTCATGTGGAGGCCAAAGGGCTCTGATGAACATTTATAATAAACGTTAGCTAGAATATTTGTAAAATGAATGGACTTTATTTTTTAATTCCAATCCCAGGCACAATGCTGGAAAAAAATGAAGCAAACTGGCAATTTTCACTGAAAAGCATAAAGGAGGCTGAACACAAGGAGGGTCTGAGACAGATTTCAAGCTTTTTTTTGGGTCAGTACTGTTGAAGATCTGATTTCCAAACAGGGATATTTTTGGTAGAGCTTATTTTATGCTAACATTCCTTAGATGAATGTTGCTTTACGTGCAAACTATACTGTTCTATAACTTCAAGTAATAACTTAGAGGGGAAAACAAGAGGAGTAATGACATAACCTCTGTTATAAGTTCAAAGAGTATATGGATTAAGCCTGTTGGCCATGCTCCAATGTCAGTCTGTTCCATGTCCATAATTCTTAGTGCTTATGCATTGGACCTCTGTGACCTTAATGTAATGGGGTCATAGTGGCTCAGGTCTAAGCCAATGAAACTCAGGTAATGGGTCTCCTTCTACTCACATTAAAGCAGTGGTTCTCAACCTGTGAGTCCCCAGATATTTTGACCTTCAAATCCCAAAAATCCTAACAGCTGGTAAACTGTCTGGGATTTCTGGGAGTTGTAGGCCAAAACACCTGGGGACCCGCAGGTTGAGAACCACTGCATAAAAGGCTGCTGATGCATTGGGTTGTCATCAACTGGTACTTCAACACAGTGCAGTAATGAGGCTGTCAAGTGCATCTCCACTCAGTTCTCACATTCTCAATGAACACATGAGGAAGATTGTATTGATGCCTTCCATGATCTAGTCATTAGCTAACCCTGATGTCATAGACAAAGAAATAGAGTTGGAAGAGACCTCAAGAGTCCTCCTGTCCAACCTTTTGCCTTGGATGTATACATAACCAAAGCACTCTCTACAGGTGGCCATCCAGCCTCTCCTTGAGGACCTCCAAAGAAGGAGACTCCACCATACTCTAAGGTAGCATATTCCACTGCCAAACAGTTCTTACCATTGTATCAGAAAGTTCTTCCTAATGTTTAGGTGGAATCTCTTTTTTCCTGCAGTTTGAATCCATTTATCCGTGTCCTATTCATGTTGAGTTTGAGGGACATGCTGGAATATTAAACCACACCATAAGCATGTGGTAGGACTTATGACTTTGAATGCCCCAGTTTTTTAATTTTAGTTCTTGGATTTCTGTTTGAGCTGTGGCTCCCTTGCAAATAGTTGTAGAGAAATGGAAATTGAGCCTTTGCTTGCTTCACTCTCATTTATTCCCCGAGGCATCATACTGTTATTTTTAGGAAACAATTCAGATTAAAACCATCATGCTTAACTTATAAATTTAGTTTCACTTTTGCCTATGTTGCAATTTAGTTATAGTTCCACAATCGAGACTACTTTGATCTTATCTAGGTTACATGATCTCAGAGTGGTGCTGCTGTTTCTACTATGAATGCCCGGGCTCTTGAGTAATTTATTTCTACATCTCCATTCGTACCCACCAAATTGTCCAAATTTGGAAGGGAGAGTCCCATTCGATCTGCAGTCACCCTACTTTTTCAGCTGTTTAAAAGCATACCTGTTTATTAGGGCTGGGCAACCACGGAAAAATTTGTTTCTAAACTCGATTCGTTTTTAGGGGGTTTTTGCGTTTCGTTTTTTAAAAGAATTCCGAATTTTTTCTTTAAAAAAATTCGATATTTACAAAATTTCGGAAATTACAAAACAATTTTGAAACAATAACGAATCGATTCATTAATGGCGGACGCGATTACGCAATACGCTAAAAAACCCTCCAAATGGGACAGGGGGAACTTCTGAAGCTTCCCTCTCCCTCTGTTGTTGACTGTTGGTGTGATAATTTATTTTTTATCACTGATAAAACAAACAACAACTATAAAACTTGCACCAGACATACGGAAATAATAACAAAATAATAACGAAACAATTTCGAAACAATTACGAAACAATTACGAAACAATTACGAAATAAATTTTAAAAATTCGTTTCGATTTTTAGTTGCTCCTGAATGGTTCAATATCGCATCGTTATCAAAAAAAATAACGAATTATGAAATTAACGAACGAAACCGCCCAGCCCTACTGTTTATCTCTCCTCCTCTCACTTTTCCCCTTGTTCCTCAGCTTACTTCAAATTCTGCAACTGAGTTCAAAGTGCAAAATTAGTTTGCTTCAGTTAGCCCAGCAGCAGAGAGGAGAGAAGGAATGGGGTAGAATCTTGCCCTTCCCAGCTGTCTCTGGCAAAAGCAAACTGCTGTTGCCCCATCTCTCCTATCTTGAATGTTTCTCCTTATCAGTAATGTTTACCATCTTGATGTTGCTTGGCCAACCTGTGCAAAATGTTGGGGATTAATGAAGAACTGATACAACAGTAAGCTTGAGGGATGTATGTATATCAGATGTCACTTTCTCCTAGATTCCATAGTGAGAAGTCTCCTTTTTCAGAAACTATTTCTCCATATGCTGAGAAAGAACTTGGGGAACCTGTGGCCTTTAACCCCAATTCCCATGACAGCTTAAGCTTAGATTAAATAGGAAAATTAGTTTCATCTGATCTTCCATGCCCATGTTAAATAATAAATAGTATAGTACTGCTTACTTTGGTCCTGCCCTCAACTTTCTTTTGCTTCCCCTTGAGTTCCGCTGTTGCATTTTGCATATTGAGTAAATGTGGGAAGGAAGAACCTACCTGTGTTCCAGATCTGGGATTCTATACTGAATTGATAATTTCGCAGAGAATCCATGGACACATGGAGAAGTTTAGGTGAATTCAATGTGTAGGAGGTCTGTTCTTTAGCTATTCCTGTCTGGGTTTTTTTTTTCATGTCATGAAAAAAAAGAAAAAGAAACTGCAAGTCATTTCTGGTATGAGAGAATTGGCTGTCTGCAAGGATGTTGCCCAGGGGATGCCAGGATGTTTGATGTTTTACCATCTTTTTGGGAGGCTTCTCTCATGTCCCCACATGGGGAGCTGGAGCTGCCAGAAGGAGCTCAACCCTCTCTCCCCAGATTCGAACCACTGGCCTATTGGAACCCATTGCGCCACCAGGGGCTCCTTCCTGTCTGGGAAATAGAGGACTTTGTGGGGATGAAACGAATTCATAGCTCTCTTTCCCACATGTAATTACAATACACGAAATAATAAATTTTGAAGTGGTTTCCAAACTATATTTTTACTGACTTTAGTACTCTATTTGGTGATACACCTTTGCACTGGAGAATATCATCTTGTTTCTTCATACCTGTATTTCCAAGAACATTATCACACAGGGTTCATACAGCACAATTTTGGCAGGATAAAAGGATTTTTGGTCACTGCTTATTGCAAAACACAATGTCTGTCCCATAGTTGCATTTCTCTTGAATCGTGATTGGATCATCTCTTTAAATTTACAGGAAAACTGTCAATGAATCTAATATCACTGTTGTTCTGCCACTCTTTATTGTGCAATGATTTCTTCTGGTGCAGTACAGCTATTGTGAAGCACAAGAAGGTCTTCACAATAGCAAGAATTTTGCTATTTTAATGTTTTAGTGTGATTTAGAATATGATGTTTTAATGACTGTCTGTAATATTGATGTTGGAAACCGGCCCGAGTCCCTTGAATGGAGGTGAGAAGACTGCTAAATAAATAAATAAATAAATAAATAAATAAATAAATAAATGTCACAATGGGGTAGGCCAAACATGGGCAGGAAGCGAGTTTGTACAGAAAACTGATAGTGGAAATTTGCATCACCAAAGCAATATATTTCTATGTGCTTATACGATATGATTGCGACAAGACTACACACAGACTAGTGTGATAAAGTCCCAATGGTGTCAGAACAGAATGGGAATTGAGATGCTTTCCTCCACTGACCCTTACTGTGACTTATTGTTTATGAAACTTGGCTCTGTGCATGTTTACTTGGAAACATGTTTACTTGGAAGCATGCTATACTGTGACAAACTGAGATTCTTTGTGGTGACGCCAAAGAGAAAATGTAGTATTACTTTGCGTTAAATCCAAAAGCATAGTATTCTTATTGTTTTCCATTCCTATCTTATCCATCACTAGCCTTGCAATGGAGCAAAGTGAGCCATCCACCTCAGACAGCAGATGTTGTAAGAGAGCAGAAAGCAATACAAGGAGCCAGCGGTTGCTGCTCTCAAATTAAATTGAAAAATGTCAGCCTTTCTCTCAGCCTAGTTGGATTCCATGTGGATGCAATGGAGTTTATGCCCTTCATCCTAGGAAACAATATGACATTGGACCCGCATTGAAACCAAGTTAGGAGGAGTGATTTACAATATCTTCTCCACAGCCAAATGGAAATGATTACAGAATGCAGAATTTGTAGATAGAATTCACTAGTAGAGATGGTTGTCCTTTGTAAATTTTGTTATCATTGTCATTAGACATAATGGTCATAAAGGGAACTATCAGGCACTGGAGGAATTGTTCAACATTTATTTGTCCCCCTACTGTAATACAAAAGTTGGACAATACATTTTTACAGCTCAACCCCTAAATCTCTTACCCAGCATGACAGCTCTCCATTACAGAGAGGTATTTCCCACCCTGTTTCTGTTCCCTTTTAACTAAAGAGGCCAGGAATTCAGCTTAGTAGTGACATGGTCTACACAAAAGGCATGGAATTGACCTGTGCCTCTACTTGTTTAGCTTCAAGAGACACCTGGTTACTGTTGGAAGTACACTAGACTGGATAGCACACTCTCCAACTGTCCCAGTTTGGTAGGAATGGTCCCAATTAATCCATCAATTGCTGCAAACTGAGTTCAAAATGCAGAACTAGTATGCATGCAATTAACTCAGTGGGAGGAGAGGCGAGGTCAGCATCTTGCCCTTCCCAGAAGGCTCAAGAAAAAGCAAATCCTTTGTTCTCCCTCATTAACATCTTAACCAATGTCATTTGATCTCACATGGGAACGGTTGAAGGGTATGGGACAGAATCCTTTTAGTGAGAACAGAATGAATCATAACAAAGAAGTAACTAGAACCAAACCACTCCGTCCACTGCACTCTAAGAAATGATAGGCAATATGGTTTTCAGCCGTATCAAACCTCTTTCTCAGGAATGCCATCACTTCCTCAGAGTTGTGGTCCACACGGAGATCTAGCTCCTACTTTACAATTTGCGGGGGCCAGCGGGAAGCAGAGTGGAGGAAGGGAACATTGTGCAAATGAACTTCCATGTGTGCAATGCAATGCTGGAGATAGCTCATTGCCTTAGTGTTAAAAAAAGCAACAACCCACCTTAAAAAAGTCATCTGCTAAAGTTATTTTAAATCCACTATCTCCTCCGCATTTTTATAGCATTTATAAATAAGCATGGAATAAAAGCTGAAGATAGGCAAACTCTGCCCTCACGTTCCTTGCCTGCTGGTCCCACTGAAATTAGTTTCCCATTACTGTCATATGTGCAGCAGGCACTGAAGGTTTGGTGTCTAAATATACCAAGAGGCCGCTTCTTACATTACATGCCCTGCATTGATTGACTGTTGATCTTTCTGCTTTTTGGATTCTTTGTTTCCCATGGAATTATATATTGTTTCAAAATGGAATGGTTAACCACAATACCCATGTTTTCAACTTTGCGAGGCATTCCTTTTTTTAACCAGTTCATATCTAGTTTGAAGAGAAACAATCAAATTAACCAGGAAAAATGAGGAGAGTGGCAGCTGCCAGGAGTGCAGAATGAAAAGGGAAGCTATGGGGTTTGATGCTCACAAGAATTTTGTCCCCCACCCATGAATTTTCACTTTTGAGATACTGAACATGGTTTGCACACTTATGCTTGCATTCCCTTGGAAGTTGTTGGGATTTTTATTGCTGTGTGCATTAAAGACGCCCCCAGCTTATGGTGACCCTTTGACTGGGTCTTCTGCAGCTGAGAGTATGTGACTCCCCAAAAGACACTCAGTGAGTTTTCATGGCTGAGTGAGAAATTGAATCATGGTCTCTGGCACTGTAGTGCAATGCTCAAGCCACTATAGCAGCATGAATCCATAAACCAGAAAACAGGAGCTTCTTCCAAGACCAACCCTTACAGCAGTGATTCTGTATCTGTAGGTCTCCAGATGTTTTAATAAATAATAATAATAATAACACTTTATTTGTACCCCGCTACCATCTCCCCAAGGGACTCGGTGCGGCTTACATGAGGCCGAGCCCAAACACAACAATACAAGCAATTAAACATAGACGATAACATATAACACTATCAATAAGACAACCTACAATTAAAACTGTGGGAAGGCCAAAAGTAAAAAATTAAAATTGGAAATAGTGCTGAGGCATGGACGAAAAGGTGATAGTGGCGTTTGTGGAAGACATACGAGCAGACCTAAAAATATAAAGTGCTTTGGAGGGACAAAGTGCTATGGGATCATTATTCCGGGAGGGCACACTGGAACAACCACGTCTTCAAGCTCCTCCTGAAGACTGCCAGGATAGGGGCCTGCCTGATATCCTTAGGGAGTGAGTTCCAGAGTTGAGGGGCCACCACCGAAAAGGCCCTCTCTCTCGTCCCCACCAATTGTGCCTGCGAAGCTGGTGGGATCGAGAGCAGGGCCTCTCCAGATGATCGAAGAGATCGTGTGGGTTCGTATATAGAGATGCAGTCTACAACTCCCAGAAATCTACCAGCTACGCTTCCCTATCTTCTCATTATGTGGCCAAAGTACTTCATCTTTGCTGCTAATATCCTTCCCTCCAGTGAACAGTTGGACATTTTTCCTGGGTTATGGACTGGATTGATCTTCTTGCAGTCTAAGGTACCCTCAGAATTTCCCTCCAGGACTGCAATTCAAAAGAAGTATTGTATCTCTACTAAAATGATAGCCATATTATATATGCATAGATGCATTTTATACAAATGCACTTCACTTTCAGTAATGCATTACACAGCCATCTGGTTTGAAGGTTCAGTTTGGTAGAAAGGCCAACTGGCTGAGAAAGGCGGCATACAAATACAGTAAATAATAGTAATAATAATAATAATAATAATAATAGAAAGATTTCAAATAAATAAATAAAATCCAGCTGTGTTTGTATGTTGGGTTTATTTGCTGTTCAGACAAAGAAGTCACCAAATAATAAGAATTTTATGAAATTTTATTATTATGAAATAATAAAAAAATACAAGCACTCTTCCTTTTTTAACATAGCAAGTTGCTGATGCTGAATTCAATTAGCAACATCTAGGACTTGAGTATTCTCTTGTCACGCACAAAGAAATGTGACAGTTCTTAAAAAAGATAACGACACAATGAAATGTAAGGTGAAACCTTGTGATAAATCTGACACTTACAGAGCCCCAGCATTTTGTGACAGAATGATCCAAATAGTAACACTATTTGAAATATGAAACAAGCCTAGCTGAAAAATATTACTTTTGGGAAATGTGAAACTTGAATTCCATTGTGAGTTCAAACTCAAGCTGTTCCACTGAATCAATTGTCAATAAGTCAACATTTAGGTAAATCCCACTGAATTTTCTGGTTTCTGGAAACGAGAACTCATTCATTGAGGATTCTCTCCTTTTGACAAGAACTTAGTGCAGCAGTGTGATCAGCAACTTTTTAAAATCTCCAGATGTGTCAGATTCAATGGTCTCAGCCAAAGACTTATTATACATTTGCTGGAACTTTTCCTTAATTGATTGAAGGTCAATCTTAAAACAAAGACATAGAAACATGTTAGGAGCTCTAGAAATACCAATTTGGGCCACGGTGGGGAAAAAAATACCAGCAGAAGAAAAGTCATTTTAATCCCATGACTGTCAATCACGTTTTTTTAAAAGGTTGAGAGCAATACAGGGTTCTTCCAGGAGCTGTAATACCATCTTGTATGTATGTGAGCCTTCAAGTCACCTATTGACTTATGGAGGACCCATGCTTTCCATAGGGTTTTTAAAGGCAAGCAATATGCAGAGGTGGAAACTCATTTTCTCACTCTGAAGTATAGTTTGCAGTACTTGATCTTTCTTGGTGGTCCTCCATCCAAGTATAACCAGAATGCATCTTGCTTTGTTTCCAAGATCACATGGAATCTGGTGCCTTCAGATCATTTGTGGTGACATTATCTAGGCAGCAGTAAGTCTTCAACTCTGTGTTAAACTTTGGAATGCATTTGGGTATTTGGCACACAGATGTGCCTTTTTCCCCCAGAGCATAATTAAAATCCATTTTAATTATATTTGCTCCTAGCTATGCTTCTCACTGGGGAAAGGAGAGAAGAGAGTGCACATGGATAATAAGTAGGACCTCGGAGCTCTTGATGGACCTAGCTCTCAATTCTTTATCCATGGCCTTAGTGTGAAAGACAAGCTAGGTCAGGGAGAAGGCCAATATATACATTAATATCAGGAAATAGTTTCCATTCTCCACTCATGCATTCACTGAACAAGTGAGGGATTAATCCACTAGCCTTAGGACAGACTTCCCCAACCTGGCATCTTCTAATTGTTTTAGGTTTCAGCTGCCATGATCAGTCACCATTTCTCATGTTCACTGGGTCTGCTAGAAATAGTAGTGCAAAACATTAGGAGACTACCACATTGAGAATGGATGTCCGACATGCATGCTTTATTAATTGTGATCCCCACTCTGTCCCTCCACTACAAAAGAGTAATATAAATGTCAAAATTACAGTGAGAACTCCACATTCATTTAGATTAGGAATGCAGAATCCCCATGAAAGTGGACAAAATGCAAATTAATTATTTTTTTTACTGGGGAGAACACTTTTTGAGAAGTTTCTAAGTTCTCCAGAGTAACTCTTCGACAATACATTGACTCTATAGTCAAATTCCACTGCATATTGACCATGGAATTGTGCAGGAGTACCTACAAATGTCTAGATTATCGTTCTGTCTAGGAATCTCTAGATCAGTGGTTCTCAGTCTGTGGGTCCCCAGATGTTTTGGTTGGTAAACTGGCTGGGATTTCTGGGAGTTAGAGGCCAAAACACTTGGGGATCCACAGGTTGGGAACCACTGATCAAGATCCTCCAGCTTTTGGTGGAAGTTAACCATAAAGATGTTTTGGAGAATCAAGAGATTCCTAGACAGAGCACATTAATCAAGTTTGTGAACAGTCAGATCATGGAAAGTTAAAAACATAAATATGGAAAGCAAATTTACATTATTCTGTGAGACACCATTGAGTTTTAAGGTTCTGGTCTCCAAATAGCTTACCTCAGACCGTATCACCAGGATGCGGATTAATGTCTCTTCGTCAGTCCCAAGACCCTTCATGGAATTGTAGAGACAACCAGCAAAATAGCCTTGGCAATCCCGAGCACAGCTTACTTTAAAAACAGACCCAAACAAGAAGACATTACACGGTTTCTAGTTGTGTCAAGGAAAGGATGGAAACCAGAGGTTGAGTGTCCAATATGGCCTATAATTCCCATAATCTGCTGGTAGGGACTCAAAAAATTAAGCTCACCCAAATAATGATTTTTTGCAGGATTTTCTTAAGACAAGAAATACTCATATCAATTTCTTCCTCTGAAATATAGCCTACATGGCCTAGTATTCATGGGTGGTCATCCATTCAAGAATTAACCAGAGCTGACCCTGCTTAGTTTCTAAAATCAGACATGATCTGGCAACTTTTGGATATTTAGGCCATGTTGTCCACATATACATTCTTTAATACAGCATTGGCACTTCTAGTCATTATCGATTGACCATGGTGAAGATTTTTTTAATGGTCTTACCAATTGTTAGATACGCCTTCTTGAGGTCTCCAGAAGTTTCACTCTTTATAGCATCATCAATGTCTTTCCCAGTCAGCTGTAACATATATTAAAATAAATATCATCGCTCTTTATATATTATGTAATACCAAGATGCCATGTAACATGGACATGGTTTTTCCCTTAGATTTTGGCAGCATCTGGCTAATACATAAGAGATTTATCAGAGTATATATGTTTTTACACCCCTGTCTACCACACAGTTGAGCTTCAGAAACAGAACTGCATGGGACACCTACAGTATGTCCTGAATAAGCGTTGAGTAGCCAGGATCTGATTTGGTACCCAAATAAGATCTGGATTTGGACTTGGGTCTAGATCAAGGGCTGGAGGTTTGGGTAGCCTTTTCCAATGCAGCGCCCACCATCTGTGTTGGAGTATGACTTGTTCTGGAGCCCATTCACACTACTCAGTTAAAGCAGTATGATTCCATGAACTACCATAGTTCCAATCTATGGAATCCAAGAGCTGTAATTTGGTGAGACTCCGGAGTTCCTTGGCTGAGAACTGAAATTGCCCCAGCCAAACTCCATCTTCTAGGATTCCACAGGATGCTGCCACAGCATTTAAAGTGAAGTGGAATAATTGTGTAGTGTGAATGGGCCCCTGGTTATATATAGGCTTCTCAGTTTTAACATGTCTGTGCTAACACTTGCCTTGGGCAAGTCAATGTACAATGCATGCCTTCTCCATGTTGGATCTTTGTTTTGATGTTTCAGTGCCTTATGCCAGGCTGTCTTTACCTTCTGAAGTCTCAAGGAACCCCTGAACAAAAATGATTATCAGTGACTCAAATAAATTCTCCCACCCACATTACGATATCTCAATCTGAGTAAACTCTTGAACCCTAGGATTCTTGGTTCCAAAATTCAGTCTAAGCATGGGAGAAAGGGCACCAGTTGTTGACTTTGGGATGTCTGGATCAATTCATTATGAAGGAGCATTTACCACAATGAAGAAAGTATACTCACGTTCTTGTAGGCTTCAAAGGTTGCCCTTAGCTGTCTGTAGTTTCTTGTTGCCAAGACATCATTGAAAGCCAGTTCATCTGTTCCCCAGCGGCCTTCTCCTGCCTCAGAGATTGAAGACATTGTCATTATAAGATCTCCTACTGATGCTATGTTAGGGATAGGAACTTTGCATTCTGGATATTGTTGACCAGTAAGTCTCACCATTGGCTATCCAGGCTAAGGTTGCCATGATCTAGATCAGTGGTTCTCAGCCTGGGGTCCCCAGATGTTTTTGGCCTTTAACTCCCAGAAATCCCAGCCAGTTTACCAGTTGTTAAGATTTCTGGGAGTTTAAGGCCAAAAACATCTGGGGACCCCAGGTTGAGAACCACTGATCTAGAAGCTAACAGCATCTGAAGAGTGCACTTTTTAATTTCTCTTTGGGTGCATCTACACTGCAGTATTAATACAGCTCGACACCATTTTAATGGCCATGGCTCAATGCTACGGAATGCTGGACTTTGTAATTTGGTGTGGCACCAGCACTCTTTGACAGTAGAGGCTAAAGACCTTGTAAAAATGACAACTCACATCCCTGACCCACCTGAAGGCAAATGTGGCTTAAATATTTGTCGCAGTGGATTGGGGGTTCATTGGGACATGATGGGCTCAAGGCATTTTGCCATATGAGGAAAAGATCCCTTCCTGCACCAATAGCACTGGCAGTTGAATTTTTCTTCAACATATAGAGAGAATGGGAGGACATCAATCACTTAACCACCCTTGATGGCAATAGGCTACCTTAATGGGCACTGAGTAGGGCTTGTAGTATTTACAATTGTCTCTCCACATTGCTGTTTTGGCTTTTGCGGATTGGATTATTCATGGATTTTATTAAAAACTAGCCATCCCCTGGCATGCGTTGCTGTGGCCTAGTCTGTGTATATATGTGTATATGTGTGTTTGCATATATATGTGTGTGTGGTTTTGTGCATGCGTTGTAATGTATTTTTTGTTTTGTTTTTTGGCTTTTTAAGTCTCTTCTGTTGTGTTTTTCAGTGTTTTGTGAGTGATGGTCACTTGTTGGCCTGATACATGTATTGTGTCCAAATTTGGCCAGTGGGTTTTGAGTTATATTAATCCCACAAATGAACATTACATTTTTATTTCTTGTTCTTCTAGCATGACTTTAGGATCAACTTCCCCCAATCATGCTGGATGGCCTAGAGATCCTCCAGGTGTTTTGGACTTCCAGAAATCCCAGCCTGTTTGCCAGCTGTTAAGAACTGAAGTCCAAAACACCTGGAGGACCAAAGGTTGGGAACCACTGGCTGAGAGATTTCGAGAGATAACATATCTCTAGGAATCTCTAGGTCCTCCAATGCAGATTCCAGCAGACATTGACCATAGTGTCCTCCCAGAACACCTAGACATTTTTAGATAGTTTCCTGTAAGGTCACAATATAAGATTTCCTTTAAGTCCATATTTTCCCCATTTGTCTAATTTTATAGTGCGTCTGAAGGGGATCCCATCGGTAACCTGGAAAGAAACCAAGTAAGTCTTTGAAGTGAACAACATTCTTCTGGAAACTAATTGGCAGCTAGGGAAGCAATTTTAAAATTGATATAATATGCTCGCTCCTAGATGTACAAAAAAAACAATCTAGCTGCCATGTTTTGAACTAACTGTAGTTTTCAGATTTGGAACAGAGATAGCCTAATTATTGTTATTATTTGAAATACAACAAGATGAGTCCACAGCAAACAAGATCACTCTGCTGGTTGTTGTATTGGATCACATGTCAGACACTTTCGAAATGTCTAGGACTGTGTGATGCATCGGTGAATAATGTGTTCAGATCCCTATATGGTGGCCTTTTGCAGCTGGCAGATTGTAATCTTGTCAGCGCTGATTGTGTTTAAGTGCAGGCCAAGGTCTTTAGGCACTGCACCCAGTGTGCCGATCACCACTGGGACCCCCTTGACTGGCTTGTGCCAGAGTCTTTGCAGTTCGATCTTTAAATCCTCATATTGTGTCAGCTTTTCCAGTTGTTTCTCTTCAATCCTGCTGTCGCCTGGGAGTGCAACATCGATGATCCACACTCTGTTTTTTAACACTATCGTGAGGTCAGGAGTATTGTGTTCAAAAAACTGTCAATCTGAATTCGGAAGTCCCAGCGTAGTTTTACGTGTTCATTTTCTGTAACTTTTTTATTGATCCCACCACTTCTTTGTCACAGGCAGATGGTATTTCTGGCACAAGTTCCAATGAGCAACGGTGTTATGCCTCTGCTTGTAGTCTGTCTGTGCAATCTTCTTGCAGCAGCTGAGGATGTGATCTGTTGTTTCATCTGCTTCTTTGCAGAGTCTACACTTGGGATCTGTTGTCGACTTTTCAATTCTGGCTAATTATTATTATTATTATTATTATTATTAATATTATTATTATTTATTTCTACCCTGCTTTTCTCCCTGCAAGGAGACTCAAAGCAGCTAATTGAATAAACGGTTAAAGAGAATTTGATTAAGTTGTTTCAGGGGAACTGATGGACACTTGGTATATCTAGACGTGGAATGTGGAATGTAAAATGGAAGGAGGAGCCCCTTCTTTAGCCAGCTATAGTACAATTAGAAGCACGTTCTGGGCTACAAACAATAGCAGGGGGATGGCTCAGAATTTTTGGATGCTGTTGAAACAGACTTGGGGAATAGGCCTGCTTGCTTTATGCATTTGCTTCAATACTTTCATTCATGTCTAATATTGCTCTGGAGTTGCACTTACCTCATAGAGGTCCTTGGCATCATTCTGGGCTAGGGTTTCATTGATCTCTACGCCTTGATCCCTGTTAGCCTGGAGAAGGTGATATCATGTAAATGGGGGGAAGAAACAAGGGAACGGATTGTTCTCTTGCTACCACAGAAACGTTTTTGGTTAGGCTACACATAAGCCAGTTTTAACATTCCTCAGTGTTTGATTTCTAGAATAAGAAACGGAGGGGCTCCACGCTACTCAGACCTGTTTTCCATAATCTCCAGCAGCAGTTCTAATGCTTGAATGAAATGAGTATTTGAGGTTCACTGCAATTTTTTGGAATAGTGAATGTGAGCCATCATACTGATATGTAAATAAATCTAACAGTGGTGCCACTAGTAAAGCATGCAATATAAATATGGAACATGGCATATGGCCACAATAACCAGCCACAACTCTTCTGCAGCAGGCAGGGAGCATTGCTTTTGTGGAAGCTATGGTTTCTGGATTCCCCCAGTGTGCATTGCAATGGACGGTAGCATGAAAACACAAGGACATCACAGTTAGCAAATTGTATTTTCTATAGGCTCTTCCATACTGGGAAATTTATGCTTCTTGTTCGATGTTTTGTATTATGTCTGTTATAACAGGCTGTGTTATTTATTTAATTTTAATTGTTAGGTCATAATTCATGTTTATATGTTGGGTTGCTAAATGATGCTAGTATGGATGTGTTGTTGTTGTATTTAGGCATTGAAAGTTTGCCTTTTATGTTTGGAATCTGCCCTGAGACCCTCCGGAGAGACAGAGCAAAATATAAATAAAGATTATTATTATTATTATTATTATTATTATTATTATTATTATTATTATTATTTGCCATTACTACACTGTTATAGCGCTATAATTTCACTTTAACAGGCATAATTACATTCTGGCATTTTGGAGTTTGGAGTGGCACTACAGCTCTCTGGTTGTCTTTTTGATCTGCCCACTCTGCTTCTGAGTCTATTCAGAGACTTCCAAGTTGCCCATTCTTAGTTTGCTCCTGGGGGAAGGCCCTCATGGTGGTGGTGGTGGGGTGGGGGGTCATCCATTTGGGATTTCCTGGTTTAGCTGCACAGAGGGATACTCTTGCTGTTGCTGGGGAACATTAAGAGGAGTGGTGGTTCTCATAAAGCTTTTTCTTAATTTGAGTCTGCTGGGAGGAGGCTGATAGCCATGCAGTGGGTGGCTTTCACAGTGTTCAACCTTATTTTTCTTGCAGTGAGCAGCAACTTCCTGTCACACATCGGGGGGGGGGGGGGGGCAATGGTAACTAGCTTGTAGCATCAATCAACAGGTGTAGGTTTGAGACATCCTGTGATTATTCTGCATGTTTCGTTCAGTGCTATATCCAGCTGCTTTGCATGGACAGACTTATGCCAAACAGGCAGGCATGCTCAGCAGTTGAGTAAGACAAGGCAAGGGCTGATGTTCTTAACAATTTTGAAATGCTGAAGGGCATGGGATAGAGTTGGTGGAAGTTACTGCCTAACCCTTTCTAGAGGGGCAGAAATTTGCTTATCCCAGTCTAGGTTTTTCAGGATAACTCAATGTCAACAAACTGATGGTATCTGGCTTAATACCTTGGTTGGGCACTGGCTCTTTTTATGGGCAAAGAAGCACAATATGCTTTTTTGCTGCCCTCTAGAGCATATTGTCCAATATTGTTTGGAAAAAAGTGATCCCCCACTCCATTATTGAATGACCTACATTGTGCGCAAATTTCCAAGTTCCCTGCATAGTATTGTCAAAGGCTTTCATGGCTGGAATCACTGGGTTGTTGTAGGTTTTTCAGGCTATATAGCCATACTCTAGAAGTATTATCTCCTGATGTTTCACCTGCATCTATGGCTGGCATCCTCAGAGGTTGCCAGGAGGGAATGCTTCTAGAACATGGCCATATAGCCCGAAAACCCTACAACATTCCTGCATGATGTTTCTAGCCTTATGATAGCCTACTATGCTTTTCTTCTTTGCCGTTTACTTAACTTAAGTTTGCAGACGACACCAAATTGGGAGGGATAGCCAATAGTCCAGAGGACAGGAGCAGAATTCAAAATGATCTTGACAGATTAGAGAGATGGGCCAAAACTAACAAAATGAAGTTCAACAGTGACAAATGCAAGATACTCCACTTTGGCAGAAAAAATGAAATGCAAAGATACAGAATGGGTGACGCCTGGCTCGAGAGCAGTACGTGTGAAAAAGATCTTGGAGTCCTCGTGGACAACAAGTTAAACATGAGCCAACAATGTGATGTGGCGGCAAAAAAAGCCAATGGGATTTTGGCCTGCATCAATAGGAGCATAGTGTCTAGATCGAAGGAAGTAATGCTACCCCTCTATTCTGCTTTGGTTAGACCACATCTGGAATATTGTGTCCAATTC
The DNA here is from genome assembly GCF_037176765.1 of Anolis sagrei. Taxonomy (NCBI): domain Eukaryota; kingdom Metazoa; phylum Chordata; class Lepidosauria; order Squamata; family Anolidae; genus Anolis; species Anolis sagrei. The sequence goes on along the minus strand of NC_090024.1, from coordinate 20,304,379 downwards.
TGGGCACCACAATTCAAGAGAGATATTGACAAGCTGGAATGTGTCCAGAGGAGGGCGACTAAAATGATCAAGGATCTGGAGAACAAGCCCTATGAGGAGCGGCTTAGGGAACTGGGCATGTTTAGCCTGAAGAAGAGAAGGCTGAGAGGAGATATGATAGCCATGTATAAATATGTGAGAGGAAGCCACAGGGAGGAGGGAGGAAGCTTGTTTTCTGCTTCCTTGGAGACTAGGACGCGGAACAATGGCTTCAAACTACAAGAGAGGAGATTCCATCTGAACATGAGGAAGAACTTCCTGACTGTGAGAGCCGTTCAGCAGTGGAACTCTCTGCCCCGGAGTGTGGTGGAGGCTCCTTCTTTGGAGGCTTTTAAGCAGAGGCTGGATGGCCATTTGTCAGGGGTGATTTGAATGCAATATTCCTGCTTCTTGGCAGGGGGTTGGACTGGATGGCCCATGAGGTCTCTTCCAACTCTTTGATTCTATGATTCTATGATTCTAACTGATTTTTTTTAGTAGCATCAATACTAGAAAGATACTGGGCTGGGAAAACACAGTCTTCCAGTGTCAGACTGAAATACGAAGTCTACAATAAGACAATGTTGTGAAGTCTTGAGCTTATGAAAGAACGGAGTTCTGCTCTAGCTAATTCCAACGTAAGAAAAAAAAAGTCCAAAATCTTACCTTGAGCACAGAAAGAAGTATTTTTCTCAGTGAGCCGCTGGTTTCACTTTTGACATCAGATTCTAAATCCCTATCAAAAACTAAAGAAAGACAGAGCTTGACTTCTAAATGCTGGTGCTGAGACTTTTTCATTTAAGGAGTGTTTTTTTTTTTTTAAACAAGATGATACTTACTCTTATGGTAAGCCCCCTTTATGGCAATAATTTGCTGTGGGAAAGAAAAGAAAAACAAGCAAAAAGTTCAATAAAACCCTTATATTTCTACAAACACATCATTCATACTTTAATGGCAAAATGAGGTAAAGGCGATGGTTTAGGTCAGTGTTTTTCAACCCGGGGGTTGTAAGGTGATGTCAGAGGGGCCATCAATGACCACCATATTTCTGATGGTCTTCGGATCTCTCTACCTGTTCTTCTCTTCCATTTTGGAAACACAGCGAATCCTCATTGTTTGAGTCCACAGTGATCTCTGGATGAAGGTGAACTACAACTCCAAAACTCAAGGTCAGTGCCCACCAAACCCTTCCAGTATTTTCTCTTGGACATGGGAGTTCTGTGTGCCAAGTTTGGTTCAGTTCCATTGTTGGTGGAGTTTAGAATGTTCTTTGATTGTAGGCTAACTATAAATCCCAGCAACTACAACTCCCAATTGACAAAATCAATCCCCCCAACCCCACCAGTATTCAAATTTGGGCATATCAGGTATTTGCGCCAAATTTGTTCCAGATCCATAGCCATTTGGGTTCACCATGCTTTCTGGAGGTAGGTGAACTACAATACTCCCAAATAACTCTCAATTCTTCCCAAATCTTTCCAGTATTTTCTGTTGGTCATGTGAGTTCTGTGTGCCAGGTTTAGTTCAGTTCCATCATTGGTGAAGTTCAAAATGCTCTTTGATTGTAGGTGAACTATAAATTTCAACCACTATAACTTCCAAACGTCAAGGTCTATTTTCCCCAAACTCCACCAGTGTTTACATTTGGGCATACTGAGTATTTGTGCCAAGTTTGGTCCAGGATGAAAATACATCCTGCATATCAGATATTTACATTACAATTCACAATAGTAGCAAAATTTCAGTTGTGAAGCAGCAATGAAAATAATGTTATGGTTGAGGTTCACCACAATGTGAGGAACTGTATTAAGGGGTGGCAGCATTAGGAAGGTTGAGAACTACTGGTTTAGGTAGTCAAAATTGGATAAGTCATGGTTATTTTGTGCACTTTCTTTGGGTGAAATTGCTGTTTTGGAGATGAAGGAAGTAAAGTAAGTGCTTGGGATCTGAGATAGGCATTTGCAAAAAAGAACGGATGTCATTGCTGATTCTTTTTTATGAGCTACCTGATTTCATTGCAAGTGGGAAAAGTTATCATTTCGATTACGTCTCCCAGAATCTTCTAGAAAACTGGCTGAGCAAATGCTGGGTGCTATAGTTGAAAAAGTTCTGTCCAACATAAGATTAAAACCTCCAGAATTTTATAAAACCCCTTCTGGTTTATTAAAATGAGAAGAGCACATAAAAATTGGTCTAAACATCCTAGAATTATCACATTCCATATGATCTTGAAAGCTAAGCAAGATCAGCACTGGTTAGTAGTTGTATAAGAGGCCACCAATGAATACCAGGTGCTGTAGGCTATATTTTAGAGCAGAGTTTCTCAAACTGTGCTCCTCCAGATGTTTTGGATTTCAGCTCTTACAATTCCTAACAGCTGGTAAACTGGCTGGGATTTCTGGGAGCTGAAGTTCAAAACACCTGGAGCAGTGGTTCTCAACCTGTGGGTCCCCAAGTGTTTTGGCTTACAACTCCCAGAAATCCCAGCCAGTTTACCAGCTGTTAGGATTTCTGGGAGTTGAAGGCCAAAATATCTGGGGACTCACAGGTTGAGAATCACTGACCTGGAGGATCTCATCCTCACAACAACCCTGTGAACTAGATTGAGTGACAAGTGAGTGACTAGTACAGAGTTATTCAGTGTGTTTCATGACTTGAAACTAGATCTCCTAAGTCCCAATCTAGGATTCTAAGCCTTGTGTGGCACTGGCTTTTTCTTAAAGGGCAAGAACACAGGTAAGTTCTTACCTGGTTGGTCCGTGTGCAAAGAATCTCAATCAGCAAGGCTTCATCGGTTCCTACTCCTTTCATTGCCTTCCGGAGCTGCTTGGCATCATATTCCCAGGGCTGGTCCAGGAGGGCCAAGGCTGCCTTTTCAAAATTCCCGCTCAGATCTCCCTTTAGCACTTCTTCCAGCTCCTAAGAAATAATCTTTTTTCAAAAGACCTCCAAAACAATCACTTAAAGACACCGCTGAAAATTTCTTGCATTGGTGGAGTGGGAAAGGAGGACGAATAGCAGGACTGGTGCAGCAGGTTAGGACCAAGGGTGCATCTCCACTTTACAATGAATGCAGTTTGTCACCAATTTAACTGTCATGTCTCAATGCTGTGGAATCACAAGAGCTGTGGTTATAATCTTTGGCCATCTCTTCTAAAAAGCACTGGCATCTCACCAAACTACATATCCTAGAACTCCATAGCACTGAGCCATAGCAGTTTTAAACAAAATGAGATATCTTGGAAATAGGACTGAAGTCTAAACACAAAATTCATTTATGTTTCAGATATACTTCACACATAGACAGCCTGAAGGTAATTTGATACACAATATTTTAAACAATTTTATTCATGGAGCAAAGTATATGTACATTTAAACTATCAGAAAGCAAAGGCGTCACTTTTTCATCCATCCATGGAGACAATTCTGGAGGATTCTAGAATTCCAAACAGTATACTCAACCTTATCTATTCACCTTGTGATAAAGGGCTTTGTACTTCTGTTTTATTTGTTGCCTCTGGTCTGATGACCGGTAGGACAGGATCTCAATTATCACCTGTTCATTTGTCCCTGCAAGAGAAAGAAAGCAAATCAAAAATATGATGAGGAGTCATTCCTGTAAAACAGGAAGAGTGAAGTCGTGACTAGTTATCTTGCTTAGGAATTAGAAGGTTTATTGCTACCTTTTAATGAATGTCATGGAGAAATGAATTTGGTCATCTGGTTGTTATTTGGACCTAAAAGAATCCCCCTGAAAGCATCGGGTTTGGAGAGCCCTCAACCAATACCAGATACTGTATTGTAATATTTCAGAGGAAGGAACTGGCAAAACCATTTCTGAATATTTTTTTTCCCAAGCAAAAAATTATATGCTTGCCATAAATCAACAGTCTCTTTAAAGTAGTGGTTCCCAACCTTTTTTTGACCAGTGACCACTTGACCACGGACCACTTTGACCTGGGACCACTCTCTAACATTAGTATCAAAAGGGTTACGAAACAGTTTTTGGTCAACTTTAGATTCAGTTTGGTTATTTTGGGTGCTGATTCAGAAAATTGCATTGGATAGACGACATCAGCTTTAGTTTCTGATACAGAACATATGCCATCCAGTAGTTGCCATCTGCTCGCCCACAGAAAACCATATTTAATAAGTCTTGGCATTATAAGAGGGCTTTGCGATTGTTGCAACGTGTAGTAAAGGTGAGACTGTGGACCATATTTTCATTCTTGCGGACCACTGGTGGTCCACAGGCTACAGTTTGGGAACCACTTCTTTAAAGCATATACACACTTTTTCTTTGGCACGTCAGAGGGTGAGCTCTGGCACCACAATGACTGCTATGGAAGGTGAAAGCTAAATACATAGTGAATATACAAACCTCCCTGAAGAGTCTTCACAAATAGCAGCACTAATGAAATATCTTTAAAATTGTAGCAAGCTGATGCTTTCCAAGCTGAGCTGGAGATTTGCACACACCCCTCTTTCCTCTTACCAGAACCTTAGCCTCCTAAATTTGAAGAATTTGTACCCTTATTGCCTGCCTGGCAAGGACCCTTGAAAAGTGGAGATTCAGATTCAGCATCCAAGATTAGGCTGTGGTTAGTACTGCCCGCCTCTTAGACATTTTACCAACCCAGATGCCCACTTGGTATGATCTGGCAAGGCAGATTCATATGCCCCATTCCAAGCGCAGACACTTTTCCAAACACAAATATGCATACGGTCCTTGTGAAGCACTTGGGCAAATAGAAGCCTTCTTACCCAATCCTTTGCAAGCTTTGTGCAGTTTCTTGGCATCCTGTTCAGCATTAAAACCAGGTTGCTGTTGCTTAGACTTTGACTAAAAGAGGAATAAAAGAGAGAAATTATTCAGTTGTTTGAGCAGAGAGCCTGAGGGTGCCACTTTTGGGGAGCTTTAAGTACAAAAAGCTATCCACTGCTTTCAGAAGTCTGTAGAAACAGACTATAGAGATGCTATTACTCTCGGGACAGAGAGATGCTTTAGACTATGGACTGTTAAGATTCTAAGAAAGATGCCCTGCATTATCTGCACAAAGAAACTACTTCAAATCCTATCTGTAACTGGATTGATAAGCAATGTACCTGTATGCTGAATACATGAAGTTCGTGAATAAACTAACTATTTTATTTTAATGAAGACTACTTAAATTTTGATCTCTTGAGAGCATGATTTAAACCAAGATGTTTTAAGTGAGAGTAAATGTTTTGGGGGCAACTGAAAATAACACTTCTAAAACTCTGCTATATATATATGTTTTTTGTGCATTGGCATTGCTTTGTCCCTAACAGTTCAAAGAGATATTTAGGTATATCAGTCTGACAGCTGAGAAACCTAAATGCCTTGCATGAATACCAGTAGGTATTTACCACTGGGGAGAAGGTTGACTCAAGCAACTCAAGTGAGTATGATCTCAGGAAGATCATACTTTACAATAGGTTATGATTTCTAACAAGGTCATGCTTTTCCAAGAGATTCCCGGTTTTCCCAAATTGTTCTGAATATCCATTTTCCAAAAGGTTGTGGAGATTTTCATTTTCCATCTGCCCCCCCCCCCCCAAAAAAACCCCAACAATAGCCAACTGAGAACAGACTCCTTGGCCCACGGAGGCAAAGGATCTCTGTAGATGTCAGCACATATATAGTACATGTGCCAACCAACTCCAACAATGTTACATACCACCTGGAGAGGTAAACTTACGACAGGTACAATACTGATTAGAAATATATCAGTATGTCAACCAGGAAGTTCCAGGTACTAGAAGCACAGTAGATGCAGTTTCTGTCTCCTTTACAAGTTTCGATAGATACCCAAAAGATTAACTTAGGAAAACTAAAGCTCGAAGGAGTTTGTTCTTTGACTCAGGTGTCATGAATCATTCATTGCGACAGGCAAGGGTATTGTAGTCAGCAAAACTCACCTGAGTGATCTGGCCATGAGAGCATAATTAGTTGACAAAATGGTTGGTTTCAGTGTGATCTGTTACAGCAGCGTTTCTCAACCTGGGAGTTGGGACCCCCTGGGGGGGGTCATGAGGGGAGTGTCAGAGGGTTCGGCAAAGAATATTGGAAAACAGTATTTTCTGTTAGTCATGGGAGTTCTGTGTGGGAGGTTTGATCCAATTTTATCATTGGTGGGATTCAGAATGCTCTTTGATTGTAGGTTAACTATAAATCCCAGCAAGTACAACTCCCAAATGTTAAGATCTGTTTTCCCAAACTCCACCCGTATTCACATTTGGGCATATTGAGTATTCATGGCAAATTTGGTCCAGTTCAATCATTGTTTGAGTCCACAGGGCTCTCTGAATGTAGGTGAACTACAACTCCAAAACTCAAGGTCAATACACCCCCCCCACACACTATTTTCTGTTGGTTCTGTGTGCCAAGTTTGGTTCAATTCTATTGTTGGTGGAGTTCAGAATGCTCTTTGATTGTAGGTGAACTATAAATCCCAGCATCTACAACTCCCAAATGTCAATGTCTGTTTTTCCTAAACTCCACCAGTGTTCACATTTGGGCATATCGAGTATTTGTGTCAAGTTTGGTCCAGATCCATCATTGTTTGGGTCCAGATCCATCATTGTTTGTCCACATTGCTCTCTAGATGTAGGTGAACTACAACTCCAAAACTCAAAGTCAATACTCACCAAACCTACCCAGTATTTTCTGTTGGACATGGTAGTTCTGTGTGCCAAGTTTGGTTGAATTTTATCGTTGGTGGGATTCAGAATGCTCTTTGATTGTAGGTAAACTATAAATCCCAGTAACTACAACTCCCAAATGACAAAATCAGTCTCCTACCCCCCCCCCACCCCCCGCTCCACAAACTCCACCAGTATTCAAATTTGGGTTTTATTGGGTATTTGTGCCAAATTTGGTCCAGTGAATGAAAATACATTCTGTATATCTGATATTTACATTGCAATTTATAACAATAACAAAATTACAGTTATGAAGTAGCAACAAAAATAATTTTACGGTTGGGGGGTCACCACAACATGAGGAAATGGAATAAGGGGTCACGGCATGAGGAAGGTTGAGAACCACTATCTTAGATGATGAAAGAGAAATGAGAGAGAGGAGTACTTACATGGGAGCTGCCCATTTTTTCCTTAGGAGTTCAGAGCTTTTTTCTTCAGTCTGATAAGAATCTGTTAATATTGATGTTTTATGCTTCCGTAGTTCCGGGATTAATAAATAACCTCTGACACCACCTCTGTATGGGATTGTTTAATTAAAGATACCATCCTTTTATTAAAGACACAGGATTCCAAACAATTCAGCCTTCGAGTGGCTTCTAGACTTCATCTAGCATTAGGGCAGCAGCAGAGGGCCGTCAGGGATACCTTTGTCCATTTGGAAAGAATGCCTTCTCAGGTCTAGGTTCCTACTCAATTTCAAAATATTTCAAGGTTTATAGGGAAAGGATGTGCTTTAGAATATCTAGGGTGGTTTGGTGACAACTGCCTATTTTTAATGGGGTCTTTGAAGGGTTTGAGGACAATCATGGATGCACCTTGTCAATGCCTGTCCTAAACTTTGGACAGATTACTTTTTTGGGACTAAGCTTTATAGCATCCTCCAGTCCATGAAAATAACCCTTCCGAGATATGTCACATAATGTATACAGTTACTGGGGAACTGAGCTTAAATACGATGTTCGTATATATTTTCCTCCAAGTCACCAGTTGATTTATGATAACGCCATATTTCATAGAGCTTTCTTAGCCAAGGCATATGCCAAAGTGGTTTGTCTTCCTCTGAAATATAACCTACAGTACTTGAAAATTCTTGGATGATCCCTCAACCAAGTTCTGATCAGTTGTTTCCAAAATCAGATGCCTTCTAGACATCAAATTCTGAAATGAGATATTAGGGATCACTGGCTAGCTGGGAGTTTTCAGGGCTGTATGGTCATGTTCCAGAAGCATTCTCTCCTGATGTTTCACCCACATCCCTAGTTTCCAACAGACTTCACAACATATTGTCGAAGGCTTTCGTGGCTGGAATCACTGGGTTGTTGTAGGTATTTTGGCACATCTATGGCAGCCATCCTCAGAGGATGTTGTAGATTTTTCGGGCTGTATGGCCATGTTCTAGAAGCATTCTCTCCAGACGTTTTGCTTGCATCTATGGCAGGCATCCTCACAGGCTGTGAGACTTCATAACCTCTGAGGATGCCTGCCATAGATGCAGGCAAATGCTTCTAGAGTATGGCCATACAGCCCAAAATACCTACAACAACCCAGTGATTCCAGCCACGAAAGCCTTCGACAATATGTTGTGAAGTCTGTTGGAAACTAGGGAAGTGGGGTTTATACATCTGTGGAATGACCAGGGTGGGAGAAACTCTGCTTGAGGCAACTGTAAATGTGCAGCTGGCCAGGTTGATTAGCATTTAATGGCCTTGTAGCTTCAAAGCTTGGCTGATTGCTGCCTGGGGTATCCTTTGTTGGGAAGTGTTAGCTGGCCGTGATTGATTATTGTCTTGAATTCCCCTGTTTTTTGAGTGTTGCTCTTTATTTACTGCAGTTGCAATTGCAACATTCACACTTGCCTCAGACAAGAGTTCTTTCTCCAACCTGGACATTATTCCACAGATATATAAACCTCACTTGTTTAGTTTCCAACAGACTTCACAACCTCTGAGGATGACTGCCATATTCATGCAGCCTAGAATCACATTGTCTTTTTCTCTCTACTACATTCCACTATTGACATATTTGTGGTGTGTGGAGTCTCCTAGATCTCTTTCACATGTACTGCTTTCAAGTTGGGTGTCACTCATCCTATATCTGTGCATTTAATTTTTTCTGCCTAAGTGTATTCACTTACATTTCACCTTGTTGAAATACATTTTGTTATTTTTGGCCCAGCCATCTAATCTGTTAATATCATTTTTGGGGGGTTTCTTGATCCTGTCCTCTTTCCCAATTTGGTGCCACCTGCAAATTTGACAGTCATGCCTCTATTCTGTCATCATCCAAGTCATTGATAAAGATGTTGAATATCACTGGTTCCAAACAGAACCCTGTAACGCTCCATTAGTCACTTCTCTCCATGAATAACTGGCTTTGCAAATGGTACAAACCTGGAGAGAAAACTGCCAATAGACTCTGATGCTGCGTGCCGTTATTCATAGAAGCAATGTGGTGTATATTTGTGATGCAGTCTTTGCTATCATTCATACTGGAATTTGACACACAACTCCCCCAAGGAAATGATTCCCACCCTGTATTCATAGGTGTGGCTAATTGTTCTTATCGGAAAAGCAAACAGATGGTAACCGCGTTTGAAGGTACGGGTGTTCGGTTAATATAGCTTGAGGTATTGATTGACCAGCTGATTGGGTGAGCCTATTCTTCAGGGACTTTTCTTATGTGAAAAAGGGACAAAATATGTGGCCAAGAATGCCCCAGCCCTTGGGCTTATCAGACAACAGACTTGGCACAGAAGGGCAATCAGATAGGTAAGGACAAAGGGGAAATGCAAAGTACAGGCACCAGTTCTTGGCTAGGTTTAAAACATTTTAAGTAATTTTATGGTCTTGGTATCATCTTGGCAGAGTTCAAAGCAATTGGTTTCCCATCACAGATGATGAAATAAGCATGCTTCTCTCATGTTTATGAGTGTAAACAACATATTAATCATATTGCAGAGATACCCAGCATTCTAAGTAAAAGCCCTGCTGATCAAATATGTAGTTCACATTTGATCAGCCCACACACTACCTTGCCAGAAAAAGAAAATATGCCACAGATTTTTTTTCGTGTCAGGAGCAACTTGAGAAACTGCAAGTCGCTTCTGGTGTGAGAGAATTGGCCGTCTGCAAAGATGCTGCCCAGATGTTCAGACGTTTTTGATATTTTACCAGATGAACAGCAAAGAACAAGTAGTTTACTCTTCATAGTTCTGAACAACATATGTACAATGTGATCAGTTGCATCAATTCACATAATGTCATTTTATGAGAAATATTAATGATCTTTCATTTGTCCACGTGGATAAACTCCTTTAGCAGCTCATGAAGCGAGAACACACTCTAAACCCCATCTCTCTCTGCCTCCCTCATATAATCATAGAATCGAAGAGTTGGAAGAGACCTCATGGGCTATCCAGTCCAACCCCCTGCCAAGAAACAGGAATGTTGCATTCAAACCACCCCTGGCAGATGGCCATCCAGCCTCTGTTTAAAAGCTTCCAAAGAAGGAGCCTCCACCACGCTCCGGGGCAGAGAGTTCCACTGCTGAATGGCTCTCACAGTCAGGAAGTTCTTCCTCATGTTCAGATGGAATCTCCTCTCTTGTAGTTTGAAGCCATTGTTTCGTGTCCTAGTCTCCAGGGAAGCAGAAAACAAGCTTACTCCCTCCTCCCTCTCTAAACTGCCTTTCTCTCAGTACTTGCATAGCTCAAGCCTGAACAAAAATGTAACAGTAACCAAAAGTCGCAGACTTAGCAATCTCCCCAGGAGTAGCCCAACCAATTAGCTTCATGCATCTTATTTTACAGTTGACACTCACTCACTCACTCATTCCTTGCATGCTCCAACACTGCTGGCCTGTTAAGGAGTTAAAACAATTCCCCTTTCTCTCTTACTGAAAGAAAAAGGGGGGCATTTTCCACCTACCACCTTAACAACAACAACAACAACAACAACAACAACAACACTTTATTTATACCTCCGCCACCATCTCTCCATCAACACCTTTTCAGGAGTTTTGCAGAACCACAAATATCATCAAATCCATGGTCAAAATCATGTGTAAGAATCTCATCTGCTGTGAAGAAGAATTAACTGACATAGAAGTTTGCCAAGGGGGGGGGGGGGGGGGATAAAACACCATACATTTTCTAGAAAGAGCCAAAGATCTAGCCAAGTAATATAACACCAGTTTAAAGACTGTGAAGTTCAGGCCAAGAGGCAGATTTACTGTGCCTTGTCTTAAATCATTAATCACCATTAGTTCTGATCAGAGACCAACACAGTTTGGACATCAGCTTTGCGCTGCATGGAGTTTGTCACAGACTTAAGCAAACAATGTACATTCCGTGCGGAGAACCAGATTAAAAAGCTTGCAGGGTGAAATGGTGGGATTCTCCTGTTGGAAATAACAACCTTTTCAAGCCTCCACTAGTTCAAAGACATACCTAGGTTCAAAACTTGTTTCGGATGTAGGGGGCGCTGGTGGTTCGATCTGGAATTGAATTCCGAAGTTTGCCCCCCAAAATTTCAGAACTTTCTGAAATATCCGAATTGCTTATTTATTTATTTATTTATTTCGGTTTCTTCTACCCCACCCTTCTCACCCCGAAGGGGACTCAGGGCGGCTTACAAAGGCACAATTCGATGCCAGCATCACATAACAGTAGTAAAACAAAATAACATCAGTTGAACAGTTAAACAACAATTCCTGCATTACAACCCTAAAACCAATAAAACTAATAAAACAATACAAACCCAATTACTCCTCATAGACGGTCAGCGTTCGCTATCTCATAGTCCAAATTCCAATTCCACATTGTCAGTCCTAGTTGTTTGATTGTCCTTATCTAGTTGTCAGATTGCCCAAAGGCCTGGTCCCACAACCACGTCTTTACTTTCCTCCTGAAGGAGAGGAGGGATGTTGATGCCCTAATTTCTCCTGGGAGTGAGTTCCACAGGTGAGGGACCCCACTTGTGATAGCAGTGGGGTCGAGAGCAGGGCCTCCCCAGATGATCTCAGACTCCGGGGTGGGACGTAGAGGGAGATACGTTCAGACAGATACACTGGACCGGAACCGTACAGGGTTTCGTAGGTCAAAACCAGCACCTTGAATTGTGCTCGGAACTAAACCGGCAGCTTAGTTAATGGCAGGCACGATTTGCAATACGTGAAAAACAGCATAAGCAGGAAAATATGGGATTTCTAGTGTCTTCTTAGGCAACTCACAGCAACAAAGAAAAAAAGAAACAGCCCTGTCCTTTTTGCCTTGGAAGCTGATTTCACTACTTTGAGAAGGAGAGTTTGTGCTTAAAGAATGGCTTGAATTGATGGGAGATCTAGTTCTTTTGAGACAATGTGCAACACAAACTAAAAAAAACACTGAGGCCAGAGAGACCAGCTACGTTGGCATTTAAAAATGTTGGAGTGAGTGCTTTGGTTCCTTCATGTTGCTCCCACCCACGCCACTCACTCACACAAACACTACCCTCGTGGTGCCCACCCAACTCAAACCCCAACAGCAACTACACACAAGTGGCGGCTAGGCAGCCTGTGCCCACTGCCCAGGCAGGCAAGCACTGTTGGCAACAGCCCTTCTTCCTTTCTGCTTGCTTGCTTGCCCGTTGTACTCTTCTTCCAACCTCCCTTCTCTTAGTCTTTCCCTTTCCCTTTCCCCTTCCCTTCCCAGCTCCAAAAGAGCCTCTGAGCCATGTGCTCCCCTTTATATACAGCAATGGCTGCCAGTGCCGAACCCCATCCCCTCCCCAAAACTTCTCCCCTGATTGACTGGGAGGGGAGGCAAGGAGCCTCCCAGCAGGCTAGAGGGTTGAAAATACGCTGAATCATTTCCGACTAACTTCCTGATTCATTATAAAAATGGCGGAGAAAGTTTCAGAAGGGCAAAGGGACTTCCAGGTTTTTAAAATGCTTTGAAATCACTTCAAAAAGGTAACTTTAACAAAATTATTACGAGTAATGAGTAATCCGACGTAGCTCTATCCATGCCTACATCTGAGAGACCTAGTTGCCTTCCGAGCATTCTGGTGAACAACATATTTCAAAAGGTTGTGACTTCTAACAAGGTCATGCCTTTCTTGTGACCAGTGGTTTTTCAAAAAGGCTATGAATCCTATTTCCCAAATGGTTATGGAGATTCACATTTTCCAAAATCCCCTGTGTAGCCCACTAACTGGTGAACATTGAAAGCATTTGTTATTGTTTAGTATCTATTTGCCTAACAGAATCCTCCATCTTGCTCGGGTCTTTCGGATACGGGGCCGTGGCATCCTTTATTGAGTCAACGCATTGGTCTTCATCTTTTCCTCCAACCTTCTGCTTTTCCAAGAAGTATGTCTTCCATTCAGTTATCTCGCTAAACATGTCCAAAGTACAATAGCCTCTGTTTTATTATTTTGGCTTCTAGTGAGATAAAAAGGTTATGCTTGTTCAGAGTTTGCGTGAGTGTAGTGATTTTGGCTTCTTATGACAGTTCAATATAATTCCAATACTAACTGGTTGCGAAGTTATTTTCAGGACCAATTCAAGGAATAATGGGAATTTTAGACCAAAAGTATCTAGGTTACCACAATTGCCCACCTCAGGCATCCAGCACATGAGCCTCACAGGAAACACAATGGTGCAATGGGTTAAACCAGTGGTTCTCAACCTGTGGGTCCCCAGATGTTTTGGTCTTCAACTCCCAGAAATCTTAACAGCTAGTAAACTGGCTGGGATTTCTGGGAGTTGTAGGCCAAAACACCTGGGGACCCACAGGTTGAGAACCACTGGGCTAAACCCTTTTGCCAGCAGAACTGCTGATTGAACAATCGGCGGTTCAAATCTGGGGAAGGGGATGAGCTCCTGCCTGTCAGCTCCAGCTTCCCATTCGGGAACATGAGAGAAGCCTCCCACAGTATGGTAAAAAATCTGAGCCTCCCCTGAGCAACATCCTTGCAGACGGCCAGTTTTCTCACACCAGAAGCGACTTGCAGTTTTTCAAGTCACTGCTGACATCGAAAAAAAGAAAGAAGCTGAAACATTTAGTTTTTGGAATGTTCCTACATACGACAGGCATGTGGGAAGGGCTGTATGGATTTTTGGTTTATAGAAAAAAGCAAGCCATTTTAGCAAAGTTCCTGACCAGCAACACAGTTTTATTCTGTAAACATATATGTTACATGTTCCAATAATTTAAGTGAATACCAGGTTTTATACATTTCACTGTATACTATCAACGTCAGACTAGAAACAAAGCAACTGGGTTGCTTTACAGTTGTCAGGCTCCCACATTTTAAAACCTTTTTTCGAAAGATACAAGTGGCATTAGAAACATTGCAGAAAGAAATACAAAGAGAAATAAGAGCACTATTGAAATAATTCAAGTTGCTAGGAAATTAGAAAAGGGGCGAAGGAGAAAATACGTATGAGGAAGGGCCATCCTCTTGAAGAAAACTACCAAATCTTTCAAGCCTAGTCCAGTTCAAATACTATTCCCAAATGCCTTGTTTATTCCCAACGCCAAGCAGCAAAATATATCTCAATTATGATGCAGATGAACTATGAAATGTTAAAGCCTAAAACATGACAAACTTGATTCTTGACAATTAAAAAAATGCTGAGAAGTTTAAAAAAGTATAAAGGAATAAGATTATTTTTTTAAGTTTTTTTTTTTGTTGAATACAGGTTGAATTTCAGTTCACAGTATACTTAAGTAATTTAGATTTCATGTCACAGATGAATTATAGCAGAAGTGGCAGGAAGGATAAGTGATGGTTGGGACGGTAAAGCAACCATTCTTCATGTTCAGTTTTCACAATGGAAGGGATATTTCCAAGAATGAGGCAGAAGTTTAGCTTGGAATGATCTCTGTTCTCCACCTCACCCTCAAAGCACTGTAATTTTGCCAGTATGGGCAAAATTTCTAACTTGGGGGTCACATGTTAGCACTCCCTGCTAAGAGGACTGGCTGGCCGGTGATGGAAAGAAGGAAGGAAAGAGAGAAGGAAGGATGAAAGAGTGGAAGGGAAGAATGGAAGGAGAAAGAAGGAAAGATAAAAGGGTGGAAGGGAAGAATGGGAAGGGAGGGAGGGAGGGAGGGAGGGAGGGAGGGAGGGAAGAGATGGAAGGACAGAAGGGTGGAAGGGAATAGGGGGAGGGAAAAAGAAGGAATGAGGAAAGAGAGATGGAAGGAAAGACAAAAGGGAAGGAAGGAAGGAAGGCAGAAAGGAAGGAAGGAAGAAGGAGGAAGGAGAGAAGGAAGGATGAAAGGGTGGAAGGGAAGGATGGGAGGAAGGAAGGGGAGGAGGAAGGAAAAAGAGAAGAAAGAAAGGGAGGAAGGGTGGGTGGAAAAAAGGAAGGGGAGGAGGAAGGAAAGAGAGAAGTTAGGAAGGACGAAAGAGTGGAAGGGAATGGAGGGAGGGAGGAAGAGGGAGGGAAGGGAGAAGGAAGAAAAGACAAAATGGAAGGAAAGAAGGAAGAAAGGGTGGAAGGGAAGGAAGGATGGAGGGAGGGAGAAAGGGGGAGGTAAGGAAGGAAGAAAGGAAAGAGAGAAGGAAGGAAGGATAGGATGTTGAGAGAATGGAGGGCCTGAGAAAGGGGCCCAAGGGGTTGTACCTGGCCCTGGGTTTGCCCATACTTAGCACAGCCATGAGCATTTTCTGCTCCAGCTTCCACTTTAAGCATGGATTGCAATGGCATTAGCAAGAAGGGCACTGCCATTTGGAGATTTAAACCATCATCTAGATCAGTGGTTCTCAACCTGTGGGTCCCCAGATGTTTTGGCCTTCAACTCCCAGAAATCCTAACAGCTGGTAAACTGGCTGGCATTTCTGGGAGTTGTAGGCCAAAACACTTGGGGAGCCACAGGTTGAGACCCACTGATCTAGATAGAGGATAGTGCATTGCTCCCGTCACTACTTCGACTCATGTTTCAGGGCAACTTGTCAAGGAAAGGAGGGCAAGCTGAGATGGAGCTCTAAAACCTGAATGAAACAGTAAGACGTGTGATTACAGTTGAATCTTGTGGGAATTACATCCTGCCTTTACTGCATATGAGGGATTTTCTGCTGAAATGCTACACAAAGGATACCATTCCATATTTGAGTTTATATAAAAGGGTGAACAAGCCTTTGCAGCTGCATTCCTGCTCCACCATTTAAAACTCTTTAAGAAGAAGGGTGTGGACAATTAATAGATCTTCCAATGTTTTGTTTTTATATTGGAAGAAGTGGCTGGGGTTTACTGGCTGCAAATGATCCTTGGTCTTATACTTCTGATTTAATAAATTACCATTTAGCCGCCACGAGATAAAGAGAAGCAGGTCAGTTCTGTTTTTCAAAAAATCCTCATCGCTTTAGAGTCTTAGACCACCTAAAATAACTATGAATGCAACCAGTCTAAATCCACATCTGACCCTTAGCCTCCCCCTTCTGAGAAATCCCTTTGGTCTCCTGTTCCACCAGGTTGCATTTGCCCTGTCTCTAAATATGTTTTCTGGTGGAAAGCATGCCTAATAGTGCACCTAAAAAGTACCATCCTTCATTTACTTGTTATATGTAAAATCTTTGACCAGCCTCATTGGACACAGTTTATTCTAAGCACAAAAGTGGGGCTGTGCTTACTTTCATGAGAAAGCCACCATTAGTCTGGCTCCAATGTGAGAAAGGGCTAAAGCTTTAGTGTGGAAGTCAAGTTATTTCATCAGGTGGAGTTAAGAGTGGGTTGCTGTGAATTTTCCGGGCTGTATGGCTATGTTCAAGAAGCATTCTCTCCAATGAAGATGCCTGCTATAGATGTGGGTGAAACGTCAGGAGAGAATGCTTCTGAAATATGCCATACAGCTCAGAAAACTCACAGAAACCCAGTGATTGTGACCACGAAAGCCTTCAACAACACAAAGTTAAGAGTCCTGCTCATATTTTAGGGAGAAATGCAAAAAACAAATGGGAAATATGGGTAAAAATGCACGTTGATAAAAGGGAATTATTCTTTTTCTATAGAAATAGAAAAGGAAATAAAATGTGAATGTGAGAGAGAGGGAGAAAAAGTGAATCAATTTCAAATGAAAATAAATATGTACAACAAATCCGTTTTTCCCCCTGACACTCACATACCTGCTATTACTGTATCCTATTATGTTTCTGAGATACTCACAGGGGTCTTGGTCCCCCAAATAGTATTACATCGTGCGGACATGCATCTAAAAGGAGAAAAACACCATCCTGTTCCACCTTTCCCAAAGCCCTGATATCAAACATTTTAGCCCACACTGATTTGACACCAAAGCTTCTACTTCATCACTTTTTACAACTGTGTTGTAACAGCTGTTGAGAAGATCCTGGAAGTGACAGACTGCAGCACATAGTTCATATAAACTATACAAAGCGAACGGTTAAACACTGCATACTTTTCTCCTGCCCTTCTAGGAAGGGAATGTTAATAAAATCTAGAAAAGATGAGAACACCATCATCTTCAATTAACTTGAAGAAAACTCCCTACTTGTCGTAACAACAATCCGCTGGTAAATTCTCCTGTCCTAGTCCACTGAAACAAATAGAAACAACCCAAGATCGGAGCGCCAGCTGCATAGCTGTTGTTATTTTCAGTGTGCAAAGGAAACCCCTTCCCCTATGGATTGTGCTCTAAAGGGTTCAGTTAAATCTCAGCTCCATATATTTCAATTCCTCAGTCAATCTGTCTTTTCCTATACATAAATCTGGCCCTTTTTTGCATGTTGACACTTTCTAATAACTATGTTGGAAATAATAATGAACATGAAACTGCTTCTATGCAAGTCCTATAGCAAGAATGGGCAAACTTTGGCCCTCCAGGTGTTTTGGACTTCAACTCCCACAATTCCTAACAGCCGGTAGGCTGTTAGGAATTGTGGGAGTTGGAGTCCAAAACACCTGGAGGGCCAAAGTTTGCCAATGCCTGCCCTATAGTATGGAACGGATCATGTACAGTACAAGTTATTGTGCAGACAGCAATCTAGTGTCTTCCATAACCAATCCAATTTGGTTTTGCTGTATGGCCATGTTCCAGAAGCATTCTCTCCTGAGGTTTCGCCCACATATGTGGCAGGCATCCTCAGAGGTTGTGAGGTTTGTTGGAAACTAGGCAAGTGGGGTTTATATATCTGTGGAATGTCCAGAGTGGGAGAAAACCACTTGTCTAGTTTCCAACAGAACTTACAACCTCTAAGGATGCCTGTCATAGATGCAGGTGAAACGTCAGGAGAGAATGTTTCTGCAACATAGCCATGCAGCCTGGAAAATTCACAGCAACCAAGTGATTCAGCCATGAAAGCCTTCAACAATCCAGTCCAGTTTGTCCTGCATTTGACTTCTGGAAGCTGTTCACACATCCCCCCCCCCCCCCCCAACAGCCGTGTTATGGGAGCTCTAATATAAATTTGGGGTCATGAACACATGCAGTTTTCAGAAACTGATGCAGCTCTTTGCAGTGGCAAATCAAAACATGAACTCCTCACATGATGATACGTTCATACGACAGGCAGACTATGGACTAGAAACTATTACAAACACATTTTGTAGAGCCTACCCTATTATGAATAGGATGTGTGAGCAGGTTCTCTCTCTCTGTTTGTTTTGGTCAACAAGGTGGCCGGAGCAAAAGGCTCTCAGATTTTAATGTTTAGATGCAACGCAGATGTGCCAACTAGACAACATTGCAGAAACACAGGCATGAAGCAAGGACTCCTATGTTCCGACAGCACCACATTTAGTTTTGCTATTAATACCCATAAGTGAGGTTCCAATGAGCATAAACAAATGACTGTAGTCCATGTTCTATGTTAAGTTTTCCCATGAGGTACTTTCAGTTTGAGATTAAATCCATTTAGAAAATAGTATCAACATATCTATATAAATCTCTCCCAGTCATCCTTCTTAAATAGGAAATAGCTATTACGTATGTCAGTACAACTTCTTCTTTGATACCATATCCAGATTTTTTGTTAGGCTGTTTGAATACCATTTTGTGCCTTTTTAATGTCAAAAACTGTTTAAATGCTACATTACCAAAAAGAAAGCAAGTTTAAGGTCTGCATCAGAGATGTATAAAATTACCTTTATCTGTTGCGGCCGCCTAGAAATCCAATCATCAGAATGCCTACGAAGGGTGTTCCAATTACAAAAGAAAGGACCGATTGTCTTGAGATTAAAAAGAGAGACAGGCTGACAACTAAGAAGCCTCATGTTGCGGGAGGACATGCAGTAAATCAACAGGTAGGACGTGTCTCCCCCAACTTTAGTGCAACACTACACACTTTAATAACACTATCATTGCAGAGGTCATGCTGTGGTAGCATTACACTTCTGAGAAGATTGGCACTGGGAACTTGAGTGCAGTCAGTGACCAGGAGGAAAAAGGCAAGATGTGAACAAGACACAGTGAGCCTTCAAAGCTATTTCAGGTGTTCCGGAGGCATGGACGCGATAAGGACAGAGGAAGGAGAACGTCCGTTCCATTCAGATAATACACCGTCCTTGAACATTAGATTCCTGGCAGGAAGTGGAACGCCTGCGTCGGCAGAAACTGGGTGTGAAAGTATGCTTGTAGTAGAAGAGAAACTGACCTCCGAAAGTAACTCCATGGTTGAAATGCTTTCCTGGGGAAGGAAAAAGGGGGAACCATTTCAACAAAACTACAAGCTAGCTTTGGGTTTCACTCCAGTTCAAAAACTCATCCTCCAGATTAAAGTGTCTTAAGCTTTTTTGACTCACAACCCCTTTACATTTAAGTGAACCCACATATATAATGGATGTAGGGAATGGGGAAGGGGAGAGAAAAACATAAACATGTGAGAGGGAAGGAAGGGAGGGAAGGAGACATGCGCACATGGGCAAGAAAGAAATAAAGACAAGTGTGTGAGGAAGAAAGAGAGAGAAGGGGAAAGCAGAGAGAGGTGGTGCACACGTGTGGGAGAGAAAACAAAACAACTCCAAAATACAGTTATGGTGACCCATTTGGGGTCCCAACCCATAGCTAAAGAAGCTGAGCTGTAGATCAGAGCTTCTTAAACCTTTTCAACTCACAACCCCTTTTAAAATGATAAATGTTTATGCATTAAGCTGCTGGGAGAGATCATCCAGAGTTTTGGAGTTCGATGTCATCTGTACGCAGGTGACATTCAAATCTATTACTCCTTTCTGCCTACTCCTAATGGGGCTGTGCAGGTCCTGAATCAGTGCTTGGCAGCTGTGACGGTCTGTATGAGGGCAAATGAATTGAAACTAAATCCAGACAAGACAGCCCCTTCTCTCCTGACGTTCAGAAAAAAACTTAAGACATGGGTATGGGACCAAGCTTTTGACAGCTAATTTGGAACAGTGCACAGTGATTATGAATCAAAGTGATTTACAAATGGCCCTGGATTATGATTTGGATGGTGTGATTTTAATTGATGTTTAATAATTGATTTTTTATTTGCTTGATTTTTAATTGTAATTGTTTATTTTAATAATATGGCATCAAATCAGTGCCTGTTGTAAGGCCACCCTGAGTCCCCTTCGGGGTGAGAAGTGTGGGGTATACATATGGTAAATAAGTACCCGGTGGTGCAATGGGTTAAACCCTTGTGCCGACAGGATTGCTGACTGACAGGTCAGTGGTTCGAATCCAGAGAGAGTGGGTTGAGCTCCTGTCTGTTAGCTCCAGTTTGCCATGCAGGGACATGAGAGAAGCCTCACACAAGGATGGTAAAACATCAAACATCTGGGTATTTCCTGGGCAACATCCTTGCAGACAGCCAATTCTCTTGCACCAGAAATGACTTGTAGTTTCTCAAGTCACTCCTGACACGAAAATAATTAATTAAATAAATAAATAAATAATGTGACCCCAAGTATATAAAGGATGGAAAGAATGGGAAAGGGGAAGACACATACACATGCACACATGAAAGAGAAAGAGAGAGAAAGAGGGAAAAGCAGAAAGAGATGTGTGCGCAAGAGAGAAGGAAAAGCACAGAGGCACATGATTATTCCATTTGGGATCCCAACCCAATACTTTAAGAAGCTTTACTCTAGGGAGGGTAACACAGGCATGGGCCAACTTTGGCCCTCCAGGTGTTTTGGACTTCAACTCCCACAATTCCCAACAGCCTACTGGGCTAGCACATCTGATAATAAAATTGTAACTGAAAGTAGTCAAAACTGCTCAGGTCATCTAAGTAATTTTGTCGCACAAAAATATTTGGAGAGGATAAGCTCCAACTTGAAACATTCAATAAAAATGATAAGTCTTAAGCCTCTCTTTTATTGACTCACATCCATCCCTTGAATGGCAAAAGGATCAAGCACTTCTTCTATGCTCTCCCTACTCTAAACCCTCCTGTCAGGTGCACAGCACACAAAGGGATAGTCTGTTCTTGTAAGCCGCTCTGAGCCCCAGGGGAGTGGCGGCATATAAGTTCAAATAATAAATAATAAAAAAATAAAATAGTGACACTTGGCACCATCTTTAAGGCCATCTGATCTGACAATAGGCCTTTCAATAGTCCAGAACTCAACAGATGGCTGAACTATATGCCCAACTGTGATGTCAGAATGGGTGAGTCAGTGCCCCGGACAGAAATGAGGCAGACAGTCAAAGCTGAAGAATATAGGAAAGAATAAAACTAAAGAAGGTGTTACGGCTAGAAAGGGTTTCAACAATACCAATGGGACTGATTGACCTTTCAGATAAGGACTTCAGATTCTGAAAAAGTGACATTTTGGACTACGATTTCCAGAACTCCCTTGACATGTATAAAACCCAATGTGGCTAGGGGATTCTGGAAATTTCCAAACTCTGCTTATACGAAACTCTCGTATACAAAAATATACAAACTCTCGTATCACCAAAAATATACATTTAGGAAGTCATGAACAATCTCAAAGTACTGTATGGAGAATCGGAATAAAGAATCACACACTTTTCACTCAGGTCGCATTCAGCAAGCATCATTTAGCATTGTAGGAGACTTACAAAGAACTTCGAGAAAAGGAAGTTTATATTGGGTTCTTGTGGGTTTTCTCGGGCTACAGGGCCATGTTCTAGAGGCATTTCTCCTGACGTTTCGCCTGCATCTATGGCAAGCATCCTCAGAGGTAGTGAGGACCTCACTACCTCTGAGGATGCTTGCCATAGATGCAGGCGAAACGTCAGGAGAAATGCCACTAGAACATGGCCCTGTAGCCCGAGAAAACCCACAAGAACCTAGTGATTCCAGCCATGAAAGCCTTCGACAATACGAAGTTTATATTTCTATGTTGAAACAAAGTTACACCCAAAAGAAACTTCTAAGTAAATATTAATGCAAATAATGTGTTATGTGATTATATATTTATATTTACCTGGAATGAATGAACAAAGCTAAGGACCTGTAGAGAAAGTTTTCTACTGGAATGTAACAGTTTTTGTAGGCTGTCAAAAGAGGAAGCAAAAATGAAAATGATATATACATGGTTTATGTGACCAAAGTAAGTTTCTTCATTTTGTTTTCTCTACCAATGATCTACTAGCAGACATTACAATAAAACAAATCTCACCTCTCTCTGCTACACAGCCCATGGCTTGCAATTTTTCGGCAAACCTTCCGATTTAGGTCAGAGCTGAAAAGTGGAATTCCGAAGCACAATTCCAGGGGAACCCATTCCAGTTCTGTTGTGGGAACTGTTAAGAGAAGAGGCGAGGTGGAACTGACATTATGGATTTTTCAAGAGTTGGATATCTACACTAGCCTGTTTCGTTCTGGACTATAAAATTCACCATCCCAAATAATATGTCCAGTAGTCACAGATGTCGATTATAATCTAAAACATCTAGAACAGTGGTTCTGAGTCTTTTTTTGACCAGGGACCACTTTCACCAGGGACATTAGTACCAAAAGAGTTACCAATCAATTTTTGGTCAACTTTAGATTCAATTTGGTTATTTGGGGTGCCAATTCAGAAAACTGCATTGGATAGACCACATCAGCTCTAGTTTCTGCCACACCAGCCTTATGGTTGCCTTCAAAAGGCTTTGAATCCATGGACAGAGAATCCTTGGGTGCAGAGATCTAACTACTTTTTCTTTTTACATAATGGTCGGTGCTCTTTAGTTTTTCTCAGTTTGGGTACCCAGATGTTATTGAACAACCACCATGGGACTGGGGATGATGGGAATTGTAACCCAACAACATTTGTGGCTCTAAGGTCGGGGAAAAGTTAAAGGATATTTTGAAGCCAGACATCATATTCACAAACCTTGTATCTAAATCCAAACCCTACTATCCTGCCAAAATGGATCAAACTGCAGCCTTTCAGATGTAACTGTATCACAACTCACATCAGCTCTAGTCATGATGTCTCATGTTGAGGAATAAAGGAGTTGTAATCTAGCATCTGGAAGGCCACAAAAATAATTATTATTGTGATTTATATTCCACTTTTTCTCTCTAACAAAGAAACTCAAAGCAGCTCGCAGCAAACCCAATATAATACCATTAAAATCTAAAATTATGGCAGCCACTTGATTGACTCTGTAACACAGCAACTGAGGTCTGGGCCACTGTGCAAAATGGAGTAATGACTAGAAGGTGTAGGAAATGAACATACAGCTGTACTAATTCAGGATACATCTTTAAATAGTAAGATAGCAAACAAAGGACTGCTGCCCATGGCAGTTGTGTAATATGAGTCCCTCCTCTCACTTTCCAACTGCTCCAGTATTTCCAACCCATTCAATATAAAATAAAAAGAACACCAGGCCTATAACAATGCTTCATTGTTTTGTCCATCGCCAATAAAGAACTGTCATTGTATGAGAAAAAAGTAAAGCCTTTAAAAAAGTTGTGGTTTCTTTTCTTTCTTTTTTTATAATGCTGTCTATAAATGAAAAGTAGGTTATCTAATCAAGTATTACCAGTGAGGACAAGTGATTTTAATAGGCCCACAGAACTATAAACACACATGGAGAGAATACTAGAGTAGCCTGTAAAAGAAAAGAAAAAAACCAAGCTAAAAGTATGTTTCCATGCTGTGTGATTTCAAGCAGAGAAAACTTTGCCAGGACTTAGCTTAGCAATATATTCATTTCCTGTAACTAGTAGTTTTGGCCTTGTGCATCCTTTTAGTATGAGGTATCACCCCCCCCCCCACTTTTTTTTCATCCCCAAACTTTAACCATCAAGTCTATGTATGCATAAGGGTTTGGTTTATATGTTCACTAAGTGTGGACTACCTATGTAGCTAAAAAGTGTCAAACTTGAGAACCATGGGCAGAATCAGGTCCACCATGTCATTTTATATGGCCCTCCAAATGCTGAACTACAACTCCTTTGTTCCTCATCATGACTGGAGCTAATGGCAGCTGTGGTACAGTCACATCTGGAAGGCTGCTGTTTGTTCTGTATAGTCAGGAGAGTGGGGTTTGAATTCAGAGACAAGGCTTGCGGATATGATGTCTGATGTTAAAATGTCATTTAACCTTTAGCCAATCTTGGACCCGCAAGTGCTATTGGGACTGCAATTCCCATTATCCCCAGTCTGCAGGGTGGATAATCAAAAGTGATGGTGTCATATTAATATAATGTGCAGATTTGATAAATGTGGATTTAACATGATGCATGGTTTGAATGGAATTGTATGAAAGGGGGCTCGCTGGGCTGAAGATACCATCCTAAGGAATAAGGCCTGGCAAATAGCTACAATTTATGGACTGTAATTAAAAGTTGCTGATGAGAACTGTGACAAATGATTAAATGTTGATAAATTGCTGACAATGAACTCTTGGTAGAAAAATAAGTTGTTTACATTGCCAAAGACAATGGTTCTTTTACGTTAAGGAAATGTTTACAGGATTCCTTATGTTAAGAAGGAAGTCAATACAAGGCTGCTTGCGTTATCAATACCAATCAAGAAGAGTCAACATCTGCCAGGAAACTGAGATGGAATCAACATGTTTCAGGATGGAAGACGTCTATCATTCATTTGTAACTTTGGGCCAACATCAGCGAAATATTGCTATATGAGACCTTATACAATCCAAAAAATTGTGGAAGACCAGAGGAGTCTGGTCCACCCAATATGCTCTGCTCTATTGGGAAGCAGAGAGATAGTGTACCTTGGGAGTAACAGATCTGCAATGGAACGCAGTCTGGTCACTTGCCTCCTTTTCTCAAGGGAAGAGAAATGTGTGTGCTTTGGAGTCATGATATGTTGCAGGGAGTCAGTTTCTGCTGTAGAGGAAACAGAGATCTGATCCCTATTTCCTCTAGGAAAAGGATGTATTTTGGTATTTTTGAAGCATTTTGGCATTATGAGATTTTTTTTATGCATTGGTTGATTTGTAAGGAAGCAGCCTGACCTATGAGATGTTCTTCATGGAGAAAGAATGGTGAAATGGTGATGTATACATGGTGATGGATGAATGTTTATGTGAAGGTGAATATTGAGTAAAAATGTAATTCCCCTTTGTTTGTTTGTTAGCAAATGTAACTGTAGGTTGTTTGTGAATCCAATGTAGTTACATAGAATCTGTATGTCTGTATGTCTAATTGCTGTTCTGTAAAAGTTCTGATCCCCTTTCTCTTACTGAAAAAATGCAATAAAAGAGAACATATGCTTTCAAGTTATTGAAAAGTTATTCATAACAATGGGAGTTGTCATTCAATAACATCTGGGGACCCAAAGTGGGTAAAATCGAAAGAGCACCGGCCACTATGTAAAAATAATTATAGTTGGCCCTCTGTATCCACAGATTCTCTGTCCATGGATTCACTGCCCTTTGAAGGCAATCATAAGGCCCCCGATGTAGCCCAAAGATAAAGCTTCTGTAAAATCAAACAGACAATAGTGAAGACAATTCTTCTGCCCCAATAATAAGATGCAGGCTATTTTTAAAAGATTACCTTCTGGACTTGGTTTAGCCACATTGTCAATGGGTGGCTCTTCAATGACCATTTCGAATGATTCTGTGCTTCCATTTACATCTGAGCCCAGGGCCAGCTCTGGCTCACCTTAAAGGAAATTCATATTCACAAATTATAGCAGCTGTGATTGCGTAGCCATTATTTTATCTTCAGCATACTCCCCAATTACCTTGGCTTCTCCATAAACAATTCCTTCTCTTCATAGCGATACTGAGATATTTCTATGCACAAGAGACTCCCCTCCCACAAAGTACTATGGGAAAACACTGAAATTGCAAGGCTCTTGGGATTTTGCCTTCTCTTTACATGCATCACAGGTTCCTTTATTCCTGCTGTCTTTTACTCTTCTCAAATGCCAGAAATCCCTAGTCAGGCCACCCAAATTCATCACTGACTCACCTTTTCCATCAGAAGCATCACTCGGCTTTCTGTTTATTTGGTGACTGAAAGGGTTCAACATGGTGACGTAGCCGCAGAAGTGCTGCAAATCCATTTTTTCCCTTAGTATCTTCAGTGCTTTATGAACACCCATGTTGAGACGAGAAAAATCTAGGCACAACCACAAAGAATGAAACATCAAAATACAGTACTGATACCATAAAACACTCAACGGCAAAACTAAACATTAAAGATTGTTGCTTTATATTAGGTCAAGAACACTTCCATGCAATCCAAGTCCTATCACATGCACAAAGGAGGACTTTCTCACAGCAAGATCAGAGGCACTCCAAGTGGCCAGTTTCTGGTCAAAGAACATTTAGCATAATGCCAAGTTTTAAAAACTTTGTTTGTGTTTTAAAATGCATTTTAACTGTACCCTCAACTTGCTTCTAACTTGATAAATAAACAAAACCCAATAACAAGAGCTACGAGTCAAAAAAGTCATTGCAGTGGCTAGAAACTAGTTTTTTCATTTAGAAATAAAGATACAGAATGATGTGTTAAGTTCAAAAAAAGATGACTTCATTGTTAATTAACAACAATGTTGATTTTTGGATTTAAAGGATTTATTGTGCTTTGCAGACTTTTAAGTTGATGTTGTCATTTTGTTTAGGTTATATTATTTCTTTGGAAATAATGGACAATAAAATTGTTGTTTTGAAGTCATGTTTGTTTATGAGTACTGACTGAGTTTGCACAACAAAGTATAAATCTGGCAAAAAAAAAATGAGGGAGGGAAAGGCCAAAGCAAGGCACATGATGTGTTTTCATGCAGAAAATCGCAGTTCATTTCCAGTGAGAAAAGGAAGATATATTAGATGATAAGAGAGATATTTGCCTCAGCCTTGGAGGAGAACCATGCTAACTGTCTAGTTACTTTTCACTGATCTTCACCGGGAGGTCCCAGTGGCACAGTGGTTAAACCAGTGGTTCTCAACCTGTGGGTTCTCAGGTGTTTTGGCCTATAACTTCCAGAAATCCCAGCCAGTTAACCAGCTGTTAGGATTTCTGGGAGTTGAAGGCCAAAACATCTGGAGACCCACAGGTTGGGAACCACTGGGTTAAACCCTTTTGCTGGTGACTGCAGACCGAAATCCAGGGAGTGGGGTGAGATCCTGTCTGTCAGCTCCAGCTTCTCATGCGGGGAGATGAGAGAAGCTTCCCACAAGATGATAAAACATCCAGGCATCCCCTGGTCAACGGCCTTACAGACAGTCAATTTTCTCACAGCAGAAGTGACTTACAGTTTCTCAAGTCACTCCTGATATGAAAACAAACAAACAAACTGATCTTCTAACTATTGTGAACATTATGATGTTTTCAGGTTGCACAAATTCTACCCAAGCAAAATAACTCTGATTCAGATTACATAGCTACCTCCTTGCTGTTCTGTTTCATCAAATGGAAATGGCATGTGGACAGTCTCCCCCATACCATGCACACCGTGCCCCTAAACACAAAGACAGGAGTTAGTGTATAAATGTCACATTCTTCTAGGAGTCTCTAAGTTTTCATTTTGCCACAGAAATGTTTGATGACATAGGTCCCTAACTTAATTTTGAAACCCCTCTCAAGGCTTCAAAGGCACACTAAACGTTAAAATTATTTTAAGATGGGACAGAAAATCATTGCCAGGATGACCATGAGCTGTGGAATGTTTTGTCTCCTGAGTTTAATGGGAATTCCAGATAAATAAGCAAGTACAGGATGACAACCCAAATAACACACATTGCAGCCATAAAGGGAAACCTGTCTATGAGGAATGCTAGCTTCATTCCCCACACATATCTCCTTCTTGCTCCAAACTCTGTTTTACACAAATATCAGAGAACTCCCCCTATGCCTCATACCTGGATCAGAACAGCAGAATGGGTCAATGCATCGTTCAACATGGTAAGTACATTTGAAGTTGGGACTACTCCTGGATCGTGGCCCCAAGATGTTATTAACAAACGGTCATAACCCTTGGATACAGAAGCAAAGATCTAGTTAGATATACACTCAGATGCCTCTCAAACTTTGTATTGTGTAGCTTTTACTGAACTTTTCTGGAAAGCCTAGTAGGCCAAATTACCCGTATATACTCGAGTATAAGCCGACCCAAATATCAGCCGAGGCACCTAATTTTACCACAAAAACTGGGGAAATGTATTGATTCGCATATAAGCTGAGGGTGGGAAATGCAGCAGCTATTAGTAAATTCCAACTTAAAAATAGATATCAATAACATTACATTAATTGAGGCATCAATTGGTTAAATGTTCTTGAATATTTACATAAAACTGTAATTTAAGGTAAGATTGCCCAACTTTGATTAAACCATTATTCTAACTTTCTTCAATGTAAATGTCCTTACGTATCCATCCAATAAGAATGGAGTAAAATAATAAATATAATAAAAATACTAATAAAGTAATGTAAATGTAATAATAACAGAGTAAAATAATAAATGTAATAATAATAATAATAAAGAGTAAAATAATAAATGTAATAATAACAATAATAAATAGAGTAAAAAATTAAATGTAGTAATAATAAATAGAGCTGAATGTATATGGTATCAGCACATCCCAGAGTCAAGAATGAATTTTCACAGACAGCTGCAGATCTACTATAAAGTATATATGTGGAAAGGCTTCCTTGCACACATACGATTTTTAAATGTGTGAAGCCAGTGTGAAGGATGCATCATGTCCATTTTCTTTGGATGTCGAAATTATATTACTAAATACTGAATTAAAGAGTTAAATTACTGTAATTGGGGGAATACCCTAATCTCTTCACCCCCAGTTGCTATACCTCTTATCAATATATTTATACCCTTATTATCTAATATCCCTCTCAAATTCAGAAAATTATGAAGGAAGCGTAAGAATAAAAATCAAACAATAGCCTGAGGCACACCATCAGTTTACTATTTACCATCAGGGTAAATAGTAAACTCTTGTTCTAAAGTCATCTGAATTTACTGCATTATAGCTTCTTGTGCTCAATAAAGCTTGAGTCATACTACCTATTTATTATCTGGAAATGCCTCAGAGGAAAATGTAGGGTCTTCTACCTCAGATTTTGAATTCCTTGCATTTCCAGTCCAACGGCTTTGTTTCGGCAATTTCATACATATCCGAGGGCAGAAGGAGCAATTAGTTCTTCAAAACCAGCACAATGATGTTGGATTCTCATTTTCTCCCAATGCGGGACACATACCTGAAAGATCTCTGGAAGTTTTCGAAGTCTTGTGCCTTTAGATAGCAACAGGGATGGAGGCCCTTGACCAGTAATATGATATATATACAGCTTGAACCACACTGAGCTAACTTCTGGAATGGCTGGCCCAATATGCTGTGAAAAGAGTAGGAAAGGCATCGAATGAAATAACTGAAGCAAGAACGAACACATCAGTACTCTTCTGGTCATATTTACCAACAAAAAGTTAATTCTTTCAACACCTTTATTGCCCTGTTAGCAAGTAATGAACAGATGGCCATGGAGTTATCTGGCAAGTAAAGTTAAGGTAAAGGTTTCCCCTGACATTAAGTTTAGCCGTGTCTGACTCTGGGGGGTAGTGCTCATCTCCATTTCTAAGTCGAAGCCCAGCGCTGCCTGTAGACACCCCCAAGGCCAAGCATGGAATGCTGTTACATTCCCACTGAAGCGGTATCCATTGATCTACTCACATTTGCATGTTTTTGAACTGCTCGGTTGGCAGAAGCTGGGGCTAACAATGGGAGCTCACCCAACTCCTCAGATTTGAACCACCGACCTTTTGGTCAGCAAGTTCTGCAGCTCAGCAGTTCAACTCACTGTGCCACCAGCGGTTCCATCTGGCAAGTCTTGGCCTCAAAGTTCCTCCGAGAAGAAAATATGTTTGTTTTTAAATCATGGAGTAGAAGGAGGGTGGTGACATGAAGAAGCAAGGTAATAGAAGGAGAACCAATTTTGCGGGGAATATACAATTTCCCCTTAAACTAACATTACATCTTCTATCTGGTTTGAAAATCTTAGATGCCTTTTTGGAAGATAGCAGGCTGTCTAGTTTCCTATATTCTCAACATATTAATTAGGACAATCTAATATTAATAGGTTTTGGCAGCAGAATCTCAGAGTATCGTATATACTCAAGTATAAGCCAATCCAAATATAAGCCGAGGTACCTAATTTTACCACAACAAACCTGGGAAAATGTATTGACTCGAGTATAAGCCAAGGATGGGAAATGCAGCAGCTACTGATAGATTTCAAAATAAAAATAGATACTAATAAAATAACACTGAGGCATCAGTAGGTTCAAACGTTTTGAATATTTACATAAAACTGTAATTTAAGATAAGACTGTCCAACTCTGATTAAGCCATTATTCTAACCTTCTTCAATGTACACGTACTAACATATCCTTCAAATACTAATAAAGAGAGTAAAATAGTAAATGTAATAAAAATAATAATAGAGTAAAATAATAAATGTAATAATAATAATAATAAAGTAAAATAGTAAATGTACTAATAATAATAGAGTAAAATAATAAATGTAATAATAATAGAGTAAAATAATGTAAACATAGTAATAACAATAGTAATAGAATAGAATAATAAATATAACAACAATAGAGTAAAATAATAAATGTAATAATAATAGAGTAAAATGTAAATGTAATAATAATAACAATAATAATAGAATAAAATAATAAATGTAACAACAGAGTAAAATAATAAATAACCTTGACTCGAGTATAAGCTGAGGGGGGCTTTTTCAGCCTAAAAAGGGCTGAAAAACTCAGGTTATACTCGAGTATCTTTGTGTTGACAGTTCATTGTTTTGAACAATTCTTTTATAAAAGTAGCAGGGTGAAGTTTAAAATGGTTGTGTTGGTTCTGACTGCTATGGACATCTTTTGAGTCAAAAATAAAGAACATAAGGGTGTGACCATCTCAACGTGAAAAATAGTAGAGCTGAATGGGGATCAATCCACCCATTCTATGCTTGGTCTTTCTCACAGGGCCAGAGAAGCAGATGGCGGAAATAGAAGAACGGCCTGCCTCAGGGGAGCGTGCTTGCTCCATCCATGTTCAACATCTACACAAATGACCAGCCACTGCCAGAAGGGACAGAGAGTTTCACCTATGCTGATGATCGTGCCATCACTGCTCAAGCAGGGAGCTTTGAGACGGTGGAACAGAAGCTCTCCGAAGCTCTAGGTGCTCTTACTGCCTATTACAGGGAAAACCAGCTGATCCCTAACCCATCTAAAACACAGACATGTGCCTTTCATCTCAAGAACAGAGAAGCATCCCGAGCTCTGAAGATCACATGGGAAGGAATCCCACTGGAGCATTGCAGCACACCCAAATACCTGGGAGTCACTCTGGACCGTGCTCTTACCTACAAGAAGCACTGCCTGAACATCAAGCAAAAAGTGTGCCAGAAACAATATCATGCGAAAGCTGACTGGCACAACCTGGGGATCACAACGAGATACAGTGAAGACATCTGCCCTTGCGCTGTGCTACTCTGCTGCTGAGTATGCATGCCCAGTGTGGAGCACATCTCACCACACTAAAACAGTGGATGTGGCTCTGAATGATCACGGGATGTCTGCGCCCTACACCACTGGAGAAATTACACTGCCTAGCCGGTATTGCACCACCTGACATCCGCCGGGAAGTAGCAGCAAATAATGAAAGGACCAAGGCAGAGACATCTCCAGCTCATCCCGTTTGGGTATCAGCCAACACGTAAACGACTTAAATCTAGAAATAGTTTTCTAAGATCTACAGAGACACTCGCTGGAGCACCTCAGCAAGCGAGAGTCCAAAAGTGGCAGGCTCAAACCCAGAACCTCAACCAATGGCTGATATCAAATGAGAGACTCCCTCCTGGGCACACAGAGGACTGGGCGACCTGGAAGGCACTGAACAGACTGCGCTCTGGCACCACGAGATGCAGAGCCAACCTTCAGAAATGGGGCTACAAAGTTGAATCCTCGACATGCAAGTGTGGAGAAGAGCAAACTACGGACCACCTGCTGCAATGCAACCTGAGCCCTGCTATATGCACAATGGAGGACCTTCTTGTAGCAACACCGGAAGCACTCCAAGTGGCCAGATACTGGTCAAAGGACATTTAACCAACTACCACAAGTTTTGCATTTTGTCTGTTTTTTTGCTTTGTTCTGTTAGAAATGTAATATAATGGACTGGGTGCTCTGACACGACAAATAAATAAATTCTCACCTGGGGAGTACAACTGCTGATGGGCCGGATTTCATTGGTAAGCGGCGCCATGGAGACCAGGAGAGTGTAGTTTTTGTTCAAAACCCGGCTGCAGGTAGCAGGGTCCAAGCCAAGCAAGCTCTCACAGCGCAGTAAATCCAGAGGGAAACCTACATCAACAATGTCAAAGCCACTTGGAATACAGATAGAAAACGGACATATACAACTGAAAGGGGCACAGGAAAGATGGAGGGAAAAATACAAATTTAGATGGTCTCTCTTCCCTGGTGTTTTATAAAGCTTCAAATTGCTGGTTTACAGAGGAGTAATGCTATATGTTGTCAGAGAGATACAGCATGCCGTGATCCCTTCCCTTATTTGAAAACTGCAAATGGCTCTATGTGGGGCTGTGTTTGAAGAGTGTTCCAAAACTATATCCAGCAATCAGACTATTACATCTTGTACTAACTTCAGTGGCTCCCAATTTAATTCTGACTTCAATTCAAGGTCCTCAACTAAAGAGTTTAAAGCCAGGGCACCTGAAAGACAGCCTTCTCCCATAAGAACCTGCACAAATACTTCTAATAACAACAATATAAATAGGTAGAGATCGTTTTTGGACTGAATGAACATTTTTCTTCTACCAAAGAGTTGTATAACTGGAGGGTATGTAAACAGACCGTTTCTTAACCTAGTTGTTTCAGCAAGCCTTTCAGAAGATCAAAGATTATAAGGAATCCCAGATGGCTTGCATCTACTTTATTTTATTTGTACTTTCAAAATGTTCTTCAGCTGGACTGAAAAGTGATGCCGAGTGGACTCTAGACATTGCATTTCCCCATTTAGTCTATAGCATTGCAATGGATTCTTTGGCACGCTTCTCATATTAAGCAATGCCTCTTGAGCACCTTAAAAACATTACTTCAAGTGACAGCTTGGATTCCTGATATATCTATGCTGGGATTGAGAGAAAGAGGTGGTGATGCTGGCAGTAAAGAACAAGTAATATGCAGGTAGTTGCAACCTGGACTGAGAGACATCTGAATAGATCCTGCCTACCCAAAAAATGCATTGGGGTTGAAGGGTTAGCAGAGATTGTCTCTAGGGTAAAGGGTAAAGGTGCAATCTCACAGAAAAATACCAAAGCCCATTTATGTATTTCTCACTTTTTTGGATATAGTCTTGGACTTAATCTAAAAACTTTAATGTAAAAATCATATATATTTTCAAATGTATTATTATTATTATTATTATTATTATTATTCATCCTTAGTGTACATAAAGTGGATAAAACTTAGAAAAGATGCAGTTAAAAACAAATAAAAGGTGAAAACTGAAAGCGAATTAAACTAAGTCAGTGAGTAAAACAATTCAATTAAAATATAATTCTAAAGTATGTTAAACAGCAGGTTCCAGAATCCAGGGGCAGCCACTGAAAAGATCTTCCTTTGCACCTTCACCTATTGTGCTAGTGTTGGTGGTAGTGGGACTAAGAATGCCATCCACACTGCAGTTTGACTTCACTGTGTCTGCCATGGGTAAATGCTATGGAAATATGGGAGTTGCAGTTTTGAAAGGTCTTTAGGCTTCTCTGGCAATTAGTACTAGTGCCCCATCAAACTACAACTCTCATTATGTATTTATTATTTATTTATTTAGAGTATTTAAATCCCGCCCTTCTCACCCCGAAAGGGACTCAGGACTAATCACAGAACATACATATGCGGCAAACATTCAATGCCATTTTTATACACAAACAAGATAGACTATTTTACATAGATAGAGGTATATATATATATATCGGCTTTTCCCATCTCCGACATCTTGGAGGCTCTGTACTCGGTTCCGGCCACGGGGAGGTGCTGTCACTCCATCTCCCTGCCAAAAAGCTTTGTTCATAACTTCCTGCTTTTGATCGAATCACCGACATTCCTTATAGGTGCCTCAGAAAACTTAACTGTTTTTTTTAAAGTGGTACCTATTTATCTACTCACATTTGCTATCAAACCACTAGGTAGGCGGAAGCTGGGCTAAAGGCCAGGAGCTCACCCTGACCCTGGCTTCAAACTGGCAGCCTTTCGACTGACAAGATTTACTGCAGCTGGTGGTTTAACCTGCTGTGTTAAAGCCCGGCCCTTATTCCATGGCACTGAACCGTGGCAATTTAAGAAACTGCATTATTTCTAGATGACCCCAACGAGAAGGACCTATCCTGATTAGTTCAAAACCTGAGCTGGCTCCTATAAGGAGATACAATCTGACAAATAACTCTGACCTGGGCCATATAGAGTTTCACAGGTCATAACCAGCACACTAAATTCATGTGTATCATCTATACTTTGGTCCATTCCTTTCAAAATTCCTCTGTAAACATTAGACCGAAACACCAATCTAGTTCATTTTGTTTGAAAAAAGTGACTTCTGTTGGACCAGGCCTGGGCAAACTTGGACCCTCCAGGTGTTTTGGACTTCAACTCTCACAATTCCTAACAACATAAAAGAGTTGGCTCATGTGACAACAAGTTAAACATGAGCCAACAATGTGATGTGGCGGCAAAAAAAGCCAATGGGATTTTGGCCTGCATCAATAGGAGCATAGTGTCTAGATCTAAGGAAGTAATGCTACCCCTCTATTCTGCTTTGGTTAGACCACATCTGGAATATTGTGTCCAATTCTGGGCACCACAATTCAAGAGAGATATTGACAAGCTGGAATGTGTCCAGAGGAGGGCGACTAAAATGATCAAGGGTCTGGAGAACAAGCCCTATGAGGAGCGGCTTAGGGAACTGGGCATGTTTAGCCTGAAGAAGAGAAGGCTGAGAGGAGATATGATAGCCATGTATAAATATGTGAGAGGAAGCCACAGGGAGGAGGGAGCAAGCTTGTTTTCTGCTTCCTTGGAGACTAGGACGCGGAACAATGGCTTCAAACTACAAGAGAGGAGATTCCATCTGAACATTAGGAAGAACTTCCTGACTGTGAGAGCCGTTCAGCAGTGGAACTCTCTGCCCCGGAGTGTGGTGGAGGCTCCTTCTTTGGAAGCTTTTAAGCAGAGGCTGGATGGCCATTTGTCAGGGGTGATTTGAATGCAATATTCCTGCTTCTTGGCAGGGGGTTGGACTGGATGGCCCTTGAGGTCTCTTCCAACTCTTTGATTCTATGATTCTATGAACATACCAGCTGTTAGGAATTGTGGGAGTTAAAGTCCAAAACACGTGGAAGGTCGAATTTGCCCATGCCTGTTTTAGACCATATGATGCCTAAGACAATGGAATCTCTGCTCCCAAACATTAGACTTATTAAATACTTGCTTAGAATGCTATTTCAAAGCTGGCAAAGGTGTTTCATTAAAACAGGAAGTACCAAACACATAAAAACGGATAAAGAGCTTCCATGTAAAATGGAGATGTTTTCACTGTACCATTATTGGGCTGCTCAGGCTGAGTAACTTGAGCCACCAGGTCCTTGTTGTGTCTCAGGAAAAGTATTGTGTTTCGCAGTGTCAGAGCATGATCAAAGTATCGTTGTGCTTCGCCCTCCCCTGTGCTCTGGACCTACAGGGGAGACAGGAATGTGTACTTTTTGTAATCTGTTTACGAGAATGGCAAATTGAATTAGGATATAACAAAGTATTCCAGTTAATTAATTATGACACGGCAGCTGTTTTAAAGCGCTACAGAAAAAAATTGGTCACAGTGATAAATAGTATTATGTTTCTAGTGCTTGAATTAGTATAGCTTAAGAATTAAACATTTGGGGTTGTAAACACAATTTAAAGTAACTAAAAGTTGTTAGGTCAGCCTTTCCCAACTTGATGCCATCCAGATTGGCTGGATCACAACTCCCATAATTCACAACCAGCACAGTTCATACCCATGCTGTCTGCATTGATGCAGCTCACCACGAGATAGATATATACACATGCTTTAATATCTTTAATATCAGTAAATGTTTGATTTTAGTTCCTATTTTGTATACGTATAGACCTGGGCTTATGAAAAAATATATCTGGTGGAAAGGGGTGCAAAGAAATTAAGAAGCCTGTTTTATAGGACTGATCTTTCAGAGGTAATGGTGGAAGCACTGTTTCTATAGTAAAGATAAAGGTTTCCCTTGACATTGAGTCTAGTTGTGTCCAACTCTTGGGGGTAGTGCTCATCTCCATTTCTAAGCTGAGGAGCCAGCGTTGTCCGTAGACACCTTCAAGGTCATGCGGCCGATGATTGCATGGAGCGGCATTACCTTCCTGCTGGAGTGGTACCTATTGATCCACTCACATTTGCATGCTTTCAAACTGCTAGGTTGGCAGAAGCTGTGGCTAACAGCAGGAGCTCACCCTGCTCTTTGGATTCAAACCACCAACCTTTCAGTCAACAAGTTCAGCAGCTCAGCGGTTTAACCCACTGCACCACATTATTTTTGTTGTTTGCATGATACAGTGGAATAAAAAAGTTATTTAAGCATCTGATCAATACAGAAAAAAGTGAAATATTGCATCATGATTCCTCGGGGGGGGAGGGGGGAGGTGTGGATGAGGAGTCCAGTATTTTCCTTACAAAAGGATGATGATGACGACAACTATTATTATTATTATTATTATTATTATTATTATTATTAAGAGGAGACATGATGACCATGTATAAATATGTGAGAGGAAGTCATAGGGAGGAGGGAGCAAGTT
This sequence comes from Anolis sagrei, assembly GCF_037176765.1. Lineage (NCBI taxonomy): Eukaryota > Metazoa > Chordata > Lepidosauria > Squamata > Anolidae > Anolis > Anolis sagrei. Next base: position 20,267,383 of record NC_090024.1, on the reverse strand, counting down.
TGTTTTCTGCTGCCCTGGAGACTAGGACATGGAGCAATGGCTTCAAATTACAGGAAAGGAGATTCCATCTGAACATTAGGAAGAACTTCCTGACTGTGAGAGCTGTTCAGCAGTGGAACTCTCTGCCCCAGAGTGTGGTGGAGGCTCCTTCTTTGGAGGCTTTTAAACAGAGGCTGGATGGCCATCTGTCGGGAGTGCTTTGGATGCAATTTTCCTGCTTCTTGGCAGGGGGTTGGACTGGATGGCCCACGAGGTCTCTTTCAAATCTATGATTCTGATTATTATTATAATATTTATTTATACCCCAGTTTTCTCTCCTGAAGGAAACTCAAAGCAGCTTAACATAAAAGCATCAGCATACAATTTAAAATATACAAATAACCAAACATTAAAACAGGATTAAATATAAACAGTATTAAAAAAAATCCCAGTTAAAAATCATTATAACCCATAGCATCCCACAACAAGCCATTTTAAGACCTGAGCTTTAAAACCACCATCTTTAAAAGCCTGCCTGAATAAAAAGATTTCACCCTTTTGTAGGCGACTGGAGGAAGTCAGAGGACAAAAATAGCCCTCTAGGAGACCTTGGAAGGCTACAACCCTACAATGTGTTTGTTTGTGCCTAAAATGCCCTTAGGGACATGGCTTTTTCTGCTGCTGGGTCATTTTAAGCCTAGGAGAGGCCTTCCTGTTTTAAATAAGGCCTCTCTTATTTCTCTGGGAACAAAAATGTGGTAAATGCCACCCACTCTGGGGGGCATTTTTAAAATAAAAAACATTTTTGAACCCAGACAGTCACACAAAATGGACTGGGTGCTACAACTTAATGTGTTGATAGTCAGCAAGTGGCCTGGAAGCTGCATCCGTATAAGGTTTTATAGGGTCCTTGGAGTATCAATCAAGTTGCCTCAGGGTAAAGAAAATATTTCCAACTTGTGAGACAACATACTGAAAGTTATTGCTCTTTGGATTTTATGAACCACAACTTATGAAGCAATTAATGCAAGATACTATGGTAAAGGTACATGTGCTGTGGAAAAACATAACTGTGTGGGATGCAGAGACAAACCATACTGACCAACCTGCATTTACCTTTTCAAGCTCCACAAGGAAACTGTCCAGCGACTCATCTGATAGTTTTCCAACTTCAAACATGGTGACGGCATGACTTTTTAAATTCTGTATGAAAGGCAAGATGGTATTGTTTAGTTCTTCATCCTTGTTCATCTATCTAGTATTCATAATTAAGAATTACGAATACAGACAACAACACGCCTCCTGTTTTGTATGTCATTTCGCAAAATAACAATACTGCAAGTTTGTTTCTAACTTTTTGATATATTTAAATAGTTCTATTACAAACTTCATTTCTGCCCAAAGCCAAGGATCATTTCAAATGATTTTGCAATTTTTAGAAGCTAAACAACTCGACTTACTGGTGAAAGGTTCCCCATCATTAAAAATGCAGTAAGGGTTGAATCAAACAAGAACGCTATGCGCTTTGTGTGTCCGCTTGACAAACTCAAGCTGCTCACGCTGGCAGTATCACCTAAGAAGAAGAGAAAAGGGGGGGAAATCCATGTTGACATGTTTGATATCTACCAATGATCTAATCAACACACAATCTATGTGGGTGGGATATTGAGAGTGATGGTGAGTTTTAAATGTAATTGTTGAAGACTTTCATGGGAATCACTGGGGTGTTGTGTGGTTTCCGGGCTGCATGGCTGTGTTCTAGTAGCATTTTTTCCTGACATTTCACCTACATCTGTGGCTGTAATCTTCAAAGGAAGATGCCAGCCAAAGATCCTCTGAATTTGCCAGCCTCAAATGCAGGTGAAATGTCAGGAGAAAATGCTACTAGAACACAGCCATGCAGCCTGGAAACTACACAACATTCTATTGATTTTAATTGTATCTATTGTAGTTTAACTTTACATGTACACACTAATATAAAATTGTTTCTGTTTGTATTTATTTTGTTTCAAATTGTATTAGATTGTGTGGTTGTTCACCAGCTTGAGTCCCTATAGGGAGAAAGTCAGGATATAAATAAAGATAATGATTTTAATAATACGGAACTTGGGTGTATCCCATACATGGGCAAATTTCAGCCCTCCAGGTGTTTTGGACTTCAACACCAACAATTCCTAACAGCCTAACAGCAATTTGCTGATGCAAAAGAGTTCTTCAACAGAGAAGGCTAAAGACCTTCTGAAAGTACAACTCCCATGATTCAATAGTATTAAGCCATGGAAGCTAAAGTGGTGTCAAACATCATTAATTCTAGTGTAGATGCATCCACACTGGATTTATGTTACTCTTGCAATTAGGTCCTGAAACTGCAATGCTGTACTGTTTTTCAGTACCTCCCATATTGCAGCTGGTTCAATAATGTCTCAGAAGGACTTGCAGATCTAGAACCAGACAAACTGCAGAGAGCTGGAAAGCTTTGGTAACCCTGAAAGCCAATTTCTGGATGATAATTGTAATAGATAGATAGACTAGATTTAAACCTTATAATGCACACTGCACAATCACATGGCATTGATTTACAGGAGGACAAGGAGTAATGTGATTGGTGGAGACAAGGGACAGGGCCTTTTCTGTGGTGGCCCCTCGGCTGTGGAACTCCCTTCCAAGTGAAATTAGATCTGCTACATCCCTCTTGAGCTTTCAGAAACAAGTGAAAACCTGGCTATGGGATCAGGCCTTTGTAGATTAGGTTGACCTGCTGACGGAGACGGCTTTTATGGAACTGACTGACTGCTCCTTGACTTAAACCGGCGACTGTTGACTGTTTGATTGTTTTTATACTGTTTCATTATTTATTTATTAACTTTAACTTTATTTATACCCTGCTAACATCTCCCGAAGGACTCGGTGCAGCTTACAAAAGGCCAAGGTCCTCAATAAAACAACACCATAACAAATACAACAATAACACTCATAAAGCAAACAAAAAAAAAGCAATAACAATAAACATTAAAAATAGTAACACCACGACGCATTTAAAACTAAGGCCGGGCCAAATGTAATGAATAAAATTTAAAAGTGCTGGACATGACAGGTGACATATATAGGTTTTTAGAGGTAGTGCTGTGTGCAGACAATCTTAAATCTCTAGTAAAGTGCATTTGGGACATGATGCTAGGAGCTTCCTATTCTGGAAAGGCACACCGGAACAGCCATGTCTTCAAGCTTTTCCTGAAGACTGCCAGCGTTGGGACTTGTCTAATGTCCTTGGGGAGAGAGTTCCAGAGTCAGGGGGCTACCACAGAAAAGGCCCTGTCCCTCGTCCCGACCAACCGCGCTTGCGACGCAGGTGGGATCGTGAGCAGGCCTCTCCAGATGATTGGAGAGATCGTGTGGGTTCGTATACGGAGATGTGGTCACGCAGGTAGGCAGGTCCCAAACCATTTAGGGCTTTGTAGGTAAGCACCTGCACCTTGAATTGGGACTGGAAAATGAATGGCAACCAATGGAGCTTCTTAAACAGGAGGGTTGACCTCTCTCTGTAAGGAGCACCAGTTAACAAACTGGCCGCTGCCTGTTGGACCAGTTGGAATTTCTGGGCTGTTTTCAAGGGCAGCCCCACATAGAGCGCATTGCAGTAGTCCAATCTGGAGGTGACCAAGGCTATATTGTTATTTAAATTTTATATTTATGTTTCGGTTGTGGGCACTATGGGGTGCTGGTTTGTTAGCTGCCCTGAGTCTCTCTGCGGAGGTCGAGATAGGACAGGGTACAAATGCCCAAAATAATAGTAATAATAATAATAATCAATCATGCGCTGTAATTTGGTTAACTTGCAAGGGATACTCTCTCCTGCTCACCTTGGTCATCCTGACTGTTTGTGTCTGTATCTGTAGCTGACGATCCAGCCTCCTGCACAGGACTCCTACTTTCCCCGCTGTCCCAGGATAACAGCATCTTCTGCGTGTCCAAAGTAGTTCTGACAATTGAATAACAGATGTAAGAAACTATGTGCCATCAGACCAAAGCATTTACCTAGTCTAGCACTCTCCTTCCCAAGCAGACATTTCTTTGAAAGCAAACCTACAACAAGGAAAAGAGGGCAACAACAACAATAGCATAGTTCCACTGCTGTTGTCTGGCAGCTGATCCAAATAACAAACACAACAACAACAAGCAGAAATGCTCTGTATCTCAGAATAAAGTATAATGACAGAGGTCTCCATAATCATAACAAAACCAGTCTGATTTAGGTAACAGATCCTAGGCTTTATAGATTTTCCCTTCTTTTCTCTAGATTTTGCCCATGACTTAGAAATTTTAATTAACTGACTCAGTACATTATTTGACTACCGCTTTCAATGCAGACAGGTTTTATTAAGTGTGATTAAAACTAAGAGCATACATGTATTCTGTGAGGTTATTTTTTACTTCAGTGTATTATTATAGTATGTAATGTGCATGAAAATATTCAAGACAGATATGTCTTTAATAGAGTGAGTGTTAACGTTTTAACTTAGCTCTATTAATGAGTCAGAAGTGCCTCAGGATTCAATAGTCTTTACTTACAGGTTAGGGCTCACAGGATTATGCATTTAATTTGTAACCTCCCAAATGCTGTTCACCTTTAAGGAAATAATATGCCCATGTACTTACTTCAGCCTATTTATAGATGGAACATTCCGCCATGATGGATGAAGATTTTCCAGATTGATAACTTGGCCCTTTTTATGAGCAAAACCTAACCGACAGTACATGGAAACGGCATTCTGAAGGGAAGACAACATCAGGACTTTGCTTTAACCATTTTGAAAGAGAGGAACAAACATACTCTTCCCCAAGTCTTTAAATGACTACTACAGGCTTACCTTCACTAATGACAGATCTATCTCGAGGACATTTGCAAGCTGAAAGGATACAAAAATAAATACGGATTAATAATAATTTTACTGATAAAATCTAGGAAATCCATTAGTGCCATCATTGTACCATCTTAACCAAACAGGATGTTTGATAATAGTCAAATGATAGTGAGTTGCTGTGAGATTTCCAGGCTGTATAGCCATGTTCCAGAGGCATTCTCTTCTGCCATTTCACCCATGTCTATGGCAGGCATCCTCAGAGGTTGAGGGATCTGTTGGAAACTAGCCAAGTGAGGTTTATATATCTGTGGAATGTCCTAAGTGAGAGAAAGAACTTTTGTCTGCTTGAGGCAGGTGTGAATGTTGCAATTGGCCATCTTGATTAGCATTTAATGGCCTTGCAACTTCAAATCCTGGCTGGTTGCTGTCTAGGAGAATCTTTTGTTGGGAGGTGTTAGCTGACCTTGATTGTTTCATGCCTGGAATTCCCCTGTTTTTTGAGTGTTGCTCATTATTTACTGTCCTGATTTTGGAGGTTTTTTAATACTGTTAGCCTGATTTGGTACATTTTCATGGTCTCCTCCTTTCTGTTGAAATTGTCCACATGCTTGTGGATTTCAATGTGTAGTCTAACATGGTAGTTGTCAATCAAATGATAGCTAGTCAATGAGATGACATCTGTCTGGCCAATCGGCCCAGCATTCCAATCTTATGCCAAATTAATTATTTGAACAACCAACAGCCAAATTATTAACTGAGGATTAAAAGACAGATGTACTCCAATATGCTATCGATGGAGACTTTCTGGATTTTTCAGAATCACAGCAATTCTATTTACCAGACTCCAAGGTTTTCATTGTATTGGAGTGGGGACAGAGCTCTATCATTCAGCAATCATTGGCATTTCTAATTAAAATGATCTCTGATGGAAAGGTGGATTGACCCAATATGTTAAAGGTAAAGGTTGTCCCCTGACATTAAGTCCAGTCATGTCTGACTCTGGGGTGTGGTGTTCATCTCCATTTCTAAGCTGAAGAGCCAGCATTGTTCATAGACACCTCCAAGGTCATGTGGCCAGCATGACCACATGGAGCGCCGTTACCTTCCCGCCGGAGCGGTACCTATTGATCTTCTCACATTTGCATGTTTTCAAACTGCTAGGTTGGCAGAAGCTAGGGCTGACAGCGGAAGCTCACGCCGCTCCCTGGAATCGAACCTTTTGGTCAACAAGCTCAGCAGCTCAGTGCTTTAACCCACTGCGCCACCAGGGGCCCCAATATGTTACTAGCGAATAAACAAAATATCTGATTCAGTGTGACAGATTGGTATGTTCATATAAATGAGTTGCAAATTAGACAGAGAAATAATGTTACCAGTAATGTCTAAGCAAACAAGGCCATAGTAGTATTTCTCATCATTAAAACTATTTCATAGTAGTAACCCTTAGAATGTCTCTAAATATTCAAATCCTCTATATTTTTTCCCAGTAATTGTTATAGCATTTTGGCAAAGTAGTTCTACATTAACACCCCAAGATTACAGATGAAATGATATCACATTTTCAGTTGCACAGTGGTTGAAGGCACACTTTGTATACAAATAGCCCCAAGTTCATCCCTGCAGCCCTAGGAAAGACGTCTTCTTGAAACCTTTCTCAGCTATTGTCAGGCTGTGTAATGAGCTAGATCAAGCATGGGTAAATTTCGGCCCTTCAGGTGTTTTGAACTTTATCTCCCACAATTCCTAACAGCCTGCTGGTTGTTAGGAATTGTAGGAGTTTAAACCCAAAACACCTGGAAGACCAAAGTTTGCCCGTGCCTGAGCTAGATAGATTCAATAGTTTGAGCACAAAGCACTTTTTGATGTCACTATGACAAATGCTTATAAAAAGTACGCTGTAAATTCATGCCCCCCCCCCCCCGCATGCTCTTAAAGATCACAAGCTTTGACTTCTTTTCCACAGTGACTGCATATTCATTAAGTATCTTTCCACCTATATATCTTTTTTTATATAAGGAATAGATTTGTGAACGCTTTCTCTCTTTTCCCTAGCACAAAAAGCAGCTGTAACTAAATTCTATACAAAAATTTTCTTAACTGCAGCAAAACACAAGTAGAAATACTTTAAAGGAGAAAACAACAGCATCACCTATGTGTTCATACTTATTGTGGTATGGAGGGTTAATCCCAGATCCACTTACAGTTTCATATTTTGGAATATTTCCTTTGAGAATCATGGGCTCGGATCCCAATGTCTGCTTGAATGATTTGTAGCATTTGTCTAGGTTGTAAAACCAGACACAAAATGCACTGGCCTCTATTCTAATGGAAAACTCTAAGGTATGAACTAAAGGTGGCAGGAATCCACATTTCAGTGAAAACAGAATATCTTTATTCTCACAATGGATTTTGAACCTTTTCTTAAGATAAACCTATACTATGACTTAATTATGGATGTTTGTTTACACAGTACAGCAAAGTGCTGAAAAACTTACCTCTGCTACATTTGTGTGTTCATCAATTGAAACAAATATCTTGTATAGCAGAGTTTCAAAATAATCACCCTGAACTCTGTTCATAACAAAACCTTCAAGTGGAGGCACTGAAATGAAAAGGGTATAAGAATATTAAGGCTGTGATATAAGGATATTTAAAAAGCCTTTTTGTTTCTAAATGAATTATAGGCACCAGAAGACTTTTCCTGCATCCCTATCTTAAAGAGCCTCTAATTCAAGTTAATGACATGGCCTAAATTTTACATTTTTTCTGCAATCACATTTTACAAAATGAGGATTTAGCAATATTACACCTCCAATACTATCTTGAAGCTTTTGGAATCATTTAAGTCACTAGAATATCAAAATCTGCACGTAAGATACCTATGCGAATGTTGCTACTGACATATATTTTGTATCCACACATTAATATTGTTATGCTTCATAACAAAATACACATATTTATTTTCAACCAGATTTTAACCAATACTAAACCACTGAATTGTGACAATTTTTTTACCGAATCCCTTCTGGAGTCTGCAGTCATTTTCCAAATAGTAATTTTCAGCAACCTCAACAGTCCACTCTAACCATCAAAATACCTTTCAAATTTAAATATCTAAATAAATCTGCTTCTTGTCTACTTCTGTTTTCATTTTTTAAAACATCAAGGGAGGCACTTCCACATATAGACAGATGTCTACACAGTTCTAAATATGACAATGGAAAGGAGAAGATAATGGCATATTATTAAATAGAGATTGTGTGCTACTTTTGTATTTCATGTGGTAGCATGCAGAAATTGCTCTAAGAAATGCTCATACCTGCTATGCAGCTGTCATCTGATATTGGTACATCAAGGTAAATAAACCCCTTATTATACAAGCCTAGCAGGAGAAAAAAGTATATTTACAAAATTATGATCATATTTATTTATTTATTTATTTATTTACACTATTTCTGTCCTACCCATATCAGCCCGAAGGCGACTCAGGGCGGCATACAAAGTCGACACAATTTGATGCCATATATAAAATACATACATTGATAAAAAGCAAAAAAGAAACATTACAGTACATTTAGAGACATAAAAACAATAAATAATAAAAAATTTAAAAACTACATCCTCTTGTTCAAATCCTCTTTCATTCCATTATCTTATTCCATTGGGTCATCTTTAACTTCTTTAACATTATACTTTTATGTCACACTAATGGTGTTAGGCAGTTGTCTGAAAACTGCATGTGAAATAAAGCCGGTCTTTAATGGAATTTACTATCTATTTTGTGCTACATTCCCAAACAATCTGACACAGGATGACCTGGTTCCAACTCAAAGAGGGCTGTGACCAGCCTCAGGCCACAAGAAGGCCCATCACAGCCTCTTGAATTCAAGTATGAAAATCACAGCCTCTTGAATTCAAGCATGAAATTGTTAAGAGAGATCTGCAGATAATATGAGGTGGGCAGTGGCTTCAGCACATCAGGAGCAGGTCTCCTTAAACTCAGATTGTTGGGAAAGCAGCCCAAAGCAGATGAAAATACTGTCGAAGGTTAAATAACAGCACAAGACTGGCGGTCAAGAAACGTAAGAGGAAGTTAAACATCTGGCTATTAGGAATAGTTGGCGTTGGAAGTCCAAAACTCCTGGAGGGCTGAAGTTTGCCCATGGCTGATCTATATAAACAACAGGCAGGATCCAAAGGTAGAGGTTTACCAAAGCCAGAAAGAAAGCAACCCTTCACTCCCCAATGGGGCCCACAAAACCTGCACTAGAGGAACATGATGAATAGAGTTTCTGACAAACACTGAGACCAGCTGACTCATAAACATTAAAAGGGGAAATTCCTCTCCAGCAAGCCCCTCACAAAAGCCTAAGTACTTGTTTGGACCACAGCCACCACCATCCCAAGTTAAAATCTTAGAGAATTATTATCCTAAAGCTATTACAACATGCAAAAAGTGCCCTTCTGTTTAAAAAAAGAAAAGGAAAAAAACATAACTTACTGTGAACTACATTGTAGTCCAGAGATCCAGCAAGCTGAGGACCTGAATCAATGATCTTATCAATAGCAGTTTTTTCAGAGGTAGTGCAAATCTAGTAAGAAATGTTTATATGAAATCACATACTTGATTAATAAACAAGTCTTTTTATTATTCCAGGGAGCATTTAGATTGGACTGATGAAGCTGCATAGCTCAGACTCATTTTGCAAGCCTACTGGTGGACCTACCAAGTAGAAAACTTTCAGTTAAAAGGCTTTTGCTATAACACCCAGTACTCTACTGGCTTCATACTATACCTCTGAGTTGCCTAACTAAAACAACTAGGAAAAGGATAAGGACTGATAAAAATAAGTACTTTACTTTGGACATCAACCAATAAATAAAATATATTGCACTATTATTTAATGAAATTCTTTTCAGATTACTGTACTTTCTGGGATTATGCCTCTCAGAATTCATCTGCTGATATGAGTCACAACGGCTGGAGATTCTGGGTATCATGATCCCAAAAATATATTTTTCAAGTTCCCTTTGCCATGTACTCAGACTAGTTCAGAGAGTACAACAAATGTATCAATGGCTATTAGTCCTGGCAGATAAAGATGAGACTTCCTTGTTCAGTTTATTGCTGAACATTAGATGCTGAAGACATTATAACAGACTCTGGACACATTCTTTTAGATATGGAAGATAGTGATACACTAACTTAATGGTGACTCTATGTTTGCATCAGTAAAATGCTTTTACAAGGAAACTAGAAGTAATTGACAGGGGCATGTTGTCAAATACAGAATGCAATTGTGTGATAATAAACAACCAATATTTTTGGAATTCCTAGTCTTGAGGGTAAGTTGAGTCTTAAATCTTAAGTTTGTTAAAACACAGAAAATTACTGTGGCAATACCTTTATGTCATCCTCTGTAATGTAACCAGCTTGTACCACCCACCAAGCCTCTACAGCAATCTCTACTGGCTTCAGGGGGAGCAGATCACGAGCAGTTTTCCTTCTGAAAAATTTCTGAAAATTGATATAACCCATTTGAGATTGAGATAACAAGAAAATAACCAATTCATTATCTTATTTTAGAGAAACAAGTCTGTATATACTCGAGTTTAAACCAACCCGAATATAATCTGAGGCATCTAATTTTACCACAAAAATTGAGAAAATGTATTGACTCAAGTATAAGCCGAAGGTGGGAAATGCAGCAGCTACTGGTAAAGTTCAAAATAAAAATTGATACCAATAAAATCACATTAATTGAAACATCAGTAAGTTAAATGTTTTGAATATTTACATAAAACTGTAATTTAAGATAAGACTGCCCAACTCTGATTAAACCATTACTCTAACCTTCTTCAATGTAAATGTGCTTATGTATTCGTCCAATAAGAATAAAGAGTAAAATAATAACAACAATAATAATTTTAAGAATAAAAATAGAGTAAAATAATAAATGTAATAACAACAACAACAACAACAATAAATAGAGTACAATAATAAATGTAATAAAAATAATAATAACAGAGTAAAATAATAAATAATATTGACTTGAGTATAAGCTGAGAGGGGCTTTTTCAGCATAAAAAGGGCTGAAAAACACAGCTTATACGCGAAATTATACGGTAATACATGCTCATATTTTCTGAATACAGTGCAACGAAAGTGGAATAGTCATCATGTGAAATACGTTCTTTTAGTGCATTTTAAAACATGCAGGTTTAAACTGACTGGAAAATACTATAGTTCTGTCTTTGTTAAATTTCAGACAGAAAGAAAAAAAAGAACGCATAACCATTTGCATTTCTGTAATGTGAAAGCTAGGTTCTTGTAAATGAATTCTGGGATGAGAATGCCATGACTAAGTGTATAGCTCTAAACATATACTAGATGTAAGATAACCAATCTTGGTTGATTGTAACAGCAACTTTTAACAGCTGTACAGACACCTTTTAAATCTATGCACACAATTCAAAGAATTGATTCTAGCATATGAAATTCTCAATGCTCTGGTCTTAACATTTTTGCCTCTTCCATGATACCCCATTATATAGTGACAATGCAGGATACATCCAGATGGTTTTAAAAGACCAGTAAATACTTTATTTATACCCCTCCCTCTCTTCCCAAGGGACTCAGGGTGGTTTCCAAAGTATAACAAAAATGGCAACCATTCAATGCCAGGGACAAATAAACAACATTCATGATAAAACATGAAATAAACTAAACTAAATATAACTTATAAATAACCAAACTTAACCAAGGATAAACTAAATAAACATAATAAGGGTCAAACCAATTAAAACATAAGACATTAATACATTAAAAGCCTAATAAAATATATCACAACAGCATGCTGAGGTGAGTATCCGATGTCTAAATGGGGATGTGTGTAAACCACGCTAATCCTCCTCCTCTCCATAAGCTAGGTTGCACAGGCGGGTCTTTAAAAGCTTTTTAAAGGAAAGGAGAGAGGGGGCCTGCTTTTAGTTCTTTAGGGATGCAGAAGATTGACTTCTTAAAATATGCTCTTGTCTTAAAGTCAAGTTAAACACCTCTAGATTAGACTGCAAAAATATTACATTAAACAGAGAAGAGCAGAAAGAAGAACCAAGAGGAACCAAGAGAAACACTTACTTTGGATGATCTACACTGGTTCATTAAATCGATGTATTGGTTTCTTCCTATGCCAAGAAGTCTTAGGCCTGGGGGGAGGATATTACATTTCTTAAAATAAAATTACTCCTCAAAACATTTTAGAAATACAAAAGCATATTTTTCCCAAATGATGATGCCCTTAATGGCTTCCACCTTTAGGCTTGCCAGGAAAAAATCAAATGAGGGAAATAATTACATAATGCCTTTGTGGGCACCAAGAACTTTGTTATTTGCTATTACAATGCATTTAGCTAGAAGCATTCATAAAGTTCCTTTAAAAACAACCACCATTACAAGATGTATATTATCTGGAGCTGCTCCATCATGCATTTACAACATTTCTGCGCAATACCAATACTTTACACTTGACTGCAAAGATGGCTTGAAAGTCAATATGTGACACATTATTGTACTATAGCTTGGAAATTTTTAAAAGGCTGTAAAAGGTTTCAGACATCACATACCTTTAACAAAAAATTACTTTAAAAAATAAATAAAGGATAGTAAATTATCTTAAAAATTGTGCCAGGATCTGAGCATTAATTATGGGATCAGCATATGAAGCAGTGGAAAATGGGGAAGATTTGCATATAAAAAACCAAGATGTGAATGATCTGTGACCACCTCCTTGAGGTAATATGAAGAATAATGCAGAAAACCAATTTCTGTCTTTGTGGGAAGAATAAACAATTCACATTTACAACAACAGAAAATACAACTTTGGACATATAGAGTAAGATATATAGGAATAATATTGTGTAGGAGTAGGAATCTCTAAAAATGTTGGTCTAACAGTTTCCTGTGGCCATATCTAACATGGCTGACTGTGGAAGACACAGTCTGAAACATCTGGAAGACCAAACACAATTGATATAATCTAAATGTGATTAGTATGGCATACGGCTGGGAAAACAAACAATTATTCAAAAGAGAAGTCACTTGACAGGTTGGCGCTTTAGTTCCGCAACTGGTGCGAAGTCTTTCATTTTCTTTTTAAGACATAAGACATTTGATCATTCTTTCAAAATATCCTCAAACAAATGTTCAAAAAGGACTATCATGCAGCTGTCCTTTTCAAACCAAATTAATTTTTAAGTAAGACTTTGGAAAGAATGCTTACTTAGCACATGGAAACAGAAGGGAGTCACATACTTACAATCTGCAGCAGTAAAATTGGGCAATGAATCATAGCTCTTTTCACTATTCATTATATCCTTCATAAAGAAAAAGGAAAAAAGCAGTGTCAGTTTAATTCTCTGTAATTTCTTATTTCATAGCTGTGTATATATTTTCAGCAGTACAAATGCTAAGTCTACTTCATACCTGAACTTTTAACTTACTGATATTTTATTTTGTTCTTTTGACATCATCAAGTCTAGAGTTATAAACATGCGGTGTAGTGGTTTGAGCACTGGGCTACTACTCTGGAGACCAGGGTTTGAATCACAGAAACCCATTGAGTGGTTTTGGGCAGATCACAATCTCTCAAGCTCAAGAAAGGCAAAAGCAAACCCCCGCCTAAACAATTTTTACCAAGAACACCCTATCATAGGTTCATCTTAGGTTTGCCATATGTTGGAAATTATGTGAAGTCACACAATAACAACAGCAAGTGTTATAAATTCCAATTCCCTTCCAATTGCAGAATCTCAAATTAGATATACAAGATCTAGGAGAGATAAATTTGTGGCTTAGAGATTACATGAAATTCCACAAGTCTAATCTTTTGGTTGAAATATTTTTGGCTGATGGCGTTCCCTTTATTGCTTGGGACAATGGTAATCTCATTGTAGTTTTGATTCCCCTTCTGACTGGAGGTATCTTATTAAAAAAATCAGAAGTGACTTATTAGCATTGCTTGGTTGAGACAAAATCATTACTTGGGCTTAAATCAGGACCAAGATGCCCATAAACATGGTAAAAGAAATTTTCCCGACAGCAAGTACAATTGGCATGGTCAGCTGTCGGAGACTATGAAGCAATTTGTCATCCATGGGATTTGGAGAGCAACATCCCTCCACTGCATTTTTTAAATGGCCCAATTATTCTCTCCAAAGTAGAGAAGCAAAATTTTGCCATTTTTAAAATCCTCTCTAGGCCATTTTTGGTGCAAAAGATGCCTTTATTTCAACTGGAAGCTGGAAATAAACTTCTAGATTGCAGAGGAGTCAGTCAGAGCAACTATCCTTTAGAAGCCTATAAACAATCTTAGTGACCAAGTTCTTTTTAGGCTCCCCCAGCAATATGCATTAGAAGTGAAGCTGTGCTGTAGTACTACGTCTATTGGGAAATATGTGCAGTCACCAGAGTTGGTATAATTGCCCTTCCTTTGCAAAACCAAGAAAACGTTTATTTTTCAAGAAGGAACACCAAGTTCCTAAGACACAAACTGTTCTATTTCAATGGAGGAAGTGAAAGTAAAAGAAAGTGATGCACAGCAGTGCTTCCTCAACTGAAACATATGAGAAGGGTAGAGAATGTTATATCCAGTTCATACTATGGCATTCCCATAACTGATTGCTGGATTGGCCAAAGATTCATATGAACTCTCACCATCTTCATACTTTTGATATAGACCTATCCTGTATAATGCGGAAGCTGGCAGGTTTGAGAGTTATTTTCTTTTGTGGGATCTCCAAAGGTATTAGTTCAACTAAAGGTAAAGGTTTATCATTATATTAAGTCTAATTGTGTCCAACTCTGAGGGGTGTGTGTGTGTGTGTGTGTGTGTGTGTGCTCATCTCCATTTCTAAGAGCCGGGGATGTCCGTAGACAAGTGTCTACGGCCAAGGTCATGTGGCCAGCATGACGCACTGTTACCTTACCGCAGAAGCAGTACTTATTTATTTACTCACATTTGCATGTTTTCGAACTGCTAGGTTGGCAGAAGCTGGGCCTAACTTCAGGAGCTCACCCCACTCCCTGGATTAGAACTGCCAACCTTTTGGTCAGCAAGTTCAGCAGCTCAGGTGGTTTAACCTGCTGCACCACCAGGAGTTCCATCTTGTCTCCTGCATATGTCATCAGTTGGGGACCCCTCCCCCCATCACCAAATGCTGCTCTGGGTAGAGAGAGAGAGAGAGGGCCAGAAGACAGTTCCACTTTGTCTCCTGTGCTATGCTTATAATATAATATAATATAATATAATATAATATAATATAATATAATATATTGTATATACATATAAGATTTATAATATTATAGTGTAATACAATATAATGCTAATAATAATACATTAGAATTATATATTTTATATTACACGTAATATTACTAATAATATTACAATATAATGGTATAGTACAATATAGTAATATATAATACTGATATTTTACTATACTAATAATAAAATATATTGTGTGTGTGTGTGCGCGCATGTATCTTGTAAGCCGCTCTGAGTCCCCTTCAGGTTGAGAAGGACAACATAGAAATGTCGTAAATCAATAAATAATTAGTTCAATGAATGACTAATAAAATAATTATAAATGGCAAAGTGTGACACTAAATCCACTTTCCTCATGAAGAAGTATGCAAACTGCTCTGCACTCCACCACTGTTCTGTACATAAATGGCCTTTTCTATAGAATTTGATAGGTAGCCAAGATTATTCGTTTTTATTTATATTCTATCTTCCTTCCAACAAGCTAAAGACAGAAAACATGGTTTTCCTCCTTCAAAATTTATTCTCACTAAAGAACTCTGGGGTAGTTCAGGCAGATGGACACAGAGAGAATAATTGGTTCAATTTCATGCAGCAAGTTTCATGGCTCAGTGGTCACAAGAACATGGATCTCTCAATCCCAGTGCAACACTCAAACCACTACGACATACTTTCTCTCACATAATGAAACAGTTCCCAGCAGTTACAAATTTCGTCTCTACCACACTATAAATGTTTTTGTTCCAATATTAAGCACAAATTAGTCTTGTTCCAAAAAAAAAAAAAAGTAGGGTTTTTTGGGGGGGGGGGCAGGACTCCTTGTGCTGTTTACAGTTTTGGAAGTTCCTTCATAAGAACGATCTGGCTACAATCCCAAAGTGCAACTGCCAGGGCAGCTCGATGGAGATTGTGTTTCCGAACACTTATTATCAACAGCATGCTGGCAAAAAGCTAACAGTAATGGGCACATGACTCTGTTCTGGCAGGCATTACGTTAGGCTATTGGCAAGAACTGCTAGAAGAACACAATATACTCATGAAACTCACCTCCATTATTCCTGTATAATATGAAAAAGGTGTTATCCTTAAACCTTTTACCATGATGTCAGATAAGTGGTATGGGTATAACATGAGATGATCTCTACTGTACTTTAGCAGCTCTTCATAGTATCTGCGCTCATCTTTCTTGACATGCTTCACTGAAAGAAAAAAGAAACAATGGTACATTGACTAAGAGCTTCCACCAACTAGTGGCAATTTTGATTTTTATGTTGAATGGAAGACTTGAAAAAGACCAATGTAAACTTGGAAGTCCAAAGGAGATTTGGAATATATTCTGGATACTGCTAGCCCATCAAAAGGGGAGAAAAGCACAATGAAATGCATCACAAAGTTGCATAAAGGCTATTTTGCAAAATAAAAGAGTCTTCTTGCAAATAAGAAAAACTTTCCAAGGCAAGTTTTAAAGCAAGACCAGCCAACAAGAAGTGGTCAGAAGCCTGCATCAGCCTGAGTTGTGTGTACATTCACAAACTAATATATAGCATCAAATTAAATATCTGGAAGAAAAGTAATAAATATATCTCACCTAGGCCAATATATTTATGTTTTTAGTTGTTTTTAATACAATGTTAACACATATGACTTTCATCACATTTCATCTCTACAACTCAAAGAAACATACAAATTTATATGATCTCCTTGTTACAATAGTAAAATATATTTCAATGGAGATCAAATACTTCTTAGCTGTCCTTATGCCAGTTTGAAACATCCACATGATGTTGTTCCCTCCCTTCTTCGTATCGGATACTCTCCATTAGTCATTGCAGAAGTGAGCACATCTCTCTGATGCAACTATTGTGGGCAGCAACACCCCTTAAACAAATCCTCTTTCCCTATTTTGTACTGCTTCACTCACCTAAGTTATTCCGGTACCGTAGCTGATTGCGGATACTATACAACACAACTTGCTTCTCATATTCTCGCTGTGAGTTTCCAAGACCCTATAAAGAAATATTCATTTAGAAAAATTACTAAAGGTTTCACATAATGTCTTGGTGTTATTCATACATTAATCACTGGTTCTGGGAACACAATGATTGGAAATAAACATTACAATTAGGTGTACTTAAGATTAAATACATTTGAAGGTTTTCACGGCCGGAATCACAAGGTTGTTGTGAGTTTTCTGGGCTGTATGGCCATGTTCTAGAAGCATTTTCTCCTGACGTTTCGCCTCCATCCATGGCAGGAATCCTTAGAGGTTATGAGGTCTGTTGGAAGCTAGGAAAATTGGGTTTATATATCTGTGGAATGCCCAGGGTGGGAAAATAACTCTTGTCTGTTTGAGGTAGGTGTGAATGTTGCAATTGGGTTTCAAGGTCTAGCTTCTTACTGCCTGGGGGAATCATCTGTTGTACTGAACACACTGTTTGGTCAATGATCATAGAGAGGTGATAAAATAAACTTTGTTATAGCTGCAGGAAAAGCATTTAATGATGCACAGCATATAAACTCATTCTCTCTGTCCTGCTGGTAGCATGCTGGTACCACCTGGTTTAGCATTCTGAAAACAAACCGAAGTAATTCTTCATTTACATTCTGTCCTCGTGTTGTTGCAAGGACGAAAGCAGAAGCTTCCAAAGTAGGTCCTCCACATTTACAGGTTGGACTTCTTTGGATCTGATTTACTCACAGATTTTATTACAATGCTCTGTCTAGGAATCTCTAGGTCCTCTACTATAATTCCAAGGTCAACAACAAGCAGAGGTTGACTACAGGGTTATGCTAGAGGACCTAAAGATTTCTAGATACATGTTCTCTCAAGTAGAAAAGTATTTTTTTTAATATAAGGTTTTCATGTTTAAGTGGGTCCTGTGTCCCTCATCACAGGCTCCATCTACACCAGTGGTTCTCAACCTGGGGTCCCCAGATGTTTTTGGCCTACAACTCCCAGAAATCCCAGCCAGTTTACCAGCTATTAGGATTTCTGGGAGTTGAAGGCCAAAAACATCTGAGGACCCCAGGTGGGAACTACTGATCTACACCAACCATTTAATGAAGTTAAAAGCTAGCTGCAAACTGTTTGGCAATAATTATGGTTGACTAATGCTCATCAGTGATTTGTGGTTTGTGTGGGAATTTATAATATGGTTGTGAGTGCTAAAGAAGTTTGTTATTCTCTACCTAAGAGGTGATTTTATAGTCTACAATACACTGAGTTTTATCTAGCAATGTAGCCTTAGACTGTTAGATTTATTCAGTTTACTTTACATGCATACACACTATGTTTTCTCAGTTACAGAAATAATTAACTAAAGAAAGTACAGAGCTCCTATCACAAAGCACTACATACAAGACGTATACTTAGTATTTTTATTTACATTACCACAAAACATGTGACGAGAAAATACCAGCTGGTTTATGAACTGGCATAGTCTTTGAATATGTCACACAACTTCCCAAAAAACAGACTTCTTGATTGAAGACCATGTTAATATTAAAAGGAAAAACAACTACACATTGACCTTATCACAGTAGGCATTGCATCAACCATAACCATTGCCAAACTGCCTCTATTTTTCTCAATCAAAGGCTGGTGGTGAAGACCAACAATGAAAAAATGGAACAGAAATGCTGTTAGAAGTATTAGAAGTATTAATTTAAAATTATCACTTGTCAAAGACAATTACTGTATGTACAATTTTGCTCAAAAGAAACAGTAAACAATAGCTTTCAGGCATAATTGTCCAGGGGCAAAGAGTATTAAACTACTGGGGTTAGGGACCAGGATTGCTATCTTTTGAATGCTATTTATAAAACAACTATAAGGGCCATGTACAAATCTGTGCAAAATAATAAACCCAGACCAAATATTGCAAAAGTATAAGAAACACAAGATAAGAGATTGTGGGGAAAGGGATGAGACTGTGTGTGAAGTCAGCATGCAATTATGGGATTTCACCAAACTTCAGATAAGTATATACTATGTTTGTTAGTTTATACAAATGCACATGCTTAAATCCATCTTGGGAGCATCTTAGAAAGGATTAAGTTAAAGCGTGAACAGATAGACAAAATAAAAACTTTAAGAAGCTGTGCTGAAACAGCATAAAGCTCTCTGTAGCCCCCTGGTTCCCAACGTGGGGTACATGCCTCACAGGGGGGCAATTTGGTTTTTAAGGGGGACAAGTCAAGAATGAATTATTAACAGTGAGGTTTTTTGCATTTCTTATGATTCTAGGGGCTTTATATAAAGTATATAAATATAGATCCTTTATATAAAGACAGTGGTTCACTGGTGACAATGAAGAGGGGGAAAGCCTGCTCATAAAGAAGGAGTGGAGAGAGCATAGAGTGAACTAGAGAGCGCATGAGCACAAAAAAGGGAGGACACTTTCCAAACACCCCACTCCTCTCAGTTACAAGTTATACAAAAATGTCCTTTTGTTCTGTGTATAAATGTAGCAAGAAATCTGTGGAAAAAAATCCAAAGCACAATTATTACTTGCATAGATAAATCAGTATTTTTGTATGGGTTCTTGCATAATTTATTATTTATGTATTTATTTCATTTGCTTATACCCCGCCCTTCTCACCCCGGGGGCGGGGGGACTCAGGGCGGCTTACAGTAGGGGCACAATTTGATGCCCCAGACAATTCACTGCAATACAGATACAATCAATTCAACAATTAACTAAAAACATCAATACATAATAAAATCATAAAACAATCTCATGCTCAGGGTTCAGAGTCCATATATTCATTCCATTCCATTTGTCCTTGTCTATCATCAGATCCTTCAGTTAGCTATCAGAGTGACCAAAGGCTTGATCCCAGATCCAGGTCTTCAGTTTTTTCCTAAACACCAAGAGGGAAGATGCCGATCTAATCTCCCCGGGGAGTGAGTTCCACAGGTGGGGGGCCACCACTGAGAAGGCCCTGCTCCTCGTCCCCGCCAGTCTCACTTGTGCCACTGGCGGGGTCGAGAGCAGGGCCTCCCCAGAAGATCTTAAACTTCGAGGTGGGATGTAGAGGGAGATCCGTTCGGACAAATACACTGGGCCGGAACCGTATAGGGTTTTGTAGGTCAAAACCAGCACTTTGAATTGTGCTCGGAATTGGATCGGCAGCCAGTGGAGCTGGCGCAACAGGGGGGTGGTATGCTCCCTGTACGCCGCTCCGGTGAGCAATCTGGCTGCTTCTCGCTGGACTAGTTGTAGTTTCCGAGCAGTTTTCAAAGGCAACCCCACGTAGAGTGCGTTGCAGTAATCCAACCGGGATGTGACAAGAGCGTGGACCACCGTGGCCAGATCTGGCTTCTCAAGGTACGGGCGCAGCTGGCGCACAAGTTTTAATTGTGCGAAAGCTCTCCCGGCCACCGCTGAGACCTGGGGCTCCAGGCTCAGCGATGAGTCCAGGATCACTCCCAAGCTGCGAACCTGTGTCTTCAGGGGGAGTGTAACCCCGTCTAACACAGGCTGTAACCCTATACCCTGTTCGGCCTTACGACTGACCAGTAGGACCTCTGTCTTGTCTGGATTCAATTTAAATTTGTTAGCTCTCATCCAGTCCGATACAGCAGCTAAACACCGGTTCAAGGTCTGGACAGCCTCCTTGGTGACAGGTGAGAAGGAGTGACAGATTTGGACATCATCTGCGTAGAGATAACATCTCATTCCGAAACTCCGAATGATCTCTCCCAACGGTTTCATGTAGATGTTAAATAACATCGGGGACAGAATTGAACCCTGTGGGACTCCACACAACAACGGTTGTGGGGCCAAACAGGTGTCACCCAATAACACCCAATAATCTCACTAAATACAATTTGCAATGAAGTTAGACACTTCAGTTACCCTGAATTTGATGCAGGTGACTCAAATCAATTTCTTTCAAGTTAATAGCCTTGTATACTTCCTCCACATTTAGAAATAACCCTGGAAATAATCCCTCTTTGGCCGAGTAGGATAGTCTTCCAGAATCCGTATTCTTGTGGGTCCGTAGGTGACTGTGGAGCCCTATTCTTGATCTGCATCTTCTTCCACAGTGAGGGCATTGGTTTCCAGGTGGAAGGCGGTTTCGGTCGGGGCTGGCTTGACACGCCTTCCACTTGGCATGGTTCTCTCTTTCGCCCTCCATTCATGCGTCTTCAAATTCTGCAGCATTGCTGGTCACAGCTGACCTCCAGCTGGAGCACTCAAGGGCCAGGGCTTCCCAGTTCTCAGTGTCTATACCAGAGTTTTTAAGGTTGGCTTTGAGCCCATCTTTAAATGTCTTTTCCTGTCCACCAACATATTTTCCGTTCTTGAGTTCGGAGTAGAGCAACTGCTTTGGGAGACAGTGGTCGAGCATCCAAACAACGTGGCCGGTCCAGCAGAGTTGATGGCAGAGGACCATCGCTTCAATGCCGGTGGTCTTTGCTTCTTCCAGCACACTGACATTTGTCTGCCTGTCTTCCCAAGAGATTTGCAGGATTTTCCGGAGGCAGTGCTGATGGAATCATTCCAGGAGTTGCATATGATGTCTGTAGATAGTCTACGTTTTGCAGGCATATAGCAGAGTTGGGAGGACAATAGCTTTACAAACAAGCACCTTGGTATCCCTATTATTATTATTATTATTATTATTATTATCTTTATTTGTACCCTGCTAGCATCTCCCAAAGGACTCGATGCGGCTTACAAAGGCCAAGGCCTCAAAACACAACATAACAATACAAAACCTAAAGCAAATTAAAAACAGTTAAAGCAATATTAAACAACAAACAATAAACAATACATCAAGACACTATAAAACTGGGCCAGGCCAGAGTAATGGGTACAGGATTAAAAGTGCTGATGTGACAGGTGATATGTAAGGATTATAGGGTAAGTGCAGTGCGCAATAATCTTAATTCTAATAAAGTGCTTCTGGGACTTGTTATTGGAGTTTTCCTATTCCTATCCCTACGGATGTCCCGGTCCTCAAACATTCTCTGCTTCATTTGGAAAAATGCTGCACTCGCAGAGCTCAGGCGGAGTTGTATTTCGGTGTTGATGTTGACTTTGGTGGAGAGGTGGCCGCCAAGGTAGCGGAAATGGTCAACATTTTCTAACGTTACACCATTAAGCCGTATCTCTGGCATTGGGGATAGGATTGCCTGGTGACTGCTGGAACAGCACTTTGGTTGTCTCAATGTTCAATGACACGCCGAGCTTCTCGTATGCTTCTGCGAAGGTGTTTAGAGTGGCTTGTATATCTTGCAATGTGGGCTAATTAGTATAATTTCTCGAGCGGTGTTGGTTATAGACATTCAGTGATAATGCGCCATGTCTCATTATGGGCCACATCCACTGTTTTAATGTGGTGAGATGCATTTCACCCTGGGCATGCGTATTCAGCAGCAGAGTAGCAAAGCAGAAGGGCAGGTGTCTTCACTGTGTCTGGTTGTAATCCCCAAGTTGGGCAAGTCAATGATGTTATTTCTAGCACCCACTTTTTCCCTGTAAGTCAAGCAATGCTTCTTGTAATACATATCAGGATATGTCAAACTTGGGCCCTCCAGGTGTTTTGGACTTCAACTCCCACAATTCCTAACAGCCTACGGCTGTTAGGAATTGTGGGAGTTGAAGTCCAAAACACCTGGAGGGCCCAAGTTTGACACATAGGGCTGAAGTATATAATGGACTACGGGTCGCTGAAGGGGTCAATGTACCGCGGAAAGCGCGCGCTGTTCCCTACGGGTGCCGGGAGGGGTCAGCCAGTACCTGCTTGACGCTGGCGGGGAGGCGGGCCCAAGGGTAGTTGTGACGGATGTGGAACTCGACGTCCACATTCATGGCAGGCGCCCCCCGGATTAAAAGGGGACGTGGCGGCGGCCTCCTCCTCCCTCACAACCGCCTCTGCTTCGGACTTCGCTCCAGCGCAGCCCTCCTCCTCCGCCGCCGCCCCGCCCCCTTCCTTCTCCTCTCCTCACGGCGCGCTTCCGCGTTACAGGCACCGCCTCCTTCAGCCGACGTCACTTCCGGTTGTGTCGCCTCGCGAATCTACAAGCCCCGTGATGCTTTGTGTGACGTCAGCACGACTGGCCAAAGGGAGGGGGCGGAGCCTTGGCTGCTGGATCTTTTCCTCTCTATATCTATATATCTATTCCTATAGGAGTCCCCGGTGGCGCAGTGGGTTAAACCCCTGTGCTGGCAGGACACAGGTCACAGGTTCGAATCCGGGGAGAGGCAACAACTATCAACTCCAGCTCCTCATGCGGGGACATATGAGAGAAGCCTCCCATAAGGATGATCATCAAATCATCTGGGCGTCCCCTGGGCAACGTCCTTGCAGACAGCCAATTCTCTCACACCAGAAGTGACTTGCAGTTTCTCAAGTCGCTTCTGACACAACAACAAAAAAATATATTCCTATATCCTGGGGCTTTAATAGAGATGTTTCTAGTATTATGAAATAATAATAAGTATCTGGCCACTTGGGGTGCCTCTGGTGTTGCTGCAAGGAGGTCCTCCATTGTGCATGTCGCAGGGCTCAGGTTGCATTGCAGCAGGTGGTCAGTGGTTTGCTCTTCTCCACACTCGCATGCCGAGGATTCCACCCTGTGGCCCCATTTCTTAAGATTGGCTCTGCATCTCGTGGTGCCAGAGTAGAGCGCAGTCTGTTCAGCGCCTTTCAAGTCACCCAGTCTTCTGTGTGCCCAGGGGGGAGTCTCTCTTCTGGTATCACCCACGGATTGAGGTGCTGGGTTTGAGCCTGCCACTTTTGGACTCTCGCTTGCTGAGGTGTTCCAACGAGTTGTCTCTGTAGATCTAAGAAAACTATTTCTTGATTTAAGTCGTTGACGTGCTGGCTGATACCCAAACAGGGGATGAGCTGGAGATGTCACTGCCTTGGTCCTTTCACTATTGGCTGCTACTTCCCAGCAGATGTCAAGTGGTGCAATACTGGCTAAGCAGTGTAATTTCTCCAGTGTTGTAGGGCGCAGACACCCTGTGATAATGCGGCATGTCTCATTAAGAGCCTCTGATGTCGCTGGGAAAGACAAAGAAGCAAATTGACTGTTGCTAGCTGAAGTACCCCTCTGTGATGTCACTGGGAAAGACAGGTAGAGAAGCAAATTAGCTCTTGCTAGGTGAAGTGGCCCTCTGTGATGTCGCTGAGAAAGAGGCAGTGACATGGATTAGCTGTTGCTAGGTGAAGTAGCCCTCTGTGATGTCACTGGGAAAGAGAGCCTAGAGAAGCAGGTTGGCTGTTGTTAGATGAAGTGGCCCTCTGATGTTGCTGGAAAAGAGGTAGAGACACAAATTGGTTGTTGCCAGGTGAGGTGGCCCTCTGATGCTGCTGGGAAATACAGAAGCAACTTGACTGTTGCTAGGTGAAGTTGTTATGGCTCTCTGTGATATTGATGAGGAGATATTGGAAAATATAGATATTTATTGATTGATCTATGCATAAAATCATATGTATCTTACAAGCACTGAAATGCATAGGATTTTCAAGTTCTCTCTGTGTGTAAGAGACCCAAAACAAGCAGGCTACCTCCAAGGCATGGCAGAAGGAAGGAGAAGGGGGGTATGCATTCCAGAAGAGAGATAAGCCTGTTGGAGAAACCCATGCTAGGACGGAGAAGAAGCCTTTTGACATCTCAAAGTGGTCTTTGATGGATGAATGTAAGCACAGCCAAGAAGAAGGGGGAACATCTCCATGCTTGCTCTGCAAAGCAGAGACATGCCTTTTGCATGTTTGGAGGTAGAATTTGATGCCAAAATGACGTAGGGATGACGATGATATATGTTGTAGTATGTTCTTTGTCTACTTGAGTCTGAAACTTATAAAAGCCATCGTCCGCGCCTGTTTCGGGGCTTCTGGTGCTTTTTGGGAGATGACTCCACACCAGGCCACACCAGCTGGATAAATAAACGTGCTTTAAAGTCTCCAGACCTCTCTCTGTGTCTCCTTTGAGGCAAACCGCTCCTGCTACTACAATATCGCTGGGAAAGACAACCTAGAGAAGCAGGTTGGATGTTGCTAGGTGAAGTGGGCTTCTGAGATGTTGCTGGGAAAGACAGAAAGGCCCTCTGATGCCGATGAGAACGACAGCCTAGAGGAGCAGGTTGGTTGTTGCTAGGTGAAGTGGCCCTCTCTTATGTTGCTGGGAAAGAGGTAGAGAAATAAGCTGGCTATTGCTAGGTGAAGTGGCCCTCTGTGATGTTGCAGGGAAAGGCAGAAGCAACTTGACTGCTGCAAGGTGAAATGGTTCTCTGTGATGTCGCTGGGAAAGACAGAAGCAGCTTGACTCTTGCTAGGTAAAGGTGTTACGGCCCTCTGTGATGTTGCTGGGAAAGACAGCTTAGAGGAGCAGATTGCCTGTTGCTAAGTGAAGTGACCCTCTATAATGTCACTGGAAAGACAGGTAGAGAAGCAACTTGAGTGTTTCTAGGTGAATTGGTCCTCTGTGGTGTTGCTGGGAAAGACAGGTAGAGAAGCAAATTGACTGTCGCTAGATGACATGTATGAGGGGAAAGAGGAAAGATAAAGGGAAAGAATGAAAAAACGAGGAAAGAAAGGAAGAGAAAGGCAGGCCTACCCTGTCAATATTAACTAGTGAACATTATTAACTAGATTTTATTGGGAAAAGTTTAAGATCCATTTTACTTGTGAGCATTTGTTACAGGTATTTTCATAGTCCTTTGTTTTACCTTGCTGTTTTAATTACATTGTAATCCAACTTGTGCCACAAGGAAAGGCAGATAATAAATATATAATAATGATAATGATAAGAAGAAGAAGAAAGAGATAAAAGTTATGAGTGGAGGAAAGAAAAGAAAAAGAAGGGAAGAGGAAAAGGAAGGGATGAAGGTAGGGAAGGAAAGAAAAAAACAAAAGGAAGGAAAAGAAAAAAAGTCAGGGGAAAGTGCATGAGGAGACAGCAAGGGAAGAAGAAATGAAAAAAGAAAAGAGAGAGGGAAGGAGAAAGTAAATGAGAGAAACAGAGGAAGGAGAAAAAAAAGGGTCACAAAGAAAAGGCATACTCGGGCAAATATGCCAATACACACACATACAATATTAGAGCTTGTAAATTAGGGTCTGTGGGAATCTTTTGCTGAGAGGTGATTAGCTATCCCTGATTGTTTTCTCTCTGAAGTTTCCCTGTGTTTGGGTATTATTTTGCTGTTTTTAAAAGAGGTTTTTAATACCGCTAGCCAGGACAAGAGGGATCCTCTCACTTCTGCAGGAGTCTGATTCCAAACATCAACTCACAACCTCTGAGGATGCCTGCCACAGATGCAGGTGAAACGTCAGGAGAGAATGCCTTTAGAACATGGCCATATAGCCCGTAAAAACCTACAACAATCCACTTGCTTTTCTTTTTTAGATTGCTCTTGGAATTTTCTTTTCTGCCTGTAGATGTCACCCTTTACTGTTTTAATACTCACCCAATATAATGTAATTGAGGAGATAAGTTTAGAGAGATAGCACATATTACACTAGAGAAAAAAACCCCACTTAAAATCCGGTTTCTGCCTCCTGCAGAATTCTGGGGTTTGTAGTTTAGTGAGGCTGTTAGAGGCTCCTCCGTAAACTACAAACCCTAGAATTCTGCAGGAGGCAGAAACCGGATTTTAAGTGATTTTTTTTCTCTAGTGTGATGAGGCCCGAGGACCGTGGTGATGCAAAATAAACAGAGCCTACAGTAAAGGATGCTCTTGCAGTACCAGCCCAGGCATGTAGCGGGGGGGGGGGGGGGGAGGTGGTTCTCATGGTGGTTCGCGAAAAGGCCTAACTGGTACATTATTTAAACTGTTATGTTTATTCATATCATGATCTGATCACCATACTCAATATATCCCATATGCATGGGGGTATTGGGGTAATGATACAAAAGGTTTGCTAGGCTAGACCCTCTTTCACTCAGACTCAGCCCCCCCCCCCCCGAAACTCACCCCCCCCCAGAAACTCCCTTTCTGCTTCAAAATTTATTTATTTATTTACTTACTCTATTTATATTCTGCCTTTCTCTATCCTGAAGGGGATTCCAGGTGGCTTTACATATGGCAATCACCGTATTCGATGCTTTTAGACAACAGACAATTAAATACATTTAAGTTAAAATTTAAAATGAGTTAAAATACACATTGAAACATATAACATTATAATCACTATTAAAATAACTCCATCCACAATCATAATCCGGGGCCGTTCCAAGCATTGTTGCACATATTTCATAGTTATTACTGCACTATAGTTAATTTCCAAAGGCTTGACCACAGAGCCAGGTTTTCACTTTCTTTCTGAAGGCTAGAAGGGAGGGAGCTGCTCTAATATCACTGGGGAGGGAGTTCCACAGCTGAGGGGCCACCACTGAGAAGGCCATCTCTCCTTCCCACCAGACGTGCCTGCGGAGGTGGTGGGACTGAGAGCAGGGCCTACCCTGATGATCTTAATCTCCTAGGTGGTTCACAGGAGGAGATATGTTTTGACAGGTAAGCTGGGCCGGAACCATTTAGGGCAGTGGTTCTCAACCTGGGGTCCCCAGATGTTTTTGGCCTTCAACTCCCAGAAATCCTAACATCTGGTAAACTGGCTGGGATTTCTGGGAGTTGTAGGCCAAAAACATCTGGGGACCCCAGGTTGAGAACCACTGATTTAAGGGTTTATGTAATATGAATTGTGCTCGGTAGCAAACTGGCAGCCAGCGGAGCTGGCACAACAGGGGGGTTGTGTACTCCTTGTATGCTGCTCTGGTGATCAACCTGGCTGCTGTCTGTTGGAGTATTTGAAGTTTCGGAGTAGTCTTCAAAGGCAATCCCACGTAGAGTGCGTTGCAGTAGTCTATTCGAGATGTAACCAGAGCATAGATTATTGTGGCCAAGTCTGACTTCCCAAGGTATGGACGCAGCTGGAGCCCAAGTTGGGTAGCAGGCATGATCCCTCCCATGTGTCTTCCCACAGAATAAAGCCAAGTGGATTTAATTAGGGTGCTGATGGTGATGTAACAAGTGGGATGAAAGTTAGCATCAGTGGTAGACAACTCAAGTGAGTTCAATGGAATGTGGGCTAGAAATGATTGGAAAGCAATGTCCAATGGAGCTATCTTGGGTGATCAGGGACTTTTCAAATCCTGCTTAACAAGAAGAGAAGAATTATTATTTTATTTATTTTCTTCATTGCTACCCCGCCTTTCTCGACCCAAGAGAGGACTCAAGGTGGCTTATAAAGAAAAATCACGGTGAAGAAACAAATGAGCTCACAGAAAAGGTTTCAGGTTAGGGATGCTTAATCCGTTCCTTTCCAGTACTTAAATCTTCCTCATCTATCTTGCTCTCCCCTTCCCATCAATCCCCCTAAACCTATAAAGGAAAACATATGTTTCTAAGCTATGGAGTCATACATTTGAACAGTCACATATTTCTCATCCCTGCTCTGAGCGTTACTTTGGGTCAATGATAAATCTAGTACTCCAGATATTTCAGACTTCAACTTCCAGAAGTCTCTGCCTGTATGGCCCATGGTCATGAATTATGGGAGTTGAAGGCCAAGGCATGTGGAGGACCAAAGATAAAAACCATTGCTGTAGACCAGGGATGGCTCCTATTTTTAAAAGCCTTCTCTCTGACATGCATTGAGAAGCATTCGGTTGTGTGTAAGCTTTAATTAAAAAGATCTGAATGAGCAGTTCGGGACCTTATATTAATCTATCTCACTTTATTGTACAGAGACAAGCTTCTACTTCCTTGGATATCGAAAGTAATTAATCTGTGTATAAATAGATTTCCCCCTCTCTCCGACAAGTAGAAATCACAGTTTAATTGAACCGTGGCTCAGCTTGAAAGTGTCCGAATCACAAGGGTCCAGCGAACGTCATCAGCCACAGCTAATACAATCCTGTGTGCACTAGAGACTAGCTGGAATTTTGCAATCAGCATAAGAAAGTAGAATGGCGGTGTAGGCATATTTGCTGTAGGCTTAATTACTTTATTTCCCCCAGGTTTGCTTGGCGCAAAAAGGCTAATATCAAGCAAAGAGTTCCACTTTGATGTTTGCTAAATGGTGCAGAAAAATAAATAAATCACAGGTTTGCTTCCAAGGAATATACTATCATTTTACTCACTATGTAATGTCAAGACATTCCAGGGACTGAGGCACAAACTCACACTTTATGAAGTTGGTTCTTTCTCTTGTAAAGTCTACTATAAGTTAGATTTCAACTGAACTTTAGAAGGCACTTCTTGACAGTAAGTGCTTCAGTGATGGGATAAACTGCCTAAACAGGTGGGGTCTCCTTCTTTGGACATCTTCAGAAAGAAGTTGGACAGCTTAATGCTGGGGATGCTTAGGCAGGAGTTGGTCTTGATGGCCTATGAGGTCCCATAGGGGAAAACTATATCTAATATACAGGATGTATTTTCATTCACTGGACCAAACTTGGCACAAATACCCGATATGCCCAAATTCGAATACTGATGGGTTGGGGGGGGGGGGTCAGGGATTGATTTTGTCATTTTGGAGTTGTAGTTGCTGGGATTTATAGTTTACCTACAATCAAAGAGCATTCTGAACCCCATCAGTGATGGAATCGGGCCACATTCCACACCGAACCACCATGACCAACAGAAAATACTGTGCTTTCTGATGGTCTTTGGCAACCCCTCTGATACCCCCTTGCGACTCCCTGGGGTCCCGACCTTCAGGTTGAGAAATGCTGCTCTATGAGATCTTCATTGAAAAACTATAGCAAAATGTGCTGCAGGATGTCCCGCAAAAACAAAGTTTTTGCAGTTCAATCAACTTTTTCCATGTTTTTATGAGAGAACCAATTAGGAAATGACATTTATAACCCAGGAACAAGAATCATGTTACATTGTGCCGTCGCGCCTGGGGGCTATAGCTCTTAGTGAAAGAGGTATGGACATGATATCTTTCCCCAGGGGATTGCTTCTTGCCCTCCTTTAGGGAAACTGGAACTCTCAAAGACCCAAACACTATAGATAACTCAAAATAGGTTTTATTGTTCACAAAGAGTTATCTCTTTAAGGCAATAAGCTGGAAGTTTCAAAGGGGTGAAGGAAAACATACATTACAGTCTCTGGTTGTCTTGGGTCCAAGGGGTTTTGTAGCTGAGAAGCTTTTCTAGGTCCCTCTTTCTCAATGGCTGTGAATGCTGGAGCAATCCACAACCCCAATCCAAATGGCCTATGTTTGAAGACACAAAGTCTTCCTCTGGTTCCAAAAGAACTGGTTTGAAGGTGCTTGAGACTTCCCAACATTGTTCAGGTTGATCTGAACATGAAGTGTAAGTCTCAAGGGTTAAAACCTCAGAATTGGTGCTGAGAGGTAACTTAATCAGGGGCTTTTAGAGCCAAGTTTCTTACTCATGTCTATCTGGTAGAAAATCTGATGGTGGAATGAAAAAGGGAAGCACTCCCCTCCTCCAGGAAGAGGTGGAGCCAAACAATTGAGCTGAGAAAGCAATTCAACTGGTGCAAACAACATTGATTTTACAGCTATAAATAACCAATCAATCCAACTATACATAGGCAGGTTAAAAAGGCAGGATTAAGCATGATACAACAGTTTAAATCTTGCAACTAACAGTTATACATATAGGTGGCGCCACTTGCGCCATCACATACATTCTGTAATATTTCCAGTTTTACATGGATGCATTTGGATATTTCAAAGCGGAATTGAACAGTATATTGTACAAACAGTGTACAGATGGTTATACAGTTTCCGAAGTATAGAGAATGGGATCATTTAGGAACTATACAATATGCTTTCCTTCCTCCAGTTTTTAAATGTTTTTCACAGTGCCTGGTGTATTTGAGCAGATTGTGCATGCGGGGTTTTTTGCCATCTGGAAACAAGCTGAGACTTCACAGAGGAGAACGTTTTTCTCATTTTCTCTTTGCAAAAACGAATGATGTCAAAATAATGTGCAGTTTCTCTCTCTCCTCATGATGTCCTAAGGGTATCCTTTCAAAAACAACATGGAGCTAACAATATTTTACTAATTTACAGGTCTTTCTGTTGACCTGTACTGGGTGAAATTTAAGAAATGTAATCCTTCTTGTCTCACATGGCACTGGCTATAGAAATGTGGGTGCAAGCATATTTCGACTGAGAGCTTATCTCTACAAGCAGCTTTCTAACCTTTAAATTAGGTTTCACCTATTGAATATGCCATTGTTGATTGCTTATACCCACCAACTGCAGATAAATTTCTAAACGTAGCTTTCTGTTTGTGGTGCGATTATTGCATCAGTGCTCTTTCTTCTAAAACTTGGCTTTCCCCAACTAATAACACAGAGGAAAAAAAGAGAGAAAAATAGCCAGTTACAGAAAGAATCCATAACATTTTGATAACAAAATAAAAATTTAACTGGACCTTTTTTGCAGGGAAATTGTATATATAATATAACTAAACAAACATTAAGAACAAATGCTTTTCCTTGTCACCTTTCCTTCTTTTCCTTCTTTCTTCTTGTTTTCTCTATTCTCGAAATTTAGATTGAAAATACATTGAGGCAGGGCTCTTTCTACAAAGCAGTTCATAAAGTGCTCTTTTAATCTATCTATCTATCTATATCTTCTTCTATCTATGCACATAATAAAAGTGAATATATGCATGGGTGTATGTGGCTAGGGTGCCCACTTCCATAGACAGGCTCCTGCTTCCACAAACAGTTATAACCCACAGTGCTGAAGCGCCATCAAAAGCTCTCCATCCAATGACATTTTAGGTTATAGAGAGCATGAGGAACATGTAGCCCAAACCCTGCCAATGTCCTCCCTAAACACTGCTGCCCACCACCCAAGGAATGTTTCAATTTTTAGACAATTTCATTTTACTTGTTTCCTCCAACACAGACATCCCAGTGTTTCTTACTCTCTCCATTGGTGTGGAATTTGCATAATCCCGCCCACTGCCTCTCCCTTAACCCTTTCCTACTCTTTTCAACTCTTGTCTGCATAACAAGCAGAGCAGAACTTAGCAGCACCTAAACATACAGGAGGAGTTTGGGGGCTTGATTGACTCCACATGATGGAAGTTGTAGTTCACCTTGCATCAAATCAGAGCTCTGTGACCCCTACTGACAATGGACCTGGACCACATTTGGCACACCGAACTCCCATGACCAAACAAAAATACTGGAGGGGTTCGTGGGGATTTTACCTTGATTTATAGCCATTGTAAGTACTGGGATGTATAGTTCACTTTCAGCCAAAAAGTACTCTGTACCCCACCTACGATGGCTCTAGACCTAACTTAGCACACATAACTCTCATGACCAATAAAAAAATTCAGGAGGGCTTTTGGGGTAATTCACATCGATTTATAGGAATTATAGTTCACTTACCTCCAGAGAGCACAGTGAATGTAAACAACAATGGATCTGCACTAAATTTGGCATGCATACCCAATATGCCCAAATTTGAAGATTTGGGGTGGAATTAGGTCCTGCAATCAATGAGCACTCTGAATCCCACCAATGATGGACCTGGACCTAACTTGGCACACAGAACCCCCATGACCGACTGAACGTCCTGCAAGGATTTCACGGGACTTGTAATTCATCTTACAGTTGGAGAGCATACACAATCTCACCAATTATGCACCTAAAGCAAATTTGCCCAACATGACAAACTTTAAGGAGTTTCAGGTTGTGATGGCGCAAGTGGCGCCATCTATGTGTAGAACTGTTAGTTGCAAGATTTAAACTGTTTAATCCTCCCCTTTTACCCTGCTTATGTATAGTTGTATGGATTGGATACTTATAGCTGTCAATCAGTACTGTTTGGCGCCACCTCTTCCTGCAGGAGGGGAGTGCTTCCTTTCTTTTCATTCTGCCATCAGAGTTTCCACCAGATGGATGTGAGACCCTGATTTAAATTACCTCTCAGCACCAGTTCTGAGGATTTTTACCCTTGAGACTTGTGCTTCATGTTCAGACCAACCTGAACGACGTTGGAAGTCTCAAGCGCCTTCAAACCGGTTCTTTTGGCACCAAAGGAAGATCTGAGTCTTCAAACATAGGCCATCTGAACTGGGGTTGTGGTTTGCTCAGCTTCAAACACCTTGGACCCAGGACTAACTGAGACTGTAATGTATATTTTACTTCACCCCTCTGAAGTTTCCAGCTCATTGCTTTAAAGAAATAACTCTTTGTGATCAATAAAACTTATTTTGAGTTATTTACAGCGTTTTGGGTTTTTGAGAGTTCCAGTTTCCTATAGGAGGGCAAGAAGCAATCCCTTGGGGAAAGATGCCACATCCATGCCTCCTTCATTAAGAATAATAGCCCCCAGGCGCGACGGCACACAGGTGATTAATCTGGCACAATGTGAGTTGTAGTACACCCACAACCTTTTTATTTTGTAAAATAAAAAACCCGACTTCTTCTAATAACAAAGGCAACATCGGATAGGAAAACTAGTAAATAATATTATTAATGATTTAGATCCAAGCATATGTAGTAAAGGCAGAGACTGCATCTACCTTGTAGAATTAATGCAGTTTGATGCCACTTTAAATGCTGTGACTTAGTGCTGTGGAATCCTGGGATTTATAGATTGCTGAGGCACCAGCACTCTTTAGCAGAGAAACTTACAGCTTTGAAAACTACATCTCTCATGTTTCCATAGCATTGAGCCATGACAATTTATGTGGTATCAAACTGCATTCATCGTACAGTGGAGATGTGCCCCAAGTGGCATTATAACCAATAGAACTAAACCAGTGATGTTTACAAGGTGTGAGGAGGGCAGTTAAATCATGTGAAGAGGGAGAAAAATAAATGTTTAAATAGACCAAACGTTTTGGTCATAATCTGAGCTGCTCCCACATTAAATGATTTTTTTTAAAAAAAAGTAACCAAAGAAGAAGTCACGTAGAATTAAAATGACATCACATGTTTACTTGTGGAAAGAGCTTGGACATGCAAATTACTTTGGGTGAAAAAAGAACAATTGATCAGGAAGCAGTCTGGCCCAGCTAAATTTTAATCTTTATCAATATTGGGTACAGATTGATGCAGCCCTGGTGACACTTGCTTCCTGCTGCACCAGCTGGGTGCTTGCTGATGGTGCCGTGCGAAACATTGTGCCTCCTGCAGAAGAGGAAAACATGACTATCTACACCAGTGGTTCTCAACCTTCCTAATGCCGCAACCCCTAAATATATTTCCTCATGTTGTGGTGACCCCCACTCATAACATTATTTTTGTTGCTACTTCATAACTAATTTTACATCTGTTATTAATCGTAATGTAAGTATCTGATATGAAGGATGTATTTTCATTCACTGGACCAAATTTGGCCCAAATACCTGATACACCCAAATTTGAATACTGGTGGGGTTGTGGAGCAGGGATTGATTTTGTCATTTGGGAGTTATAGTTGCTGGAATTTATAGTTCACCCACAATGAAAGAGCATTCTTAACCTCACCAACGATGGAATTGACCCAAACTTGGCACACAGAACTCCCATGTCCAACAGAAAATGCTGGAAGGGTTTGGTGGGCATCGACCTTGAGTTTTGGAGTTGTAGTTCACCTACATCCAGGGAGCACTGTGGGCTCAAACAATGATGGGTCTGGAACAAACTTGGCACGAATAGTCAATATGGCCAAATATCCACACTGGTGGAGTTTGGGGAAAATAGACCTTGACATTTGGGAGTTGTAGTTGCTGGGATGTATAGTTCACCTACAATCAAAGAGCATTCTGAACCCCACCAACAATTACTGTGTTTTCTGATGGTCTTTGGTGACCCCTCCAGGTTGAGAAACATTGATCTACATCCAACTATTTTATGGTGCAATGGTGCCTAAACATAACCAGAATGTCCCAAAACTGTTCCTTGGAAAAAATAAAAAATGCAGCAATAACTATTTAAATACAATTGGATCTCCACATTTGCAGGGTTTGTTTTTACGGATTTGATTATTATGTTATCTCTAATAATCTCTAGGTCATCCAGAGCAACCCCACATGCTACTTCCAACAGAAGTTGCACTGGAGGACCAAGAAATTCCTTGAAACTATGTTTTTGCGAGACCAGTCGCTCTCGTTGCTGTATGGTTTCGAGGCAATGGTGTAGTAATGGTGAGGCCACGGACCATATTTTCATTCTTGCAGACCACTTGTGGTCCACGGACCACAGATTGGGAATCACTGCTCTATAGGAACTTTCAGGAAAGCATACCATACAATTGTCTGGAGGATCTAGAAAATTCATAGGGAGGCCATTTTCTCTACATTAGGTAAGTGGAACTGGATCCCAAAGTTACAGGGGTATTGCTGTATTACATTACAGTAAGAAATTACTCCAAGGATTATTTTCTGGTGAGCGTGGAATGCAGACTGATTGTTTGTAGGGGGAGGAAACTCCAGAAAACTTAGGAAGGAGATTTGAAGATCTTCTACAAAACACTCAACATAAAAATATTGTGTATTCCCATTGCACTTTCTCTGTCCTTGACCTATAGTCATTCTCTGAATGTGGAGTATAGACCAGTTAGGATTTTAACCCAATTCACACAATGCCATCATGCTGTTGCCATTTGGCATTAGAGTGTTATCTACAAGACAAAAAGAAGGCTGTTTATTACCACATAAAAATGCAAAGCACAATAGAAACAGGGCAAAAGTTTTAATTTTTGTCTCTGGAGCAAGCTATCCATCTTTCTCTACTGTGGGCAATTGAACCTTCATTAGCGTCAAGACCTTTTTTCGTTTTCGTGGAAATGAGGA
The DNA here is from genome assembly GCF_037176765.1 of Anolis sagrei. NCBI lineage: Eukaryota > Metazoa > Chordata > Lepidosauria > Squamata > Anolidae > Anolis > Anolis sagrei. Next base: position 20,231,480 of record NC_090024.1, on the reverse strand, counting down.
GGACGCAATCTCCAGTCTCCAATGCCAGTGAATTTCTGAATATAAAATGCACATTTTAATGATAGCTGTCTGTGATTTTGATCAGTGTTATTTACCTTCCTGCCTTCAGGAGTGAACACCCTTGCTTCAATGAACACAGATTGAAAAATTCAAAATAAGACCAAGGAGGGTTTGGATAAAGACCTACCAAAAGAAAGTAGTGGAATGTGTGAGATATGCGGAGGCATTATTGGAGTTAGAATTCAAAAAAGGTAACTTTCTAAGATACTCTCACCCAACCTATTCAATTTGTATACAGAACACATCATGCAATGTGCAGGGCGTGATGAATACGAGGCTGGGGTTAAAATTGCTGGAAGAAACATTAACAACCTTAGATATGCAGATGATACCACTTTGATGGCCGTAAGCAAGGAGGAGATGAGGAGCCTTCTAATCAAGGTGAAAAAAGAAAGTGCAAAAACTGGGTTGCAGCTAAACATAAAAAACCAAGATTATGGCAACAAGAATGATTGACAACTGGGAAATAGAGGGAGAAAACGTGGAGGCAGTGACAGACTTTGTATATCTAAGTGCAAAGATTACTGCAGACGCAGACTGCAGCCAGGAAATCAGGAGATGCTTACTTCTTGGGACGAGAGAAATGTCCAATCAAGTAGAGACATCACACTGGCAACGAAGATCTGCATAGTCAAAACAATGGTATTTTCCATAGTCACCTAAGGATTTGAGAGCTAGACCAGAAGAAAGGCTGAGCGAAGCAAGATGGACGCTTTTGAACTGTGGTGTTGGAGGAAAATTCTGAGAGTGCCTTGAACTGTGAGAAGATCCAACCAGTCCATACTTCAGGAAATAAAGCCCGATTGCTCATTGGAGGGAAGGATATTAGAGGCATAGATGAAGTACTTCGGTCACATCATGAGAAGAAAGGAAAGCTTAGAGAAGACAATTATGCTGGGGAAAATGAAAGGAGGGCCGACCAAGTGCAAGATGGATGGATGGTATCCTTGAAGTGACTGGATTGACTTTGAAGGAGCTGGGGGTGGTGATAGCTGACAGGGAACTCTGGCGTGTGCTGGTCCATGAGGTCACGAAGAGTCAGAAATAACTGAATGAATGAACAACAACAAAACTTTCCAAGATCTGGGTGAAGATGGAAAATATCATGTTCCATGTCATGGCTATTTTTAGCCATTAAGGATACATTGCAAAGTGATTACCTATGAAAACCCTTCCTTTTGCCCTCATTCCATATACCAGTGTTGACCACCAAACCTCTACTAATTCCACAACTGGAATCCTATTGGTTAGTTTCAACTGCAATAGACCAATTGACTCAATTGTTGAATAGTGACTCAATACGTAGGCAAATCTCATTGATTCAGCAAGTCTGGTCAAAACTAACAACAGGATTCAGAGGAAAAGCTTTGGCATTGTTAATATTTTAGCTGGTTACTAAGCAAAACACCGGCCCACTGAGGATTTTGAAATGTTTCCAGTGTATTTAACTGATTTCTTATACCTTGTGATATCAGAGATAATTTTGCCTTCAGTAAACATTTACTTTACCTGAGACGGGAAATCCATCAAAGAAGCAACAGAACAATTACAAACTCTACGTCTGTACTTTTATAATCAAAAGAAAACATAACCTTACTGAGCAGAGCTGGGAGTGAGTATTTACAGAGTAGCACTATTTGTATTAGTTAGGAGTCATATTGATTAAACCACAGAATCTTAGCATGGATTTTCTAGTCAACTTGGCCTTTGGAATTTGATAGTTGTGTGACATGCCCTTTCTCCAAAACAATAGTGGGAACTGTAGTTTGGTAAGAGATGTTGTGAATTCACAACACCGACTCTCCCTTGTTATATCATTCTTAAGTGCCTGTGAAGGTTTACCACTTAATTCACCACTTCTCTATTAGGTGTGAAGCTCTATCTCCACTGTCATTAATGCGAAGATTTCCAAACATTTCACTGTTATCACCAAGAGGGAAGGTTTCCCCTTGCTCACACCGATAGAAAGACTCCTCCTGTCTTATTGCTGTGACCACCAACTGTACTTACTTACTTAGGCAATCCCTCATGCCATCCTGAGTAAAATTGTCCTCAATCTGGCGGTAGGTACGTAGGTGACTGTGGAGCCTGCATGTTCTCCTGCAGTTAGGACATTAGTTTTCAGGTGGAAGGTGGTCCCGGTTAGGGTTGGCTTGATGCACCTTCCTCTTAGCACATTTCTCTCTTTCGCTCTCCATGCATGCCTCTTCAAATTCTACAGCACTGCTGGTCACAGCTGACCTCCAGCTAGAGCGCTCAAGGGCAGGGCTTCCCAATTCTCTGTGTCTATGCCACAGTTTTTAAGGCTGGCTTTGAGCCCATCTTTAAATCTCTTTTCCTGTCATCCAGCATTCCATTTTTCATTCTTGAGTTTGGAATAGAGCAACTGCTTTGGGAGACGGTGGTTGGGCATTTGGACAATGTGGCCGGTCCAGCAGAGTTGATGACAGAGGAGCATAGCTTCTTTCAGCACAGTGACATTTATCTGCCTGTCTTCCCAAGAGATTTGCAACTGTGTGGACCTCTTACTACATGCCTTCAAGATAGATAAATGAAATATCATGCAATTTAAATCACCACTGGACACTGCCTCTCTTTATTCACTGCAGTCACCACTGTGTCTGAATCCAAACTTTATAATAAATAGCATTCTCAGAGGCTAAACGCATATTGATGCAATAGCAACACTTTCTGAAACAAAAGGTGTACAAGACAAAACAGTTTGATTATACAGGCTTTGAAAAGAGAGTATTTATTTAATTACCATGTCAGAAGCGAATTGAGGGTACAGTTATAATGTTTTTAAAAACACAGTTAAAAACTTGGCATTTTATTAAATGTCCTTTGACAATGTGTAAAGAGCCTAATAAACAGTGGCCTTGAAAACCTAAAGAAAGATATTTGGGAGTATACATGGAGGAGTTTACAAGCACATAACATGCCCAACTGTCCTGGTTTAGTGAATACATTCCTAATTAGTTTACTGTTTCTTCACTTTTCTGGCTGCTTTTAAAATATTCCAGTTTTTCTTCCAATTTTCTCTCTTTGTCCTCATCTTTTTTCAATTACTGCAAACTGAGTTCAAAACACCAAAATAGTTTCTGTTCAATTAGCAGGGATAGGAAAGGAAGACGGTGAAAGAAGCCCTTCCCTGTAGACTCAGGCAAAGGCAAGCTGCTGTAGCTTCACCAACTTTGTTTCAATTCCTCATCAGTAACTTCTGCCATTGTGGCCACAGTCTGATGTGGCTTCACCACACATTTCCTTCAGTGAAATATTTGTGGGTTTACCAGTATAGAAGCTGCCATTTGGAACAATTGTTCAAAAGGCTGTCTTCAATTAAGAGACAGTTTTTAAAAAACAAATGCATACATAGTTGCCAGAGAATTGGTTTTGTGCTCTCTAACCACAACATTAAGAGTACAGCAAGAGGAAGAGGAATGGGAGGAAGTGAAACCAAGTGTAATAATATCAAAGCAACAGAGCAGAAAACAAAAAGAAGGAAAGTCATGACTATTTTTCTTTATTCTCTTGCCCCCAAAGTGAGAGTAGAATGGCTGAGATTCTTTAACAGTTCCACAACTAGGCTCTCTTTTACATCTGTGAACCCAAAACAGCAAAGCAGCAATAAAACATCCACATATAAACCTCATTTTCAAGCTTTCATTGTCAGTGAAACAAGCAATCTGTTCCCAGGCCTTTTAAACCAGTTATTTAAGAAACGCAAACACTGTTGCTGATAGGAGAAATGCCAGGAAATTCAGGAAGTGACTGGGGAAAAAGAGGATGCAAATCGGACCTTTTCTTTTTGACAATGAATTCTTACATTGTGAAAACTGCTTTATGCTTAATTGTTGTGCAAGGAATTTTGACAGATGTTGCTTGCTACTGTGGTGAAGTGTGAATTTTAATCTACAGTTATGTATAATAATAGGTGTTTAAAAGGGTAAGTATTTAAACTAGCATAATTGGGGGATGGTAGCCAGCTCAACTCACTTTGAGCTGAGTTGCTATGGAAAAAGGAGCGGAGCCAACTGCCACTTGGCAGGGCAGCAATTTTAAAACAGTCAGTCTGTAGTCAGCGAACTACAGGGAAGGCTGGTTCTGTTGTGTGTTGAGAACCGGTTAGGTAGTCTGTAGTCTAAGAACTACAGGGAAAAGCTGATTCTACTGTGTTGAGAATCAGGAAGGTTTTGGCTTTTATCCTGTGAGGTTTAGATAGGTCAAGTTGACTTATTTAGATTAGTGGTTAGTGTATGAGTAAAAAGGGGGAGAGAAACCCTAACAAGAATCTTTACTGCAACAGAAACACCCCTGGCCATCTGTCAGGGGTGATTTGAATGCAATATTCCTGCTTCTTGGCAGGGAGTTGGACTGGATGGCCCATGAGGTCACTTCCAACTCTTTGATTCTATGATTCTATGATTCTGTAAGGTTGTACCTGAAGTAATCTGTTAAAGAAACACATTTTGAAGGAAAATAAGTTTGAAACCTGTTTAGTGGAAGGAATAGTCCTCTTAAGAGTTGGTTTATGAAATGTTATAAATGTAACCTCTGAAGATATGTGCCTCTAAGAGTTAAGAAACATTGAAACCATCAAGTTTCTTCTATAATTCAATAAACTTGTTACAGTTTCTTCCAAAGCCAAGTCTCTGTTACAAATACTTTCAAGTTAAGCCACGCTACACATTGAAGAAAGCACAAATCAATATTACAAGCTATTAGTTGTGTTAGCAATTTAATAAGTACAAAGTGGTGGCTCCTTTACAAACTGTTACAAATTGGTGGCATCATTATAAACTGGGTGCCATCTTTACAAATTGGTGGCCTCTCTTTACAGCTACCTATTTACAACCCTGATGAAATTTCTTTTTGTACATTGCCATTAATGTATCTATTTTACATACTTTATCCTGCCTTTCTCCTGATACAAGGACTCAAGGCGGCTTACAATAAAATATGACACAAAGCAAATTAAAACAATGGTGAGTGCATTAAAATATGACCATAAACTTAAAAGCAACTTAAACCATTTTTGCCATTAAACATAGAAATAATTAAATACATTAAATAATAATAATAATACAATAATACACTTTATTTATATTCTGCTTTATCTCCCCGGAGGAACACACAAGGGATTACAGTACAAATATAAGGCAAACATTCATTGCTTTTTCCCACAACGAACAACCACATACAATACACAGATAAGGTAAAGGCCTTCCCCTTTTCATTTCCGGCGTCTGGAGACAATGCTCAACTCCGGCCATGGGGAGGTGCTCTTCTTCCATTTTCCATGCTGAGGAGCCTGCTGTCCATAGACATCTCTGATTGTGTTTTGCCAGCATGTCTGCATGGGGCACCCTCTTACCTTCCCGCCGAGGCAGTACCTATTGATCTACTTACATTGCATGCTTTTGAACTGCTAGCTTGGCAGAAGCTAGGGCTGACACTGAGTTGCAGCTTTGAACTGCTTACCTGTGATCAGCAGCTTTTCCTGCAGATAACGGTTTTACCCACTGTGCTATCACTACCCCAAAAATCCCATTAGAGGGCAAGGAGCCCTCTCTAATATTTTCTCTAGCAGTCTTAGACAGTGAGCAGCCTAGTGACACTATAGTCTGATTCTGGTGTTCCCTCAGGTTATACATAGGCAGACATGGAAGTATGGCTATGCCTCTCTTCACTTTCCACTAGGAAGAAGGCATTATGCCCACAAAGACTGCCTATTTTAGGAAAGTTTACTACTTTCACTAGGGGTGTTTCTGTTGTGATTCCAGCTACCAGTATGTCTAGCTTCCCAGAAAGCTGAATGAGAGACAGATGGGTAGAAAGCAAAATCAGATTTTTTTTTCCAGTGGCCAGAGAGGATGTCAGTGGGGAAAGCACTCCAAAGAACTGACACACTGCAATTGTGAACACAGGGAACACATTTGACAGCTATTCAAGATTTCCGCACTGGCTCCTGATTGGCTCAGAGATTATCCCACTAGGATCTGCTTCGTAAATGGTCTGGGATTCCCTCAGACATCCTTGCTGGTTGGTCTTCATTGTGGCAGGAAACTCAAATAAACTGTCATTGGATTATTTTGAAGAGTGTGTCCATTTATTGATTCATCCCCACGAGGGGTGCAACGAGAAAGGAATGAAGTTTTGTAATCAATAATGGGTTTAATGTCCTGGCTCCTGTGGACACGGTTGGTTAGTCCAAGATAAACAATGGGTGCTTTAGGATGATGATCTTCTCAATAGGTGTTGCAAGGGTACATCTGTCTGGGGATATAGCAGAGGAAAACATTCCCAGATCATACCAGGTGAAAACAGGAACAAGGACTCCGAGCTCTGATGCAAGTTCATTGTGTGTATTCCCCCACGTTTCCTAATTCACTGTGAGGGGATTATGATAATTTGAGGGAGCGTTGCTTGGTGTTTGGAGTGTGTTGGGCAAAATTTCAGGCCAGTTCATGAAGGGTTACCAAAGGACAAAGGAGCACTCACTCGCTTGCTGTGTGTCTCAGTGAAACCATGTTTTATAATTCATATAACTCATAATTTTGGGGTCCAATTTCACCATAACATTTCTACACTGTAAAATTAATGCACTTTGCAACCACTTTAACTGCCATTGCTCACTGTCATGGAATTCTGGGGTTGGTAGTTTGGTGAGGCAGCAGCATTCCTTGGCACAGAAGACTAAAGATCGTCTAAACCAGTGGTTCTCAACCTGTGGGTCCCCAGATGTTTTGGTCTTCAGCTCCCAGAAGTCCTAACAGCTGGTAAACTGGCTGGGATTTCTGGGACTTGTAGGCCAAAACACCTGGGGACCCACAGGTTGAGAACCACTGCTCTAAACCTACAGCTCTTAGGATTCCATAGTATTGAGTGGTGTCAAACTGCATTAATTTTACAGAGTAGCTGCAAGTTAGGGCAACCTTCCCAAATGGGGAATGCATGTATCCTGTAGATTTAATGCAGTTTTACAAGGTCTTTATTATTTTCTGCTAAATAGTGCGGATGCCTCATCAAACTGCAACACCCATGATTCATGACATTTATACAGGTGTCAAACTGCATTAATTACATGGTGTGCCCTAGGTTTCTTATTTACATACTGTACTACGATCCTGATCATCCTCAGCCAGTGAGTTTGAGCACCATGTAACATGGGAGTGCTGGTTTTTTGGCTCAGTTTCTTGTAGTCTGTCCAGTTCTCCTTCCAGACTGTTTGTCTTGCTTGACTGGTCTTTATTGAAAAACTAAATCTCTTCCCATCAGATTCCCCAGATGAGATTTCTTGGCATTGCCTGGTTTTGCCAAGAGATCCCTCATCCTATGTTTTGCAATAGATTAGCATTACAGTTTTGTTCTTTTAAGTATATCCTCCAAAAGATATCTGGCACTTAGCTGTTAATAGGGGTCACCAAGCAAATCTAACATTGGGAGATGCATTTCTGTCACTTTATTCCTTTATGCAACCATTTGTTTGTTTGCCAGACTTGGTGCAGAGTTTCTCCCAGGTGACTTTATAATACAATAAAAGATGAGTGGATTTGTTTTCACAGAATGAATTGGAGCTAATGGACATGCCTAGCACCTGTCATCTTGGCATCTCCTGTTATGTTTGATCAGCAGATGAAGTCAGCTGGCATAACTTGAGTAAACATGGCTTATTTCTTCTCAGAACTGAGGTGTACTTTCATTTGGGAGGCTTTTTAAAAACTCAGAAGATGTGAGCTTGTATAATTTGCAGCATCAGTGACTCAAAAATTGTTTGCAAACTGCCTTCTCCCTATTTCAGAAGACATCCTCCCAGAATCCCAGATTGGCTTCCGCTCCTCCAGAGGAACAGTGGATATGATTTTCACTGCATGACAGCTCAAAAAAAAATGCAGGGAACAAAATTAACCTCTGCACATGGCATTCATTGACCTGGCAAAGGTTTTTGACACAATGAATTGCAATGCCTTCTGGACAATCCTCCGAAAAATCGGATACTTGAAAAATCTGTGATCATCCTGTGGCTCCTCCACGATGACATGATGGCAACAGTCTTGGACAACAATGGCTCTCAAAATGACCCATTTAAGGTGAGATCAGGTGCACAAACAGGAATGCGTTATTGCCCCAAGTTTATTTCCCATCTTCATAGAAATTATTATGCACCTTTTTGACAGAAAGCTATTTAACCTCTGCAGATTGAAAGCCAAAACCAAGGTCACAACAGCTTCTGTTGTAGAACTACAATATGCTGATGATAATGTAGTCTGTGCTCATTTTGAGGAAAACCTACAAGCTGCTTTAAACACCTTCACAGAAGCATGTGAAAAACTTTGTCTCCCACTTAACATCAAGAAAAACAAAGTGCTCCAACAGCAAACACCAATCTTTCTGCAATACTAGAAATTCAAATTAATGATGCAACATTAGAAAATGTTTACTATTTTCACTATCTAGGCAGCCATCTTTCCACAAAAGCTGACATCAATGCTGAAATACAACACTGCCTGAGCTCTGCGAGTACAGCATTTTTTGGAATGAAGCAGAGAGTGTTACGAAGGGATACGAAGATGCTTGTTTATAATGCTATGTCCTTCCAATCTTGTTAAATGCCTGGAAAACATGGACCATTTACAACATCACTCTTGACTTCTGGAAAGACTCTGTCAGTGTTGCCTCTGAAAAATCTTACAAATCTCTTGAGAAGACAGGTGGACAAACGTCATGGAAGAAGCAAATTCCATTAGCATTGAAGTGACGATTCTTCATCATCAACTTTCCTGGATTGGCGACATTGTCCACATGTTGGATCACCATCTCCCAAAGCAGTTACTTTATTCTCAGCTCAAGAATGGAAAAGGGAATGTTGGTGGACAGCAAAAGAGATTTAAGGATGGGCTGAAAGCTAACCTTAAAAACGAGGAATAAACACTGAGAACTGGTTAACAAGAGGTCAGCTGTTACCAACAGTGTTGTGGATTTTGAAGAGGCACAAATAAAGGGTGAAAGGGAGTAACGTGCCAAGAGGAAGGCACATCAAGCAAAGCCTTCCATCTCGAAATGCATGTCCTCACTGCAAAAGACTAGGCGGATCCAGAATCGGTCTCTACAGTCACTTACAGACCCATCACCATGACTTTATTTCTGGAAGACAATCATACTTGGCCACAAGTGATCACCTGTGATGATGAAAACCTGCTGTGGATTACCATGGGAGCACCCAACATCTGTTGTTGACAACATCAAAATAAAACTCTCAGGGAATTTAGTCTGAACTGTCTTGTTATTCCTACTTATTGCATGATGCCACTAGAAGGAAATGCCAGAGCTGCCTCTCTCTGCACTGCCTCATTAAACTGCATGGTCTTAAGTATTCCTGGGCCGAATGAGAAAAGTCCTGAATGCAACGGTATGTTTATACAGCCCCACCCTCCTGGATTGGTTGATATCTAAGTAAGTTAACAACCGGCAAATCCCTTAGTTGGTGGCAGCAGAAGAGCAACATGCCTCTGGATTAGTTTCAGTAGACACAGCTATCAGCAGCCCACTGCCAAGAAAGTCCTGGGAACAGTGAAATGGACAAACCAAAGTAAGTTTATACGTCTTTGTTCATGCCAAAGATTGTCAAATGAATGTGGGGTATGTCACAGTGTGGAGGAAAGAGAAACGACATTTAGGAATGCAACCAAGAGCTTTGTGATACCTTAAGGACTAAGATGAACAAAGTATGGTCTCTGAAGGTGCACCTACACTGTAGAATAAATGTGGTTTGACACCACCTTAACTGGTATGGAATCATGGGTATTGTAGTTTAGTGTGTCACTAACACCATTTAGCAGAGAAAACTAAGGACCTTATAAGACTACAGCTCCCATGGGACCATGAGAGTTAAAGTGGTGTCAAAGTAGATTAATTTTGTGGTGTAGATGCACTATGAGGCAGTCTTTCCTAATTTCTGCACATCCTTCTTCATAGATACTGTACAATCGTATATCTATGGAACGGGTACTCACAGTTTCACCTACCAACAACATAAGTCCCTTCTAGGAATTGTCTATGTCCTCCAGGTAAATCATGTTGAAGGATACATCTCTAAAAATGTTATAGGTCTTCTAGGGAAGCTTCATAGGATTCACTATTATCCATGGTAAGATCAGGAATGTATCCCTCATGGATATGACGACTGTACTGTATCTTTTGCCACTGTGACCACACTTTGATGTCAATATTTCCATCTGAAAAATGTTGGAGACTATGCAGTAGGATGTATTTCTGAGTAGATAAGCATAGTCTTTTAAACTGGAGGGTGTAAGGTTGGGGTCTGCTTTCGTCCGGAGTGGAAAACATCTGATTCCAAACATCAACTCACAACTTCTGAAGATGCCTGCCATAGATGCAGGCAAAACGTCAGGAGAGAATGCTTCTAGAACATGGCCTGAAAAACCTACACTAACCCATCAATTCAAAAGTTCCTTAAGAGGAGGGAAAAACTTCCAAACTACTTCAGGCTGATAATCCTATACTAGAACAAGGAAAGGAAAAGAGCAGCCCTTCAGATTATGTTGGACTGCAACTCCCAGCAGCCTTGGTTGACATATATAATGGCAAAGAATGCTGGGACTTGTACTCCGAAATGTGGTGAACTGCAGATCCCTATACAGTAATGTGTTTGTTTGTTTGTTTGTTTTTTGTCGTGTCAGGAGTGACTTGATCAACTGCAAGTCGCTTCTGGTGTTAGAGAATTGGCCATCTGCAAGGACGTTGCCCAGGGGCGCCCAGATGTTTTGATGTTTTATCATCCTTGTGGTAAGCTTCTCTCATGTCTCCGCATGAGGAGCTGGAGCTGATAGAGAGCTCATTTGTGCTCTTCCCAGATTCGAACCTGTGACCTGTCAGTCTTCAGTCCTGCCGGCACAAGGGATTAAACCACTGCGCCACCGAGGGTTCCTAGTAATATGGTCATTGAGTGAAATCAGACCTGCCATACTTCTGCGTAAATGCAAGCTGTACTGAAGTGTTTGTGCTGTCCCTTTTAGAAAAAAGGAAGCCAACTTTGTAACAAATGGGTTTTATTTGTTTTTGGTTTTAAAATTGAACTCATAAAAACTGATGTCATTTAACTGCCAGCCTGAGTTTCAGGACAATCAGTTCTTGGCTCAGCAAAAAAGTGGGATGGCGTTATGCAGAATTTAGAGACATTTTCCTCCAGGGTAGCCCTTCTGTTTTGGAGCAGGGAGAAGAAGTTGGAAATATTGCTTTTTGGAGCACAACCCCCGAATCATCCAGCCCATGAGGCCAGTAGCTATGCAAATGGATCTTTTTTCCCCCAAAGGGAATATATATATATATATATATATATATATATATATATATATATATATATATATAGTTCTGAACAAAAGGGGTGATCTACACTGTAGAATTAATGTAGTTTGACACCACTTTAATTGCTATGGCTCAATGTTATGGAATCCTGAGAGTTATAGTTTGTGGAGTCACTTGCACTCTTGGGCACAGAAGGCTAAAGACCTTATAAAGCCACAGCACCCATGATTCCATAGCATTGAGCTATACCAGTTAAAGTGATGTCAAACTTCATTAGTTCTACATTACAGATGCATCTTCAATTATCAGAGCACCACAGCCCAAAAGTTCTGGGTTCAATTTATACATGACTAGTCTTTGGCCACATCATGAGGAGACAGCAAAGCCTAGAGAAGACAATTATGCTGGGGAAAGTGGAAGGCAAAAGGAAGAGGGGCCGACCAAGGGCAAGATGGATGGATGGCATCCTTGAAGTGACTGGACTGACCTTGAAGGAGCTGGGGGTGGTGACGGCCGACAGGGAGCTCTGGCATGGGCTGGTCCATGAGGTCATGAAGAGTCGGAGACGACTGAACGAATGAACAACAACAACAACAAGTCTTGAAAAAGTGGACCAGATGATTGGATGGAGTCTGAGATCCTGGATAGCCTCCACCAGTCAGGATAAAAATGATACCAATCTTCCCCAGGTAATGATGCTGTCCTAGCTTCAGAAGGTGTTTGGAATGTAGTGGTGTGAGTAATGGCATAAGGACTCTTTAAATCCTTTCACACTACAAAATTGTAGTATGATGAATCTACCTTAACTGCTGTGGCAAAATCCTAGAAATCCCAGGATTCGCATATTTGGGAGGGGTATTCAGAGTTCCCAGCTCCAGAGAGTCTCTAAATTACAAAACCTAAGATCTCATAGGAGGTGGCAATAGCAATGAAAGGGGAATCATTGTGCTATAATGATGTTGTATTAAAACAGTATTTCTCAACCTAGGGGTTGGACCTAAGGGGAGTCACGAGGGGGTATCAGAGGGATCACCAAAGACCATCAGAAAACAGTATTTTCTGTTGGTCATGAGGGTTCTGTGTGGGAAGTTTGGCCCAATTCTATCATTGTTGGGTTTCAGAATGCTCTTTGATTGTAGGTGAACTATAAAACCCTGCAACTACAACTCCCAAATGTCAATGTCTGTTTTCCCCAAGCTCCACCAGTGTTCGCATATGGTCATATTGAGTATTTGTGCCAAGCTTGGTCCAGATCTATCATTGTTTGAGTCCACAGTGCTCTTTGGGTGTAGGTGAACTAGAGCTCCAAAATTAAAGGTCAATGCCCACCAAACCCTTCCAGTATTTTCTGTTGGTCATTGATTCTAAAAACCCATCAATAGCTACTAGTGTTCCATGTAATTCTCTTCTTTGCTATTTTTAATCAGTCTGAGTGTGGTTTTATGTATGGAAGAGTGAGCCCCAGGGAAAGGAGAGGGCAGCTTAGCAATGTTAGCTCCAATGTCACTTATTCCATCCTATCCAGAAATATTGCTTCCATAATCCAACATCCCTTGCTTTTTGCATCCTTCCCCTCCTTTGATCATTAGTGGAGTTGTCCAGTGCAGTAAGGGGTATTCCAACAGAGAAGAAGAAATAGAATGAGCCCCACATCTGCTTCTCTACACTTTGAAGAAATTGGGTGTCACACACCAGGGCTGGGAAGCAACCTTTAAACCAATCTCACACTCCAGAACTCAGTTCATAAGCAAAGCAGTTTATTAAGGAGTAAATGTAGCTTCAGCAAAAAATGGTTAAAAGATCAAAACTCAATACAAAATATAATCCATGTAAAGCAAGACACTTGAAAAAATGTGAAAGCAACCGTTCATAAGTCCAGGATACAAACTGGAGTCTTTAACAAAACACAGCAACCCAGAAGATCCAATGTACAAAGCAGCTATAACATAAACCCAAAGCTACAGGAGACCAGGAAACCACTTGATATTAGAAGCAATACAGGAGACCAAGAATCCTCTTGATACTTGGAGCATGAGTCCATGAAAAATCCAAGACTTGAGTCCATTAATCCCATCCACGTGAGAAAACTTGAGACAGGAACCTGAAGTGTGTAACTTGAATCCAGACATTGACTCCTCTAAGATATAACCCAAATCAAACCTCCTTTATACCTAAGAGCCGCCGCAAACTAGCCTCCTACGGGAGCAAACTGTGCCAGCACGTCCCTGACGTCATGAGACTGCGCCTCTCTCTCCGCCCCTTTCTCTGCCTCTTTCTCCGTGCCAGAGTGGTTTTTCCTTTGCTAGGGCAGCATTGCCAGCGTACTCTCGTTGTTGAATTCTGTCAACAATGAGAGTACGCTGGTAGTGCTGCCCTAGCAAAGGAAAAACCACTCTGGCACGGAGAAAGAGGCGGAGAAAGGGGCAGAGAGAGGCGCAGTCTCATGACGTCAGGGACGTGCTGGCACAGTTTGCTCCCGCAGGAGGCTAGTTTGCGGCGGCTCTAAGAAACTATGGCATTTCCTTTGGGAACTCTCTGCAGGGCCCCTTCTCATTAAAAGGCGCTGGGAATGGTGCCTCCCTTCGGCTGCCCGTCACTGTTGACAAATTGTTCTTCTATCTAACTCAGGAGAAACAGGGGAGTCAGGAGACACATCTGCAATTACTACATACTGATCAAAGACTGACCTTGGTTCCTTTGAGAAATCTAACTCAGGCCTGTCAGACTCTGAATCTGCCCCCAACCACAAATCCAGTGCTGCTCTAACATTCCCAGAATTCCCAGCCTCATTAGGTACAGAACCAGACTCCTGTGAGTCCTCAGATGGTGACACAATCTCCTCTGAAACCTCGGACATCGGTACAATCACAGGCTGAACCACAACATGGGGAATGTAAATATCTGTTTTGAAAAGCCTACAGAAGGAGAGCGCGGAGGAGGTGTGGGATCAGGAGAGAAGCAGCAAAAGTTGGGGATACAGTAGTGTGATTGTCGACAGGTAGGATAGTGATTGTTTTCAAATTGGCATGTTGCTGGTATGTTACCATTTGCATCACCAATGCAGTTGCTGCAAGACAGGAAAAGAGAGGACCAGGGTGGAGTTGCAAAAGACAGGGGTGCAACAGTGCAATTGCAAACAGGTGTGATATCGATTGTTTTCAAAACTATGTCACTGCTATGTTCCAGTTTGCTTCAGTAATGCAACTACTGGAAGACACCATGCTGGTGTGATAAGGTCCTAGGTTTCTTTTCTCCTCCTCACACTTTCCCCTTATCCTCAGCATACTTCAGTAGCTTCAAACTGCAAAACTGCTTTGTGCTCAATTCTTCAGGGCAAGAGGAAAGGAGAAGGCAGAATCTTGCCCTTCTCAGTATACGCAGGCAAAAACAAACTGCTGCAGCCTCATTTGACTTGTGCTTCCTCCCCCATTAATAACTTACCACATTTTGATGTTAACTAGCTAGATATGTCCCAGTTTTTGCCTGTGAGATGTTGGAGGGAACATAATAATACACTGTGGCTGGGAAGATCCATTTTTCCCTCCCAGTATTGTGGAAATTACAGTGAACATAAGAGGGGATGAAGGAGATGGCAAATGATTTTAGGATCCCTGACAAATCCTGTTGCTTTTGCTTTTCGACGATGATCTTTCAGAAGTGTTTCAACTTCAAGAAAGCTGGCTAAGTTTACTTTGAATTGATCGGCTAGATAATGTAGTTAAGCTCATTTCACAGCATTTGAGCCCAGAAGAAACTTTTTCTAAGACTATGGATTTTTCTCCCTCTCTGAGGCTATAACTAAGACCGAGATATTAAACTGGGTAATTTGATTTCGAAAGAGCTCAGGGCAAAGAAGGCCTGCCAGGAATTTTACTTCACCCTGGTGGAATTTTCTCTGTGGGAGATACTTGGTTAGCAATTTTCTACTTGCTTGTCAGAAAAGAGAAACATCAAAAGCAAGTACACTTTTCAAAGTACCTCAAAAGATTGGATTGTTCTCCCTAACTTTGTGATGTCTATATTGATGGTAAAATAAGCTTCTGGTATGGGCTTATTTATTCATTTTTTCCTGTATTGCTTCTTTGGGCATTTCTTTTATCAGCTACTTTGGTGTTCTGTTGACATGTACATAGAGTGATTATTATAAAAAGATGCCTCAAAGCAGTAGTGGGTGCTGTTTTGTTATATCCTTCATACATAGCTGAATTTCCATAACCTGTTGTTTTTTTCTTCTTACACATTTTTGAGAAGAAAAGCTTTGTTCTGTCTCCCAGGAGCCTGATTTGCCTTACTTTATAGTTGCTTGGTAATGGTGCTCCATGCAGTCATGCCGGCCACATGACCTTGGAGGTGTCTATGAACAACGCTGGCTCTTCGGCTTAGAAATAGAGATGAGCACCACACCCCAGAGTCAGACATGACTGGACTTAATGTCAGGGGACTACCTTTACCTTTACCCTATAGTTGCTTGAGGTTGCTTCCTCCTGCATTTTCTCCCAGGATTGCTGTATCTTTGCAAGAGTCCTAAAAGTTAATAGTATCAGAGTTTCCAGGCCTCTTTGCAACCATTGGCTTAGAGAGCAGCTCTTTGAGTTTAGGGACCACCTTTTCTCCCAGGGAAAGATCTCCATTTTAGATTCTCCCCTGCCTTTTCAGTTTGAGGAGAGATTTCAGACGTGCTGATGGCGAAGCAGTTAGCTCCGGGCAGGCCCGTAGCCAGGATTTCGTTTCGGGGGGGGGGGGGGGGGGTGGTAAAAAATTTTCAGGGGGGGTTTTGGGGGGGCTGAGTTTCGGGGGGGGGCTGAGTCTGAGAGAAAGAGGGTCTAGCCTAGCAAACCTTTTGTATCATTACCCCAATACCCCCATGCATATGGGATATATTGAGAATGGTGATCAAATCATGATATTAATAAACATAACAGTTTAAATAATGCACCAGTAAGGCCTTTTCGCGAACCACCATGAGAATTTCGGGGGGGGGGGGGCTGAAGCCCCCCGAGCCCCCCCCCCCCCCCCCCCCCGGCTACATGCCTGGCTCCGGGAGAACCATTGCAAAAACGATTACTCTTTAGATAAGTAACTATAAGAAAGAAAGAACATTTTTGTAGCTTCATCTATTGACTGTTTGTTTGCAACTTTGATGATCTGTGATGTACCGTGCCAAGTCTTCAAGGACTTTGAATAATGTTTTTGATGTTTAAAACCAGTACTACTCTCTGTTGCTTAATATCTTAAGTTTTCAAGGTAGACAACTGCAGTTCGCTCAGCTATAGAGAGAAGCACGTCGCAGTCTTATTTTTTATAGCATCTGGGCGGACGGCACAAGCTTTGTGTATAACATCTGGCTTGTTTAACTTGAAGATCCATCACAAGGTCTGTTCAAGAAAGCATGTATTTGAATTGAAAGCAGAAGCTTCAAGATGATAAGACCTTTCTTGGTTGACTATAAATATGGACCCTACTGTTGTATTAAGATCTAAATTGCTACTTCTTGCCAAAGAAATTAGGGCAAAGGCATTGCTGAAAAGTTGAGGTAAGTGAAGACATTTGCAGGCTAAACTAATTTAAGGTAAAGTTTGCCCTGATTGTGTCTGACTTGGGGGGGGGGGGGTCTCATCTCCAAGGTCATGTGTAGACATCTCCAAGGTCATGTGGTCAGCATGACTGCATGGAGCACTGTTATCTTCCCGGTATAGTGGTGCCTATTGATTTACTCACATTTGCATGTTTTTAGTTGGGCAGAAGCTGGGGCTAACAGCAGGAGCTCACCCCTCTCCTTTGATTCGAATTGCCAACCTTTCAGTCAGCATGTTCAGCAGCTCAGAAAGAATTACACTACAGGGTTAACTTTGGAATATTTTATTACTTGCTGATTTCATTAGCAAGCTCTTTTTAGGAATCTCCAGGTCTACCAGTGCAGAAGTCACACTGGATGAGAGGTGTTATCTCAAATTAAGGGGAAAAAAATCTATTTTTTAATTTGTTATTTTCTGATCTTATGGCGATCTTGTACCTCCAATGCCATGAAAATACAGGTTTACTCTACATTTTCCTGGATAAGTCAAGTGCACAATTATGTGGATCACAACTTTGCTTTGTAAACTTTTCAGAGCCACTAGGTGGCATTACAGAGTAATTTTGTAAAAGGAATAATACATAATGTATTTTTCACTAATAACACCTTGTAGTTGTGGTCTTTAGAGTGAGTGACTATGATTTAAAAAGTACAAAATGAAATTATTTTACACTGTTTTAGTTTCATAATATTTAAACTTTTATGGATGGGATGCATTACCAGGGGTTTCTCTTTAACTATTCTTGATGAGGAGAAGAAGACCCCAAAATTTGATTCGATGCCACTAACGTTGGCATCCCAAAATTTGGTGGCTGATTAGCCTTTCCCCACTTATGACTTTCCAAAAACTTTATCTTCAGCTCCCATTGTAAGTGGAACTTTCGTGCGCACACGCAATACACCCACAGAGCACAGGTACACGTGAATTAAAAGGAGAGTCTCAAGCATATCTGACTCCTTCATCAGTACATCCACCATGTTGGAGGTTGTACATGTAAAATAAACAGAAGCTTTACCACAGTTTCAGAACCAAAATATACCCTGCAGTATAATAATGTGTCACTCAGATTTTGTGTAACAAGTAACAGTAACTTTACTTCATTTCAAAAGGTTAAACAGAGAAACAATGTATACAGCAGTCGCTCTGAATTCTTACAGAGAACAGAGGGAATAAACCAGGGGCCCTCAAACTTTTTAAACATAGGGCCAAGTGACAATCCCTCAAACTGTTGGAGGGCCAGAATATAATTTGAAAAAACATGAATGAATTCCTATGCACACTGCACATATCTTATTTGTAGTGCAAAAAACTCTTTAAAACAATACAATAATTAAAATGAAGAACAATTTTAACAAATATAAACTTATTAGTATTTCAATGGGAAACGTGGGCCTGCTTTTGGCTGATGAGATAGGATTGTTGTTGTTGTTGTGTGCTTTTAAGTCATTTCAGACTTAGGTTGACCCTGAGCGGGGGCCAGGTAAATGACCTTGGAGGGCTGTATCCGGCCCCCGGGCCTTAGTTTAAAATATGCTTCATGCCTTAGAAATGATCAGGCTTCAGAGAGTTGACAGCCATTTCCTTCCTGGCTGTTTCCATTCAGCGCTCTCTTCACTCTCAGAGGTGAAAGTGGCAGTTAAAACTGTTTGTCTCAGCAGCAAGCCAGAGACAGTAGCCAATCAGAATTTTGGCTTCTGGCGTGTTCAGTCAATCAGCTGCCAACACATGCCTTTCCAGTTAACCCATTACATCATGGTGCCTATTTACAAATCTCCACACATCAGGGGTAGCAAACCTATTTTCATTGAGGGCCACGTCAACTTGATGTTGAACCCATGGGTGGAGAACCTATGGAGACGGATGGCCAACTATATATATTTTTAACATAGTAATTGGTGCTCTTTAGTTTTTACACAGTTTGTGTCCCCAGATGTTCTTGAACAACAGAGCCCATCACTTCTGATTATATCCAGCAGTGCAGACTGGGAATAAGGGGAATCGCAACCCAACAGCACTTGTCTCTCTGAGGTTAGGGAAGGTTAAAGGATATTTTAAAATCAGACATCATATCCACAACTCTCACATCCAAAGCATTTCAGAGCTTTTATATCTCTCTTTGAACTCTGTGTTAGAACTCCTTGGTATGTAGACAGGGGCAATGAGCATATCCATTCTTTGTTGAAGAAGGAGACATCCTTGAAATATGGGAGCTCATATAGGCGAAAAAACACACTGAAATTCTCATGGAGACAATAAGAAAAATGACAGAAAGATTACTGATGCAATTTATTGCTTGGGAGCAAAGGCAAAAGCATGCATAACAAAGGTACGAAGGCACAAACAGAATAAAAATAAAATATGTGCAATGAAAAGTAGTTACAAATGATTGCTATCTGCACTCTCGTCTCAAGGCTAACCTCTGGGTTTCTTTTTCTGCATGAAAGACTCCTTTTCAGACCTATTCTGTAAAGCAGAGCTCTGTCAAATGTCACAGCTTGAAGCCAAATGCACTTTCAGTGTTTTTGCGGCATTCTTCGGAATTGCAGAATTGTCAATCTGTTTTTCCCTAGTGGTTAGTTCCTCCTCTTTTCGCCCCCTTCGCTCTTTTATCATTCTAAATAAGAGCATTGACTTTAGGCTAAAGTGGAAACGTGTCTTAGAAACTGAAACATACCCATAAAACTTCTTTTACATGCCAGTTGTTTGTGACAAGGGTTGGAAATGAAGCTGTAACTTACCAGCGCATGCTTGATTTTACCATTGTGTGTATTTGCCTTGAGATTCAAAGTGCTGGTGTTAACCTATAAAGCCCTAAATGACTCCGGCCCTGTTTACCTCTCCGAACGTATTCTCCCCTATGAACCATCAAGATTATTAAGATCGTCTGGAGAGGCCCTGCTCTCGGTCCCACCGGCCTCGCAAGCGCGTCTTGTGGGGACGAGGGACAGGGCTTCTCAGTGGTGGCTCCTCGACTCTGGAACTCTCTCTCACTGGAGATCAGAACCGCCCCTTCTATCCTGACATTTAGGAAACAGGTGAAGACTTGGTTATGGAGACAGGCATTCGACGAGTGAGCCAACACCCTGAGATATGGATGGAGGATGATGAGCAACGATTTTAGTGTGACGACTGACCATTATAGTTATTGATTGTAATTGCTGTTTTAATGTTTTACTGCAATATGTATTATGATGTTTTAATGTTTTACTGTAATATGTATTATGATGTTTTATTGATTGTATGTGATATTGTGGTTGGAAACCGGTCTGAGTCCCTCAAGAGAGGAGAGAAGGTCAGTATACAAAACTTTTAAATAAATAAATAAATAAAATAATAAATTAATAGTTTCAAACGTTGGGTCCAAAATGTTGTAGGGCTATAACTCCATCATTCTTAAGCATTTGTTTTTCCATTTTGGAGATAATGGAGTTGAACCCAACCACAACTGAAGATTGAAGGTTCTGTTTTTCTCATTTTTTTCTATAGGTTTTTGTGGAGGAATGAAAAACCATGAGCAGTTCATGTCTTTATCAATCCACACACTGTCTTGCCAGAGAAAAGATATGTCATGCAGATGATCCATAAATAATAAGGTGTTTATTATTTGTTATGCAGAGCCACATATATACAATCATGAAACAGTTGTGTTGACTCACACATTTCAAATGGTCCTTGAGTGTCCATTTGGGAGATCTTCTTTCAGAAGCCAAGAAGCAAAAATGCAAACTGCCTCTAACTATCTCCCTGCATTGCTCCTGCGCAGCTAAAGCCTAAATATGTAACTGTTGCCAAAACTCCCAGGCTCAGCTAGCCTCTGAGCATGGCCCAACCAATCAGCTTTGTGCTTTGCATTTTTTCAGTTAATACACTCACTAACTGATTTTTACATGCCCCAGCAGTTTTAATATCTCTGCCCCTGTCAATTCCAACTGTTGTTTATTTATTTTTATTTTTTTAAAAAACCCCTATGATTCTCATATATAGGGTAGTGTTAACTATTCAGGCATAAATTTTATTTGTGTAACTGTCATTTTTGACTTTCTTTTGTTGTTCATCCCTATGCTATCTCTGCCTTGTTTTTTCTTTTCTTTCTAAAGCTATTTTCTTCCTGGGAGTGATGCTTCAAACTGTTTGGGAATTATATCCTGAGCAAGATAAATGTCACTACTCCATATAACAAATAGGAGTCGTCTATCTGGTATCATGAAGCTAATCTGGAGTGAGGGCAGTGCTTCTTGTTTTCTCATTGCTGATTCATTGTGTATTTATATATGGGAGAAGGCCTTTGCTTTTGCCACCAGGAAATGCCAGTCAACTTTTGCCACTCTTCTCAGAGAAGGGGATGATTCCTTTGTGAATAAGAATTAAGGTTCGACATTCTCATTGACCCATGGATAAGTTGATCCAGGTTTTTGGGAGCTGATTTTTTTTGACCAACATTTCAAAGGGCCCTTCCAGACAGGCCCTAGATCCCAGTATCTGATCCCAGGTTTTCTGCTTTAAACTGGATTATATGACTCCACATTGCCATCTAATCTTGGATAAACAGAAAACATGAGATCAGATCCTGGGATATAGGACCTGTCTGGAAGGGTTCTAAATTGAGTATCTAAAGTACTGCTTGAAGAGCAGGGACATAGGTTGCTTCCGTGAAGCTGGGCAAGCAGTAAGTTCTTCCTAATGTACAGGAAAGGAGATTCCACCTGAACATTAGAAAGAACTTCCTGACCATGAGAACTGTTCAGCAGTGGAACTCTCTGCCCTGGAGTGTGGTGGAGGCTCCTTCTTTGGAGGCTTTTATACAGAGCTAGATGGCCATCAGTCGGGAGTGCTTTCAATGTGATTTTCCTGCTTCTTGGCAGGAATGTGGACAGGATGGCCTACAAGGTCTCTTCCAACTCTATGATTCTATGATTCTAAGTGTTATCATTTCCTGCCTACATGGGTGTCGCAGTCATTGAGACCCCAGCTTTGTTCTTACTAACCTGGACCCAGGAATGGGGAATGGGTATAGGGACTGAATCTCATTCCTCTTGATCACCATCAAACCCGATCCATTGCAATGCAAAGCCAGCAGGGCTCTCCCGCGGTCCTACAACCGTCACAGGCATATTTGCTGAGAACACATAGGAGGGAGTTCTTGATAATTGTTCGCAGATTGTGGCACCCCACCCTTGGGAGGCTAGGCTAGCTTTCCCCTGCCTCTCTTTCTACTAATGGTCAAATATATATTTTTATTTAGCCAAGCTTTTAGCTGTTAACTGGTTACTGTACTGTGGAGCCAGTGTGGTGCAGTGGTTTGAGTGCTGGATTTCAACTCTCCAGACCAGGATTTCAATCCCTGGTTGGGCGATAAAATCCATGGAGTGATCTTAGGCCAATCATACTCTCTACCAAAAGGTTTACAAATCAGTTTTTGGTCAACTTTAGATTCAGTTGGTTATTTGGGGTGCATTGAATAGACCACATCAGCTCTAGTTTCCGATACAGAACATGTGCCATCCAGTAATCGCCATCTGCTCGCCCACAGAAAATCATATTTAATCATTTAAAGCTGATGTCCCATCTGAGTCTCCCACTAGATATACATTATTTATTTTTTTATTTATCGTGTCAAGAGCAAACCAAAAGAGTTGTATTGCATTAAAAACAAACAAACAAACAAAACACAAAGTTTGCAGACTTGGTATTCTATTAAATGTCCTTTGACCAGTAGCTGGTCATTTCCAAGTGCCTCTGGTGTTGCTACAAGAAGGTCCTCTGTTGTGCATGTGGCAGGGCTCAGGTTGCATTGCAGCAGGTGGTCAGTGGTTTGCTCTTCTCCACACTGGCATGTCGTGGATTCCACTTTGTAGCCCCATTTCTGAAGGTTGGCTCTGCATCTCGTGGTGCCAGAGTGGTCTGTTCAGCGCCCTCCAAGTCGTCCAGTTTTCTGTGCCTGGGGGGAGTCTCTCATTTGGTACCAGCCATTGATTGAGGTTCTGGGTTTGAGCCTGCCACTTTTGGACTCTCGATTGCTGAGGTGTTCCAGCAAGTGTCTCTGTAGATCTTAGAAAACTATTTCTTGATTTAAGTTGTTGGCGTGCTGGCTGATACCCAAACGGGGTGGGACGGAGATGTTACTGCCTTGGTCCTTTCACTATTGGTTGTTACTCCCTGGCAGATGTCAGGTGGTGCAATACTGGCTAAACAGTGCAATTTCTCCAGTGGTGTGGGGTGCAGACACCCTGTTATAATGAGGCATGTCTCATTAAGAGCCACATCCACTGTTTTAGTGTGGTGAGATGTGTTCCACACTGGGCATGCATACTCAGCAGCAGAGTAGCAAAGTGCAAGGGCAAATGTCTTCACTCTATCTGGTTGTGATCCCCAGGTTGTGCCAGTCAGTTTTCATATGATATTATTTCTAATACCCACTTTTGGTTGATATTCAGGCAGTGCTTCTTGTAGGTCAGAGCACGGCCCACAGTGACTCCCAGGTATTTGGGTGCGCTGCAATGCTCCAGTGGGATTCCTTCCCAGGTAATCCTCAGAGCTTGGGATGCTTGTCTGTTCTTAAGGTGAAAAGCACATGTCTGTATTTTAGATGGATTAGGAATCAGCTGTTTACTACTCTATTTAGCTATCTCACCCAGGGGTTTTATAATTTTATTGCTTGTATTTGGCCCAGCCCACGGTGTTCAATTTTTTTACCATGTCGTTTTGTGTTTATTCTATTGCATTATTCGCGATTGCTGCACTGTATTTCATGTTATTATCTGTTGTATGTGTTTTACTTTGCCTTACTGTAATTTTTTGGGCTTGGCCTCATGTTAGCCACCTCAAGTCTCCTTGGGGCGATGGTGGCAGGGTATAAATAAAGATGATGATGACGATGAGGATGATGGTTATTATTATTATGTGGGAATAGTAATATTTCTTGGGTAGTCAGCCTCTCCCCTCCCGACATCCCTGTTGCCTCAGCACTATAAGAGGGTTTCGCGAGACCAGTCACTCTCATTGCCATGTGGTTTTGAGGCAACAGTCGCCTGTTTGGGCTGAAAAATGCGGTATAGAAATAAAGCAAATAAATAAATAAATAAATAAACAGTGTAGTAAAGGTGAGGATGCCGACCATATTTTCATTCTTGTGGACCACTGGTGGCCCATGGACCACAGGTTGGGAACCACTGCTTTAGGTCAACTTTAGGTTGCAAACAACAAGAGGTTGCGCACAACAGCACAAAAACATAACCGGGGTAGAAGATGGTGCATCTGTCTTCATTGTGTTCTTTCCTATTTTAACTGGAGTATTTTGGAACCATGCATGCTTTGTTTATCCCGGAATATTAGTTCCTAGTAGAGAGACTTTTCATACCAGCCCATTTTATTTTTAAGTACAAAATTGTGAGGAACGGGAACCAAGTCTGGACCCTTTCAATCAGTTTGGACGCACCTTGAATCATTTGTGAATGGCGCTGTTATCGATGCAATAGTTTAGTTAACACAACTTGAAAGTATGCATTGCAATTATGGTTTTCAAACAGTGGTATTTAGGTTTAGTAGTTCATCCCACTAGAGAAAAAAATCCACTTAAAATCTGGTTTCTGCCTCCTGCAGAATTCTGGGTTTTGTAGTTTAATGAGGCTGTTAAAGGCTCCTCCCTACACTACAAACCCCAGAATTCTGCAGGAGGCAGAAACCAGATTTTAAGTGGATTTTTCTCTCTAGTGTGATGAAGCAGTTAGTCTGTATTGTGAGCCTGCCTTGGCTCCCGTATCAAGAGAAAAGTGGGACATAAATAAATGAATAGGATTTCTTGCACATATATTGTTGGTTGCTGGATTTAGAATTGCTCCAGGATCACATCTGGCCTTTATGCCAATACTTTTCCTTCTACCCCCTTTTCAAGCCTTCCATGAATTAAAAAATAATGAAAACAGAGGTATTTGAGTAGTAGCGGAGACATGAAAGTATCTATAGCAAGCATGGGCAAACTTCGGCCCTCCAGGTGTTTTGGACTTCAACTCCTACAATTCCTAACAGCCTACCGGCTGTTACAAATTGTAGGAGTTGAAGTCCAAAACACATGGAGGGCCAAAGTTTGCACATGCCTGGTCTATGGGTACATCTACACTGTAGAATTAATGCAGTTTGACCCCACTTTAACTGCCATGGGCCAATGCTGTGGCATCCTGGGAACTGTTATCTGGTGAGGCACCAACACTCTTTTGGCACAGAAGGCTCAAAACCTTGTATTACTACAACTCACAGGATTCCATGGCATTGACTCATGGCAGCTAAAGTGGGGCCAAATTGCATTAATTCTACATTGCAGATGCACCCTATACCCCCCTTTAAAATTTCAACATTACTTCTGTAGACTTACTTACAGAGCTGCCTTTTGAGAATCAAAAAGCTGGGCATATTTCCCTAC
Organism: Anolis sagrei; assembly: GCF_037176765.1. NCBI lineage: Eukaryota > Metazoa > Chordata > Lepidosauria > Squamata > Anolidae > Anolis > Anolis sagrei. The sequence continues at coordinate 20,206,103 of NC_090024.1, read as the reverse complement.
CTGACAACACAAAGAAAGACAAGAAAACAAGTGGAAAGACAACTTTTCAGAAGTTTTTTTTATGGGGAATTCCCTTTGGGCTCTTGTCTTTTCATACCAAAGCATCACAGCTGTTAACAAATACCACTCTATCCCACACTCAAAAGTGTTGACAAATGCCAGAGATGTTTGTTTGGTTCAGCCTTTGTTTGCTCCAGTAATTTTCATTGGCAGGTCTCAGCCCTGTCAGTAGCCACCTTAACAGTCTGATCTCAGCTCTGGTTTTATTACATTCTTTCTTTGGGAAAACTAAAGAGAAAGTTCCACCACTCTGCAGTACCTTCTCAGCAGTCATACCCCTGAAGTTTAGTCAAAACTTTAAAGATGTTGAATTTATTTTCAATGCTTGGTGATGACCTAGAAGAGTATTTCTCAACCTGTGGGTTATGACCCGGGGGGGGGGGGGATTTCTGGGGTTTCTAAGGAGTCGCCAAAGACCATCAGAAAACATATATCTCTGACGGTCTTAGGAACCCCTTTGGCATACAAGGCTGACGATCTTTCTGCCTGTCCTTCCCTTCTTTTTCGAAATAGACGGTGAACCCTTTCACCAAAAGCCCTCATCCTGCTGTGATTGGCCAGCCTCTTAGCTGGCCTTTCAGCCAAGTTAAGGGCTGTTTCTGATACTTCAAGCAGGGAAGGGAGAGCAGGCATGCTCAGCGCATGACAGCATGGTGCGCATGTGCAGGAGAGGGAGAGAATGCAAGGCTGGAGGGAGGCTCCCACCAGCAAGTCCCTTCAAGGCATGGGGGAAGTTTGCCCAATTCTATCGTTTGTGGGGTTCCGAATGCTTTCTGATTGTAAGTGAACTATAAATCCCAGCAACTACAACTCCCAAATGTCAAGGTCTATTTTCCCCAAACTCCACCAGTGTTCACATTTGGGCATATTGAGTATTTGTGCCAAGTTTGGTCCAAATCTGTCATTGTTTGAGTCCACAGTGCTCTCTGGATGTAGGTGAACTACAACTCCAAAACTTAATGTCCACCAAACTTTTCCAGTATTTTCTGTTGGTCATGGGAGTTCTGAGTGCCAAGTTTGCTTCAATTCCATTGTTGGTGGAGTTCAGAATGCTCTTTGATCGTTGGTTAACTATAAACCCCAGTAATTACAACTCCCCAATGACAAAATCAATGCCCCCGACCCCACCAGTATTAAAATTTGGGTGTATTGGATATTTATGCTAAATTTGGTCCAGTGAATGAAAACACATCCTGCATGTCAGATATTTACATTACAATTCATAACAGTAACAACATTTATGAAGTAGTAACAAAAATGATGTTATTATTGGGGTTTACCCCAACATGAAGAACTGTATTTAGGGAACATGGCATTAGGAAGGTTGAAAACCACTGACTCAAAACAAGGGTATCAACCTCATTTTCACCGAGAGCCTTATGGTTGCCTTGAAAGGGCAGGTTGTAATTGTAACTATGTTGTTCTGTCATTGAAAGCCTGGTTGGCCACATGAAACAATGTTGTGACTGGATTTGGCACATGTGACCTAGAGCGTCTGCAGCACAATTTGGTGCCATGTTTCTACAGTGCTGGAATACTCTCAGCATGTTGGTTGTATTAAAACAGCAATGAAGACTTTCCTGCTGAAGGGCTTTCTATCAGAGCCCTTGGCTGGTCAATGTGGGAACTGAATGGTTGATTAGGTCAACCTATGATCTGATCCATATGTTCTGGAACAAAGTGAAAAAATACAGGCTGTACGGAGAGACTTGATTAATCCTCTGTTATCCCACATTTCATCTGTCAGCCAGGCAAGAAGGCCCAACAGATGGTCATATGCACAGATAGGCGGAGGATTCGATAGAGTTAGAAGGGGCCCCCAAAGGCCATCCAGTCCAGCCCCCTTCTGCCAGGCACGCAGGAAGGCCCAACATATGGCCATATGCATAGATAGGTGGAGGATTAGATAGGCAGAGAATTAGATGGAGTTGGACTGGATGGCCCAAAAGGCCATGCAGCCCAACCCTCTTCTGTCTGGCAAAGGATGAGAATAATAGATATATTCCATCTACTACTCCCATCATCATCTGTCATTGCACATTTTTTGTATCTGGGTGAGCTACAGCTCCCAACATCATGGGTCAATTTGCACTATTAAAGTTGCTCACGGTAGATACGTTCCAAGTTTGGTCAAGCTCCATCGTTGATGTTGCTTACAGTGCTCTTTTACAGTGGATGAACTACAACTCCCGTATCAGACTCCTTACTGATGCAGCCTAGAATCACATTTGCCTTTTTTGCTGCCCCATCATGCTCCCACTCATGCTCTGCTTGGGGTCCCCTCAGGCTCCTAGTTCCCTTTCCTAGGGACCATGTGCATTTCGATTCAAGTGTCGTACTGATGTTATAGTCTCTGCTAATTGAAATGCCATGTTGTTTGACCACACACATTTTTATCTTTCATCTGTGAAACATTGGAGGGTATGGACCATTTAGAGATGTTGCTGAACTGCAACTCCCATTGCCTAAACCAACTAGGGCAGTGGTTCTCAACCTTGGATCCCCAGATGGTTTTGGCCTACAACTCTCATAAATCCTAACAGCTGGTAAACTGGCTGGGATTTCTGGGAGTTGAAGGCCAAAAACATCTGGGGACCCCAGGTTGAGAACCACTGTACTAGGAGGTTGTCTACACTGATGAAAGCAATTGTACAGTCAGCACTCCACATTTGCTGGGGTTATTTATTTATTTACAGTATTTATATTCCGCTTTTCTCACCCCACAGGGGACTCAGGGCGGATTACAATGTACATATACATGGCAAATATTCAATGCCATAAACACACAACATATACAGACAGATACACAGAGGCTATTTAACATTCCAGCTTTTTCATGAGGGTATTCTGGCCATCAGGGGAGCTGTTGCTTCACCGTCCATTTGTGACACTGATGAAGTACTTCCTCATTCTTTGCATGCTTGCTGGAGATTTTAATGGTGTCGTAAATTAGCCTCCCCGCATAAGCGGTACCTAAATTTCCTACTTGACAGATGCAACTGTCTTTCCTAGGACCCCTATGAAAAGTGAAAAACTGCAAATGCTAGTGTAATAATGGCTAAAATTATTTGTGTTTGTGTGTGTGTGTGACCAAACTGAATATTTATCAGGATAAATGTGACACCATGTTGTTGACACCGAAAACTACATAACTGCATTTCACACAAAGTTTAACCAATACACAACATCTCATGGTATTATTAAGCAGTACATTAAGCACAGCAGGACAACAATGTGCAAGTGAGATGCCTGCAGCAAATCTGCTTTGTTGCATATATTCTTCCTCCCATTTCTTCTATAATCTCTTTGGATCCCCGCTGGCACATTTCCAGTGCAATGGATGGGTTAATAAAATTCTAGCGTTGGTATCAACGTCCAGGTGAATAGGTCTGTTGCATTTACATCCATCCCGTTCATTATTTTTTTAAATCAAAACACCTTACGGAAAGGTTTTTAGCTGTTCTGTTTAGAAGGGAATAGTTTGCTGCCTCATTCAACTTGCAAAGAAAAGACAGAGCCACAAAAAGAGTAAAGTAGCAGACCTTAGGTTGATACTAGATAGAAAGAAAATGTGTTTCTCTAAGGGAAAAGAAATAAATCAAAGGCCACTCAACAGCTTTCAATAAAAATTTAATCAGTGCATGCTCTCAGTTTCCTGACAGTGTTCTTTTTGCAGAGCTAAAATTAATTTGCTCCCTAAAGTTCTTCTCAAAGGTCTCCTCAGCTTTTCTGCTTCAGATGCTGCTCTTTAAAAGTAATTTCTCATAGTTTCTAGGACGGCAACAATGCACTTATTAGGGGAAAAAAGACCAAAGAGAAAGCAAAACAAAGAGATAAGCCTGCCATCAGTAATGGACTGGATGAGGGCCAACAAGCTGAAATTAAATCCAGACAAGAGAGAGGTACTCCTGGTCAGTCGTAAGGTGGATCAGGGTGTAAGATTACAGCCTGTGTTGGATGGGGTCACACTCTCCCTGAAGACACAAGTTCGCAGTCTGGGGGTGATCCAGGACTCATAGCTGACTCTGGAACCCCAGGTGTTGGCGATGGCCAGGAGCACCTTCGGTCAGTTAAAACTTGTGCGCCAGCTGAGCCCATACCTTGAGATGCCTGACTTAGCCATGGTAGTCCACATCTTAGTAACATCCCATTTGGACTACTGTAACGCTCTCTACATGGGGCTGCCTTTGGAAATAGTTCGGAAGGTACAATTAGTTCAGAGATTGGCAGCCAGGTTACTAATTAGGGCTCCGTACAGGGAGAGAACTACTCCCATGCTGCAGCAACTCCACTCCAGTCTGCTTCTGAGCTAAATACAAAATGCTGGTCATTACCTATAAAGCCCTAAATGGTTTGTGTCCAGACTGTTTGTCAAATCGCATCTCCCTATATGGGCCATCTCAGGCACTGCGGTCAACGGAGGAGGCCCTGCTCTCAGTACCACCCCCATCACAAACACGGTTGGTGGGAATGAGAGAGGAGGCATTCTTCATGAAGAAAAAGGAGGAGGAGGAGGAGGAGGAGAAGAAGAAGAAGAAGAAGAAGAGGAGGAGGAGGAGGAGGAGGAGGAAGAAGCAGCAGCTAATTTTTCTACCCCGCCTCCGTCTCCCTGAAGGGACTCGGGGCGGCTTACATGGGGCCAAACCCAAGGCAATATACAGTTTGAAAACAGAACAATAACATGTATAGTCGAAGGCTTTCATGACCGGAATCACTGGGTTGTTGTTGGTTTTTTCGGGCTATATAGTCATGTTCTAGAGGCATTCTCTCCTGACGTTTCGCCTGCATCTATGGCAAACATCCTCAGAGGTAGTGAGGATGCCACTACCTCTGAGGATGCTTGCCATAGATGCAGGCGAAACGTCAGGAGAGAATGCCTCTAGAATATGGTCATATAGCCCGAAAAAACATAAAACAACCCAGAACAATAACAAATTAAAATAGCACAAGACAGCATACACAATAATAAGCAAGCATCAAAAGTAACAGCAAACTAATTTTTGGAGGGGGGGGGGCACTATGCAAACTGGTTAAAGAATAGGATGGTTCCATAAGGTGGATAGAAACGTATGGTAGTATAGGAAATAGCATGGAAACAGAGCAATTAAACAGGATCAGTGACCTCTCCCCATCTCTTTAGGGAGGGAACTCCTTCCCTAAAGCAATAAAAAACCTCATCTCCTCCAAAAACTTGAAAACACACCCCTGCACTTTGGCATATGGGGAGAAGAAGGACTAGGATGCTCTAGACAAATCTTATTGGAATGTTGGCTGACATATTTGTACCCTGTGATGACTATGGTACATTTTAAAGAACAACTATAACAGCCAATTTTCTTCTATTTTAATTGTTTTATATCATGATAGATGTTTTAATATTGACTACGTAATTAGTGTAATTTGTCTTATGTTATTATTTGTATCTTGTTTTTCATTTTGATGTTAATTTATTTATGTGATAAGCTCACTGTTGTTGTTATTTTGTATTATGTTGTATTACTTTGATGTATTAGCATTTGTTTGGGAATTGAATGTTTGCCTTTTTTTGTGTAAACCGTCCTGAATCCCCTCGGGGAAAGGGGCCAGTCTATAAAACAAGTTTTATTATTATTATTGTATTATAAGCATACTCAAATCAAACTTATGCATCGGTTTAGCTCCTTTTTTCATTTTCATTTAATTTTTATTATATCATACATAGAAACATACAATCTTCAAAATTAAGCAGTCAAAATACCAGTATTTTTCCCCAATCCCACCACCACCATATCCCCATCCCCCCCCCCCACCCCTCCCAGGAACAGTTTACTACTCATGCTATGCATATCACGATAGTTACAATTGTTCGATTATGAGGTAGTCTTATTTAACTCCTTATATTTATCTTTTCCCTTTATTCTGGAAATGAGACCCTTCCATTTTGCCTCCCAGGTCCATATGATTTGGCCTGTCCTCTAGTAACTTTTCCTTTCACTAATATAATCTTGAAGTAGGTAGTCGGCTAGATATCTATACCAAGTTTTTATATCGGTTTAACTCAAATATTTTTTCAGCCTCTGTGATAGTGTGCCAAAAAATCCTGATTAAAGACAATCTGCCACTACATCTACACTAGAGTTAATGCAGTTTGGCACCACTTTAGGTTTCATGGTTCAATTCTATGGGGTCCTGGTATTTGTACTTTAGTGAAGCTCCAGCACTCTTTGGCAGAGAAGACCTTGTAGAACTACAGCTCCCATGATTCCACAGTATTAAGCTATAACTGTTAAAGTGGTATCAAATTGCTTTAATGCTACAGTGTTGTTGCACCTACTTCCCATCCTTTGGGGACTGGAGACAAGTAGCATTAGCTAATGGCCCCTTTGTCAGTGAAGGTGGTATAGCCACCTGGGTTTGGGGGAACATCTACATTAACCACTCAATGCAGCTCCAAGGCAGCTTGAGAATGTGGTGTTAAATAGTGCGTGCCATAAGGATGAGAAACAACACACATTAAACGTTGTTGTAGGTTTTTCGGGCTATATGGCCATGGTCTAGAGGCATTCTCTCCTGACGTTTCGCCTGCATCTATGGCAAGCATCCTGAGAGGTAGTGAGGTCTGTTGGAACTAGGAAAACAACCCAGTGATTCCGACCATGAAAGCCTTCGACAATACACATTAAAGGTTTTAACTTGGGAAAAGTTAAAGTTGGGGGATATTCCAGAATACGACCCATAATATGCATCAGCGTAATCAATATGACATGTCCAAAATGATTAAGGGATGAGCACACATGTGCATTGGAATGGGGAGAGTTAGGCAAAAAATTTTTTACTGCTGTGAAGACATGGAAATTGCAGATCCTGAACCAGTCTGAAGGCAGCCTCTGTGATGCATATAAGCATAATTTTTGTCTCAAACTAATTTTACTGATTCCTACATAATCACCCCACATTGAAAATGCTTTCTCCTCTGTGGGTGTCACAAGGAGCTAACCAGTGTTGATGTGCCCTTTGTCAAAACTTTAAAGGAGCTCTCCAAGGTGCTGATCTTATTTGGGAAAGAGCTAGTGTCCTCAATACCATCTTTACATTTCAGATTATAACCTGGATCAGATCCACAACACGCGCTGACATAGAAGCTACTGGCTATTACAGTCATCCCGGAATGGAAAGCGTGTGGTTTTTCAGACTGTATTAGATTTTGTTACTTATTATTCCTGACCGCTGCTCAGAGCTTGGAAATAATACATTTTGAGCTATAACTCCCAGAATCCCACACATTGACCCAGACAAAAAGGAACAAGGATGTTGGAATTGCTCATTTTCTTAAGGTCTCTGCCCCATCATTAATGGGATTGGGCAGGAATCATTTTTCAGGTCCATGGGAACGCCTTTTCATGCGTAAGCCTCATAATTTCACAATCCTGATAAATAGCTCATGACTTGTGGCTAGATGCTGTTCCCACCTACATTTATCATGCTGTCTCATGCAACACCTCCTTTGTAAATAGAGCACAGTTTCAGTTCAACCTTTGTATACATATAACCTGTTTTTAAAAGAGGGGCAGTAGGGAAAATAACATGACAGAATGAGACTCAGGCTCTTCTTTAATGCATTGGCATAAAGATACAGTCGTCCCTCCTTATCTATGAATTATGTATCCATGGATTCAACCATCCATAGCTTTAGGAATTGTTTTGCTGTCTGTGCCCCTGTTCAGAAGACTACACCTCACTTTCTGTCTGTGATAATTGGATTTTGAAAAAAATGGCTTGTTGTGGAAACAAAGATTGGCAAGAAGCTTCAGTGGACACTCCTTTTCCTCATTATAACTCTTTCAGGAGTGGATTTCCCTTCTTGGGGGTAGATTTTTCTTCCTATTTTCTCACCTCCTTTCTTAATTATGAGTTGTTTGTACTACACATGTTTGCCACTCAGGGACTGCCTATATAAGCCAAAACCAAGGTTACAACAACTTCTGTTATAGAACTCCAATATGCTGATGACAATGCCATCTGTGCACATTTAGAAGAAAACCTACAAGTCACTCTAAACACCTTCACAAAATCATATGAGAAGCACGGCCTGTCATTGAACATCAAGAAAACCAAAGTGCTCTTCCAGCAGTCACCAGCCAATCCCTCTCCAATGCCAGAAATATAGCTTAATGGTCTAACATTAGAAAATATTGATCATTTCCGCTACCTTGGCAGCCACCTCTCCACAAAAGTCAACATTGACAGTGAAATACAACACCGCCTGAGCTCTGCGAGTGCAGCATTTTTCTTTCTTCCATGACAATAAAGCAGACTTTATTGGAGGTGCTGAGGGCCACAACAATCAGTGCCTTCCAAGAAAGCACAAGGTCTGTGCATGTGTGTGCTACTAGACAACAGCTCAGCTAACACTCTTCCTGCTTCTACCACCACTCACTCATAACTGCCACCCTTTTTGGGGAGGCAGACCATCATCCCATGCCCCAATATGCTGGTAGTCACCCTCTGCTTTAGGGGAATACAGCCATTGGTGGGGCATGGGAGATGTTTCTTAAGTGGCAGGCTGGAAAAGCGGAAGGGCAAACTGCTGCTGGTTGCATACTATCCATTAATGATAAAGATGAAGGTATACCAAGGTGCTTGCTTATAAAGCTTATAAAGCTATTGTCCTCCCAACTCTGCTATATGCCTGCGAAACGTGGACTATCTACAGACATCACATGCAACTCCTGGAATGGTTCCATCAGTGTTGTCTCCGAAAAATCCTGCAAATCTATTGGGAAGACAGGTGGACAAATGTCAGCATGCTAGAAGAAGCAAAGACCACCAGCATTGAAGCAATGGTCCTCTGCCATCAACTCTGCTGGACGTTTTCCGGATGCCCAACCACTGTCTCCCAAAGCAATTACTCTACTCCAAACTCAAGAACAGAAAACGGAATGTTGGTGGACAGGAAAAGAGATTTAAAGATGGGCTCAAAGCCAGCCTTAAAAACTGTGGCATTGACACAGAACTGGGAAGCCCTGGCCCTTGAGCACTCTAGCTGGAGGTCAGCTGTGACCTGCAGTGCTGTAGAATTTGAAGAGGCACGAATAGAGGGCAAAAGAGAAAACATGCCAAGAAGAAGACATGTCACACCAACCCTGAGTGGGACCGCCTTCCACCTGGAAACTGATGCCTTCACTGCGGGAGAAGATGCAGGTCAAGAATAGGGCTCCCCAGTCACCTACGTACCCACCGCCAAGACACTACACTTGGATGGCCATTATACTAAGACAACGAGGGATCGCTTAAGTAAGTAATGTTGGCATGCATGGAGGGTTCTGGAATTAAATTCCAGCAGGACTCACTCTACTTTCTACCATTATTTGTAAAGCAACACAAAGTACCTTGGAAGGAAGTGCAATGAATATGCTTCAAACTGAACCACATACATTCCTTTGAGGTCCTGTTCTATAAGATGCGTTGTATTTTAGGTACTATCTTCTTGTCCTGTGTGAATGCAGTTATTAAAATGAAAGCAGAAGGACAAAAGAAGGAACAGATTTCCACAGGTATCCATTTTTTGCCTGTTGCATTGGAATAATTCTCTGTCATAACATCTTTGTGAGTGTGAAGATTGCAGTGCTGTTGCAACACATTTCTGGAGCTGGTAATAGAATGACCCATATGTTTGAAAATAACCTCTTCATCCATTCAAGCAAGCTACTTATACATCATTCAAGACAATGGGATGCATGAGTTAAAAAGAGGGCAAAAGAGAGCACCGATTTGCATAAATATTGCATCTGGTGATTATATGAAAATAGATACTATAATTTAAGTGGAAATAATGGTTACACTTCAATTAACAAAGCAGATGTGCTCATGGGCATTACATCTTTCCCAAAAAAATTAAGATGGACAGAAATAAAATGGAAAGAATAGAGATGGATTCTTATGCCACAGAAAAAGAAGAGCATTTCATCATGTTTTGGCAAAGTTTGTGTGTAGTTGGTGAGGAAGGCTAATCTACTTTCCAATTTTTTTTCTTCGTTTTGCTGTTTATTTATACTCAGTAAGGCAATATGGAAGCTGCTGTTTACTTTACCAGTTGTAAGCAGGCACATACAGCTACTGTAAGATCAATTACACCCAAATCCCATTCTTTCCCATCTTAAACTTTGTTACATTGTCTTCTGCAGGCTTTTCTGCAGTTCTGAAGACTATTTTTTCTCAAGTCCTCTTTCACCGTCTTCCATCTAGACCAGTGGTTCTCAATCTGTGAGTCCCCAGGTGTTTTGGCCTACAGCCAGTTTACCAGCTGTTAGGATTTCTGGGAGTTGATGGCCAAAACATCTGGGGACCCACATGTGGAGAACCACTGATCTAGACAGAGGTCAAGGAGGAAAAAGGAGGCCGGCTAAATGTGAAAAGATTTTGTTAAAAGGAGCTTCATTGTCAGAGGCTTTAACTGAGGTAGGTAAAGGTAAAGGTAGTCCCCTGACATTAAGTCCAGTCATGTCTGACTCTGGGGTGTGGTGCTCATCTCCATTTCTAAGCCGAAGAGCCAGCGTTGTCCGTAGACACCTCCAAGGTCATGTGGCCGGCATGACTGCATGGAGCGCCGTTACCTTCCCGCCGGAGCGGTACCTATTGATCTACTCACATTTGCATGTTTTCGAACTGCTAGGTTGGCAGAAGCTAGGGCTGATAGCGGAAGCTCACGCCGCTCCCCAGAATCGAACCTGCGACCTTTCGATCAACAAGCTCATCAGCTCAGTGCTTTAACCCACTGTGCCACCGGGGGCTCCTTAACTGAGGTGTATACCTACACAATTAAGACTCGTGCACCAACTGCGACCATACCTTGGGAAGGCAGATCTGGCCAAGGTGGTCCATGCCTTAGTCACCTCTAGACTGGATTACTGTAATGCACTCTACATAGGGCTGCCCTTGAAAACAGCCCGGAAATTTCAGATGATCCAACGGGCAACACCAGGTTGTTAATTGGTGTTCTTTACAGGGAGTGGTCAACCCTCCTGTTCAAGGAGCTCCATTGGCTGCCATTCATTCAAGGATGGAGTAAAGACTTACAAATTGCTATCTTAGGTGTTTATATGTGAACATTAGTAAAGTTATTAGATGGTAATTATTTAGACCCTGCAAATTACCAAGTAATTGCACATCAGTGCTTAAGTCGTTGCTTTAGTTGTTGTACATACATCTATGCATTAACTCCTATAAAAGAACTTCCTTTCTATTGTTGAAGGCTTTCATGGCCTCATAACCTCTGAGGATGCTTGCCATAGATGCAGGCGAAACATCAGGAGAGAACAGGGGCCCTCAAACTTTGTAAATCTTATCAGTATTTTCAATGGGAAGTGTGGACCTGCTTTTGGCTGATGAGATAGGATTGTTATTGTTGTTGTGTGCTTTCAGGTTGTTTCAGACTTAGGTTGACCCTGAGTGAGGGCCGGGTAAATGACCTTGGAGGGCTATATCTGACCCCTGGGCCTTAGTTTGAGGACCCCTGCTCTAGAATATGGCCACATAGTCCGAAAAAAACCTACAACAACCCAACTTCCTTTCTGATTCCTTGTCTGCCAATAAGTAGTTGTGTCTCAACATTCCTTCAGGACTTTTGCACGGAATCAAATTTTGTATTTTGTGAAACATCACAACACAAATAGGCAGAGCATCATCTCTGCTTTTTATTTTGCACGAAATATTTGAAAAGCTGAAGCTAGCATCTGAGTCAAGCCAAGGAAATCTAATGTTTGCTCAAGTAGCAGGTTTCTGACTAACGCATCACTTAGAAGTAAATAAATCACAAATACAGGTACGAGGTCAGAAGTTTGTGCAGAACATGAAAAGCAAACCCTGGAAGGAAGCTATCCACCAGGGAAATGGATTCCTCAGAGAGCAGCCCATTTTCTGAGAGGTAAGATTTGAGGATACTTAAGGGCTGCCGGTGTATTGTTTGAAATTATGTACTTGCTTGCAGCCCTCCGTATAGGAGGCTCCATCAATCTGAGTAGGACTCATTTTCAGATAATAAATGCAATGGCTTGGGTTGCATCCTGTCTAAATGGATTTTTCCAGAAGTTCAATCAGGAACCTGTTTTCTTAGTGTAGCCCCAGTCCAGTGATTAAACAGATGCTCAGTGCCTTCAGCTATAATGAAAGCTCTAATCTACATTCTTGGCTTCTTCTAGGGAAATAAATCTTTGCTTATTTCGTTCTTGAATGCAAAAGCGAATAACTTCTCCCTCTACTGGGAAACAATTGGTATATTATGAGCAGGTGGTCCTATTCTACTTCCATAATCTACCTCATTTTTAAAATTTCCCCTTGCTTTATGTTGGGGCCCAAGGAGACGTGGTGTTACCATGTGGCTTTCTAAAGCGCTCTAGTTGTATATGTTGATGACAGCTAGTCTAGTCCAAGTTAAACTGGCATTAATTGAATGTAGGGCATGGCATGGCACTGAATGGAATGGAGATCACTCCTTTCATTTGGTTCATTTCCTATTGTTCTGATAATTTTTCATAGAGAAGCATCGCTGGTGCATTTACCCCTTTTACATGAGTGCTGGGAAATACTTTTGTCCAGACTTGGCAAATGTAAAACAAATGTCTTTCTTTGCAGTGGGATTTAGACACAACTGAGAAGTTGTGTTCTGCGAAAGTAATAGCTGAACAGTACAAGCTATGTACTTTAATTGCAAGTTTGGTTAATTTATGTACTATTTGCTGCTCATTTTGCATCATCCATTCTACTTTCTCCTCTTATAAGGAAGACTTAGCAAGTAGGATGGAGATTGGGACTACCTTCCTGTAATCATATGAAAAATTGTAGAAAAGGACAAACAGAATGATCAAGGGACTGGAGTAACTCCTATTTGAAGAACTCTTGCAAAGTTTCAAACCAAAAAGAGAAGGAAAAAGTTTTGTAGCAACTTAATAAAACTATAGAATCTTATAGCTTACCCAACTCCTCATACTGTTCTTCATAAGGTTTGGTATCCAGAAATTTAATCACCCTAGTTGCTATTCTCTGGACACATTCAGCGTGTCATTTTCTTTTTTCTGGACTTTACTGTCCAGAAATGGACATACTACTCTAGGCAAGGTTGTGTCATAGCAGACTAGAATGACATTGTACTAGTCACCATAATCTGGACACCATATTCTTGTTGATGCCGCCTAGAATTGCATTGGCTTTTTAGGCTATTGCATCACGCCCTTTGGGGTGGTGATAAGGAAATGTTTTTGGGCCTCTGGTCATTTAGGATCAGGAATTACCTACATTTATAATAGCAAGTGTTTTTTTTACTAAAGAGATGCAGCCCTCCAAGGCCTCCTGAAGATCCAGTGGAGCTCTCTAACATCTGACAGTTGCCCATCTTGATGTACAGTATAATAACTGACTCCTGTGAACTTCTTTACCTCCTCTCAGTTGTGAGAAGTAATGACTGTGCATCACACGTCTTACTCAGGTTGAAATTGTGGTCTGCTTTTTATTTTTTGGTCATGTCAGGAGTGATTTGAGAAACTGCAAGTCACTTCTGGTGTGAGAGAATTGGCCGTCTGCAAGGACGTTGCCCAGGGGATGCCCAGATGTTTTGATGTGTAACCTTCCTTGTGGGAGGCTTCTGTCATGTTCCTGCATGAGGAGCTGGAGCTGATAGAGGGAGCTCATCTGCGCTCTTCCCGGATTCGAACCTGCGACCTGTCTCCTACCAGCACAGGGGTTTAACCTACTGCACAAACAGGGGCTCCTTTGGTCTGCTAAGACCCCTAGATCTTCTTCATATGTTTTGTTTCAAGCCAGGAGTCACCTATCTAGTATTTGTGCATTTCAATTTTCTGGTCTAGATGTGGTACCTCATCTTCATCTCTGTTGAACTATATTTTGCTAGTTCGGACCCATTGTTCAATATGTCAAGGACATTTTAAATTCTTCTCCTGTTCTTTGGAGCATTAACTATTCCTCTAACTTGGTGTCATCTACAACTTTGATAAACATCCCTTGCATTCCATAATTTAAGTAATTTATAAGTATACCAAACAACAGGGGGGCCAGGACATAACAGTTAGACATCCCTCACAAACTAATCAACTTTTGACTGCCTAACCTTTTTTGCAAAGCACATTGAGAAAGGTTTATGGCTGTTTAACTTAGATAAAGACAAGCAAAGGAAGGCCTGGTAGAGGTGTAAAAAATTATTCTGTAGACGGAGAAAATACATAATATTATAATCCAGGGTGATACACCTAAGCTGATTGGTTGGTTTCAAGACACATAAAATCAAGTACATTGTGAAACAACACAATTAAAATGTAGAATTCACGAGGATAAGGAGTAATAATGTTCAGTGATAATAAAGGGATTGGACAAATTCATGGAAGAAGTGGCATTCATAATGGGTGTATGCTCCCTCTAATGAACTGGTTCCCAAAGTTTCTGATACAGAACATATCCCTTCCAATAGTAGCCATCTGCTTGCCCACAGAACACCATTTTTAATAAGCCTTGGCACTATAAGAGGGTTTCGTGAGACCAGTCACTCTTATTGCAACAGTGTAGTAACAGTGAGGCCACGGACGATATTTTAGTTCTTCCGGACCACTGGTGGTCCATGGACCAAAGGTTGGGAACCACTGATCTAATGCCAGACATGATATGTTTCTGTCTACTGTTTACCAATGATTGTGAAAGGGTGGACGGACATCTGGTTTGCCATTGTGTGAGCAAAATTCTGAACTAGAAAAGGCTTTCACTTGATATGTCATTTGTCATTGTTTGTCAAATAATGGTGACCCTATAAACAAGAGACCTCTACGAGGCCCAGTCACCAATAGTCCTGCTCAGGTTTTGCCCTCCTTTACTGAATCCTTCCATCTAGTTGATCTGATGAATATTCAGCTAATGGGAAAACAGAGTTTTGTTGGCATAAAACAGGGGTCCTTAAACTATGGCCCGGGGGCCAGATACAGCCCTCCAAGGTCATTTAACTGGCCCTCGCTCACGGTCAACCTAAGTCTGAAATGACTTGAAAGCACACAACAACAACAACAACAACAACAACCTGAGAAACTGGGATAAGATGATAATCTGGGATCAGATCCTGGGATATAGAAGATATAGGGCAGTGTGGAAGGGGCCTCACGTCTGCCTCTCATCTCTCTTTCTGCCTCTTGCATACACACGTACCAACTTGGGTTGTCACACAGCAGGGGAAATAGGTTGCATGGAATTTCTCATGACACTAAACTGCAAAATATCACCATCTAGGGCCAACCCTACTGTCAAGTAAATTTAGTGAGCAGTGAAGTTCAGTTGTCATAGAAGAGTAAGCAATTATTATTATTATTATTATTATTATTATTATTATTATTATTATTTTACTGACACAAAAACACAGTATGTCACAGCAAACAAGATATATATGCTGGATTTTGTATCACTAAATCACAAGTCGAACACTTTCCAAGCGTCTAGAACTGTGTGATGTATTTTCAAATGATGCATACAGATCCAAGTAAGGTGGCCTTTTACAGTTGTTATTATTACAGATGGGTTAAGTTGCTTATTTTTTGCTAAAGACCGAAAGAATTCTTTGGCCAACCTGCAGTTATATTGCTCAGTTTATGTGATATACCTCATTACGAACTTGTTGCCCACATCCAGTGATATTTCCTGTTTACTGACAGCTGAATATGTGAATGTTTGCTTCTGCTGAAGAGCATTGTACTTAAGGGAAGTGAATGTAAAATGATATGGATGTTCAGGGAACCTGCTCCAAAACTGGTAGGTGCATATATGCCCAGCGATAGGGAAGAAAATATGAACAAGCCTTCAGATAACTGCTTGGCCAGAAATGTAGTATTTCCATTCAGAATGGCAATGTGGCAAGCCATACATCTATGGCCATTTTTGTGATGGTGAACTGCTAAGCACCTACCAGTTTTGGAGCTGGTTCCTTTCTTGTACATATAGAATCATAGAATCATAGAATCAAAGAGTTGGAAGAGACCTCATGGGCCATCCAGTCCAACCCCCTGCCAAGAAGCAAGAGTATTGCATTCAAATCACCCCTGACAAATGGACATCCAGACTCTGCTTAAAAGCTTCCAAAAAAGGAGCCTCCACCACACTCCGGGGCAGAGAGTTCCACTGCTGAATGGCTAGTAAGCTGCTTTTCCCTGTTGTATCCTCAATGTAAAAAGGTAGAAATTTATTGTATTGTCGAAGGCTTTCATGGCTGGAATCACTAGGTTCTTGTAGGTTTTTTCAGGCTATAGGGCCATGTCTAGAACATGGCCCTATAGCCCGAAAAAACCTACAAGAACCTAGAAATTTATTTTTTTGTCAATATCCAGGGAACACGGCACATAGTCTATAAGACTTGCTCAATGAGGTTGGCCATGCACTGATATAGGTGTGTAAATTATTGGATATAGAACACACTAAGTTTTCAGAAAAGCAAAAAAAAAAAAAAAAAGCTGTTGTATGCAGAAATATTTTGCCACTCCTGGCACATTGGGGGAAAAAGAAACCAAACACAACTGGTCCTTCATATTGCTTACTTACTTAGGCGATCCCTCGTTGGACGAGTAAGATGGTCTTCCATGATGGGTTTCCTTGTGGATTCGTAGGTGGCTGTGGAGCCCTATTCTTGACCCGCATCTTCTCCCACAGTGAAGGCATTGGTTTCCAGGTGGAAGGCGGTCCCGGTCGGGGTTGGCTTGACGCGCCTTCCTCCTGGCACGTTTCTCTCTTTCACCCTCCACTCGTGCCTCCTCGAATTCTGCAGCACTGCTGGTCACAGCTGACCTCCAGCTGGAGCGCTCAAGGGCCAGGGCTTCCCAGTTCTCAGTGTCTATGCCAGAGATTTTATATTCATATTGAATAGCTTAAGAAATAGTGCTCAATGGGTGTGAAGGCTCACAATTTAGGCCTGTCCAACATAATTTGTTCCTGAGATGGAGGAAAGGATAGAAACTAGAAATAGCTCCTGTACCATTAATGCAGTGGTTCCCAATCTTTGTTTTGGATTTCAATTCCCAGAAATCCCAACCCGCTGACCAGTTGTTAGGAATTGTGGGAGCTGAAGTCCAAAACACCTAGAGGACTAAAGGTTGGGAACCATTGCTTTAATTGTTGTGTAGAAGAAGGAATTTTAGCAAGTGTTGTTTGTTACCTGGTTGCGTGACAAGCAATACCTCCTGAAATCACTGCTTCCATACAAGCATTGAAGTTATAGAAGTCCTCTCTAATATATCCTATTGCAACACAGGCTGGATCTACATTGTCACATCATCCAGTTTCAGAATGCAGATTAACTGCATTGAACTGGATTACATAGTATTGTAGACTCATACAATTCAATTCAATGCAGTTAATCTGCATTCTGAAACTGGATTATATGGCAGTGTAGACCCAGCCATAATTGAAGGCATAAAACTAATTTTGGGACAAAGGACAGAAAACCTCTTCCTCCTTCAACTCTTTCTGTTGTGTTCTGGTATCTTCAGCTTGAGTGTGCCTTACGTTAATGACACAGCTAGTTGTGCTCTTTATAGCCCTTTCTCCACATTCAGTTTGGTCCCGTGAATTGATTATTTTGGAGTGCAGGTATGCCAAAGGGTTTTACTCCCCTCCCTGCTTCATGAATATCCCTGTTTAACCTTCATATTTGGAACCATTAGTGGTATAACTCTTCACGCTTTCACAAATTGAGAAGTAACAAAATCACCAGAGACTGTTGTACTGCTTGTCAAGGGAGAAGCGGGATTCTGTGATGCATCTATCCAGGGCGCTCTTCCCACATAAACATGTCATTTCGTTCTGTAAATGAACTTTCAATCACTGGAAAAGAAAACACCCTGGGAGATAGCACTCAGCAAACTGGGAATCAGTGCCTTTGATCAGCAATTTGCTTATTTGCACCCTGCAGTCTCTGCTGTGGGTGGATTAGATATTAATGGTATATTATGGGCAACAACTCCATACGGATACTGCCAACCTATTAAGCTGTCATCTGTTTTAAGCACTGACTCAGCCAGAGGGAAAATGTCTTCAGTTCTTGCTATGAACAATGGGAAAGAATCCACAGCTAAAGCAATGCTGTGTCCTAATTTACGGAAAACAGAAAATAAATAGGAAGGGAGACCAGAGGTTTTGAAATTGCCCCTTGAGCATTAAGATCCAGACACTGAGCAGGCCATCGGATCATAATCTCCCCATTATGTTGTGCTATAGTGTATTATGTTTCTGTCTGGATTATAAAGTCAGTTCAAAATCTGCATGTATACAGTAGTCCTTCCACATTCACAGTGGTTAGGGTTGTTATTGAAATATCAGGACCCCAAAGTGAACCCCAACATTCATGTTCCCATAAGTGCCAGTAATGAAGTGCACAGTGACTTTTCCCCTGTTTCAGATAACTTCTCAGTGAACTCACCACAAGTTGCACCAGTACTAAATATGCAACCTACACCACAGGATATGTTATGAACAACATTAATCCAGTCACAATGTCTTGGGAGACACATAATGGGCATTGGAAGACCCACAGGGTTATTTCCAGATATTTGTTGTTTGTTGTTCATTCGTTCAGTCGTCTCCAACTCTTCGTGACCTCATGGACCAGCCCATGCCAGAGCTCCCTGTTGGCCGTCACCACCCCCAGCTCCTTCAAGGTCAGTCCAGTCACTTCAAAGATGCCATCCATCCATCTTGCCCTTGGTCGGCCCCTCTTCCTTTTGCCTTCCACTTTCCCTAGCATAATTGACTTCTCTAGGCTTTGCTGTCTCCTCATGATGTGGCCAAAGTTCTTCAACTTTGTCTCTAGTATCCTTCCCTCCAGTGAGCAGTCGGGCTTTATTTCCTGGAGGATGGACTGGTTGGATCTTCTCGCAGTCCAAGGCACTCTCAGAACTTTCCTCCAACACCACAGCTCAAAAGCATCGATCTTCCTTCACTCAGCCTTCCCTCAGATATTATCTTAGCTTATTCCTTGGAACATTTTCTCATCCCAGTTGCCAAATCGGACCCTTTCCCTGAGAATGCCATTGAAAATGTGCCAACATCCTCAGCACCCATTGTATGATCGGTGAAATCCCATTACCCTGTTCTAGCCAGGCAGGAACAGGGCCATCAAATCTCAGTCAGATTCCTTTCTTCCAGAACCCCTTTCCTGGGAGAATTAGACTTCAATTTCAGCAAATGACAGTTTAGTAAATTTCCTGCCATGACTGGAGTCAATCAGCAGCAACAAATGAGTGGATCCTATCTGGCACTGACTTAGCTGGAATGGCAAAGTCTTTGTTTCAAATTGCTGTCAAAGTACTATAAGTAAATCTGTGTGTTCACAGTTGTGCTTATATCAGTCTTTGGAGTGCAGACCCTTATGTCATCTTCTTTTGACCAAAGGAGAGTTTTGCCTTCATCCGTCTGTGTCCTATTTCATCCTTTGGAAGCTTGACATGCCAGGCTCTGAACCCATGGTTCTTATGGTAGCTGAAATCACTTGACAGGGTCACAAATATAAATGAAAATGACAAAGCCATTTTTTAACCTGAAAGAACACTTCTCTAGGAATGTCTAGGTCCTCCAGCACAATTCTGTGGACAATTTCTGGTGAAAATTGGCTATAATATATGTCCTTGAGGACCTATAAATGCCTAGGGAGAATGTAGTTGTTCAGTTGTGTATAGTTCAGCAATGGCAGCAAGTACAACAATCAGATCTGCAAATCTTAACCCACATATGTCATAGGATCAAAAGTCTCATCAAATCACGCAGTTCCCTCTATTTCAACATCCTGTGTTTTCAGTCAGATGTCTGTTGGAAGTCCATAGGCAGGACAGAATGCAGCAGGGCACTCTCATTGCCATTTTCTGATATTCATTTCAGGGGAATATAGGCATACATCAGTTAGCAAAGCCTCTGACAAAATGGTTCATTTTTGCAATGGCTTTTTATTACTTCTCAACTCCTCTTTCCTCCTTGTCCTCTCTCTAGTGTTGAGGTTTTCAGCAGAATCAGGATGGTGAAGGAGGGCTAGAGAAATGCAGCCTTTCACTACTGAGTTGCAGTTATTTGTTTACAGCTCCTTCCAGAATCTTTTGGTGGGCAGAAAAGAGGAAAGCAGCAAACATTCCTCACCAGCTTTTCCCAACCCATGTCAAAAACATTAAATATATCAGTTTGTCTACTGAAATGGAAATAAGAAAAATTTGGAGGCTACTGAGAGAGAAATCATGCTTTTTGGCAGAAGCTTTCAAGCTTTCAACTGTGTTTTTGAATAGATATCAAGGATCCCAGCACCCAAACACCTTTCTTTGTTGTGAGGTGATGGTCCCATCTCCCTTCTTTTTGGTAATTACTACCATCACAAAATTGGTTAGCACTGTTCCACAGTTCTGCGATCCATCCTTTAGACATTGCTAAACAGAGTACTTCTCAGATCTCTGAATGTTTGGCGATCACTAACAGTTTGTGAATGGCTAAATGGGGTGATAGTAAGATGTGTTAGTTTGGAATAGAACATATAAATTAGACATTTTTCATTGCAAAATAGAATATTTGAAAGCGGGGAGGATATTTAATTAAATTCCATCTCTAGGAAAACGGTTACATCTTTTATCTTTTGAACTGGATCAGAGCAGATTATTGCTTGGTTTGCATTGAAACCAAGCTACTTTCAACCAAACTACAATCAGCAGTCATTTTATTGCTGGGAGAAAGGCCAGATACAATTAAATAACATCTGGGAGATTGGACTTATCTGAAATGATCTAGGAATGCTAATATAAGATCTGGGCGTGATTTAGCAAAAAACGGTGAAAATGTGCCAATGAAATCTAAATTAAAACCATGTTCTTATGCAGAATACAATGATAGAGGTATCTGAATTAGTTTAACCCCAGTTTAATCACATTCCTTTATTCCTGAATTAATTACAGGGGAGATATCAGCATGAATACAAAAGGATATGAAACTTTATACGTGTACAGCAGCAATCTATTTTAATAGCAGCTTCATAGACCAAGATCCTGGCGGAGGGTAAAGCTATGAGCAATTGTCATGAGCAGCTGGGAGAAGCCACCAGAAAAAAATAAGTCTAAAACTCCACCAGCAGAGTTATGAAAAAGAGGTCTCGTCAAGCATTTAGTATTATCTGGAGGTGGGGTGAAGTGGGGTGGGTGGGTGAATTGTTGCATAAAGAGGTAGTGCATACCTTCTTGAGTAGCATCCCAAGAAGACGCTGGTGTAAACTGGGGTTTTAACCATCATAAGTAATCTAGGATCACTGCCTTGTTGCGGCGCTGGAGTTGAGTACTTCAGTGATGCCACGAGCGAAACCATTAAGGGACAATCAAGATGGGACAGTCATGGCAGAGAGGTCAGACCAAACGCGATCCCCGGGGAAGGTAATGGCAGCCCACCCCAGTATTCTTGCCAAGAAAACGAAATGAATCAGTACAACCAGAGATGTCAGTATGCCATCAGAAGATGGGACTTCCAGGTCAGAAGATGGCCAAAATGCTACTGGGGAGGAGCAGAGGATAAGTTCAACTAGCCCCAGATGTGATGACGCAGCTAGCTCAAAGCTGACTGGCTTGAACCTGAAGGAGCTGGGGTGGTGACGGCCGACAGGGAGCTCTGGCATGTGCTTGTCCATGAGGTCATGAAGAGTTGGAAATGACTGAACGAATAAACAACAGCAAATTAATCTAGATGTTTCCATCTATAAGTTCCAATCCAAATGCAGTACAGTAATATCTTCATAACTGTGTAACCCATCTGTATCTGAGCTAGGAATTTGCTAGGTCCTCTAGGTCATTCTGTAGTATGATTACTCCAGATATTCCCATAGAGTTCTTTTCAGAATATCTAGGTCCTCCAATGCAAGTATGTGTAAGGGTTCTTTGCTCCAACTGTGTGGCTATGGGTTTAGTCTTCTCTTGAAAGAATACACAAAGACACACAGAGGCTGAAGATACCATACATCTTTATTGGTCAGAATACAAGAGTCTAGCACTATTGCCCACCTATATATGGCCATAGCTACAATGTCAACAAGCAACCCAAACCTCTGGTACCTGCCCTTTCCCATATACCAGAGCCCACCTTTTCACACCTCAGGACAATTGACTTTTATGGCCGATGCACATGTCCTTGAAGCATCCTATCCTCCCTTTCAGCCATTGGCCATGTGCTCTATGTCAGTACTGGGGACCTGATAATTGCATGGTATAAGTGACCATGACAGTATGCTTGGACTGAAAGTAAGGTAAATTAATGGTGCTTGGTTGTATCCGTGGTTTCAAGTAACCATGATCCAGCTGGGCATGTACATGGCAACATTCTGCCCCAGATATTCTTGTTTCAATGGTTATTAATGTATTTTATTGATTTATTTTGCAGGAAAGGGTTGTTTGCTGGGATAAAGTTAAAGAAGAAGAAGAAAGCAGACAAGGGGTTAACGATTGCAAACAAAGGAGCAGTGGGTAAGTCCTGCAAAATCAATATTATAGAGGGTGAGAATGAGGCTGAGCTGTCGTCATCCCTGTTGTCACAGGGCAGTTGTTACTGTGAGCCTCAGGCAAGAGATAAAGTGAGGGAGATAAAATGTCACATTTGTCCTCATGCTATACAAACCCCTAATATGGTGCTTTCAAAAGAATAATAGGACTTAAAGAGATCACAAGGGCCATCCAGTCCAATCTTCTGCCCAATCATAACAATAGTAGGGGGAAATGGTTAACTAGTCCCATTTTCTTTGGCATCCTCTACATGTTGTTGTTCATTCGTTCAGTCATCTCCGACTCTTCGTGACCTCATGGACCAGCCCACGCCAGAGCTCCCTGTCGGCCGTCACCACCCACAGCTCCTTCAGGGTCAGTCCAGTCACTTCAAGGATGCCATCCATCCATCTTGCCCTTGGTCGGCCCCTCTTCCTTTTACCTTCTACTTTCCCCAGCATAATTGTCTTCTCCAGGCTTTCCTCATGATGCGGCCAAAGTACTTCAACTTTGTCTCTAGTATCCTTCCCTCCAGTGAGCAGCCGGGCTTTATTTCCTGGAGGATGGACTGGTTGGATCTTCTCGCAGTCCAAGGCACTCTCAAAACTTTCCTCCAACACCACAGTTCAAAAGCATCGATCTTCCTTCGCTCAGCCTTCCCTAAGGTCCAGCTCTCACATCCGTAGGTGACTACAGGGAATACCATGGCTTTGACTAGGCGGATCTTTGTTGCCAGTGTGATGTCTCTACTCTTTACTATTTTATCGAGACTGAACATTGCTCTCCTCCCAAGAAGTAAGCGTCTTCTGATTTCCTGGCCACAGTCTGCATCTGCAGTCATCTTTGCACCTAGAAATGCAAAGTCTGTCACGGCCTCCACATTTTCTCCCTCTATTTTCCAGTTGTCAATCATTCTTGTTGCCATAATCTTGATTTTTTTTACGTTTAGCTGCAACCCAGCTTTTGCGCTTTCTTCTTTCACCTTGATTAGAAGGCTCCTCAGCTCCTCCTCGCTTTCGGCAATGCATGGACAGGAGACTATCCTCTACATAGAAAAGGCAATTTTCTGTATCTCTCCTCTATAAAGTTTCTAAAAGCAGTTTGGAATCCGGATTTCACGAGATATGAAACTTTGTGGCACGTCTCTACAACTATAGGAATTATCCTTTTACCAAAGTTGCCTTCCAAACTGCCAAGTTAGTTAGATAGATAGATAAATGAATTTTGGGGAAACATTATTTCAATTTGTGAGGATGTTTGGGCTTTTGTGATACTTCAAAGCTCAGGGCTACACACTGCCAATAGTCTGCACTTTGCTGACCCTGTTCGTGGAGGTTGGTGGTAAAAGCATCGACGGGGACTGAGGCTAGCACTCTCCTTGTTTGATGCTTATAATTGAATTTCATTACACTATTCCAAAGACAGCCCACAAATATTGTGAAGGGGGACATCATTTTCAAATGTAGGTTGAATAACCCTTATGCAAAATGTTTGGAACCAGAAATGTTATGGATTTTGAGTTCTTTTGAATTTTTGAATACTTGCACAGTATTTGCATTTATAGACATAATGAGATATCTTGGAGATGGGACCCAAGTCTAAACATAAAATTCATTTATTTTCCATGTGCACCTTATAAACACAGCCTGAAGATTCTTTTATGTAATATTCTAAAATAATGTTGTGCATGAAAAGGTTATGTACATTAGACAGCTAGAAAGCAAAGGTGTCACTATCTCAGCCACCTATGAGGGCAGTTTGGGATTTTGCAGTATATTAGATCTCAGAATTCCAGATAAGAGATGCTCAAACTATTTGCATTGGTGTGTACATGTCCATAACTTATCTTTGGCTTAAGACATTTTGCTGTCTTAGGCACTTTCCAGCCCAAGTACAGAAATGCTTGGATTGGAAGTTGAAATGCACTTCAGTGATGTAAATGATTAAAATTCCTGTAAATCTATCAGAATAGAAAAGTATTTTCTGGTCAATAAAAAGACAACATGAAGAGGAGAGAAGGCACTTGATGCAAAAGGGATTCTTTGCTTTAGAAGCAATCTGTATTGATTGCTTTTCCGACAAGCCTTCGACCATGTTTAGACTCTCTAATAATATATATGAGGACCTTTAGATTCCTTATTAGCACTTTATATTTCTGAGATCAAATACTGCTGTTTCATCTGTTTTATTGTTTTTACCAGGGGGTACCATGAATTTATGTTGTTATGTTGTTTATTGTTTACTCGTATGTTTTGTTTTGCACTTGTATTTTGCATGTAACACCTTGAGTGTTTTGTGAGGAACCCTGAGTCCTTCTGAGAGATGGTGGCAGGATAGAAATAAAATATCATCATCATCATTCTTCCTTCCCTCTATCCTTCCTTCCTTTTTTTGTCTTTTCTTCAGGTGAACATGATGACACAGATAGTCTCCACCAAGAAGTTCTTCCTGGTCAAGATGGAGAAGAAGGAGAAACGATGTATGATGACGCAGCTTCCACCAGTAGCTTCGGCACCACTGGCATTTGGAGTAAGAGGTATTGTGTTAAAGGATCACAAAGTGGTGCATAGTTCCTTCTCTTCTTCTTGACACAGCCAAAGACAAGAAGCCCATATGCTGGAGAAAGCTTCTCTCTTGATCCTTATGCTCATCTGTAATAGAGTAAGATATACCTTGCTCCATTCTCAAAATATTGCCATCAGAAAACAAGTATAGAACTGGAGAGAGTGATGACAGGAGACAAGCCAGGAATAGACCTTGCCAACAAGATTGCCATCATGGATAGATGGATATAACTGCCAGATATTGTTGTAAACACTTCTAGAGAAAAAGAGAAATTATTTTGCTTTTCTTTCCACTTTTCTCTATAGAAAGACAGCTGCTTATTGCAGTGGAAATTGGCTCTGTTTTCACAAATTACTTTACTGAAACTGGAAAGTAAACATGTGATGATAGTTGTCATATGCTGGAGTCACAGCACTAAAAAGTGGAGTTAGAAATGTGTCTGGATAGCAAGCAAGCAGATAGATAAAATTCCTAGCATTCTTTTTTTAGATTGCTGCCACTCCAAAAGGAGAACTTACATGTGATATTTTATATTGGAAAGTAGGGAGGGCTGTGCTGTTGATATTTGAGTCTGAAACAAGCCTTGAACTGGCTGTCAGAGGAATGCTTGACCAAGAATCAGTTCTATCCAATTCTAGAAACTCAAAGGGTTAGGCAATTGAAAAAAAGAAATCTCTTGCAAATGTTAGTTAAAATTATGTATTATTACTATTATTTGTCTGCCTGTATATGCTGCTTTTCTTCCACACTGGACCACACTTGGTTAATAATAATAATAATAATAATAATAATAATTCCAATGCTTGAAAACATAAGACAGGCCTGTAATTCTTATACATAATGGCTAAGTGATTACTTATAAAATGTATGAAGAAGTTACTTTTTAGACTATATCTCTTAGCCAACATGGCATAGCATATAACTGGCTACCCAGATGATGATGATGATGATGATAATAATAATAATAATAATCATCATCATCATCATCATCTTTATTTATTTTTATCCCACCACCATCTCCCCAAAGGCACCCAGGGCGGCTCACAAAAGCACTTCAAGTTACATACACAACAACAATACATAAGCATACAAAACAGCAACATAACTGTTAAAACAACAGCCACATATAAAACCCCATCTGATAAAACTGTACATCTCATAAAATGCAGATATAAGAGATTACTATGTTCTTGTCCATGTTTTGAGTCTTAATATTTATACAGCACTTGCAATACATTGTGGTGAGTGTTCTCACAAAAAATCCTTCATGGTAGGTCAATATTTTCCCATTTAACAAATGAGAAACTGACAATGATAGAATATTATTTATTCACTCTGACTCACCTAAAATTGGATTCGAGATTGAGTTCAATTCTTTCTTCCATACATAGGATCACAGCAAATAGGAATGTACATCGGAAAATAGCAAAATTTGTTTGGCAAACATTGGACTTTTCACACACAAACCATACATTTATGTGCCGTGAAGCTTTGCTCCAAGCCTAAAGACTTGGAACACATCTAGTTATCATATTTGTTCCATTAGTACATCCAATTAAGTATAATCTAGTTATTGTCGAAGGCTTTCATGGCCGGAATCACTGGGTTGTAGGTTTTTCCGGGCTATATGGCCATGTTCTGGAGGCATTTTCTCCTGACATTTCACCTGCATCTATGGCAAGCATCCTCAGAGGTAGTGAATTAGGGTTACCTCTGAAAATGCTTGCCATAGATGCAGGTGAAACATCATGAGAAAATGCCTCCAGAACATGGCCATATAGCCCAGAAAAACCTACAACAACCCTATAATCTAGTTTTTCTTAAGGGTTGATTTTTAAGTATGTAGGAAAAAGTCCTAAACTTAGTTATCTGAGGGTCCTTCTAAACAGCATCTAAAATGCGGAAGTTACCAGATTAAAAAGATGGGTGGCTACATGGCACTAGCACTGAATCTGTGCTCATTTGCATTAACAGAGGAAAAAATGTGGTAAAAGGTCCTCTTATATCCTTATTTTGACCGGAAAATGAACATCCCTGGTCTGTAGAGTTGTAGTCCAGTGCTTGAACCATTGCACCATGCTGGCTCCCCATTTATTTCTACCATCAATCTTTGGAGTTTTTTCTAGACTGTATTATTTTCCTGGATGTCTTTTAGCTGTAAATGAAATTGGTGTCAGTAGTGAGAAAACATGCTAAGCTAAATGTCAGTACGGTCATTAAAGATGAAAGAGTACAATGTTCTAAAAGCTGATGCATCATGTCCTTCTGTTTTGAAATGGAAACAGAGCAAAGGTGGCATCGAAGATCCACGAAGGAGAGGTGAAAACCCAGAATTACCAGGTAAAGTACAGTATCGTGGCTGTCACTTTTAACAAATGACCCAAACTTTTCTCAGTACTCTTTTAGTTATGTTAAGAAGTTACATGCAAATGCATTTTTGCCCACACAGATTGCTATAACAATCATTGAGGCTCGGCAGCTTGTAGGCGAGAATATAGATCCCGTGGTGATCATAGAAATTGGGGATGAAAAGAAGCAGACGACAGTCAAGGAAGGGACCAACTCACCATTTTACAATGAAGTAAGTCAACTGCACTTATTAGGCTCAACTGCGCTTATTGGGCAACACTTTTATGCCCCTATTGAATTTGAAAGCTGGTTTTCGTTTATGTGCTTAAGAAAAAATAAATTGCTATGTTGAAATGTGTCCTCTCAAGGATTCAATTCCTGAGTTATCTCAAGTTGCATCTACACTGCAGAATTACTCCAGTTTGACATAATTTTAACTTCCATAACTCAATGCTATGGAATCAAGAGAGTTGTAGTTTTACAAAGTTTTTGGGCTTCTCTGCCAAAGAGTACCTTGATTGATTAAACTACAAATCCCAGGATTCCATAGCATTGAGCCATGATAGTTAAAGTGGTGTCAAGCAGCATTAATTCTACCATGTTGATGCACCTTTAGTGGTGGCTTCAAGGCAGTTGAGTGCCTTCTGAAGGAGGCTGGGCGACCCCTTCTCTGCTCTCCCTTCATTGACAGATATTTAAGTAACTATTTGGTGATTAATTGGTTGTGGCTTTCCATTAGGGTTCAGCCTGGGTTATTTTGCCAAAGTAGACAAGCCCCTGGTTATAGGAGTTATTTATCCTGTTATTGAAGGCATACAGAAGGATATGGCTATATAAAAGATTTTTCACTCTGCTAATACTTCGCTTAACATTGTTTCTTGTTCTTATAATTTTCCTTCTTTAGTATTTTGTGTTCGACTTCATCGGACCTCAAGTTCATCTATTCGACAAAATTATCAAGATCTCTGTGAGTATTTGCATCCTTATTAACAAGAAATACATTGATTATTCTGGCACAGGAGACACTGGGAAAAACAATAAAAATATTTTTTTATCATGTCAGAAGCAACTTGAGGTAACTGCAAGTCACTTCTGGTGTGAGAGAATTAGCCATCTGCAGAGGCATTGCCCAGGGGATGCCTGAATGTGTTACCATCCTGTGGGAGGCTTCTCTCATGTTCCTGCATGGGAAACTGGGGCTGACAGACAGGAGCTCACCCCATCTTGTGGATGCGAACAGCTGACCTTCAGGTCAGCAGTTCAACCGGCACAAGGGTTTAACCTATTGCGCCACCACAATGTAATGGAAGATTGGTACATTGGAAAAGGTTTTTATGTGTTCAAATTTGAGGTGGATACTTTTATATAGATTTGCTCAATCATTTTTAAACATTGCATTTTTCCCTTCTATGTCAACCATAGAAGAAATAAATTATTAGTATCAAACAAACCACACTCATTCACTCAGGCCTCTTCTTCACTGCCTTATAATCCAGATTATCAAAGCAGATAAACCACATAAAATTCTTTGAACTGGATTATATTAGCCTACACAATAATCCAGTTCAAAGCAGATAATCTGTATTTTATATGGCAGTGTAGAAGGGGCCTTAGATAGTTCCTAAAATGTGCCATGTCTCCCTGGAAAGTCACAGGCATACATCATCTACACTGTATAATTAATGCAGTTTGACACCACTTTAATTGTCAATAGCTCAATGCTACAGAATCGTGGAAGTTGTAGTTTTACAGGGTCTTTAGCTTTCTTTACCAAAGAGATTTGATACTTCAATAAACAACAACAGGCCTCACCAAACCACAAGTCCCAGGATTTCATAGTATTGAGCCATGGCAATTAAAGTGATCTCAAATTACATGAAATCTGCAGAGTAGATGTAAGACTGCTTTTGTAGCAGACCCAAGTCTAGATAGCTTAACCCAAGTTAAGGTTATTACATCAATAACATTCAGTGTAGTGGTGATAACCAGACATGGCCCTGCTTCATTCCTTTCAGAATAAAGTACATCAGAAAAATAAAGTGGAAATAATGGGACAAATAGATGTGCTGTGAGAACAAAATGCATCACACCAGGCAATAATCTATCATTTGTTTTGCTGTGGGTGAAATCTTAACCACATTTATGAATAAATAAAGTCAATGGCGAGTCAAAGCTTGAATTTAAATCAACACGAATGTGTGCTGGGTTTATCACTTCGCTATTGTGATCTGCGCTGATTTCATTTCCACAAAGCAACGTTTTGCACAGGAAGCTCAAAGGCAATTGGGGATGATTCTTTTGGATGTACAATGTGTTCTTCTTCAAGAGAGAGAACAGACAGTATTTTGCTTCTGTTAGTGCAACAAATAAACACATTCACTGTTATTTCTTAGTGACAGATAGAGGAGAATCCAAATATTTTCCTTTCAGAGTAGGAGAGCACATTTAATGTTCCCAAAATAGTAAGTATTAGTATTAGATAATAATATTGGATAATAGTATTATCCAATGCAGTCTGCCTCCTGTCCGGATCGACAGCTGTTTCAATATATTGAGATGTTTTGGTGCTAAATTTGTAAATACATAATTTACCGTTACCGTGTATTGAACTACTTTTTCTGTCTATTTGCTGTAAAACATGATGTTTTGGTGCTTGATTTGTAAAATAATGTAATTTGACATTTAATAGGTTTTTCCTTAATCCCTCCTTAATATCTAACATTTTTGCTTATCCAACATTCTGCCGTTTATATTGGATAAGCGAGACTCCACTGTAATAATAATATCCTCAGTTTTGTTTTTGGGGTCAGATTGGTCAGTGATAAATAATTAGTTGCACTGTATTTTCATTTTCATATACAGTACAACTTCCCTGAACACCCCTTAATCTGTTAAGGGAAACACCAATTAAAAATGCAATTAAATAAAAAATCTTTGATCTCTCATCCTCTAACAGGTTATGCATAACAAGCTGATAGGGAGTATATTGATTGGCTCCTTTAAAGTAGATCTGGGGACAGTATACAACCAACCAGGTAAGATAACACATTTTCAGTTTGATCCTTCTGTCTTAAATATTGAATTGTATTCCAAATTGCCACTCTCAGACAACTCACAGGATTTCTGAGCACATGGATTGACATTTTTAAAAAAATCCAGACCTAATTCTGACTTAAGGATTGCCCTTGATGGAACAGTTATTATAGGGATTTTAGTCAGGCCTATTGTCTACATCAGTGGTTCTCAACCTGTGGGTCCCCAGGTATTTTGGCCTACAACTCCCAGAAATCCCAGCCAGTTTACCAGTTGTTGAGATTGATGTAGACCAGAACCACTGGTCTACATCAAGCATGGCCAAGCTAAGGCCCGGGGGTTGGATGCGGCACCCTGGGTGCTTA
The DNA here is from genome assembly GCF_037176765.1 of Anolis sagrei. Classification (NCBI taxonomy): domain Eukaryota; kingdom Metazoa; phylum Chordata; class Lepidosauria; order Squamata; family Anolidae; genus Anolis; species Anolis sagrei. The sequence continues at coordinate 20,175,232 of NC_090024.1, read as the reverse complement.
ACTCAGGCCCTCCTCATTTTCCCTGTCCTCTTGGCAGAAGGACACAATGGCCAGCCATGTCCTTATGCCAAAAAAATAAATAAATGAGGAGGGCCTATTTTTAAATGTTTTAATGTGTATTAATTCTATTTTAATGTAAATGTTTATTTCAATTGTATGTAGTTGCCTATATGTAAAGTTGCCTTGAGTCCCCTTTGGAGTTGAGAGGGCAGGGTATAAGTATGGTAAAACAAACAAACAAACAAACAAATTGGGGAGGAAGGCACATAGCAGCTGAGAGCCCTCTGGAGCGCTCTCAGCCACTGTGTGTCTCGCCCTCCTCTCGGCATAAGGATGGTGCAAGTGACTCCATCCTTATGCCGGGAGGACAGCTCGAGGAAGGCATTTAGTGACTGAGAGCCCCCTGGAGCACTCTTGGCAGCTGCTATCTTGCCCTTCTCCCGGCATAATGCCAAGCGGACAGCCTGAGGATTGGGGGAGGAGGATCGGTGCAGTCGCCATGTGCCTCTCCTTCTTAATCTAAGGATGACCTGGCCCTGCCTCCTCCTGGTCCCACCCTCTCTAGAGCCCTCCCCAACCAGTGTGTGCCTGGCTCCCCTTTCTCGTGGCCCGGTCAGGAGGGCCGCAATGCAGTCTCAAGCCAAAAAGGTTTGCCCATGCCTGGTCTACATTGTTAGAAAGTCCAATAAATGTGTGTTCTTTAATGCAATTTCCTTCTCAAAATTCATCCTCTTAGAAAAGCCAACTACTGCTACATATAGTAATGGCAGAAGTGCACATACATGTACCTGCTGCTGAAAATGGCATTTGTCTGCCTGCCCTATCTTGTTCTCTCCCATAATGAGTAGTATAATTTATCCAAAATGATGCTGTTATTGTGCACTTCTCCATTACTGCTCTCCATCATTACCTGCTGAAAATGGTAGTGGAAGCGTATGTTGTCAGGTTTTCTAGAAAGTAAATAAATTAGTTTTAGATCTTACAGAGGTTGATGGGCAAATAGACATTATAAAGGTGAAGAAAGTGCTGTCACAAAAACAACATCTGTATGAATACCATAAATATCCAGGCTGGAGTGAGCTCTGAAACATCCCTAAAGTGTTCAAAATGTAAATGTTGCCATTTACAAAACCGTGACATTTTAATTTGCAAAGTTGAATGGGATCTGCTTCTTCCAACAACTGACAGATTTCCTGATTGCACCATCTTAATTTATTTCTCAAAAGTTTTGCAATTTTGTTCATGTGGCAGGTTGAATAGTTATAGCCAATAACTTGCTGACTACAAATACACCTATCCTACATTGTATAGGGCTTTCAAGAACCCCTCTGTGAGCCGCTTACACTTGTATGTTTTTCCAGGTCATCAGTTTTGTGACAAGTGGGCCCTTCTCACAGACCCTGCTGACATCAGGACAGGAGCCAAGGGATACCTGAAGTGTGATATCAGTGTTGCGGGGAAAGGAGACATAATACAAGCTGGCCAGAAAGCAAGTGATGCAGAAGAAAAGATAGAGACGTATGTTTGCGACTCAATTACTTTCTGTAGGGCTGGTAGTTCCATTCTATGCATAGATGGCAAAGTGAATGGCCACAGAATAACTCATATTTGGTGAGGGACTGTATTGCATGGAGATGGAAACTGAGACAGTAGAGGGACCATCACTTTTGGTAACAGTTCCTATCACATGATGCCATGCAATAAATTTTATCGGTCCCCTATCACCCATGATGAAACCACCATTTATGGACAAAGTGCCTCAATAGACCCAAATCCTGTATGGTCTCAGAACTTATCTTTTACGGAAAGCCTAGGCATTTCTGACCCTAACTCTAAGCCATCCTCTCATTTCTCCTAGCTGTAAAGACATTTTTAATTAGCTAGCACTTTCAGAAAACTACTGTAAAGTTAATTAAACAAAGAGGGAGAAACAACACAGTGAGAAGGCAGAGGTGTACTGCACACCCAAAAGTTTGGTGGCTTCACACTGCCAAGGGCGGCTCAACCCATTACGCAAAGTAAGCATTTTCAGTATAGTTGATTTTGCCCAGGGGCGCTCTTGAGTCGCTCTTGGAGGAAAAGAGACCTTGACATATGCAAGTTATAGTTACTGGGATGTATAGTTCACCTACAATCAAAGAGCATTCTGAACTCCACCAATGATGGAATTGAATCAAATATGTCACACAGAACTCCTACGATGAACAGAAAATATGTATCAGTGATTTGTTTGTGGGGGGGGGGGGGGCAAAATACTGTTTGCGTACCGTTGAAAATTACCTAGGGCTGCCTCTGCACACTGCCCAAGTGTTGCACAATGCCAGTGGCTGTGTGATGATGCCTGTTCTCATAATAGTAAGTAACCACTGTTTTGCATTGTGGGTATGCTGCAGGATTATGGTTTGTGCACAGCAAAGTCCATTATCTTACCCTATACATGCTGGGCATCCTCTGTCTTGAATATTCAAAATCCAAAATATTCCAAATTCCTAAATTGTCCACATGGATGGCTGAGATCATGACATGCTTGCTTTCTGATGCTTCGGTGTGCATGAATTTGGTTTCCTGCACAGAATTATTTAAAATATTGTGCATAAGATCGCACTTAGGGTATGAGATGAAACATAATCAATAATTTATTACAGTCAATGACCAGCATCAAAAAATGTACAAACGTCAGGATAGGCACATATACATTTGGTTATTAAGAAACAATGTCAAAAGCAAAATTGACATTGAATAAAATAGTTAAAATTGTATCAAACATTTAGATGCTAAAATGGCAATAGTAAAAACTGAAGTAAATATTAAAACTTTCTAAGACTGTGACAGCATATTGCGCCGACAAGCTATTGCTGCTGCACAGAAGCTAGCAACTTTAGCAGTAATTTTGGTGTTTTGGTCAGCCAAAAGATAATCAACACAAAACTTTACAGATCTCCCTGGTAAACTTTCTAAAATTGGGTTTATAAAATGTTTATGAAGGTCTCGGTAAAAAGAGCAGTACAACAAAATGTGCTCCACAGTTTCCACTGCCTCCGCCTCACAGGGACATAGGCATTCATTGTATGGTACTTTGTTATATCTTCCCTCCAGTACAGCAGAAGGGAGTACTTTGAATTTAGCCAAAGAGAATGCATTCCTATGTCTTGGTATAATTAGGTTGCCTAAATACTCTGCAGGAAGAAGCGCCCTTCCATTATTTTTGCAGATTAGAAGATGAAACATAAAGGAATTTCATATTTAGATTTGAGTCCTGTCTCCAAGAGATCTCTCTCTTTTTTCATGTCAAGAGCAACTTGAGAAACTGCAAGTTGCTTCTGGTGTGGGAGAATTGGCATTGCCCAGGGGGTGCCCAGATATTTGATGTTTTATCATCCTTGTGGGAGACTTCTCTCATGTCCCCACATGGGGAGCTGGAGCTGATAGAGGGAGTTCAGAAACTGCAAGTTGCTTCTGGTGTGAGAGAATTGGCATTGTCCAGAGGATGTCCAGATGTTTGATGTTTTATCATCCTTGTGGGAGACTTCTCTCATGTCCCCACATGGGGAGCTGGAGCTGACACAGGGAGTTCAGAAACTGCAAGTTGCTTCTGGTGTGAGAGAATTGGCATTGCCCAGAGGATGCCCAGATGTTTGATGTTTTATCATCCTTGTGGGAGACTTCTCTCATGTCCCCACATGGGGAGCTGGAGCTGATAGAGGGAGTTCAGAAACTGCAAGTTGCTTCTGGTGTGAGAGAATTGGCATTGCCCAGAGGATGCCCAGATGTTTGATATTTTATCATCCTTGTGGGAGACTTCTTTCATGTCCCCACATGGGGAACTGGAGCTGACACAGGGAGCTCAGAAACTGCAAGTTGCTTCTGGTATGAGAGAATTGGCATTGCCCAGAGGATGTCGAGATGTTTGATGTTTTATCATCCTTGTGGGAGACTTCTTTCATGTCCCCACATGGGGAACTGGAGCTGACACAGGGAGTTCAGAAACTGCAAGTTGCTTCTGGTGTGAGAGAATTGGCATTGCCCAGAGGATGCCCAGATGTTTGATGTTTTATCATCCTTGTGGGAGACTTCTCTCATGTTCCCACATGGGGAGCTGGAGCTGACACAGGGAGCTCAACCCACTCTCCCCAGATTCAAACTGCAGACCTGTTGGTCAGCAGTCCTGCCGGCACAAGGAGTTCTCATTATATACGTATATTCCAAAATCTGAAATCCAAAACACTTCTGGTTCCAAACAGTTTGGATAAGGGATACTCAACCTGTAATAAAGGGGTAAATCCAGCCTGCTGCATTAACCTTTCTATAGGAAAAAAATGTTGCTATGGAAACAGCCATTTTATTTCTCTAGAAAACCATGAGGGTTATAGTTCAGTACAGAAATGTGAATATACTTCTTCAGATTTCCTGTATCTGACTACATATGAACAAACTAAATGGAGTGCTGTTCATGCAGTGAGCATTTGTATGTATGGCGTTTTAGTCTGATACTTATTGAGATCATAGAGGAGATTGCATTGATTTCAATCACTCTGTGGTAATGATATGAACAGAGAAGAGAGTTCTGATCATTAAAAAAAAAACGACTTCCATGATGACTAACAGTGTGATTGATGTCTTTTCTACCTTGGCCTATAGTCTGCTCAAACGGTTGTTTGAAATCATATCAGAGAATGGTTTTCCTTTATTCTCTAGGAACCTCTTGATACCCAAAGGGTTTCCATCAGAAAGGCCTTGGGCCAGATTTTACGTGAGAATCTACAAAGCCGAGGGGCTTCCCAAAATGAACTCTAGTATCATGGCTAACGTCACCAAAGCATTCATGGGGGACAGTAAGGACCTTGTGGATCCATATGTAGTGGTCATGTTTGCTGGTCTAATGGTAAGTTTTCAATATTATTCAGTTCTCAAAAAAATTAATTAATGTATTTATTTAGTGAACTGTAAACTTCAGTCCACACTTTTCTGATAGAACAGGGTAAGAATCTAACTAGCTGTATTCCAGTGAGTTTTTCTGGAATATTTGGCTTATATCTTAAAATAGAAAATAATTCTTATCTTCTTAAAACTCCGACCCTTCTGGAGGTTGTGATCCATGTTGTTTTTCCACTCCTCATTATAACTTAGTTTCTGTGTTTTCTTCTTCTCTGTTGCTACATGTCCGCAGGGCTTGATAGAGAAGTTCTAAGGCCTTAACCTATGTCACATTTAAGATGTCTCATGGCTGTATCAAAGACTATATATTGTACAAAGTTGCACTTTAGATTGTTTGGGGATTTTATGCTGTTTTATTTAGTATCTAATATATAGATATGTAATTGGATACCAAAGTTGGGACCATCTATTACATAGTACAGCCAGCCCTCTACATTCACTAGGGCTAGGGGCACAACACTCCTGCAAAAATAGGGAAAGTATAATTAAAAAAACGATCATTTTTAGCATGAGAGCATGCTTTTCTAACAATCTCTAGGTCCTCCAGTACAACTGTATGGTCGAAGTGGACCGTAGAATCACCCTGGAGAACATAGAGGTTGCCAGAGCGAACATATCACTGAAATCTGTGTTCAATCAAATTCACAAAAATGAAATGAGCAAATGTAGAGGGCTGGTTGTAGATGTGATTTCTGCATAGCATTGTCAAAGCTGGAAAATGAAAAAAGCTGAGAAGAAGACAATAAACTCATTTGAAATGTAATGCAGGAGAGATCTACAAATATCGTGGACTACCAAAAGGACCACAGCAAATCAAACCTGAACTCACAATCTCTGAGGATGCCTGCCATAGATGTGGGCAAAACATCAGGAGAGAATTCTCCTGGAACATGGCCATACAGCCCAGAAAACTCACAGGAAGCCAAACCTGAACTCTCTCTAAAACAGTGGTTCCCAACCTGTGGTCCATGGACTACCAGTGGTCCACAAGATCGAAAATATGGTCCGCGGACTCACCATGACTGCACCATTGCCTCAAACCCACATGGCAATGAGAGCAAGTGGTTTCACAAAACCCTCTTATAGTGCCAAGGCAACTGGGATGTTGGGAAAAGAGAGGCTGACTGCCCATGAAAGATTACTACTACCATATCAGCTCTAGATTATTAAATAAGGTTTTCTGTGGGCGAACAGATGGTGACTAATGGATGGCATATGTTCTGTATCAGAAATTAGAGTTGATGTGGTCTCTCCAAAGCAATTTTCTGAATAAGCACCCCAAATAACCAAACCAAATCTAAAGTTGACCAAAGTGATTCGTAACCCTTTTGATACTAATGTTGGAGTGTGGTCCCTGGTCAAGTGGTCCCTGGTAAAAAAAAAAGGGTTTGGAACCACTGCAAAAGCTAATATGGCTAAACTAAGACTGTCATATTTTGGACAAAACATGGGACAACTTTGCATTAGAAAAGATAATATTTGGTAATCTGGAAAGTGGTAGGAAAAGAGAAAGACTGGATAGACTGAATCAAGGAACACACAGCCCTGAGTTTGCAGAACCTGGCTATACATATTGATGGCAGATGCCTAGGAAGTCTCTCATTTTGGGGGTCACCATAACTCAAAGCCAACTTGATGGCAATTAACAACCATGATCTGAGACCCTCAACTGTAGCTTGCCTCTGTGTAAATCTGATACTTCATCAATATTCTCCTCAGTTTGTGGGCAATATTAAATAAAATGTGAGAGTTGTGGTGGAATCAAAGCACATATTTGGCTGTTCTTTTTCTTTATCAAAATACAACATACTCTATTTTAGCTAATGTGGTCATTAGCTAAAATGATGATAAGAGAGACACGTAGGAAAAATCAAGGACAATTTTAATGTTAATGAAGCTGTTTTACTCTTTAATAAGAATGGCTAACAAAAAAGCACAGCCATTAGGAGTATCACTAATTATACTAACCTAGATAATTGAATTTTAAATAGATTTTCATTCAGAGGACATGCTTGCCATACAAAATGTTTTGGAAGACAAGACAATCTATCCAGAGTTTTCACCATAATGAGTTCAATATACAGTTAACGCAGGTGATTTCATAATTGAGGTTAAGTACTATAAGGTGTTCGCCACTTTGTTAGGGACTTCTACTCAAATCCCCATGTGAGCAGGACTATTGCTTCAATTCTGCTCTGAGCATAAAAAAGTAATATTTTTGGGACAACAGTAGCCTTAATGGCTAGGATATTTTGAGAGTCATAGTCTATAAAAGGAAAATGTTAAACCATTGTGTATACACACTCTACTGGTTTGTTCCTTCCTTCCTTCCTCTTCACCCTTCTCTTCCAAAGGAGAACAAAGTAACTTAAGTAGAACAAATATATGTAATATATATGGAAGGCTACTCCTCCTTCCATAAATTATGATGATTAATAGTGTTATGACACTAATAGAAGGTTTTGCCAAGGTGGATTACCATTCTTAGTAGAAGTGCTGTTTCTGCTAAGGCATTAATGGTACTGCAGCACTGAGGCAATGTTGACCCAAAAAAGGTTGCAGAAGAAGATTTCTCATGAATCCTCCCCATTGGTTATGCTGTGTTGTTGTTATTGTTACTGTTAATTCAAAGACAACTTTGAATGAGGAACCTCTGAGTCTCTCTGCTCATGTCCTGCAAACTCAGTTATATGGCTTCCTCAGTTGGGTCTTGATTGAGTCTTATTGTTTGCTGCTGTGTGTCTTGAAGTTGTTTCCATCTTGGGTGACTCTAAGCCAGTGGTTCTCAACCTGTAGATCCCCAGGTGTTTTGGCCTACAACTCCCAGAAATCCCAGCCAGTTTACCAGCTGTTTGGATTTCTGGGAGTTGAAGGCCAAAACATCTGGGGACCCACAGTTTGAGAACCACTGCTCTAAAGTGATGCTATTGCAGCATTTTCTTGTCAAGATTTGTCCATTAGGAAGATGTTTTTATTGGGTTTTTTGTTTACTGAATTTTGTTTATGTTAAATGTTTTAACTATTTTTGTGTCATTGTGGGCATGCCATTATGGGCATTGAATTGTGCCATTTTTTAAACCGCCCTGAGTCGCCCTCGGGCTGAGAATGGCGGTATATAAATATAATAAATAATTAAAAAAATGTTCAGTGACTGTTTGGCCTACCTGTAATGTAGTCTTCCACCTTACCAAGTATTGTATTTTCTAGTAAATTCTCATATCTTCTCATGATATGTCCAAAGCATGACAATTTAGTAATATTTGCTTCTAATGAAAGTTTGGGCTTGATTTGCTTTAAGACCCATCACTTGTCTTTAACAGTCCATGGTATCCACAAAACTTGCCTTCAGCATCCTATTTCCAATGAGTTTATTTCCTTCTTACCAGCTTTCTTTACTGCCTAGCCTTCACACACATTCAAAGAAATTGGAAATATTATGCATGGACAATTCCAATATCAGTAATCCACAATATATCTTCAGACAAATTTGCAGTCCAACATTTGAGGAAGGGACTTCAGAGAGGACCCAAAATTTCCCAGCTACCATGCTGAAAATTCTGGCAATTGTAACAAAAAACAAAATCTTCCAGCTATGTTATTTTAGGACAGGCATGGGCAAAGTTCAGCCCTCCAGGTGTTTTGGACTTCAACTCCCATAATTGTGGGAGTTGGAGTCCAAAACACCTGGAGGGCCAAAGTTTGCCCATGCCTATTCTAGGCCAATATAATTTTGCCTGCCTGCCCTACATATGCTTTCTCTTTTAACTCTTCCAGTATGGTGTCTTGTGGATTTCTTCATGCACACAGCAACACTGGATTGTTGCACTCCAGGACAGGAATAGCCCTCTGATTTTAAAACACCACACGTTGAGTAGGGGAAAAAAACCCAGTCCTTTTATTGAAGATAAGTAAAAGCAGAAAAGTAAAAACAAACTTTAAAGGAATAGGTAGATTCAATTAGGGAAGAAGACAAGCAGGAACAAATTAGTCCAAGGTAAGGTTCAACAAAGTCCAAAAACAAAGTCCACTCTTCTCTAACAAAATCCAAAGTAGTATACAATCACCAGAGACCAAGAGTCAAACCATGGAACAAGAAATCCTTAAACATGAATCTTCCAGGCAAAACTTCCATGAGGCAAGAACCAAAACTTAGCAGGATTCTAAAACGATGCTTCATCTGACTATATTTCCCATGCTTGGAACTTTATATCCCCTCGTTAAGCCATTCCAAGCACTCAGAAATTGCTTTTGTTTTCCCCGAATGCCTCTTATCTTTATCTGTCAAAGCCTGGCCGAGCTGTCTGTTTTGGCTAATTTTCACTCGTCTGTCTATATGCTCATTAGTTTCTGCAAGTTTCTTCCAAGTTGTTTTCAAGCCCCAAATCCTGAGAACTCTCTGGGAGCAATTCAGGGAGTTAACCATCATTCCTATACCCTGTAGGAACATTCTCATGGGAAACTACACTTTGAACCAGTGTCTCTATGTCATTCTCTGCATCAATATCATTGACCAAACCATTGCCATCTTGAACCTCATTGACATAATTCCCACATCCAAAGCACCTTGATCTTGAAACACAATCACAGTCTCCAACATGGATTTACATTGCATAGCTAATGTCTCCCCGGAGGTAATCTCTTTCTCATGTACCTCACAAGGTTGCAGTGAATATAAAGTAAAAGGAGGTGGATTAAGTCGCAAAATTGTTGTTCTGTCTGTATACCATTACCACTGTATGTTGGAGTAGGATTAGAGATTGGGATCAAATTCTCTAAAAACCATTGCCCTCTCATTTTAGGGACGGACCACAGTGCAGAAGAATTGTGCTGATCCTGTGTGGCATGAACAAATTATCTTTAAGGAGATGTTTCCTCCGCTTTGCCGAAGGGTTAAAATCCAGGTGTGGGATGAAGGCAGCATGAATGATGTGGCTTTAGCCACTCACTTCATAGACATTAAGAAGATCTCAAATGAACAGGATGGTGATAAAGGTAACTTTGACAGTCCTCGCTGCAAACAAAACACAATCTGAGCCATTAAACATGTCTGTGCTACATGTCTTGATTCTTGCCATCAACATTTCAGCTGAATTTGCTCTAATGAAGAGAAGGCCTGGTTGCTTAGGAATGTCATGTGCTTCTCTGTCTTAGATGTAATTCTTATTTGAGAATGATGCTGGGAATAGTTAGTGGAGAGGTTATCAGAAAGAATTAAAACTGGGACAGGAGATTTAGTTAGCTGTACTTGAGTAGTACTCCTTAAAGAGATGTTGGTATCAAAGGCAGAAATAATGTGGAAAGAATAGAGATACATCACAAAAATGACATAATGCTGCAGCCTAATACTGAAAATGTGCATTTATCCTGTCCTTCATCATCCTCCCAATGCCCATGCTACTAACCTCATAGCATGATGGAAGATGGGAAGGAAAGTAGGGGCTGGGTAGATATTAAAAGGTTTTGTAAAAAGGAGCTTCTTTGTTCTTTTTTCTAAGTTGTGTTCTCAGCACTGGGACTATGCACTCAAATTCAGTCCTATGGAGAGCATTCGGCACTAAGTCAATTGAGTGCAAAGATTATTCCTCCTCTGAGCATATGCATACATTTTAGATAACCAGATATAATATAGGAAGGAAAAAAGCACAGCTTTGAACACAGGGCTCTCCTTGCTGGAACTGCTTATAAAAATCAAACACTATCTCTTAAGAGTTGAAGGCTTTCATGGCCAGAATCACTGGGTTGCTGTGAGTTTTTTTTAGAGATCTGAACAAACCTCTGAGGATGCTTGCCACAGATGCAGAAGAAATGTGAGGAGAGATTGCTTCTGGAACATATCCATGCAGCCCGAAAAATTCACAGCAATCAACTATCTCCTAAGTTGGACCACAACGAGTAGTCAGAAGTAAACAGAATGTGGAAAACTTACATTTTTGAATACAATGTGCATGCCAGCACGGGCAGTGGTATGTTCTATGATAGGAAAGGATGTGATAGGAAAGTCAGCATGTTATTGAAGTAATAATTGCCCATTGGCTCCCTGTAATAAACATACTATACTTGGTGAGCAGTGTCCTTCTGATATGAAGGCTTAATTTAATATGAATACAATATTAATGAATAAATGGATAAATGAACAGTGCTTTGTCTATTGCACAACTAGACATGCCTGCTTGAAATTGGATATATTTTCCTGTTATTCCTTCATGTATATCTTTTCCAGGTTTTTTGCCCACCTTTGGGCCTGCTTGGATCAATCTCTATGGCTCACCTAGGAACCACAGCTTAATGGATGACCACCAGGAGCTCAACGAAGGCTATGGGGAAGGTGTTTCCTTCAGGGGACGCCTTCTGATTGAACTCGCAGTGGAGATCCTTTCTGGAGGGGCCCATGAGTCAAAGTTTTCAAAGATCATCAAGGACATAAAGCTGCCTTCCAAGGACAAAGGCTCTAAAGGATCAGGAAAAGAGAAAGACAAAGGGGCAGAAGATGGAAAGTCTTCTCCTCCTTCAGATAAAACAAACTCAACAGATGTAGAAGTGGAACCTTTTGATGTCCTACCAGAGGTAATTTGTTGAAATACTGAACTAAGTCATAAAATAAGCTCTTAGGCTGAAGGACATGCCTAGCCTTTCTCACAAGGAACACTGAAATGCATATTTCTGTTAGGAATTTGTTGAGTTTTCTATCAGATATATTACAACTTCCACACCAGGCAATGGTTAAGAATTTCTTGGGAAAGTCGTGGCAATCAAATAGATTTATTTATTTATCGTGTCATCAGCAACCATACCATTGTATTACAATTCTAACAGAACAAAACAAACACACAGATTAAAAAAAAAAAGCACACACAGAGAGATTTTGCAAGTTTGGTAGTTGGTTAAATGTCCTTTGACCAGTATCTGGCCACTTGGAGTGCCTCTGGTGTTGCCGCACGAAGGTCCTCCATTGTGCATGTGGCTACATTGTGCATGTAGATTTAAAGTTATTTATATTGTTGTGTGCCTTCAAGTCTTTTCTGACTTTTGATAAATCTATCACAGGGTTTTCCGGAGCTGAAAATGTGTAACTCATTCAAGATCACTCAATGGGCTTCCATGGCCAAGTGGGGAATCAAACATTGGTCTCCAGACTTATAGTCCAATGCCCAAACCACTATACTATACTGGCTTTCTGATGGTAGACACATGGACACACATCTTGGCTCTTAATTTATTTGTATATGGGGCCCCAGAAATTGAGGATTTGCTTCACTATTTGTTTTCCTTCCCTCTGTATTCTGAGCCAAGAACTAAAATCCCGGGGCCTATTCTTTATATCCTTCAAACCAGTACTGTATCAGGAAAGATTTTCTATCTCTTGGCTGACACTAACCCTGTGGCTACTCACAAAGTGTCTCTTTTTGCCTTGGCAGCACAGGGCAGACTAATTTCGGATATTCCACTCAACTGTGCTGGGGATGCTCATAACTAATAGAGGCTGTTTATATCCAAGGTGTCCCCTGCTTAAATTTTAATAATGCTGTATTTATTTGTTTTTACCTGGTTTTTAATTATACCAGTCCATGCAGTATGTTGTAATTTAAGGGTGCAGCTCACCATTGATATATGTAGCATTTTAATGATTGATAGGATTTGAATGGTGTATTTTATATATTTATTTGTTTGCCTTACAGGTGAAAGAATAAACTTGGAAACTTGGCACAATTACTGGCTTTTTATTGGAATTTGGCCACATCACACTATTTGCTATTGTGTAATGTTGCCAAGAACTGATAAAGTCAAGAATTTTATTGTTGCTTCCAGAGTACCGGTCATTAATGAGAAATTATTACTGTTCATGGGACTAAAATCAAGATGTCTCTTCTTAGCATAATCTGAGAAAAAACTTAATACAAAATAGTGGGTACAATAAACAAAATTTTGTTGTCTCCTACCTTTTTTCAGATCCATGAAGAACAAGATGAGGACTTTCTTCTTTTTGGGGCATTTTTTGAAGCTACAATGATTGATAGAAAGATTGGAGATAAACCAATAAGCTTTGAGGTTTCTCTTGGTAAGTTTATACATTTCTTCATCAAGCACACGGTTGAATGAAAGTGATACTGCAATCACTCTGGTTTATTTGACTATGCTTTTGGGGAATTAAAAGACATTAAGCTTTTTAATATAATGGGTGTCTAAATATCATTAATGATGAAGAATGTTGGATCTTCATGGTGATGGGGCTTCAGGTTGTACACTGGTGAGATGAACATACATAGTAGTGGATCATTTATCTGGTGCATTGATGAATAATGCAATTAGCTGTGAGAATTAATGTAAACTGCAGGCAGTACTGCTGAGAGACATGTACAACATTCATGCTCACCATGTGCTGACACAGGAGGATTCTGAGTAATACAGTGACTATAATGGATAAGTAAACCTTGAGAAGAGCCTAACCTCAATGCAAATCTTGTAGATCTTGCATGTTGTGGAATTAATGCAGTTTAATTCCATTTTAAATGTTATAGTTCAATGCTATGGAATCCTTAGAACTGTAATTTGGTAGGCACCAGCACACTTTGGCAGAGAAGGCTAAAAGCCCTATAAACTACAATTCCCAGAATTCCATGGCACGGAATGCAATGGCCAGTATACAAAATGGCACACTTGTTTGTGCACATGTTACGCCTGTACAGAAGCGACTGCCCAAGGTGCCTAATGCTGTTGGCATAAAAGTTTTGAACAATTTGGAGTCATATTATCTGGCAGATCAACTTCTCCGATATAGACCTGTGCGATTCTAAGGTCACTAAAGAAGTAATAATAAAAATAGTAGTAATACATTTTTATTTTTTCCCCACCTCTCCTCAAGGGTACAACAAAGTTTAAATACTGGTAATTAAGATAAAAGTTTCCCCTTGACATGCGTTCGACTCTGGGGGGTGGAGCTCATCTCCATTTCTAAGCCAAAGAGCCGGCATTGTCTGTAGACGCCTCCAAGGTCATGTGGCTGGCATGACTGCATGGAGTGCCATTACCTTCCCACCGAGGTGGTACCTATTGATCTACTCACATTTGCCTGTTTTCAAACTGCTATGTTGACAGTACCTGGGCGTAAAGGTGGGAGCTCACCCCACTCCCTGGTTTCGAACGGCTGACCTTTTGGTCAGCAAGTTCAGCAGCTCAGCTGTTTAACCTGCTGTGCCACCGTGGGCTCCTAATACCGGTACATAGATTAAAACATTGATATGCCATATGCAAAGAACTTAGGCCCCTTTGAGTCACCTGATGGCTGTAAAGCTGATGGCTTTACAAGTAAAGTAAATAAATAAATTTTGCCTAACTAATTATGTGTATACCAGCAAAATGAACAGAATGTTAATCTTAAAGTGTATTACTAGTGTTAATGCATGTTTAATCTAATGTTGTGCATCAGAGATTAGAATTGGCACTAAATTATATCTGCAGCAAAACTCAAAATGAAAATAAATGGTGCTGCTGAACTGTAGGAATGCTGAGAGATGCAGAAAGTATATGAATAACACAGCAATTTCTCAAAGCTGCTGCAAATGTCCTAGATTGCTACCAAATTTCACAGCAAGCAAAATCTGAAGTGGGTTTGGAAAGCCTTTCTATATAGTAGAGTATTCCTACAAATTCATAGTAAAACTGAAATAATTATAACAAAATTATTGACATTTTTCTGGGGATTATTTCAACTGTAAGATACTGATTTGATGAATGTGGCTACAAAGAAACGAAAACCAAAAAACAAACTCCTTGGCTTCACCCCTTTTATGTAGGGCTGAACTTTGGAGAAACATCAGCTATAGATTGTTTGCAGACAGCATAAATGCTACATTTTTATACTTTTTCTTGTAAATATAGCAACACCCAGTGTATTCTGCCAAATTACTCTCTAGGCAGAGTAATTAAAATGTAAATATGTTAGATGAGCTATAAAAGTGGATTTGCTTCTTCCAGGTGCACCAGGAAGGATTAGCCAGTCTTTCTAATGAATCAAAAATCCACTATTGCTTAGAGAAAAAGCGGGGTACAAATAAACAAAAATATAATAATATTTATTTATTTATATACTATATTTGTATACCACCCCTCTCAGCCTTCCGGCGACTTGAGGCGGTTTACAAGGCAAAATTCAATGCCACCAAAAACACAATTACAATAAAAAACGTTAACATCAATAAAATCATAACACCGTAATAAAACATAATTCAATAAATACTCATTAAAACAATGTCCAGTCCCATCATGTTGTTGTTCTGTTCTTATGTCAGTTACTCAGTATTCGCAAATGCCTGCTCAGATAGCCATGTCTTAAGTTACTTCCAAAATGCTAAAAGCAAAGAAGCTGATCTGATCTTCGTAGGAAAGGTGTTCCATAGCCGAGGGGCCACCACTGAGAAGGCCCTGTCTCTCGTCCCCTCCAGCCATGCTTGTGATGATGGTGGGACCGAGAGCAGGTCCTCTCCAGCCTATCTTAAAGTCCTTGAAGGTTCATAAGGGCCTATTTGTTCGGACAGGTAAGTTGGGCCAGTTTGAGAACCTGAAGTTTAATATGTTGTAAACTTCAGCTCTCAGCATTCCATAGCATTGAGCCATGACTGTTAAAGTGCCATCAAACTGCGTTCATTCTACAATGTAGATGCACACTGAATGCGAGCATTTATTGTGTTGGCACATGTGAATCCATGTTAGGGTTCCCCTACATCAGTGGTTCCCAACCTTTTTTTGACCAGGGACCACTTTGACCAGGAACCACTCTCCAACATTAGTACCAAAAGAGTTACGAATCAGCTTTTGATCAACTTTAGATTCAGTTTGGTTATTTGGGGCGCTGATTCAGAAAATTGCATTGGATAGACTATAACAGCTCTAGTTTCTGATACAGAACATATGCCATCCAGTAGCCACCATCTGCTCCCCCACAGAAAACCATATTTAATAATCTAGAGCCGCTGACGTAATTTTAGGTCTCACGGTCCACAGGTTGGGAACCACTGCCCTACATGTTACTAGTTGCTAACTTATTTCACCTGCACAATCATCAGGGTGTCCCCTGGGCAACGTCCTTGCAGACGGCCAATTCTCTCACGCCAGGTCGCTCCTGACACGACAAAAAAAAAAAAACCTGTACAATGTTGCAAACTATGATTTATTGCCATCAAGTTAACTTAAGGTTCGTATCCCAGTTGAAACTGTGGCCCTGAATTCTATTGATAATTCCAACCAGAGTATTTTCATTGAGTCACTTGGTGAAGTGATGTGCCAACCTGTGGATTTCATTTGGTGGTTGTCAATAGTATTCAGACCATGATCATCTATTTAGGACCATAATGCAAACATGGAGAACCTCCATCAGGTCATTTGTAGTCAGCCCTCCACATTTATGACTATTCCTTTTGAGGATCTGATTACTCGTGGATTTGACTGCGATGTTCTGTCTAACAATATTTGGGTCTTCCAGTGTGACTTCATGGTCAACATTCTCCAGTAATGCGGGAGAACCTAAAGATTCCTAGAGAAAACATCTCTCTAGTAATTTCTAGGTCTTTCAATAAGATCAACCTCCAGCAGAAGTTGACTGTCGCGTCATGCTGGAAGACCTAGAAAATTGTTCTGTCAGATAAAAAGTAGCAATTATTTTATTCACATCTTTCACTTTAATGGGAGTTCTGTGTCCCTAGCCCCAGCAAATGTGAAGGCTGACTGTCGTTATAGGAAATCTCCTTTTTTACCCTAATCACTTGTCCTTTCCTGTTTATATGCAAGGTAACAGGCCTGGCTTATCTTTGCACATGTTTGAGAACCTGAAGGATTCTTTTGAGGAACAGGGTGTATTGGGAAAGGCCTCTTAGACAAACAAGGCAATGCCCAATATTTGCTTAAACTCGAGACTTGGGAGAGGCTTCATTTGTGTATTTGCACAACAAAGAGAGGGCTCCTTTTCCTACTAAGAATTTGTCCATCTCCTTACTTTAAAGAAGGACAAAGGATTTATCATTTCTAATTTCTGTGCAGTTTGAACTCTAGAGAATAAGGACGCGAGGAGACCCATCTTCATGGCTTTTCCCAAGTTGTGGATTTTTCTTCTACCTTTTTATTTGGGCAGGCTTTTTGATACGTTGCAATAAATGAAACTTGTAATGGGATGTTTTGGGTCAATGTAACTAGTTAAAACAGAGTTTTTAAAAACTTTATTTAATTGCACTTTGCTTGAGAAGTTATCTTGAGGAAAGCCAGTGTGTTATAGTGGTTTGAGCACTGGATTGTGATGCTGGGGACCAGGATTTGAACCTTATGTTCAGCCACTGGGAAGTTGTCAGGTTCCAGGGCTCTACCGGTATACAGGCAGAGGTTAACCAAAACAACCACCGGCTTGTGTCAAAACCGTTTAACTTAAAGCAATAACTTGGTCAGTCTGACTTCAAAACATAGCAATAGCACACAGCAGAACTTACAAAGCAAAGTCTCATTAACATTGAGAGAACTACAAAGCCAGTTCAGGATCAAGAATAATCAGTAGCCATGGTTGCCAGTCAGTGAGTCAAATGCCAAGAGTTCACCGAGTAATGTGTCCAAGATGCAAGAGTACAAACCTTCATCAGAAGTCCAGGAGTCAAACCAGATAAACCAGAGTTCAAAGGAAATCCAGAATGTGTAAGTCAAAAGCCAGGCCAGTAGTTCAAGAGTCCAGGGAATCAAATTTCATCAAGGTCCACAATGAAATTCCAAGATCAGCAGTATTCAAAGCAAGGTTCTCACCAAGGTGCAAGACTCAGCAAGGTACATCAGAAAGTTCAGGATAGAGATCAGGATACCACAGTCCACACAGCCATAGAATTATAGAGTTGGAAGAGACCTCATGGGCCATCCAGTCCAACCCCCTGCCAAGAAGCAGGAATATTGCATTCAAAGCACCGCTGACAGATGGCCAACCAACCTCTGTTTAAAAGCTTCCAAAGAAGGAGCCTCCACCACACTCCAGGGCAGAGAAGGTCCACTGCTGAACAGCTCTCACAGTCAGGAAATTCTTCCTCATGTTCAGATGGAATCTCCTTTCTTGTAGTTTGAAGCCATTGTTCCCTTGCATCCTAGTCCCCAGGGAAGCAGAAAACAAGCTTTTTCCCTCCTCCCTGCGACTTCCTCTCAAATGTTTATACAGGGCTATCATGTCTCCTCTCAGCCTTCTCTTCTTCAGGTTAAACATGCCCAGCTCTTTAAGCCACTCTTCATGGGGCTTGTTCTCCAGACCCTTGATCATTTTAGTCGCCCTCCTCTGGACACATTCCAGCTTGTCAACATCTCCCTTCAATTGTGGTGCCCAGAATTGGACACAATATTCCAGGTGTGGTCTAACCAAGGCGGAATAGAAGGGTAGCATTACTTCCAAGAGGAAAACCAGCTAACCTCCATGACGAAGTACAACAGATACTTTTCTCCCAAAGATCAGTCTCTTGTGATCAGAGACTGCTCTTTTTCTCCCAAAGAGCAGTCTCTGATTATAGCTGCATCACATTTCAGCAGGCCTCCCTAAATAATTGCTGCAGCCTGTACATTCTTACACACAGATCACTTAGGCCAGGGGTCCTCAAACTAAGGCCCGGGGGCCGGATGCAGCCCTCCAAGGTCATTTACCTGGCTCTCACTCAGGGTCAGCCTAAGTCTGTAACGACTCAAAAGCACACAACAACAACAACAACAATCCTATCTCATCAGCCAAAAGCATTCCCACACTTCCCATTGAAATACTAATACATTTATATTTGTTAAAATTGTTCCTCATTTTAATTATTGTATGTTTAAGTGGCTTTCACACTACAAATAAGATATGTGCAGTGTGCATAGAAATTCATTCATGTTTTTTTCAAATTATAATCTGGCCCTCCAACAGTTTGAGGGACTGTGACCTGGCCCTCTGTTTACAAAGTTTGAGGACCCCTGACTTAGGCCTTTAGAACTACATCAC
The DNA here is from genome assembly GCF_037176765.1 of Anolis sagrei. Taxonomy (NCBI): domain Eukaryota; kingdom Metazoa; phylum Chordata; class Lepidosauria; order Squamata; family Anolidae; genus Anolis; species Anolis sagrei. The sequence goes on along the minus strand of NC_090024.1, from coordinate 20,156,319 downwards.
CAATCTATTAAGTATGATACCATATTAACTATCACCAGACTTTCAGGCACTATATATATGAGTTAACTACCACCAACTGCTAGACATGCCACTATACCAACCATCATCAACTGTGGAACATGACAGAGGTTTTGGAATCTGCCACTATAATTATTATTCCAGGGGATGAAGTGGGGAGGAGGGGGAGTAATTCTTACGACACACATACACAAAATAACTTTAGCTTAAATATTCCTGGCTCAGAAGCTTCTCATAAGAACCTTTAAAGCAGTGGTTCTCAACCTGTGGGTCCCTAGGTGTTTTGACCTACAACTCCCAGAAATCCCAGCCGGTTTACCAGCTGTTAGGATTTCTGGGAGCTGAAGGCCAAAACATCTGGGGATCCACAGATTGAGATCCATTGCTTTAAAGGAAAACGTGTGAAGGGGGGACAGGAATGGATCCGACCATAACTGGATCGAACGCATTATCTCTAAGTCAAATACTGCATAATTATTCATTTCTTATATGTAAGTTTGGTTTTCTATCCCTAGGAAATTATGGCAATGCTATTGATGGAGTGTCACCAGGATCTGGAGCAAAAAAGAAAGCACATGAAGGAGATGAGGAAGAAAGTGCTCCATTGTTGCATGAGGGAACTGGAGATGCTTCGCATGACATTGCTGTGCCGCTGGTATCTACCACACATCCTGAGAAGCCACTTATCACTGAGGGAAACAGGTAGAGCTTTGAAACTTGTAGTGTTTTGCATGTTCATCTTCCCTGTTTGGTTTCAGAAAATGGGAATTCTTGAACTGTCAAGGAATTCTTAAAATTTACCAAACCAGTGTGGCTAGTTTGTGGGACTTGGATTTCAACAGGACAATTAAAGTCGTGGCAATTAAAGTAGTATCCAAGTGCTAGAATTGTGTAGTGCTGGAAAAAATACAAGCTGTGGGGGTCATTCTAGTGTAACTGCTAATACTACAACTCTTGGAATGGAGAGAGTGATTTTCATTAAGGAAAATATGGGGATGGAGAACATAAAACATAACATGCTCCTAATTTCCTAAAGGTTGGTAGAGGCTTGCCGCATTTGTAGAGGCCTGTCTTCTCTAAACCTGATGCTAAATCTCCAGAAAACATAGGGCATTTTGTTTCAGACCTATATAACACAATCATGTGTAAGCGATACTGGAATGGAAAGGAAATTGCTTTTAGGACAGGCTCTTGAAAAGAAATCAGAAGACTTTCTCTTGTGACAGTGACAGGGAATGTTGATGCTTGGCCATTATCTTAGAGAACCAGATGGAGGATTTTTATGTTTTCTCCAGACAGATGTTCTAATATAAAAAGGTACAATGGAAAATGGAAAATCTGCAGCCTTATATAGGTGGCTCTGTGATTGAATCTTTACATTCTTTTCATTTAAAATGGTATGAGCTGTGCATTTTATCTCTTTTGCTGTGTGATGCTTATAGCCAGCTGAACTTGTATCATGAAATGTGGCAGAATCATGCTTTATTCAAGAGATAGCCAACTGGGAGATCACTCGCTGATTTATAGTAGTTTAGGAAGAGTTCAGCAACAACAAGAATAGGATTTCCTCCCCGCTTTCTGAGGATCAAACTAGATGAGAATATGTATTCACTGCAATTAATGTGTTCTTCTCCCTTCAAACAACAGAAATAATGTGTGACAGCAATCAGACATGCAAATTAGGGCAATTTATTTAAAAAACCCCATAGTGAAACAAATGCAAAAAATCAATACAGAAATGTAATTCTTTGCTATGTTTCTTTTCAATGAGTGGTTTTAGCATTTTTCTTACCACTATGAGAAGGTATTTTAAAACTATTTGCAATTTTGGATTAATTCTGCACATTCAAAATTCTGTACAAAACTCCTATAAGGTTGTTTTGCACGAGAAACTGCATTTTCTGAGCAAACAGTGGTATTTCTGCACAGAACTATTATTGCCTATGTATAAAAAGCAGTTTTGATCCAAAACAATCACATGTATTTTTAATTGGTCTTAATGGTTTTTAGACAGTTCTATTTATTTATTTATTACATTTATATACTGTTTTTCTCACCCCTGGGGGGACTCAAAGCAGTTCACAACATAATCAATGGCAACATGCAATGCTTTACACATAAAAAACACCACATGTCAAATCAACCACATATAACCATAGATTTAAACCATTAATTTTTTAAAACTATAAACAACATTCACAACACAACATAAAACAGTTAGGCCTTGCATCGATCCCAAGGTTATCTTTAACTACTTCCGTGGTTCCATATTCCTGTCATTTACTGAATTCCTTCTTGAATAAACAGGTCTTAAGTTGTTTCCTAAATGCTAGGAGGGAGGACATGATTTAATCTCAGTGGGGAGGGAGTTCCACAGCCAAGGGGCCACCACTGAGAAGGACCTGTCTCTTGTTCCCGCCAATCGGACTTGCGAACAGTGGGGCCGAGAGCAGGACTTCCCCAGCAAATCTTAATTTTCTAGCTGGCTAGTTCTGGGTTTAATTCTATCTTAATGTTTATAGTCTTCAGGTTTTAAATTGTATACTGTATTATTTTACCACTAGTCACTGCTTTGGGTCTCTTTAAGAGAGAGAACAATGGTATATAAATGGTGATGATTGTGATAACAATGTGTGAATTTTGCACAGAATAAACCTTGAATTGTAAATAGGCTTAGTTTTTAAGTACCTTCTCATAGTCTTAAGACAATTGCTAAAATTACTCTTTGCTTCCTTTGACAAGAATTTTAGTGAAGGATTAACCCATACTTGGGGACATATTTTGCATTCAGTATGCTTTGTTTCACTGATTTTTACTGGGCTTTTTTTGTAGGCTGTTTTCTAGGCAAATCACACATGTGTGAATTTTGCACAGAATAATTAATTCTGTACAAAATACAGGAAAAAAAATCTTTTTTTATACAGAATTTATTTTGCACTATGAAGATTCTGGCTGGTTCTTTTCATTGGGTTTCACAAAACTCAAAAATGAGTTGTGAATTTCTGAAATATTTTTGAATATTCACCCATCTCTACCTCAAAGTACTTAAGAGCATAAGCACCCTCTCTAGGTAGATGAGGATGCCCAGAAGTTTCATGATAAAGCGTCACTCTCAGCATGCTATTACTTCATAAATTCACAAATGTGCCATAATTCTGTCTTGTAGGCTTCTTCAAATATAGCAGCTGTTTCCCTTCTATTAAAAGTCAGCACCTCCCCATCTCTTCTCCTTTTACAGTTTGTCTCCCTAGTATATTTTATAAAGCAGTGCAATGATGTACCTGATGAATTTTAATTAGTCAAGGGAAAAAAATCAGAATTAGTAGCCGCAGAAATAGGAGCATATCTAAAGGGAAAACCTTGAAAGGGAAAGCAATTTAAGAGCTGGAAAGCATTTTGACTGCAGACCAAACTGCCTTGAAAACTGCCCCCCCACAGCAAACGCCGGCAGGAGAAAGCTTTGCATGAACACATAGAGCCCGGTGCCTGATGGATGACGCATTTCACAGAGCTTCCAACCAAGCTGGCCTCTGGCTCACTTCCTTTTCTTTGAGAATTTTGTTCTGCAAGAAGCACACAGAAAAATGCAAAGCAAGGAATTGACAAGTTAGGATTTAAAAAAACAGGGAAGAGGATGTGAGCTACCACTGGTGTTATCTGCCTCATAAATCTGAGCTTGTCCGATTCCAAAAGAAGACTATTGAGTCCTATGGATTCTTATGTGACTTCATATAGAGGTGGTGTGCCCTCAAGACAATGGTCTGTTCCAATGCTAAACTCAGTCTAAAAATATCTGGATAGCCACAGGATCTGCAGGTGCCTGTGGAGAAACTATGCTTTTGCTGTATTTTGTGTCAACACTTCTTCCCTAGCGATGTGTCACAAACGATTGTTCTTAAATGTAAAAGGACACCTTCAGGAATTCTGTTGGAAAGGTTGTAGAAATTGTTGCTGGAGTTATCAGCCTTTAAAAAAAACCAAACATTTTTGATGTTGTCGAAGGCTTTCATGGCTGGAAACACTGGATTGCTGTGAGTTTTCTCAGCTGTATGGCCATGGTCTGGAACATGGCTATACAGCCCAGAGAATTCATAGCAACCCATTTCTGTTATTCTGACAGTATTTTATTCCCACCATCATCAAGAGGGTTGTTGTAGGTTTTTTTCGGGCTATATGGCCATGTTCTAGAGGCATTCTCTCCTGACATTTCACCTGCATCTATGGAAAGCATCCTTAGAGGTAGTGAGGTCTGTTGAAACTAGGAAAAAGGGTTTATATATCTGTGGAAGGACCAGGGTGGGACAAAGGACTCTTGTCTGCTGGAGCTAGGTGTGAATGTTTCAACTGACGACCATCAAATGCTAATCAAGATGCAGGCGAAACGTCAGGAGAGAATGCCTCTAGAACATGGCCATATAGCCCGAAAAAACCTACAACAACCCAGTGATTCCAGCCATGAAAGCCTTCGACAATACATCATCAAGAGGGTTTCTTTTTAATTTCAAGTCATATCAGAAGCAAAAAAAAAAAAAACCCTCTCAATTTCTCTTTCTATTTTTTAAGAGTTGTAGTGCCATGTTCTATCAGTAAAGTGAAACTTTTGGACTATGACATTATAATTCTATGAAAAAATAAGTGAAGATAGAATTAGCCCTTCAAACTCTTGGACCAGTTCAGCAAACTATGGGCCCTTCCACACAGCCATATAACCCAGAATATCAAGGCAAAAAATACCACAATATCTGCTTTGAACTGGGAGCCCTTTCAGACAGTTCGTATATCCCAGGATGTGATTCCAGGTTTTCTGTTTATTCCAGATTACCTGTGTGGACTCACATCATCCATTTTAAAGCAGAAATCCTGGGATCAGAACCCAGGTTTTTATGTTGAATGTTTTTATATTGTGAAATGCTATTTTAAATTGTAAGCTGCTCAGAGCACCTTGGTGGAGAGCGACTAATTAAGAAATAAAGTGAAGTGAAGTAAAGTGAAGATCCTGGGATTTAGGATCTATCTGGAAGGGTCCTGGGTTATCTGAATCCACACTGCCATATATTCGAGTTCAAAGCAGATAATGTGGGATTTTATTCAGCTGTGTGGAAGGGGCCTATGCTCCAATTTTTAAAAAAATGGTAATACAACTTACAAACATCACTCATAAAGATTGAAAAGGGTCGATAAGAAGGCCACAACTGGCAAAATTGAGAAATAACTTTTAGGATAAATCAAAAGTATCCAATATACTTTATACTATTGTGTAAAAAATCACACACACACACAAACAATTACCTATGGGTCAATATGGGTGCAGTGCTATGCCATAACTCTTAACCAAAAAAAAGACCATCTCCTTCTCTGAGACTTACGTTGGCATTTTTTCCTTTCCTTGGAGTGACCCCCAACCTATCCTTGGGTCATATTAAAATCCATAACTTTGGACCCCAAACCTGCCTTTGACTTGTACATCTGTATTAATCACCACCTATCCTTAAAACAATGTATCTTAAGGCCTACTTTAATTAGCAAGTGTAAATACGATTCTATAAATGTGTGTGTTTTTAATTCCAGCTCTATATCTTCTAGCTGGCATATGATCCTGTTTGCAAGACCTTAGATCTCACTGCATCACTAGTCACATTATCCAGTGTTATGTGAATAAACTTGCAAATCAGCCAAACCCTTACATATTCTGCTTGCTAGACCTCAGATCTCAGGCAATCTTCCAGTTAAGGTTTAGAAGTATTTATCTTAATTAACTTGTGAGGGAAATTAAGTTTTCAAAGGGGTTCCCCTTTGACCTCGAAGCCCAAGTTTCATTAATGATATTTTCAGAGTCAGCATTAGCACTAAACATCCTGATGTGACTCACTGTCTATAGTCCTTTTCTTTTCTTTTCTTTCTGGAATTCTGAAATGAAGAGGATGAAAGGGGAAGTTTAGTCTATCCACAATATAATTTCCCAGTGCAGCATTTGGGAAAATTACATTTAGGGATTGCAACTCTCAGAATCCTGGCTGGAGGTTTTTGGAAATTGTAGTCTAAAAAACCAAGATTATGGCAACCAGACTGATTGATAACTGGCAAATAGAGGGAGAAAAGGTGGAGGCAGTGGCAGAATTTGTATTTCTAGGTGCAAAGATTACTGTAGACGCAAAAAATCAGAAAATATTTACTTCTTGGGAGGAGAGCAATGACCAATCTAAAAAAAATAGTGAAGGGTAGAGACATCACACTGGCAATGAAGATCCACATAGTTAAAGCAAGGGGAACCTATGGATGTGAGAGCTGGACTATAAGGAAGGCTGAGCAAAGGAAGATAGTAGTGTTGGAGGAAAATTCTGAGAGTGCCTTGGACCACGAGAAGATAAAATCATTCCACACTCCAGGAAATAGTGCCCAGCTGCTCACTGGAGGGAAGGATATTAGAGGCAAAGATGAAGTACTTTGGCCACATAATGAGAAGACAGGAAAGCTTGGAGAAGACCATGATGCTGGGGAAAATGGAAGGGAAAAGGAAGAGGGGCCAACCAAGGACAAGATGGATGCATAGTATCCTTTAAGAGACTAGCTTGACCTTGAAGGAGCTGGGGGTGGCAACAGCTGACAGGGAGCTCTGATGTAGGCTGGTCTATGAGGTCACGAAGAGTTGGAAGCGACTGAATGAATAAACAACAAGTCTAAAAATGTGACTTTCCCAGGCTTGGTATCACTTGCCACTGAACCCAAATATTCCTGCTTAGCTCCATTGACTATTTATTTATTTATTTATTTAGCAATTTTGTATACTGGTCTTCTCACCTCTGTCGAGGGACTCGGGCCGGTTTCCAACAGTAATATCACAAACAGTCATTAAAACATCATATTACATATTAAACGAAAACATTAAAATAGCAAAATGCAATCAAATAATTACAATGGTCAGTCGTCACAATAAAATCGTTGTTCGTCATTCGTCGTCATCCATCCATATCACAGAATATTGACTCACTTGTCGAATGCCAATCGCCATGGCCAGGTTTTCAAAAGAGAAGAATCACTTGGGGGATATTTTCCCAATGGACCCTTCAAATCTGGAGCCACCTCTGATCTTAAGAAACATGAATAAGTTTCAATTTTAAATGTAGATTTTAAATGTAGAATTTTCAGATATTGGGAAATTAATATGAAAAGGGGAAATCAAACTGAATTTGTCAATGCTGCTTGTTGGAACTTGACCTTGATTCAAGGTTTGGAAGCATTTCCCAGGGTATTGATGAAATCTTATCTCTTTCAACAGAAACTACAGTTACTTACCTTATGATGAGAAAAAGCCCTGCGTCTACATAAAAAGCTGTTGGGGTGACCAGACATTCAGGCTATATCTCTCTAATATCCTTGAGAAAATGGCAGATCTTCTGGTAAGTCTGCTGACATATTAGTATGTAAGAGAGAGAGAATTCTCCGAACGAGATGTTCAGCTCAGGGGACTGGGGCCATGGTACCTTTGTGTGAGCATTGTTGCAAAGGACATTGACAATGTATTGTCGAAGGCTTTCATGGCCGGAATCACTGGTTGTTGTAGGTTTTTTGGGCTGTATGGCCATGTTCTAGAAGCATTATCTTCGTCTCTGCCAAACGCGCTTGCAAAGAGGGCAGGACTGAGAACAGCCCCTCCCCGGACTATCTTAAATTCTGAGGCGGGATGTAGAAGGAGATACATTCAGACAGGTAAGCTGGGCCGGAACTGTATAGGGCTTTATAGGCCAAGACCAGCACTTTGAATTGTCCTACCATGACCAAGTCAGGCATCTCAAGGTACAGGTGCAACTGGTTCACAAGTTTTAACTGTGCGATGGCGCTCCTGGCCACCGCCAACACCTGGGGTTCCAGGATCAGCAATGAGTCCAGGATCACCCCCAGACTGCAGACCTGTGTTCCTATGGGGTGTGTGACCCCATCCAACACAGGCTGTAATCCCACTATATTGGAAGAAAGGAGGGATAAAAACTAAGTCAGTCAATTAACAGGACTTCCAATTCCCTTTGTATTGTAAAAGGCAGATCATTTATTTTAGATCTGGTTAAAGAAAAAGGAGTGAGGCCCACATTTGCTCAGTTTCCAAGGTTTTAAGCATGCCGGCTCATTGATTTCATTAATATGCAGCGTTTCTCCGCGGTGGCTCACAGATAAAATTTGTTAAAGCTATACAATTAAAAAAACATAACAAATACAATTTAAAAAACCATTAGAATATGCAGTGGGCTTTAGACTGAGCATTAAACAAGGCCATTTCTAATATCATTGCAGTTTGTGGCTCAAAACCTTACCTTACCTTACCATTGGGGCCAAGGAGCTGTCCAGCAATTTGGAAAGCAATAGGGTAACTGGGTGGCAAACTGCTCAGCAGGAAAGGAGGGCTGCAGGATAAGATATTTAAAACTGAAAATATGAGTTACAATTAAAAGATGTAAGATTATAACAAGATCTTAGCAATAAACACCCACTTACAGCAGACCTCTGTGTTAATTAAGATAAATTCTTTTATGTCTAGAGTGAACTTGGGAACGGATAAGAAGCACTTCTCACTTGGAAACATGTCATGCATGCCAGTTAGTTGGCACCAATTGTTGTTCATTTCTCATGTTAATTACTCAGTAAGACTTTCCCTTTATTAATTGCATGAAATTAAAAGTTCTTTTGCTAACTCGAGTGACATTTATATGACTTTTATATAACACGCGCTCCCTCTCTTTTAGGAAGAAGGTTTAGAACAAGTGAAAGACTTAATTAAAGTTTCTGAGATGGCTTCAGAAGAGAAAATGAGGTCTACTCTGACTGATTTTATCAACCAAAGTAGGTAAGAATATCTATAGAAAAAGCTCTGAGTGAACGTTTGAGATGGACAGCAATTCTCACAAGGCCAGTAAGGGACAGGTGATAAGTATGGAAGCAGCTATAATTAGGAATGGGCAAACTAGTCTATTTCACTTCATGTTCATTTGACATTCCTTTTTAATGAGTCTACTCTATCTCATTTCTTTATCAATATGCAAAAATTATATACTGTCGAAGGCTTTCATGGCCGGAGTTACTGGGTTGTTGTAAGTTTTTTGGGCTGTCTGGCCATGTTCCAGAAGCATTCTCTCCTGATGTTTTAGCTGCATCTATGGCAGGCATCCTTAGAGGTTGTGAGGTCTGTTTGAAACTAGGAAAATTGGGTTTATATATCTGTGAAATGTCCGGGATTGTGGCTCAGCTGGCTGAGTGTCAGCTGCATTAAGATCACTCTGACCAAAAGGTCATGAGTTCGAAGCCAGCCTGGGTTGGAGTGGGTTTCCAACCAATTGTGTAGCCTGTTGTCGACCTTTGCAACCCGAAAGACAGTTGCACCTGTCAAGTAGGAAAATTAGGTACCACCTTAAAGTGTGGGGAAGCTAAATTAACTAATTTATGAGGCCATAAAAAAAGACTCCAGCAAGCACTCCAGCAAAAAGAATGTGGGGAATGCGGAAGTACTTCATCAGTGTCACAGGTGGACGATGAAAGCGACAGCTCCCGTGACGGCCAGAAAAAGTTAAATAGCTTCTGTCTATGTCTGTATATGTTGTATGTCAAAATTGGCATTGAATGTTTGCCATATATGTGTACACTGTGATCTGCCCTGAGTCCCCTGCGGGGTGAGAAGGGTGGAATATAAAAGCTGCAAATAAATACATAAATAAATAACTCTTGTCTGTTTGAGGCAAGTGTAAACATTTCAACTGGCTACCTTGAATGGCCTTGCTGCTTCTAAGCCTGGCTGCTTCCTGCCTGGGGAAATCCTTTGTTGGGAGGTGTTAGCTGCAAGCTCTGAGAATGCCTGCCATAGATGCAGGCAAAACATCAGAAGAGAATGCATCTGGAACATGACCATACACTCTGATAAACTTACAACAACCTTGCAAAAATTACTCCGACTTATTTCCTTCAGAGAAATGCATATTCTTCTATGGATTTGACTCTAAAATACACATTGTGGTCCACATTTTGCCCCAAAATGTGCACTTTTATATATATCTGAAGCTTAAATTTACAGCTAAAAAACTATTATCATATTTTTAAATTGAGATCTAGTATCACAGAATTTGATGTAGTGCAAAAATGGAGAGAATGTATTTATGTGCAGAGTATAAATGAAGTTGCATAATACATAGATGTCAGCGTGGGATTCCATCCATTTTTGCACTTCATCAAACAATCAGAATGACTAAGAATTTTGAACATCTATAGCAGTCATGGGCAAACTCCGGCCCTCCAGGTGTTTTGGACTTCAACTCCCACAATTCCCAACAGCCTCAGGACCCTTCCTTTCACCCCTCAGCCGCTTAAGCGGCTGAGAGGTGAAAGGAAGGGTCCTGAGGCTGTTAGGAATTGTGGGAGTTGAAGTCCAAAACATCTGGAGGACCAAAGTTTGCCCAAGCCTGACCTATAGGCATCCCATAATTGGTTTTCTAAGTCTGCATCTTGTAATGAATGCAAGATATTGTTGCCTTCAGCTCTAAAATTACATAACGACACATTTTCAGTACCATTTCCTTTCCTCAATTTCCAGCAATTTGTTAATAGATTGCCAAGCAGGTTTTTGGAACTGTCAGAAGGACGCAACATTCACCGAGAATGATTGGTGACATACTTTGCACATATATTATGCAAAATTCTGCAAAGTCAATATGCATGCAAAGGAGTTCTCTTGCGGTAGGATAAGATGCAAAATAGCCACATATTCCCCCCAATAATTAATACCGATGTTGAAATATTACCATACAAATTGTATTTTTACTTCTCTATACTTCTCACAACTATAAATGAGGCATCAATTTAAAGTAATATTATGAGTTTGAGCTCTCACTATCTTCCGGCTCATCTATTTTACTAATAAATGGACTTGCTATGGGAGCATTATTACCGATCATTATGAAGATATCATTTTTTCCTGATCTAAATGAAATGCTTTTGTGTCTTCTTCCAAGAGTCTTCATTGCAAATGCTGAAAAGAAGCCCAAACAGATGAATCAGACAGCTCTGGACAAGAAGAGGTTGACTTTATGTAAGCAAGAACTGGTATGTGAGATATTTCCTTGGATTCCTTACTGCAATGTGTTATAAACATGCCTCATTGAGTGAGCTCATTGTGTCTGTGCACCAGAACTAACTTTGTCTCCCAAATGATGGTGGTGGTAATTTAATAGCACATAGGAAATAACGATCTGAAACGCTTAACTGTTTGCGGAGAATTGGCAAAGTTCTTGAAATTCATAAACTGGGTTTTTTGAGAGATTTTGGAAGACTTATTTTGTCTTCCAGAATTATATTTTCTATCTTTGGTAGGACTGTACTTTATTTCACTATTTTCGTTATTTTTATACCTTGTGTATTAATGAGAGTACACACACATCCCTCCACATTTGTGGGTTTAACTTTTGTATATTTGATTGTTTGAATCTCAGATGTTCCAGCATGACACGTGTCAACTTCTGCATGACACATGACACTTGTCAACTTCTGCTGGGAGTTGATCATGGAAGTACCCTAGAGGACCTAGAGCAGTGGTTCTCAACCTGTGGGTCCCCAGCTGTTTTGGCCTACAAATCCCAGAAATCCCAGCTAGTTCACCAGCTGTTAGGATTTCTGGGAGTTGAAGGCCAAAATATCTGGGGACCCACAGGTTGAGAACCACTGACCTAGAGATTCTTAGAGAGTACATCTATCTGAGAATCTCTTATTCCTCCAAATAATATCTTTCTAATTTATTTATTTACCAAATTTATACCCTGCCTTTCTCAACCCTGAAGGGGACTCAAGGAGGCTTACATATATAAGCAATGATTCAATGACATGTAAATATACATTCATAGTAAAATAAACATATACATTATAACAATAATTAAAAACAAATCAAACCTTAAAACACTTATTAAAAATCATGTTATCCAAAATCATAATCCATGGCCATTTCAAATTGTCATTGCACTATTCCATATTCTCCAGTGGGTTACTGACTGAACACTTGATCCCACATCCACATCTTTAACCTTTTCCTGAAGGTCAGGAGGGAGGGGGTTGATCTGATTTCATTAGAGAGGGAGTTCCATAGCTGAGGGGCCACCACTGAGAAGGCCCTGTCTCTCGTCCCCACCAACCACACCTGCAAAGGAGGCAGTACCAAGAGCAGGGCCTCTCCAGACAATCTTAACCACGTAGCTGGCTCATAAAGGGAGATACATACGGACAGGTAAACTGGGCTGGAACTTTTTAGGGCTTTATAGGGTAAAACCAGCACTTTGAATTGTACTTGGGAGCAGACTGTCAGCCCGTGGAGCTGATACAACAGAGGAGTTGTATGCTCCCTGTACCCCACTGCGGTGAGAAATCTGGCTGCTGCCCATTGGACAACTTGAAGTTTCCGAACTGCAAGTACCATCTTCGCCTGTCTGCCATAGCTCACTTTTTCCCAGTGGCCCCTGTATTCTGTATTCTGTATCTGCGGGGAGAGGGCCTAGGTGCCACCACACGCGCACCCCTCTGACAAACTAATGACAAAGAAAGGACCCTTGCAAAGATGGCAGGTGGAGGGGAATTCCTAGAGAAAACACCTCTTGAGGATCTCTAAGTCAGTTCCAGCAGAAGTTGAAAATGAAGTCACACTAGAGGGCCTAGAGATTCTCAGAGAAGTGTTCTCATAGCTTTAAAAAATAAGCATTTTTATGGAGAGGCCTAACCCCAGAAAAAAATGAAGGGCTTAGTATATCTGTGCATATGCACGCACACACACACACACACAGTCCCACAGTAATCATCAATTAACCATTTTGAAAAAAGGATTGTTTGAGCTATAACTAAAAAAACTAAATTTTCCATATTTTCTTTTCCTATTTTAATACACTGAACGTTCCTTTAATTAAAAAAATAGTTTGAAACTGTGGCCAATGGATTATTTATTTATTTATTTATTTGGGGTTCTTGTACCCCGCCCTTCTCACCCCGAAGGGGACCCAGGGTTTAACATGCCAATGTACAGTCTTGTCACATGGGACAGGTAGATGGGACTCTTTAAAGTTTAAAGATAAGGGGCATGTTTTTTTTTCTTGTCAGGAGTGACTTTGAGAAACTGCAAGTCACTTCTGGTGTGAGAGAATTGGTTGGTGCCCAGGGGATGCCCAGATGTTTGATGTTTTACCATTCTTGTGGGAGGCTTCTCTCATGGCCCCGCATGGAGAGTTGATGCTGACAGAGGGAGCTCAACCTGGTCTCCCTGGATTCAAACCGCTCACCTGTTGGTCAGCAGTCCTGTTGGCACAAGGGTTTAACCCATTGCACCACTGGGGACATGGTAGAACATCAAAAACAAGTAACAACTGGTTAACACTGTACCTAGGAGTATATGAAGCTGCCTTGTTCAAGGTCACTCAGTTGATTCTTCTAACTCGGTGGTAGGAATCCTTGGTTCTCCAGATGTTGGACTGCAAGTTCCATCAGTTTTTGCCAGTATAGCTGATAATGAGAAAATCTAGAAGCTGTAGTCTAATACCAGATTTTAGCATGAGTTTAGTGTCTGCGCAGTCTCTGGCAGGAGATTTTCCCTGATCTATCAGGACTTGATCTTTGAGTAAAGCACATGCTGTACCATCCACTGATGGCTCTCCATGGACCAGTCCTTCTTGTGGAAGTCAGACTATCTTGAATTCATTCTGTTCTTTTGTGTTGGCAGCTCATGCAGCTGAATGTACGTGACTGAGAGTCAAGCAACTTAATGAAACAACATCAAATTATGCACGCACATCTGCCTTTCTTTATAGCACCTATTATTTTCATTTTGCTTGCTTCTCTACGTTGTTCTGCTCAAAGTGGTTCATAACTTCATATTAAATTAGGAACAAGAAAGATAACCAAGCAACCTCATCCAACATAATTTCCAAATGTAATCATAATATCAATAAGAACTTAATTTTAAAAATTCTGAATCCATACAACCCTGTCCCGGTTCTGCATGTTTGCAGAGTTAACGAAGTGATGAAGAGGGATGATAAAAAGGGAAGTATTGTCGTTCTTCTGTGTGAATAATTCAACAGCTGTGCAAAAATGGAGGTAGAAACATGGGTAGATAAGATTCTCTTCTGACATCTAATCTATTCCATTGTGACAGATGGTAGTGGTGCAGAACATTTAGCTCCGGTGCTTGAGGATGTTGCCAAAATAGCTGGAGAAAAAATGGGACCATTTGTCTTCCCTTTATGTTCTGGGTTGGATTGTATGGGACAAATATTGCAAGAAAGAATGGTCAGTGCCTTTGTGCCACAGTGTTTGTTTGTTTTGATAGGAAGCAATGTCCAACGATGCCAAAGGGATAATCCAACAACAAAAGAAGAAGATCCCCCTAGATGAAATGATGCGTGAAACTCAGAATTTTATTGAAAATATCCGCTTCTTAGTGGATGAGGTAAGACTTCCAAGCGTGTTTCTGGAACCATTGGGCTTGTTTAAAACATTAAAGTGTAAGAAAAGCCATACATATGGTATTGAAATACATTGTTGCAGTCAAAATTATGGGGAAACCAGAGTATTCTGTATTGTTATAATTGTTTCCTTGTTCAATATTGACTCAAACTGTGTTATTGAAGGCTTTCATGTCCAGAATTGCTGGGTTGCTGTGAGCTTTCCAGGCTGTATGGCCATGTTCCAGAAGCATTCTCTCCTGACATTTCACCCGCATATATGGTAGACACCCTCAGAGGTTGTGAGGTCTGTTGGAAACTAGACAAGTGAGGTTTATATATCTGTGGAATGTCCAAGGTGGAAGAAAGAACCCTTGTCTTCTTGAGACAAGGGTGAATGTTGCCATTAACCACCTTGATTAGCATTGAATGGCCTTGTGGCTTCAAAGCCTGGCTGCTTCCTGCTTGAGTGAATCCTTTATTGGGAGGTGTTAGCTGGCCCTGATTGTTTCATGTCAGGAATTCCCCAGTTTTTTGAGTGCTCCTCTTTATTTAGTGTCCTGAGTTTAGAGTTTTTTTAATACTGGTAGCCAGATTTTGTTCATTTTCATGGTTTCCTCCTTGCTGTTGAAATTGTCCACATGTTTGTGGCTTCTCTGTGTAGTCAGACATGGTGGTTGTTAGAGTGGTCCAGCATTTCTGTGTTCTCAAATAATATGCTGTGTCCAGGTTGGTTCATCAGGTGCTCTGTTATGGCTGACTTCTCTGATTGAAGTAGTCTGCAGTGCCTTTCATGTTCCTTGATTTGTGTTTGGACAATGCTGTTTTGGTGGTTCCTATGTAGACTTGTCCACAGCTTCATGGTATGTGGTCGACTCCTGCAGAGGTGAGAGGATCACTCTTGTCCTTTGCTGAACGTAGGGTTTTCTTAGTGGGTCTGTAGATGTTTGTAGGTTGCGTTTCTTCATCAGGTTCTCTATCCAGTCAGTGGTTCCCTTAATGCAGTGGTTCTCAACCTGGGGTCCTCAGATGTTTTTGGCCTACAACTCCCAGAAATCCCAGCCAGTTTACCAGCTGTTATGATTTCTGGGAGTTGAAGGCCAACTGGGGACCCCAGGTTGAAAACCACTGCCTTAATGTATGGTAAGAACACTTGGAAACAGTAATATCAACTAGAGATAAAATTATATCAATGATCACCTAGAAAAAATATATAAAATTATGGCAATCTATGAATACTGCAGCGAGAAGTTTGATTGCACAGAGATGGAAAGAACCAGCCATCCCAATAATAGAACAATAAAAGATACCTCTTTTTCATAAGACATGATTCTCCTCAACTATGCAGTTTGCATTCGGTGTGCATTGTGCTGTGACCGGTAATTGGAAGATAAACCTGGGCTTCATTTGCAAGTTTGAGTGCTTTCCCAATTTACCATTTCTTTTCTCCAAAGTATTCAGCATGCTGCTCTCATTGGTTACTTAAATCCTACATAGAACTTTTGTATCTTTGCAAGTCTCAGCATTCACCTAGCGCTGCTGATCCTTCCGTTTTGTTTACATAAGCAATGGTAACAACAGAAGTAGAGGGATCATCAGTTGGATTTAATATTTGATGAAATTGATTTAATTAGTATTTCAAAACAGTACATTTGTTTTAAATTGCTCCCAGGAAAGACATTCATGAATATGAAAAAGAAAGTCTACATGAATAAAAAGAAGAAAAGTAAAATACACCCACGTATAATAGATTGCATTTTAAGGCCCGAATCCCATTGGTGGTCCCAATTAGAGAAGTCAACTTATGAAAATCCCATTTATTTAATGTATCTGTTCGAATTAGGAATACTAATAAGATCCAGATCATATAAATTTAAACATCATAAGGACTTACATCTGATTAAACTGGTGAGGCTGAGAATTTTAAAGGCCCTACTTTCAACAAAGTGGAGCCGTGGCATTTAAAGTGGAAAAAGGTAAAGATAAAGTCTAGTCATGTCTGACCCTGGGGGTCGTGCTCATCTCCATTTCTAAGCCGAAGAGCTGGCGTTGTCCGTAGACACCTCCAAGGTCATGTGGCCAGCATGACTACATGGAGCACCGTTACCTTCCCGAAGAAGCGGCACCTATTGATCTACTCATGATTGCATGTTTTCGACCTGCTAAGTTGGCAGAAGCTGGGCCTAACAGCAGGAGCTCACCCTGTTCCCCGGATATGAATCCCCAACCTTTAGGTCAGCAAGTTCAGCAGCTCAGCGGTTTACCCTCTGCACCACCAGGAGCCTCTAAAGTAGAATAGTAACACTATAATTCTGTGGTGTGAAAGTTTCCCAGAACCTAGTTCATATTGAGGAGATAAAACTTTGGCAGGTCGATCCAAAATTGTACGTTCCAGGAATGGACTTGACTTAAAAGTGAAGTTGGTATCTGATACATATCCTATAAATAGAACTATTTGTGCAGAAGTCTCTCTTTAAATGGTCACAAACCCTATTTACATTATTTTTTATCACATGTGTCCAGAAGAGGGTGACTAAAATGATCAAGGGACTGGAGAACAAGCCCTATGAGGAGCGGCTTAAGGAGCTGGGCATGTTTAGCCTGAAGAAGAGAAGGCTGAGAGGAGATATGATAGCCATGTATAAATATGTGAGAGGAAACCACAGGGAGGAGGGAACAAGCTTGTTTTCTGCTTCCTTGGAGACTAGGACATGGAACAATGGCTTCAAACTACAAGAGAGGAGATTCCATCTGAACATGAGGAAGAACTTCCTGACTGTGAGAGCCGTTCAGCAGTGGAACTCTCTGCCCCAGAGTGTGGTGGAGGCTCCTTCTTTGGAAGCTTTTAAACAGAGGCTGGATGGCCATCTGTCAGGGGTGATTTGAATGCAATATTCCTGCTTCTTGGCAGGGGGTTGGACTGGATGGCCCATGAGGTCTCTTCCAACTCTTTGATTCTATGATTCTATGAGGTTGATACTTATGGAAGTTCTTTCTGGTCTTCCAAATCTGATTATGTGCAAATGAGACATAACTCTGTTTTTCCAACCTTCCTATCTTTACTTATCACAATTGGGTTTCTGTTCTGTTCTGAGCTGTCATAACTGCCATCTTTAATTTTGTCTTGGGAAAAAGGTAGGGTATTAAAGAGGTAAATAAGTGAATAAATAAATACTGTTCAAAAGTTGAGGCAGCTTTCTGTGAAAGTGGGCTGAATAATTACTCTCACTTTCAGGCACGTCTAAAAGTTTCCAAAGAATTGCTGAGGTTTTGTTTGTTGATTCACCCACACTTGACACAATAAAAATGTTGATTTCCCAAGAAATAAACACCTTTCATGAGCCTAATACAGTCCTTGATGCTCAAAGAAGATGCCTGTCTTTTTTTTTCTCAAGCCCCAACATACAGTGCCTGATGTGTTCATCTGGATGCTGAGTAACAACAAAAGAGTTGCGTACGCAAGGATCCCAGCCAAAGACTTGCTTTATTCCCCTGTGAACGAGCAGAGAGGAAAACACTGCGGAAAGATTAAAACCCACTTCTTAAAAGTAAGTCTCAGAACCTTCTAATCATTTTTAGCAGCACAGCATTGCATCTGGTGTTCTATTTTGGCTGCCAGATAAATCTATGCTACGCCTCCCTCCACATGCTGTTTTTTAAGTTGCCATTCATGTGGAGTGATAGGGAGATATGGAGAGAAAGAGGGGAAAAAAGAATTACAATTGGTGTGGCCCAAAGAGAGTTCAATCTGCCATCGTTGCAGTCCCTGGCCATCTCTATCCATCAATAACCCTTGATAAATCAAAAAGGCTTCCAAACTTCTGTTTTGAAGAATGTATTGATGGGGTTCCCTTGATATAAGTAATTGGTTTCTAGATCACTGACAATGAGGAAAGGAAATGTGGTAAGCATTGATAGATCATATGGATAAAGCCTTGTGTAGGGATATGAGTGTTGGACTAGCGACCTTATTACAAAGGTCCATGGATTCGCCATGCATCATGAAGATGTGTGTGGAGAACCTGTTGCTCCACACCCTGCATCACACAACTTACCAGGGAGCCCATTATGGGGGGAAACATCGCTGCCCAGAAAGGAGATTCCATCTGAACTTGAGGAAGAATGTCCAGACTGTTAGAGCCATTCAGCAGTGGAACTCTCTGCCCCAGAATGTGGTGGAGGTTTCTTCTTTGGAGGCTTTTAAACAGAGACTGGATGGCCATCTGTCAGGGGTGCTTTGAATGCAATTTTCCTGCTTCTTGGCAGGGGGGTTGGACTGGATGACTCATGAGGTCTCTTCCAACTCTATGATTCTATGTTTCTAATTGTCCTGAAAGCAACACAGGAAACCTCCTGTGTTAATGTGGCAGTGGCATACACCGCTTTCTCTCGCTTTTCCTGATGGAACCTGGCCAGAAGTTGGTGTGCGTCGTGTAATGGGCTCCACTGGAAAGAGGAAAGGAAATGGTATATGATGGGGAAAGGATCCCATCTGATGAGGTCGTTAGACAACCTATGGAACACCACCGGGTTACTTTAAGCAAGCCAGACTCTCTCAGATTGGTTCTACATAATGCAGTTCTGAACCAGGATGAAATGTACTGGTTTGAGGCTGCATTATGTCCACACAGGGGTACTGTTATTGCTTCTGTGGTCCCACAGCTCAGCCATGCTTAGCCTGGCTGCTTATTTCCTGCTTTACTGGCTGCTTGCTTTCTGGTTGCTGTCATGTAACTGAGCAAAGTAGCTTGAGAGGAGCAAGCTCTTTCCCATTCCCCCAACCAAGAAGTAAACAGCTCCGACCTCTAATAAGACCCAGTTTCCTACTTGGGGTGTAGAATGTGCTCTAGAAGGGACACAGTGGATGAGAGGATGGTAACCCAGCATCCTGCATAGCGAGCCAAGATTGGCATCTCAATTGCCCCAACACAGGGGAAATTCCAAAACCAGGAGCATCCTTTAACCTGTCTGATTAAGTAGCTTACTCCTCATTAACTCAGCCTATGTGAGTTAATGGATGCATGCAGTCTGATGCAATCTCACCCTCACCCCCAATGTATTAAAGGTATTCAGTGTAGCACTGCCCTCAGCCTTAAAGGTAAAGGTAAAGGCTTTTGCCTGACATTAAGTCTATTTGTGTCTGACTCTGGGGGTTGGTGCTCATCTCCATTTCTAAACCAAAGAGCCGGAGTTGTCAGTAGACACCTCCAAAGTCATGTGGGGGGCATGACTTCATGGAACGCTGTTACCTTCCTGCAGTACCTATTGATCTATTCACATTTCCATGTTTTTGAACTGCTAAGTTGGAACAAGCTGGGGCTGACAACGAAAGCTCACGCTGTTCCCCGGATTTGAACCTGCAACCTTTCAGTCAACAAGCCCTAAGCCTTACAGGAAGACAATCATAATCCATTCCCTACCAGAAAAAAACCTGGCCAATAAAACTTTCTGACACTTTTGCCAGAAACAATTTGAAATTTCAGAACAACAGCAATAACAAACCTAGGTCATCGTTGGATTTCATTTACACTGCTTGGTTTTGTTTCATTTCTTCTCTCAGTCCTTGGAAAGGGTTTTTAAACACATCTATTGTCTGAACCAGTCAATGTTTCTGTCAGTCTCAGCACTTTCTGTGTATACGTAAACATAAACTTACACACAATAAACTGCTTTCTTTTATTTTCAACTGCACTTCTTGTTACTGCCTTCTTTCAGTTGCCAGGAAAACGGCCTCCAGGCTGGAATGTCAATGGCAAAGTTGATACTTACTTCTGGCTTGGCTCTGCCAAATATGCCCATACTATTTTGGACAACCTACCTGTTGGATATGAAACAGAAACACCCTCGGCAGCAAGTTCGGGACACCACGGTCCTCCCCCACCTGTTAATCTGGTCTACAAAAGTAAGAAATGTTTTAAACCTAGAGGAAGGATGCAAACCACCAAGCTATCTATATGGCCTCCTTACTGTGCTGTTGCTGCAATGTGTGAAAGGAGTTTTCATAAACAGAGAACATATTGAGCTTGGCACTTCAGAGATGTGCTTTCTTGTATATAGCAAAATCGCACATCCCGCCTACTCCTCCTTTTCACTCTTACTGTTAGGACCAGCCCTCGCTATCAGTTTTCATGAGAGCTGTTCTAGAGTTGCTGAATAGTGTGGTGAATTACTAGCAAATATTTAATACTCAGATGCACCATGTCCTGATTTTGGCTTGTAGCACTTTTACATTAATTCATTTTTAGGCATCTGTGTTCTCCAAAAGCCTCTATGTCTTCATGGCCGCTGGGATACCCAGTAATACAGAAGATGATGAATTCAGGAGTGACTGTAGCCTGTGAGCTACATTCAAAAGCACATTACCTCCTCTTTGAACACTTATTTGGGAAGAAGTTCCATTCAAATCAGTGTCCTTACAGCTGAATCAACATGCATATGATCAAAGCAGAAGTGTTACTATTTGCGTCCACAAATATTATATTTTCTGGTCCTTACTTTGAGTTCTTGCATTGATCTTCAGACTGAGTCATCAGAGACTCACAGGACAAAAAAATAACATTTTGATATTTATCTTCCCAATGATTCCTTAAAATCCCCTTTTTATTTGAACCGATCAGTGTCCCCGTCCCCCCGCTCTCTCTCTAGATATATATACACTGATCTGTTCAAATAGAAAGGGGATTTTAAGGTATCATTGGGATGAAATCCTTGACTCTACAAGCTATCCATCAGGAAGGTGGCAAACTACTTAGTTAGACATTCATAAGCAGACTCTGGATGGTCGCAATTTTCTGCACTGGCATTGGGTTAGAATAGATTTGTTTGTACTGTGTGATTTAATCCCACTCACACTGTCACAAATAGGGTGGCCATGGCTCCCTGGAAATGATGCTGTTCTTCTTTCTGTTCCCTTCATGCAGCCAAAAATGTCTTCCAGCTAAGAGCCCACATGTATCAGGCTAGAGGGCTCATTGCAGCTGATACCAGTGGACTTTCAGATCCTTTTGCCAAAGTAACTTTTGTTTCACACTGTCAGACAACAAAGGTAAGGGAGTAAAGGAAGAAAGGTTGTTTTGGGGTAGTGGTGGGGGGTGGGATGAGATACTGAAATAACTTCCAGCAATATCTCAAATAATCATTGGCCCACAAAGAGATAACTACCTGGTAAAATGTAGGAAAGTATTTTGTAAACACCTGGCCATGTAAAGTTGGAAGGAACCCAGTGCTGTGAGATGAAAGGTTGGCACAAGAAGTTTAATGAACACATCAGACTGTCTAAATCAGTGGTTCTCAACCTGGGGTCCCCAGATGTTTTTGGCCTTCAACTCCCAGAAATCCTAACAGCTGGTAAACTGGCTGGGATTTCTGGGAGTTGTAGGCCAAAAACATCTGGGGACGCCAGGTTGAGAACCACTGGTCTAAATAATCCTGTCCAAATGCTCAGGTATCTCAGATATCCATGCATAGTCAGTGGTTGAAACTAGACGCCTATGGGGGTCCCTTCCAACTCTATAACTCTATAATTCTTTCTTCAAACAGAAATTAAAAAGGTCAGGAGTATTTTGAGCAATGGGTCTGTATCATATTTGACTGGGTGTGTCAATTCTACCGTCAGTTAAAACAATGATTTTCAGTGCCTTCACTGTATCCTTAGAGAATAAATGTATCTTACATACTCTGCTAGTACTGAGGTTGCATGACTGATGTTTTAATTCCAACCCTACCAGATCATTCAACAGACTCTGTCTCCCACTTGGAACCAAATGCTGCTGTTTAATAATATTGTACTTCATGGAGATGGGAAAGAATTTTCAGAGTTTCCTCCAGTTGTTGTAGTTGAGCTCTACGACGATGATGCAGTGGTAAATAGGATTTCTCACTTTTTATTAATTTTAATATTTGGAATGGTTGTGTGTGTGTATGTGTGTGTGTGCATACATGCAGCTTGAAAGCCTGCTAAGATACTACATGTGTAGCAAACATTATTTTTTAAAAACCCTTTTCACTGTGCCATCACATTAATGTGTAAACAGCATTAATGGGCAGATTATACAATTTTGTTCTGGAAAATATTTAGAATGAAACAAGGCTCTAAGTAAGACATTCTATCTACTAGAATTGCAAACCTTTAATTTTAGAAACACTCCCATTCTGACTGATAGAGTCAGAGCTTTTGTCAGACAACAGAGATGTAATTCTTTACTAAGTTGAGTTTCGAAGGAAGAAATGAGTGTTTTTAGCAGTTTTCTTCCCACCGTGGGAAAGAGAAAACAATAAGGTTTCCAAAGTTTATTTGTAACTTGGGACTTATCTGCACAAAATTTGCACAAGATATTTTGCATAGGAAATAGTCTTTTCAGCTCAGGAAAGAGGATTTTCGGTAGTAAAAAATACTATTTCTATGCCGAAATACTTCCTGCACAGCAAATGTTGTTTTCTATGCCAATCAAGCACATGTGAATTTTGTGCAGAATAAATCCCCAATTACTGAATTTTCAGCAACATTTTCAGTCCAGGAAATATTTCTGTGTAGACATATCCCTGTACAAAGAAATGCTGTTTTCCACACAGCTCAATCTATTCTAATTTTGTGCAGAATAATTCCTGACCTTCAGTTTCTTGTCTGTCCAGGATTTTTCTCAGGGTTTCTCATTACTTAAAAAATGACACGTTTTGCAACAATTTTCAATATGGTTCGAATCCCTGTTTGGCCATGAAAACCCACTGATTGACCCTGAGCAAGTTACACACTCTCAGCCACATAAAATCCTGTGATAGCATCACCTTTGGATCACCATAAGTCATGCACACACATATTTTTACCTCCATGATCATAAGGGATGGGGAAGTAGTTGCCATGCAAGACATACCTGTTGAAATTCCTTCTTCTGCACAAATGTTTGAAGTATAAGAATTTTGACTCTTTTGGATATAGTCATGTAATATTTCTGTGCTTCTAAATAGCCCTCCTGTGTAGCCTAATGTTTATATTGAAGTTATTTTGATGGCTGGTAACATGTGCAGATAAATGTCATTATGATTTTTTTTTTGTAACGTATAGGGTAAATCAGAATACATTGGCTCTACTGTGGCTGCCCCAATAACAAAGTTGGCTGGTGAGAAATATGAGCCACCTAAACTTACTTACCACCCGGTGTATTGTGGAAATCTTTCAGGGGGAGATCTCCTTGCTGCTTTTGAGTTGCTTCAGGTAAGCCTTGAATTGTTTTCTTAACAACGGTTTTCTTGATATTTGTTTGAAAACAACAAAGACAGGAAGATACACCTTACAGGTTGTATATCACATATATACAGTTGTCCCACCACATTTGCAGTTTTGACTTTTGCATGAGCATGTAGGGCAGTGATGGTGAACCTATGGCACGCGTGTCAGCACTGACACGCATGGCTATTTTTGATGACACATAGACGCATGCGGCCACATACAGAGAAATACACCTTATAAGAGCCAATCTAATTCCATCCTTAAATTTGCAAAAGGCTCTACAAATTTAACATCTGCACGTTTGAGCATTGTTCACTCCATAACTCAGCATAGATCATACTTTTTTTTCTTATTTAAACTATTAATATTGCAAAATTATGGGGGTTTTTTCTCAAAGTGACACTCTACCCAAGTTATGCTCGGGTTTTTGGCAAATTTTGACACACTAAGCTCAAAAGATTGCCCATCACTGATGTAGGGTATGGTAATATTTGCATGCTGAAGCTGATGCTGCTTAAAAGAAAAGTTCACTTTATGAGATAATTGCAACTTAATTGTTAAGTTAAGCAAATGGTTCTAAATGCACACCTTACAGCAGTGGTTCTCAACCTGGGGTCCCCAGATGTTTTTGGCCTACAATTCCCAGAAATCCTAACAGCTGGTAAACTGGCTGAGTTGAAGGCCAAAAACATCTGGGGACCCAAGGTTGAGAAGCACTGCCTTACAGGTACCAAAGTTAACGAGAAACAGAACCTTCCTAATGACTAAGGACATGTAACTGCACCACCTAGTGGTTGGAGGTATTGCTGGTAGAGTTATTTCACTATTTCTCCAACTGCCTCCAGTATCAAAAAAGATTTTGAGGGTGAATATATGTGCCCAACTCATTGTGTGAGTAAGCATGCATATGCCGCCCAATTCAGAAAACCATTACTGGTTCTTTTTCCCCAGACTCTATTTCACTCCACACCTCATTTACATTTTCACCAGTATCAATTTAGTAATCTTGGATCAAGCCTACTTACTGATTAATTTGCTCTGTGCAAACTTCATTACAAACTAGCCTTTCTAAATCTGGACAAATATGAACTTTGAAACATTATTATCCACCTCCTCCCAGACAACCTTCTGCAATATATCAACACAAAGCTTGTTTCAAACAATCTATCAAACTATGTTTAAGAGTGAATGCTTTAAGAGATAGTACAAGGGCAGAGCATTCTTATAGATATCAGCTCAGGAGTGTCTGAGGGCCCTTCCACACAGCCATATAACCCAGAATATCAAGGCAGATAATCCACAATATCTGTTTTGAACTGGAGTATCTTGAGTTCACACTGCCATATAATCCAGTTCAATGTGGATTTTATACAGCTCTGTGGAAGGGGCCTGAGACAGAGAAATCACTGTATTCAAGTCCCAGAAGGCTTTTGTTGGTCTGGAGGAAAGGTCCCCGATATGGCTGCTAGTAGCTCCCATCTGCCTCTTTCATCTCCCCTTTCCTCCCTTTATGCTGCTGGAAGAACAGTATTGAAGGGGCAATGTCAGTGGAGATATCCACTGTGAAGACTGGGTTCCAGTGCAGAAATTCCTTCTGGTGCTGAGATAGGAGACACACTATGTCCTTGAGATGTCCACCCTTAGAATTATGAATTTGGAGAGAAAATGATGTACATATTTGGAAAAGTGTACTAAAGTCTGTTGTGCATGAAATAAGAAAAGTTAATGAGGAAGTCAGAGCCCCTGGTGCGCAGCAGATTAAACTGCTGAGCTGCTGAACTTTCAGACTGAAAGGTCAGCAGTTCAAATCTGGGGAGCAGGGTGAGCTCCCACTGTTAGCCCCAGCTTCTACCAACCTAGCAGTTTGAAAACATGCAAAGGTGAGTAGATCAATAGGTACCACTCCAGCAGGAATGTAATGGCACTGCATGCAGTCATGCCAGCCACATGACCTTGGAGGTGTCTGTGGACAACGCCGGCTCTTTGTCTTAGAAATGGAGATGAGCACCACACCCCAGAGTTGGACATCACTAGATTTCATGATGAGGGGAAACCTTTACCTTTACTTAATGTGGAAATCAGGTTAAGCAGAATTTTTAGTGAACAATACTAAAAGTAACTGGAACCAAAAGCCAATGGATTCAGTTATCTCTACAAATTAACTGTTATCTACTTTATGAACAGGCAATAATCTGGAAGACCTTTCTCTGTATTTTACTTACAACTACTCTGGGATTCTTTTCAGCAAACGATTATTGCACATGGCATGATTTACTGCTATAAATCATACTTTATGTTGTGCTATCACTATGCTCCATGTTGCTGTGGCTCACCAATATATTTAGGTGGTTCTTTGTGTTTCTGTCAAGGTCTAAAAAGCATCTATAAAAGCTCCCATTGGCCTTATCACAATCAATAAAAAACAGATGGAACTCAATTAATAGGAACAGAAAATGCAAAGTTTTATATGTCCCCAAAGGACGCAACTCAATTCCTTAACCTTTCCAAGAGAAATAACTTAACTTTATAACTTGGAAGTGCTTTACATATATTTCCATTTATGAGTAGTAACAATTGGATTTTGCCTCCACCAATGGATGATGTTTATATATTTGAAGAAATGGATTATTTGTTGTCTCCATAAGTGAATTGTTATGTCATCTTCTAAATCATAAGGAACTTGTATAAATCATGTTACTCTCTAACAAAATTTAAAAATATCAAGAATGTTACACATTCATTCTGGCAGTATGATGTTGACATAACCATTTGGTCATTACTATTTTTGCCTCTGCCGGAGGAGTTTTATTCATCTGAAACAATGAATAAAAACTTGAAATATGATGTTTTCTAAAGATCTTTTTGGTATTATCTTAATTTTGCACAATAAATTTATACTTGTCTTATTCAGTGGTGGCACAGTGGGTTAAACTGCTGAGCTGCTAAACTTGCTGACTGAAAGGTTGGCTGTTCAAATCCAGAGAGTGGGGTGAGCTCCTGCTGTAACACCCAGCTCCTGCCAACCTAGGAGTTGAAAAATATGGAAATGTGAGTAGACCAATAGGTACCACTTCTGTGGGAAGGTAATGGTGCTCCATGCACTCATGCTGGGCCACATGACATTGGAGGTGTCTACAGACAATGCCAGCTCTTCGGCTTAGAAATGGAGATGAGCACCACCCACCCAGAGTCAGACACTACTAGACTTAATGTCAGGGGAAATCCTTACCCTTATGTATTCAGTACTCCTTCCTTCTAGGCAGAATGGCCTAAACCAAATCATTTGGATTTACCAATGTGTTGGCTGATCACATTGATTGATTTTGTGGGTTCAATCTAGTTATAATTGCATGCAGAATCTAGATAGTATTTATTACATTGCATTTTGAAAATATTCATAGTAAGACAGTTTGAACCTGGAAAATGTGATTATCCAAGACCGGCACCAGCAACAAACTATACAATTCTGTTTTGAAATGGTGAAACTCCTAATAAAAATGTCAAAATATCTAAAGAGTAACATTTACCTGGCCTCTTTAAATTAGATCTAAGTACTATCTTATTTCAATGTTTAGATTAGATTAGATTAGATTCATCTGTTCATGGGTGGAAAAATGCCTTGGACCAAATTCAGATGCCATATTCCAGTGGAACACAAGCAAAAGGTTGAGACTCAAAATGCTAACGTATCATAGTTTAAACCAGTGATTCCCAACTTTTTTTGACCAGGACCACTTGACCAGAGACCATTTTGACCAGGGTCCACTCTTCAACTTTAGTACCAAAAGGGTTATGCATCAGTTTCTGGTCAACTTTAGATTCAGTTTGTTTATTTGGCATGATGAATCAGAAAACTGCATTGGATAGACCACATCAGCTGTAGTTTTTGATACAGAACATATGCCATCCAGTAGTCATCATCTTCTTGCCCACAGAAAACCATATTTAATAGTCTAGAGCTGATGGGGTAGTAGTAAAGTCTTGTGGGTGGTCAGCCTCTCCCCTCCCAACATCCCCATTGCCTCAGCACTATAAGAAGGTTTTGTGAGACCAATCACTCTCATTGCTGCATGGTTTCGAGGTAACAGTGTAGTAATGATGAGGCCTCGAATCATATTCTTGTTCTTGTGGACCATTGGTGGTCCATGACCACAGGTTGAGAACCACTGGTTTAAACCTTTCCTGCCAACTTATTGAATCCTAGCAGATGCATTTTAAAAGTTTAGAAAGGGAAAATAACCTCCACAAAAGTTGGGCAACAATCAAATGATGTAATTATGGGAAAGTGGATGTGTCAATGTAGGGCATTTCTGAGGGCCAGAACTAGCATCCGGACCTGCGGATGTCCATTCATATTATAGTTCTGATTCCGATTTACAAAAGCAACCCTAGAGGTGGGAAGGGGAACACAAACATTATATAACAGAGAATCTGTCACATCTCAAGCTTTGACAACCTAACTGTGAACAGGGTGGGAGGTGGGGAATTTCCCCCATGTTCTTTCAACTGTCAATGATTCTTTTACACACATGAAGTTATGTATATACACATCTTAAGTAATGACATTAAGAAGCCCAGTCAAGAATGCAAAAGGGATCCTCCTTTGGCTCCTACCAGGGGTTCTCCTTTGCCTTCAAAGCTTTCCATCGATGTACTTAGTAGCCTCCCATGTGGATATCCCATGCTCCATGTGCAGTATCCAAGCCTTGGTAACATTACTTCTTTGGGCTATAGCTTCCAGAACTTGGAAGTCATGACCAACATGTAGTCCCCAAAACTAAATGGATTAAGTTCTGGGAGCAACCCAACCATTTCATTTGGGTTAAAATAACTCCACTTGTTTTTCAGAAAGTTTTTGTGCTAATGTTTCTTTCCTTGGTGGTGCTTCTTATTTATTTATTTATTTATTTACTTTATTTCTATACCACTTTTCTCAGCCCTCAGACGACTCACAGGCAGGAATATTTGGATGGTAGGTCACCAGCGAATGCATGATACTGTAGAGTTTATTTCAAAGCAAGGAACTGGCAAAACTACCTTGAGTATTCCTTGTACAAGAAAACCCTATAGAACAGGCATGGGCAAACTTTCTAACTTGGGGGCCGCATGGCAGGCCGGAATGGGGTGAGGGTTGATGGCGGACAGGAGAGAAAAAGTGTATCCATGGGACTCCATATTTCTTACTCCTGATATAGAATCCTAAAGCTGGAAGAGACCCCCAACCAGTCCAACCCCCTGCCATGCAAGACGGCACAATCAAAGCACTCCCAATAGACAGCCTCTGTGGAAAAGCCTCCAGAGAAGGAGACTTCTCCTTACTCCAAGGCAGCCTGTGTCACTCTCCAACAGCTCTTACTCTCAGGAAGTTCTTCCTAATCTTTTCAGTCAAATCTTTTTCCTTGTCATTTGAACCCATTGCTCCCTTGTGCACTGGTCTCTAGAGTAGCAGAAAGTCAGTTTTCCCCCACTCCTTCTTCCTCAATGGGACACCCTTTAAATCTTGAAACATGGTTCTCATGTTCCCTCTCTGCCTTCTCTTCTCCCAGCTAAACATTCCCCGGAAAGAAAGGAGAAAGGAAAAAGAGAAGGAGGGAAGGAAAGATGGAAGGAAGAGAACGATGGAAGGAAGGAAGAATGAAAGGGAATGAAGTGAGGGAGGTAGTGAGGAAAGAGAGATGGAAGGATAAAGAGAGAGGGGGAAGGAGGGAAGAAAGAGAGAAGGAAGGAAGGACTAAAGGGTAGAAGTGAAGGATGGAGGAAGGGAGAAAAAGGGAGGAAAGGAGGAAGGAAAGAGAGAAGGAAGGAAGTATACGATGGTGTGAGAGAAGAGGACCTGAGAAAAGAGTCCAAGGGGGCACATCCTGCCCCCAAGCCTGGGTTTACCCATACTTGCTATAGAACTCTTGGAGCCACCATAAGTTAAGAGACTTCAAAACACATAAATACAGATACAAACATTAAATACACAGTATTTGTAACTTATCGTTTCTTTTTGTCTCTGAAATAATAGATTATACTGTACATACTGGAACAGATATAGTCCCATTGCAATTTCCTTTCAACTAATTGCCATAGACATGACTCTAAATGAGAGCACTGAATAGCTTATAGAGATGAGGGCTTGAAACATTTGGGGCAGTCTGGAATAAGATTCCTTTTTCTGGGTTGTTAGCCTCAGTAATGTGATTTAAGCAATTTGGTAACATATACAAGGTCTTTCCAAGGAGTTTATGCCCACTGATTTCCTTTAGACATTACAGAATGGATCTCTAAATCCTTTTACTTTTTCCATACTTTCAAAGTTTCTGGTTCATTTTTGCAAGAGCAAATGCAAACATAGGGAATACACTAAAGACTCCAGGATCTTTGCTATTCAGCAGATGGTTCAACCATTTGAAAACTGTAGGCGTTATTTCAGGAGCAGTTGTTGTGACTTGGTAGACTATGACTAAAGCATTGCATTATGTGCATTAATAAGAATCAAAATGACCTTTCAATAGACTGAACTTCATTGCCATATCCAGGAGGAGCATCCTATGCCCTTTCATGTGGATATAAATGGGAAAGAACAGTTAAAGTGGTACCTTTCCCCTATGTGTAATTGTCTTCCATGAATTGAGAACTGATGTAGAAGCTCCATTCACCTTTTATGAATGCTGAGATATATTTTTATTTCCCAGATCCCAGATTCTGGTCCTCAAGACCTACCGCCTGTGGATGGTCCAGATGCCAGTTTGATGTACCCAGTTCCAGCCAACATCAGACCTGTGTTAAGTAAATACCGAGTGGAGGTGAGTTAGGGAAAAAATAATCCTCCATTTTCTTTTTTGCACCATTTGTTATGGATTCTCTGTTGCTTTGGGGCTACATGCAAAACACTTGCTGTCAAGAGCCTTAAAAAAACAGGGAGGTGATTTCTGTTTATCTTACTTTCTCACTGTAATAACATACCTACATGGCCTCCAAGTCTATGGATGGATCCACACTGTAGAATTAATGCAGTTTGACACCACTTGAATGCATTGAAATAATAGGAGTTACAGTTTTATAAGCATTTTGGTCTTTTTTGCCAAAGAGTGCTAGTGCTTCACCAAACAATAACTCCCATAACATTGAGTCCTGTCAGTTAAAGTGGTGTTGAACTGCATTAATTCAAAATTAATTCAACATTAATAAAACTAAAAGCCTTACCCCACTGTTTATCCTTTTTGGGCTCTGCTAAATTACATATTTTTTTATTCTTACCTCATCCAGGGTTTTATCATTTCACCTCATCCAATTGGCCTGCCCATTCTGTTTGATTCTATATTGTGTTAATTTGCTTTATTTAATTTATTTTGCTACTGTATGTATTTTATTCTGATATAATTTTTTGTTGTCTGCGTTCTGTATTTTTATTTTGCTGTATTATGGAGCCCCCAGTGGGGCAGTGGGTTAAACCCCTGTGCTGGCAGGACTGAAGACTGACAGGTCACAGGTTCGAATCCGGGGAGAGGCGGATGAGCTCCCTCTATCAGCTCCAGCTCCTCATACGGGGACATGAGAGAAGCCTCCCACAAGGATGATAAAACATCAAATCATCCGGGCGTCCTCTGGGCAACATCCTTACAGACGGCCAATTCTCTCACACCAGAAGCGACTTGCAGTTTCCCAAGTCGCTCCTGACATGACAAAATATATTTATATATACTTTTGCTGTATTGTATCTTTGGGCTTGGCCTCATGTTAGCCGCCCCGAGTCCCCTTTGGGGAGATGATAGCGGGTATAAATGAAGTTTATTTGTTTATTATTATTATTAATTCTGCTGTGTACATGTGCCTTTAGTGTGCTAATGAGCTCATAGAGAAGCATATGTTTCTTAATACTGTAGACCCAAACAGTACATAATCCCACCCATGTTTCCATTGCTAAAAGTATTGTATATGCATTAAGATTACTTTAGATACTCCTTGGCCTATTGATACATAAGCCTTCTTCCAAGGTGCTGAACTTTTGAATTATTCCAATTTAGCCTCAAAACACTCCTATGAGGTAGGAAAACTTGGCAATAGCTTCTTTTAGGACCCACTTCGGACTTAATGGCTGAATTGTGGCAATTACATTTGGGTCATCCAATGTAATAGGGGCCCATGTCAGGATCTCAGGATGACCAATGTTTGCAATGTGTATTTCAGGAGCTAATTCATATTCGTCTTCAGTGGAACTGTAAAAGATAGTGAAGGACAAAAATAATAGAGTTGGGGAAGTTGACTGAGTATGAGCTTAACTTCTGGAGCCATTAATAATTGTTGAGATGTTAGAAGGATGGAGTAGATAACAGACAAAATGGATTTGTCTGTTATAGCTGTAGCAAATGTTTTTGTTACAAGGAGTTTTCAAATTAAAGATATCTGATAAGTTTGAAAGAAAGAAGTTTTTAAAAAACAGCAAAAGAATTTACAGCCACAATAATCATTATTCTATTAATATAAATACAGAGGAACAAAAAAGAGAAGATATTTTATTTTTGCGTACATTCCCTGAGTTTTTAAAATAAACTATTGATTAAATAAATATCTTATTTCAAACTGGGGAGAGGTTAAATCTTATTGTTGGTCCAATTTTATTTGGATAGGTTTTTTTCACGTTAGGAGTGACTTGAGAAACTGCAAGTTGCTTCTGGTGCAAGAGAATTGGCTCTCTGCAAGGACATTGCTCAGGGGATGCCCGGATGTTTGATGTTTTACCGTCCTTGTGGGAGACTTCTCTCATGTCCCCTTATGGAGAGCTGGAGCTGACAGAAGGAGCTCAACCTGCTCTCCTCAGATTCAACCCACTGATCTGTCTGTCAGCAGTCTTGCTGGGACAAGGGTTTAACCCATTGTGCCACCGTGGCAACATAATAAAGAGGTCACTTAAGAGCTAAATGGCGCGTGATGCTCCTCACTTTATCCTCTTAGATAGCAGGATGCAAATTATCACTAATTTTGCACAGAAAAGTTATAAATTGAAAATAAGTATTAAAACCTGAGTGTTTTTGGAACATGTCCTTACAATATGTCATTTTCTAAATGACATATTATAAGGACATGTTTCAAAACCACTCAGGTTTTAATACTTATTTTCAATTTATAACTTTTCTGTGCAAAATTTACATATAGGTGCTTACTGGGGGAAAAGAAGAACATAATATAGTAGACCTCAGTTAACCAGCACCCATGGAGGATTGGTAGTAGGCTTGGGCCCGATTCAGTTTGAATGAAAATTATTATTTATTTATTTATTTACTTGTATATTGCTCTTCTCAGCCATCAGGAGACTCAGAGCGGTTATTATTTGTAATATTTGGTGGTCTGGTTCATATAATTTCTGAAAACAGAATGGGTAGGAGGGAACGAAAAAGCTTGGCAAAAAGGGATTACGGGAGCCAGATTTTATTGGCTACTGGAGAGGATAGAGTTAAGTCTACAGGGACTGCTGTGGGGCTCTAGGAGAAGATGGGATTATTTCTCCCTCCCTGGCAGCAGTATCCATCTATTTCTTTTTGGAAAGTTTCCTAGGCTCCTCTTCCAGAGAGGGCCCTGCTGGGAACTCACATTCCCAGCAGCACTTGCATGGAGCAGGCATTGAAAAGTATTTCTTTTTTTTTTTTCTTACTCCAAAAGTCTCTAAGTTCCCCTTGGAACATGAAGTTTTTCTGTGTGTTTCTCAGCCAATAAAAAGCCTGGTTGTGTGCATGTTCTGATTGGCAGAGAATAGACACAACCGGCAACTACAATTCCCAGAACCCTCTCTTGAGGTTTGTCTTAGTTTAAAAAATATTATGGTTAAAACTTAAAATAATTCCATAAAATCAGTATATTGGTGAGTGGTTTTGAAACTTGGCAGACCTGCAGTTGTAAATGGGGTATGAAACGAGGTATGTTTCATGTATATAGGTTTTTAAATGACTGAGGATTGAGCCTTTAAAGCTTCCTATTGTAGTCAATGGGCCGAATCTTTGCCTAATGAAAACAACAACACCCCTATCAATTTGAGTAACTTTTCAGTAAATAGAATGAGGGGTTAGCTGAAAATGAACCACCAAATGGCATGCCTTTTGGCCGAATTGCACACCCTAATTGGTAGATGGCATGATTTCTGCACAGAATTTTTTTCCAATGTAAAACAACCAAATGTGGATTTTATGCAGAATATACTCCCTATTATAGGATTTTATTTTCAGAAAGCAGCTTTTTCTGCTCTTAAAATTGAGGAAGAACTTCCTGACTGTGAGAGCCATTCAGCAGTGGAACTCTCTGCTCCGGAGTGTGGTGGAGGCTCCTTCTTTGGAAGCTTTTAAACAGAGGCTGGATGGCCATCTGTCAGGGGTGATTTAAATGCAATATTCCTGCTTCTTGGCAGGGGGTTGGACTGGATGGCCCATGAGGTCTCTTCCAACTCTTTGATTCTATGATTCTATATGTGCATTGATATAAATTCTGTGCAGAAAATGCAGTTTTCCAAGCAAAACAGGTGTTTGCCAATTTTCCGCAAAATTCATCTTGAACAGTAAAGGTTCTCGTTAGTCCAGAATTCCTCTCTTGAGAGATTCTCAACATGTGGACTTCCTTCTTCCTTTATTCATTTATTTAAATCCCTACTGTTCTTCAAAGCTGTGGCTCAAGACAGCTTACAAAAAAATAAACAAATACAAGTATAAGCCCCTATAAAGATATAAGTAAAAATGTTAAGAGTTACTTTTGAAATGCAGTCAAAATCTAGCGAGTTGAAAGCATTAAAAACAAGCCCTTTAAAAGCACAAAGAGAAAGGTCAGTAAAGCAACATACTCTTGAAAGCCCTTTCAGTCCATTCTTTTAAATCCTATAGGAATAGAAGAGTTGTCCTTTACTGATGGCAAAGTGCATTAAAGTAGGAGACAGGGAGCGATCACTAGGAAGACATATCTGCTCTTTGTAATATCCACTCAATATGGGGATAACAATCTCAGCTTCGCTTGCAGGATTAGTGCAAGTATTAGCCAGACAGTGGATAGATAAAAGCATTTGACCACTTGTATTTTATGGATAAAGTAGATATGGCTTATTGATTTTATGTCTTCCTTTGTATTATATGTTTTATGGCTGGTGTTATATTGTTTTATGATGGCTATGTATAGATTCAGGCCTGAATATCCTAAATATCACTCTGATTATTGAAAGCTAAGCAGGCTCAGCTCTAGCTCAGTGGGTTAAACCCCTGTGCCAGCAGGACTGAAGACCAACAGGTTGCAGGTTCGAATCTAGGGAGAGGCGGATGAGCTCCCTCTGTTAGCTCCAGCTCCCCAAGCGGACACATGAGAGAAGCCTCCCACAAGGATGATAAAAATATCAAATAATCCGGGTGTCCACTAGGCAACATCCTTGCAGACGGCCAATTCTCCCACACCAGAAGCGACTTGCAGATTCTCAAGTTGCTCCTGACACGAAAGGAAAAAAAAGCTCTAGCTAGTACTTGGATGGGAGGCCACTAGCATATTCCAGATTCTGTAGGCTGTATTTCAGAGGAAATAGCAAAACCATCTCTGAATATTCCTTGCCTTAAAAAAAAACCCTATAAAATTCATGAAGTCTGCATAAGTTGATACATAATTTGAAGGTAGACACACACATATGGATTCTGACTATTGTTTGATGTTTTATATTATATTATTGCTGTACATTGGGGGGTCCGGTGGTGAATCAGGTTAAACTGAGCTGCTGACCTTGCTGACCAAAAGTTCACTGGTTCGAATCCAGTGAGCGAGGTGAGCTCCTGCTGATAGCCCCAGCTTCTGTCAACCTAGCAGTTCAAAAAGATGCAAATGTGAGTAGATCAATAGGTACCGCTTCTGCGGGAAGGTAATGGCTCTCCATGCAGTCATGCTGGCCACATGACCTTGGAAGCGTCAACTGACAACACCAGCTCTTCAGCTTAGAAATGGAGATGAGCACTACCCCCCAAAGTCAAACACGACGAGACTTAATGTCAAGGGGAAACCTTTACTTTTACCTTACTTTTACACTTGCTCAAAATCTTTAGAGATAGGTTATTTATTTATTTATATTTATAAATAATACATGTACCATTATAAATCCATTAAATCTTGTAAAATACTAGTGTTTATCAATAAAATGCATTATCAATAGATGTGTTATTTCTGTTTCTGCTGCTGCAGGTTCTCTTCTGGGGTCTTCGTGAATTGAAGAAAGTGCAGCTGCTCTCGGTGGATCGTCCACAAGTTCTCATTGAATGTGCCAGCAAAGGAGTGAAATCGTGTGTCATCCAAAGCTACAAAAACAACCCTAATTTCAATATCCTGGGAGACTGGTTTGAAGTGGTACGTATATATCTATGACTCACTCCTAACTGAACCCTTAAAAAAAAAGAAAAGAAAACATCAGTCAAGTAAAGTTGGGTATTTCATACAGAAAGACATACAAGGATCCCAAGATCAATCCCAATGCCGTGATTAAAAGTATTAGATTGAGGCCGGAGAGAAATGGGTTCAAATATTGCCTCAGATATGGAGATCACTAGATAAATTTGGGCCAAACATGCTCTTATTTGAAAGGAATGAAATGTGGTGCAAATAATGCAACCATGTTTTATGTATTTTTACAAATTAAATGTAGGTCGGTGAGCACTACGTAATAGCACATTCTAATTAGAAAACAGCCTTCAATGGACAATAATAGGAAATAGATACACATTGAAAACAATAGTAAACTTGTCCCTAAAGCTAATGGTTGAAACATTGAGATCACAACTGGAGAGGAAAGTTTTTAACTAATACATTCTCCTCTCAAGTAGACGAGCTATAGCTATTTCCAGAGAATTGAAGAGTTACGCTTTCTAGGTGTGAAAAATAATTTCCCAATATATTTGGTATTGCTTTACAGCATGAAAGTCTATAGGCAAAGAAAATTCAAGAATTTGGGGTTTTCAAGCTGTGACAAGTCTTTTGTCCCAAGGGACTTGTGAGTTGTTAGATAAAATTTTGAATTCAGCAAATCTGAAAAAAAAAATCCCGATATATCTGGCTTAGTTTCCTGTGACTCACCATATAGGTTTATGGGCAAAATAGCTATATGCATTTGGGATTTTCAAGATGTTATAAGACTTGTGAATTTATAGATGGAGTTCGAAACAATTTTGCTTAGATTTTAGGTGAATTTTGAGGATCTTACATATATGTAACGAATGTAAAATGTCAGTCCTAGTGACAACCTAGACAATAATAATCGAGTTAGCATATATTTAGCAATATGCATCCTGAAATAGTGAAAAATGACTGCTATAGCATGGGATTTTGCTAATCTATGCATTTTGCATTTGATGTCCTTTGTTTTATGGCTTGTCATTGGTAAATATACAGGATTAATTTCCAAGTCTCATTATGGAGGCATGCATCTCTAAGAAAATCCCATTGCTAGGTCGAGGGCAATGTATTTATTGCAAGGAATACACATTCTCCTTAATGTTTGGCTTCATTCTCAGTTAATTATATGGGTCATTTGAGGTTGCAGCATTGCTGAAGATCTGAATGTGTATTCCCTGCAAATAAGAACAAGATATAAATATAAATTTAAAATGTAAAGAAAGATTTGCAGGTATTTTGATGGTAGTTTAGTAGGACTCCTAACAGTTTTCAAATTTTGTACGTTTTAAAGTCACAACTGAGTTTTGCATGGATTTAGAGCAGTGGCCCTTGGGACTCCCAAATGCAGTTGCAAAATCCCCAAAACCGCATTTTCAAAAATGCTGATTTGAGGATAATCTTTCACCTGAAAACTTTCCAAAACTATTCAAAACTGGCTGCAAAGGTAATGGTTTCTTTCCTCCAGAACCCCCTCAGCCTCTAAAAAATGAAATTTGACAAAAATCGAGGGGGAAAAGCACTCGGACATCACTTCCAGTGTAGGTTAAACCCTTGTGCCGGCAGGACTGTTGACTGAAAGGTTGGTAGTTCAAATCCGGGGAGCTGGGTGAGCTCCTGTCTGTCAGCTCCAACTTCTCATGTGGGGACATGAGAGAAGCCTCCCACAGGATGGTAAAACACCTGGGTGTCCCCTGGGCAATGTCCTTGCAGACGGCTGGTTCTCTCACACCAGAAAGACTTGCGTTTACTGAAATGCAATTTTTTTGTGGGGGAGGGATACTTCTTATTCTCCATAGTGGCCCAAACTAGTTTAGAGGAACTCAATGAAAATATATGTTCTTCAAAAAAGAAAAAGAAAAAAGAAAAACTGAAATCAATAAATGTAATTAACTTAGCAGAATCAAATTGCCAGGAGATTTTCGTGTACATTTCTAGGCTATATGGCTTGTTTAGTCTCCAATTAAAACAAAATCCTTGGTGGTCCCTTTGAAGTATTTGTATTTCTTGCCATTGTAAAGGAAATAAATAATGGCTTGTTATTGGGTCTTGTGCTTTTTTCTCTGTAGGAACTGCCTGAAAATGAGCTGCTGCACCCTCCCCTCAGCATCTGCGTTGTGGACTGGAGAGCCTTTGGCCGCAGCACTCTGGTTGGGACACACACCATCAACTGCCTGAAGCAGTTCCTATTCAAGCCTAAAGAACTACCTGCTCCACCAACAAAGGAGGCTGACATCATAGAAATCGATAATGGTGAGAAGTGCCAAGCACCTTCACACCAGACATGTTGTTGTTGTTGTTGTTGTTGTTGTGTGCCTTCAAGCCCTTTCCTATCATGTGTGAGTCACCCAAGGCCACCCCATAGGTTTCCATAGCCAAGCAGATAATTGAACCCTAGTTTCCAGAGTCATAGTCCAACACTCAAATCACTATACCATATTGAGTCTCACCTCAAATATAGAAGCAGAGCACAAGATTTGTATACCTGTGCAAGATCAGTATTTCCATACCTGGGTTCTCCATTTGGAAAGTTTCTCGGGATGTAAAATTGAGCAAGTTGCTGAGTTGCAGTGATGCTGAGTTAGACTAGCTAGTGTGATCCAGATCTGCTTTGGCTTCTGGTGAGGCAGCATATTCATCAGCTTGTTGGGTCAATTAATTTCAGATGCGGTGGGAAAACAAAGAGAAAAAGAAACACAAATCTGTTGACCATCCTTCATCCAAAAACATTCAAGGGGCGACACTTCTTATGGACAGATACACATTTGCCAGCATTCTTATGCACATGCAAAGATGTATAGGTCAATACATGAAAGCCAGTGTGGTATAATGGTTTGAACATTGGATTATGACTCTGGAGAAGATTGATCAAATTCATGCCTGGTCATGCCTATGAGGGACTTTGGGCAAGTCACACTTTATCAGCCTCAGAGAAAGGCAAAAGCAACCCTCCCCTGAACAAGTCTTGCCAAGAAAACATGGGAATAGGTTCAGCTTAGGGCCACTATAAGTCAGAAGCACATTGAAAGCAAACAACACACACAACACTGTTCAGTGCAGGGAATTGTATTCTGTTCATCCCACAGTAGCCAAAGGACTCACCAATTCACTCTGATAGCCCTTCATTCTGTTGCTGGAGGAGATTGGAAAAATGTCTCGCTGTGTTCCCTTATCCAGATATAGATTGATAACACCATCCACTCAGATGCCTGGGGGACCCCAATAGATCTCAGTGAAATATGTTTTCAGTATGTATCTGGCTATGAGAATACAACTAGACATTATTCTTACTCTTCTGATATGGAATAACATACTCCAAGCAGTATAGGAAGCAGAGGACAGCGCTTTGAAAACCATAGTTTAACAACTATACCACTCTGAACAAACCCAATTGCATCTGATCTCGGTAGCTAAGAAGGCTCAAGCCTTGGAAGGGAGACCACTAGGAATATGGTCTCCCTTACAAAGAATCCTGAATTAAACTTCTAGTGGGAACCGTACCTGTTTAGATGAATCAATGCCCCAAGGAGCTTCCAGTGCTTTTAACTGGTAATCTAAGATTGGGAACCACTGCTCTACTTCTTCTCGCAGAATTATAATTAGCAGCATTCTGTGGTCAGAGAGGATGACTATTAAACAATTAGAAGTCTGTTCTATTGACAATTCCACAGGCTCTCTATGCTGAATGTATATTATAAATTACTCCCTCATGTAATTTTGTATGTACTTTGCTTTCCAGTTACAACCGCATCAGCTCCACCTCAATCTCTTCTACCTCAACAGCCACCAACAGATCATATCTACATCGATGTGGAACATGGGGCACCTGTCCCTGAGCCACAAATAGCAGCCCCTGAGCCACAAATAGCACCAGCAAAAACACCAGCTCCAGCACCTATGGCAAAGCCACCAGATTCGCTCAAATCTACACCATCTTCTCCCTTTGATGCTACAAAAGATGAAAAACAAAAAGTAAGTCTCGCAAATGGCTGGTTTCCTCCTCTTGTAACTTTTTTTTTTGGCATTTTCCAGGGATGAGCAAAGTGTGGAAAACATGTGTCATCCTCAGATGCCCCAAACAAAAATGAGTGGTATTCAAGTGGATAGATTAGATAGATAGATAGATAGATAGATAGATAGATAGATAGATAGACTGGTTGATTGATTGATAGATATGGTAGGTGAAGCATGCAATTTTAAAATAAAATAAAATAAGAGTGACATTCCATAACTCAAATCTTCTGGTAGAAGCAAGACTTACAATGTTAAAATAGGAGCACCTATTTAGTGAGCTTCTCATTATCATTTACTGCATCAGAATGAATATCACTGCTGCATAAGATGCTTTAGATACAGATTTTAATTGATAACTGCTCCTCTCACATACTGTAGATAAGTTTTAGAAGGAACCTGCAGATCCATTCTTTTCTTCATGGGATTCCTTTATTTCCTGTACAGACATGAATCCCATAGGGTTTACCATCTACGCTAGATGGAGCAAGGTTATAGACCCAGCAGGATTTTGGAAGAAGACTGGAGCTAGAAGATTGTCTATGGGCAGCAAAGCTGTCAAACATAGCTATTCTCATCAGCTTTTTTCTTTCTAGGGTTTAAGAAAATCAACCCGGCGGTCCAGTAAGAGAAAAAAGAGAACCATAGCTGATGAATCTGCTGAAAATGTGATTGATTGGTGGTCAAAGTATTATGCTTCTGTCCAAAAAGTACAAAAGGTAAGGGCTCCAAAGTTATCTGCTCCCATATTTTTATAGAAAATTTAAAGTATGAGGTCCTCCTTTTTAGGGATCCAGCCATTCCCTCCATTGTCTCCTGTTGTTCTTGCTCCCTTCACACAATATTCAACATTTCATGTTTGTTGAATATATTTTGTTTTCATGTGAGCGCATTTGTTTCATTTCCTCCACAACATTTTATTTCCTAAATATTTGTGTGTGGGGTATTTCTACAAAACTGGAGATTCTCCCAAGCCTCATTAGAACTCTATGTTGTTTGTGGGTGGCATTGTTTTAACAGGGGAGAAGCAATAGAAGCAATAGCACTGTAGATACAGTGAAAGTACTGGGGCATATCTAACCAGATTTCCGCCTTTTCCTCATATGACCAAGGAAGACAATATTTTGCACAATTCTCATTTCTGTGCAGCAGAGTCATGGGGATGACATAAAATTCCAGAATGCTTTACTTATTCATGCAGCAGATTCTTTACAGACAATTTAGAAAATATCTTTCCTTGATAACTTTTCATTGAAATATGTGTAAACTTACCAATACCAAAAATGAATCAGTTGCACTCAGATTCCAAATATGTAGGTAAGTGAACCTGTTGAGCAGAATCAAAAATAAACCTTGCTT
Source organism: Anolis sagrei (assembly GCF_037176765.1). NCBI lineage: Eukaryota > Metazoa > Chordata > Lepidosauria > Squamata > Anolidae > Anolis > Anolis sagrei. The sequence goes on along the minus strand of NC_090024.1, from coordinate 20,114,877 downwards.
CCTTGAAGATTAATATATTTATTGTGACATAGTTTGAATGGTCTAGAACAGTGATTCCCAAACTCTAGTTTTCAGTAGGCTTGAGCCTGGATATGTTTTTAGCCATTTCCTTTGACCAATCTGGCTTATTAGATTTGTTTGGGTGCCCGTAATGACAAGGAGCCAACCGTCACAGATTCCCATCCAAAATAAGACCACGTGGCAGCTGATCTTGGCTCCTGTTCCCCTTTTCGGCACCACAGTTTAATCTTTTTGATTTTCCTTGATTTTCCTTTATTCTCTTGCTATTCTTTTTATTTAGTGGGACTGACTGGGATTTGGGGACATGCAGGGATGGGTGGGTGAGTGGAGTTGCGCCCATATTTAAGGACTTGGGAGAGTCATCCTTTTAGGTTTCTTCTTCTTACCTTCTTCTTTAAATACTTCTAAAAGATAATTATTATTTTTAATCCCAACAAACAAACAGAAAATCCTCATTCTCTGAAAACTACTCCCACCTAGTTACCATTCATGTAGAGTATGAAGTAGAAACAATTTTAAGGAAGCATTCAACCCAGAGATTGAAGCGTGTCCACTCCAGACAGGGCTGCATGGGAGCAAAAAGAGGGTTATGTTGTTGTACGTTTTTCAGGCTATATGGCCATGTTCTAGAATGCTTATGACCATATAGCCCAAAAAACCTACAACAACCCAGTGATTCCAGCCATGAAAGCCTTCGACAATACAAAAAGAAGGTTTTTTTTTTTTCAAGGAAGCCCAGGGAGATAGCCCCAGGTAGATCGCTCTTTCTTCCCTGGGAAGTGGGAAGCCTCCTTAAATGCCTTGGAAAGCTGTGTTCTGGGAGAGAGTGCACACGCCTGCAGCCTGTCTCCTCTAGAGTAGAAAGAAACAGCTTTAGCAAAGCATTAAAACCAGTCTCCTCTACAGACAGAAGGGAAAGATTGCAGAAAGAGTGACTCTGATGCTTTTAATACAGGTCTTAATGAAGGATATAGAAGGGGAGTCTATGGGAAGTCGTCCCCATAATGGGCAGGATAGGTTGCTTTCTTAATCTTGTTGCTGACACCCAGGCTCACTTGAAGGAAAAAGGAAAGGCTCCCGGGAAGGGTGCTTTCTTAACCCCGTTGCTGAAACCCAGGCGCCCTTGATGGAAAAAAGGAAAAGGTCCCAGGAACATAAAGGGGAGCCTAGTAAGTTCCCTATTGCCACCAATGGGCCGGATCTAGCCGCAGTTTTTGGCTGCAGATCAAAAACAGCTATTCAGCTACCCACCCGTTTTGGGGAGTCATGTGAAAACGGATATGGATGCCTACCGATATCCAGCCAGCAGAAATGGATCAAAGTTTAGCCTGAATGCACAAGCCTAGTTTTCAGACTTAAACTCCCAGATCAGGGATTGTGGGAGCTGAAGTCCAAAATACCTGGAAAAGAAGTCTTTGGAAATTAGTGAACTACAATGAACACATAGATATATATCTATGCAAAGTAAAGGATTTGGTGTTCTATGCAATTTTGCAGGACATACACTTTGTACATTGGATGCCATAACAATTTGGCTCTTACACACATCTATGTTTGTGTGTACAGTATGTGTTTGTGTACACTTATCAACCAAGGATAACACTTTACATCCCTGTTAATGATCTTTATTATGCCACAGGCTTCCTTGTCTGGCTGGTCTCTTTCACTCCTTCTTTCTTTCCCCGCTGAGGATGTTTCATTAATTATGAATTTACAGAGCTAATGGTATTCCATAAAATAGTAATAACTGCCTTTCAGAATCTCAGACATTTAGAAAAAAAAATGTCTGGGATGTATGCAGGACACCCTACTGTTTTCTAAAAAGGTCTTTAGGATCTGATTGTTCCAGGATGCTTTTCATTGAATATAATCTCTCTTATATGCTAGAGATGTATTGTATTGTCGAAGGCTTTCATGGCCGGAATCACTGGGTTGTTGTATATTTTGGGGGGCTGTATGGCCATGTTCCAGAAGCATTCTCTCCTGATATTTCACCTGCACCTATGGCAGGCATTCTCAGAGGTTGTGAGGTCTGTTGGAAACTAGGAAAAATGGGGTTTATATATCTGTGGAGTAATGTCCAGGGTGGGAGAAAAAACTCTTGTCTGTTGGAGACAAGTGTGAATGTTGCAATTGGCCACCTTGATTCGCATGGTTATACAGTCCAAAAAAACTTACAAAAACCCACTGAGATGTATTGTTTCTAATTTCAAAAGTCATTTCTAAACGTGATTAATATTTTATTGTTTTAATTTTCTAATTTGTGAACAACCTTGCAGACATAAGTTTGCAAAGGTAGAACAAAAATATTATAATTACATGCACAAAACCGAAGCTGTCACGGTTGAATTATAACTTTGTAATTTTCTGTTTATATTTTTATGTATTTTGAAAGGCAAAAGTGCTTGACTTCAGTGATGGAAAACCTGGAAGCGGTGAGTAAATCTTTGCATTTTTATTGCTTTTCAAGATTATTAAGGAAGACCCATTACCTAGAGAAACTATTCATGCAGAGACTGTTTTCCCCCTAATTTATTGTAAACAAAATATCCTTTTTAGCAAACAGAAGGACTTTTTGTGTGAAAACAATTTTAATAAATTGTCGAAGGCTTTCATAGCCAGAATCACTGGGTTGATGTGTGTTTTCCGGACTGTATGGCCAGGTTCCAGAAGCATTCTCTCCTGACGTTTCACCTGCATCTATGGCAGGCATCCTCAGAGGTTGTGAGACCTCATAACCTCTGAGGATGCCTGTCATAGTTGCAGGTGAAATGTCAGGAGAGAATGCTTCTGGAACATGGATATACAGCCTGTAAAACACACAACAACCCAATTTTAATAAAGAGGAGGTTTTCATGATTAGAAGGAGGCATCCGAAAATCATTGTCCTTCCACGTTTGCAGGTTAAGCATTGCCATAATTTTGCCTTTATGCTGTTGCTTGGTGCTCAAATACATATACATGGATAGTATACCACAATTTGATGAATGCTGGAAATATATGATCTAATTTATTGTGAGTCTGTGAGTTCCAAGTGAGTGGAATTTTAATTATCGAAATCACTGGTGCCGTTGAACTTTCTGGAAATCTAATTATGCAGCCAATTTGCATGAGTGAAATGGCTGGGTAGCCTAGTTGAGGAGCCCTTTAACGATGCTGTATCTCTGTTTTTAAGATACCTGAAATCGGATTCTGGTAAATGTCATAGATTCCACCATTTCCTCAAACCTTTACCTTCTCATTAAGTGATGTGTGTGAAAAATTATGTTGTTATCTGGCTTCAAGTTGACATTTAGACTTATAGCAGCCCTATGAATGAAAGATCTTCATGTCATCCTGCCAATAGCTGCATTCAGATTTTGCAAGTTGCAGCTTTCTTGATGGAGTCTATATCCATCTCTAGTGTGATCTCCCGATTTTTCCTACAAACGTCTACTTTGTACCGCATTAGTTTCTTTCCTAGTGGGTCATATCTTTGCATGGCACAGGTCAGCTCAGACTCATAATAAATTAGATCATATATTTCCAGCATTCATCAAATTGTGGTATACTCTCTGTGTATATGTATTTGAGCACCAAGCAACAGCCTAAAGGTCAAATTATGTCAATGCTTAACCAGTAATGATATTTCTGTCACTAGTCCTCTTTTATCTTTACCCTAGTGCCAGGGATTGATCCCACAATAATACTAATACATTTTTATTTATATTCCACTCTGTCTCCCTGAGGGGACTCAGAGCGGATTACAACATACATAAATAGGCAAACAGTCAATACTTTCAATACAGTGGAACAACAATGACATATAAATAACACAGAACAAAGGTAAAGGCTTCCCTTTCATCACCAGCTTTCTGGAGGCAGTGCTCAACTCTGGCCACAAGGAGGTGCTCTTGTTCCATTTCCAAACTGAGGAGCTTGTTGTCCGTAGACACCTCCGGGTCGTATTTTCCGGCATGGACGCCTTTGTTAACTTCCTGCCAAAGTGATACCTATTGATCTACTCACATTTGCATGTTTTTGAACTGTTAGATTGGCAGGAGCTAGGGCTAACAATGGGAGCTTTGAACTGCCAACCATTAGGTCAGCAGGTCAACAGTTCAACGATTTAACCTGTCACACCACAACCTTCCTACAGGCTGCACCTGTCCAGAGATGCAGAATAATATCTCCAGTTTCGGCTGTAATCCAGTCAAAATGATGACCAGAACTGATCTGTGATGTTACTTTTGGTCACCATTTTGACTGGTATGTATCCAAACATGAAATATTAATGGGGGGGGGAGCAAAGGATCTGGGGAGGACTTTTGGCATGTTTTAATACATTTAGGTGGATCTGAGCTTGAGATAGGGGTGAAAATTGCCCTAAATATTGTACTTAAAATTTAAAAAGGAGGATTCAGCATGTTTTGGGGGTCACTAAAGTAAATTTGGTGGACCATAGGCTCATGAGTTGTACTTTCTATTTTCTTACATCAACATAACTAGGGTTTACAATACTGTAACTTCTTTTTCTCGTGTTGTACAAGGATGTGTCTAGTACATCTTTGTACAGTGATTTTGCCAAATTGTACAAAGGGTGAAAAATAATGCTCAGGCAGGTACAGTTCTTGATTCCCGGCCCAAATGTATTAACAACAACAAAAAAAAGACCAAAAATGCCCATTGTGATTTATTTTCTGTGTTTAAATTATTGTGATTTTACATTGTTTGATGTGCTTATTTGTATTGTTTCTTGTATTTTATTTTTATTTTTATATTTTATTGTTGTTGTATGTTGTTTATTTGCATTGCTGTATTGTTGGGCTTGGCCTCATGTAAGCTGCCCCGAGTCCCTTTGGGGAGATGGTGGCGAGGTATAAATAAAGTATTATTTATTATTTTATAAATAATAATAATAATAATAATAATAATAATAATAATAAACTTTATTTGTACCCCGCCACCATCTCCCCGATGGGGACTTGGAGCGGCTTACATGGGGCCAAGCCCACACAACAATTACAATAAAGAACGACCGAACGCAAACCGAAAATGCAAACAATAAACAATAAACAACATCATAATTACAAAAAAAAATATGAATATACAATAATATAAAATTACAATAAACACAAACACAGTGACAATGTAATGGTTAAAAGAAGAACTAATTAAAACTGGTTAAAAAGCTCGGTGAGATAAAAGAGAAACAGATCGTTTGTGGAGGAGGGCTCATTATGGTGGGAGTTGTGGAAACAAGCTTTCCCACAAGGGGGAATATATACTCCAGTGATAGAACATTGCACATGAGGAATAATGTGGGATTTGAGTACCTATTCACCAAAGGCACAACGGAAGAGCCAGGTTTTGAGGTTCTTTTTAAAAGTGTCTAGGGTAGGGGCTTTCCTAATTTCTCCAGGTAATTAATTCCAGAGTCAGGGAGCCACCGAGTAAAAAGCTCTCTCCCTTGTGCTTACAAGGCGAGCTTGTGAGACTGGCAGGGGCGAAAGAAGGGCCTCCCCAGAAGATCGGAGGCCCGAGATGGTACATGGAGGGAGATACGGTCACAAAGGTAGGCGGGTCCCAAACTGTTTAGGGCTTTGTAGGTGATAACCTGCACCTTGAATTGGGACCGGAAAATAAACAGTAGCCAGTGGAGCTCCTTAAACAGGGGGGTTGACCACTCCCTGTAAGTCGCCCCAGTTATTAATCTGGCTGCCAAACATTGGACAAGTTGTAATTTCCGGGCTGTCTTCAAGGGTAGCCCCACGTAGAGAGCATTACAGTAATCCAGTCTAGAGATAACTAGGGCATGGACCAGCATGGTCAAATGTCCAACAATTCGCCATGGGGATGGTCTGGGAAGCTTTCCTACTCTGCCTCCTTGCTGGCCTCTTTCCTACTCTGCCAGCTTCAGATAACATGTTAGTTTCCGTCTGAATTGGGAGATGCACACAGGAATGATTATGAACCCCTCACGCATCACAGCTTGCAAAAAAGGCATAACTGGTAGCCTCATTATTTGTCGGTAAGGAATTACAATTCATGTTTACTTATTCCTCCAAAAATGTTGCTTTTGGGACTCACTTGAGTGAATCCTTTTGGGCTTCTTGAGTACATTTTAGGAGGCAAGGATTTTGAAATAATATTTAATATTTAATAACAACAAGCAGTGCAAGAAATAGCTATTTTAAGGAAGCACATTAGCATATCACTTCCCAGCGGCGGTGAGTAATTTACTCTTTTAAACTAACATTCCAATCTCATGCCAGTTTGAATGAAGGGTTTTGGAATACGGTTCCAGCTCTGTCTAGAAGCAACACCAGCTAATTAGGCACTATGTAAATATATTGGTTTATTAATATCTGTTTGCATTTTTAAAAAATGAAATTGGGAAAACGAAGGGTAAAAAGTGTTATCCTTGTGCTTCAGAGAACCTTGAGGGTTTTTTTTTTAAGTGGAGATTGAATTGTCCTCTTTCAGGATTGCTTTAAGATGGACTAGTTGGCCCTTGTGGTTCCTTCCAGTTCTATGGTTCTATTATCCTTCTGCCTTGCTGATATTCAGTGCCAGAAGATCTAAGTGTTGCACGCTAGCCCTGTGGCACCTCTTCACCCAGCTCCACACCAGAGGCCAATAGTCCAATAATAAAATACTTATTGAATAAAGAATAATAAGGGGGGGGGGGGGGTTATAGAAACAATAGCAGTCAGGATAAAAACAGCAAAATACGAAAGCAGTCAAAGTGCAATAAAAGTCTGTAAGAAATCTGTAAGGAAATCTCACAAAAACTAAAAATCCAAGAACATAGAAATAATTCAAGGTAAAATACAGGAACATGAACACAGGAAACGTAATCTAGGAAAAACTCTTCTAAGGTACATAGGCAAAGGCAGGAACATGAAACAAGAATCTTGACATTACAAGAACCGAAGACTTGAAAACTTGGCAATATGAAAAGAAGACTGTTTCCAGGGAAATCATGCTACCCCTCTATTCTGCCTTGGTTAGACCACACCTGGAATATTGTGTCCAATTCTGAGCAGCAAAGGGAGATATTGACAAGCTGGAATGTGTCCAGAGGAGGGTGACTAAAATGATCAAGGGTCTGGAGAACAAACCCTATGAAGAGTGGCTTAAGGAGCTGGGCATGTTTAGCCTGAAGAAGAGAACCATTACTTCCAATTTTAATTTTACATTTGGCCTTCCCACTGTTTTTAATTGTGTGTTGTCTTATTGATAATGTTGTATATTTTATTGTCTATGTTTTTTATTGCTTGTATTGTTGTTTGATTGCTTGTATTGTTGTATTTTGGCTCGGCCTCATGTAAGCCACACTGAGTCCCTTGGGGAGATAGTAGCGGGGTACAAATAAAGTGTTGTTGTTGTTGTTGTTGTTGTTGTTGTTGTTATTAAGGCTGAGAGGAGATATGATAGCCATGTATAAATATATGAGGTGAAGTCATAGGGAGGAGGGAGCAAGCTTATTTTCTGGTGCCCTGGAGACTAGGATGCGGAACAATGGCTTCAAACTACAAGAAAGGAGGTTCCATCTGAACATGAGGAAGAACATCCAGACTGTGAGAGCCGTTCAGTAGTGGAACTCTCTGCCCCGGAGTGTGGTGGAGGCTCCTTTTTTGGAAGCTTTTAAACAGAGGCTGGATGGTCATCTGTCGGGGGTGCTTTGAATGCTATTTTTCTGCTTCTCAGCAGGGGGTTGGACTGGATGGCCCATGAGGTCTCTTCCAACTCTATGATGCTATGATTCCTCATGGCAATGTTATCTTTTTTGAAATGCTGAGAATCAAACACCTAATTTAAACCCACCAAGGCACTTGTGACATCATCCTTGCCACATCTAGACCTGAAACTCCTATTTCTAATTTTTTGGGAATGTCTTAATTGCATGCATTTCACGCCTTGTGTCCTGAGATCTAATCTACACTCCCTCGTGACTTCTGCACCCTCTCCGTTTTCCCAGGGCCTTTTCTCCAGGGAAAGTTCAGCTTCACTTTTCCTAGTATGTGCAGCATCTGCTGGGTCAGGCTGACCTGTCTCAGACTGGCCTGACTCCAAATCTCCCTGAATGTGCTCAGACACCTCATTTTGAAACCTATCATCCTCATCAGAATCATGTTGTGCTTGCCAGGCTCCAACACTAATCAAAATTATGTTTCAAGAATGACTTATCAGGGGCACTAAAATATTTGATAAACCCCTCCTCCTATTCATGTTCACAAGGAATATATCTCATGACTGAACAACATTGGTTTGTTTTCCGAGAATATCAGTATGCAAAGGGATCTTGTAGCACCTTAATGGACTACGAAGTTGAAACTTTCATAGACTAATTAGTAGGGCTGGGCGGTTTCGTTTCATAATTTCGTAATTCGTTAAAAATTCGTTATTTTTTTGGTTGCGAAGCGATAACGAACCATTCTGGAGCATCTAAAAAATGAAACGAATTTTTTAATTCGTTTCGTAATTGCTTCGTATTCGTTTCGTATTCGTTTCGAAATCGTTTCGAAATCGTTTCGTTATTATTTCCGCATGTCTGGGGCAAGTTTTATAGCTGTTGTTTGTTTAATCAGTGAAAAAAAATTATAAATATCACACCAACAGTCAACAACAGAGGGAGAGGGAAGTTTCAGAAGTTCCCCCTGTCCCATATGGAGGTTTTTTAGCATATTGCGCAGTCGCGTCCGCCATTAACGAATCGATTCGTATTCGTTTCGTATTCGTTTCGTAATTTTACGAAATTTCATAAATATCGAACTTTTTTAAATAAAAAATTCGGAATTCTTTTAAATATCGAAACGCAAAAAACCCCAAAAAACGAATCGAGTTTAGAAACAAATTTTTCCGTGGTTGCACAGCCCTACTAATTAGTCTTAAGATGGTTACAGTGTGCATGAATAGCCATAAACATAGATATTTCTGAGTTTAGCGATGAGTCTCACTGTTACTGAAAAAGAAATAGATTTTTCCCAGCAATAATGTTTTTCTGCTGCAATCCAAAGTATTTTGGAGTGACTTAGGACCTTATCACACAAGCCAAGCCTGTTGAAATTACAGCAGGATAACAGTAGGACTTACCACACTGCATAATTCCTCTTCTGTTGTTCTTCTGATGGGAGATTGTTGGAAGATGTTTCTTTTCTAAAAGGAGGTAATTAATAGTTTATTTGTATTGTGCTGCAATTGTGATTTGTCTGCCTCGTGCAATAAGCTCCTTAGTCTTGAATAGGCAAGATTTGTTACACTGACCAGCACACATTTTAGTACCTCGAATGTTGGCCCCGGTATATTTGACCTGCTGATTCTAAAAATGGTACCAATTTTCCCCTATCAGCTCTAGTTTTTGAGATACAGAAAACCATGATAACCATATTTTCAGAAACCAGAGCTGATGTGGTCTGTCCAATGCAACTTTCTGAATCAGCACCCCAAATAATCCCAGAAACAGGCCTAAAAATCATGATTTTTTTAAATTGAACTATGTTATCTTTTTTTTAAAAGATCTGTTAATAGAGGTAATTAAAACTGGAAATCTCCTTGGGGGTGTTATTGTAAGGCATGTCATAAAGCCTTGAGATTTGTTCTTTGATGTAGCTATTATTAAACTATTAAACCCATCCTTTTATGTTTACAGCAAAGGAGACTTCTGGCCACGTGGCATTAAGCATTGATGATGAGCCAGACAAAAAGAAGAAAGATAAAATGCTCAAGAAGGCGGTGAAGCTAGCGCCTGCAAACCTAGCCACCATGGAGGTAGGATTTTACTGATTTCATGTCTAATAGCTTCAATTTTTCTGCTAATTTGGAAATTTGGTTCAGAGAATCAGCATAAGTGCTTATGGAACTGAAGATTAAGGGTATTAAGCACAATGTTTCCAGTGAGTGATGAAAGTGTGATACTTTTTGGGGCAAAAATGAGAGTTTTATGTATCTCAAACACTAAAAAATCTTTATTTGTTCTAAGGTCTCATGAAATCTAGATGATTTCATGAAATGCAGTGTCTGTGCATGCAAAACTGGGCATCACATGAAGTAGGAAAGAGTCCTTGAAATATTATGCCCAACAAAGCTAGCTATTCTTTAAAGTATCACAGAAATACTTTGTTATTTAATTGCAAAGGAAAACATTTTCTCATTGTGCAATGAGTTAAACCCTTGTGCCAGCAAGACTGCTGATTGAAAGATTGGCGGTTCAAATCCGGGGAGTGGGGTGAGCTCCCATCTGTCAACCCCAGCTTCCCATGTGGAAACATGAAAGAAGCCTCCCACTGGATGGTAAAATGTCCGGGCATCCCCTGGGCAACATCCATGCAGACAGCCAATCTCTCACACCAGGAGTGACTTGCAGCACGAGAAGAGAAGACATAGAAGAAATTATATGAACAGCTGGATGAAAGAATACCTAGAGTAGACAAACGTTATTAATTTAGTGTTTTGTGTGTAACTTGGAATATGATCTAAGTTTCCCTAGGCCAGTGGTTCTCAACCTGTGGGTCCCCAGGTGTTTTAGCCTACAACTCCCAGAAATCCCAGCCAGTTTACCAGCTGTTAGGATTTCTGGGAGTTGAAGGCCAAAACATCTGGGGACCCACAGGTTGACAACCACTGCCCTAGGCTTTCAAGGGGCATGAACATAATATCCTCAAGATATTCTTTCCTGCCATCTTCTTGAAATGCAGATGATCTATTGTCCAGCTACTGTTTCATGTAACAAAACAGCTTGAGGATGAAATTGCAAAGACATTTATATACCTCTTAAGTGTACATCAGGGGTCCTCAAACTTTTTAAACAGAGGGCCAGCTCACAGTCCCTCAAACTGTTGGAGGGCCAGACTGCAATTTGAAAAAAGCATGAGTTTATTCCTATGCACACTGCACATATCTTATTTGTAGTGCAAAAAACATTTAAAAATAATACAATAATTAAAATGAAGAACAATTTTAACAAATATAAACTTATTAGTATTTCAATGGGAAGTGTGGGCCTGCTTTTGGCTGATGAGATTGGATTGTTGTTGTTGTTGTTGTTGTTGTGTGCTTTCAAGTAGTTTCAGACGTACGTTGACCCTGAGTGAGGGCCGGGTAAATTACCTTGGAGGGCCGTATCCGGCCCTCAGGCTTTAGTTTGAGGACCCCTGGTGTACTTAATGCCCAATTGTAGGCACTCTGTCCATTGAGGTTTCTTCATGTATCTAGCTGTACAATGTGTTAGAGCACTGCTATAGCATTGACAACTCATACCCATGTTAGTAGAGCTTGCAGAAAATATCATTCTAGTAGCTGCCAGTAATTCATGTTAGTTAATGAAGAGAGTTTATGTTGTGCTTATGTTCTTAGTGGCACAAACAAAGTATTTTGAGATTATACAATATTATAATTGTGCTCATTTTTCCCAAAGATCTATGATGGAGACCTGGAGAGTGAATTTAACAATTTTGAAGACTGGGTGAAAACATTTGAACTCTTCCGAGGCAAAGCTACAGATGAAGATCACAGCAATTATGAGGACAGGATAATAGGGAAATTTAAGGTACTGCTAAATGTGGTTTAAATATCCTATTGCATTGCATGGAAATTCATGTTACTGTTTTATGTTGTGTGCATATGTTGTGGTGAAGTGCATGTATATATTATCTATATGCAAATAAATGAACTATTTGCAACTAGGATTCTTCATTGACAGTCTTCACTATTTGGGAAATGTGAGGAATAGTAGTGGATTTGTTGTTGAAGGCTTTCATGGCTGGAATCACTGGGTTGCTGTGAGTTTTCTGGGTTGTATGGCCATGTTCCAGAAGCATTGTCTCCTGATGTTTCACCCACATCTATGGCAGGCATCCTAAAAGGTTGTGAGGTGTGTTGGAAAACAGGCAAGTGGGGTTTATATATCTTTGGAATGTCCAGGGTGGGAGAAAGAACTCTTGTCTGATGGAGGCAAGTGTGAATGTTACAATATGTTCTGCTTATGGAGTGGATTTCTTACCAATTAGTAAGCTGCACAACACCCAGTCCCACATACCCCACATACTGGGTCCAGAATACAAAAAGTAAGCTTAATCTTAGTATATAATAGGTTGTGCATAATCATATATAAAGACTAATGGAAGAAATTGAGGAAAATGAAAACAATATAGGTCTGTTGATACTTCATCCATCTACTTACTTGAAGAATTAGAGTTGGTGCAACAGAAGAAAAATTGGGGAAGTTGGTTGCTGGAAGCCCTCGTCCTTCTCTTACATGCACATTCACAAGGATCCCCCAGTGGTGCAATGGGTTAAACCCTTGTGGTGGCAGGACTGAAGACCAACAAGGTCACAGATTCAAATCCGGGGAGAGCATGGATGAGCTCCCTCTGTCAGCTCCGGTTCCCCATGCGGGGACATGAGAGAAGCCTCCCACAAAGGATGGTAAAACATCAGAAAAATCCGGACGTCCCCTGGGCAACGTCCTTGCAGATGGCCAATTCTCTCACACCAGAAGCAGCTTGCAGTTTCTCAAGTCACTCCTGACACACATTGAAAAAATCCACACTCTATAGGTAATGTGCAGTAGTTTGGACAGGCTCATTCACTTTCAACTAAAATCCAAATGGGAAACAAAACTTCGTATCTTGCCCATTTATTAGGCATAGGTTTTAGTGTCATCAATTATTGTTCCAGTCAATGGACAGATCTATATCAGGTGGCCTAATAAAATGCATCGGATCCAATCTGATTTTGGAAGTTAAGCAGAGTCAGCCCTGGTTAGTACTAGAATGAGAGAATATCAGTAAATACCTGGTGCTGTTGAATATGTTTCATAGGAAAGAACTGCAAAAACTGCTTCTGAGTATGTATGCCTTCCCTAAGAAAATCCTGTGAAATGCATGGGTTTGCTATCAGTCAACAATACGGTTGCTGTGAATTTTCCAGGCTGTATGGCCATGTCCCCAACCTCTGAGGATGTCTGTCATAGAGGTGGGAGAAACACCAGGAGAGAATGCTTCTGGAACATGGTCATACAGCCCAGAAAACTCACAGCAATCCAGTGATTCTGGCCTTCGACGACACAGTCAACAAGTGACTTAGGCATCCAAATGTACACTATAGTAGAAAATGGGCAATTTCAGATGTTTTTGTTTGATAACCCACCATAATCAGTATAGTCCATAGTAACACATTATAGAATCATAGACTCACAGAATCATAGAATCATAGAGTTGGAAGAGATCTCATGGGCCATCCAGTCCAACCCCCTGTCAAGAAGCAGGAAAATTGCATTCAAGGCACCCCTGACAGATGGCCATCCAGCCTCTGTTTAAAAGCCTCCAAAGAAGGAGCCTCCACCACATTCCGGGGCAGAGAGTTCCACTGCTGAACAGATTTGCATCACCAAAATATCTAGTGTTGTTAAGTCGTGATTTATGGCATCAGAGTTTTAATCTGGAAATACTTCAGTTAATTTAATATGAGAACTGACAACATGTTTGAGGATTTGGACAACTCCTCTCTGCCTTAGAACTGAGCCAATTAATGCAGTACATTTCGTTGTTAGGACATATTGTTGAATGCCTTTGCAATACTAGGCAATAAAATAATTTCCAGGAAATGAAACAGATGTCTAATATAATAGAATGCAACTCCTTTTTGAGATAAGGGCATGCATAATATTTTCCTTCATTTTCTTATCTGGGATTGGTGCTAGTAACTAAATGCATTCTGTATACTAATAGGGCTGTTTCTGCATATACAAAAGTCCCGAAGATTGCTGCTCAGGAGATGGAAACCAACTGAGGATTCTCCAGGGCTTGCCTCCAAATCACTCTGTAAAAGTTCTAATCAGAGTATATATTGTCGCAGTAAGTATATTCCCTATTGCAGCTTTCTGCATAATTTAGGATTCCTTTTAAAAATGATTCCTTACATAAGAATCAGCTCAAAGATTACAAAGAAGTGAAGCTGTAGAGAAATGTTTATTATAGAGTGTTTATTATACTGTATTTAAACTGTATTTATGTATTACATTTATTGCCATGGCCTAGCTGTGAGGGATAGGTTGCCATGGTGACAAGACAAAGCCTCAGAGGAGGTGGGCGGAGCTTAAGGAGGAAAAGGTTTGAAAGTGGCAGTTAAGCTCCAGTCCGGTGGAAGAGACCCGGGGAAGAGGAGTGCCAGTTAGGGCTCTGTTGTGAAGCTGTGAGAATTCAGTAGTTCCTAGAATTTGTGAATATTTCTTCAGCAAGAGAGCTGAAGGTGTTACCTTGTTAGATTGCTTAGGTTAAAAGAATCTAACAGAGGGGGTTTGCAGGATTGCCAGTAAGGAAAGACTGGTGTTCAGTGGTTTGTTCCGAGTATAGGGCAAACAGTGTGGACATTCACAATAGGGAACTCTGAAGTAGTATAAGCACTTCATTAAAGAAGAAGTTTGTAGAATTGTATCATCAGAAACATGTATCTCAAACCAGCCATTTTGTAACATCAAGCCTTGTGCCAAGTTCAAACTCTCAAAACTGCAACAATTACGTTCTGTTAACAATAAAACTTGTTCTCTTTGTATTTCAAACCTGCCTCCTTCATTGCTTTTATGCTTGGTGCATTCCACACTACCAGCGTCACCTCACAACACAACTAAGGATAAATAGAGACACAAACCAGCGTCTCTAAACATATTGGTGGCAGCTTAATTGATATATATATAAGAAGGTTCCTTACAAATATTGTTGGCATCAAGGAAAATTAGTACTTCCTCACATAATTTTGTTAACAAGCGGTGGGATTAACGCTTCTTCACATAATTTTTGGTGGCATCTAGTGGGATTAGTGCTTCTTTACATTTTTGGTGGCAGACGACGGGATTCGTGTAACAACTAATCGAGTGCCTTAAGTTTAATTTTAAAATAAGTTGTGAGGTAAAAGTTGCTGAAAAATGGCTACCAGGCGGCAGAGAAAGCTAGCTGAAGAAAGAGAGGGAGACCAAGGAGAAAGTTCGGGCTCTGAGTCAGAGACAGAGCCAGTGCCTATGACAGAAATGGCTTATAAATATAAACTGGAGATGGAGGAAAAACGATTAGAGATGAGACGATTAGAATTGGAGATGGAAAGAGAGGCTAAACAAAGAGAATTGGAAGAAAAACAAAGGGAAAGAGAATTTGAAGAGAGACAAAGAGAGAGAGAATTGGAACGGGAGTTAGAATGGAAGAGAATGGAGTTTGAGCTAGAAAAGCAAAGATTGGCTTTGTCTCAAACATCCAGTGATGTTCAGGAAGGGAGATCTGGAGTGGATACCCCAGATTTGACAAAGAAATTCCCAAAATTTACTAAAGGAGATGACCCAGAGAAATTCCTTATATCTTTTGAGAGATGTTGTCAAGATTTTGGGTTAGCTAAAGACAAATGGATGATGTACCTAAGGCCTCAGATAAATGAGAAGCTTTTACAGATTTATGGACAGATGCCGGAGGAGTCTTGTAGAGACTATGATCTGTTTAAGAAACAGGTTCAACAGGAATATAGATTGACTCCTGAATATTATAGATTTAAGTTCAGGACGTTGAAGAAAGATAAAACACAAAGTTTTGCTCAGGTGGCCTCTAGATTGTCTCAACTGTTCGATAGTTGGATAAAGACGTCTGAGGTAGAAGATTATCAACAGCTGAGGGAACTTTTGAAATTGGAACAATTTTTCCAATTAGTTCCTTATGAAATTCGTTGGGTGATTCAAGATCGCAAGCCATCCACGATTGTAGAGGCAGCGGGTATGGCAGATCAAATAACAACCTTGAAAGAAGGATTTAAAAGGGAAGATCTGCCAGGGGACAAAAGAACAAACAGGCAGCCATTTTATTCACAACAAAAGCGCCCACAGCAAGAAAAGGGTGCTGACTTAGAAGACACCACCTATAGGAGGCAGAGTGTAATAAGACCAACTGCTCCTGAGGTAAAACGACGGTGCTTTCAATGTGGAGAATGGAATCATTTAAAATATCAATGTCCCCTGTTAAAGAAGGAGAAAACAACCCTCTTTGTGAATAAAATGAAAGAAACACCAAGGGCAGAAGCAGATACTGTTTCAAAGGAGAGTTCAAGCTCAGAGCCTCAAGAGAAACAATGTCTGTTCATCCTGTCAGGCAGCCCATCTAAGGACTACTTAGAAACCATTTCTATTGATCACAAAGACAGGAAAGGACTCAGAGATACAGGTTCCGAAGTATGCATCGCGCACCCTGAAATAATACCTCAGAAATTTCAACAGCCAACCTCTGAAATAAAATTAAAAGGTTTAGGTCCCGCGATCCCGACACCCGTGGTGACCTTGCCAATAGAATATAAAGGATGGAAGGGTATGTGGGATTTTGCAGTCAGTCCTGACATACCATATCAATGTTTAATTGGAAATGATTTGGCTGAGGAGATTAAATTCTGTAAGATGGCGTGTGGGGAGAAAGAATGTAACAATGAAAGCCCTGAACAGAAAGCCCTGTGTTTTGCCATACAACAAGATGGGGACGAGAGTCCAGAAACCAGCGCTACAGTGGCTGAGCTTGTTAAGAAGACGGGAGGAGTTGAGGAGATTCGGCAGGAACAGAGAGCCGATGGATCTCTGAAGCCTCTATTTGCTTTAGCTCAAAACCCCACAGTATTGCCAGAAGAACAGCCCTCCGAGTTTATACTGAAGAATGGTGTCCTATATAGGGAATCCAAAAGTGTGAACTCGACAGAAAGATCAGTGACATGTAGTCAAATTGTAGTGCCTCAAGGTTTTAGAGAACAGCTGATGAGGGTGGCACACGAAAACCCTCAAGGTGGACATTTGGGCATAAGAAAAACCACGAAAAGGATCACTAAAAACTTTTATTGGCCTGGCATGTTCCAGAGGATCAAAGAGTTTTGCCAATCCTGTGACATCTGCCAGAGATTGAGCACTGGAAGGGATAAAGTTAAAGCTCCATTGATCCCTATGCCAATAATTGGGGAACCATTTTACAGAGTAGGCATTGACATTGTAGGTCCTCTCTGTAAACCAAGCAGACGTGGTTATCGTTACATTTTAACCATGATTGACTACGCCACAAGATATCCAGAGGCTGTAGCTCTGACTAACATCGAAACAACTACAATTGCAAATGCCCTGCTGTCCATTTGGGGAAGAACTGGATATCCCAGAGAACTGGTCTCGGACTTGGGAACCCAGTTTACTTCCAAGCTTCTGTCGAAGTTGCTGGAGTTATGTGGAATTAGACACCTGACTTCCACAGCATATCATCCGCAAACAAATGGACTGGTTGAGAATATGAACAAGACTTTAGTCAAAATGATAAAGTCTTACAGTCAGGAAAGGCCTTATGACTGGGACGTCAAGTTACAACAACTGCTGTTCGCCTACAGGACCGTCCCTCATGACAGCACCGGCTACAGTCCATTTGAATTGCTGTATGGAAGGAAAGCTCGTGGTCCGTTAGATCTGTTGAGAGAATATTGGGAAGAAAGTCCGGCGAAGGATCCTGTTCCAGTGACGGAGTATTTAAGAGATCTTCAAGCAACAATGCAGCTGGCTAGAGACATAGCTCAAGAACATTTGCTTGCGGCTCAGCAGAAACAGAAAGACTATTATGACTCTACTGCTAAGCCAAAGGTCTTCGACATCGGAGATGAAGTTTTATTTTTATCTCCCAACAAGGCCAACAAGCTTCAATTGGATTGGTCTGGACCATGGAAGGTCATCAGAAGACACAACCACATAAACTATGATATTTTTGATGAACAATCCAATGTAGAGAGAAGAGTCCACCAAAAATGTAAAGAAGCACTAATCCCACTAGATGCCACCAAAAATTATGTGAAGAAGCGTTAATCCCACCGCTTGTTAACAAAATTATGTGAGGAAGTACTAATTTTCCTTGATGCCAACAATATTTGTAAGGAACCTTCTTATATATATATCAATTAAGCTGCCACCAATATGTTTAGAGACGCTGGTTTGTGTCTCTATTTATCCTTAGTTGTGTTGTGAGGTGACGCTGGTAGTGTGGAATGCACCAAGCATAAAAGCAATGAAGGAGGCAGGTTTGAAATACAAAGAGAACAAGTTTTATTGTTAACAGAACGTAATTGTTGCAGTTTTGAGAGTTTGAACTTGGCACAAGGCTTGATGTTACAAAATGGCTGGTTTGAGATACATGTTTCTGATGATACAATTCTACAAACTTCTTCTTTAATGAAGTGCTTATACTACTTCAGAGTTCCCTATTGTGAATGTCCACACTGTTTGCCCTATACTCGGAACAAACCACTGAACACCAGTCTTTCCTTACTGGCAATCCTGCAAACCCCCTCTGTTAGATTCTTTTAACCTAAGCAATCTAACAAGGTAACACCTTCAGCTCTCTTGCTGAAGAAATATTCACAAATTCTAGGAACTACTGAATTCTCACAGCTTCACAACAGAGCCCTAACTGGCTATCCTCTTCCCCGGGTCTCTTCCACCGGACTGGAGCTTAACTGCCACTTTCAAACCTTTTCCTCCTTAAGCTCCGCCCACCTCCTCTGAGGCTTTGTCTTGTCACCATGGCAACCTATCCCTCACAGCTAGGCCATGGCAATAAATGTAATACATAAATACAGTTTAAATACAGTATAATAAACACTCTATAATAAACATTTCTCTACACCTTCCCCCCCAGAAAAATATTTTTGCACATTTCTTAATCCTAGAACAGCAAAAATAATCCTACATAACATTTAACAATAAATATACATATATCAATTCTGAAAGGGAAACGCATCATAGTTAGGTACATTTCAACTATACATATATACAAACCTTTAACTTATGGAATCCTTGATAAGGCGTCCGCAACTACATTTTGTTTACCTGAAACATGTTTTATGTCAAATATGAAATCTTGTAAACCCAAACTCCATCTTAACAGTTTGTTATTGGTACCTTTTACATTATCTAGCCATCGTAAGGGAGCATGGTCTGTTTGCAAAGTAAATTTCCTACCCCACAAATACGGTTTCAGTTTCTTGACTGACCAGATAATGGCATAGCATTCTTTCTCAATTGTTGACATACTATACTCATTAGAATGCCATTTTTTACTTAAGAACAATAGGGGTCTGTCTTCTCCTTCTACATCCAATTGGCTTAGGACAGCTCCAAGCCCAGTATCTGAAGCATCACACGTCAAAATAAAGGGCTTGTCAAAATCTGGTGCCATTAGGACAGAATCTGAAGTAATGGATTTCTTCAATTGATCCATGGCAGTCTGACAATTTGGAGTCCAAATTACCTGGTTCGGGTTCTTCTTTTTAGTAAGATCCGAAAGAGGGGCTGCCAGATTACTAAAGGATGGGATAAATTTTCGATAGTAACCCGCCAATCCAAGGAATGCCCTAACCTGTTTTTTCGTTTTGGGCACTGGCCACTGGTGTATAACTGCCACTTTAGTAGGATCAGGTCGAATATGACCTCCTCCCACTAAATGTCCTAAATATTTGGTAACCTTATATCCTATCCTACACTTGGAAGCTTTAACGGTTAACCCTGCTTCCCTCAACCTGTTTAGCACCAGATCTAAATGATTAAGGTGATCTCTCCATGAATTACTAAAAATCCCTATATCATCAATATAGGCTACACAGAAAGACCCCAGTCCACTCAAAACACTGTCCACTAATCTTTGAAATGTGGCCGGGCTATTTTTTAGGCCAAAAGGAAGGACATAAAATTCAAATAATCGATTTTGGGTCCGAAAAGCGGTCTTGTGACGGTCTTGTGGTGCCATGGGCACTTGCCAAAACCCCTTGGTCAAATCAATGCTACTAATAAAGTTGGCCTTCCCCATCCTTTCCAGTAGATCGTCTAAACGTGGCATAGGATAGGTGTCCGTCTGGGTCACTTTATTTAACCTCCTATAGTCTACACAAAACCTAATTGTTTTGTCAGGCTTCTGCACTAAAACTATAGGTGAAGCCCAAGAGCTAACCGATGGAGCAATAATCCCTAGGTCCAACATTTCCCTAATTTCTTTTTCAATACATTCATTAATTCTCCCCGTAACCCTGTAGGGTGGAGATACAATAGGAGTAGCATCATCGGTGTTTATTCGATGCTGGACTCCTTGGACCTTTCCTGGCAAGTCCGAAAATATGTCCCTATATTTATTTAAAACCTCTACAACCTCTCTTTTCTGAGGTAGGGACAATTCTACATTCACATCTACCCGATCTAAATTCCTGTACTGTTCACGATCACCATCCCAAAAAGAAAAGGGACCGGATTCTTCTTCTGAAACAACAAAACATACATTTGCAGATCTTACAACATAAGGCTTCAACATATTTACATGGACTCTTCTCTCTACAGAAGCAAAGACATCTTTTAGCCCCAAACGAGTCTTCTAACACTCACAGGCCTTGCCACAATTGAAATCGAAATACCATTTTGAATATTACTGTTTAAATGGGGAAGGAAATAGAAAATGTCCTTCTTCCTCCTCTTTCTGCTGGGATTTTTAACATAATGGTCGTATATAGAATGAAGATGCAAATAGAACAGGAAGGATAAGAATTGTGCACATCTTCATTCTACATATTTTCTGAGCTAAATCATTTGCTATTTTGTCATCTCCTTTGGGAACCGGGCTTAGCGCAGCAGGCTAAACCGCTGTGCTGCAGAAAAATCCTGCAAATCAAAAGGTCAGGAGTTCGAGCCTGGGTCGGAGTGAGCATCTGCTGTTAGCCCCAGCTCACCTGTTCACCCAGCGGGTCAAAAGCAAAAATGTGAGTAGATAAAATAGGTACCACTTTTAGCAGGGAGGTAATAAAGGTGCCAAAAGTAAGGAGGAACTGAGGAGCCTTCTAATCAAGGTGAAAGAGGAAAGCGCAAAAGCTGAGTTGCAGTTAAACATTAAAAAAAACAAGATTATGGCAACAAGAATGATTGACAACTGGGAAATAGAGGGAGAAAACGTGGAGGCAGTGACAGACTTTGTATTTCTAGGGTCAAAGATTACTGCAGATGCAGACTGCAGCCAGGAAATCAGGAGACGCTTACTTCTTGGGAGGAGAGCAATGACCAAACTTGGTAAAATAGTGAAGAGTAGAGACATATCACTGGCAACAAAGATCCGCATAGTCAAAGCAATGGTATTCCCCGTAGTAACCTATGGATGTGAGAGTTGGACCTTAGGGAAGGCTGAGCGAAGGAAGATAGATGCTTTTGAACTGTGGTGCTGGAGGAAAGTTCTGAAAGTGCCTTGGACAGCGAGAAGATCCAACCAGTCCATACTTCAAGAGATAAAGCCTGACTGCTCATTGGAGGGAAGGATAGTAGAGGCCAAGATGAAGTACTTTGGCCACATCATGAGAAGAAAAGAAAGCTTAGAGAAGACAATGATGCTGTGGAAAATGGAAGGAAAAAGGAAGAGGGGCCGACCAAGGGCAAGATGGACATCATGAGAAGAAAGGGCATCATGAGAAGAAAGGAAAGCTTAGAGAAGACAATGATGCTGTGGAAAAAGGAAGAGGGGCCAACCAAGGGCAAGTGACTGGATTGACCTTGAAGGAGCTGAAGGTGGTGATGACCAACAGGGAGCTCTGGCGTGGACTGGTCCATGAGGTCACGAAGAGTCAGAAACGACTGAATGAATGAACAACAGAAATAAAGGTGGCCTTTAGGACATTGCGGAGGAAAACTCCTCAGCATGGAAGATGGGGCGATAGCACCTCCCTGTGGTCAGAGTCGAGCACAGTCTCCAAAATGCTGGAAATAAGATGGGAAAAACTGCCTCTACTTCTGTTTGTGTTGTCTGTCCTTCTTAATTGTATAATTGGCATTGAATGTTTACCGTATGTGTGTTGTGTAAGCTCCTCTGTGTCCCCTTCGGGGTGAGAAGAGCGGGGTATAAATACAGTAAATAAATGAATACATATATACATACATAGAGAGGTGGCCAGCAAGACCGAGTATTTTTTGGATATAACAATGGAGAGGGAGAACATACTACGTGTGCTTCCTCTTCCCCTCCCACATTCATTGTACTGGAAACCAACCTCAGTATTGCCTTTGGAAATTATATTGAATGGAAGGGTTTATCACAGGCATGAGAAAAATTCCTAACAGCCAGGAGTTGAAGTCCAGAACACCTGGAAAGCCAAAGTTTGCCCATGCCCATGGTATCACTTATTAAATAGTTCTCTTTTCTGCTTTTATAGGCCTTTAATCTGAGTCCAGCCGATCCAGATGGCAAATCCGACCCTTATATTGTACTTAGGCTGGGGAAAACAGAAATTAAAGACCGAGACAATTATATTCCGAAGCAGCTAAATCCAATTTTTGGAAGGTCAGTATAATGATATTTGTGTGATGTTCCATGTGTGATCAATTGGTCTGTCTCTTCATTATTCAGGACAAAGTACATTTGTTAAACATTGATGCACGTCTGTTTAGATGCTATAAAAGTGCTGATTAAATCTTGACAATGTGTCACATCCTCTAATTGCAATTTATTCAGCTTCCATACTCTCCAGGCATTGCTTGGAATTAGTTTTTGCTGCTACATCTCTATGTAGCAAGGTATCTGAAATGTGGGTATTTTGTAGCTGAGGGTAAAGGTTTTACCCTGACCTTAAGTCTAGTAATGTTTGATTCTGGGGGGTGGTACTCATCTCCATTTTTAAGCCAAAGAGCTGGTGTTGTTCATAGACACCTCTAAGGTCATGTGGCCGGCATGACTGCACGGAGCACCATTATCTTCCCGTCGGAGTGGTACCTATTGATCTACTCACATTTACATGTTCTCGAACTGTTAGGTTGGCAGAAGCTGGGGCTAACAGTGGGAGCTCCCCAGATTTGAACCACCAACCTTTCGGTCAGCAAGTTCAGCAGCTCAGCGATTTAACTCACTGCGCCACCTGGTTTTGTAGGGAACCAGGAATATTCCTTTTTTTTACACTGTGCTATTCAATCCAAATGCTAATGGCCAAGGTAGTCATTTGTCAACCTGAGTGCAGTATTAATATTCTCTTATCATACTCGCTGCATCACTTCCACATAAAATAGATAAATGTATTAAAAGTTGGGATTTTAAACAAGGGTCCAGATATTTAATTTAATTTATTTATTTTGGGTATTTTTACCCCGCCCTTCTCAACCCCTTAGGGGGGACTCAGGGCGGCTTCCAGCCGGCACATATTCGATGACTACAATTAAACACAGTAAAATACACAACAACGGTCATTATAAATAATTAAAACATTAAGTTAATACAGTGGTTCTCAACCTGGGGGTCGGGACCCCGAGGGGGGTCACGAGGGGGTGTCACAGGGGTCGCCAAAGACCATCAGAAAGCACAGTATTTTCTGTTGGTCATGGCGGTTCTGTGTGGCCCAATTCTATTGTTGGTTCTGGCCCAATTCTATTGTTGGTGGGGTTCAGAATATTCTTTGATTGTAAGTGAACTATACATCCCAGCAACTACAACTCCCAAATGTCAAGGTCTATTTCCCCCCCAAACTCTACTAGTGTTCCCATTTGGGCATATTGAGTATTTGTGCCAAGTTTGGTCCGGATCCATCATTGTTTGAGTCCACAGTGCTCTCAGGATGTAGGTGAACTACAACTCCAAAACTCTAGGTCAGTGCCCACCAAACCCTTCTAGTATTTTCTCTTGGTCATGGGAGTTCTGTGTGCCAAGTTTGGTTCAATTCCATCATTGGTGGAGTCCAGAATGCTCTTTGATTGTAGGTGAACTATAAATCCCAGCAACTACAACTCCCAAATGACAAAATCAATCCCCCCAACCCCACCAGTATTTGGTCCAGTGAATGAAAATACATCCTGCATATCAGATATTCATATGATGGTACATAACAGTTGCAAAATTACAGTTATGAAGTAGCAATGGAGATAATTTTATGATTGGGGGTCAACACAACATGAGGAACTTTATTAAGGGGTCACGGCATTAGGAAGGTTGAGAACCATTGAGTTAATACAATAAAATCTAATAAAAAGAAGCCAGATAGTCAGGAAACATGGCTTAAGTGTGTTTTCAGTCATATAAGGAGACATGTATCAGAGCCACATTTCCAAATTAATGCCCCCAAACTCAAAAATGTTAATGCATGCCTGGCTTTTTAATCCCATTCACTGCTGAAGATATGAATGCAGGAGCTCCAGAATAATAAGGCCCCCAGGGAGGACATCCTTCATTCAGGATTCATCCTAGGTAGTCTGAATCAGCAACTGCAGAAAATATTTATGTAAGCAAACGGATCTCTACAGGATTCAAGATGCTTATTAAATTAACAGTGTTCAAGAAAAGCAACAAAATTGGTCATGATTATGACCTGAGCAATAATAATTGCCATAAGGATTCTTACCAATAGATAGGGCAGTGCAGGGCAACTCTGTGACTTTCCAGGTGTTTTTGCTTTGCCATAAATTGTTTGAGGCATGTGTGGTGCAAGTATAGCTAAGACCATGCCTGGAGATTAAGTGACAGGTGTTGAATATTGAGTGCATTTTGCATAAGGATTTTGCATATTGAGGGAGTGAATGTGGGAGATGCTGTTGGGATGATATTGACAATGAGAGTGTTGGATAGGATGAAGGTTTTGGAAGATAAAGAGAAGGCTCCAATTGAGAGAGAGGGAAACCCTTTGAGGAAAATTCAAGGTTGTAAAGAAGGACCTACAAAGTTCCTACAGAGATATCCTCTAGGAATTTACCAAAGCAACTCTGTGCTAACTTCCATCAGAAGCATAACATATAATCACTTGAAAGACATAGAAAATTCCTAGAGAATGCATATTTTATCTGATGTAGGTAGAGGAAATCATGGATATCAAACCTATGGATACTGGAGTTGAAGCATGCCAATCTAGCCAAAGCGTATCCAGTGAGAATCTGGATGGTGATAATAACTCTAGGACAACATTTGAGTGGTATTTCTGTAAATGGAAATAGGGATAGAAATATCATAAATAAATAAATGATGGTTAGTGATGGAAACACTATAGTGGGATTGGGTTGCTGTAGGTTTTCCAGTCTGAGGCCATATTCCAGAAGCATCCTCTCCTGACATTTAACCCACATCTTTGGAAGGCATACTCAGAGGTTGTGAGGTCTGTTGGAAACTAGATAAGTGAGGTTTATATATCTGTGGAATGTCCAGGGTGAGAGAAAGAACTCTTATCTGTTTGAAGCAAGTGTGAATGTTGCAGTTGGCCACCTTGATTAGCTTCAAAGCGTCCTGCCTGGCGGGATCCTTTGTTGGGAGGTGTTAGCTGACCTTGATTGTTTCCTGTCTGGAATTCTCCTGTTTTCTGAGCCTTGTTCTTTATTTACTGTCCTGATTTTAGTGTTTTTAAATGCTGGTAGCCAGATTTGTTCATTTTCATGGTTTCCTCCTTTCTGTTGAAATTGTTCACATGCATGTGGATTTCAGTGGCTTCTCTGTGTAGTCTGACATGGTGATTGTTAGACTGGCCCAGCATTTTCGTGTTCTCAAATAATATGTGGCATCCAGGCTGGTTCATCAGGTGCTCTGCTATGGCTGACTTCTCTGGTTGAATTAGTCTGCAGTGCCTTTCATGTTCCTTGATTCGTGTCTGGGTAATGCTGTGTTTGGTGGTCCCTATGTAGACTTGTTCACAGCTGCATTGTATACCGTAGCCTCCTGCAGAGATAAGAGGAACCCTTTGTTGGATTTTCTTGGTGGGTCTGTAGATAGTTTGTAGGTTTGTTTCTTCATTAGCTTCGTTATGCAGTCAGTGGTTTCCTTGATGTATGGTAAGAACACTTTTGCTTTGGGTGGATCTTTGTCTTTACCCTTGTGACTTGTTCTTGGTCTTGCGGCTCTTCTGATGTCTGTGGTGGAGTATCGATTGGCCTGTAGATTATAGTGGGATTATCACTCTCTTGTTGACCGAAAGGTCGCAGGTTTAAATCCGGGGAGTGGTGTGAGCTTCCGTTGTCAGCCCCAGCTTCTGCCAACCTAGCAGTTTGAAAACATGCAAATGTGAGTAGATCAGTAGGTACCGCTCATGCAGGAATGTAACAGCGCTCCATGCAGTCATGTCAGCCACATTTCCTTGGAGGTGTCTACGGTCAATGCCGGCTCTTTGGCTTAGAAATGGAGATGAGCACCTCACCCCAGGGTCGGACACGTCTGGACTTCATGTCAGGGGAAAACCTTTACCTTTACCTATCACTTTCTGTAGAGCCCATCTTCCAAGCCTGAACAGTCCATTGGCTACGTTGATGGGAACTGCAGTACAACAACATATAGAGACATTATGTTCCTCACCCCTGTCCTTGAAGGATGTCGCCACAGCATTTAAAAAAGGGCAATGTATGTTTTTGTTGAGACTGGTTGCATGAAGTTAGGTGCCGCTGTGTTTTCTGCAATGCCTGCTGGACTGTGAGAGATATTCATTGCTAATGTATTAATAGGGAAATGAATTCAAATTATTTCCTCAAGGTCATCAGTATCTCATCTCATCAGGATAATATGCAAAATATCATTGCTGCATACATTTATTTGACTTCAGACATCAAGAAAAGGGTTAAACTGATGTTGGAAACTATAAAAAAAAATCCCTATTTCTTTTACTTTTCCCTGGAAGCATCTATATAGCATCTCCATCTGAATCTGACTTTTGTTAATCATAGTTTTGTGAGATACCAGGAAAGTTTCTCCCAGGGATGATGTTTTGGGTTAAACACTGAAGCTCATTTGGAAACATCTTAATTACTTTAACACTTCAGTCATAGCCAACTCTATTTAAAAGTAATTGATTTCAGTGGGACCTATTTGGAAGTAAGTATGTTCAAAACTGCAGCGTAAATAATGATTCAAGTGACATCATTTTATCTGTCTTTTTGCATCAGGTCGTTTGAAATCCAGGCCACTTTCCCGAAGGAGTCCCTGCTTTCAGTCCTGATCTATGACTATGACTTGATTGGTTCAGATGATCTTATTGGAGAGACCAAAATCGATTTGGAAAACCGTTTCTACAGCCGCCATCGAGCTACCTGTGGGTTGCAGAGTCAATACGAAATGTAAGTTTTTATTTCAATATGAATCAATATTAAATGTAAGCAGTACAATCTATAAGTAACCATTAAATTAACAGTACTTGAAATTTTAAGAGACTTCTAGGCAAGCAGATGCAAGATACAGCTGTGCTAGTGGCATGGACCTTATCAGAATCAAATTTAACTCAATAATAGACATTTTGAGTCACTCCAGTCTGAAAGGAATAGTAGTATTTCACAGTCACCATGAGGAATATTCACCCATTCAATGCTAAGCCATCTTCTTTAATTCTCAGTGAAGGATATAATGCCTGGAGAGATGCCACCAAGCCAACAGAAATCCTAACCAAGCTCTGCAAGGATAACAAAATGAATGGGCCCTACATGCAACCTGGAAAAATACAAATCGGGGATAAAGTCTTCACTGGGCAGACAGTTTTCCAGGAAGATGAAAATGGTAAGCATGCTGTGAATATATATGTACAAACATACATCCATATATGTATATATAGAAAGGGGCAAGCTAGTGCCAATTGTATATTTAGTACCAACAGCATATATCTGTGCTATCAATATATTCATCACCCTGTAAAGCACTGCATTTATTGCTGTTGGAAACAAAGCCATGTTTTTCTAATCATCCAGAGCAGTGGTGATTGCAAGACGCCTGCAACTCCCCAAATTCTTAATGGTGGGCTGTGGCTGGAGTTACACTGCACATATCCAAGGATCTGATTCCAGATTACCTGGCAGTGTAGTCTCATATAATCCAATTCAAAGCAGATAATTTGGGATCAAATCCTGGAATATAGGCCAGTATAGATCCAGCCTATGTTGTTTAATGCGGATGAGAAATGAAGGCAAAGAAAACACCTAGAGGACCACATTGGTCCACCTGACTTTAATATTCTTTATTTATATTCTGCTCTATCTCCCTGAGGGGATTCAGAGCGGATTACAAAATGCATATATGCTAAACATTAAATACCATTATACAATTAACAACAAAGATAGACAGTACATAGACAGAGGCAAGGCTTCCCTGTTTTTCATTTTCGGCATCTGGAGGCTGTGCTCAACTCCGGCCATTGGGAGGTGCTGTTGTTCCATTTTTCCATGCTGAGGAGCCTGTTGTTCATAGACACCTTCCTGATCAAATTGCTGGCATGTCTTCATGGGAGCCTTTTATTTCTCCATCAAAGTGGTACCTATTGCTCTACTCACATTACTGTTTCTGAACTGCTAGGTAAATAGAAGCTAGGGCTGATGGCGGGAGCTCACCCGTTCTGCAGCTTGAACTGCCAACCTTCTGATCAGCAAGATTTACTGCAGCTGGCAGTTTAACCCACTGTGCTTACCATAGATCTAGCTCACCAGTTACTATAATTACAGTATCTCAATATTTAGCCTTATATTTGAATAAGGTTAACAGAAATATTTCCAAAAAATGATTTCACACAGTTTAAAATTCACTATTTATTGAGGCTACTCTAACATTCAGATAGAAGATAACAGATTCCATAACATTTCAGGGATCATCCAGAAGATGGGAACGTCTCTGGAAGTTTTAAGTATTTCCAGTTCTTATCACCTTTTTTATGATGTGCATATTCCTAAATCTGTATCCAAAGTTTTTCTGGAAATATCCCAGGAATCTTTCACTTTTCCTCACTTGCTGTTCTCCTTCTCACTGATCATGTTTCACATCTAGACTCGTGCAACATTTCAAAAACTGGTTTTCTTCTTCGTGGTCTCTGCAAAAGTCGCACCTATAGTACCTCCTTGCACCTGCTCAGTGAGCACCATAAGTGCGAATTTCACAGATGATCATTCGAAGAAACACAATTACATATAAGCAACCATTCCTTCACCCATTTCCACTGATCCTAATTAAACATTAGGATCATTTTGTTTCCCTTGCTTGACCTGTGTTGAATCTGTGTCTTGAAACCAATTGCTGGATTTACTACCTAGTTCTGGGAGAATGCAAACAGCCAAGTAGAGATACATTTCATTTTGGAAAATGCAAAATTAATTTAAATTAACTTGAGGAGCAAGAATGAAACATCTTTAATGATGCTGGGAGTTTTCAGGAAATACTTCAGGATGAAGAAGATAACTTGCCAAATAAGATCGATTTGGACAGAAATAAATCTGCGATTTTCAGATTTATTTATTTATTGTCTTGAAGGATTCTCAGATTTTTTCATTATTTGGTGCTGCTCTTGACCTTGATGCGAACACTGAATGATGCCCTCTTTTCCCAAGGATAATGTGTTGGGATGAAATAATCTAATTTCAAATCTGTCCCCTATAATGAAGAGTGGGCAAAATAATCATTTAATGGAGGGGAAGTATTTTGTTTCATGTAGTATCTGGGTTGATGAGATGGGGACCATATTGTTTATTAAGTTAGAATTCTACCCAGCTCTGAGATATGGCTGGCATATGCTGCCAAACATGGGAAACTGCAATTAGATAAGGTCCCTTGGGATATGACACTTCATTGCATGTTGACACTGTGAATCACTTTACATTTTTCAGTAAACATCAGTGACATTTCAGTGCGTCGATGGCAAATGCTCCCGGTGACCAGAGGTCCTTCTCTCAGTGCAATTATAAAACTTTCTAAACTTCAAACATTCACGAAACCAAAACCAAAGCAGTGTTTCTATCGCTGAGGTTTGAAACCGCAAGATAGCAGCTGCTGAGCTTTTCATTAAGGCTGTAAATAGCATTAAGGAATATCTGAGTAAATGATTATGGAGGAGCACGGATGGAGGCATTAAAAAGGAAGATAATGACTCACTTAGCAGTCTTGATAGGCTGTGTCCTCAGTCCAACTAATTACATTAAAAAGGTGTTAACACTCACTGCCGCATGATAATATTGGTGGAGATGAAGCTTTCAATGGATATAAAAATGTGTGCATCTCAGTCAAAATACTGCAGCATGCATAGATTACCTCCCTAATCATATGTGCACCTGGATGCACTTCCAGTTTCAGCAAATGATATTCATGTATAATTATATCCATGGGTTTTGATTGCTTGTTGGCACTGTATATTCCTTGAATGATTACATTACATCTTTTCATGAATTTCCTTATTGGTCCCTGGGCATTTTTATAGATGGATATGTAATCTGTGTTTCTTTGGGAGAGTTGTTATAGAATCTGGGTTGTTGTAGGTTTTTTCGGGCTATATGGCCATGTTCTAGAGGCATTCTCTCCTGACGTTTCGCCTGCATCTATGGTAAGCATCCTCAGAGGTAGTGAGGTGAGGTCATGTTATAGAATCATTGACCTCTAGAGTTAAAAGAGACTTCCAGGGACCATCCAATCAAACCCCATTCTGCCAATCAGGAAGACACAATCCAAGCACTCTAGACCAATGGTTCCCAACCTTTTTTTTGACCAGGGACCACTTGACCAGGGACCACTTTGACCAGGTACATTTTGACCAGGCTCCACATGACCGGAGACCACTTGACCAGGATGAATTGACCAGGGACCACTTGACCAGGGTCCACTTGACCAGGGACCACTTGACCCAGGCCCGTAGCCAGGATTTCGTTTCGGGGGGGGTGTGAATTTTTTTCGGGGGGGGGGGTTTCGGGGGGGGGGCTGAGTTTCAGGGGGGGGGCTGAGTCTGAGTGAAAGAGGGTCTAGCCTAGCAAACCTTTTGTATCATTACCCCAATACCCCCATGCATATGGGATATATTGAGTATGGTGATCAGATCATGATATGAATAAACATAACAGTTTAAATAATGCACCAGTAAGGCCTTTTCGCGAACCACCATGAGAATTTGGGGGGGGGGGGGCTGAAGCCCCCCGAGCCCCCCCCAGCTACATGCCTGACTTGACCCAGGACAATTTTGACCAGGCTCCACATGACCAGAGATCACTTGAGCAGGGATGACTTGACCAGGGACCACTTTGACCTGGGACCATTTTGACCAGGCTCCGCATGACCAGGGGCTACTTGACCAGGGATGACTTGATCAGAGGCCACTTGACCAGGGATCATTTGAACAGGGTCCACTTTGACCAGGGACCACAATATTAGTACCAAAAGGGTTACAAATCTGCTTTTGGTCAACTTTAGATTAAGTTTGGTTACTTGGGGTGCTGATTCAGACAATTGCATTGGATAGACCACATCAGCTCTAGTTTCTGATACAGAACATATGCCATCCTGTAGTCACCATATGCTCACCCACCAAAAACCATATTTAATAATCTAGAGTTGATGTGGTCTATCTAATGCAATTTTCTGAATCTGCACCCCAAATAACCCCAGAAATAGGCTTAAAAATGAAGACCCCAAGATTTTTTTTGTTGTGCTGTGTTATTATCCATGGATTTTGTTAACGCTCATGTTAAAAAAAAGAAAGGGAGGGGGCTGAGGTTGAAAAAATACAAAAAGCAGAACACGAGACCCAAGAAACTGTCCCTAGTGGCTTTCTCTCACCTCCTTGCCACGGGCGCATGGCCACAAGGAAGGGGGTGTGGTCCTTGGGGCATTGCATCAGTGTAGTAATGGTGAGGCCACATACCATATTTTACTTCTTGTGGAGCATTGGTGGTCCACGGATCACAGGTTGGGAACTACTCCTCTAGATAGATGGACATGCTCATGCAGATTTTAATAAGCCCCTTTCTGAACTGACACAAACACAATAAATAGTCCCATTATGTGGCAACTCAACTATGACAATGATGCATTCTCCTTTCTCTTTCTTGCAGAGGAGCCAGTAGAGTCATATGAACATCTTGCGCTGAAGGTTTTACGTTCCTGGAAAGATATCCCAGGTGTTGGTTGTAAAATGGTACCTGAACACATTGAGACACGGCCTCTCTACCACAAAGACAAGCCTGGCATGGAACAGGTAAATGCTCCAGCAGAGAAAAATAGCAAAAAAGAATACCTGAAAATCATCTTAGTCACACATGATCTTTCTCTCTTCACACATCTTACTTTTCCCCATAAAAGCCAAGACATTAAATCTACCTTGTCCTTGGTTTGGAATTGCATCTTATTTTATAGTGGGCATTCTTCTGTTGAAAGACATGCCTTTTATTATTTGAAGCATCCACTATTTGAAGATCTATGTTCTCTCCAAATCCAGTTTAAAGACTATAAGAAGCTCCCGAAATTGCTCTTTCACAGTTAGTACCTAGAGCAGGCTGAGCAGGTAGACAGTATTCACCGAACTACAGTGTTCCCACAAGAATTAAATGTCTTGTATTTCTGTTTCAATCATAGAAGTTTTTACTAGGGCTTAAATCTAATCTCCACTCAGCCATGGCAGGCCACTTCGTGACCTTGGACGAGCCATATTCCCTACAAGGAACTCAATGGCAAACTTACTCTGAAGAATTTTCTTACCAAGAAAACCCAATGATAGGTTCACCTTAGGGTTGCTATAAGTCAGAAATGGCTTGAAGGCATACAGCAATAACAATAATCTAATTGTCAGTCCCAATTTACTATTTCAGCTATTGCTTCAGTGGGTTTACAAGAGTTGATACTAGCAGCTTGATTTAGGCCTCAACCTAAGTTAATATGTGGACATGTAACTAAATAACTGTCTTCTTTTGCACTTTTTGGTTGTAAGTTAGTACCCCAGTTTCCATGAATGATAAGACTCCTATGCATGGAAAGGACTCCAAATCAGCTCATGGAAGGGGATATATAGTCCTAGAGCCATAAAATTATGAATTTACAAGGAACCTAATAGACCAGTGGTTCTCAACCTGGGGTCCCCAGATGTTTTTGGCCTACAACTCCCAGAAATCCCAGCCAGTTTACCAGCTGTTAGGATTTCTGGGAGTTGAAGGCCAAAAACATCTGGGGACCCCAGGTTGAGAACCACTGTAATAGACCATGAAGTCCAACTCGCTGCTCAGTGAAGGATCTCCAGCTAAAGCAGTGGTTTTCAAACTGTGGGTCCCCAAATGTTTTGACTTCAACTCCCAGAAATCCTAACAGCTATACACTGTCTGGGATTTCTGGGAGTTGTAGGCCAAAACACCCGGGGACCCACAGGTTGAGAACCACTGAACTAAAGCAACTCTAGCAGTAGTTTCTCAACTTCTTTTTGAAGACACCACTGAAGGAGATCCATCACCTCTCTAGACAATTGGTTCCATTGCTGAACTGTTCTTACTGACTAGACGAGACATGGGCAAACTTCAGCCCTCCAGGTGTTTTGGACTTCAGCTTCCACATTTCCTAACAGTCTACTTGCTGTCATGGGAGTTGAAGCCCAAAACATCTAGAGAGCTGAAGTTTGCCTGTGCCTGGTCTATAAGTTCTTTCTAAACTTCAGACCAAATCTACTCTCCTGTAAGGAGGCTGATAATTAATGTTGTTATTTCTTAAGCTAACCTGAGCCCCATTCTGTGTGTTTTCCTTCCTAAAGGGCCGTGTGCAGATGTGGGTGGACATGTTTCCCAAGGACATGCCTCTCCCAGGGCCACCGGTCGATATTTCACCCAGAAAACCAAAAGGGTAAACAGTTGAATGTTCTCTTTCCCAGTCCTTGCATATACGCCATTTGCTGACTTCCAGCTAATAAACTGCATGTGGTTACTGGGTTGTTGTAGGTTTTTCGGGTTGTGTTTTGCTGGCATGGCTGCATGGGTGCCTTTTACCTTCCCACCAAGGCGGTACCTATTGATACACTCGCATTACATGTTTTCGAATTGCTAGGTTGGCAGGAGCTAGGGTTAACAGTGAGAGCTCACCCCAAACCATGGCTTCAAACTGCTAACCTTCAGGTCAGCAAGTTTTTCTGCAGCTAGCAGTTTAATGTCAGATAATAAAATACATAATATTTAAATAAATAATTTCAGATATAATAACTTCATCAAAATGACAGGTCAGGCAGAGAGAGTACAACAAATACAGAACTGATATAAAAACCAAGGAAATCTTCAAGGCTCATTAAAAATTAGCTCAGAGAGGAACTCGGACAGCAAAACTTAATATATCTTGTATTTTCAGTCTGAGGGCAGCTTTCCTCTATATATGTGTGTGTGTGTGAGAGAGAAATTAAAGACCATAGAAATTGACTTCTTAGAGCTTTTCACAAAAGATATATATATATATATATATACACACACACACACAGACGCACACACACACACATATACACACACACACACTTTTGCTTTGGTCTATGAGGAATTGTGAAAAGCTCTAAGAAGTCATTTCTATGGCCTTTAATTTGTTTTTAATGTAAGCTATACATTAAGCTGTTTTCTAGTAAGACAGCTATATATTTAATTTATACCAATCATGGAAATACATAACTTTGATTCATAGCATTAGAAGCTAAATTAGGGGGGGAAACCAAACTCCCAGGCTGACTTGTAAAATCTTATCATACAAGCTAAATATTTTCTTGTTTCAAGAAGTGAAATTAGTACTTGGGGGCTAAGAGGTGCTTGAAATTATTAATTTCTTTCTGTCCTGTTTGTTGCCTTTTTAAAGGATATTTTGGCACATTTTTCCTTCCTGGTTAAAGTTCCTTTTTCATTCCTTGTCCCAGCTAATCAGGAATGACATAATGAGGATGGTGAGAGCATGATACCAATTAGCCAATCAGCTTTGGGTACACTGAGAAAAATAAATCCTGTTTACAGTATGAGTAATGTTTTTTAGACAGGCAATCTTGATTAATCAAGCGCCCGTCGGGAGCCCAGTAATGCCATTGAAGGCGAATATATTAATGAGGACAATTCTTCCTGCAAAGGACCTGGAATTTATCCTTCATCACAGCTGCATCTGGGGGGAAAGCACCAAAAAAAGACAACCTGGACACAGCATATTATTTGAGAACGCAGAAATGCTGGACCACTCTCACAACCACCATGCCAGACTACACAGAGAAGCCATTGATATACACAAGCATGTGGACCATTTCAACAGAAAGGAGGAAACCATGAAAATGAACAAAATCTGGCTACCAGTATTTAAAAACTCTAAAATCAGGAGAGTAAATAAAGAGCAACACTCAGAAAACAAGGGAATTCCATGCATGAAACAATCAGGGCCAGCTAACACCTCCCAACAAAGGATTCCCTCGGGCAGACAGCATCCAGGCTTTGAAGCTGCAAGTCCATTCAATGCTAATCAAGGTGGCCAATTGCAACATTCATACTTGCCTCAAACAGATAAGAGTTCTTTGCTATTGACATACTTTCCCTCTAAGATTTCCTCAAGGATATATGCCTCGGCTATAAGACATACATGCTTACTTTAATCGATCACAAAATCTAGGGCACAATAAATGCAAGATGCAGAAGTGAGGAAAAGCACATGCTTTGAGAAGTAGATGTCATTCACCACTTGATGGAGCACCTCCTTTAAATATATGTTGAGCATACTTTATAGTTTGACCCTTAATCAAGCTCCTATGTTATGCTGGGAAAGTGGAGATGCTTTGGACTACAGTTCCCATAAATCCTTATCATTGTCAACAGGTTTTTTATCTATGTTCTGTAGAGTTACAATTGTTTCCATTGTTGACTTAAACTCATTTAAATGTGATGCCGTCTTTTAAGAAAATGCCATAAATTGTAAGTATGAGAGGGGTATAAAGATCTTTCACAATACAAGTGGAGAACATTTAGATTACTTTTTGGATTCCAATCCTAGCAAATGGTTAGAGATTATTATTTTAGCTATTTATCATATCAGAAACAAACCAAGGGTACGGTTGTAATGTATTTTTTAAAAAACACAAAGTTTAAAAACTTGGCATTATACTAAATGTCCTTTGACCAGCAGCTGACCACTTTGAGTGCCTCTAGTGTTGCTGCAAGAAGGTTGTGCATGTGGCAGGGCTCAGGCTGCATTGTTGTAGGTGGTCTGTGGTTTGCTCTTCTCCACACTGACATGTCGTGGACTCCAATTTGTGGCCCCATTACATAAGGTTGGCTCCGCATCTTGTGGTGCCAGAGCGCAGTCTGTTCAGCACCTTTCAAGTCACCAAGTCTTCTGTGTGCCAAGGAGGGAGTCTCTCATTTGGTATCAGCCATGGCTTGAGGTTCCAAGTTTTAGCCTGCCACTGTTGGACTCTTGCTTGCTGAGGTATTCCTGCGAGTATCTCTGAAGATCTTAGAAAGCTATTTCTTGATTTAAGATGTTGGCGTACTGGCTGATATCCGAACAGGAGATGGGCTGGGGTTGACACTGCTTTGGTCCTTTCATTACTGCTTGTTACTTCCCGGTGGATGTCAGATGGTGCAATACCAGCTAAACAGTATAATTTCTCCAGTGTGTGGGGTGTAGGCATCCTGTGATAAGGTGGCATGTCTCATTGAGATGTGGTCCACACTTGGGCATGCATATTCAACAGCAGAATAGCAAAGCGCAAGGGCAGAACATCTGGAAAGTTATGAAAATTCCCCTCACACACTTTTCAGAAGGGTTGTTGTAGGTTTTTTCGGGCTATATGACATGTTCTAGAGGCATTCTCTTCTGACGTTTCGCCTGCATCTATGGCAAGCATCTATGGCAAGCCTCCTCAGAGGTAGTGAGGTCTGTTGGAACTAGGAAAATGGGTTTATATATCTGTGAAATGACCAGGGTGGGATTTGAACAGAAAGGAGGAAACCATGAAAATGAACAAAATCTGGCTACCAGTATTTAAAAAACTCTAAAATTACAACAGCAAAACAACAGAGAGTAAACAATCAGGTACATCTAATCACCTCTCAACAAAAGATTGCCCAGGCACTGCTAGGCCATCAAATGCTAATCAAGGTGGTCAGGTGAAACATTCACACCTAGCTCCAGCAGACAAGAATCCTTTGTCCCATCCTGGTCATTCCACAGATATATAAACCCATTTTCCTAGTCCCAACAGACCTCACTACCTCTGAGGATGCTTGCCATAGATGCAAGAGAAACGTCAGGAGAGAATGCCTCTAGAACATGGCCATATAGCCCGAAAAAACCTACAACAACCTAGTGATTCCAGCCATGAAAGCCTTCAACAATACACTTTTCAGAAGCATTACACAAACTGTAGTTCCTGGTGGTGGGACCATTATAATAGTTAAAAATTATATATATATGAGTGCACTATAGATATATCCAGAGTCATTTCATCACATATACAAACCACGAGGGATTCAGGCATTTGTTCCATATAAACATCAAAGAGATTGTGGAGAAGAGCAAACCACAGACCACCTACTGCAATGCAACCTGAGCCCTGCCACATGCACAATGGAGGACCTTCTTGCAGCAACACCAGAGGCACTCCAAGTGGCCAGCTACTGGTCAAAGGACATTTAATAGAATGCCAAGTCTGCAAACTTTGTGTTTTGTTTGTTTGTTTTTAATGCAATACAACTGTTTGGTTTGCTCCTGACACGATAAATAAATAATCAAAATGTAAAATTACATGGCTCCAGTTTCCTAAAATCTACTTACTTTTATTACGTTTATGTAATGTAGTATTATAATTTGTCTCCACAAATGCAACCCCAAAAGCTATGACTACAAATTACCAAGCGACATGTGAATATAACATCTTATTTCATTTTGGGTCTTTTTTCTTCTTTCCTAACCACCCAACCAACCCCACTCAGTTATGAACTCAGAGTAATCATCTGGAATACTGAAGATGTCATTTTGGAAGATGAGAATATCTTCACAGGACAAAAATCGAGTGACATCTATGTAAAAGGGTAAGTTGACCCAGGCACGGTGTGTGAATCTCTCCATTTATTCATAGACAGGTGAATTAATTTATGACCCCAGCCATCCATCAGAAATGAGTCACCGCGATATTAAACAAGTCCTCTGTGTGAATATGGATGACAAGTCTGTGGCCGTGGCATTGTGGCACATCGGGAAGTCAGTCCCTGACTAGAATTAAACAGGCACACAACTGGTAATCAGGGAAGATGAGGCCCCGCATTGCCAAGAGTCAAAAAACAAAATTCTGAAGTTATACATGACCAGTTTATACATAGCCTCAATATATAGGAAGAGTGTGAATTACTATTGTTTTAATTAACTTATCTAAGATGGGTTTGGGGCAGGTGAGCGAGCAAAACAGTGGGTCTGTTGTCTCATTATTTGGGGAGGGGAGAATGAGGCATTGTGCTCTTCCACCTTGCTTTT
The DNA here is from genome assembly GCF_037176765.1 of Anolis sagrei. Lineage (NCBI taxonomy): Eukaryota > Metazoa > Chordata > Lepidosauria > Squamata > Anolidae > Anolis > Anolis sagrei. The sequence continues at coordinate 20,076,679 of NC_090024.1, read as the reverse complement.
CAACCTAATTTGGATGGACATCTGCTGGCAGAGCTTGAATTGAATGTTCCTGCATAGCAGAGGGTTGGACTGGATGATCCTTGAGGTGTCTTCCAATTCTGTGATTCTAAACCCTTCCAGAAATATTCCTGTGTCAGCTCCTGGCTGTTTGCAGTTGTGTACCTTTATCATTGAGCAAATTGGGCCTTTGGACCATGATAAAGTTTTGATGGATTGATTGAGCTCTTGGCTGGTATAGCTTCAAATGGAACCATATTCTAGGATATATTGAGGGAAGGAAAGATTTGGAAATGCCAAATTAAAGTCTGTCTATCAACTTTGCACCCAAAATGCTCTTTTTCAGTGTCTTTCTGTGGCTACATTAATTTTGTGCCTACAGACCTCTCTGTTGTGGAATGAAAATCACGTGTACTTCATGTCTTTACCAATCCATACATTGTGTTGCAAGAAAAAAAAAAACATATGCCACGCAGATGATCAGTAAAGAATAAGGTGTTTGTAATGTTAATCGAAATGTATATTTATTTATTTATTTATTTCGAGCACTTCTACCTTGCCCTTCTCAACCCCCTAGGGGGGACTCGGGGCGGCTTCCAGCCGGCACATATTCGATGCATACAATTCAATACAATAAATAACATAACAATAAACGTCAATAGTTAAATTAATACAATAAAATCTCATAAAAAGTCAGCCTGGTGGCCATCGTTTCACCAGTACATGAGTCCATTCAGCATATCATAATCCGTTTCCAAAGCTTTTAGTCATCATTGTCCTTATCAGTTTGTCTGATTATCCAAAGGCCTGGTCCCATATCCATGTTTTTAATTTCCTTCTAAAAGAGAGGAGGGATGGCGATGATCTAATTTCCCCGGAGAGTGAATTCCACAGGCGGGGGGCCACCACCGAGAAGGCCCTGTCCCTCGTCCCTGCCAGTCTCCTTGGTGACAAAGGCGGGGCCGAGAGCAGGACCCCTCCAGAAGAGCTTAAATGCCTAGGTGGGATGTAGAAGGAGATATGTTCAGACAGGTACGCTGGGCCGGAGTTGTATAGGGTTTTATAGGCCAAGAACAGCATTTTGAAGTGTGCTTGGAACTGGATTGGCAGCCAGTAGAGCTGACATAGCAGAGGGGTGGTATGCTCCCTGTATGATTCTCCGGTGAGTAATCTGGCTGCCCCCCGTTGGACTAGTTGAAGTTTCCGAACAGTCTTCAAAGGCAACCCCACGTAGAGCATGTTGCAGTAATCTATTCGGGATGTAACAAGACCATGGACCACTATGGCCAGATCCGACTTCCCAATAATAACTCGTTATTATATTATGTTTTTAGATTGTACTATTAGCATTGAATCCTTGCTGTAAGTCAGTCTGAGTCCCTCTATGGAGGTTGAGAAGATCGGGATATAGAAGTTTTAAATGAATAAATAATAATAAATACTCTTTGTTGTGCAGAGCAACATACGGTATATACAGTCATGTGAACCGTTGCATTAATTCACACCATGTCCTTTTAGAGAGATTCAAATGGTCTTTAGTTGTTCATATGAGGAATCTTGTTCCATCAGCTCAGAAGCAGAAATAATATACTGACTTGTCTTGACAAGCTCCTACACAGAAAAACCAAAACATGTAACTGTTGCCAGAGCTCCCAAGCTCAGCTAGCTTCTGAGTGTGACCCAACCAATCAGCTTCATGCTTTGTATTTTTCATTTAACACACTCACCAACTGGTTTTTACATGCTCCAACACTTTCTATACAGGTAGAAACCACAGGCTAAGCAAGCCCTGACCCTAAAACCCCCTCTACCAAACTAGGCTTGAGAATTAAGTACCCTCCAACATTTCACAGGGTAAACTGGGGTATTGTGTGGCCAAGCAGTGTGATTGTGATGGCAAACAAGAAAATGAGGAAGAATGAACAAACTGGGAGAGTTTGCAGCAGTTTGCTTTAGCCTAAACCTGCTGGGAAGGACAAGATTCTGCTCCTTCCTCTTCTCTCTCCACAATACTATTACATATTGAAGCAATTGAAATAAGCTGAGCACTAAAGGGGGAAACTAGAAGGACATAGAAATAGAGGTATTTGAAAAGCAGGTGAATCAGAACAGCTGAAAGTTTACAAATAGCCTCCGAGCATAACAAAACAACCAGATGCATCCCAACAGCATTGGGGAGTTACTATTGGGGTTACTATTTGCCATCTGGGGGTAAAGCAAAAGGTAACCACCTGTACCTTTTGGGGACAGGCAAGGGCCGTTGGATGCAAAAAGCATCTTTGGGTGCCTCAAATGACTTTAAAGGCACTCAGGGCTAGGATACCTAGGCCACATAAGCCTGATGGGAATGAATGATCTTCCAGAGAGGATCTGTTGGGTCTTCTATTATCAGTTGCACCAGGAAGCTAGGTTTCCAAGAACATGGGATTTTTTTTGTATTGCCGAAGGCTTTCATGGCCAGAATCACTGGGTTGTTGTAGGTTTTTCCAAGCTATATGGCCATGTTCTAGAGGCATTTTCTCCTGACGTTTCGCCTGCATCTATGGCAAGCATCCTCAGAGGTAGTGAGTTCTGTTGGAAGTAGGAAAATGTGTTTATATATCTGTGGAATGATCAGGGTGGGACAAAGGACTTTTGTCTGCTGGAGCTAAGTGTGAATGTTTCAACTGACCACCTTGATTAGCATTTAATGGCTTGGAAGTGCCTGGGGGGAATCTTTTGTTGAGAGTGATTTGATGTGCCTGATCGTTTACTGTGTGTTGTTTTGCTGTTGTAATTTTTGAGTTTTTTAAATACTGGTAGCCAGATTTTGTTCATTTTCATGGTTTCTTCCTTTCTGTTGAAATTGTCCACATGCTTGTGGATTTCAATGGCTTCTCTGTGTAGTCTGACATGTTGGTTGTGAGAGTGGTCCAGCATTTCTGTGTTCTCAAATAAAATGCTGTGTCCAGGTTGGTTCATCAGGTGCTCTGCTATGGCTGACTTCTCTGGTTGAAGTAGTCTGCATGGGATTTTTTCCCCTGTAACAGTAATTCTACTGTGTTACCCTTCCATCTTTAATGAGGTTCCAACATATGGTTAAAATTACCCTCTTATGTCAAGCCATTCATTTTAATTTGCTTCCTGTCATGTTTTTGGATATTTCATTGTACATCACGTTGGTTTCTGATACATAAAACGATCAAGACGTTTAAAATGCTTTGTTGAATTTTTAATAAGTCTTCCTCTGCACAATTACAGTACTACGGTTTTACTTTAATTCTTGCGGCTGCATCCTGTGAAACTTTGTGGTTTGGGGAGGCATCTAGAGCTCCCTGGATGAAAAATGTAAATATGCCTGTCAACTTATGGTGGCCCCGTGAATTTCATAGGGTTTAATTACTTAGGCAAGGGATTTGCAGAGATGGTTTTACTAGTTGCTTCCTCTGAAATATAGCCTGCAACCCCTGTTATTAATTGATGGTTATCCATGTAGGTACTAACAAGGTTGACCCTGCTTAACTATGATGATCAGTTTGGATCTGATGCCTTTGTGGTATTTTGGCAGAGGCATGTTAAAATGTAAACCTTAGGGCTATAATTGTGTAATGGGAATGAGCCCCTGGATTTAAACTAGAGGCCAGCAGAGTTTATGTGCCCTCTAATTTGGTAAAATTCCTAAAATTGTATTGTCAAAGGCTTTTATGGATGGAATCACTAGGTTGTTGTGAGATTTATTTATTTATTTAAAACTTTTATATCCCGATCTTCTCAACATCCATAGAGGGACTCAGACCAGCTTACAGCCAGGATTCAATGCTAATAGTACAATCTAAAAACATCATATAATAACGAGTTAAAATACATATCGATTAAAATTATACACAAGCCAAATCGCCAAGATAAAATTATGTCCAACTCAGTCCATATGTGTGGTCGATAACTTTGTTCTGTAGCTGGTTTCAACCATTATTCTGGGAATGCTTCCTTCCATAGCCAGGATTTCACCAGCCTCCTGAAGGACAGGAGGGAGCGGGCAGATCTGATCTCAATCGAGAGAGAGTTCCATAGCTGAGGGGCCACCACAGAAAAGGCTCTGTCTCTCGTTCCCACCAGACGCGATTGTAAAAGTGGCGGGACCGAGAGCAGGGCCCCACCAGAAGATCTTAATTGTCTTGATGGTTCATAGGGGAGGCTGTATGGCTATGTTCCAGAAGCATTCTCTCATGACATTTCTCCTGCATCAATGGCAGGCATCCTCAGAGCTTGTGAGGTCTGTTGGAAAGTAGGAAAATTGGACAGGATTTATATATCTGTGGAATGTCCAGGGTGGGAGCAAGTACTCTTATCTGTTTGAGGTAGGTGTGAATGTTGCAGTTGGCTATCTTGATTAGCATTTAATGGCTACCAGTATTTAAAAACACTCTAAAATCATAACAGTATATAAAGAACAACACTCAAAAACAGGAGAATTCTAGACAAGAAAAATTCAGGGCCAGCTAACCCATCCCAACAAAGAATTCCCCCAGGCAGTAAGAAGCCAGACCTTGAAACTGGTAGGCCACTAAATACTAATCAAGGTGGCCAATTGCAACAGTCACACCTACCTCAAACAGACAAGAGTTCTTTCTCCCAACTGGACATTCCACAGATATATAAACCCAATTTTCCTAGTTTCCAACAGACCTCACAACCTCTGAGGATGCCTGCTATAGATGCAGGCAAAACATCAGAAGAGAATGCTTCTGGAACATGGCCATGTAGCCCAGAAAACTCACAGCAACCCATTCCTAAAATTCATTATGGAACTTTACTTTGCATCATACAACCCAATTAAAAATGAATGCGTATCTAGTAAGATGGCAATATGCCCTACTTTGTAGAGAACAGCTCTGTTTGAAGATTGGTTTTACTATAATTTGAAACATGTTTTCATAATCTCTCTGCTACTTACATGCTGCAGTTATACTAAAATTTAAGCCATTCTGGGAGTGATAACAAAACTGTTTAATGACTGAATTCTAACATGAAGCTATTGCATGAAACTGTTTCCTCCACCAAACCGCACCATCTTTCATTTCATTTTAAAGAGCATTTTATAGTCAGGAACTGACCGGTCATATCGTCTCCGTTGCTCATTTTGGGTTCAAAATGTGTTACCTTTTTCAGAACGTGTTAAGCAGCAAAGCAGTAAAAGCAAATGTCATTTCATTCCTGTAGTTGTGAAGGCATTTTACAATGTAATAACTATTTATACCCAAGAGTGTTTTTGATCAGGGCTGCGAACATATTGGGTGTTTTTTATGTTGCTATTTGTCATGAAAATACAGGAAAACTGAAGCTATTGTAAATACAAGATAAGGGGAAACGTTCCCTCAGGTTTAAAATCATATTTTTATTTTTGTTTTTTCCACTTTCACATGGGCCCCGCATCCCTAACCCTGACGACTCCAATTTTCCCCTTAAACTCTGGTTTGAGGCATAGATATAATAATTTGTCTTGTATGAGAGATAGGAGCAGTTTACCTACCATAGGTCCCCTGTCCAACATCACCTGATCCTTTGTTGCTTTCCATCAGATGGTTGAAAGCCCTTGAAGATGATAAGCAAGAAACAGACGTTCATTACAACTCGTTGACTGGAGAAGGAAACTTCAACTGGCGCTTTGTATTCCCATTCCATTACCTCCCAGCTGAGAAGCAAATGGTGGTCTCCAAGAGGGAGAATATATTTTCCTTGGACAAAACAGAGCGCAAAATCCCTGCAGAGCTGGTGCTCCAAGTGTGGGACTTCGAAAGGCTGTCTTCGGATGACTTCCTGGGTAAGTCCTGTGGAAGAGTGACCTGGATTTAAACTGGAGGCCGGCAGAGTATATCTGCCCATTTCTCTATGATGCTGATTCTGGCAGCAATCTGAAGCTGCTACTTGCAATCTGAGAATACGAATGGAATATCAAAACAGTGGAAGGGAGTTGTTGTTGTTCATTCGTTCAGTCATCTCCGACTCTTCGTGACCTCATGGACCAGCCCACGCCAGAGCTCCCTGTCGGCCGTCACCACCCCCAGCTCCTGCAAGGTCAGTCCAGTCACTTCAAGGATGCCATCCATCCATCTTGCCTTTGGTCAGCCCCTCTTCCTTTTACCTTCCACTTTCCCCAGCATAATTGTCTTCTCTAGGCTGTGCTGTCTCCTCATGATGTGGCCAAAGTACTTCAACTTTGTCTCTAGTATCCTTCCGTCCAATGAGCAGTCGGAAGGGAGGGAAGGGAGTAGGAGCTACAATATTGTACTAGGTTGTGCCCGTGTAATATGATAACACCTATTTAGTGCCATCTTCAGTAGAGTATGTTCCAGTTGCTTTCCAGGTTGCTTCCTCCATGCAGGCAGCAGCAATTATAAGTGATGGCTTCCATGTCAGTGTGGCAGTGAAACCATTATAAGTTTTAATCTGAATTTTGATGGAACTATGCAAGATGCTGTACCCATTTTGGGTATAATTAAGGTTGTTGCAACAGATAGGAGAGATAATATCAACAGAGCTCCTTTATGGAGAAAGAAAAGTATCGCTTTATTTCCAGCTGGGACTCTGGTGAGGAGTTGTGTCCAAAAGCAAACCAGAGTGCCCGATAAAGGCGTTGACTGTGCCTTTATACCTCTACAAATGCAGGCAAACAAAGAAACATGCTTCTACATACATTGACATCATTCACTACGTCACTTTAGCATCATAGAAATATCAAATGCTATCTTCCAACATACAAGAGGCATGTCTCTGTATTTGTTTTCAGAGAGTAGCATACAGCTTACAGCTTACATTCATCAATCAAGGGGCCTACTTTGACCTGTCAGGAGGGACAAAGAGAGATAGGCTCCTTACTTAGAAGGAAGATGCTGGGCTATGTTGTACTAGTCTCTCTGGAATGTATAGATAACAGGTCCCCCTTCTCCTCCCCCTTTCAACATTCCTTCTCTGTCCTGCTGGCTTTCTTACAAAGAGAGAACCTGATTTTTCTATACATTTCAGTGCTGGTAAAGTACATACAATATATGCATAAATATATTTCCAATATTTCCCCATCAAAGTTAAGGTTCAGACTAAAATCTAGAGCAGATTTATAATCTCACCATTTGCATGGCATGTGTGTAGAAAAATATTACAATTGCCTCTCATCTGAGAAATTCCCAGATGCTGAGCAGCCCCAAATTCGAAAGGATGGTACCAAAAATGCTGCCAGACTTTTGGCTTAAAATTTTGATTGCTGGTAACCAGCCACTTAGAATGAGGAAAGGTCCAACAAAAGCCAGGAAAACATTATGGTTTTATAATGAAGGAGATGATGTATCTTTGCCCTTGAAAAGGATTTGCCTAAGAGTACTTGAGGATTATACTTGGATCCTTTATTACTGTTTTTCCAAGGCTTAGTCACAGAAAAATAAGGAACAGCAAACCCCCTATCTCCCTTCTCCAATCAGCATGTTGAAATTCAGGCCATCCTGACCCTATCTCAGCAGGTAGACTTATATTTATTGAATTGTCATAAAGAAGAGAAAGCTGGTTTGCAATTAATCAGACCAATGCTTCTTTTAGCTCAGTGCTATTTACACTGACTTCTCCTGGACTTTCAAGATTTTATGCCAGAGTTTTCCCTGCCTACATCAGGATGCCAAGGACTATTTTTCATGTGAGCTACCACTGACCTAGAGCTTTTCCTGTATCCAAGGTCATGCTCATTCACATTTGGGAAAAGTTTCTATTTTTTCCAAAGGTCAAAATACCAAACTCTCCCAAGCCAATGAAAAGTAACTTTCCCCAACCTCTGATGCTTACCTAAAGAGGCTTCCCAAGCAGAAGCAAGTCAGTCAGCTCCTACGAATGTGCTTTCCTTCATCCTCTGCTAATCATGGTAACAGCAATTACAGGACGGTATAAGCAGATTATGATGTTCCTAAGCACTAGAGCTTCAGTGAATTTATCTGAGCTGGGAGCTGTTCTGGGAACATTGTGCTGTCTAGTAGGTCTTTGAGTGATGTGGTAGTTTTATTTCCTTGTCCCTCCCAGGCTCCCTTGAAATGAACCTGAATGGTTTTCCTCGAGCCGCCAAATCGGCCAAGCGCTGTGACATAAGCATGGTAACCGCAACACCCGAGGAGAACAAGATTTCCATATTTCAGCAGAAGAGAGTCAGAGGCTGGTGGCCTTTCGTCAAAGCTGGAGAACTCACGGTAAATCACCCAAGATTGCATTTAGAAATAGATTATTTCATGCTGATATTAACCAAGGATGATGATGACGACGATGACAACAACAATGTTTTTTCTTACCTGCCTTTCCTTGTGGCTTGGGTTACAAAATAATACACATTGTAAAAATAAATACACATATTAAATTATTTTGAATATAGTAAGGCAGTGATAGCTGGTCACGTCCATGTTCCTTTGGATTAGAGTTTGAACTTTAAAGGAATTATTCAAAGTACTGAAGCAGTGGGATTCAGCACTTTGGATAACTTTTTGAAAGTTTGGATTAAAACCTGGAATTCATTCACTTCCACTGACACAGAAGATAACAGGAGGGTATGAATGGTATTAAGAGCCAAGTATCGTAATGAGGAGGTCTTCCAGCATATAATATTTATTTACTCCTCTGGTCCTCCATTAGAAAAATATCTTTTTCGGATTATCTGTTTTGACTTGTAACATCTCTTCCACACAATTCCTCTTAATTTCAAATTTGACCAAGTTACACAGGTAATACAAATGTACACAAGTGCTTCAAGTGTTTCTCTTAAATCCTATAAAGCATGATGGGGAAATTTGCGTGTCTATACACTGTGGCCACTTGCACGAATATATTGGGAAACTACTGCTGTGTGTATCACTTTCTCTCATTAAAAAGACCCCTCCTGGGCCTAAAATGGTCCGGAGAACCCAAGAAATACCGTGAAAATGCTTCCCCCCCCCCCCAACACACACACACACATTATAGGGGCATTTGTGGGTAAAACAATGTTTTGATTTGAGGTGAATTTCTCCACATTTTCCTGAGGATTAATGCTTACCACCTCCAGCCGCATACATTTATTAACTGTTTGTTGAGAGCAATTGTGTTGTTTTGGTTCTGAATGTCATCAGACTCCAACTTCCAGAGATCTTCACTATTGGCTGGTCTGGCCAGAGAAGTTGGGAGCTGCAGTCCATAACATTTAGAGAAACTTTCAATTTCCAACCCTGTCTAGAGGGTTGGAAATTGAGGAAGGATGATGTTAGACTGCGCAATACTTCATGACTGCTTATGTTGGCTGGGGCTCACGGAAGTTGCAATTTTTCAAAACATCTAGAGATGGGCCAAAACTAACAAAATGAAATTCAACAGGGACAAATGCAAGATACTCCACTTAGGCAGAAAAAAATGAAATGCAAAGATACAGAATGGGGGACGCCTGGCTCAAGAGCAGTACGTGTGAAAAAGATCTTGGCGTCCTCGTGGACAACAAGTTAAACATGAGCCAACAATGTCATGTGGCTGCTAAAAAAAAGCCAATGGGGTTTTGGCCTGAATAAATAGGAGTATAGTGTCTAAATCCACGGAAACCACGCTACCCCTCTATTCTGCCTTGGTCAGACCACACCTGGAATACTGTGTCCAATTCTGGGCATCACAATTGAAGGGAGATATTGACAAGCTGGAATGTGTCCAGAGGAGGGGTGACTCAAATGATAAAAGGATCAAATGATTAAGAGAACAAGCCCTATGAAGAGTGGCTTAAAGAGCTGGGCATGTTTAGCCTGCAGAAGAGAAGGCTGAGAAAAGACATGATAAGGGCCATGGATAAATATGGGAAGGGAAGTCATAGGGAGGAGGAAGCAAGCTTGTTTTCTTCTGCCCTGGAGACTAGGGCGCGGAACGATGGCTTCAAACTACAGGAAAGAAGATTCCATCTGAACATTTGGAAGAACTTCTTGTCTGTGGGAGCTGTTCAGCAGTGGAACTCTCTACCCCTTCTTTGGAAGCTTTTAAACAGAGGCTGGATGGCCATCTGTCGGGGTGCTTTGAAACCAATTTTCCTGCTTCTTGGCAGGGGGTTTGACCCACAAGGTCTCTTCCAACTCTACGATTCTATAATTTGATTATTCTAATTGCTCCCTTGCTTTCCATCTTCCCAATACAGAAGGTTGAATTTGTCTTCTTCTTTGAAATTGACTTCTGAAGCATCTTTCAAAAATTATGATTAAAGTATATGCCCATAATTTGCAACTACCTTTGTTTTTTTTGCATGGATATACAGCTGGGAGTCCTCTTCCCAATCGTCCTGTACACACAATCTTCTGGCATTTATTTTTCCCATTGTAATTTCCTCAGAGTTATTATAACTTTGCCTAATTATATTGCAAAGTCAGGCAAAAGGAAATAAGAGGATACATGTGGATTGAATGTACATCTAAGGGATTGCCATACACTTTGGGGCTATTAATAATAAATCTCTGCTGCTATGTATTTGAAGTACTACTTCGTCCCAATACAGAGAAAATCTCTGTTGGTGAAATATCAGAAGCCTGAAGCAAACAATTAAGTTTTCAAGGTATGACAGGGAAGGATTGCAATTCCCTGCCTAGAAAATGTAGTTGCTGAGCAGAGAATCAGTGCCTTCCCATAATTCTCAGTCATCCTGTTTCTTTACCATATAGATTCCATTATATCAGCAGCCAGGTAATATTTTCCTTGCCGCCTTACTTAAGACTTTGATGAAGTAGAGCCAGTTTACAAAAACTTATACTTCAAAACTATTTTTTTTTTGTTTCAAGGGGGCTAGAGGGCCTCTTTTTATTGCAACGCACATTTAATATAGCTGTAACAACTGATTTATAATGGTTGTGCATTTTAATGTTGGGCTGGGACGATTCACATTGCCAGTGAGCCATGAAACTCATTTGGTGATCTTGATGCAGTTTTTCTCTTTTTTAACCTGATCTAACTTAGGGAAAAAATAGGGAGGAGAAGAGCCATAGGCACTACTTTGACCTTTTTGAAGACTGTAAAGCAGGAAATAAGTGTAACAAATATTTGAATACATAAGCAGTCAATGTGTTGGATGAACATAAGAGTGTTCTAATCCATGCTGCTTATTAGCACTTCAAATGCCATTTGTATTTCTTGACTCAGAAACACAAATTTTGAAAACTTAAGCACTTTCTTTAAGTAAACACAACAACTACCAACTTTCTTTTCCAGCTCCCATTTTAAGAGTGGAAGGCACAGGAAGCACGACGAAATACGCTTATTCCATAGCTACTTATTGACATCAGCGCTACTGGGAAAATATATTTCCCAAAGTTCCATGTGCCTAGTTTTCAGCATAGCATCCTGCAGGCACCAGAGAAGGATATTTTCTTGCATCCGATGCCACTGGATTAGTAGTAAAGGCAATTATGATGGAATAGGAAAATTGGCGAGAAGGAAACTCAGTGGTGGGACTACGACATGAACTGAGTCCTTCTGATAGCAGTGGGTTTTGGAATTACATTTGGTTCTGCATATCTACAAATTCTGCCATCCATAGATTTAGTATATATTTTTTTAAATCCAATCTTGATTTTGTTATTTTACATAAGATATACTATTTTCTATGTCATTTGATAAAATTTCTTTATTTTGTGTCAAAAACATTGCATAAATAAGTATAAAACTGATAAAAATAGAGGAAGCACAAGTGGCTCGATAGTTTTAGACCAAAAACGGGCAACTGGGACTGCTTTAAACAATTTCTCCTCTGTGTATGAGGCAGGGCATTGCCGGCAAGTATACAGATGCAGAGTTGTTTGTTCTGCTCCACAGTCGCTCAAGGTGGAGAATTCTTCTAGGTTGTCTTTTGATCTGCCCACTCCACTTCTGAGTCTGCTCAGGGACTTCCCCATTACCAATTCTTGGGGGGCCATCCAATTGGGATTTCCTGGTTTAGCTGCCCAGAGGGATACCCTTGCTGTTGCTTGGGGATGCCAAGAAGAGTGATCGTTCTCCTAAAGCTTTTCTTTGATTTGAGTCTACTGGGAGGAGGCTGATAGCCATGCAGTGGGTGGCTTTCACAGTGTTCAACCTTATTTCTCTCACAGTTAGCAGCAACTTCCCCTTCCACATTGGGGGGGGGGGGGGCAATGCCAGCTAGCTTATAGAGCAAGGGTCCTCAAACTTTTTAAACAGAGGGCCAGGTGACAGTCCCTCAAACTGTTGGAGGGCCGGATTATAATTTGAAAAAAAAAATGAATGAATTCCTATGCACACTGCACACATCTTATTTGTAGTGCAAAAACCACTTAAAACAATACAATAATTAAAATAAAGAACAATTTTAACAAATATAAACTTATTAGTATTTCAATGGGAAGTATGGAGCTGCTTTTGGCTGATGAGATAGGATTGTTGTTGTTGCTGCTGTGTGCTTTCAAATCATTTCAGACTTAGGTTGACCCTGAGCAAGGGCCGGGTAAATGACCTTGGAGGGCCACATCTGGCCCCCGGGCCTTAGTTTGAGGACCCCTGTTATAGAGTATCAACAGGTGTAGGTTTTGTTCAGTGCTATATTTATGTGTTTCACGTGAGCAGACTTATGCCAAACAGGGCAGGCATACTCAGAAGTTGAGTAAGACAAGGCCAGGACTGATATTCTTATTAATTTTGGGTCTGCACCCCTTGCACTGCCAGTAAGTTTCTGCAGGATGTTATTGCATGCAGCTATTTTGTGTTTGGTGTTCATTCAGTGTTTCCTAAATGTTAGTATTTGATCTAAGGTGACGCCAAGATACAATATTTGATATAATAGGACTTGAGTATTAATTTTGGTTTCCACAGAGGGTCCTGGAACCAAACCTTAATTAATACCAAGGATCCATTATAAATGAACACTGCTTTGTGAGTTCAGGGATTGTAATCCATCCTGAGTCCCTTCGGGGAGATGGGGCAGAATACAAATAAAGATTATTATTATTATTATTATTATTATTATTATTATTATTATTATGTAGTAGTAGTACATCCATCCCTAATTAAAACCCTGCCTGAAGGAAGTTCTCCTGATAACTAATTATTATTATCATTAAGTATAAAGATAATGATTATGAGTGAAGACATCTTATTGTTTCACTTTTGTAATTTATGACTTTGTGGTACCAATGTTTGAATGAACTGTTTATCAACTACAGTAGATTAAGGACTTGTTAAGAGGTGTTAACATCCACTGAACTGAAAGAGATGTTTGTTTTTTTTTTCTCACTCCAGGGCAAAGTGGAAGCTGAATTTCATTTAGTCACTGCAGAGGAAGCTGAGAAGAATCCTGTAGGCAAAGCTCGGAAAGAGCCGGAACCATTGGAAAAGCCCAAGTGAGTAAACTTTGCTGGCTGTGTGTCTGCTTTCATTATGACCTGAGGATCTCTGACTAATACATGGATGATCCAGGTTCCGGTAAAGAGGCCCCAGATTTCCCCAGAGAAAGAAGCAATTTCTTCTTGTTTCTGCCCTCTAGGCACTTTTGACCCAGGAGAATCTGAGGAAGTCATTAGGTTGGGGGAGAAAAGTCTCTTCTGGATCTAACATGTTCCAGCGAAAGTAAAAAATATGCAAAATTGTTCTAGTACATGCCCCATAGGGGACATTTTAAAAACTGATTTATTGGATTCATACCCTGATTTTTACATGGGATGGGACAAACATTTGCTTCCCAAAAACACATTTGGGAGTTTGTGATGGAGTAAAGCCCTCCAAATTCCACAGATAGCTAATGCGACCCTAGTGCTTGACATTTGGCCTTTTCTATCTGCTCAAAATCCAGGAATGCCTCAAGAATTGGAGGAGATTATTGAGCAGCATTGACTTCTGGTATTTATTTATATGTTAATGTAGTGATGAATGCTTCAGCTTTGAAGGATCTGTCCAAAGTGCCAAATTTTACACATAATATATAATCAGCACCTTGGATAGCTCCCTGAACATTCAGAATCGCATTCCAGAATGGATTTCCCATCCCATGGCAGGAGAGGTTAACCAAATTTATTGTATCATCTCCATCCCATCCTATCTGAATGCAGTATTCTTATATTAACACTTGAATGGAGGGTTATATAAGCACATTCATAAAAACAAGATGGTTAGGAAATTGTACCGTTTGATGAATTTATTTTCCCCAGGCACTTTAGAAATCTAAGTTCATACTTTCTGACCTCGATGGCATTTGCTATCATTTATTTAGAAGCTACATCAGCATAAAGGGGGGAAAGGAAGCCATTGCATGCCATGATATATTCTTTTAATTTTCATGTTTTATTGATGCATTTGCATCAGGAATCAGAACAGCTAACATTCTCCAAGGATGTAACTTGCCACTGGGCCTGTGCATGATCTGATATGTAGCCCATATTAGCAATATAAATCATGAAGTTGAAGGATCCAGATCCAAACTTTGGCTCTGGATTATGATTTGAATATGGAATTACCACTCCTCTCATTCATTTCTATTGGAAAACTTAAGCAGCAATGACTTTTATGTACCGTGTGTGCTTTTTTGTCAAGCAAACAAGATGCGTGACAGTCTCCATCTTTCTTACCCATCTCATCAATCCAGGATTACCAAATTATGTAGTGACTACATTTCTGTATTAAAATTGGATTGCAGAATCATTGCAAAGAGGGGAATATAAAATGCTGTTAACTAGAAAATCCTGTCTAAACTTATGACAAATAAGCAATGCACTAGTGGAGAGAGAAACTACTGGGTTTGAGTGTTGGACTATGACTCTGAAGATCAGGGTTTGATTCCCTGCTCAACCATGGAAACCTATTGCATGACTTAGGGTTGAGTCACACTCTCTCAGCTCAGGTCAGAGGATTGAATCTGGGAAGAGCAGGTTGAGCTCCCTCTGTCAGCTCCAGCTCCCCATGTGGGGACATGAGAGAAGCCTCCCACAAGGATGGTAAAACATCAAAACATCTGGGCATCCCCTGGGCAACATCCTTGCAGATAGCCAATTCTCTCACACCAGAAGTGACTTGCAGTTTCTCAAGTTGCTCCTGACACACGGAAAAACACAGCTACAGGAAATCCTGTGACAGGGTCATTTGGGATCATCATAAGTCAAAAACAATTTGGAGGCAAACAGCAGCAACAACAACAACATGCTAGTGAAAGTTCAAGAATAAAATTACGTGGATCCAAATTGTGCATATACACTTTGTACAGCTCTTTAAAGACAGTCTTTCCCAACTGAAAATGGGTGGCTATTTAACCAAAACACCTAGATAATATATATACACCTAAGAAGAAGAATGAAAAACTATCTCAGAAATGCATATACATAACTCAACTAAATTAGAGTCCAAAAAAAATGAGATGAGCAGGAGTCTTTTCTTAATTATACTTCATGAACAGTCATGCTGGAAACTCAAACAGAATGAGATAAAAATGCCTTGCCTTTCTGAGTCAACTACAAATTTAAAAAGGCACACATACAGATCTCAAAAATGCGCATGCATGCACATCTCTAGAGAATCAAATTGAAGCACATGCATGCATAAGTTTCTTTGAGATTCCCAAAGATGATAGTGTTACCAACAGGGTAACAGATCAAGCAGCTGATAAACCAGGCATGAGCAAACGTTGGCCCTCCAGGTGTTTTGGACTTCAACTCCCACAATTCCTAACAGCCTAACGCTTAAGCAGCTGAGGGAAAAAAGGAAGGGACATGAGGCTGTTAGGAATTGTGAGAGTTGAAGTCCAAAATACCTGGAGGGCCGAAGTTTGCCCATGCCTGTGATAAACCTTTAGCTTGATCTAATTACATGATCCTCATGTTTTTGAGCCAAGAAAATTGTTTTCCTGAGCAACTCCAGAAAAAGTTATACTGTATTATACTGAACTGCTAATCCAAGTATGTTTTGGGATCTTGATGTGCACACAACTTTTGTGTTGTCCACTCTGATACTAGCCTAATAAGCTTTGTTTGCAATGAGAATGAAAAATTGGAAAATTGCAATTCTGGTAACTTTCCAAATGATGGTACCAAATGTATTGTCGAAGGCTTTCATGGCCGGAATCGCTGGATTGTTGTAGATTTTTTCAGGCTATATGGCCATGTTCTAGAGGCATTCTCTCCTGACGTTTCACCTGCATCTATGGCAAGCATCCTCAGAGGTTGTGACCTCAAACGTCAGGAGAGAATGCCTCTAGAATATGGCCATATAGCCCGAAAAAACCTGCAACAACCCGATGGTAACAAATACTTCTTAATATATATATGCCTTTCTCCAGAACTCATTTCTTTCTCTCCCTTTCCTAATTCTTTTCCTCCCCAGCCGGCCTGATACCTCCTTCTCCTGGTTTGTGAACCCTTTCAAGTGCCTGTACCACCTCATCTGGAGAAATTACAAGAAATACATCATCATTGCGCTGATTCTGCTTATCCTGGTTATATTCCTGGTGCTTTTCATCTACACTCTCCCTGGTGCCATAAGCCGTCGGATCGTTGTGGGAGGAGGCTCTTAGAAGACTTGTGTCTAAATCATGGCCCAGACTAACCACTCACTGCCACTCAGCTTATATCCAGAATAACATATCCTGAAATGTTGGCTATTTTAAATGTTATCTTAACATTAAATTCCTTATCTAACATGGCTTTATTGTTTTCTGCCCTGGGGCCAAAATTAGAGATGAAGAAGGGAGAAATTTAACAATTTAACAATTTAACCCATCTTTCTGTAATCATGGTCAGCAGGTATGAATTTTGCAGCTGTGCCAGTGAAATGCAGCCACGTGCCAGCTGTAACATCTTAAGTCCCCAAACATCTCAAAATCAGCCTTTTTTCAATATTTGTTGGTTTATCAGTATCCTCATAGATCAGTGGTTCTCAGCCTGTAGGTCCCCAGGTGTTTTGGCCTACAACTCCCAGAAATCCCAGCCAGTTTACCAGCTGTTACAGTTTCTGGGAGTTGAAGGCCAGTACATCTGGGGACCCACAGGTTGAGAACCACTGCCCTAGATGAATACATGGGCCTTTCTCCCCTCAGATGAAGTGAATGAGAGGTGCTTTCTGCAGAAGATCTGTCTGAGCAATTAATCATATTTTAAAATGGGGTTGTTGGATATAGCTGAGCTTGTTTAAATTATATTTAACTTAGATTTAACTTAATTTGTTCCATGGCTTATGTTTTAGTGATTTCAGTGGACATTCCACACCCATATTTTCCCCTTTATAATAATACTACTACTACTACTAATAATAATGTTTATTTATACCCCGCCACCATCTCCTCCAACGGGGACTCGGGACGGCTTACATGAGGCCAAGCCCAAACAACATATTACATCAAAATAAAACCAAACACATAAGCAACAAGTAACAACATCATAATTACATAAAACATATGAATATGTATTGACGAAGGCTTTCATGGCTGGAATCACTAGGTTCTTGTGGGTTTTTTCGGGCTATAGAGCCATGTTCTAGAGGCATTTCTCCTGACGTTTCGCCTGCATCTATGGCAAGCATCCTCAGAAGTAGTGAGGTCTGTTGGAATTAGGACAATAGGGTTTATATATCTGTGGAATGGCTGGGGTGGGGCAAAGAGCTCTTCTCTGCTGGAGCTAGGTGTGAATGTTTCAACTGACCACCTTCATTAGCATTTGAAGGCCTGCCTGAGCCTGGGAAAATCTCTTGCTGAGAGATGTTAAGATGTGCCTGGTTGTTTCCTCCCTGTTGTTTTGCTGTTGTAATTTTAGAGTTTTTTAATACTGGTAGCCAGATTTTGTTCATTTTCATGGTCTCTTCCTTTCTGTTGAAATTGTCCACATGCTTGTGGATTTCAATGGCTTCTCTGTGTAGTCTGACATGCTGGTTGTTGGTAACAATATAACATTACAATAAACACAATCACAATGACAGTGGGTGGGCCACATGTGCAGGATAAAATGTTTAAAAAAACTCAGGTAAGATAAGAAGAAGAGCAAGTTATTTTCAAGAGGGAGCTCATAAAAACAGGGTTGTGGAACCAAGCTTTCCCACGAGGGGGGCGCGTGTACTCCAGTGACAGAAGCGTCGAGGGGAGCAGTAGTGTCATGTTGTGTACCTACTCACCAAAGGCACTGCAGAAGAGCCAGGTTTTAAGGTTCTTTTTAAAGGTTTCTAGGGTAGGGGCTTTCCTGATCTCTCCAGGTAATGAGTTCCAGAGTCGGGGAGGGGGGCACAGAGGAGAAGGCTCTCTCCCTTGTGCCCATAAGATGAGCTTGTGAAACTTGCAGGGGCAAAAGGAGGGCTTCTCCCAAAGATCGAAGGTCCTGGGTCGGTTCATGGAGAGAGATACGGTCACGAAGGTAGGCGGGTCCCAAACCGTTTAGGGCTTTATAGGTGATAACCTGCACCTTGAATTGGGCCTGGAAAATAAACGGCAGCCAGTGGAGCTCCTTAAACAGGGGGGTTGACCACTTCCTGTAACTAGCCCCAATCTAGCTGTAGTTTCCAGGCCATCTTCAAGGGTAGCCCCATGTAGAGTGCATTACAGTAGTCCAGTCTGGAGGTAACTAAGGCATGGACCACCATGGTCAAGTCAGACTTCAATTCAATGAATGCAGACCACATTCATAATACAATGAATGCAGACCACAAATGGAAGAAAGGCTGTTGGTACGTTGACCCATTATATTATATGCACAAAAGCATGTGTATGTTGTGATATCAGTGAGGTGATCCAAAAACAGTGCCACTTGAGCAAATTCATTATACAGTGAAGTGCAATACAATACATGTATGCTATAGACTAGTGCCAAAGTGCATTATGGATATTGTGTCTCAATATAAAGGATTAACATGAATATTCTATATGATGTGTCAGTATAAATGATTATTTGCAATTGTGGTGTGTTTGTATTTTATTTGGGGGGAGGTAGTCCTCTTAAAATTTTACTATTGATTACACTATGTAACAAAATTTGAAAAAAAAATCTGGTTTGAAAGTGTTATTTCTATTTAATTGTGTGGCACTTACTTTGAAAGTAGTTGTTATACGCCAAATACTTCATTTTTATGGCTGCCACAAACTACGTTGAATTGGTTGAGATTAGATATTCATTGAAAAACTATAGCAAAATGTGCTGCTGGATGTTCTGCAAAAACAACATTTTTGCAGTTTAATAAACTTTCCCCATGTTTTTATGAGACAGCCAATTAGGAAATGACATTTCATGTTTCATAGCGTTGTTGTATTGTTGTCCCATTTGCAGTATGATTTCCCCAAAAATGAAGAAGCAAGCAAACCCTTTAAAGCTTGCATTTCAAATCAATTTATGACAAAGACTAGCATTGTGCCCAGAGGAACCAAACATATAATATACACTCACAAACAACAAATGAGAGGGAATGAAAAGCAATGGCAAACGGAGCTCTCAAAAGGAGATCAGTGGAGAACTAATAGAGAGAATGTTCAAAAACGCTTTGAGGGAACATCTGTTGCTGGCACCCAAAACAGTTGCAGAACGTGTTGATTCTTCTTTGGGAAACAAACATAGAAATCCTTTTCAGACGTAGCCTACCATGCAGCAAAATAGCAAAATGAACAAAAACAGTGACACCTTTAGTGGGCCAAATAAAAAGCACAAGAGACATTATGCGGGACATTAAAAATCACACAGGAGAAGAAAAGCAACCATCTCACAATAACAGGTTCAGGACAGCATCCACACTGTAGAATGAATGCAGTTTGATACTACTTTAGCTGTTATGGCTCAATATTATGAAATCCTGGGAGTCGTGGATTGGTGATTCACTAGCATTTTGGGGCAGAGAAGGCTAAAGACCTTGTAAAACTGTTCTATTGAAGACTTTCATGGCTGGAAACACTGGGTTGTTGTGAGTTTTTCAGGCTGTATGGCCATGTTCCAGAAGCATTCTATCCTGATGTTTCACCTGCATCTATGGCAGGCATCCTCAGAGATTGTGATATCTATGGGAAACTAGCAAAATTGGGTTTATATATCTGTGGAATGTCCAGGGTGGGAGAAAGAACTCTTGTCTGTTTGAGGTAGGTGTGAATATTTCAATTGGCCATCTTGATTAGCATTGAATGGCCTAGCAGTTTCAAGATCTGTCTTCTTACTGCCTGAGAGAATCCTTTGTTGGAAGTGATAAGCTGGCCCTGATTGTTTCTTGTCTGAAATTCCCTGTTTTGGAGTGTTGTTCTTTATGATTTTAGAAATGCTGGACCACGCTAACAACCACCATGTCAGATTACACAGAGAAGTTATTGAAATCCACATGTGAACAATTTCAACAGAAAGGAAGAAATCATGAAAATGAACAAAATCTGGCTATCAGTATTTTAAAAAACTCTAAAATCATAACAGTAAATAAAGAACAATACTCAAAAACAGAGGAATCCCAGACAGGAAACAATCAGGGCCAGCTAATCACTGCTAACAAAGGATTCCCCCGGGCAGTAAGAAGCCAGACCCTGAAACTGCTAGACTATTAAATGCTAAACAAGGTGGCCAATTGAAATATTCACACCTACCTCAAACAGACAAGAGTTCTATGTATTGTCAAAGGCTTTCATGGCAGGAATCACTGAGCTGATGTAGGTTTTTTCGGGCTATATGGCCATGGTCTAGAGGCATTCTCTCCTGATGTTTTGCCTGCATCTATGGCAAGCATCCTCAGAGGTAGTGATGTCTGTTGGAACTAGGAAAGGGGGTTTATATATCTGTGGAATGACCAGGGTGGGACAAAGGACTCTTGTCTGCTAGAGTTAGGTGTGAATGTTTCAACTGACCACCTTGATTAGCATATAATGGCCGGACAGTGCCTGGAGCAAAAAGGTCCAACAGACCTCACTACCTCTGAGGATGCTTGCCATAGATGCAGGCGAAACGTCAGGAGAGAATGCCTCTAGACCATGGCCATATAGCCCGAAAAAACCTACAACAACCCAGACAAGAGTTCTTTCTCCCACCCTGGACATTCCACAGATATATAAACCCAATTTTCATAGTTTCCTATTGACCTCACAACCTCTGAGGATGCCTGCCATAGATACAGGTGAAACATCAGGAGAGAATGCTTCTGGAACATGGCCATACAGCCTGAAAAAGTCACAACAACCTTGTAAAACTTCACCTCTCGTGATTCCATAGCACTAAGTCATGGCAGTCAAAGTGGTGTCATACTGCATTAATTCTACAGTGTAGATGCAACCTATGTTTTGTCTCAGATGTAACTTCTGTTGTCAGATTGGATGATTCTTCGACAGAGATGTCAATGCAGAACTCCCTCTCCCCTTCTTGGCTATGTGGGGGCCAGCTACAAAAGACAATATATAACAGGCAATAAACTTTTAACTCTGTCACCAGCTGTAAAGTAACTTCTGTTGAAATCTTGTAAGGCTCTCCCTCCCCATCTTCACCACACATTCTGTCAACAGATTTGTCAATAAGTGTTTGGCAATAAATGGGAAGATGCTATTGCTTGATTTAGCTGGAACTGCGTAGGCTGCAGAAGGGAAAATGGGCTTTTCTGACACCGTTGATGGAAGTCCTTGCTTTGCTGGCTTTCTCTTTTCACAAGAGCTGCTCCCTTCATATTGGTTTGAAATAGAGAAGACATGAAGCTTTCAATACCATGTTTTCCCCATGCTACGGAAAACTTCATAAAAATGGAACATCCTGGAATATTGTGTCCAATTCTGGGCACCACAATTGAAGAGAGATATTGACAAGCTGGAATAAGTCCAGAAGAGGGCGACTAAAATGATCAAGGGTCTTGAGAACAAGCCCTATGAGGAGCGGCTTAAGGAGCTGAGCATGTTTAGCCTGGAGAAGAGAAGGCTGAGAGGAGACATGATAGCCATGTATAAATATGTGAGAGGAAGTCATAGGGAGGAGGGAGCAAGCTTGTTTTCTGCTTCCCTGGAGACTAGGACGCAATGGAACAATGACTTCAAACTACAAGAGAGGAGATTCCATCTGAACATGAGGAAGAACTTCCTGACTGTGAGAGCTGTTCAACATGGGAACTCTCTGCCCCGGAGTGTGGTAGAGGCTCCTTCTTTGGAAGCTTTTAAACAAAGGCTGGATGGCCATCTGTCAGGGGTGCTTTGAATGCAATATTCCTGCTTCTTGGCAGGGGGTTGGACTGGTTGGCCCATGAGGTCTCTTCCAATTCTATGATTCTAGGGGCTATGAAAATATATGCTTCATATAATTATAATATGAGATAATTACTATTTAAAACAGTGGTGGGGAACCTTTTCCCTTCCCAAGGTTTGAGACTAAATGTCCCATGATTCTAAATTGGCTGGGCGCATGGGATTTGAAGTCTATAAACATCTGGAAGGCTTCATTTAAATTTCTGATGTGATATTTTACAGGGCAAAGCTCTCCCATGAGATAATTAGGTTCATATGCATAATATTATGCTTCCATCTGTATCACGGTGTAGTCCAATTGCAATACTGCCAGGCCAAATCCACTGTGATTTTTCTTAATCAATCCTCCTCTAAAATTACTCTACCGTGTACAAAATGATTCCCATAAAATGCCACACTTTATTCTTTGGATAGCCAGGTGCATCTACACTGTAGACGTAATGCAGTTTGAACACCACTGCAACTGCCATAGCTCAATACTATGAAACATTAGGGGTTCAAATTTTACAAGGTCTTTAGCTTTCTCTACCAAATACGAGGGTTATCTGGAAAGTAAGGTCACAAGAGGGTTGTTGTTGGTTTTCCAGGTTATATGGCCATGTTCTAGAGGCATTTTCTCCTGACATTTTGCCTCTACTGTATGTTCAGTTGCAATAGACAATGTGTACACTTCAAGGAAGCTGCAGGGGACATCAGCTATGAGACAAAAAAGGATGTCCTTGAGTTTTTGAAAAGCAGAGAGATCTTCTCTGAACTGTCAAAACCTCATAGAAATTCATCTTTCTCCTTCTGCATTAATCAGTCGGTGAATCAGATCTGCCACCACCCAACTGGGAGTTATTAATTGACTCCAAAGAAAGAGCATCATGCTGATTGGTGTACAACAAAGGAAGTTTCCCTTAATGTTCCCTGTGGGATTCCTTTCAGACAGGAACAAAAGATTTAAGTTTCTGCATTCCTTTGTCATGTTGTTGGTTGTGAATAAAGCTATAAACCTGTCAAGAAAAATCCACCCTACTCAGGCTGGCAATATTAAATCCTAGATTCTGGCAGATATCTTTCTTTATATCATATCACACATCACATTGCTGGAGTGTTTAGATCGAAGGAAATCATAGTGCGACCTGCTCTGCTTTAACCAGGTCTCACTGGAAATAACACTGTGTCCACTCCTGGGTTCTGCAGGGTTTTTTTTTGTTTTGTTTTGTTTTGTTTTTCCATGTCAGGAGCAACTTCAGAAACTGCCAGTTGTTTCTGGTGTGAGAAAATTGGCCATCTGCAAGGATGTTGCCCAGGGGACACCCAGATGTTTTGATGTTTTACCATCCTTGTGGGAGGCTTCTCTCATGTCCACGCATGGGGAGCTGGAGCTGACAGAGGGAGCTCAACCTGCTCTTCCCAGATTTGAACTGCGGACCTGTCAGTTAGCAATCCTGCCAGCACAAGGGTTTAACCCATTGCACCACTGGGTGCTCCAGTTATGTAGTAACATCAAAGCAAACATCTCTGAAAAGCAATGGAGATTCCTAATAATAGCCATTTTATTTCTAACCTGCTCTCCTCGTGGCTCGTGGCAGGTTACAACATTGCTAAAAATGCACAATCATGTAAAAACATTCTACTAAATACACATATTAAACATATTTCTACAATATATATATTAAAATATACAGAACAAAGATTAAACATAAGACACAAGTTTAAAATTCGGGATTAAAACTGGCTGACTAAGCCTGCTGGAAGAGATAAGTCTTTAAGTGGGTTTTTAATTCCAAAAGCTCATTTAGTTGTCAGAGCTCTACCGGCAGGTCATTCCACAGTCTTGAGGTGGCTGATGGAAAGTTCTTCTAGGTGACAATTGCCAGTTGAGTTATGGCTAATTGGAGGAAGCATCCCACAGAGGTATTCGAGGTAGATTGAACAGGAGAAGGCCATTTTGTTGGGAACCAGGACCCAAACCATGTACGGTTTTAAAGTCAAACCAACACCTTGTATTTTGCCCAGAAATTTATTGGCAGCCAGTGGAGTGACTTTAGAATAGGTGTAATATGCTCACTACTGGATGTTCCTGTGACCAACCACCTGGAGTTTCTGAACTTGGTACAAAGGTACCCCAATGTAAAGCATATTGCAGCAGTCCAGCCCTGAGGTTAACAGTGTGCACTACCATCTTAAGGTCCTCCAACTCTAGGAAGGGGCGTTCTTAACTGTTTCTGTAGGCTTAGAATCATAGAATCAAAGAGTTGGAAGAGACCTCATGGACCATCCAGTCCAACCCCCTGCCAAGAAGCAGGAATATTGCATTCAAATCACCCCTGACAGATGGCCATCCAGCCTCTGTGGTCTCCTTTTTTCTGCTGCTTTTTTCAGCTGGGAGCTTGAGGCTGAGTTGTTCCAGCAAAAGTTACAAAGCAGCCATGCCCAGTTTGTCCTAAGCCTTTGCTAACCAAGGTTTACATGGCAAATATGCCAAGTATCCCAAGGTGTGTAGATGCTCCCAAGGAGAATTAATGTACATTTCCTAAGGGGTGGTCTTATTTTAAACTGTTGATGTTTTTGTACCTTCCAGTCATTCCCAACTCATAAGCAAACCTATCACAGGGGTTCCTGGGGCTGGAAGTTGGTGACTTGCCCATGGTTACTCAGTGGGTTTCCAAGGACACATGGAAAAATGAACTCTGGCTTCTAGAGTTGTAGTCCAACATACAAACCTGGCTCTCTTTTATTTAAAGGCTTTGCTTTAATGAACGGGATTGTGGCGCAGCTGGCTGAGCGTCAGCTGCATTAAGATCACTCTGACCGAAAGGTCATGAGTTCGAAGCCAGCCCAGGTTGGAGTGGGTTTCCAACCAATTGTGTGTAGCCTGTTGTCGACCTTTGCAGCCCGAAAGACGGTTGCATCTGTCAAGTAGGAAAATAAGGTACCACCTTAAAGTGTGGGGAGGCTAAATTAACTGATTTATGAGGCCATAAAGAAGACTCCAGCAAAGCATTCCAGTAGGGAAGCATGCGGGAATGTGGAAGTACTTAATCAGCATCGCAGATGGACGATTAAAGCGACAGCTTCCCTGGCGGCCAGAAAAAGTTAAATAGCCTCTGTGTATGTCTGTATATGTTGCATGTTAAAATTGGCATTGAATGTTTGCCATATATGTGTACACTGTAATCCGCCCTGAGTCCCCTGCGGGGTGAGAAGGGCGGAATATAAAAGCTGTAAATAAATAAATAAATAAATAAATAAATAAATAAATTTTAAAGAACAGAGCATAATTGTTTAATAACTTAACTTTTAAATGCAAAGCGTTCATAAAGGAATTGTGTTCTCTTTAGAATAATTAGACATAGATGTTGGGAGTTCTTCCTCTCCTTGGAGACCATCATTTCACAACTCCCAGATGAATTACCCTTGCCTGCCTTGAGCTTCTGCCTGAACTTGTGAGTGTCCCTCTGCTCTGGGTGTGATTTATATTATGAATTATATAACTCTCTTTAGTCTTCAATGTGTGCTCTTAATAAACATCTAGACCAGTGTTTCTCAACCTGGGGGTCAGGACCCCTGGGGGAGTCGCAGGGGGGGGGGTGTCAGAGAGGTTGCCAAAGATAATCAGAAAACAGTATTTTCTGTTGGTCATGGGGATTCTGTGTGGGACGTTTGGCCCAATTCTATCATTGGTGGGTTTCAGAATGCTCTTTGATTGTAGGTGAACTATAAATCCCTACAACTACAACTCCCAAATGTCAAGTCTATTTTCCCCAAACTCCACCAGTGTTCACATTTAGGCATACTAAGTATGCATACCAAGTTTGGTCCTGATCCATCATTATTTGAGTCCACAGTACTCTCTGGATGTAAGTGAATGACAACTCCAAAACTCAAGTTCAATGCCCACCAAACCCTTCCAGTATTTTCTGTTGGTCATGGGAGTTCCATGTGCCAAGTTTGGTTCAATTCCACTATTGGTGGAGTTCAGAAGTGAACTATAAATCCCAGCAACTACAACTCCCAAATGACAAAATCAGTCCACCCCCAATCCCACCAGTGTCCAAATTGGGTATATCAGGTATTTGTGCCAAATTTGGTCCAGGGAATAAAATATATATCCTGCATATCAGATATTTACATGATGATTCATCACAGCAGCAAAATTACAGTTATGAAGCAGTAATGAAAATAATTTTATGATTGGGGGTCACAACAACATGAGGAACTGTATTAAGGGGTCACAGCATTAGGAAGGTTGAGAACCACTGCTCTAAATGGCACCACCACCAGTAGGTGGCGATATCTCGTTAAATATTTCTATCACTAATAGGATGTTCTTGAAAGTAAATTTTAGCAAGCTACAAGATGGCTAAGATCCAACAATGGACCATAAATCTTTGTTTAGTTGTTGATGTTAATGCAACATCCAAATGGGCTTCGGAAGATGGGGAATGGATGACAAGATAAACAGTGGCTTTCATCCTATTGTTAGCCTCAACTACAGTACAGCCATGAAATCAATGGCTTTTTTTCAATATAACTCATCATTCAAAGACTGATCCAATGAAGGTTTCTTGGCAGGATCTTTTTTTAGATAGAGCATGAACTGCTCAAGATCTCCCAGTGGATTTCCATGGCCTTGTGAGGATTCAGACCAGGCATGGGCAAACTTGGGCCCTTCAGGTGTTTTGGACTTCAACTCCCACCATTCCTAACAGCCTCAGGCCATTTCCTTTTCCTCCTCAGCTGCTTAAGTATGGTGGGATGCCATTTTTAGGAATGGTGACTGCTGAAGTCCAAAACACCTGGAGGACCCAAGTTTGCCGGGACTGGTTTAGATTATATGACTATAGTGTCTAAATCCAGGGAAGTCATACTACCCTTCCATTCTGCCTTGGTTAGACCGCACCTGGAATATTGACCGCACCGTAATTCAAGGGAGATGTTGACAAGCTGGAATGTATCCAGAGAAAGGTGACTAAAATGATCAAGGGTCTGGAGAACAAGCCCTATGAGGAGTGGCTTAAAGAGCTGGGCATGTTTAGCCTGAAGAAGAGAAGGCTGAGAGGAGACATGATAACCATGTATAAATATGTGAGAGGAAGTCATAGTGAGGAGGGAGCAAACTTGTTTTCTGCTGCCCTGGAGACTAGGACGCGGAACAATGGCTTCAAACTACAAGAATGGAGATTCCATCTGAACATTAGGAAGAACTCTGTTTAAAAGCCTCCAAAGAAGGAGCCTCCACCACACTCTGGGGCAGAGAGTTCCACTGATGAACAGCTCTCACAGTCAGGCGAGACTGTGACTCTCTCTGCCCCAGAGTATGGTGGAGACTCCTTCTTTGGTGGCTTTTAAACAGAGGCTGAATGGCCATCTGTCAGGGGTGCTTTGAATGCAATTTTCCTGCTTCTTTGCAGGGGGTTGGACTGTATGGCCCATGAAGTCCCTTCCAACTCAATGATTCTAAGATGCAATGACTCTGCAGACCGCTGCCAACCGTGAAAAACCCATTGGGTGTCCTTTGGCAAATTACAATTGCTCAGTCTTTGAGGAAGACAATGCCAACCCTCCTCTTGTCAAGATATAAGTTCACTTTAGGATTCGATTGGATGGCCTTGGCGGTCTCTTCCAATGCTTTGATTCCATAAATCTACTATTTTCCTCGGTTTAAACCGACCCACAAATATATCAGATTCAGAGAGCTGCTGTGTCAGCTTGACAGTTTAGATATCTGGTAGCTTGCAGAGTATATTTTAATTGGCTGTGCCTGCAGCACTTGGCTCCCAAACTTTTCATTGCCTGCAGAGTTTTAAAGTTCACCCATCTTTAATGGAGGGGAAAATGCCTCTTGAACCTTCCTCTGTTTCCCTTTGATTGAAAAGCAGCCAAGGTGAAGCCAGAATGTGATGCCTAATTAGGAGACCAACTGGCCTAGTGTTTGTAGACTGACCTGTTTGCCACCTTGTCATAAAACTTTCCCATATGGACAGAAACCTTTGTGCTGTTGCTGTCTAGTTGCCAGGGAACCAACCTTTGCCTCCTGAAACAGCTTCTGTTGGCCTACATTAATGCAACGCACACACACACACACTATTGTCTGATGACATATCCTTGTGATTATCTCTGCATGAGAGCATTCTGCCAAGTCGTGACGACAGCAAGGGATCCGAGTTCTAAGAGTAATACTATCCTCAAATACACAATATTAACATTTTGAATTTAGCAGCGAGAGAAACAAATAGGATGGAATAAGGCCACAATTCTACAGCAGTGGTGACTGAAGGGCCATAGGATTTGACACATCTTGTTGTTCAACTACAAAGAGACAGGTTGATGGGACAAGATGGCATCATGATCAGGCAGGGAACCAAAGAAATCTATGATGCCCCGCTCGTTGTACTGCTATGACTCCAGAGAGCAGCATTTGAATCTCCACTTGGCCATGAAAGCCTAGTGGGTAACCTTAGGCAAGTCACACAGAATGTCAATGGCAAACTCTTCTGAACAAGCCTTGCCAAGAAAAATCTATGATAGATTGAGTTTGAGGTTGCCATAGATCATAAATGACTTGAAGGTACGCATAACAACAAAAACAAGATTGGCAGCATACCTGGTCAAGTTCAGAACCACTAGATCAAAAGATTTACCATTCACACCAAACACCACACCAAACAACTGCCAGGCCATCAAATGCTAATCAAGGTGGTCAGTTGAAACAATCTCACCTAGTTCCAACAGACAAGAGTTCTTTGCCTCACCCTGGTCATTCAACATATACATAAACCCACTTTCCTAGTTCCAACAGACCTCACTACCTCTGAGGATGCTTGCCATAGATGCAGGCGAAACATCAGGAGAGAATGCCTCTAGAACATGGCCATATAGCCCGAAAAAGCTACAACAACCCATTTCCCATTAACCCAGCAAAGCCTTGGGACTGTGAGGAAGCAAGTCAAGTCTTGGATTGGCATACTGATGCAACCAACTTGTTTCCCTCAGTTGGTCTCAAAGGTGCTGCAAGACCCCTTTCTATAGCTAATTAAATATCTGATATAAGATTCCAGCAGTGTCTTTATCTCTATTTGCTACATCATTCTTAATTTTAGGAGTTTCTATCACTTCTTGTCATAAGTGGGTTGCTCAGATGGAAATCCCAGACAGTTAGCAATTGCAATTTAAATGCAGAACACCTGATGAACTACCCTGGAAAGAGCATATTATTTGAGAACATAGAAATGCTGGACCACACTAACAACTACCATGTCAGGCTACACATGGAAGCCATTGAAATCCACAAGCATGTGGACAATTTCAACAGAAAGGAGGGAATCATGAAAATGAACAAAATCTGGCTACCAGTATTTTTTAAAAAACCTCTAAAATTATAACAGTAAATAAAGAACAAAACTCAAACACAAGGGAACTCCAGACAAGAAAGAATCAGGAACAGTTAATCACCTCTCAACAAAGGATTCCCCCAGGCAGGAACAAGCAACACCTAAAAACTGTCAGGCCATCAAATGCTAATCAAAGTGGCCAATTGAAACATTCACACCTAGCTCCAACAGACAAGAGTCCTTTCTTCCACCCTGAACTTTCCACAGATATATAAACCCAATTTTCCTAGTTTCAACAGACTTTACAACCTCTGAGGATGCCTGCCACAGATGCAGGCAAAACGTCAGAAGAGAATGCTTCTAGAACATGGCCATATAGCCCGAAAAACCTACCACAACCCAGTGATTCCAGCCATGAAAGCGTTCGACAATACATTAAATGTATACACCCTAAAGCTTTACGTAAACAGTCCAGCATAGTTGCCCAGCATTGTCACTCAATACATGGGTTGTCTTATGAAATTAATGTATAACTCCAGCTGAGTATATATGTGTTAGGCAACCCCGATATAGGATCTCTGCCATTCCCTTATTTTAACATGAGTTGTTACAAAAATTTAAAAATTGGAAGCAAATTATGACTTCCAAACGGTGATGTATCATCTGCTTGCATTTGTTTTGACAGAATTCTAGTTCCTCTTAGCTGGTTGACACCATGTTGATGATGGCACGTTAGAGTTCATTTAGATCTGGATAATGATGACCATAACAGAATATGAGGCTCAGATATCCAGCCGCTTGATCTTCAGCAAATGTGACACCTGCCCAGTTGGACAAGGCTGTCTGTGTCTAATACAGATTATTCTCATCTTGACAAACAGAAGCATTATCTTGAAAATCCCATTAGCAATATCAGGAGTGACACCAATAAGCTTATTATATGGTGAAGTAAGAAGAAAGCAGAGAATGGCATGAACAAGTCTGTGCTAATTCAACTGGTGGAAATAAGAAACTTGAAAATTTCTGCCAGCCCTCCATACTATCCACCCTGATCTTCTTTGCAAAGCTACAGACACCTCATAATCTTGGAGCTTATCTGATGTTTCCATTCCCAGAGTTTAATGGAGGACAGGCATGATTCAATGAGTGGGATTTGTGAAATGTTCAAGCAATGTGTTGCTTTTCAATTCAGGCTAAGTTCACAAGCTCAAGTGCAAGTTGTTTAATGCAAACTGCTTTATCTTTGGTTCTGGGGGGAAAGTATATTGATTCATTTCATTTGCTGAACATAAAATCACAGTGATTTTGATGGTAGGGAGTCTTTAGGAAATGGAAACAGTTGCCTCAAAGGGAGACACTTGTAAATTATTCTCTGAATTATTTCCAAAATAAAATTGAATATAATGAATATAATAATCATAAATGTAACGCGTAAGGGCAGCCTTAGCTCCTCAAGGCACATCCAATCCATCATAATCTCCTCTCCTACAGAGAGGATTAGGAGCGAATGGGGTTTGGTTTGGTTCAAAATTATCTTGCCTCCACAGGGAATTATCGTTTTTTATTTTCAGCACCTCTCCTTTTCCATATATAGTTTAAGAAGAATATCAACAAGCTGGAACATGTCAGGAGGAAAGTGACTGATAAAAAGTCTGGAAACCAAGCCATATGCAGAGGGTGGACGTTTAAGACTGGAGAAAAGAAAGCTAAGAGTTGATGTGATAATCAATATAGCTGTCAAACAGAAGATGGACCAAATTTGCTTTTTTCTACTCTAAAGGACAGAACCCAAATCAAAGTAGAGTTGGCCCTCCATACTCATGAATTCTGCATGAATGGGTTCAACTATCCACATCTTGAAAATATTTTTTTAATCCCAAATGCAAGCTGATTTTGGCATTTTACATAAGAGATACATTTCACTATGCCATTGAATATAATGGGACTTGGGCATCCACACACTTTGGTATCCACAGGGGTTCCTGGACCCCTGTGGATACCTGGACCCTAACCCAAACCCTACTGAATATTAAGGGATGACTATATTCTAATTTTAAGGAGAATTAAATATTAAAAAGACGTATTGATTTTTTTTTATCGTGTCAGGAGCGACTTGAGAAAGTGCAAGTTGCTTCTGGTGTGATAGAATTGGCCGTCTGCAAGGACGTTGCCCAGGGAACACCCGGATGATTTTTGATGTTTTTATCATCCTTGTGGGAGGCTTCTCTCATGTCCCCACATGAGGAGCTGGAGCTGATAGAGGGAGCTCATCCACCTCTCCCCGGATTCGAACCTGCAACCTGTCGGTCTTCAGTCCTGCCAGCACAGGGGTTTAACCCACTGCGCCACCGGGGGCACCACAACATATTGATAATAAGAGCTCTTTAACAGAGAAACAGACTACTCTGAAAGATGACAGACTCCTTTCTTGGAGATGTAAGATGGCTACTTCTCAAGGATGCTTCAGCAATGGATTCCTACACTGGCTGAATGTTGGACTGACCCATTGGAAATCTTTTTTCAGCACTATGGTTTTATGAGTCCATGGACCACCAGTGGTCCCCAAGAACTAAAATATGGTCCACAACCTCACTGGTACTACACCATTGCAACGAGAACAACTGGTCTCGCAAAACCTTCTTATAGCAACGGTGCTGTCAGGAGGGGAGAGGCTGACTACCCACAAAAGGCACAGCAACAAGCCTCCAAACTGCTACTTCTCCTCCTCATTCCTCCCCCTGAGCAGAGCCATTCCATGGGGTGCGGATTCAAAAAACTGCATTGGATAGACCACATCAGCTCTAGATTATTAAATATGGTTTTCTGTGCATGAGTAAATGGCGACTACTGGATGGCATATGTCCTGTATCAGAAACTGGAGCTGATGTGGTCTATCCAATGCAATTTTCTGAATCAGCACCTCAAATAACCAAACTTAATCTAAAGTTGACCAAAACCGATTTGTAACCCTTTTGGTACTAATGTTGAAGAGTGGTCCCTGGTCAAAGTGGTCCCTGGTCAAAAAAAGGCTAGGAACCACTGGTCTAAGTCAAGGAGCAGATTTTATTCTTCTCTGTCTTCTTTTGAGCTTCCGCATTAAATTCTACAGGAGAAATTTAACCAGGCTATTGTTAGACAACAGCATTGCTGAGATGCTGTGAGATTTCATCTTAAAGATCTCAAGCTTAATCTAGTGTGTACTTTAGCCTTGAGTCATTGTCATGTAATCACTAGTTATTACCAGGAGACAAGAAAATAGAAGCTACAAAATTCAGAAGCATCCGTCTTTCAAAAGCCAATAAAAGGAGATGGTCATTTTATTAGCATCTGATGCCTTCAAATTTTTATTAGAAATTGTAATTTGAATTCAAAATGTAAGAGTTATACCAGGTGTACAATCCATTATTTCACTTGTATTTGGAGCCAGTTCTTTGCCTTCACATTGAAACTTGAGAAAACAGAAAAAGACAAAAACCTTTAAGCAGATACTTCAATTTAAGCAAGTTCCATGTAGAAGATCGGCAGGAGACAAAACAGAGTTCTCAAATGTGACAGCTTTCTTTGAAAGAGAGCAGAAAGAAATAAACCCGCTGCCTGACATTTGGTCTTACATCCTGTTCTAAAAGTGGTCCGTATCAAGGGATTTTGGGAATGAGCACTGGAAAAAAGGCATATTGGAAAGACAGTGCTGTCTTATGTCAGTTATAATGCAGTTACTGGACACAAGAGGAGTTTCAAAAGTTGAGCTTATTAGCAGTTTATACTTCAGTGATTGTGTCCTTCTTCAACAAAGTTCAGGTATCCAGAGTCTGTGAGATGTGTTCAGAAGGAAGCCTAAGCAAGAGCAAGAATCAACATAGGAATCATCCAGTCTAAAGTCAAGAATACCATCAAACAGAGCCAGATGTTCAAAGGTGAAGTCATTAAGCAATGAGAACAACTCACAGATCTGCCAAGAGACAAGGCGAACATGCCAAGAGTTGAGAGACAAGAGAAGCGTGGCTCTCAACAAAGAACCAGCATTCCTATTTCCCTTTTATAAGAAGAGATGTCCATCCAAGAAAGCTAACAAACATCCAGATTTCCATCTGCATTTAATAAGAGTGTTCATTGTCTATGCCAGTGGTTGTCAAACTGTGGGTCCCCAGATGTTTTGGCCTTCAACTCCCAGAAATCCTAACAGCTTATAAACTGGATGGGATTTCTGGGAGTTGTAGGCCAAAACACCTGGGGACTCACAGGTTGAGAACCACTAGTCTATGCTCTTCCCAAGTTCTTGCCTATGGTCTCATAGCACATCTGAGGTGCAAACCTGAGACCAGATATCTGAGCCTCCAGCTTCCCCTGGGATTTGGGGTTTCTAATCCTCTCCCCTTTGCTCTTCTGATTCTGAATTGGCCAGCTGAATAGAAGTAGTGCTTAGCTGGTCTTCAGGCATCTGCTCAGTCTCTCCAGCTAGTAGTGACTCCTCCTCCTAAATTCTAAAGGTGAGGCATGAAAGGTGGAGCCAAAATACCTGTGAAGAAGATCCTAAATATAATCCTGAACAAATCCAGCTCAAAGGATCAATTAACAGATGGCAGGAAAGACTTGTTTCTGCCTGAGACAATGGAGAACTCCTACAATTTATTTATTTATTTATTATTTGCACTTGTTAACCGCCACTCTCAGCCCGAGGGCGACTCGTGGTGGTGTACAGAACATAGAACATAGAAGACAACAGTTTACAGTAGATTAAGACCATAACACAACATCTTAATAATACACAACTAATTAAACTAAAAATCCGCTTCGTCTTGTTTGGGGTCATAATCAATCTCATAGTCATAGTCCATTCCGGTGGTCATTCCAAAAACATAGCACTTAGTTGAAGGCCTTTTCGAAGAGCCAGGTTTTCAGGCCCTTGCGGAAGGCCATGAGGGAAGGCGCCTGTCTGATTTCTGCAGGGAGGGAGTTCCATAGCCGGGGGGCCACCACCGAGAAGGCCCGCTCTCTTGTCCCCGCCAGGCGTGCCTGTGAGGCAGGCGGGACCGAGAGAAGGGCCTCCCCAGATGATCTCAAGGTCCTCGTGGGCTCGTAGGCCGAGATGCGGTTCTCAAGGTATTTTGGGCCGGAACCGTTTAGGGCTTTGTAGGATAACACCAGCACCTTAAATTGGGCCCGGTAGCAGATCGGCAGCCAGTGGAGCTGGGACAACAAGGGCGTTGTGTGCTCCCTGCGTCCCGCTCCGGTTCACAACATGGCTGCCGCGCGCTGGACTAGCTGGAGCTTCCGGGCCGTCTTCAAGGGCAGCCCCACGTAGAGAGCGTTGCAGTAGTCGAGGCGGGATGTGACCAAAGCGTGTACCACCATGGCCAAGTCAGACTTCCCAAGATACGGGCGCAGCTGGCGCACGAGCCGAAGCTGTGCAAATGCTCCCCTGGTCACCGCTGAAACCTGGGGATCCAGGCTCAGCAATGAGTCCAGGGTCACACCCAAGCTGCGAACCTGCGCCTTCAAGGGGAGTGTGACCCCGTCCAGCACAGGCTGTAACCCTATACCCTGCTCGGCCTTGCGACTGACCAGGAGTACCTCTGTCTTGTCTGGATTTAATTTCAGTTTGTTCGCCCTCATCCAGACCGTCACAGCGGCCAGGCACCGGTTCAGGACTTCGACAGCCTCCTTAGTAGCAGGTGGGAAGGAGTGACAGAGTTGGACGTCATCTGCGTACAGGTGACACCGCACCCCGAAACTCCGGATGATCTCACGTCAAAGTATAGGGATAGACGGACCTATCTTCATCCTGCACCTTCTTCACAGCAATGGCTTCTATGTCATAGGAGTAACAAATCAATTCCAGCATTTGCTCATAATCTTAAAAGAGCTATCCAAGTTCCTGAAATCTATCCATCCCCAAATAGGCTAAGAACCTAAAGTAGATTTCCTGCCCAACAGGCATAGAAACCATATTTGCCACTGAGCCCTTATTTCTGGCTCAAACTTCCTATTTTTCTCAGCCTACTCATTTGTTGGCACTCATTTCTAAGCTTCTGATTCATTTCCAAATAACTTGTAGGGCTGGGCTAACAATTAGGCAGCACGGGGTGGCTGTCTTAGGCAGTAGCAAACTGTTAATGTTTTACATTGTTATTATATATTGTTATTGTCAAGTATGTGAAGGAATAATTGTGGGATTTTCTGCTTAATACACAAGCATAAATAGGATGGCATTGCATCTGTAGCAAGGAAGAAAAACCACTAAGCCTGCCTCCTCCTACCCAAAAAATTGATTTTTTGCCCCACTGACCCAAAAGCCACCAGCAGCTCTGGATCCTCTCCCCCAGCTTCTTTATCTTTCTCTGGAAATAAATCAATGTCACATTAAGTCTATCTATGTTATAAAAATGACTAATGAGCAACCTTCCGGCTATTTTGGTCTAGCACACAGTTGTTGGAAACTGGAGAGGAAAATGGGGGACATGGAAAATCCAAAAGTCAAGATTCTAATTGGGTTGTTGTGTGTTTTCCAGGCTAATTGTTATGTGAAAGATGTTATCAGAAATAAAACCCGATGCACACTACACTTTCTCACTGAGAGCACTAAATGCAAAAACAATAATACATGTGCTGGGTATTTTTCCCCCTCTGATTACCCTGATAGCTCAAAATGCAGTTTGAATAAAAATCAGAATAATTTATGCTCTCTGGACCTTGTAAGACTTTTTGGTGGCACGAAGGTCAGGAGTCAGCTGGCAATCCGCATGAACAGAAGCTGCAGAAAAAAAGAATCTGAGAAGTGACATTTTCATTGGGAGGCAAAAATATGCACTATATTAAGAATATTTTTCCTCCATTGGGAAGTGGGGATGGGGAATCTTCAAAGCGATGCTATTTGTCAGGGTTGAAAGAAACAATTAGAACAAATTTCCCAATACAGCTGCAGTTCAAAGGCTGTGAAATCAGACAACGGCGTATGAGTTATACAAGAATGCGAACAAACAACATTTTGAAATGAGAAAAGCAACCGTCCAAGTAATTTAATTCTCTCTCCTCCTAGGTCAGCTCCATATAGGAAAAAAGAAGAAGTTATCCATGATGAATTTTGCCAGCAGCCGTTTGTGATGCCCGTGTCTACAGTTTCAGCATGGCATTTTTCAATTCTGGCAGAGGAAGGAACAGTTCCCTGCACCAATTATCTACAAGATGAAAATAGCTAGCAAACTGTGGTTATCTTCAGCTCTTGGTGTTTGCTACTACCGCAGTCAACTAAATTGAAAACTTCATTCAGTGAAAGTGGCTTGGGAAAAAAATGGATGATGTACAGTAAAATAAAATTAAGAGACAGAAACATGTTAATTCAGGTCCTGCAAGGAAGAAGTATAATATACAGCTTATCTGGATATACAGGTCAATGGTTCTCATGTCCTTATTGAACATCAAGGGTGTGTTTATGGGGAAGGAGGGTGAGTACCTATCTTTATGCAAACCAAAAATTAGGGTCCTAGCAAGAGCAACTGGTGGTTTCCATATCAGTGGGGTAGTGATGGCAATGGCAACTGGTGGTTTCCATATCAGTGGGGTGGTGATTCCACGCCAGGTTTTAGTATTAAAACGAAGGAGCTGAACCATATACCCAAAATAGGTTTTGCACCTTGAATGACTTTTTCACAATTTGGACTAAATTTCAGAGCAAATGTGGTTCTCCATTGAGATGTAAGCCACCAGTCCCCACTGGCAAGAAAGTAAATCATGGTCTCACTCCACCTATAGATTATGCCATAGCAGCATTATGCAACCCCTATGCAGAAAAACATCATTGGACTGTGAATGTCAATGGCTGGGTGCCATTGTGTAATGCATGAAACATAATGTATAACAATAATGAAAGTATAGGATGGATGACCACAATGCTCAACTGGCAAAGTTGAGGCACTGATGAGCATCCTGTCTGCACAACTCTGCCACTAGCAGCAGAATATGTATGTTGTGACTTTTTGGGCCTACAAGTGCAGCATGAGTTATTAATGTGCATGTCCCAAGTGAAATCCAGTTCCAGGATTTGGGATTTTCAATCTCCTCTTTGTAGCTGTGCTGAAGGAGGAAAGGGGAGCCTTGTTCCCTCATGACAAGGTCCGCAACTGACTATGTAAGTTCACTAACATATAGAGAAAAGGAATATTAAATGGTTAAACTGCTGCCTTGTATTGCACCTCCGGCTCTCTTGCTGGTGTGGAAATTATAATGGGGTGGAGGAGGGAAGAGTGTTTTGTACTGCAGACCAACAGTTTGCAATATTGAGAGGCTTTCCCCATTATTTTTCCATCATAATTTTGAATAAATGGGGAAAGAGTGACCTTTAAAAAGAAAACCATAACAATCTCTATTGCAACTATCTACTTAAAATAACCCTGGCAATATATAGGTCTTTGGTGGCAGCTTCCTCTGTCCTAAGGTGTTCGTTTGCTGGTGTGGATAAGGTATAAATGATGTCAACTTTCAATTCTGATAATTCAACAGAGGAGAATTATCATTTCAACATTTGGAAAATATACAATTAGAGTTAATAATAACTTCCTTAAATTTCTAAAGATTAGCATTTAAATAACAAGGCATCTCAATGCAGCTGCAAAGCTTCTTAGATATCTCCAAAGACTATTGTTTGATTTGCTGACAATATGACCTTGTGGGAGACAGGAACTCAATTAAACATTGTGCTGCCATGTGCACATTGCATAATTTTGCAATAAAACATTTCCCAGACCTTATTTTCCCACCCGCTCTGCTGTTCTTCCCATCATTATAAAAGGTATGGTTCAATGCAGAGGTGGGGAAAGTGCACCCCTTTAGATGTTATTGGACTTCATGTCCTGTTAGTCCTAGAGAGCCCAGCCAATAGTGAAAAATAATGAGAACTCTGGTTCACCTGGAGAACTGTAGTTTGCCCATCTCTCTCTACTTTATTGAACTGCATGCTGGATAACAGAAAGC
This sequence comes from Anolis sagrei, assembly GCF_037176765.1. Lineage (NCBI taxonomy): Eukaryota > Metazoa > Chordata > Lepidosauria > Squamata > Anolidae > Anolis > Anolis sagrei. The sequence goes on along the minus strand of NC_090024.1, from coordinate 20,038,243 downwards.
TTGAGTTCACATCCACACACCTGATCCATACATGAACTTGCAGAGTAACCTTGGAAAATCAATATCTCTCTCAGACTGAGTTTCCAATTCACAGTACAATTTCTCACCCTTGTTGGATGAACATATTGGCTGAAATCCTGTTGTTTGATCCTAACTAGAGTTGCTGATAAATGCCATGAAATCAACTTCAACTTACAGTGACCATATGAATGAGAAACGTCAAGATTTCCAAGGCACCTTGTTATCAAACAGCCCTGCTTAGTCCTACACACTAATTTGTGGTTTCCTTGATTATGTGTATGCACCTGTCATCCTCTTCTTTTCCTATTATTGTCTACTTCATCAAGCGTTATTGGTTTTTTTTCTAATATGAGATGTCATTTCAAGATACATCTAAAATATGATGGCCTCATTTTGATCATTTTGGCTTCTATAAGAGTTCAGACTTGGTTTGCTGTAGGACTCATTTATTTATCTTTCTGGCAGTCCACAGTGTCCACAGAACTTACCCCAAGCATCACATTTCAAATGTACTGATTCTCTCCTTGTTAGCTTTGTTCACTATTCAGCCTTACATAGAAATACAATGCCAAAGACAATTCTGACTTAGGTATTCAATAATGGAGTCTTACACCTATCTAGTTCCTTCACAAATTGCCTTTCAAGTCCTAATATTCTTCTGATTTCTTGACTAATGTCTCCATATTTCTTGAGTTCATGAAGTCCAGTATTGTCCACTGTATGGATGAAGAACCATAATGGATAGGAGAAATTCCTTTCCAAGGCCTTCCAAAGACTCTCTGATATAATAGGAACCATTCCAAGTCTAGTCTTCTTCTAATTTATTGGCCAGAGTCTCCATCACATGTTTATGGAGTCCAGTATTGTCCACTGCCGGAATGAAGAGCCATAAATGGATAGGACATATTTATTTCCATGGCCCTCCAAAGGCTTTGAGAAATCATAGGTACCTTTCCAAGTCCAAGTCTTCTTATTTCTTGACCAATGTCTCCATATTTCTCGCATCCATGAAGTCCACTGCAGGAGTGGAAAGCCATACTAGATGGGACAAATTCCTTTCTACAGCCCTCCAAAAGCTCTGTGATATCAGAGGATGTGGTCACACATCTTGACATGATCCGATCCCCATCAAAAGCACAGAATGGATATTTTCCATCCACTAATTTGGAAGGGACCCAGGCAAGACTCTCTTGGCTTGATGTTTCAGGTATTGGCTAAGTCCTGAGTTTGGGTGCTTCCAAAACCCAGCTAAGATGAACGAGAAAGCATTTGTAGGCCAGATTACATCTCCAAAGTGAAGGTTTTCCTCTCCACCAGCAGCCTATCTTAACTGTCTAGATTCTTGGTCTGAGGTCTATCCCATCACCTCCTACATAATTCATTTACAAACTGGAGATGTTAGGGATTGAACCTAGAGCATGCAAAACATATGCCTTACCACAGAACTATGATTTCTCTGCAGTTCCTCCCACTGTTCTCCTCTCTTGCACAAGCATAGTAGGAGGAAAAATCATGAAGGACAGTTAACTTTCTGTAGCTGTTAAGATGTTAGCAAGCCAGCATGAATCACATAATCTAGTTAAGGTCAGAGGTTTTGGTTTTAAACTGATTCCTGACTTGACTCAGCTGAGCTAGATCTTTTCTTAAGACAAAGAGAGTAACATATTGGTTTCTTAGCAATACAGGTTAGGTTTGTAAGCACACAATGTGGTTGCGAGACATTAATCAAAGTAAAGTGCAAATTAAGTGGGCTGGGATGATCGAACAGCTGCACATTGCTAACTGCTGTGGGATGGAGGTCTTCCATTAATCCTAAAATTACCTTCAACATGTTTGCAAGGGAGAACTGTAATTGGGTGGTTTCGGTTTGCAGAAGTCTGGAACCTTTGAAAGAGGAATCCTTACTGCAGTGTTAAATCGGTAATGTTAAATAAAACACAGCTGTCCATTAGCTTTTCTCTGTAAGATATAGATAAATATTGGAGGAATTCTTTTTTGAAGAATTAAAATGTTGTTGTTAATTCATTCAGTCATTTCTGACTCTTTATGACCTCATGGACCAGCCCATGCCAGAGCTCCCTGTTGGCCGTCACCTCCCCCAGCTCCTTCAGAGTCAAGCCAGTTACTTCAAGGATGCCATTTAATTATTTATTTATTTATTTCAATTACTTCTACCCCGCCCTTCTCACCCCCGAGGGGGGACTCTGGGCGGCTTACAAACGAAGGCACAAGTCGATGCCTAAATCAATAAACAAACAATACATAAAAGCAATTCAAACAATTAACAAGTTAAAAACATTAATACATAGTAAAATAGCAAAACAATCTCATGCTCAGTGTTCAGAGTCCGATTATCCATTCCATTCCGTTCGCCCTTGTTTATCATCAGATCTTTCCTTAGCTGCCAGACTATCCAAAAGCTTGGTCCCATATCCAGGTCTTCAATTTTTTTCTGAACGCCAAAAGGGAAGTCGCTGTTCTAATCTCCCCGGGGAGTGAGTTCCACAGGTGAGGGGCCACCACTGAGAAGGCCCTGCTCCTCGTCCCCGCCAACCTCACTTGTGATAGTGGCGGGGTCGAGAGCAGGGCCTCCCCAGACAATCTTAAATTTCGAGATGGGATGTAGAGGGAGATCCGTTCGGACAAATACACTGGGCCGGAACCGTATAGGGTTTTGTAGGTCAAAACCAGCACTTTGAATTCTGCTCGGAATTGGATCGGCAGCCAGTGGAGCTGGCGTAACAGAGGGGTGGTATGCTCCCTGTACGCCGCTCCGGTGAGTAATCTGGCTGCTTCTCGCTGGACTAGTTGAAGTTTCCGAGCAGTCTTCAAAGGCAACCCCACGTAGAGTGTGTTGCAGTAATCCAACCGGGATGTAACAAGAGCGTGGACCAACGTGGCCAGATCTGATTTCCCAAGGTATGGGCGCAGCTGGCGCACAAGTTTTAATTGTGCGAAAGCTCTCCCAGCCACCACCGAGACCTGGGGTTCCAGGCTCAGCGATGAGTCCAGGATCACTCCCAAGCTGCGAACCTGCGTCTTCAGGGGGAGTGTAACCCCGTCTAACACAGGCTGTAACCCTATACCCTGTTCGGCCTTACGACTGACCAGTAGGACCTCTGTCTTGTCTGGATTCAATTTCAATTTGTTAGCTCTCATCCAGTCCAATACAGCGGCCAAGCACCGGTTCAAGGGCTGGACAGCCTCCTTGGTGACAGATGAGAAGGAGTGACAGATTTGGACATCATCTGCGTAAAGATAACATCTCATTCCGAAACTCCGGATGATCTCCCCCAGCGGCTTCATGTAGATGTTAAATAACATCGGGGACAGAATTGAACCTTGTGGGACTCCACACAACAAAGTTCGCGGAGCCGAACAGGTGTCACCCAGTAACACCTTCTGGGTCCGTCCCTCAAGGAAGGATCGGAGCCACTGCAAGGCAGTACCCCCGAGACCCATGTCCATGAGGCGCCCCAGAAGGATACCGTGATCGACGGTATCGAAGGCCACTGAGAGGTCCAGCAGAACTAACAGGGACACACTCCCCCTGTCAAGCTCCCTGCGCAGATCATCTACCAAGGCGACCAAGGCTGTCTCAGTTCCATGTCCCGGCATAAAGCCAGACTGTGCCGGATCTAGATAATCAGTGTCTACCAGAAACCCCTGGAGTTGTGCTGCCACCACATGTTCCATGACTTTGCCCAAATAGGGGAGATTGGAGACTGGCTGATAGTTGTCGAATTGAGTGGGATCCAGTGATGGTTTCTTCAACAGCGGTTTTATAATACCTTGTTTTAAGCTCGCTGGAAATTTTCCTTCCTGTAAGGAGGCATTAACCATCACCTTCACCCACTCTGCCAAACCCCCTCTGGCTTCCTTAATCAGCCAGGAAGGGCAGGGGTCTAGGATGCATGTGGTGGGTCGCACCTCTCCAAGGATCCTGTCCACATCCTCAAGCTGAACCAATTGAAAAGAATCCAACAAAATTGGACAAGCAGATGCTCTTGCTACATCCCCAGAGACTGCCGTTAACATGACGTCAAAACCCAACCGAATCCGCTCAATTTTATCCGCGAAGGATCGAGCAAATGCTTCACAGCGAGCCACCGAGTTGTCCGAGGCCTCGCCTTTTGGCGGATTTAACAGGCCTCTGACAACTCGGAAAAGCTCTGCTGGACGGTTCTTCGCTAATGCAATATTGGCTGTGATGAATGTTTTCTGAGCTGCCGTTATTGCCACACCGTAGGACCTTAAGAAGGCATTCAGGTGTGTTTGGGCTGGATTGGTGGGGTTCTGGCGCCACACGCACTCTAACCTCCTCTTCTTTCGCTTCATCGCTGCCAGTTCCTCAGTAAACCAAGAGGCTGGTTTAGTTCGGTTACTCGAGAGGGGGCGTTCCGGAGCGATAGTGTCAATTGCCCTAGTCAACTCACTATTCCAGCGAGAGACCAGAGCATCGACAGCGTCGCTAGCCAAGGAGGTGGAAAAATCCCCAAGAGCCGTCAGGAGTCCATTTGGATCCATAAGTCTCCTGGGGCAGACCATTCTAATGGGTCCACCACCCCTGCAAAGGTTAGAAGGCACAGTTAGTCTAAAACTAACTGTGCCATCCATCCATCTTGCCCTTTGTCGGCCCCTCTTCCTTTTTCCTTCCATTTTCCCCAGCATCATTGTCTTCTCTAACCTTTCTTGTCTCCTCCTGATGTGGCCTTCAACCTTGTCTCTAATATCCTTCCCTCCAATGAGCAGTCGGACTTTATTTCCTGAAGTATGGACTGGTTGGGTCTTCTCGCAGTCCAAGGCACTCTCAGAAGAATTAAAATATTGCAGCCCAAAAAGAACATCTACTAAGAATTTTTTTTAAAGATACTGGCTTCCTGTTAGGTATTTATGTCATCATAAATTGAATTATGATAATATAAAGGTATATTGTGACATTGTACAACACTTGTATTGTCCTGGTGGTGGGGGCATGGAGAGGAGACATAGCTATGAGTGCATTTATGGTGCAGAATTAATGCAGTTTGACACCACTTTAACTATGGAATCCTGGGATTTGTCGCAATCTCTGAGTAATCTCTGGAATAGTTTATGAAAACTCCTATATAGGCCACCAGCTGGCCAAAGTAAACAGAGATTTCAGGACAATTTAAAGGAGAATTTCAGAATCATTTGTGATAATTACACATTAGAATTCAAAGCAGCTACAAAGTAATTTAGAGCATTATAACTGACTAATTGAATGTCAGACATGTGGCAGAATGAAAACCACGCATAGTTCACCTTTTTACCAGTCTACACACTGTCTTGCCAGAGAAAAGGTATGCCACGCTGATGATCGATAAAGAACAGAAAGTTTACTCTTTAAAATGCAGAGCTACATATGTCATGCAAACAGTTGTATTGACTCACACAATGTCCTTTGAGAGAGATTCCAATGTTTTTTTTTTTTAGTGTCCATGTGGAAGACCCTTCTTCCAGCAGCTCAGAAGCAAAATCCCTCTTCTTGCACGGCTAACAGCCTAAATATGTAACTGTTGCCAAAACTCCCAGGCTCAGCTAGCCTCTCGAGCGTGGCCCAACCAATCAACTTCATGCATTATGTTTTCAGTTAACACACTCACCAACTGATTTTTACATGCTCTAACAAGATATAGACTGTAACCATCAAGGTACTCTCTATTTGTGGGCATGTTAATAATAAATATTAATAATGTAATTTTATTGTGACTATTGAGCTTCCCTTATTGTTGTGTCAAAACCATGGCTATGATAGACAACAAACTGGACTTTTTCCTTATTTCTATTGTAAGATGCCAGGGTTATATTCGCTGTGAGTCTTCCTCATCATTATTCCATTTCATCTTACTCTTCACACACATTTCCTTTCTGCAGCTACTGGAGCATATGAATTGCTGGAAATGGAGGGTTTTATCTGATGTGCGATAAATAAAAAAGCAAGAAATTGTGTTTTATCACCGTTGCCATGTGGAACTGAGCCTCCATCGTGCACAGAAATGGACATCAGCATCCTTGTTCGATAAGAGCAAACCTTCCACAGAGACACCTTCCAAAAGGTATCCACCATATATGGTGCTGGGATCATCATTTTTCATTGAGCTGCGCTGACATTTCAAAGCATAAAAATAATTATGTTGATAACCTTTAAGAAATAACCTGTATTTGGAGCTACAGCTGTATGGCAGGGACCTCACTGGAGACTTTTAGTAAGTGAGAAAGAAGGCAGAAATGAGCTATGAAACTGTCTGCCAAATACTCCGTTGGTGAGCATGAATCAAACTGATTAGTAGGAATAAAGATAATAGACAGTTGAAATAAGCTACCCATATTAAAGTGCCAATATGTTGAAATCATGTGACTTAACTATATGACTTAATATGACTTTTAAAACTCTAAATACAGCTACCAAATTTGAAATAGTTTTAGCAGTGTAGTTAAATCCACTTCTGACATTTAAAACAGAGTGAAATTATGATGATTAGTAGCAATTTTTTTATATCATCAAAACTGTATTTTGTTCTGAAAACTTGGGACATGAAGCAATGCCCTGAAAACAAATCTGAATGAGCTGTAGAGTCGTGTGCGGAACCGTTTTCCTTCGGTACATCCATTCTTTCGTACTTTTGTAACTTTCGGGAACACTAAATAGGAAGGCCCCTTCCAGTACAAAAATCAGCTTGACATTAAAGCAAGCGGGAGCCAATCCTAGCTCCTTGAGTGCTTTTCATGAGCACGTGGCGCTCAATGGCCCCTTGCCTTGGAATGAGTGTGTGTGTGTGGCACGCAGGACCAGAAAGCATGTGCGGCTGCCTACAGCCGAGCACCTCCTCCAGAGTAAGAAAGTTAGAACTTGCCTCCTTGCCTTGGAAAGAGTGTGTGTGTGGCATGCAGGCCCAGAAAGCATGCGCCTGCCTGCAGCCAAGTGCCTCTCCTTCAGATTAGAAACAGGCAAGAAGCCTCTTTAAAGCACACACCGTCGTGTAGTTGAGTACCTCTCCTCTAGCGTAAAACAGCTTATGTGCCTAAATGATGGAAAGTGTTGCGACTCGGGATAGATTCACCTTGCTCAGAACAACATCACGCACCAGGGCTGTAGGTTTTGTAGTTTATTGAAGAAAGGTAAAATCAAAAACATAGAAATATAGTTGCTGAAGTTCAAAAGTCAAAACAGGAACTTAAATGCAAGGCAAAGTTTTCAAGGTCCAAAAGCAAATCATATGAATATAATCCACAAGCATTGGTCAAACCAAAATCCATGGCATCATGACAAAGTCCCAGGAACGAAGATCCAAAAGCAAAGTCCCAAAGAGCTAACAGCTTTCCCCTGAAAGCCGAGGAGATTTCAAGGAAGTTCACAAGGTGTGAGCGAAGATACTCTGACAAAGAGTTGCTTTCAAACATATCATTAAATATGCTTTGCTAGCATGAAAGCATTATGTTGCCCCCGAAGTTCCCGCTTGTTTGCAAGTTGGGTGCTTCGGCGTAACCTTAATTGCAAACGGTCCTCCCTAGACAGATCCTCATTATTTTCAAGGCTGGATCCCTCATTATCTTGTGACCAGACCTGTAGCGAGGGGATGGTTTTAGGGGTTCAACCCCCCCCCCCGAAATGTTTCAGATTTTTTTTAAAAAATCTGGTTTACTCATGAACTTTAACTGGTTAACCAAATCCCCGTGCTAAGTCTATGAGATGCAAAAAATTAAGTCCCTCCAGAACTGTAAGCACTATCTCAAGCAAATATTGACAATTTATTCACACTGTCATTACTTGCAGCAATCGCCGATGTAGTGAAGCAACCAAGTTGGGGGGGGGGGGGTGTTGAATGCTCTCATTAAGGAGGCCAGACTTGGTGGAGGTGGTTGTCAGGGGCGGAGCTGCAGGCTATTGAAGGTTGCTCTGCCCCCTGCTGTGCTCTTTGCTTCAGCGTGAGCTAGGAGGCAGGTTTCAACCCCCCCCCCCCAAATTTTCAACCTTCCCCAAAATTGTCAACCACCCCCCAAAATTGTCAACCCCCCCCCCCAAATTGTCAACCCTCCCCGAAATCTTTTTCTGGCTACGGCCCTGCTTGTGACTGACCTGCCTGGGAATCGATAGGCCCTGAGTTCACATAAGGACCTGTCGACTCCTCCACCTGCAGCTGTTAATCCAAATCATGACTGTCTTCTAAAACAACATTCCTTTCCCTGGGAAACTGAGGTGCTTCAAAATCAACACTGTCTGCCTCAACAACAGGGACATATGCAGAAATCCGTAACCCATCCTCCTCCTCATCCTAAGGAAACTCAGGCTCAGAAAGCCCATGCTCAGGCTGAGCCACAACAGAAAGAGAAGTCTGGGAAGCCCCCCCCCCCCCCCCATAATGGGCTGATAGAAAACAGATCTTGGCACCCCAGAGTGAAAGCAGATGTCTGCCCTGATTTCAGGAGGCTCCCAAAAATGGATTGGAGCCCCACTGAAAGTCGGATCATGAAACAGGTCAAGGTTTACCCCGAAAGCACAACCCTAATGAGCAGGTGGGCTAGATGGTACTCCAGACTTAGAAGCGATAGCACTTTTATTTCCAAGAAGCCATTGAAATCTACAAGCATGTGGACAATTTCAACAGAAAGGAAGAGACCATGAAAATGAACCAAATCTGGCTACCAGTATTAAAAAACTCTAAAATTACAACAGCAAAACAGCAGAGAGGAAACAACCAGGCACATCTTAACACCTCTCAACAAAAGAATTTCCCAGGCTCAGCCAGGCCTTCAAATGCTAATGAAGGTGGTCAGTTGAAACATTCACACCTAGCTCCAGCGGAGAAGAGCTCTTTGCCCCACGCCAGCCATTCCACAGATATATAAACCCATTGTCCTAATTCCAACAGACCTCACTACCTCTGAGGATGCTTGCCATAGATGCAGGCGAAACGTCAGGAGAAATGCCTCTAGAACATGGCCCTATAGCCCGAAAAAACCCACAAAAACCTATCTGATAATGTTTGATATTGGGCACTTTATATCAGGACAGTGTTGTTTTGGGCTGCAAATTCCATAGGTTCCAGCAGCATTGGTTAACAATAGGAGGAAACTAAAGTACAAAACATTTTGCACTGACAAGTTTGCCTCTCCTTGAGCTATACAGTGGGAATGACACAGCAAGAAACCATGATATCACCTGTATGTTTGTGATCAGAAAGGCTTTAATTGTATATGTGCATATCCAAAAATAAGCCTAACTGGACACAGTGGGACTCTAGGGTTTTTTACACCCAAGCTGGGAAAGTAAGACATGAATGACTTCTCTGGCTGAAATGCTTAACATTGGTCTCATTTACCAAAAGTGGTGAAATTTCAATTTCCCTAGAAGAGTTGACCTCTGTTCTTCGGTATGAAAAAAAATGCACTAAGAGTGACATGAAAATGCCCATTTTTCTCCCTTGAAGTTAACTGGAAGGAAATCAATGCAGCTCAACAGGAGAAATCAATGGAATGCCATGCAGCATAGAAGGAGAAAGAAATATGGAGAACGAAAGCAGCGTTCGGCTCTTCTGGTCATTTTCATCTATTAATAGCCTTCATTAGCATCACCAGTGCCAGTCCTATAGGCACAGCGTGGCAGTGGACTTCTATATAGATTGAAATTATGTATGCTAGGCATCGTGCCGTAGACACAGTCAGCAATTGCATAGAAGGCTTTTTAAAAGCTGTTCTTTGCATAGAATCTGGCAGGAAAACACAAGGGTTTAAATAATATAAGTCCCTTGCTGAGGCAGATCAAAGCTTATCTAGTCTAGCGTTCTGTTCCCATAATGGATAACCAGGTGCCTTCATGAGAAGATAATGTGGGATGGATAGAAGTGATAGCAAATATATGGAGAGATATGAAGAGAAGATATAAGGGACGGGAGAGAGGAAAAGATGTTTAGCTAAAAATTGCAAGTCTAGAAGTAAAAAGGAGAAAGAGGATGAGAAATTAGAGAAGGGAAATAGAAGATATTTATCCAGGAACTGAAGATAGGAATCTTGCTCCACTCTGCTGTCCACATGCCTACTATTTGCCTTGAAAAAGTCAGTTACATGGTTATCAGTTTCATGAATTTTTGGGGCTTGAAACGTCTTTGGATTACTATTTCCACAGCCTCCAAGTTGGGTCTGGATAGTTGATTAGGTGGATAGGAAACTCTGGAAGCTGTAGTCCAAAGCAACTAACTTTTCCAATCCTTGGCATACTGTCACAATTTCAGAGTTCACAAATTTATATGGAAATGTTCTAATTACCTGATACTAACTAGGTCAGTGTTTCCCAACCTTCCTAATGCCGCGACCCCCTTAATACCGTTCCTCATGTTGTGGTGACCCCCAACCATAAAATTTTCATTGCTACTTCATTTATTTTCATTTATTTTCATTGCTACATCATAACTATAATTTTGCTACTGTTATGAATTGTAATGTAAATATCTGATATGCAGGATGTATTTTCATTCTCTGGACCAAATTTGGCACAAATACCCAATATGCCCAAATTTTAATACTTTGGGGAAGGGTTGATTTTGTCATTTGGGAGTTGTAGTTGCTGGGATTTATAGTTTACCTACAATCAAAGAGCATTCTGAACTCCACCAATGATGGAATTGAACCAAACTTGGCACACAGAACTCCCATGACCAACAGAAAATACTGGAAGGGTTGATGGGCATTGGCCTTGAGTTTTGGAGCTGTAGTTCACCTACATCCAGAGACACTGTTGACTCAAACAATGATCAATATTGACACAAATGCTCAATATGCCACTGGTGAACACTGGTGGAGTTTGGGGAAAATGGACCTTGACATTTGAGAGTAATTGCTAAGATTTATAGTTTACCTACAATCCAAGAGCACTCTGAACTCCACAAATGGTAAAATTGGGCCAAACTTCCCACATAAAACTCTATGACCAACAGTTTTGGGGACCTCTCTGACACCCCCTCACGACCCACCCAGGGGTCCTGGCCCCCAGATTGAGAAACGCTGAACTAGGTTCTATGTAGCTCAATTCTGAACTTCTGTCATCTTCTCCTTTATGGAATTTCTCTTGACTATTTTATTTGTATTATACAGTCATTACATGGAACATAAGGGGGGGGGACATACACAAACCCATTATAAGGACAAATTAGTTTACTTATTTTGTGCATTTATATACCACTTTTGTCACCCCTGAGGGGACTCAAAGCTGTTTCCAACATAATAGTGGCAAAATTCAATGCCCCACATACATGTGAAAACCAAAACATAACTTCTAGACAATAACATATACTATAACTTAAGAACCTTAACCATATTACACATATTTGCTTACCTCTGTATGATAGTAAATGCCTTTTGGATACAAGTGCAGTCTAAATGCCAAAAGATGACAGGAAATATGACTGTCCAAACTTCAAAAATGTCTGATACAGTTATTGTCTCCTAATTGTAAAATAAAGAAGTGTGCCTGGGAACTCTTTTTGGAAATGGGAAGCTAGGAGAGGCAATTATAAAGGAACACTCATATCCCAAACACAGACACTGAAATAATAATGATGGTGCTAAAACATAAAAGCTCGCCTGGCCTTTAAAATATTGGAGAGGGAAAATAAGCTTGTGCCCCAGTATTTCTTCTGAATACCCATGGGCGATCTAGAAAAGAGATTGAGCCATCCAAAATCCATTAGCAAATGGCACAATGCAACAGTCGACAAATGCCAAAAGCTCACTGCAACAAAGCAGCAGCAGCACACAAAAGTGGACCAGTTAAATGGACCAGAAACAAGAAGGGGAGTACAAAATCTTTATACATTACTGGAGATCGCAAAGATGGTACTGAATTGCTTTTTCTCAGAGCTTGGGAAAGTTCCTTGGTTGTATCTCCCATGCTGGCTAGGAAATGATAGTTGTTATCCAAACCTTTCCAAAGTTCTACTTACCCTGCTTTCAAAATCCATCAAGGGCCAGTTCCACAGAGAGAGATCAGGAGGAGAGGAAGAGAGAAAGAGGGAGAGAGGAGAAAGAGGGGGGAGGGGGGAGAGCGGGAGAGAGGGAGGGAGAAAGACAGAGAGTGGGAGATAGAATGGGAGAGGAAGAGAGGGAAAGAGAGAGGGGGAGAGGGAGAGGGAGAGAGAAAAGGGAGAGAGGAGAAAGAGGGGGAGAAAGAGAGGGAGAGGGAAGAAAGAGGGGGAGAGGGGAGAAAGATGGGGAGAGGGGAGAGAGTGGGAGAGAGGAAGGGAGAAAGACAGAGAGTGGGAGATGGAATGGGAGAGGAAGAGTGGGGGAGAGGGAAAGAGAGGGAGAGGGAGAGGGGAGAAAGATGGGGAGAGGGGAGAAAGATGGGGGAGAGGAGAGAGACCGCGAGAGAGGGAGAGAGGGGAAAGGGGGAGAGAGAAAGAGAGGGGGGGAGAAAGAGGGGGAGAGGGGGAAGAGGGAGAGAGAAACAGAGGGGAGAAAGAGGGGGAGAGAGGGAAGAAAAGAGAGAGAGAGAGGGAGATGGAATGGGAAAGGAAGAGAGGGGGAGAGTGAAAGAGAGGGGGAGAGGGAAAGAGAGGGAGAGGGAAAGAGGGAGAGGGGTGAAAGAGGGGGAGTGGGTGTGAGGGACAGAAGGGGAGAGGGAGGGGGAAGACAGAGTGAGGGGAGAGGGAGAGAGCGCACAGGGTTTTAGAAGTGTTGTCTTCTGTTGCCCAAAAAGCATCGACTCTCTCCTAAAATATCCTGGTTTAAATCATTCTCTCAAAAGACAAAATAAAGTAGTCTTCTTTAAAAGTAACATAGTTTGTTTACTCACAAACTTCATGTATTCAGTATACTGGGACTTTGCTTATCAATCCAGTTACAGATAGAATTTGAAGTAGTTTCTCTGCGCAGATAACACAGAACATCCTTCTTATAATCAAAAGTCCAAATTCTAAGCATCTCTCTGGTCTGAGAGTCTAATAGAGTCTCTGTTCTTTAAGGATCTGATAGCTTCTGTCCTCTAAAGCATTCTGTTTCTACAAACTTCGAAACGATATTGTACTGATCCTGATGCAAACACACACTGACTTGAAAAACTTCCAAACAGGAGAAAAGTTAAAATTGCAAATATTATTTAATGAGGAGGAACACATAAATTAGGAGAGACTGCAGCAGTTTGATTTTGCCCGAGTCTACTGGGAAATCTAATACTCAGCATTCCTGTTTGGAAGTTTTTCAAAGGGGGATGGCCACTCTAGTCAAAAGAACCCAGTCTTTGGTAAAATTAAGTTGGCATGAAGGTTTTATATCCAAAACAATATAAAGACTCTCACTACCAGTATGTTATCCTTGATCACATAAGATTCACAGTAACAGAATGCTCTTTAGATGGACCCATGTGATTTTTCATGTTGTTCTGCCACGCAGCAATTCATTAAAATGTGATCTCTCAGCAGTGTATATTGCACAGAACAAAGAATCATAGTCTCCCATGAATCTTTCAGGCACATGTTTCCGGGGAAGCCAGTAAAAACACAAAGTAATTGCATCTAAAACGCATACATGCATATAATCCAGTGGAAGCAGAGTGGCGAAAGCTTTGGTTTAGATTTTTCTGGCTGACATTCCTGTCTCCATTTGTGAATGAATGAAAATTGATAGCCTGGGTAGAATGGTTTTCAGGCACCCATGGTGAGAAGGTTTAAAACTCAGCAGCGTTGCCTCAGGAAAACATTTCAGTGAAGAGGGGGAGTACTTTGGAGATGTTATCCTGCCCAAACCAACATTGATTTTCTGGGCTATTGTATAATATTCAGCAGGGAATTATAATGCTGCTCTGAATCATGTCTGCACATTCTGTTGTCATTTTTGCTGCTGGTTTTGTAAAGTTTTCTGATATTTTAGCTACAAGATAACCTGGCCCTAAATAGTATAGGACTTTAAAGGACTAATAGCCTAAGTGCAAGCAGCATAGAGCTTTGAATGACAAAACCAGCTCTCTGAATTCTCCTGGAAATGGATTAGAAGCCGGTGAAGCTGTTTTAATTGGAGAGTGACATGATCCTTGCACTTGGCCTGACCATGTCATTTTGGATCCACTGATGTTTCCGAAGAAGTCGCCCCATGTAGAGTGTTTTATGGCAGCCCGAACATGATATAATCAAGGTGTGTGGTGAATCAAGGAATGGGCACAGCTGATGTACCAGTTTTAACTGTGCAAATGCACTCCTAGCTCAGTTGAAATCTGGGCATTCAGGCTTATATCTAAGCTGAAAAGTGTCCAGGGAAGGGTAACCAAGATGACAAGTTGGAATGTGTCCAGAGGAGGGTGACTAAAATGATCAAGGGTCTGAATAACAAGCCCTATGAGGAGTGGCTTAAAGAGTTGGGCAATGTTTAAACTCCAGAAAAGAAGGCTGAGAGGAGACATGATGAGGGCCATGTATAAATATGTGAGGGAAAGTCATAAGGAGGCGTGAGCAAGCTTGTTTTCTGCTTCCCTGGATACTAGGACGCGGAACAATGGCTTCAAACTACAGGAGAGGAGAGTCCACCTAAACGTTAGGAAGAACTTCCTGACTGTGAGAGCTGTTCAGCAGTGGAACTCTCTGACCTGGAGTATGATGGAGGCTCGTTCTTTGGAGGATTTTAAGCAGAGGCTGGATGGCCATCTGTCAGGGGTGCTTTGAATGCAATTTTCCTGCTTCTTGGCAGAGGGTTGGACTGGATGGCTCACAAGGTCTCTTCCAACTCTGTGATTCTATGATTCTATCTAAGGTCTGGAAGCAATGCATTATGAGGAATGACTCAAGGAGTTCGCTTTTTGTTAGTGTACTCCATCTTTGACCACTGTTGTCCTCAGTACAAGTATATCAAAAGAGGGTTACAATCCACCAATTTCATTAGGAGCTCTGCAACAGACTGCAACAGACTGCAACTGTCAGAATGCCCCAGCCAGCATAGACCTGAAAGCTTTGGAGACTATAATCCAAATAGTAACTTTCTTAAGATCTGCGTCAGCTAAGCTAATGGTGTATGCATGGATATTTATAATGTTATATGCATAAATACAATCTGTGGCTGATAGTCCTATAATCCAATGTGCACACATATGTGTGTGTGGAAGAGGATTCCTTTGTTTCATAGGTGGTAATCTGGGCCCTCTAGAAGTTTTGTCCTATAGTTTCCATTAACAGTAGACAGCATAGTGAGGGATTATAGGCATTATTGCCCAAAGCACCTGGAGAGCTGGAGTTATTCTCTTTTGTGCTGTGCACAGATGTATTATAGCATAGGGACTATTCTGCAACCAAATACCAATTAAAGCAGGCCAATGGATTCATTTAAAAGGGCTTACAAGGGCTGGAGGTCATATACTATTGTCTCCTTAAAGCAGAGCTCTTGAATTACTTCTGAAAAGCACAAAACCCTGAGCACCTGTATTAGTCAAGTATTATCTTCCTCCTCTTTCTCACCCTTCTTCAAGCTCTTGTAAGTCAAGTGTTCAATTCCTAACAAAATCTATTTAAAGATAAGTACAAGGTGGATATTTAAAGATGTTTCCCATCATGTATCCTGTCTTATCTCTAAATTGCCTAATTTTAGCATGCACAAACATAACACATAACACACACTGTGTTGCAGGTGCAGATAATGTCCCCAAAACACCCTCCAAAAATTGAACAAAATGTCCTTGACCCCAGTTTGTTCAATATCAAATGTGATTCCCTTCCTGTCACGGTCCCAACTGCACGTGCCTCTTGCAGTCCCAAGATAGGGCAGAGAGGTCTCACACAGAGACAACAAAGCAGCTAAGGGGTGACCTGAAAGCAGAATTCAGGAAACAGGCCAAAATTATAAAGCAGAAGCAGATAAAGGTAGGCAGAAGCAGACACAATTGTATGTACTTGTTTTGACCTTCTGGAAGGAGGTAACCTGTTCCTCCTTCTACAATTATTATTAATGGCTTGCATACTGCATTGCATATCCTAGAGCTAGCTGTTTGCACTATTCTTGAGGACCATCCAAGGTTTAATTCCCTGGTCAGCCATGGCAACTCATTGGGCAAATCAGACACTCTGAGCCCCAGAAAACCCTGTGATAGGTCTCCAGCATAAGTCAAAGGTGTCTTGTAGGCACTCACCAACAATTCAGTACATTAATTCATGATGGTGGAACTATGGCCACGATTGAAAATGCTCCTCTCAATCTAACCTAACAGCTCGAAGTTGCATTGAATGATGGATTTCAGCTCGAGTGGCAATCTGAGCCGAAGGGTGATGTTTCCAGCCCGCACCTACCATCAAACAAGGCAGGATCAAAAGTAGGATCCCTGTTACAGTTCTCACCTGATGCTTCACTTGCTGGTGGAGAACATTGGAAACACCATCACCTGGAGACCAATTGCCAGCTGAGCTGGTCTCCATCACTTGGAAGCATTCCTGGCTGCTAGTCAGTTTAGAGCAGTGGTTCTCAACCTGTGGGTCCCCAGATGTTTTGGCCTTCAACTCTCAGAAATCCTAACATCTGGTAAACTGGCTTGGATTTCTGGGAATTGTAAGCCAAAACACCTGGAGATCCAAAGGTTGGTAACCACTGGTTTCGGGGGTCAGGTCAGAAGAAGTTGCTTAGTTGTGCAGTCTCTTTGGTGTCTGCTGAGTTTTTATATAAGCTTTTCTTACTAAGAGAAGAACAGCAGGGAGGTGGCCATTTCAGCCTTCCTAGGGACTGAGTTCCAAATGGTAGGGTCAACCACCCAAAAGACTCTTCCTCATGTGCCCAACATCCATACTTGTGAAAGTGGATCTCAGGATCCTCATCCTTGTACAAAACAAGTCACAGGGGTGTGTGTGTGTTGGGGGGGGGGGTGCTATTACACATTACTCTTTTCCTTCTAACTATGTGTCAAGATGGAATTGAATTTGGATACATTCAGCACGCTCTTGAGCAAGAAAGGAGGATGAAGCAGCCTTATCCCATACTGAAGATTAGCCTGAATAATTTGGGGTAGATGAGAAGGAGCAGCCAGACTAAAGGGAGAGTCTCCCCATCTAAAGTTTATAAACAATGCAAGTATGCTGGTGGACCCTTATGCTCTGTCAGAGTGTTTCTCAAACTGTAGTACTTCAGGTGTTTTGGACTTCGGCTCCCAGAAATACTAGCTAACCTACTCGCTGTTAGGAATTCTGGGAGCGGAAGTCCAAAGCATCTGGAGGAGCGTAGTTTGATGAAACTCTGCTCTATCAGGGTGGTGTAGGATCTCAGCCAAGAAGTGTCACTAAGCATGGTCTAGGAAGTAAGCCAGAGCACACCAGATGGCCCTACCAAACTGTTAGTAGAATCAGTTCAAGAAAAGTCAGAAATGGCATCCATTATCAAACCAAGATCAAATACCAGATGATCCATAAATATATCAGAGACTCAATATGCCAGTCTGGACATGTTTTTTTTCTAGCAATTTCTCCTGCAATGCCTTCCTTATATGACTGCTTCTATAGCTTCGCAGCTATAAAAGACCTTTACATTTGGAGTACTCTGCTGCAGTTTTGCACTTCACTTGAGCACTGCCATTCTTCTCTAATCCAATTCAGCCACAGAATACTTCCTCTTCTGGAGGGAATGGGTCCTCCTCTACACCCTCTCCTTTGACTCTGTTCTTTGATAGGTAAAGTTGCTAGTTGAGGATTGTCCTGAGCCCTGAGATTTCTGGGCCAAAATCTGAGACCTAGGGAATTGTTCCTGATGGTGTCATTCAATGTTATGCATCAAGTATCAACTGCAGTTCTCACATCATGCCATTCAAACAGACACAGACATGTGCATATTTTCTGATTTGAAAACTTTGACAGAGATCTTAAGTAAAGATTCCTTTCAAGGAGGAGATCTGCTGTTGCAATTTCTTTATTATGTGCTGAAATCAGGGTGTTCTTGTTCTCCCTTTCTGTACTTTTTTTCCAGTGAGGGCATGAAATAAAAGTAGAGGAAACATCCTGTCTCCTGGATTTGTGCCTTTCTGCTTTCTCTGTTGTATAAAGTAGGAAGGGAAAAAGGAAGAAGGGTTGCAGAGAATCTAATATTTGTTACAACTAAACTCCTTTCAGTTTGGGTATACTGTTTTCATGTCTTCTTCGTTGCTACCTGTGGGAGGTAGGTTGCTTCAGGCTACCCCAACATAGGTGAAAGTGGAGGGTATCGAGCCAACCAACCTGCCTTAAGCACAATGATGTGCCTTCTCCTCCTTCTCCTAGCTCTCCAAGAAGGGCAGGAAAGGACACGAGAGAGAATTCTTAAAATATAGATAAAGGTTTAATCAGGCCAGTAAGACACAATACAGTATGGACAACAGAATAGCAGGAGAAAGACTAAAGGTCATATAGCAGAGAAACTAGGAGAAATTTCCT
This sequence comes from Anolis sagrei, assembly GCF_037176765.1. Lineage (NCBI taxonomy): Eukaryota > Metazoa > Chordata > Lepidosauria > Squamata > Anolidae > Anolis > Anolis sagrei. The sequence goes on along the minus strand of NC_090024.1, from coordinate 20,019,842 downwards.
AATAAATAATTCATATGAATTGCAATAATGTGAGAAGAAAATGAGGAAACCTATGCTATGTATATACTATCCTGTGAGAGTTTCATGTGTAAAAGAATTACTTCCATGATGAAGGTGATGAGCAACAGTGATGCCTTAGCCTCTTCCAAGGATATTCTTCACATCAGCAGCTCCATTTGCTGGCATTTGGATGCTGTTCATTTCATTAAGACTTTCTGATTGGAATTAAGACTTATTATTAAGACTTATTTCTGCAAGTTGCAGTGGTTGAATATTCCTTATGCTTGGAACCAGAAGTGTTTTGGAATCTGGGTGATTTTGGAATAGCCGTATCTGCATATACAAACATGATGAGGTAGGTTAGAGATGGAAAACAGTTCTATATTACCTTCTATATCTAGCTTGAAGGTAATTTTATGCAATATTTTAAAATAGTTTTGTGCATGAAACAAATTAATGTGTAAATCGACCCATCAGAAAGTGGAGGTGTCACTATCTCAGTCACTCTTGTGGATGATTTTGGAATACAGTAGAGTCTCGCTTATCCAACCTTCGCTCATCCAACGTTCTGTATTATCCAACACAGTCTGCCTCCCACCTGGATCCACAGTTGTTTCAATACATTGTGACGTTTTGGTGCTAAATTTGTAAATACAGTAATTACAACATAACTTTACCATTTATGGAACTGCTTTTTCTGTTGATTTGTTGTAAAACATGATGTTTTGGTACTTAATTTGTAATATCATAATGTAATTTGACATTTAATAGGCTTTTTCTTAATCCCTCCTTATTATCCAACATTTTTGCTTATCCAACATTCTGCTGGCCTGCTTATGTTGGATAAGTGAGACTCTACTGTATTTGGATTCAACTTTTCTGGATAAGGAATGCTCAACATCTATGTAGCTGCATTTGGATTACTATGTGTCAAGGATAACTTTGACTCTGGAGCAATATGTCATAGAATCATAGAGTTGGAAGAGACCTCATGAGCCATCCAGTCCAACCCCCTGCCAAGAAGCAGGAAAATTACATTCAAGGCACCCCCAACAGATGGCCATCCAGCCTCTGTTTAAAAGTTTCCAAAGAAGGAGCCTCTACCACAAGGATACAAGCTGATGTCAGTGGGGATATGATAAACTGCCTAGACCAGTGGTTGTCAACCTATGGTCCCCAGATATTTTGTCCTTCAACACCCAGAATTCCTAACAGCTTGTAAACTGGCTGGGATTTCTGGGAGTTGTAGGTCAAAACACTTGGGGACTAACAGGTTGAGAACCACTGGTCTAGACAGAAGATTCCCCAATGAGCAGCTGTCACTCCAAAAGTGATCTGTGTCCTATATCACAAAATGTTCAGTTATAAGCTAAAGGGTAAGTCATTGGCTGGGAATTGTTTCAGGTCTGATTTTTTTTCTTTTGTAAAAAAAATGTTCATTCAAAAGAGAAGAGTATATTGATTAAACTTGACATCGAAACCAGATACGAATGAGCGAACAACTGGCACATCTTAGGACAGAGCCCGGGGAGAGAATGTCTTTTTCAGTACAGTGATACTTAATGCTAATAAGTAAAATAAAACCCTACAGCAAGCATCCAGCCTATAAACTGGAGAATTAGCTAACGGGGCTGCAGGAAATTTATGAACAAGTTTATGACTTGTTTTTTGATAGCTGCTGTTAGTGAGGTGACTAACTAGCTATCCACTGCGTGGCTATCAGCCTCCTCCCAGTAGACTCAAATCAAGGAAAAGCTTCATGAGAACCACCACTCCTCTTAACGTTTCCCAGGCAACAAACAGCAAGACTATCCCTCTGGACAGCTAAACCAGGAAATCCCAATTGGATGCCCCCCATGAGGGTCTGCCTCCAGGGGCAAACCAAGAATGGATACCTTGGAAATCCCTGAACAGACCCAGAAGTGGAGTAGGCAGATCAAAAGTCAACCTAGGAAAACGGCACTACCTAAAAGAATCCTCCACTTTGTGCAGCTGTGGAGCAGAACAAACAACTCCTCATCTGCATGCTTTTCCACAATGTCCTGCCTCATGTACAGAGGAAGAATTGTTGGAGGCTACAGACAATGCGGATGCTGTTGCCCATTTCTGGTCAAAAGATATTTAGCCGCTTGTGCTCCTTCTATTTTTATCAGTTTTATGCTAATTTGCACAATGCTTTTGATATGAAATAAATGAGGTGACTGTCTACATATATTACATATAGGCTACATATATTACATATATTACATATTACATAGGCTACATATATTAGGAAGCAATGGTAGCCCCCCCCCCCCCCCAGATATTATTTCTGAGTTGTCAATATTCCCCCATTGATAAAAGGGAAGAGGAGTGCAACTCACACAGTCTGATTGCCTGTCTGCCTTTTTCTTTCTTTCTTTCTTTCTTTCTTTCTTTCTTTCATCCGTCTTCCTTCCTTCCTTCCTTTTCTTTCTTTCCTTCCTTCCTTCCTTCCATCCATCCATCCTTCCTTCCTTCCTTTCTTCCATCCTTTCTTCCATCCTTTCCTTCTTTCTTTCTTTCTTTCTTTCTTTCTTTCATCATGTGTCTGTAACTCTATTCCTGGAAATCAAGGAGACTATTTAAGATCTTTAAACTACTCAGCTGCCTCGAGTATAGTGGGAAAGGCTGTACTTTCCACCAAAGAAAAAGAAGGCATGTTTTAGGATACTAGAAAATGGTACCTATTAACTTAAGAACCCTATGCATTTTGCCCCGTCGATTTTCTGAAGTATTGGCTAAATTGTGTATCCCTTTTCTTTCTGTAGCTTTTGTTGGATGCTCTCCAGTTTTTTGTTCCTTTTGGATATTGTCCAATTGCCTGTACTAAAGATTCAATTGCTAGTTCAGCTGGCTTCTGTATGTGGAAGGGGAGAGGGAGATAGCATCTTGCTCTTTGCTTTTAGGCAGTGAAATATCTTGGGCTGACCGAGGCATTTCGATAGCAAATGGGGAGAATTTAAATTCAAAGAGCATCATTGCACTTTGGTAGTTCTTCTTTCATGTACTTGACTTGATTCAAGAAATAGAAGACACTGGTGGCACAGCAGGTTAAACCGCTGAGCTGCTGAATTAGCTGACTGAAAGGTTGGAGGTTTGAATTCAGGGAGCAGGGTGAGCTTCCACTGTTAGCCCCAGCTTCTGCCAACCTATCAGTTTGAAAACATGCAACTCTGAGTAGGTCAATAGGTACCACTTCTGTGGGAAAGTAATGGCGCTCTATGTAGTCATGCTAGCCACATGATCTCGGAGGTATCTATAGGCAATGCCGGCTCTTCGGCTTAGAAATGGAGATGACCACCACCCCATAGAGTCAGACACGACTAGACTTAATGTCAGGGAAAACCTTTACCTCTTTGCCTTTTTGCTTTCTGATATTTCAATGTACACAAACTTTGTTTCATGCACAAATTATTTTAAAAAGTTGGTTAAAATTACATCCAGGCTATGTGTATAAGGTGCATATGAAACATAAATGAATTTGATGTTTGGAGTTGAGTTCCATCTTCAAGATCTCATAATTATGTGGGTATATACATATCCAAGTATTCCAAAACCTGAAAGAACCTGAAATCCAACATGCTTCTCTTCCCAACAGTTTTGGATAAGAGGTACTCCGCTAGTAAATATGCTTCATTGTGACTGAAAACAGCCAGGAGTTTTGTTAAAGACCAATAAAATGTATATGGGCCTATCAAATTACTTGTCAACTTATGGCAAACTCATGGATTTCACAGGGTTTTCTTAGGGAAGGAATACTCAGAGGCAGTTTTGAAAGTTCCTTCCTCTGAAAAACAGCCTTCAGCATCTGGTATCCATTCGTGGTCACCCATCCAAGTACTAATTGGGGCTGACCCTACTTGGTTTCCAAGGTCAGATAGATGAAAGTTGGTATCTTCAGAAATGTTACACCCTGAGCCACAAAATACCCATGGCATAATTTTCATGTTCCTTTGATTAGATCAGCGTTTCTCAACTGTGATCTCCCAGATGTTTTGGACTCAGAAATCCCAGCCAGTTTACCAGCTGTTAGGAACTGTGGGAGCTGAAGTCCAAAACATCTGGGGGAGCACAGTTTGGAAAACTCTGCATTAGATGTGTCAACACTTACTTGAAGTGGCCATAAGAAACTAATGGGACTAGAATTTGTAGCTATGCAAAGATATATCTAGAAATTATGCAGCAATACAATAACTTCACAAAAACATTATAGTGCCTAAACTGGTGGGATAATCCATAGATGAAATTAAGGGCAATTTGCAAACACTTTCCACAATGTTTTCTCATTCACGTGTCTTAATTTCTCATCTAACATCCTCCAGTAGAGAAGAAGAGGCATCATTCAGTATAAAAGATAGCTAGAAAGTTCAATTCACTTTTGTGTCCTGATTGATGGCTCCCATTGCACTTTGCACAGGAGGACTCATTTCTGACCTTGCAGGTGAGGAAGGTGGTGAGCCAAAAACATAAATAACCAAGTCAACATGAATTATGGCTCTTTTAGTGAAAATGTGTTCTCAGATCTATGCTTGGGCAGACAGGGTATGTCATCTTTCAGTGAGGATAAGACAGCCCACAACCAATCCTTTGACACTGGTAAACCATCTCCCACCAGCAGGAATAGTAAAACAGTCTTGACTTCCTGTCCCTTGGGTATTTTTTCTTCCATCCATGAGTTTAAGTAAAATCCACCTTTTTACTTAATGTGGAGACGAGGGGCTGATTTGAGTGATTAACTAGTGGTTATCTTGAGTCCTCACTAGCCTCAGGTTATTTATTTATCATGGCAGAAACAAATTGAGGGTACAACTATAATGTATTTTTAAAAACACACAAAAAAGTTAAAAACTTGATATTATACTAGATTTCCTTGGACCAGAAGCTGGCCACTTGGTGTGCCTCTGGTGTCACTGTAAGGAGGTCCTCCATTGTGCATGTGGCAGGGCTCAGGCTGCATTGTAGTAAGTGGTCTGTGATTTGCTCTTCTCCACACTTGCTTGTTGGGACTCCACTTTTCTTAAGATTAGCCTTGCATCTTGTGGTGCCAAAGCATAGTCACTTCAGTGCCTTCCACTCTTTTGTGTGCCCAGGAGGGAGTTTTTCATCCAGTATCAGCCACTGATTGAGGTTCCAGATTTTAGCCTGCCACTTTTGGACTCTCGTTTGCTGAGGTGTCCCTGTGAATATCTCTGTAGATCTTAGAAAGCTGCTTCTTGATTTAAGGTGTTGGCATGTTGGCTGGTATCTGAACAAAGGGTGGGTCAGACATGTCACTGCCTTGGCCCTTTCATTGCTGGCTGCTACTGCCCGATGGATGTCAGGTGGTGCAATACTGGCTAAACAGTATAATTTCTCCAGTGGTGTAGGGTGTATACATCCTGTGATAATGAGGCCTGTCTCATTAAGAGCCACATCCACTGTTTTAATGTGGTGGGATGTATTCCACACTGGGCATGCAAAGTAGCAAAGCGCAAGGGCAGATGTCTTCACTGTGTCTGGTTGTGATCTCCAGGTTGTGCCAGTCAGATTTTGTATGATATTATTTCTAGCACCCACTTTTTGCTTTATATTGAAGCAGTGTTTCTTATAGGTCAGAGCACAGTCCAGAGTAACTCCCAGGTACTGCAATGCTTCAGTGGGATTCTTTCCCAGGTAATTGTCAGGGCCCAGATAATATTTTTACTTATAAGACAAACTGCCCAAGGTTCTTAAATGGGATCACCACCTCTGATAAACTGTGACATTGCAATAGGTAGCAATATTCTTCTGGTCTGGATTTGAACCACTGGAGATGACTTTCAAGGTCCCAACTGGTTCCTCCGTAATTGCAAGAGGTAGCAATATCCTTCTGGTCTGAATCCCAACAGTTGGTGATGACATCCAAAGTTCCAAATGACTTGGGATTGTGATAACCGCATCACAACTTGTATGCACCTGCACTGATATCTGCTGTAGGAGCCTTCATCTCTGCCTCATTATTAGAATGGAGACATACATGGGAGAGGATCTTCTCAACGATAGCACACACTTGTGTGGAATGCCCTCACTTTTGAAGCCCAAATAGTGCTGATGTTGGCTTCCTGTTGGCACCAAATTAAAGGGGCATTTTATTAAAGGTTCCAAGACCTAAATATCATGTCCTGATTGGGTTGTATAGTTGTACATTGTTTTAAAGCATTTCAGATTGTTTTTAATAGTTGAGATTGGTTTATTACACTGATACAGGTTGAGCATCTCTTATCTAGAATCCTGAAATCTGAAATATTTATTATTTGTTTATTTACTATATTTGTATACCACCCTTCTCAGCCCTCAGGCGACTCAGGGCAGTTTACAGAGGCAACGATTCGATGCTCAATACACCCTAAAACACACCCTAAAACATTTAAAAGCATGAACACGTAATATAAAACCATAACAATAGTATTAAAAACGTTGTCCAATCTTGTCATCCATTAGTTCCAATTCCTATGTCATTTACCTTGCATTTTCAAACGCTTGTTCAAACAACCAAGTCTTGACTCTTTTCCAAAATGTGAAGAGGGAGGGGGTTGATCTAATGTCCCCAGGAAGGGTGTTCCACAGCCAAGGGGCCACCACTGAGAAGTCCCTGTCTCTCGTCCCCACCAAACGTCCCCACCAAACGTATTTGTGACACAGGTGGGATCAAGAGCAGGGCCTCCCTGGACAATCTTAAAGTCCTAGCAGATTCATAAAGGATGATGCGTCCAGACAGGTAAGTTAGGCTAGAACCGTTTACACCAAACCCTCAAACTGTCCACATGGATAGCTGAGATAGGATGCATCCACACTGTACAATTAATGAAGTTTGACACTACTTTAACTGCCATAGCTCAATGCTAGAGAATTATAAGATTTGAACCTTGGTCTCCAGAGTTGTGTTCCAATCTAATCCAATCAAATGCTACCCAATCTCAAAATGGTCTTTCACATTTTTATGACGTGTGATTGAAGCACCAAAAGTGGAAGGAAGAGGATAAGGAGGGACTTCTGCTCCTTTTTAATTTTAGACCTAGAATTGCATTGCCACCCACAGTTCCCCCCAGCATGCATTCTTGATCAATAGATAAATAAACACAGTGCCTTCACCAGATAAAGGTTTTGCTGACTTTATCCCTGGGATGTGCCCTATTTATTTTTCTTCAACAAGCAACCATTTTGACAACAATGAAGCTTCACCAACGAACAGAAACGTCATTAACTAGAACTGCCTTTGGCTGTTAACAGTTCTCTGAGGCAGAAATGAATGCCGGCACTGTCTTCTCTTGTTGATCGCACTGATTTTGATTAATTTTGACCACAAGCAGTAGAATGGAAAGCAATATTTCCAACAAAACCAGATGTTCCAAAAATGTTACAATTATAGAGGCAATCAATACCCTGTTAACATTTAGTTTCATTTACTTTGGTCCCAGTGGTAAAGGACCATTTATTGCGTATATTAATCATGCAACTTTACTTGCAACCACTTGCTTTTGCTGATTGTTTTATTTTCTTAAGTCGTCATCATAATCACATTAACAATTCATTACAAAAACATTTAAACCACATACATCATGGGTATGACTTGTCTAGGAAGTACTAATCTTGAGGAAGGCCTGAGAAGTTCAAGCCTCAGTGAAACATGAAACTCACTGGGAGACCTTGGGCTGGTCAATCTTTTTTAGCTATTCTACTTAGGGTTGCCAGTTCAGGATCAATTCAGTCCCTGAAGTTTCCATGACAAAACCTGGGATATACAGACTGTCTGAAACAAGTGCAGTTTCATACCTTCTAATGGTGGAATGAGGGTCCTTGCCATTTGTCAACTAATCTGGATTCTGTCCAGGATCACTATCATCATTTTCTGGTCACCTAAATTGTGACAGCGGTTAAACCAAACAGGCCAGGTTAACATTTATTTTTTTATTTATTTAGAACTTTTATATACCGGTCTTCTCAACCTCCGGAGAGGGACTCAGGCCAGTTTACAACAAGATTCATAGACAATAGTTTAAAACATCAGACCCCATAACACATTAATACATAAAATACATTAAAACCAATTATATAATTACATAAGGCCAAGTTGTCAAAATAAAATCACAATTCGTCACCATCCGTCCGTGTGGTCAAGAGTTATTGACTCACTCATCAAATGCTAAATTCCAGAGCCAAGTTTTCACCAACTTTCTAAAAGTCAGGAAAGAAGGGGCAGTTCTAATTTCCAGCGGGAGAGAGTTCCAGAGCCAAGGGGCCACCACCGAGAAGGCCCTGTCCCTCGTTCCCACCAGCCGCGATTGCAAGGGTGGTGGGACCGAGAGCAGGGCCCCTCCAGAAGATCTTAACAACCTTGATGGTTCATAGGGGAGAATCCGTTCGGACAGGTAAACTAGGCCGGAGTCGTTTAGGGCTTTATAGGTCAACACCAGCACTTTGAATTGTGCTCGGAAGCTAATTGGCAGCCAGTGGAGCTGCCAACATGAACATTCCACTTAAACATTTGCACGGGAAGGAATGGACTATTGTTCTTTTATAACTTTTTGATATTGTGACGGTGCAACTGGCGCCACCTGTGTGTGGAGCTTTGGGTTGCAGGGGTTTGGACTGTTGTGGCATGTATGTCCAGATTTGCCTGTTTACTTTGTAAATGTATAGTTGAATTGATTGGTTATCTACAGCTGCCAATCAATGTTGTTTTACATTTATTGGCTTGTCCCCCCAGCTCCATTGTTTGGCTCCACCCCTTCCTAGGGAGGAAAGCAACGCTTTCGTTTTCATTCTTACCACCAATAGCTTAACAGATGGACGTGTGAAAGGCTTGGCTCAAAGCCCTTGGTCAAGTCATTTCTTACCACCAATTCTCAGGTTTATACCCTTAAGATTCATACTTTATGCCCAGCTCACCTGGACGACGTTGAGGAATCTTAAGCGTATTCAAACCAGTCCTTTGGCATCAAGAGGAAGACTTTGTGCCTTCAATATAGGCAATTAGACTGGGGTTGTGAGTGTTTCAACCTCATAGTCATTGAGAAAGAGGGAACTTGGAAGCCACTCAGCTGGAAAACTCCTTGGACCCAAGACAACCAGAGACTGTAATGTATATTTTCTGTAGCCTTTTTGGAACATCAAGTTTAATGCCTCAGAAAGATAACTCTTTGTGAAAAATAAAGCCTATTTCAAGTTATCTATAGTGTCTTGTTGATCCTCAAGAGTTCTAGTTCTCTAAAGGTAGGCAAGAAGCAATCCCCTGGGGTGCCTCGAAAGAGGCCTTTAAGGATTTTCCTGTAGAGATAGTCTTTAGAGTCTTTAATGATGTAGCAAAGTCCTTTATTATTGAACAAATCCAACAGATATTCCTCAAATCTTCAATGGGCCAAATAAATGCTTCAAGGCTTTGAATTAACTGGTGACTTCCTTAATCTTGTCCATGAGGGACAGGCAACTGTCTTCATTAACTGTTCCTTTACTTTAGAGGAAAAACCCTTTTTAAGCTCTTCCAGGCTGACTATAATCTAATCCTTACTGATGTGGGTCCTACTACCGGATTAAAACTGCGCCTTGAGCACCGAGTAGACCTACCAGTAAAGTCTTGCAGATTCTCCAGCTGGAGTTCTCTGGGTCCATAAAGCTGTTTTCCCTCCAGAATGTCCCTGGAATTTCCTGGACTTCAGTTTCCCTGGATAGTCTTAAGAAGTGAAGCTTTTGTGCAGGTGAAGCTTGTCCACATCCTCTAACTTAGCTTTCCTCACTAAGACTAACTAAAAATGGCTCCCTCTTCCCTTCCCATCTCCCTGGGAGAAGGGGCAGATTCAAACTTAACAATGATAGACAAGTGACTGCAAACCAAAGGAAGCCACCTTTTTGCAGAATGACTGCATGCAAACACTTAATAGAAAGAAAATAAAGTTGGAGCTCCTGGTACAGACGTACCAGCACAATGTCTTTGAACTACTAGGGACAAAGACATGCCACTACTATGTCTTTGAACTACTAGGGACAAAGACATATATATATATATATATATATAGAGCGAGAGAGAGAGAGAGAGAGAGAGAGAGAGAGAGAGAGAGAAGCTTCAGAAGTGTCCTTTTAGTTGCCCAAAACCTCTTGGTTTAAATCATGCTCTCAAGAGACAAAAATAAGCAGACTTCTCTAAAAGTAACATAGTTGGTTTACTCATAAACTTTGTGTGTTCATCATACAGGTACTTTGCTTTTCAATCCAGTTGCAAGAAAGTTTGAAGGAGCTTCTCTGTGTAATTAACACAGGGCATATTTCTCATAATCAACAGTCCATAATCTAAAGTATCTGTTATGAGAGTCTAATAGAGTCTCTGTCTAGTCTGAAAGTCCAATGTCTAAATATAGATCAATATACGTATATTAGAAGTACTCATATAAACCCATATTCTAAACATACTGTTCCTGCATTGAAGTCTGAAGCATGCATCTCCTGATAAAGTCTAAAGGCATATAGTTCTAAAATGGAGTCTGAGTCATGAACAAGCCCAGTTCTGATCACATGGTCTGTAGCCTCTCTCACACCAAAGAGTTAAAGAAAACCGCAAACTAATACACTCTTATACAATACAGTAAGCAATCTGAATTATATACATAATATATATTTATTATTTATTTACAGTATTTATATACCGCTTTTCTCACCCCTAAGCAGACTCAAACCAGTGAAGGCTTGAAGAAGGTTGCTATTTCCAACATTAATAGCATGTAATGGAAATATATCTGAGAGTCAGCATAGTGTAATAGTCTGAGTGTTAATTGTGGAGAAGAGGCAGACCAGTAGAAGAATGCTCACAAGGATGTCCTATGATGCTGGTTTGCTTCTCTCATGCAATGAAAAAGGAAAAAAGATTAACTAGGTAATGGTGGTGTTTATTTCTCGATGCACCTCATTGAGACAAATGAATAAAGCAAAGCCTTCGACAATACAATGCATTCTTGTCAATCAGAAACTGAGGATCAATCTTCAGGACTGAGTCGCTCATATGTTTTGAGTTTCTCATTTCTCCAAATAGGCAGAAAGTTCCAAGATCACGTCAGTAACAAATGGATAACTTTTGTAACACAATGTTTAATGAGAAATGTACACACTGAGCCTGAAGGACTACACTGAAACTGTAAAGGTATTGCCATTTTTTTCTAAAGCCACAGCATATCCTTGATCTCCAGGCAGCTGTAAGATTAATGCCTCTCCTACTGCTTACACCCCAAAGTGTCAAACTTTCAATCCTGAGACTTTAATCCATTATTCTACTGCAGTCACACTATCATTGATGAGACATACATACTGAATAGAGCACCTTCAATGCTGTACCTCTCTTCAGTTTGGCAATTGCACCAATTCAACAATTCATGGTCCCACAATTGTATTTCCACATACTCTCACAACCCTGCCTCCTCACACTACAACTGCTCTGTAATTTTTAAACCTTCTTATTTACATTTTAGAACAATTTTGCAATTTCAACTTTGAAAAAAAAGTCCAATATAAAATACAAAACAATGAAAACTTGACAATTTTGGGGAAGAGAAAAATCCTGCCTCTTATATTACACGGCAGCACAGAAGCAGAATGAACCCATCATCATACTAAAGGTAGGCAGTAAGAACTTTGCAAGATTGGGAATTATTACCCACCAACATCAAATTATGGGATCATCATGGGGAGGAGGCATACCAGCAGTGGGATGTGCACAATGCCATGTGATAGGGACTGTCACAAAAGTGACACTCCAGCTGCAATAAGGTCCTTCACATACTTACACATTGCAGCTAGCAACTAGGGCCAGCTAGCAGCCATAACAGAGTGTGAAGTACATGTCTTAAACTAGCAAAGTACAGACAATTCTTGAGAGAGAAATTAATATCTCATGTCTAACATTGAGGCATAGAATTTTCTTTACATATTTTCTCTCTCATCTCCGACAGCATTAGAAGTGTTACTAGTTTACTCTCCATCAAGCCTAAACAAGGGTTATTTTCCAGTTCACAAGTTGCCTGCTATTAGTACCTAACCATCAAATTCATTTATTTCTGAGTCTGTTATATATACATGGCATTGCCATACATGCATCATGAAAAGAAAGATTCAGATATATGAATGGTATGAGAAAGCACAATAGGGGGTAATAGAAGATGATGCATATGAGTCATTATGATCAATGAAGCCCTAAAATAATATGGCAGGGGATCACTTGGCTGCTTAGGCATTGCATAGAAACAGATGTTGACAAATTTTGAAATTTATGTACCCATTTTTTTAAAGAAGAAACACACATACACTCATCCTCATCTGATGGTTCTTTTTTTTTTTAATGGCTCATCTTTGAAGATAGATGCTTTTGAACTGTGATGCTGGAGGAAAATTCTGAGTCTTGGACCACAAAAAGATCAAACCAGTCCATACTCCAGGAAATAAAGCCCAGCTGCTCACTAGAGGGAAGGATGTTAGAGGCAAAGATGAAATACTTTGGCCACATAATGAGAAGACAGGAAAGCTTGGAGAAGAGAATGATGCTGGGGAAAATGGAAGGAAAAAGGAAGAGGGGCCGACCAAGGGCAAGAAGGATGGATCCTTGAAGTGACTGACTTGACCTTGAAGAATCTGGGGTAGCAATGGCCAACAGGAGACAGAGGATACTTGCCATAGATATAGGCAAAACGTCAGGAGAGAATGCCTCTAGAACAGTGGTTCTTAACCTGTGGGTCCCCAGGTGTTTTGGCCTACAACTCCCAGAAATCCCAGCCAGTTTACCATAGAATCAAAGAGTTGGAAGAGACCTCATGGGCCATCCAGTCCAACCCCCTACCAAGAAGCAAGAATATTGCATTCAAATCACCCCCCACAGATGGCCATCCAGCCTCTGTTTAAAAGCTTCCAAAGAAGGAGCCTCCACCACACTCTGGGACAGAGAGTTCCACTGCTGAACGGCTCTCACAGTCAGGAAGTTCTTCCTCATGTTCAGATGGAATCTCCTCTCTTGTAGTTTGAAGCCATTGTTCCTTGTCCTAATCTCCATGGAAGCAGTAAGCAAGCTTGCTTCCTCCTACCTGTGGCTTCCTTTCACATATTTATATATGGCTATCATATCTCCTCTCATCCTTCTCTTCTTCAGGCTAAACATGCCCAGCTCCTTAAGCCACTCCTCATAGGGCTTGTTCTTCAGCCCCTTGATCATTGTAGTCGCCCTCCTCTGGACACATTCCATCTGTTAGGATTTCTGGGAGTTGAAGGCTAAAACATCTGGAGACCCACAGGTTGAGAACCCCTGCTCTAGAACATGGCCATATGGCCCAAAAAATCCTAAAACAACCCAGGGATTGTGGCCAAGAAAGCCTTCGACAATATGAAGGAAGGAGACCTTGGAAATGGCCCCTAGGTGGCATTTGGGCCAGATGGCTGACCAGGTGCATATGACGTTGCTGTTTTTACTATAGTGAAAATACAATATTTGTATTTATCTAATAGTTATTTTGAAATATGTAGTATACATACTTACACATTTACATGTTTCCTTTAGCTCTACTTCTTGGTCATGCATTTCCTTTATTTTGGTGATATAGATGGACTATGCCCTCGTGCATGATTCATTTTCCAGTTAATAAAAGTAATCGTCTCTGCCATTTTAGACCACCTCACTCATGTGGTTATTTAATATTGTCTTCCTGCCTGCACTATATCATGCTTTGGCTTAATACTATCCTGTCATGTTTTCTGCTATAACTTTGGCTCAAGCGTCACCAATAAATCCATTGCTTTCTGCCTCTTCCCCTTGGTGGCCTGATGCCAGGCTTATTTACAACAGCGATTTAGAAAGAAGAAGAAGAACGGTCCATGTCTGAAAACTCAGACTGCCAAGACCAATTTATATAGCAGGGGAAGGGGATTAATTGTGCCATCATTCAGCCATGGACACCTATAAACTGAACATATCCATGTAGGGTGAAATGCGTAGGACTGTAGCATCTTGATTTGTCAACCCTTCACATTCATTGGGGTTCGGAGTATATTAGGGCACTGCTTCTTAAACAGTGGGTCCCGACCCCAAAAAGGATCCCTTTGCTCAATGTTGGGGTCATGAAAACTTTGGCAACAGTAAAAAGTTTCTAAATGCAGCCCATTTACACAAATCTGTTGGCAAAAGCGTGCAGTTTTTGCAGTAGACTCTGCAGAAAATGATTCGACTGTACTACTTCTCAAAAAGTAAAATCTGCTTATTTGGGAAGCCTTGCAAACACTGATTTATTATCACTAAATGTTTGGTTTTTATACTTTTTTTATATACTTGTATAACTGTGGTCACATAAAAAAAATTATTGGACAGAAAGGAGTCGTGAAAAAATGTCTTGAGTGCAAAGGTGTCATTAATGGAAAAGGTTTCGAAGTCTGTATTAGAGCAAATAAAGCATATTCTTTTTTGTACCCAAGAGAATAAATCTCTATGGAATTCATCACATAGAGCTGGAAAAAATGAGGGAAAGCGGGGGGGGGGGGGGGAGTGGAGTTTATGGGGCTCTGTCTTTTAAGAAAACTAAGAATTTACTCACTCTCGTCACACTGAGATCGCCTCCTCCATCTTCTAATTCAACCATTTGCTTAATTCCCATCTCATGGGCAAGTGATGACTCCTCCCATTTCAAGGATACTAGAATTTTTTTCAAAACAGGCATCCATCTGGGGAGATGTGTATTTTGGCTCCTCACACACACGTCATCATTTGATTTACAAGTGGGGAACAAAAGCAGGCAACAGGGATTAACGTCACATGGGAAAACTGGTCATTTTGCCCATCTCTATGCAGGGAATTTAAAAATAAGTCAATTGTCAACCAGCTTAGGAATTGTTGGAAAAACTAAAACTTTTGAAATGGCAAAATACTTCACTCCCACAGTTGAAGCTTGTGTTGTGTGAAGCACACAATGGGTTTCTGTTTTCTTAAATGTGTAGAAATGCTGGTTTTATTGTGTGTGATGAAGTCTTAAGAATTTTGAGGGCCACATCTATGTTGTGGTCAGTGTAGAATTGGATCAGCCTCTTAACACAGCCTTGCCCTGTGTTGGCCAAACTTGGAGGAAAATCCAAATACTAGCACAGAAGGTGGGATATTCCCTGACTGACTTCCTTGACTTTGGTCCTATGGGAACAGTTGGGCCAATTTCGAAATATCAATATAATTTTTAGTAGAGGTATTGGAGCCCCCGGTGGTGCAGTGGGTTAAACCCCTGTGCCGGCAGGACTGAAGACCGACAGGTCACAGGTTCGAATCTGGGGAGAGTGTGAATGAGCTCCCTCTATCAGCTCCAGCTCCCCGTTGTGGGGACATGAGAGAAGCCTCCCACAAGGATGGTAAAACATCAAAACATCTGGGCGTTCCCTGGGCAACATCCTTGCAGACGACCAATTCTCTCATACCAGAAGCTACTTGCAGTTTCTCAAGTTGCTCCTGACACGACAAAAAAAAGTAGAGGTATTCCCTCAAGTGGTCAAAGACATCTGTATCTCATAGCATGTGATTTCCTTCACCTATGGAAGGTAAATGCTGTTTTACAAGTCTAACTGCCACTTTGAGGAAATCCTTTTGTGGAAGGAAAACAGGTTTATCATAAGGAACACACGTTCTCCTTTTTGTCTATTTTTTTCCCCCTTGGGCTATGAAGCCCTTCAAACAGGACACCTTCAAAAAATCCTTCAGTAAAGTAATAGACATGGATCAGATGCTTTGGTGGACAGCCCAACTCCACTTCGACATGTACCTTTCTAATTGTGCACCTTTCTAATTGAGTCCATTTTAGATAAGTAGCCCATCTGGAAGAGTATCTAACCCGCATCTCTATTGGTGACATTTCCTGCCATCTTTAATTGATTGTAAGTGTTAGGAGAGAGAAAGGGAGCAGAATTCAAAATGATCTTAACAGATTAGAGAGATGGGTCAAAACTAACAAAATGAAGTTCAACAGTGACAAATGCGAGATATTCCACTTAGGCAGAAAAAATTAAATGCAAAGATACAAAATGGGATACGTGTGGCTCGAGGGCAGAACGTGTGAAAAAGATCTTGGAGTCCTCATGGACAACAAGTTAAACACAATGCAACAATGTGATGCAGCGGCAAAAAAAGCCAATGGGATTTTGGCTTGCATCAATAGGAGTATAGTGACTTCCCTAGATCCAGGGAAGTCATTCTACCCCTCTATTCCGCTTTGGTTAGACCACACCTAGAATATTGTGTCCAATTTTGGGGACCACAATTGAAGGGAGATGTTGACAAGCTGGAATGTGTCCAGAGGGGGGCAACTAAAATGATCAAGGGTCTGGAGAACAAGCCCTATGAGGAGTGGTTTAAAGAGCTGAGTATGTTTAGCCTAAAGAAGAGAAGGCTGAGAGGAGACATGATAGCCATGCATAAATACATGAGAGGAAGTCATAGGGAGGAGGGAGAAAGCTTGTTTTCTGATGCCCTGGAGACTAGAACGCAGAACAATGGCTTCAAACTACAAGAGAGGAGATTCCATCTGAACATGAGGAAGAACTTCCTGACTGTGAGAGCCGTTCAGCAGTGGAACTCTCTGCCCTGGAGTGTGGTGAAGGCTCCTTCTTTGGAAGCATTTAAACAGAGGCTGGATGGCCATCTGTCAGGGGTGATTTGAATACAATATTCCTGCTTCTTGGCAGGGGGTTGGACTGGATGGCCCATGAGGTCTCTTCCAACTCTTTGATTCTATGATTCTATGATCTGTCGGGGGTGCTTTCAATGCAATTTTCCTGCTTCTTGGCAGAATGGAGTTGGACTGGATGGCTCATGAGGTCTCTTCCAACTCTATGACTCTATGTTTCTATGATTCTAGGGAGGAATTGTTTTTAAAATGGGTAAAAGGGGGTGAGTTTTCTGTGGGAATTCCTAGAAGCCAAGAATCCAGCTCTACAAAACCAAAAACACTGGACTGAATTGATATTATAGCTGCGGGAACTATTGATCAAACAGCAACAATACCCTCCCTGCTTCCAACTAATCCCTTTGCTTCTCCAGGTTTGTCAGCAAATGGCATGCTAATGGAGTTTACGATAAGACTCTCCCCTGGCAAGCACTACTCTGTCTAAAGTCTGTAGCCAAAGGAACACAATTAATTTTACTTGTTCTGCCTCTGGAATTCAATAAAGAAGCAGAGCAAATTTAGTTCTTCTCAATTCACAACGCAATCGAGGGGATTATAGATTTCTGTTAACACCAAATGAAGGAACACTTTGTATTTTTAATGATAATGAGGAGTACAACTGAACACAAGAAAAACATGTGAGGCATACGGTTGATTTAAGAGGCCAAAATGATGACACCTATGATTTCCCAGGGGTCAGGTATGGTCGGGGCTATATTTTACAATGACGGCTCTAACACTCCTTAATAGATGAGGTACAACAGCACCGACAACCTTATTCTTTATTTTCCAGTTGTTTGTGCCAGCAGGAGGATTTCACGGAAGCACAAAGTCTCAGCATCTTGCATTATGTAGCTGTTACTCTGATAGATATTTTTATGTAGTCTTATTTAATGGTCAGTCTTCTACATGATGAAATGTAGAAGACTAGCCATTGAATGTAAAGTGACTTTTTCCAATGGTCATTAAGTGCTGCATTCATTCTATTAACATACATTCCAACTGTCCCAATTTGGCAGGCATAGTCCCAAGGAAGTGGTCTGCAAACACTTAGAAACAAATGTGGTCATCGGTAATAGTCAACACGGATTTATCTAAAACAAGTCATGCCGGACGAATTTGATCTCTTTGATAGAGTTACAAGCTGGGTAGATGCAGGAAATGCCATGGATGTAGTGTATCTGCACTTCAGTAAGGCTTTCAACAAGGTCCCCCATGACCTTCTGGCAAACAAACTAGTCCAATGTGGGCTAGGCAAAACTACAGTTAGGTGGATCTGTAATTGGTTAAGCGAACAAACCCAGAGAGTGCTCACCAATGCTCCCTCTTCATCCTGGAAAGAAGTGACGAGCGGAGTGCCATCAGCAGGGTTCCGTCCTGGGCCCGGTCCTGTTCAACATCTTTATTAATGACTTAGATGAAGGGTTAGAAGGCAGGATCATCAAGTTTGCAGACGACACCAAATTGGGAGGGATAGCCAATACTCCAGAGGATAGGAGCAGGATTCAAAACGATCTTGACAGATTAGAGAGATGATTGGCCAGAACTAACAAAATGAAGTTCAACAGTGACAAATGCAAGATACTCCACTTAGGCAAAAAAGAAAACAAAATGCAAAGATACAGAATTGGGGACGCGTGGCTTGAAAGCAGTACATGTGAAAAAGATCTTGGAGTCCTTGTGGACAACAAGTTAAACATGAGCCAACAATGTGATGTGGCAGGGGTGTCCATGTGGACAACAGATCCAATCCTGCTGTATAGATGACTACAAAACATGTGGATATCCTAGAGTTTCTTGAAACTTCACAATATCTTGAATATGGAGCAAAGTAGAGTTAAGGGCTCAAAACTCTGGGTGGCGATGGAAATTCCTGTGTGTTTTGAAGACTAATGGTGCTGGATTTAGGGTAGTAAGGGTAGGATTTTTTGTGAGTAGATATTTCCATGACTTTCATCTGTAAAATGCAGGAGAGTATGCTGTATGTTTGATCTCAAATGAAAAGGCATGTCTCATAAAAATTGAGACAATAACTATTCAATTGAGGCAATAACTCTAGAACATGGCCATATAGCCCAAAAAAACTACCCAGTGATTCCAGCCATGAAAGCCTTTGACAATACAATAACTGTTCAGCCATGACATTCCTATCATGCACTAGAGAGTAAAGTGTGATGACTCCACATGGTGCTGGATTGGAAAATCCAGCATTCTTCATCATTGGCTATGCAAGACAGAACCTATGAGTGTTGTAATCCAACAAAATCTAGAACTCCCGCATTAGAGCATTCATAGTGCACATTCTTTGATTTAGAGCCAATTCTTTCCCTTAGAAGACTGAAATAGTCGCTTCTGGAAGTAGGTTTGGATTGGCATGAAAAGGCAGAAAATGGTGACCTTCTTTATTATTATTTCACATTTTTAAGGTAGAGGTTAAGAGAGATGTTTGTGTATGTACCTTCCAGATCCTTGTTGATTTATGGTGACCCCAAACATTTTATATGGCTCTCTGGCAAGGAATACTTAGAGGTAATTTGACAATTCCTTGTGGAGAGAAAATGTGGGGTATAATTAAACATAAACATAATTCCTCTGAGATAGAATCCACAATTATATAGTTGGATTTTTAGCAGTTTTATACCTCATATACTCTGGTAGCTGAGTTTGGAAAAGTATATTTTGAATATGGGGAACTCAAAACATAATCTTCCAAACTAAGCCACAATGTAGCCTTTCACTTTGTCAAGAATTATTAGCTTCTCCAATGAGTCACAATAAATCCAAATTACAATAGCCTCAGTATAGTCATCTTCTTCACTCTTCCTTCTTCTTGAGCTACACCTCCCATTATCCTTCAGCGTTGCCTATGCTGGCTATGTTGTGATGGGTGTTGCAATCCAGCATCACCTTCATTCAGAAGATCCCTGCAGGGGTGTTTTTGTGCCTTTGTAAAAACAAGATTCACAAACTCTTCCCTGGTTTATATATAGAAGGTGATAATAAGTTCCAATCAAGCCTCTACAAATAGACGGAATTTGGCTTGTGCTAAATATAGAACAGAGGGAGAGAAGAGAGCAGAATACAGTCATGGTTACTGAAGCACCCGCTGAGATAAGTCAAGCAGGATTGTGGCAACGAAGCACACTTACAGCAGATCATCAAAATGCAGACGAGCAGCCCTTAGCTTCACAAACTGATCCCACTGCTTTGCTTAATTATGTAAGTGCAAGTCAGTTGTTTTAGTACCCAAGGAAGAGAATACCAGGTTGTGTGTTTGCAAAGGACTGGTTCCTAATGGCGTCATCATGCTGTTATACTGTTATAGCGATTCATTAGCCCCACTCTTGCCTCTCCCTTATCGCATGATGTCATTACTCACTAGGCATTGTTGTGTTGCAGGGTTATTGAAAACACTGGAAATAATCTGTTTTGCTGTACTGAATTGTTGCTTTTCATGCAAGAATTCAGTAACTATTTCAGTTGCAATGCTTCCCTCCATTAGTGGGTATGGTGGAATTCCCAAGGAAATCTCTGCCAGAGAAGCCCAGTTGGCAGCTAAACAGACCTCTTTTACTCCATCTGGCTGCTGGCTTTGTAAAATGAACTGGGGTGGGGGAAAGTGTCCAAGAGACCCGGTTTGAATCCCTGCTTGGACATGGAAACCCCTAGTTAGGGTTGCCTTAGGGCAGTGGTTCTCAACCTGGGGTCCCCAGATGTTTTTGGCCTACACGCTCTTGTTACATCCCGAATAGATTACTGCAACACACTCTACGTGGGGTTGCCTTTGAAGACTGTTCGGAAACTTCAATTAGTCCAATGGGCGGCAGCTAGATTACTCACCGGAGCGTCATACAGGAGCATACCACCCCCCTGCTATGTCAGCTCCACTGGCTGCCGATCCAGTTCCGAGCACAATTCAAAGTGCTGGTTTTGACCTACAAAACCCTTTACGGTTCCGGCCCAGCGTACCTGTCTGAACGTATCTCCTTCTACGTCCCACCTCGGAATTTAAGATCTGCTGAGGGGGCCCTGTTCTCGGCCCCACCTTTATCACAAGCGAGACTGGTGGGGATGAGGGACAGGGCCTTCTTGGTGGTGGCCCCTCGCCTGTGGAATGCACTCCCCGGGGAAATTAGGACATCAACATCCCTCCTCTCCTTCAGGAAGAAGCTAAAAACCTGGATGTGGGATCAGGCTTTTGGGTAAGCTGGCAGATGGACAAAGACAACCAATAATGACCAGAGTAGGAAAGGACAATAACAATGCTAAATGGTTTACAGACTGGATTTGGTGAACACTGACCACAAGATGTTTTATTGCTGCTAGTATATTGTTGATTGTTTTAATTAGTGATAACTGTGATTTTATATGGTAAATTTGTGTATTGTATATTCCATTGTATGTTGTAATTGTTAGGCATCGAATTGTGCCTTTGTAAGCCGCCCTGAGTCCCCACTAGGGGGTTGAGAAGGGCGGGGTAGAAGCACCCCAAATAAATAAATACAACTCCCAGAAATCCTAGCCAGTTTACCAGCTGTTAGGATTTCTGGGAGTTGAAGGCCAAAAACATCTGGGGACCCCAGGTTGAGAACCACTGCCTTAGGGCATGCATGATCAAACTTCAGCCCTCCAGGTGTTTTGGATTCCACCTCCCACAATTCCTAAGTTGAAATCCAAAATGCCTGGAGGGCCATAGTTTGCCATGCCTGCCTTAGGATCACCATAAGCTGAGACCACACAAGAGGAATAATATGAAAAATATGGATAAAGTTACAAGGGCATGTGTACAAAGCAATTAGAAGTCTTTTAGGGGTGAAGGATTTTCAGTGTCTCACACAGCAGTGCTAAAAATTTGGAAACTGAAGGAGAAATCCATATAATTATTTGGAAGTGCAATGAATGCCCTTATTCCCCCATCATACACACACCATTGATCTAAAATCCATTCATGTTTCTCTTGCCCTCCTCCCTCCTTGGCACTTTCTGTTTCATTTCTTACTAGTCTATTTCTTCTCCCACCTTGATACTCCTTCAGCCTTTCTTTGCATTGAACTTGTTGTTTACTGCCTTAAATAGTTTCCTTAAAGTTCAGAGCAAAACCCAGAGTAGATTCACCACCTGACAGGTATGGAAATCCCAGCTGCTCTTTTCTGTTCTCCTGCATTTGCCCTTATTGTTGTGCTAAATCCCTCCCCAGCGAGTCCTTTCCCTGAAGCATCAGCGTGGCTGCTCATGTTTCATACTTTGTCCCCATGCAACTTCCTCAAAGACACCCAGAATATCCAGCCTGGGCTGACCTCCTTAGTTGCTGCTCTATGTTGTGACCTTGGCATTTGGCTGTATTATTTAAAAACACACATTGCTGGAAGGACTCCAGCTGAGCAAGTGATACGGAGCCCTTATGATCCTTGCCGTCTCCTTTCTGCAGGTTTGCAATATTACATATCCCCATTAGTATTACTGTCGTTTCATTTATTCTTTTCTGATTTTTAAAGGTGGGACTTCTTGGCCTTTAACAGCTGCAAGATGGCTAGAAAATCAACAGGTACAAAGTTTAGCATTACAATCCCCGCATGTTGAGAAATGCTTGAAGTTCTGTTTGTCACAGGTCACAAGCCTTGCTGGGGGAAAAGGGGTGACTACTAAAGGTTGAGTCTTCCTCATCTGAAATGTTTGATACCAGAGGTTTTTTTGGATTTCAGACTTGCATGGATTTTTAAATATCTGTAATTGCACAGACATAGTGAATGAGGAATGAGGGGAAAGGGGGTTAGTCACACATTCAGCATCTAATGAAGTCCCTGATCTGCAATTGCCAAAATTCTGATGGGAAGAGGGGAAAGGGAAAGGACTCTGCTTACACCCAGCTTACCTGTCCAAACATATCTCCCTCTATGATCCATCTCGGAGATTAAGATCTTCTGGGAAAGCCCTGCTCTCAGTCCCACCTCATTCGAATGCACGACTGGTGGGGACTAGAGACAGGGCCTTTTCAGTGGTAGCCCCTCAGCTATGGAGGTCTCTCCCTAGTGAAATTAGAGCTTCCTCCTGACCTTCAGGAAGAAAGTAAAAACGTGGTTATGTGACCAAGCTTTTGGAAAGCAAGTTTTTTTCATGCAACAAGAAAATAAGGAATACTGAGCAGACCAAAGGAACAACTTCGGATTATGATCCTGGATGGCATGATTTTAATAACTGATTTTAAATTGTGTTGTTTTAATCTTTGATTTAAATGTAAATGTTTATTGTATTGTATGTTTACATTTTGGCATCGAATTGCTGCCTAATTTGTAAGACTGCTCTAGACTGGGTAGAGAAGGGCGGGATATAAATGAAGTAATAAATAAATACACAAGGCCCATGCCAAAAAGCAGACTTTCCAGTATTTTATGTTTCTGAATAATTGAGACTCAATCAGTAGTATAGTTTGCATCACATTTTTATTATATTTTTTAAATTTTTCATGTACACGAGCCACCTTGGCTCCCAGTTATAATTTACATCAGTCTTCAATACATTATATAACCTCACCAATTCCTTAGCTATGCTGCTATGTTCCAAGAAAGTGATCAGTTTGCACTTGCTGTGAGGTTTTCTGGCAAGAAGACAAACATTGTAAAACATTGCAGCAGATAACAACAGGTCTTTCTTCCTCCAGTTATTTTTTTTTACCCTTTTGAGATTGCAATAATTCTTAGACAAACAACTGCTCCTGGCCTTCAGAGTCTGAGTTTGAAAGATAGAAGCAGCTGTTATATAGAGCTAGTAGCATCTAGGTCCATTCCATCTCCTTAGGCCATGCGCTCAGGGAGAACACATAGCCAATAAATTAAAACGATACAAAAACTGTCAAGAATTCAATGATGACCCCCAAAACACAGCCAACCTTCTGCTTTCTTCTCAGACTGAGCTCAAAGGACTCAGGCAGCTGTTACATAGAGTGATTGGCTGCCAGCTTCACCTTAGTAAGTCAACAGCTCTGCAGAAGCCCCATTCACTTCTTAGGCCATGTGCCCAGGGTGAGCATGGCCTAAAACAAACAACAAACTCATTAAACATTTAACAAAATCTGGCCAGGAATCACAGATGATCCCCAAAACACAGTTCACCTTCTGCTGTCTCCTCAGAGACTTCAAACTACAAGAGAGGAGATTCCATCTGAACATGAGGAAGAACTTCCTGTCTGTGAGAGCTGTTCAGCAGTGAACTCTCTGCCCCAGAGTGTGGTGGAGGCTCCTTCTTTGGAAGCTTTTAAACAGAGGCTGGATGGCCATTTGTCAGGGGTGATTTGAATGCAATATTCCTGCTTCTTGGCAGGGGGTTGGACTGGATGGCCCATGAGGTCTCTTCCAACTCTTTGATTCTATGATTCTATGACTGCTTTAGCACTCTGAGAGATTGCCTGTATAAATACATGCATCAGCCATTACGGACTCTCTTTCCCTGGTCAACAGTTGCACGCATTTAGTTATGTGGGAACTATTAATACAACCTAAGAAGGCAGGGGTGAACACCCAGAGGCTGGTTGACTGACATCTTTTTCCAGGTGGCACATTAAACCAACAGATGTTGATCTTGGCCGAAGACACACGACTTCCCTGTTGGTGGTGCATCATTAATTGCATTAAGCGCCCCCTCGAAGGATAGCAAATGATCAGCATTAGCCTTGTCAGAGGAACATAAAACCTGCCTTACTGGCTGAGAACAAAAATAATCTAATACAGTCTTCAACAAGCTGGTATCCATTGGATGAGCTGTTATGCAGCTCCCATACCTTAGAATCATAGAATCAAAGAGTTGGAAGAGACCTCATAGGCCATCCAGTCCAACCCCCTGCCAAGAAGCAGGAATATTGCATTCAAATCACCCCTGACAGATGGCCATCCAGCCTCTGCTTAAAAGCTTCCAAAGAAAGAGCCTCCACCACACTTTGGGGCAGAGAGTTCCACTGCTGAATGGCTCTCACAGTCAGGAAGTTCTTCCTCATGTTCAAATGGAATCTCCTTTCTTGTAGTTTGAAGCCATTGTTCTGCATCCTAGTCTCCAGGGAAGCAGCTTGCTCCCTCCTCCCTGTGGCTTCCTCTCACATATTTATACATGGCTATCATTTCTCCTCTCAGCCTTCTCTTCTTCAGGCTAAACATGCCCAGCTCCTTAAGCCGCTCCTCATAGGGCTTGTTCTCCAGACCCTTGATCATTTTAGTCGCCCTTGCAGAAAGTATGGCTGTTGGCATCAAGTTGAGGAAGATCAGATTTGATCTATCGATGACAGTCATTCCTAGCTCCTAGGCTTTCGTATTTTTCCTTAATGTTATCCCCAGATGTCCCAATGATGATGATCAGGATAGTAACATCTCTTGACTACAATAGATTGGGAACCACTAACCTTGCTCTGTAGCCAGAAAATCAGACTGTAGCCAGGAAATCAGAAGATGTTTACTTCTTGGGAGGAGAGCAATGACCAATCTCGATAAAACAGTGAAGAGTAGAGACATCACATGGGCAGTGAAGATCTGCATAGTTGAAGCAATGATATTCCCCGTAGTGACCTATGGATGCGAGAGCTGGACCATAAGGAAGGCTGAGCCTAGGAATATAGACACTTTTGGACTGTGGTGCTGGAGGAAAATTATGAGAGTGCCTTGAACCACAAGAAGATCAAACCAGTCCATACTCCAGGAAATAAAGCCTGACTACTCACTGGCGGGAAGGATATTAGAGGCAAAGGTGACAATATAATGAAAGCTTGGAGAAGAAAATGATGCTAGGGGAAAAGGAAGGAAAAAGGAAGAGGGGCCGACCAAGGGGAAGATGGATGGATGGTATCCTTGAAGTGACTGGCTTGACCTTGAAGGAAATAGGGGTAGCCACAGCCGACAAGGAGCTCTGGCGTGGGCTGGTCCATGAGGTCACAAAGAGTTGGAAGCAACTGAACAAATAAACAACAACCTTACTCTTCATTCCATCTATAGTTGCATGAAGGCTATAGAAAAGACATATGATGATCATTCCTTATTGTCATCTGCAACATCTATGTAGACAACAGACATATATTTTGCCAACAAAAGTTGGAGATTTCATTTTTAGTTGCATAGTTAATAGCTGTTGATTGACCTCATCTCTGTGAATCCATCTAACTCGTTTTTGAAACTGTCTCTTCAAAAACTGTTATAGCATCCTGCGTCAATGAACCAATTTATGCAAGGAATGAAGACATGCTGTCCTTTGTCAATCTTTGATTTATTGCTATGGTTAAGAAAATAAAATGTCCATATATTACTATCCTCAGCAACTTGCCAATTAGACATGAAGATGATACATCTTTGTATATAACATCATAAACCCCTTAAAGGAGGCCATTCCTTGCTTTCTTTCTTTCACCAGCTGTTTGAATGGACGATTTTAATTTATAAACATGTATTGTGTTTTTAAATTTGTATTATGTTTTCAATTGACCCTCTCTGGAAGCCACTTTGGATCCCACACTGATAATGTACAAATAAAATACATACACCAACAAATCTTCTTTTAAGCTGAGGGCCATATTCAATTTCATAAAAGTTCTTATAGGAAGGACATATTCTGGTTTGAGCAAAAAAAGGGAAGGAACAAAGAAATACTAGCATTTTTTGTTCAACAATCTTATCACTAATACCTCAGGTGTAGCCTGGTCAGATTCTGAGTGCTCAGAAAATGAGGAAGGGAATGCTGGGATAGATTAAGAGAGCCCAGAGGAGGATAGAAGTGGCTTAGAGAGAGTTGTTTTTGAGTCTTCTTGCAGTCCCATAAGACTGGAGAAAGTGAAAACATGCCAGAAGTGCAGGCTGAGAGAAATGTGGGAGAGAAATGTTTGTCCAGATCCAGGCACTTGGAACTTCAGAGGCAGAGTGTACAACAAACAGACTTGCTTTTCACAGAGGCTTAGAGATAAAAAGAGGAAAAGCAGGTGTGTGAGAAATGATGTCATGGGAGGGACTGAGGACTTTTAAAGTGGTTTCTGCTAGCCCAATCATTGTATTCAGGTGAATAGCTCTCGGTTCTTCGTTCTAAACTTTTGGGAATTCATATATTCGAGTTTTTAAGTTTGTTCCTGTTTCTAGTTCAGGTGTGGCGTAGAGTGCCTGCCTTGGATTGATGCTATCATGTTTATGGATATATCTGTGCATTGACTCTTCAGACTGTATCTGAAAGGATTTTGGACTCTTGGCTATTTTGGAAATAACTTTTGGAACTTTGATTTTGTTTTCCTTCTTTTTTTGTTTTGCTTATTTTTTATGTACTCTTTTCTAAATAAACTTGTACTTACTGGATTATCAGGACAGAGTGTGGTTTGTGGTGAAAAGGTGGTTCAGGACTCTGGTGCAACATCAGGATGCATTTGCACTACGCATTTGATGCAGTTCGACACCAAAATAATAATAATAATAATAATAATAATAATAATAATAATAGTAACAATAATACTTTATTTATACCCCGCTACCATCTCCCCTCGGAGCCCCCGGTGGTGCAGTGGGTTAAAGCACTGAGCTGCTGAGCTTGTTGATCGAAAGGTCGCAGGTTCGATTCCGGGGAGCAGCGTGAGCTTCCGCTGTCAGCCCTAGCTTCTGCCAACCTAGCAGTTCGAAAACATGCAAGTGTGAGTAGATCAATAGGTACCGCTCCGGCGAGAAGGTAACGGCGCTCCATGCAGTCATGCCGGCCACATGACCTTGGAGATGTCTATGGACAACGCTGGCTCTTCGGCTTAGAAATGGAGATGAGCACCAACCCCCAGAGTCAGACATGACTGGACTTAATGTCAGGGGACTACCTTTACCTTTACCTTTACCATCTCCCCAAGGGACTTGGTGCAGCTTACATGAGGCCGAGCCCAAAGTACATCAACAGTAAAAGCAATAAGAAAACAATCAATACAATAGTTAAAATAAATCTCATAAACAAAAGTAAACAATAGACAGTAACAATAACAACAAGCATTTAAAACCTATGGCTGGGCCAAATGTAATTATTTAAAATTTTAAAAAAATAATGCTATAACTGCCATGGCTGATTGCTATGGTATCATGGGAACTGTAGTTTCCAAGGTTTTTAGTCTTTTTGGCCAAAGAGTGCCGGTGCCTCACCAAACTAGAAATCACAGGATTCTATAACATTGAAGTTAAAGTGGTATCAAACTGTATTAATTCTACAGTGTAGAATTAGCCTAAGGAGAAGTATTCCAGTCTTTTAAAAGGGGAGAGGAACAGCTGAGTGCAGTTATATTTATTTATTCCCCGTGTGTGTGTGTACAAACACACATATTTCTTGATGTTTGCACAGACTCAAGAGAAAAATTACGTATTCCATGAGATAAATAAAAATAGGAATCTGCTGGTTTTCTCCCTATCTTTTTCTAATAGATTCTCTGCTGAAAACATTTCTCCTGTGTGTTCATATGCAGCAGTGCCTTCTGTCACTGATAAAGGTTGTAGATTGAAAGTGTTCAGTTAAGCAGAAAATAACTCAGGCCAAGAACTCTAATTTGAGTAGGTGTGCTCAGGAAAGAACTTGAGGAAGAAGGGAATTGATGTTTATTGAACAACAAGCGTGATAATCGACCAAAGGGCATTTGGGCTTACAACTGGCATTATTAGGAATGAGAAGCTCTGGCCATTGAGCAGGGTTGTTCCCTTTAGGTATCAAGAAATCCCAGCTAATTTCCTGTATTTATCCTTCATTTGAAGAATTGTTCAGCACATCCTGTTGAATTTTTCAAGATTAAAAAATAACAAGGAAGACTAAAACATCTTGATTTTTTCACAACAGTTAACATTATAAGCCATCAAACCACTAAAGCATACCAATTCTCAATATTTTACACAAATAAATACATATGAAGCATATACAGGTTGACTCTCACTTATCCAAAATGCTTGGGACCAGCAGTATTTTAGATTTTGGATTGTTTCAGATTTTGGAAAACTTGTTGCACAGGCAATTACATAGTTGTGACTGTTGACCTAAGAATCATGTCAATGTTTTGTCCAAGTAAGTGGTTAGACATTTTTGTCCCATGTAGGTCCTCCATATTCATTTCAAGGATGAAGAAATAACATTGTGCATATGGTGACACTGCATATGATTTTACGCTGCACATATCTGAACATGAGTGTGTACAGTGCATGATTGCATATTTTGTTGTACAACATTGTTACATTGTGTAATTACATGAGCATAAAGCTACACTTCAACTTCTTGATGGACGATCTCATCTGTAGTTAAACAGTAGCTTCTTTACTCCATCCTGTTTCTGAATGCTGACATTGTTCATTTTTGTAGTGTACTTATTGCCTAATTCGTTTAATGTGGAATGCACAATAGCCGTCTTCACAACCCAGTTGTTATCGAGTGGTAAACTGAAACACTGCTTGATACTAATGCTGGTTAGGGCTGAAATATCAGCCCTACTGTATGCCCTAGGTAAGACATAGAGTTGGGAGGAGCCCTGGAACTGAGCAGGAAGGTAAACAGAAAACATACAATAATCCAACAGCTCTAACCTGTTGCCGCCTCTGCCCCAGGACTCACTCTTACATTATACTTCAGTGCTGGCAAACCTTTCCCATAAACACACATGTGCATACATAGAAAGAGAGAGTTCTGTATCTTCCTGAAACTTTATCATTGAAGAAGGAGAGGAGACAATTGCAGCTACTCTAGTGATCCCATCACATGTTGCCAAGAGACTGCTGGAGAAAGGAACCAAAAACATTGCTTTTTCAAGAAACAGGAGACTTTCTTGGTTCCCTTTTCCATAGCTCCAGCGAGCATTCAAAACTATAGCTGGGCTGTGCCTTGGCAATGTATAATTGGTCATGTTTCTCATTCTCCTTTCTTCCATGGTCTGTGCAGGGCAAGGGGGTATGGTAATCAACCTTGATTGACTATCAGGAGCCTTTCCCCATTGATTGATTGTTTTGCTTTATCAGGCACTATGTTTATATATGTTATGTTTATATACAGCACTGAATTTTGTCGGAGTTGTAATCTGGCTTGAGTCCCCTGTGAGGTGAGAAAGGCAGGGTATAAATGAAGTAAATAAATAATCTATATAAATAAAAATGTTCTGTTCGTTTGTGCGATTATCATAACTCAAAAAACATTGGACGAATTGACACCAAATTTGGACACAATATACCTCGCAGGCCAACGAGTGACCATCACTCATAAAAACACTGGAAAACACAGCAAAAGAGACTTAAAAAGCAAAAAAATACATTACAACACATGTGCAAAACCACACGTATATATGCAAACACACATAAACACATATACACACACACACAAAACACATATACACAGACTGGACCACAGCAACACGTGGCAGGGGATGGCTTGTAATAAATAAAATGGTAAGGTACAGGTTGTCCATTAAACACTGCAGACTGCAACTCCTGTCAGGAGTAGCTACTATAACCAAGAGTGAAGAAGGTTGGAAGTTGCAGTCTAACAACAGTAAGAAGTCCTCGGGTTTTTTTCTACACCTTATTGTTTCCCCCTCAAATGCACTGGATGGCTCCTCATTTTTCTTGCTACAGGATACTTCACATAACGGCCTCCTGCTGCGTCTATCAATATACTTCACAGTGAATCCATTTTTGCAGAGCAACACCCAGTGGGATATCTGTTGTTCTACTTAATTAACAGACTGGATAAACTTGGATCACCAAGAGCTCATTTGTTGTAGTTATTTTGAAGTTTAAAACAGTTGCAGATTAGTTTGGAGAGGGAAAGTGCGTGGACAAAGTCTTTAGTGTTTCCTCCTTTCCCTTAAATTACCTCTTTTAGAAAAAAAAGTGGTCTAGTCTCAGTTATCTATCTTTGCCTCCTTCGTGGGTCATTTTCAGCTTATGGTCATCCTAAGGTAAACCAAGGGTTTTCTTGGCAAGTCTTGTCTTCCTTTCAGGATGAGGGAGTGCAACCTGCCCAAGGTGACTCACTGGCTTTCCATATGTAAGCAGGTATTTGAACCCTGATCTCTTCCTAATGCAACCTCCAAGTCATAACACTACATTAGCTTTCAGGTCTTTTCTACAGTGGATGCCTTCTAGATTCTCAAAATAGTTCCTCCAGTTCATGTAATGGGCTATTTGACCAGTTATTAAGAAGTAACATTGCAGAGTTAACAGTTTGTCATGGAACTTCTTCTTTATGCAATTGAAAAACAAAAATAAAGACAATGAAGACAAAGAGCAAGATATAAGACTTAAAGATCTTGCAAATAGATCACCAGCCTGCAATGAAAAAAAATTTTTTTTCAATATTGTAACTGTTTTTTAATGTATTTTAGGAGCTGAATGTTAAAAAAAACATTCAGCTCCTAAAATACATTAGGACGTGGTATAAATGTTCTAAATAAATAAATATGTTGTACCACACATAACAACAACAACTTTATTTTTATACCGAGCCTCCATCTCCCCAAAGGGACTCGGAGCGACTTACATGGGGACAAGCCTGATCAACATAGTTTAAAATAAAACACAGTAAAATTTATAAAACATCATAAAACAACCATCGAACAACAACCAATAGCCTGACACAGTAAACAAATACTGAGCTTGGGTGGGCAGGGCTGGCTGGGGGGCAAAATTATCTGGTGAACTGTTTAATCAAAGGCATGGTGGAACATCCACATTTTAAGGTCTTTACGAAGAGTGGACAGGGTGAGTGGGGAGAGAGTTCCAAAGTCAGGGGGCCACCACTGAGAAGGCCCTCTCTCTCATCCCCACAAGCTGCGCTTATGATGGGGTGGGAGCGAAAGGAGGGCCTCTACAGAAGATCTTAGAGCCTGTGCAGGTTCGTAGGGGAAGATGCAGTTGCAAAGATAGGCATATGGGAGCCAGACTGGATAATCTTTCCATTGCTGGATAGTTTCACTCCATTAGAGATCTCTTTGAAAACTGCATACTTTTTTTTAAGGCACCTGACAGCGGGGAAAATGGATTGAATGATTGGTTCTGCTTTGCAGGAATGAATAATTTAGCATAGCACATCCCTACTGTGTGGTTGGCAGGCTGTAGTTTTAAGACGGCAACTATCTTTTGAATAGATCTAGAGCTACAAAGGAATTTGCAGGAGCCTAGTTTCCTTCTGCAATGTTTATCCTCCAGGACTGTATTGGGTTTTTCTGCAAAAGATTAGTTAGATATATTCCTTGTTAGCTTTCATTTCTTGTTACATTACATATGGTGACAGATCACCTAACGTATGATGACCTATTACTTAACTATGGTGACCTGGATCTGTAATTGGTTAAGCGAACAAACCCAAAGGGTGCTCACCAATGCTTCCTCTTCATCCTGAAAATAAGTGACGAGTGGAGTTAGACCACATCTGGAATATTGTGTCCAATTCTGGGCACCACAATTCAAGAGAGATATTGACAACCTGGAATGTGTCCAGAGGAGGGCGACTAAAATGATCAAGGGTCTGGAGAACAAGCCCTATGAGGAGCGGCTTGGGGAGCTGGGCATGTTTAGCCTGAAGAAGAGAAGGCTGAGAGGAGATATGATAGCCATGTATAAATATGTGAGAGGAAGCCACAGGGAGGAGGGAGCAAGCTTGTTTTCTGCTTCCTTGGAGATTAGGACGCGGAACAATGGCTTCAAACTACATGAGAAGAGATTCCATCTGAACATTAGGAAGAACTTCCTGACTGTGAGAGCCGTTCAGCAGTGGAACTCTCTGCCCCGGAGTGTGGTGGAGGCTCCTTTGGAAGCTTTTAAGCAGAGGCTGGATGGCCATCTGTCAGGGGTGATTTGAATGCAATATTTCTGCTTCTTGGCAGGGGGTTGGACTGGATGGCCCATGAGGTCTCTTCCAACTCTTTGATTCTATGATTCTATGATCAGCAGGGTTCCCTCCTGGGCCCGGTCCTTTTCAACATCATCATTAATTACTTAGATGAAGGGTTAGAAGGCAATGATCATCAAGTTTGCAGACAACACCAAATTGGGAGGGATAGCCAATACCCCAGAAGACAGGAGCAGAATTCAAAACAATCTTAACAGATTAGAGAGATGATTGGCCAAAACTAACAAAATGATGTTCAACAGGGACACATGCAAGATATTCCACTTAGGCAGATAAAATGAAATGCAAAGATACAGAATGAGGAGGGATACCTAGCTTGAGAGCAGTACATAAGAAAAAGATCTTGGAGTCCTCGAGGACAACAAGCTAAACATGAGCCAACAATGTGATGCGGAAGCAAAAAAATCCAATAGGATTTTGACCTGCATAAATAGAAGTATAGTGTCTAGATCCAGGGATGCCATGCTTCCCCTCTATTCTGCCTTGGTCAGACCACATCCGGAATACTGTGTCAAATTCTGGGCATCGCAATTTAAGGGAGATGTTGACAAGCTGGAATCTGTCCAAGGGAGGGTGACAAAAATGATCAAGGGTCTGGAGAACAAGCCCTATGAGGGGAGGCTTAAAGAGCTGGGCATGTTTAGCCTGCAGAAGTGAAGGCTGAGAGGAGACATGATGAGGGACATGTGAGAGGAAGTCTTAGGGAGGAGGGAGCAAACTTGTTTTCTGTTGCCCTGGAGACTAGGATGCAGAACAATGGTTTCAAATTGCAAGAAAGATTCCACCTGAACATGAGGAAGAACTTTCTGACTGTGAGAGCTGTTCAGCAGTAGAACTCTTTGCCCTGGAGTGTGGTGGTGTCTCCTTCTTTGGAGGCTTTGAAGCAGAGCCTGGATGACCATCTGTTGGGGGTGCTTTGAATGTGATTTTCCTGCTTCTTCAAGGGGGTTGGACTCTTCCAATTCTATGATTCTATGATTCTTGTCAAGGTTTATCCAGAGGAAGTTTGTCATTGCCTTCCATTTAGACTGAGAGAGTGCAATGTGTCCGAGGCCACTTAGTGGGTTTCCATGGTTGGGTAGAGATTTGAACCCTGGCCTCCTGGAGTTGTAGTCCAGCACTCAAACCAGCTGTTAGATACATACACTGATAAGCCATAAAACTTAAGGTGTGCCCAATTATATTAGAGAATTCCAAATGGATTAGATTTTCACATTCATTTGCTTTTTCTAATCGGGCACGTTTAAGCTTGATGACTTTCTGGTGCACACGTTTCACTTTGATTTCCCTGGAAGCCTATTTTTTATGGTTAGCCATTTGAATGAAGTTGAATGTATCTAACACTGTACTTAAAAAAAATCTATCTGATGTTGGTACTTACACCTATTCGACCCATTAAACACAAGGGATTTGGCAAACTGTAACATCAAAGAGTACTGATGGAATACAGCATAAGATGAATCTTTTTCTGTATTGAGACTGTATGAATGTCTTGCAGGGAAGAAATGATTATAATGGTAATCTCTTAGGGCACCCGAGGCAGGAAAGATGTTCAGCAAGTGCAAACACATGTTCTGCTGACCTTCTACCTCACATCCCAAGGTGTACTCTCCCATCTGTCTCATGGTTTATTGTTTACCACTCGCTTAACCATGTGAGCATTTGCTTTGAGATAGAGTTTGGTGCCGCCGCAGTCTCTTTCCATTACAGAAGATGATTTATGGTACAGTGCTAATGGTTCAACGTCTTTCTCATAGACATTTGTTTTTCCTACCTGGAACTTGGGCTATTTGGCCCACATTAAAGAATCTTGCATCAGACAGAAAGGCAAGCAAAGAGCTTTTAAGGCTTCAGGACATGGAAGAGAATAAAAAAAACAAACATCAGAATGAATGATGACACAAGCTATTGAAATTCTGCTCTGACCAAACCGAACTGTACCAAAGTCTCCTTCGATCAATCAAAATGGAATGGCAGGTGGCTTTTGCAAGAGGTCACTCAAAGTCTAGTAGATTTTGCTGTATTTTTGTTTTCCAGATAATAGCACGTAGAGAGAACTCTTGCAGACGTATGTAGTGATATCTTTCATTGCACCACCTAAATGAAGGAGGCCCTTCTGTTCATCACAAACAGCAATTTTCCAGCTTCATGCTTTTCAAATATTGTAGATTATTTACTTACTTACTTACTTACTATATTTATATCCCATCTTTCTCGACCCTGGGGGGGGGGGGGATTCAAGGTGGCTTACATCATAGGCAATAATTCAATGCCTTAAAACAATATGCATCCAATATACAATTAAATAAACATTTCAAATAAAAAAATTAATGAGATTAAGAGCATTAAAACATATAAAACATTGCAATGACAACTATAAAACCACATTATCCGTAATCTGAGTCAGGCCATTCTGGTAATCATTACACATAAATCCAAGACCATTTACTGCACTGTGTTATTTGCCAAAGGCTCCATCCCAAAGCCACATTTTCACCCTCTTTCTGAAGGTCAGAAGGGAAGGGGCTGATCTAATATCGCTTGGAAGGGAGTTCCACAGCCGAGGGGCCTCCACTGAGAAGTTCCTGTCTCTTGTTCCCACCAATTGCACCTGTGAAGTAGGTGGAACCAAGAGCGTCTCTGGATGATCTTAATTTCTGAGATGGTTCATAGGGGGAGATTCGTTCAGACAGGTAAGCTGGGCCAAAACTATTTAGGGCTTTATAGGCTAAAGCCAGTACTTTGAATTGTGCTTGCTAGCAGATTGGCAGCCAGTAGAGGTGATGTAACGGGGGGGGGGGTATGCTCCCTGTATGCTGCTCTGGAGAACAATCAGGCTACTTCCCGTTGGACCATGTGGAACTTCCCAATAGTCTTCAAAGGCAACCCCACATATGCTCAAGATACCTTAAACCCAAAGGAGAGGCATTTTATTTTATTTTATTTTATTTTGCTGGTGGACCTGTCTTAGAGATATGGAGGCAACCACTGCTTCTTTTCTTTCATAGACCTAAGGCTTTATCACAGAACATAGGCAAACTGCAATTACAGCTGGACATATCCTATAGGTCATTCATTCTTACAATTCTGCTTGTTACAACCAATGTACATGTTGGTTGTAACAAGCAGAATTGTAAGAATGAATGACCTATAGACAATGTACATGTTGAAGTTTCTTGTCCTGCTGGTATCTCCCTCCTGTGCACAGGCATGAAGTTGTTTTTCTAGTAACTTTATATTGTCATCAGGCCCATAGCCAGAAAAAAATGGGAGGGTTTATTTATTATTTATTTATTTATTTACTTTATTTGTATACCGCTGTTCTCAGCCCTTAGGCGACTCGCAGCGGTTAACAACAGAACAGCAAAAATACAATACTACAATAACATGGTATAAAAACAGTAACATCCTAACACCTTATACAGTCCTATACAATTAACAACAATAGCCATTCACTAGCGTCTCATCACTGAAAACATGATCCAGATCCGTCATCCATTGTTCCATTCCTATGTTCATTGCACTAACTATTCAAACGCCTGCTCAAACAACCAGGTCTTCACTTTTTTGCGGAATACCATTAATGATGGAGCTAGTCTAATATCTATGGGAAGGGCGTTCCACAGCCGAGGGGCCACCACCGAGAAGGCCCTATCTCTCGTCCCCGCCAGCCGTGCCTGTGAGGCAGGCGGGATCGAGAGCAGGGCCTCCCTGGAAGATCTCAAAGTCCTGGTGGGTTCATAGGCAGAGATGCGGTCAGATAGGTATCTTGGCTTGAAAGTTTTTCCTTCCAAGATGACATTTCAGGCAAGTGTCTCCTGATCCGGCACAAGATCTCAACAAGGCCCTGAAATGACAATCATTATGCAAAGATTCTTCACATATAATAGGTCCTAAATCATTGTTCCCTCTTTAAGCCAGTTCTTGTCGGCTACAAAGAACAATAGTCTCCACAATTGTCAGAAGTTTCTTTCTGTTTTCTTTTGATTTGTTCTTATATCTTTTATCATCGAGATGTTTTCCACTGTGGATTAGAAAGAAGTTTTCAGTCAAGCACAAGTTGTTCTGATGGTACTCTGTTTTTTTATGTCTATTGAAGACCTCTATTGTATTTTTCCATCACACAAATGGTTTAGCAGCTAATGTACCAAGCTTCTGATAACCACCTTTATGTTGATGCAATGAAAATAATGTACAGTTCACATTTTATCAGTCCACACACTGTCTTGTCAGAGAAAGAAAACATGCTACGCAGATGATCAGTAAAGAACAAGTAGTTTACTCTTCGTAAAGCAGAACATATTTCAGGAAATAAAGCCCGACTGCTCATTGGAGGGATGGATATTAGAGGCAATGATGAAGTACTTTGGCCACATAATGAGAAAACAGGAAAGCTTAGAGAAGACAATGATTCTGGGGAAAATGGAAGGAAAAAGGAAGAGGGGCTGACCAAGGGCAAGATGGATGGATGGTATCCTTGAAATGACTGGCTTGACTCTGAAGGAGCTGGGAGTGGTGACGGCCGACAGGGAGCTCTGGCGTGGGCTAGTCCATGATGTCATGAAGAGTCGGAAGCGACTAAACAAATAAACAACAACAAAGCAGAACAACATATTTATAATCATGAGATCAGTTTCATTGACTCACACAATTTCCTTTTAGAGTGATATAAATGGTCTTTCGGTGTCCATGTGGAGAATTTCCTTCCAGCAGCTCATGAAGCAGGAACTGTCTCTCTCTCTGCAAGCACCTGCACAGCTCAGCCTAAATATGAAACTGTTGCCAAAACTCCCAGGCTCAGCTAGCTCCCAGGGCATGGCCCAACCAATCATAGAATCATAGAATCTAAGCGTTGGAAGAGACCTCATGGGCCATCCAGTCCAACCCCCTGCCAAGAAGCAGGAATATTGCATTCAAATCACCCCTGACAGATGGCCATCCAGCCTCTGTTTAAAAGCTTCCAAAGAAGGAGCCTCCACCACACTCCGGGGCAGAGAGTTCCACTGCTGAACGGCTCTAACAGTCAGGAAGTTTTTCCTCATGTTCAGATGGAATCTCCTCTCTTGTAGTTTGAGAGGAAAGCTTTATGCTTTGCATTTTACAGTGAACACACTCTGATTTCTTACATGTCCTAACACTTTACCCCCAACTTCTCCTCTAAGCATCACACGTTACTTACAGAATACACCCTGTACATGAAATGAGTAGGCTAGCCAGGGAAATTTGCGGAACTATTTAGGTTGAAGTCTTAGATACTTTGCTACTGTTTCATTGTTTGTTTGGCAGAGCTTGAATTAGATGAACCAGTGGTAGACACACCCCGTTTTCCACATTTTCCTTAGTTTTCACCTGCAATCCAAGTCAAAGGAAGCTGAGGGGGTAAAGGAAGGGGCCTGAGTCTATTAGGGATTGTGGGAGCTGAAGTCCAAAACACTTGGAGGGCCAAAGTGTGCCCATGCCTGGTGTAGTACTGTGCAGGTACAGCTGTACCAGAAGCTCCCACTTTATTTGCTTTGTATTAAGTGTTTGTTTGCAGCCCAAGGCTTGGGATTTTGCAGAAGGGTGGCTTCCTGTTAAAGTTTGCAGTTATAGGGCAGGCCACCTGTCCATCATCATTAGGTTCCTTAGTTCCACCCCTTTTGGGGTTTTCAGAAGAGAAGGGAGCCATTTTTAGTCAGTCACACACAAGGAAGCTAGTCTATAGGATGTAGACAGCTCATCCCGTAGGAAAAGCTTCATTCCTCAGGATCATCCGGGGACCATCCAGTAACCATCCGGGGACCATCCGGTAACCATCCGGGGACCATCCAGGGAAATAGGAACAAAAGGAAAAGATCCCAAAGGCTCTGGCTCTGTCTGAGAGCTCACAGCCTCTCAGCCTCACAGCACCAGAGGGGGAAACAGCCCTGAAGTTCGCACAGGACAGCATTACAGAACCACTGAATTCCAGTATCATCAAGCCTTGGCTGGTAGGTTTACTCGATGCCCAGAAGCAGTTGGGATCGGTAGTAAGACCCAAATCAATGAGGCCCAGATAATAGACAGCCTGGGAGAGATTATAAAGGGTTCTTCCTTATGCTAAGAAAGTACAGTTAATTCAAGTCAGTGCCAGTCTCTTAAAGACTAGAACAAGAAAGCCTTGAAGTGTTGTCTGAAGATTTGTTATCTGTTCCTTAATAAAGACTTTGTTGTACCATTAAAGACTGTAAAGACCATTACTTCAGGGATTCCCTAAGAATCTCTCTTTGAGGCTTCCCACTGGGTTAAAGTATACGTCCTATAGATTAAAGACAATTTGTTCAGACCCAGTGCGCGACAGAACAAGTACATTAAGGATCTCAGTCCAGACAAGTATAGAAAAACCCACTATGTAACAAAATTTGAAAACTTTTCTGTTCCTGGTGTGAAAGTGTTATTTCCTGTTTAATAGTGCAGTACTTAATTTGAAAGTAGTTGTTCTACTCCAGAAACTTCATTTTTGTGGCTGCCACAAACTATGTTGAAATGGTTGAGACTCAGTGAGGTATTCATTGAAAAGCTGCAGGATGTCCATCAAAAGCAAAGTTTTTGCAATTTAATACATTTTCCCATGTTTTTTAAATTATAGAACCAATTAGGGAATTACATTTACAACTCAGGAACAAAATTGTGTTACATAGTAACATCGGAGCTTTTCCTCTGATCATGACTAACATCAAGAAATGTATCGGCAAGGGGGGGAAACATCCCAGTTTGATTTACATTGTGGAGTATTGCCAATTTCAACTTTTTCCTTTGTCCAAACACATTTTCAAACCCTTAGTGGCATGTTATGAAAACCAAATCAAGACACTATTGATTTATAGTCAGCTCAGTCAAACTGATGTTTTCCCTGCCAAATTGTGCTATGTAACGTTCAAAGACACAGCTGTGTGAGTTTGGAATATTATACAAAGGGATCTTGTATCTCCTCAGATACAAACTTAGAGAATGAGTTGGTGGCATAAGCTTTTGTAGACTAAGGGTGCATCTACACTGCAGAATGAATGCCAATGGAACCACTTTAATTGCCTTGCTATGGAATCCTGAGAGTTGTAGTTTTACAAGGCTTTTGGCCTTCTCTGCCAAATAGTTTGTGCCCCACCAAACTACAAATCCCAAACTTCCATAGACAGTTAAAATAGTGTCAAACTGCTTCCATTCTAGAGTGTAGATACACCTTTAGTATACTTCCTCATATGCAATATGTGGGCTTCAGTTTACAAAAGTTTGCACCACCGACTCTGAGATACCACAAGATTCATTTGCATACTATGTTATGTAATTTTACCTGCATCCTAACCGTGTTCTGTAACTGCTGATTGAACTGTTGCTGGTGTATCAATGAATAAGAAAATCTCATTTAGTCATTGGATCTACTTTACTTTGAATTAATAATAACAGCAGAATTAAGGCTACGAATTCCATTTTGCATAATTAAGAGTGTCAAAACAACCTTATGGCCCTTGATGTTTTGTGCAAAACACGAAGTTGCCCAGTGTTTCCTTGTAACACCATTAAGAAAAATGAATGAATGCATGAATGAAAGAAGAAGAAGAAAGAAAAAGCTTGAGCTAGAGCTTGCAAATTGAAGGCAGAACAGGAGTAAAGATTGGAGAGGCAGTGTACAGAGCTCCGTGTCTGAGATATTTTCCTGTTCTTATCAAAATCCTTTGGGCCTCCTTCCAAATTACTCAGATGTTTGGCACCAGCAAGAACATTCAAATTTGTTTCTAATTTTGTTTACCAAGAATATTCAGTGGCAAGCCAGGCCTGGCAGAACCTCCCTCCCTCCCTCTTGAGGTGCTTCATAATCATATTAAAACTATTTTCGTTTGCCTCAAAGACCCTGCAATTTTTTTTATTGGAGATAATGACTGAATGATCTTTTATATGAACAGAACCATTGACTGGCATGGTTATTGTATGCTTTTGATGGTTATTGTATGGCTTTTATAATGTTGTTTTAAATGTTTTAATTGTATATTATACATTGCTATGGCATCGAATTGCTACCAATTTGTAAGCCGTCGCCTTGAGTCACCTTCGGGCTTGAGAAAGGTGAGATAGAAATACTGTAAATGTTCTGGTACAGCTGCAATTTTGTTTGCTTTGCTCCAATTTTGTTTCCTTTGCATTGAATGTTTGTTTGCAGTCCTAAGTTTCAGGGACTCTGCAGATAGGTGGCTTCTTTTCGTTGCAGTTATAGGGCAAGTTGCCTGTCCATCATCATTAAGTTTGGTCCCGCCCTTGCTCAGGGCAATTGGGAAGGGAAGGGAGCCATTTTTTAGTTAGTCTCAGCAAGGAAAGCTATGTACAGGACGGGTGTAAAGCTTCCCCTGACAAAAGCTTCAACCTTTAAGAATTTACAGGGTTACAGAAATTCCAACAGAAACAGAAGGGAAAGAATTTCCAGGGAAAGAATTTCCAGGGAAGCATACCCAAAGCTTTGAAGACTTTCCGGGGGAGAACAGCCCTAAAGATCAAAGAACTCCAGCTAAAGAGACTACAGGCCTTGCTGGCAGGTCCACTCGGTCCTTTGAGACGCAGTTCAACCCGGTAGTGGTGACCACATCAGTTAGGTTTAAGTTTACAGTCAGCCTGGGAGAAGCTAAAAAGGGGATTTTCCTTTAAAGAAGAAGTTATTGAAGACAGTTGCCTGTCCTTCATGGGCAAGATTAGGAATTCACCAGTTGCCTAAAAGCTTGGAATCATTTGCTTAATTTTACTGAAGACAAGAGAAGTTTTTGTTTGATTGTTCATTAATAAAAGATTTTGTTGTACTTCTCAAGCTATCTAAAGACTGTTTGTGGTGGAAACTTCTGAGAACTTCTCTTTGGGACCCCTGGCTTCCCGTTGGGCAAAGGTTGCATGTCCTGTTTTAAAGACAACTATTTACAGGCCCAACGCGCGACAGAACAGTAAATAAATAAATAATGGTAAGAAAAGTTTTGGGAAAAGGGATGACCTTTGAGATCATAACCTTTTGGAAAACCGGAATCTCCTAATCCTCTTAGAAGCGTGACCTTTTGGAAATTAACTGGCATTCACTTCCATTTGGAAAACCATAACCCTTTTGTAAAATATGATTTTCCTGAGAAGAGCTAAAAACTTGCTTGAGTCAATC
This sequence comes from Anolis sagrei, assembly GCF_037176765.1. Classification (NCBI taxonomy): domain Eukaryota; kingdom Metazoa; phylum Chordata; class Lepidosauria; order Squamata; family Anolidae; genus Anolis; species Anolis sagrei. The sequence continues at coordinate 19,978,142 of NC_090024.1, read as the reverse complement.
TTCTCTTCAGTGGTATATATCAACTTGTATTTATGCAAGGGCAAATAAGGTTTCTCAGTTGTTAGACTGATAAACTTGGTTATCTCTTTGAACTGTTAGGATTAAAGATTATGGCAAATTATATAGCAAATCTTCAGAAGTGTTATTTCAGTTGCCCAAAACTATCTACTATCCCATAAAATATATTTGGTTTTAAATCATGATCTCAAGAGACCAAAATAAGTAGTCTTTGTTAAAAAATAACATAGTTGGGTTGGATTGTTGTAGGTTTTTTTGGACTGTATGGCCATGGTCTAGAGGCATTCTCTCCTGACGTTTCGCCTGCATCTATGGCAAGCATCCTCAGAGGTAGTGAGGTCTGTTGGAACTAGGAAAAAGGGTTTATATATCTTTGGAATGACCAGGGTGAGACAAAGGACTCTTGTCTGCTGGAGCTAGGTGTGAATGTTTCAACTGACCACCTTGATTAGCATACAATGGGCTGACTGTTGGGCTGATAGTTGGGTTGCTGTGAGTTTTCCAGGCTGTATCGCCATGTTCCAGAAGCGTTGTCTACTGACATTTAACTTCACAACCTCTGAGAATGCCCGCCATAGATGTGGGTGAAATATCAGGAGAGAATGCTTCTGGAATATGGCCATATAGCCTGGAAAACTCACAGCATGTTCTAGAAGCATTCTCTCCTGACATTTTGCCTGCATCTTATGGCAGGCATCCTCAGAGGTTGCCTACCAAAGAGGTTACCTCTGAGAATGCCTGCCATAGATGCAGGCAAAATGTCAGGAGAGAATGCTCCTAGAACATGGCCATACAGCCCGAAAACTTACAACAACCCACTGATAGATTCTTGTCTTCAAAGTGGTTTGAATTTAGAAAGAAGATACTAAACCCCTCTCTTTCTTGATCCCTTTCCTTGAGTTCTTTATCTGGAGGTTAAACAGGGGTTTCAAAACGCAAATGGGAAGGTCATTTGAGGATGGCACATTAAAATTGTGGAGACAGAACATGACATTTTGACAGTCCTGGATCCAGCTGAGACGTTCCTTTTTCTCATTAGCACATTCCTCCCTATGAACAATGATGCATCGAATGAGGAGCAAAAGGAGCTCTCCAGACACTGAATAGATTTGTCATTTTCTCCCAACTGAAAATGGTACCTTGCAGTGTTTGGCAGCCTAATTCTTCAGAAGACAGGTGCGATGGAGTCTACTGAGATCCAATCACATTGAAAACATCTGCAGCTACCTGCTTTAAGAAATCCCTTGTAGGGAATAGTTCAGTTAAACAAGTGTCTAATTGAGCCTAGAATTGTAATGTCCCAAGTTATTCTAACATTTCTGGAAGGTTCAGAAATCAGGCATCAGGTGTCCTTTGGCAGAAAGCTACCAGCTGGAGATGTTGGCCAGCCATCTCATCAATTAAAATAATATCAATTATCATCCAAATCTCTTGGCAGTATCTGTGTCACTGAGATCCAACAGATGGGTTTTCATATTGATGAATTGTGCATCTACATAAATTTTAGGGGAACACTTCATACACAGCTTCCATTACATGTATCCAACTTCAGATCCATGTGATGGGATGAGATGAAAGGGTATAGATATGGATATATATATATATATATACACACACACACACACAGTGGTCACATTCTTCATATTTATATACCAGCAGAATTTATTATTTATTTATTTATTTAGAACATTTATACCCCATCCTTCTCGACCTCCAAGTAGGGACTCAGGACAGCTTCCAACAGGCAACAACTCAATGCCGATACAATATAAAACACATAATAAAATACAGCTAAAATACATAAAATAGTTATAAAAATACTTTTAAACAGTTCACCAGGTTAAAAACGTCATCCAAATCAGTCCAGATTGCAGTCAAATAAAAATGTTATCTTCACCTGTAAAATCAGTCTATTCTGCAAACGCTTGATCCCACAACCAGGATTTAAGTTTCTTCCAGAAGTTAAAGAGGGAGAAGATAGATCTAACCTCCTTAGGAAGAGAGTTCCATAGCTGAGGGGCCACCACAGAGAAGGCCCTGTCGCTTGTCCCCACCCAATTTATTATTGATTAACTTACTTTATTTATATACCATCCCTCTCAGCCCAGAGGCGACTCGGAGTGGTTCACAAATTGGCAACAATTAATAATAATAATAATAATAATAATAATAATAATAATCTTTATTTATACTCTGCCACCATTTCCCCAATGGGGACATGAGGCCAAGCCCAAACAACAAATTACAGCAAAATAAAACCGAAAACGATATTTTGATATTGTTATTGTTTATTGCTTATTGTGTATTTTCTGTTTTTTTTAGTTTATTTTAACTGTTTTGTATTGATTATTGTTATTGCTTTTGATTATTGATTATTATTATTGATTATTGTTATTGTTTTTTTTTATTGATGTGTTATGGGCTTGGCGTCATGTAAGCCGCACCGAGTCCCTTGGGGAGATGGTAGCGGGGTACAAATAAAGTTTTATTATTATTATTATTATTATTATTATTATAAACAACATCATGATTACATAAAACATATGAATGCATAACAATATAAAATTACAATAAACACAATCACAGTGACAATAGGCAGGTTACATGTAATGATTAAAAGAAAAACTCATTAAAAACTGATTAAAAACCTGGGCATTGAATGAGGAGCAAAAGGAGATAAAGAAGAAGCAGGTTATTTGCGGAGAAGGGCTCATCAAAATGGGGGTTGTGGAATCAAACTTTCCCACAGGGGGAGGGGGGATGTATACTCCAATGACAAAACGTTGAGGCTAAGGAATAGTGTGAGGTTGTATACCTACAATTCGATGCCTCAACAATTATAACACAACTGCGATGGTGGTGGGAGTGAGAGCAGGGCCTCCCCAGATGATCTTAAGGTCCTTGATGGTTGGTAAAGGGAGACACATTCAGAAGTTGATCATATAGTCACGCCGGAGTAGCTAGAGATTCCTAGAGAAGTGTTCTTTAAGGTAAAATAATAATAGTTTTTTATTCAGGATTTTCCACTTTCACTTCAGTGAATTTGACTGTCTATCTCTTGAATCTGACACCTTAAAAAAGAACTAGTTTTTCAGATATGCTGGCTCACCATTTGGGGCTTTCTGGGTATAACATTACTCCTAACATTGACTTCCGTTGGGTGAGTGGGCTTATTGACAAAAGACCCTCCTTAAAAATGCACAGCAGAGTAATTTATCAGCAGCAATGTGATCCAGCACCAGTAGCCAAAAGTGATCACACACACACACACACACATATACACACACAGAGACCAATGTTATCTCTTCCATAGGAGGCTTTTCTTTGTAGCAAAATAATATGGTTGCACTATTTACAAGAACTAGATTTCCATAACACAATTAAACAAATACATAGTAGCTTTACAAGCAGCAGCCTTCACACTGGAACTTTTTCACATGAAGCTTCTCTCACACAGAGGTTTATCTCACACTCCTCAGAGCAACACTAGCTTTGGCCCACTGACTCTTAACAGGTTTCGGCATACAAACTTTTTCAGTGCTTGACTCACACTTTTGTAATAAAAAATATCCAGTTAATTTTTTAATATTTCTGTACTATGGGTTCATATAAAAGAGAATTAATGTAGTTTGATACCACTTCAATTTTACTTGGATGCATCTACACTGTAGAATTAATAAAGGTTGGCAGTTTATGGAGAGACATTCAGAGTTATCTCCTGGAGAACTCCAGCTTGTCACCAAATCTCAAACCCCATAATTCCATAGAATATGATCATGGCAGTTAAAGTGGAATACTTTACTTACTTAGGTAATCCCTCGTAGCTCGAGGATTATTGTCTTCCAGATGTGGTGTCTTGGCGGTGGGTCCGTAGGTGGCTTGATCCGCATGTTCTCCTGCATTGAGGACATCTATTTCCAGATGGAAGGTGGTCCCAGTCAGGGTTGGCTTGATGTGCTTTCCTCTTGGCACATTTCTCCCTCCATTTGTGCCTCTTTGAATTCTGTAGCACTGCTGGTCACAGCTGACATCCAGTTAGAGCACTCAAGGGCCAGGGATTCCCAGTTCTCGGTGTCTACACCACAGTTTTTGAGGCTGGCTTTAAGCCCATCTTTAAATCTATTTTCCTGTCCACCAACATTCTGTTTTCCAATCTTGAGTTCAGAGTAAAGTAATTGCTTTGGGAGACAGTGATCAGGCATTTGGACAATGTGGCCGGTCCAGTGGAGTTGATGGCAGAGGAGCATCGCTTCAGTGCTGGTGGTCTTTGCTTCTTCCAGCACCCTGACATTTGTCCTCCTGTCTTCCCAAATAATGTAATAATTCTGTAGTGTAGATGGGCCCTGGGAGATAATGGTTTGAATCCTACTTACTGGGTGACACTGTCACAGCCTTAGAGGAAGGCAACTGGAAGTCTTCTCTGAAGAAATATTGCCTATGATTGGGTTGGCATAAATAAATCAGAGCTTCCATAAGGTATATAATAACTTTTTCCATACTGACACCTGTCAGCATTGAGATTTGCTGGAGGGACTCTCCTATGCAACTGTCCCTTTCTTTGTTACTGTTTCTTTGGGGAATCACTCTTACTTACAGCTGTCAACAAGACTTCATCAAGTGGCTGCTTGTTTTTGTTGTCCCATCCTCCTTTGCTCCAATCCAGGCAGACCACACGTTCAGCAAGATCATTAAACAGGCAATATCTGTCCTTCCTCCCCAAATCCCTCTGGTTGCTGCCCCATCACATTCACCATCCTCTCTAGGGAGAAGAACAAAGGCCACACGTCTCATTTGAACTGTCGCCTCAACATGATTCACTGGGACATCTTTTGTGGAACAGGAGAGCAACACAGATTTTAAATAACTCCTAATTTTGTAAAAAGCTTTTAGAAAATGATTCATTGCTTGCCCTGGAAGCCTGTAGTTCCAAGTGGGAATATTAAAGGCAACTTCAGGGTTTTGAATTCTATAAGTCTGCTCTGCTAAATTGCTGAACAATATATCTGGTGAAATATCTGGTGGGATGACTGCCTTGGGCAGCAAATAGAGAGCCAGTGGGATAGTACAAGCTGAGCATCCAAAGATCTTGGGGCTTTTATTTATTCATTTATTATGTCAGAAGCAAATTTGGTACAGTTATAATGTATTTAAAAACACAAACAAAGTTAAAAACTTGGCATTATGCTAAATGTCCTTTGACGAGAAGCTGGCCACTTGGAGTGCCTCTGGTGTCGCTGTAAGAAGGTCCTCCATTGTGCATGTAGCAGGGCTCGGGTTGCATTGTAGTTGGTAGTCTGTGGTTTGCTCTTCTTCACACTCGCATGTTGAGGACTCCACTTTGTAGCCCCATTTCTTGAGGTTGGCTCTGCATCTTGTGGTGCTAGAGTGCCTTCCAGGTCACCCAATCTTCTTTGAGCCTAGGAGGGAGTCTCTCATCTGGTATCAGCCACTGATTGAGGTTCCGGGTATTAGCCTGCCACTTTTGGACTCTCACTTGCCGAGGTGTTCCTGTGAATATCTCTGTAGATGGTAGAAAGCTGTTTCTTGATTTAAGGCATTGACTTGCTGGCTGATATCCAAACAGAGAATGGGTCAGATATGTCAATGCCTTGGTCCTTTCATTACGGGCTGTGGATTTCAGGTGATGCAATACCGGCTAAACAGTATAATTTCTCCAGAGGTGTTGGACATAGACATCTTGTGATAATGTGGCACTTCTCATTAAGAGCCACATTTTGGGACTAAAAGTGTTCTGCATTTCAGATTTTGGAATACTTGCATCTAGATAATGAGAAGGAACCCAAGAAGAAATTCATTTATATTTCATGTGTTGGTATACATATAGCCTGAAGGTAATTTTATACAGAATGTTTTAATGATATTATGCATGAAACAAAGTTTATGTACACTGAAAATATTAACTTCTTCCCTGAACCCCTCCACCATTGACTCCACCAGATCATGGCCAAAGAAAATGATACTGGAAGCATGAGCTCTCCTGAGAGGCCTTCCTTTTTTCCTCTTTCTTTCCCAACTCTTTTTTTCCTTTTGGAGATTGTAAGCCTACGGGCAAGATGAACATTGTTTTACATTATTTTATATAAGCTGTGCTGAGATTGTTTTTAGACAAGGAGTTGAATAAAAAGGCCAGTGACAGCCTCTATCATTTCTTAAGTTACTTCTGCCCGAGCTGGATGCCTCTTTACATTCGTTGACCCCATAACCTCTTGAATTGACCTCTTATTTCATTCACCTTGCCTTCTATTTCCTCTTAACTTTCATTATCGGTGAAAGGGTGAACCAGTGACATTTGCTTTCATTCTTTTGAGTCTAAAGATGGGAATCCTTGACCTGAAATATCCATGTGTGGTTATAAAGAGGCATTGGAGGTTGGCCCTTGATAATTTTTGCACATGTCTAGACTGAGTTTTGCATTTTTCTGTTTTCTGTGTGTGTGTGTGTCTGTATGATATAAAACTGTGATTAAATGTTGTTGTTGTTGTTGTTTTGCTTGGATGCAGGCCTGTAGCCAGGGGGGGTAGGGGTTCAACCCCCCCTCTTCAAAAAAGTTTTCAGGTTAAAAATATGTGGTTTACTCATGAATTTTAACTGATTAACCAAATCCCCATGCTAGGTCTATGAGATGCAAAAAAGTAAGAGTCCCTCCAGAACTGCAAGCACTATCTCAAGCAAATATTGACAATTTATTCACACTGTCATTACTTGCAGCAATCAGCAATGTAGCGAAGCAACCAAGTTGTGGGGGTGTTGAATGCTCTCATTAAGGAGGCCAGACTTGGTGGAGGTGGTTGACAGGGGCGGAGCTGCAGGCTATTGAAGGCTGCTCTGCCCCCTTCTGTGCTCTTTGCTTCAGTGTGAGCTAGGAGGCAGGTTTCAATCCCGCCCCCCAAATTCCAACCCCCTCTGAAATTTTCAAACACCCCCCCCCTGAAATTTTTTATTTATTTTTTTGGTTACGGCCCTGCTTGGATGAGTTGTACTTCTGTGATCAATCAGCCTGTTATTTTGTGAAGACTAGGAAGCGGAACTCAGCCTGTTATTTTGTGAAGACTAGGAAGCGGAACAATGGCTTCAACCTACAGGAAAGGAGATACCACCTGAACATGAGGAAGAACTTCCTAATGGTGAGAGCTGTTCAGCAGTGGAACTCTCTGCCCTGGAGTGTGGTGGAGGCTCCTTCTTTGGAGGCTTTTAAGAAGAGGTTGGATGGCCATCTGTTGGGGGGGGCTTTGAATGCGATTTTCCTGCTTCTTGGCAGGGGGTTGGACTGGATGGCCCATGAGGTCTGTTCCAACTCTATGATTCTATGAATATTCTGTGTCATCCATGGCTTTTTCTCCCCTACATTCTAACTCATGATCTGAAGCAATGGTTCTTCTTTGTGATTTGGAGGAAAAAATCAATACTGTACCAGGTCAGCAGAGAAAATTCAAAGAAAGGTTGTACTGTGTTGTTTTCCAGTATTAGGGTTTCAACTGTGTAATGCGACTCTCCAAGATCTCCAGATCTAATGTGCCCCTTCATCTCCCACAGTTATCCACTGCATAATTTACACTGTGTTGCTCCAGTGTGGCTAGTGGAAGGATATAATATACAAACATCTTGCTGGTAGAAGAAATGAATAGTATTTTTCTTTTTAAAAAATCCCACTATCTTGATAGAAATAGCATTTTGCACCTCCCAAGGCTTGTTGTGAAAACATGTCTTGCCTCAAGAACCCAGACATTTGCATGGTTGGGACAGAATTTGAGAAAAATAAAATGCATATAAAACAATGTACATTTTGAGTTGTTATAGATTTTTCGGGCGGTATGGCCATGTTCTAGAAGCATTCTCTCCTGATGTTTCGCCTGCATCTATGGTAGGCATCCTCAGAGGTTGTGAGGTCTGTTCACTGGGTTGTTGTAGGTTTTTCGGGCTGTATGGCCATGTTCTAGAACAGTGGTTCTCAACCTTCCTAACGCCACGACCCCTTAATATGCTTCCCTCTGTTTTGGTGACCCCCCAACCATAAAATTAGTTTCATTGCTACTTCATAACTGTCATTTTGCTGCTGTTATGAATAGTAATGTCAATATCTGATATGCAGGATGTATTTTCATACACTGGACCAAATTTGGCACAAATATCCAAATTTGAATACTGGTGGGATTGGGGAGGGTATTGATTTTGTCCTGTGGGAGTTGTAGTTGCTGGGATTTATAGTTCACCTACATTCAAAGAGCATTCTGAACTCCATCAACGATGGAATGGAATCAAACTTGACACATAGGAATCCCATGACCAACAGAAAATACTGGAAGGGTTTGGTGGGCATGACCTTGAGTTTGGGAGTTGTAGTTCGCCTACATTCAGAGAGCACTGTGGACAATGATGGATCTGGACCAAACTTGGCACGAATTCTCAACATGCCCAAATATAAACACTGGTGGAGTTTGGAGAAAATAGACCTTGACATTTGGGAGTTGTAGTTGCTGGGATTTATAGTTCACCTACAATCAAAGAGCATTCTGAACCCTACCAATGATTGAATGGGGCCAAACTTCCCACACAGAACCTCCATGACCAAAAGAAAATACTGTGTTTTCTGGTGGTCTTTGGTGACCCCTCTGAACCCCCCCCCCCCCGCAACCCACCCAGGGGTCCCGACCCCCAGGTTGAGAAACACTGTTCTAGAAACATTCTCTCCGGACATTTCACCTGCATCTTTTTAAATTACCACCAAATAATCTTAAACACACCTCTCTAAAGGCAATAATGTGAAGGAACATAAGACTACACCCCATGTTGATCAAAGTAGGAGCTGTATGACCAAGATTCTAAAGGAATTGTGTTAATATTCTGAAATGTGTGATGAATGACAATAGGCTGATATCTCTTTGCCTGTCATGAATTAGACCGGAAAAAGTGGGAGGCAAATATTCAGCTGTGTTACATATAATAGCAAGAAGGTGCAAGGTTACAAGACTGTGAAACAAAAGAGATCAGGGACTTGAGAAGGAGATGACTCATGGCTTATATTTACCAAAATAGAAGTTGTGATTGTTGCTGTTGATGGGTGTTTTGTGTTCTAAGTTGTAATTACTTTTCTGTGGGTATTCTGCTGCCTTTTAATCGATAGCAAATCACAAAAGAGCAAAGCAATTGCAGGCAGAGGTGATAGTGATATATCCACTATCTAGATTAAAATGAGTAATCGATAGGAACTTCCCAAAAATCCAAGGAAAGCTTCCTTATTTGTTGTCAATTACAGAGACACTTCAGGGAAACTTTGATGTGATATATTTGTTGTCTATTACAGAGACACTTCAGGGAAACTTTGGTGTGTATGTGTGTGTGTGTCTATATATATATAGTTGTGTACATATCACAACACAAGGAGTACATATGAGTACATATCACAACACAAGGAGTGACCATTACTCAAAAAATTATGATTTTTGTCATTTTGGAGTTTTTGGGATTTATAGGTCACCTATAATCAAAGAGCATTCTGAACTCAAACAACGATGGAATTGAACCAAACCCGGCACACAGGACTCCCCTGACCAACAGAAAAGACTAGAAGGGTTTGGTGGGCATTGACCTTGAGTTTTGGAGTTGTAGCTTACCTACATCTAGAGAGCACCGTGGACTCAAACAACGATGGTTCTGTATCAAACTTGAAACAAATACTCAATATGCCCAAATGTGAACACTGATGGAATTTGGGGGAAATAGACCTTGACATTTGGGAGTTGTAGTTACTGGGATTTATAGTACACCTAAAATCTGGACTCCACCAATGACTGAATTGGGGCAAACTTCCCACACAGAACCTCCATGACCAACAGAAAATACTTAAGGCCATCGAGTCCAACTCCTTTCACCAGGGCAAGAAAACATAATCAAAGTCCTCCTGACAAAGAGCCATCTAGCCATAGATATAGATAGATATATATGATTCACACACACATATGTATATGACAGATATAGTGTCATACATTTGAAAGGGACCCCTAAAGAAGGACAATTATATGTTGCATGTTCCAGAGTAGGCAAACCAGACAATCTCTACATCAACACTGACAAAGAAACAACAAGAAATACTTTTATCCCACAAGCATTACATATATTAGAAACCAAAACTTTCTCATTACTTTATTTTCCAGCTCACGAAACTGGGCCACAGCAACGCATGGCAGGGAACAGCTAGTACTGTATAAAAATTGTAGCAAACTAGAAATAAAAATATTGGAAATTACTTAGAGAGAGCTGGAAAATAAAACTCAGTTCTTGAGAGGTGAGGTCTGGAGATGTCTTGTCTACTATTTTTCAGCCCTCAGAAACATTATGGCCAAGATCCTGGAAGATGTAGCTAAGAGACATAGCAATGACATCTCATGAATCTTTATTGTTGTTGTGTGCCTCAAGTCAATTTCAATTTGTGGTGATCATAAGGCACCTATCATGGGGGTTTCTGAAGTTAATTTCATGTGATTTGCCCACCCCAAGATGACCCAGCAGGTTTTTATGGTGGAGTGGTCACTTAAGCCCAGTTCTCCAGAGTCATAGTACAATGATCAAACCATACCATGCTGGCTCCTGATGCTACCCTCCAAAAACCTACCTTTGAAACCTTTTTGGTTCCCCTTCCCAAAACAATCATTTCTATGGTGCTGGAAAGCAGGCCAATGATTGCAGGATACACCAAGGAAGGCAGCTGCAGAGACTCAAGAAGGATCCTTCATTCTGTTGAACAGTTTTGTCAGACATGAGACTTCCATATGCAGTTCAAGATTGCTGAAGCTGAGTTACACCCCCCCCCCCCCATTACAACTCTGCATGCTTGATCATTGTCCGTTGGTGTTCATGCACATTGTGCAATGTTGCAATTACTAATGAAGAATTATTGCTGCATAACTGAGTGAGTGCAAAGTTACACTCAGGGTGGATTTACAGTGCAAAATTAATGGTGTTGGACACTTAACTGCTATGGCTCAGGGCTATGACATCGTAGTTTGGTGAGCCACCAGAACTCTTAGGCTAAGACACAATAAAACTACAATTCCTGAAATTCGATAGCATTGATCCATGGCAGTCAAAGTGGTGGGCAACTGCATTAATTCTACATTGTAATATAAATGCACCCTCAGTCAGCTTGACATCAGATCTTGACCAGTACCTCCATAAATCTCACAAGCAGTGAATTCTTCCTGCCCAGCCACAGATTCTGTTGAGACAGGGAAATGTGACATTGTGGGGATGGCATTCCATTCGGAGTAAAGAGACCCTGCTACTAGTAAAGAGACCCAGCCTACTTGAGGAACCGCATCTCCTCCTATCAGCCCACATGAGCTCTGAGATCATCAGGAGAGGCCCTCCTTTCAGTCCCACCACCATTACAAGTACGGTTGGTGAGAACGAGAGAGAGGGTCTTCTCGGTGGTGGCACCATGACTCTGGAACTCCCTTCCTAAAGAGCCTCCTCGTTATTGGCCTTTTGCTCAGCCTCCTTGTTATTGGCCTTTTGCTCCCAGGTGAAAATCTTTTTATGGAAGCAGGCCTTCCCGACAACACACAACTGCCCTTATCTCGGCCAGACAAGGCTCATATGGCCAAAGACTTGGAGCTCTGAGATGTTTAGTGTAATGTTTTAAAGTGTTAGGTCTGAAGTTTAGAGATTTTAATAATATATGTGATAATTTTTATGCTGTTTGATATTTATGTAATTCTGTTTTATGCAATGTGTTGATTTATTGTTTTTTGCCACTTTGAGTCCCATTTGTGGGAGAAAAGCAGGATAAAAGCAAAATAATGATAATACTAGCAGATTCTGTGGCAGTTTTCACCAGAATCCCTCTTCCTGAGACGACATTGTATGGGAGTAGTGACATAACACAATGTTGTCCTTGCTCATCACATGAACTCACTATTATACTATAGTTTCATTTTTAGTGAATACATGTTGCTTTGAGCATCCTTGATATCTAACCACTCTTCATCAGTGCAATTGTGCCAGTTTGCCAGTTCCTGGTCCATGATCATACTTCTGCACACCCATGTAACCAGAATCATAGAATCAAAGAGTTGGAAAAGATCTCATGGGCCATCCAGTCCAACCCCCTGCCAAGAAGCAGGAATATTGCATTCAAATCACCCTGACAGATGGCCACCCAGCCTCTGTTTAAAAGCTTCCAAAGAAGGAGCCTCCACCACGCTCCAGGGCAGAGAGTTCCACTGCTGAACGGCTCTCACAGTCAGGAAGTTCTTCCTCATGTTCAGATGGAATCTCCTCTCTTGTAGGTTGAAGCTATTGTTCCGAGTCCTAATTTCCAGGGAAGCAGAAAACAAGCTTTCCACATTCCTGTTGTCTTTTATATATTTTTATTTAATCGCAATTGTGCAATTACAACAAAAAAGGCAAATATAAGTGTAAAATAAAAGGAAAACAGCCAGCTTAGGAATAGACAGAGAGAGGAAGGGAAAGCAAATCTTTCCTTCTGATATCACTTTACTGCCAGCACAGAAGTGTGAGGACTCATCATTCCAAGATAAGTGATGGAAACATTGCAGGACTGGGAGCTATTGATTGTTTCAACCCTTTACTGTGGGATTTACATTGCATCATGTGATAAGGACTGTCACCAAAAGTGACAATCCAGTTGCAATATCAGTTTGCCTGCCTTGTGTGATAAAGTCCAGTATCATCTCGTCTCCTCCTAATATGTCACTACGACTGCTGTTTTACACACAGAAGCCCCACTGACCGAAAAAACAGGGAGATAGGCCAACCTGCCTACATCTTGGATCTCACAACCTCTGAGGATGCCTGCCATAGATGCAGGAGAAACATCAGGAGAGAATGTTTCTAGAACATGGCCATATAGCCCAAAAACCTCCAAAATCCAGTGATTCCAGACATGAAAGCCTTCGACAATACAATGTTTGAATTACACAACTTCAGAGAAATATATGTCATTTCTGATTTAATATTTCAACTGAATCATTTCCATACAATACGATGTCTGGATATCATATTGCCGTACATTTGCAATGATTATAGAATGGGGAAAGCTCACAATTGTGCTCATGTTACATTTTAAGTGTCTTTGTTCAAAAATGCCTTTGTTCTGATTGTCACTTTGTCTCATCTCAAAAATGGTGCTTTAATGCTCTTTTATAGCTGGGCGCTCTTTATATTCTGGGAGACAGCAACTGTCTTACAAATTGGGAAGAAGTTACACTTTTTCACAGACCCAATAAGTAAGAGTTGGAAAGGCCATCAAGTCCAATCACCTGCTGAATGCAGAAGCTCCAACTAGAACGTCCCAGCAGACTGTTTTTGAAGATGTTCAGAGAAGGAGACCCCATCAACCTGCAAGGTACTCAGTTCCATTGCAAACTGCTCATGCTGTCAAGATGTTTCTAGCAATTTTCAGGTTGCTTGACCTTGTGGCAGTACTTGAGGTATTTAGAGTGTGGCTGCATCAAACATCAATCTTCTCTTCACCAAGCTGAACATGCTCATCTCCTGCAACCTCTCCCATTTGATTTGTTCTCCATACTTTTTATTATGCTCATCATTTTAAAATGCTATTGAAACAGGGAAACGATGCAAAACTACATGGTTAGATGGGAGACCACCAATCAATACTAGGAACTGTGGGCTATATTTCAGAGGAAGGAACCAACAAAACCAGTTCTGAGTATTTCTTGGTTAAGAAAAAAACATAAGATGGCAGGTGACTTACACACACACACACACACACTCACACATCTCATTGGGGTTTTGCCAATTGCTTCTGTTCTCTGCTTGGGATGGGCTTATCCAGCTGTCTTGACACTAATGGTTTATAACAGTGCAACTCAAAGCAGTGGTCTATGAATCAGTCCCAGTCTGTGAGCTATTGGCTGTTGGACATAGAATCATAGAGTTGGAAGAGACCTTGTAGGCCATCCAGTCCAACCCCCTGCCAAGAAGCAGGAAAATTGCAATCAAAGCACCCCAACAGATGGCCATCCAGCCTCTGCTTAAAAGCCTCCAAAGAAGGAGCCTCCACCACCCTCTGGGGCAAAGAGTTGAACAGCTCTCAATCAGGAATTTCTTCCTCATGTTCAGATGGCATCTCCTTTCCTGTAGTTTGAAGTTGTTGAAGCCATTGTACTGAGGATGGAAGGAAGGAAGGAAGGAGAGAGAGGGAGGGAGGGAGGAAAGAGGGAGGAAAGGAAGGATGAAAGGAAAGGAGGGAGGGAGAAAGGGAGGTAAGGAAGGAAGGGAGATGGGTAGGAGGAAGGAAAGAAAGAAGGAAGGGAAGGGATGGGATGGGATGGGATGGGATGGGATGGGTTGGGATGGGATGGGATGGGATGGGATGGGATAGGATAGGATAGGATAGGATAGGATAGGATAGGATAGGATAGGATAGGATAGGATAGGATAGGATAGGATAGGATGGTGAGAGAGAGGAGGGCTTGAGAAAAGAGGCCAAGAGCCCCCGGGCCTGGGTTTGCCCATACCTGATCTAGACACTATACTCCCATAAGCTTTTTTAGCTGCCACATGACATTGTTGGCTCATGTTTAACTTTTTGTCCATGAGGACTCCCAAGATCTTTTTTACACGTACTGCTATCGAGCCAGGCATCCCCCATTCTGTATCTTTGCATTTCATTTTTTTTTTCAATCAATGGCGAGTTCCCAAGAAATAAAGTAGTAGTTATCCTCAGTGACTGCATATGTGGTGCTAGTTTCTAGCATAGTGAGAGAAGGAAAACCTGTCAGTCTCTCATATCAAATAAGCTTGAGAAGTCCTGATTTATCCCACTTTGTTGATGAGATATATTGCTGCCTGATACATTTCAGCATTGATTGAGCCACAAGCCATGGACTCATGGATGTTGTTGTACTTCTGCACTCAGAGACCTCATCTGCCTTGGCCAACAGTGAGAGATTCTGGGAATCACAATCCAAAATGCTTGGAAAGCCATAGGTCACAAATAGTCCTTCCCATAGCCAACAGCTAGAGGAACTATTACCAGCTGAGGACATAGTCTTTAAGCCTTGACAGGCTGGCCAAAAGAGATGGTGCAGGGGAAATAGAATAAATTGCAAAGAAATGTGCTCACTTACTGTTCTAGAAGCACATATGCTTTTTATGATTTTTGCATGGGGTGGAGTAATGGTTGTCATTACAATAAAAAATATCTGCCCTACATATTAAAATGTGTTTAACAGTCATTTAGAGTTTGTATTTGTTTGTTTAATGCGTAGGCGTGAAGTATATTCTTAGAATATACTTTTATGATTATATAATATTAGTAAAATTCATTTTTAAAAATGAATCCTTTCTATAGTATAATAGATAAATAAAAAAGTTTGACTGAAAGAGATTGTGATTGCTCATTATGATAACTTAAGAGGTCGTCTTTGAAAGAGAGAGGTAAATAAAGTTACATTAATATGAATCAACCATTAGATTTGTCACAATTTGGCAGGGGTTTTTTTGTGAATTTTTCACAAAAAATATTGAAGAGAGAGATTTTGCACCAAAAACCCTCCAGAATTATCTTGCACAAAATAGACTACCTGCAATCCTGTTTCTTAATCTTATCTATTGACCTACTGACCAGTTCTACCAATTAGTTGATTCAATAGATGTTTTCTAGTGAGGAGGAATTTAGGGCACTGTTTTCTGCATGAAAATATTCTCTGAGCAAAAATGTGTACGTCTGTGAAAGTAACTAAGTTTTGCATAAATTAGTTTTTTTAAAAGTTCCAACATTAAAAAAGAATTTCAAACAATACACAACAGTGGTTGGTGCAATAAACGCTTGTGCTGCTGAACTGCTGACTGGAAGGTCAGCAGTTTGAAAATGCAGGTCAGGGTGAACTCCCGCTGTTAGCCGTAGCTCCTGCCAACCTAGCAGTTTGAAAACATGTAAATGTGAGTAAATCATTAGGTACAGAAGTATTTAATTATATGTATGCTTTCGATCATTTGAGAAGTGATTAGTTAGCTGCTCTCACTGATCGCTTAAATCTGCAAGTTTTCCTCTATGGATTATAGCAATCTTCCCCTATCGAGTGCCTTCCTTCCATATCCATCAGACTAGCACTCCCATCATCCCAGCCTCCCATACAAGGCTTTGTTGTGTAACCATTCTGCTTAATTCAGTTAATTTTATGCGGCTTCCATTCAATATCATTTTCCGCTTGAAAACCTCCTCCATTTCCGCACATTTTTTCCTCCCACAAAAAATCTGCCAAGAAAAGAAAGAATAGTTACACAATGTCTTGTGATTGATAGTTCTAGGAGTCCTCCGTTTTGAAGCTCCCTGTCTGTCTCTCTGCTGTTAATCTCAGTTTAATATCTGATCTTATGCTCTTTTGGCAGAAAGTTCAGAATGACTGTGTGGTTAAACCAGTCTCTCTTGGAACACTGTCAAAATATTGACAAATCACTATCTAGCAATGTCAAACACGCAGTCATATTTCGTCTACTTATTATTTTCCTCCCCTTTCCTTTCCTTTCTGGTTGGCTAATAAAGGATTCTCAACTACACAAGTGTATTGTCTTTATCATTTAGTATGCAGCAATGGTGCTGCAGTCAAAGCCTATAATTCAGGCTCTGGTTGTTTGTCATCAAGTCTGCATCAATCCATGGTGACCCTTTCAATGAGTTTTCTAAGAGCCCTGTCACCAAAAGCTCTGCTCAGATCTGGCTGACTCAGGACTGCAGTTTCTTGGCTGTATCTATCCTTTTGTAATATGGACTACCTACTATTTTGCTACTTCCTTATCATCATCCAATTTGCCAAGCATTATACCATGGAAAGATGGGGCCAATGTGGAATACCTTAGGGCCATATCAAATTTTGATATCTTTCAAGAAGTTTTCTTTAGGGAAATGCGGGGAAACCATTTGAGTTCATAATCCATTGGACTTAATGTCAGGGGAAAACCTTTACCTTTATCTACCCATTTAAAACTAGTTCTTGGGGCCCACTGGGATGACCTGGGATGCATGAGTTACTCAGACCATTAGTCTGTATAGGACTTAACAAATACCCAATGACTCTGTGGGACCATTGTACCCAGAATTTATAATTGAACTGCCCTCTTGTGGCTGTAAATATGTACATACACATTTATTCATTTTTGGAGCCCACTCCCAAACAGGATTAATTTTTTTAAGTTGAAACCCCACCAGTACTTTAAGTTGGATTATGAAGGAGGTGTGTACCAAGTTTGGCAAAGATCCATCAAGCCATGTAGGAGCCTTTGCAGAACATACATACATGCTTTTATATACATAGATGTAGACCAGGGTGAGAATGTCGTAGCCCTCCACATGTTTCTAGACTGTAAATCCCAGCAACTCCTGGTCACTATTGGCAGTAGTGGGAATGCTGGAAACTGCTATACATCTGGAGGGCCAAGCAGTTCCCACCTGATTTTGTCCACACTAAAGGTAAAGGATCCCCCTTGACCTTAAGTCTAGTCATGTCTGCTCATCTCCATTTCTAAGCTGAAGAGCCAATATTGTCTGTAGATACCTCCTAGGTCATGTGGCCAGCATGACTGCATGGAGGGCCTTTACCTTCCTGCAGAAGCGGTACCTATTGATCTACTCACAGGGTTGTTGTAGGTTTTTTCGGGCTATATGGCCATGGTCTAGAGGCATTCTCTCCTGACGTTTCGCCTGCATCTATGGCAAGCATCCTCAGAGGTAGTGAGGTCTGTTGGAACTAGGCAAAAGGGTTTATATATCTGTGGAATGACCAGGGTGAGACAGATGTATAAACCCTTTTGCCTAGTTCTAACAGACCTCACTACCTCTGAGGATGCTTGCCATAGATGCAGGCGAAATGTCAGGAGAGAAGGCCTCTAGACCATGGCCAAATAGCCCGAAAAAACCTACAACAACCCAGTGATTCCGGCCATGAAAGCCTTCGACAATACATAGATCTACTCACATTTACATGTTTTAAAATTGCTAGGTTGGCAGAAACTGGGGCTAACAATGGGAGCTCACCCTGTCTGTGGATCTGAACCGCTGACCTTCCGATCAGCATGTTCTGCAGCTCAGCGGTTTATCAGACTGCACCACCAAGGCCCCTTTTGTCCACACTATAAGTATACATAACATGTTTATTTGACTCTTAAGAATGCCTGTGGTCACATTGGAGCAGAACGAAGAAGAGCAGATAACAGGAATATCAGAAAGACTAGAAAGAAGAAATACTATCATGATAAAGAAGATCGGAAGTTCTAACTATACCCTTATGGTACTATCCCTTCCCAATCCCCCCCCCCCCCCCGCTTCACAGTCTCCCCAACCTGACTTCCTTAGGGTTTTGTTTTGTCTGTTTATTCTCTTTTTTGTATTGTAGTGGTGGTGGGTTTGGGTAAAGAAGAGGGGAGGTTTAGATTTGTTTGATTTTGCTTTGTTTATGTGTACATGTCTTTGTATAACCAACCTGCTTTTTATTTTATCCTATGTATGCTTTTGAACTATGGTGTTGGAGGAAAGTTCTGAGAGTGCCTTGGACTGCG
Source organism: Anolis sagrei (assembly GCF_037176765.1). NCBI lineage: Eukaryota > Metazoa > Chordata > Lepidosauria > Squamata > Anolidae > Anolis > Anolis sagrei. The sequence continues at coordinate 19,959,566 of NC_090024.1, read as the reverse complement.
AGAAGATCCAACCAGTCCATACTTCAGGAAATAAAGCCTGACTGCTCATTGAAGGGAAGGATACTAGAAGCAAAGATGAAGTACTTTGGCCACATCATGAGAAGAAAGGAAAGCTTGGAGAAGTGAGTGATGCTGGGGAAAATGGAAGGCAAAAGGAAGAGGGGCCGACCAAGGGCAAGATGGATGGATGGGATCCTTGAAGTGACTGGATTGACCTTGAAGGAGCTGGGGGCGGTGACGGCCGACAGGGAGCTCTGGTGTGGGCTGGTCCAGGAGGTCACGAAGAGTCGGAAACGACTGAATGGATGAACAACAACAACAACATGTATGTTTAAAACTGAATAAATATTATTTAAAAAAGCAAAAGGGATATAATGTTTCACCCCATGAATAAAAATAGTAAAGGTTTAAAAAAAAGAATGCCTGTGGTCTTCTCCTCTACTCCCCCTGTCTATTGATAAGCAAGACAAGTATTACAAGACCAGGTCAAGTCTCTTCTAGTTTCTCATTTAGAAGGAAATGTTCCTACCCTGTACGTTTATTGCTCACCAAGAGCACTTTCAGCATATATGATTTGCAGGGCATAGCCAGCATGCGAAGCGGGAATCAACAAGTGAAACACATAGACTATAGACTACTGCAACGCTCTATACGTGGGGTTGCCTTTGAAGACTGCTCGGAAGCTTCAAATGGTCCAGTGTTTGGCAGCCAGGTTGCTAACAGGGCCGGCACTAAGGGAGCATACTACTCCTCTGTTGCGCCAGCTCCACTGGCTGCCAGTTTGCTACTGGGCACAATTCAAAGTGCTGGCGTTAGCCTATAAAGCCCTAAACGGTTCTGGCCCTACTTACCTATCCGAACCGACTAGGACACTAAGATCATCTGGGGAGGCCCTGCTCTCTGTCCCGCCTGCATCACAGGTGCGCTTGGCGGGGATGAGAGACAGGGCCTTCTCAGTGGTGGCCCCTCGGCTGTGAAACGCCCTGCCTGCAGATATCAGATTGGCCCCCTCCCTGCTGGCATTTCGGAGGAAAGTGAAAACCTGGCTGTTCGAACAAGCATTTGATTAAACAGCGTAATTGAACATAGGAATACGGAATAATGGATGATGAGACTAGATTCTGATTTTACTGTTGAGGCGCTAATGATTGTTATACGGATGTTTAATTATTTATGTTACAATTGTTTTTAATTGCCCTATACTTGTCTCGTGATGTTTTGTATTGATGTTGTTCACCGCTTTGAGTCGCCTGAGGGCTGAGAAAAGTAGTATATAACTAAATTAAATAAATAAATAAATTTCACAGAAGCCAGTTCTACATGTGTAGATTTTGGAAAAGTTACTCCTGGGTAGCAGTGGCTGGTGATTCCAACGTTAGCAGGGCAGTTGGTTTCCTTTGGGTTTTTAACTCAAGATTTCAAAGTACAGTAGAGTCTCATCCAACATAAACATTAGATAAATGAAAACTTTGGATAAGGAGGGATTAAGGAAAGGCCTATTAAATGTCAAATTATGTTATTTTCCAAATTAAGCACCAAAACACCATGTTTTACAATAAATAGACAGAAAAAGCAGTTCAACACACAGTAACGTTATGTAGTAATTACTGAATTTACGTATTTAGCACCAAAACATCGCAATGTATTGAAACAGCTGTGGATCCGGGCGAGAAGCAGACTGAGTTGGATAATACAGAACGTTGGATGAGCGAAAGTTGAACTCTACTGTCGTTATCCAAAGTAATGAGCCTTTTGGCAGGATGGAGATCAGCACTTTAGATGGCTCCTAAAACATTCAGAACAAAATTCAGGACAAATTCACTACTCAGCTGATGCTGGAGACACAAACTGTGACTTGGAATTGTAGGCTTAAGATTACTTTTCCAAACTTTGTGAAGTGAGAATACCCAGTAGAACACACATGGCATCGATCAAAGGAATCTGAGAGAGAATATTTCATCAAGGATGCCAAATTGTGTGAAGCTGCTGCCAATACACCTGCTTTCATTTACTCAGGTGCTGAAGATAAAATTGGAAGCAATATTTGGATGTTTTTATTGTTGACAGCCCTATTCATGTAAACAGCCAAGGAGTGCTATAATTACTTCTGAGAGAGCTTTGGGAAATCAATCTTGTGGTTTGGGTTCATTCAATTGATTGCATCTGAGCTCATAAATCATTAGCCAAGTTCATATGTAATTGACTAATTATTATGGACAGTCACCAATGGAGAGTTCTTCATCTTCTCCAAATTCTAGTTTCAGTGCTAAAAAAAAAAAAAAGTCCACCTGTGAATTTTGAAATTAGAAAAAGGAGGACGCATTTAATCCTCTCTCAACTGCGTATGGTAGTCTCAATCCAGGGTACAATTCATTAAGAAAGGGATCTTAAATTGCACCCTCTGTGTTTAATGCAGTATGCCGTTTTATCTTACCACTTGCTAGTGAGCAAGGTTGATCTAACAAACTTCCATTTGGAAAAAAAAATCTCACTGTATAAATACTGCAAAAGTCCCCGGTCTGATCTCAAGCAAAGACGCACTCAACAACATTAATTTGAAGGAGGGCAGACGAAGTGCATGAACCAGTTGCGCTTTTGCAGTGTCAAAGAGAATCTTGGATTACAGATCTTGGATCACCCACAGGCACAGGGGACTCTATGGCACATCTCTTCAGCACGTGTGCTACAGCTGCACCGCATCTTGAACTTGCTTTAAAAAGGTAAAAAGAAGTAGTCAGATAATCACCTTCTGCTGCTTAAAGCGAGGCCCACGATTCCATGGTTGGACCTGGAACAAGGCAAGCTAGAACCACCCCAAAACATCCCTCTCCCCTGAGAGAAGATATTTGAGTGACCAGTGATCTCACCAGACTGGATTTGTCCTCTCTGCTCGTTTATTTCTTGATGGAAACATAGTCAATTATGTCAACAGGATGCACTGGTTCTGGCTTTATGCTGGTGTATAGCAATAGTTTTTTTCCCCATTGCATTGTTGCAAGTAACAGCAGTAAATGTGAAAGCAGTAAGTAGGGCGGCATATAAATGTCGTAAATAAATAAAAAGATCTTGCAGTCCTCGTGGACAAATTAAACATGAGCCAACAACATCATGCAGCAGTTAAAAAAGCCAATGGGATTTTAGCCTGCATGCATAGTATAGTGTCGAGATCCAGGGAAGTCATGCTACTCCTCTATTCTGTCTTGGTCAGACCACACCTGAAATACTGTGTCCAATTCTGGGCACCGCAATTGAAAGGAGATGTTGACAAGCTGGAATGTGTCCAGAGGAGGGTGATTAAAATGACCAAGAGTCTGAGAACAAGCCCTATGAGGAGCAGCTTAAAGAGCTGGGCATGTTTAGCCTGAAGAGAAGGCTGAGAGGAGGCATGATGAGGGCAATGTATAAATATGTGAGGGGAAGTCATAGGGAGGAGGGAGCAAGCTTGTTTTCTGGTGCCCTGGAGACTAGGACTTTGAACAATGGCTTCAAACTACAGGAAACAAGATTCCACTTGAACATAAGGAAGAACTTCCCAACTGTCAGAGAGAGCTGTTTAGCAGTGGAACTCTCTGCCCCAGAGTGTGGTGGAGGCTCCTTTGGAAGCTTTTAAGCAGAGGCTGGACGACCAAATGTCAGGGTGCTTTGAATGCGATTTTCCTGCTTCTTGCCAGGGAATTGGACTGGATGGCCCATGAGATCTCTTCCAACTCTATGATTCTATGTTCTTAGAGGTTGTACATGTAATATTTCAGAATTCCCTCTCCCTTTCTCTTAGAGTAATTGGGATTTAAATAGAACAAAATTTCCTGATGTGAAATATTTGTCTCATCTTCTCAAATCCTTATCTTTTCAATTGCCTGGGTGCCCTAGGTTGGAAACAACTGGAAGACAAACAAGTCCATTTTAACTTAAGTCTGATACATTACTGAGTAAAACCCATATCTGTCAGAGGTTTGGGGAAGCACCCAGCTTGATTCCAAAAGCGAGCTTATTGATACAAAGGAATGGTCATGTCTGTGAAAAGGTTGCAATAGCTATGTTCTTTTTAGCCATAAACATTCCTAGATTAGGATGCTCCATACTCTGGTATCTTGACCAGACTCTTCTAATGGGGCTATCCTAGAAGATGACACTAAAGAGCCGAAATCGCTTATTTGCTTTCTTCATCATGCAAATTTGAGCCCCCGGTGGCGCAGTGGGTTAAACTCCTGTGCCAGCAGGACTGAAGACCGACAGGTTGCAGGTTCGAATCCGGGGAGAGGCAGATGAGCTCCCTCTATCAGCTCCAGCTCCTCAAGCGGGGACATGAGAGAAGCCTCTCACAAGGATGATAAAAACATCCGTTCATCCAGGCGTCCCCTGGGCAACGTCCTTGCAGACGGCCATTCTCTCACACCAGAAGCAACTTGCAATTTCTCAAGTCGCTCCTGACACAACAAAAAAAACCCACACAAAACATTCAAAGTACTGTGCTCACCTTTCAACTCCTAAATTTAAAGATTCAATTATCTACAGAATATATTCTCTCTAACCAACATTTACCTTAAGAGAAATACCAAAGTACAGTGTGTCCTTGAAATTTGCTAGTTTGGTTGCTGAACACCCAAAATTCATGGATGCTCAAGCATCATTATACACAATGTTATAGTAAAATCATGTGCATTAAACAAAATAGCAAACCAAGGTTTACTTTTTTAAAAAACAAATTATTTTCAAGCAATGGATGATGGAATCTGATACGGAGGGACAACTGTACTTTCCATTAGTTATATAACAACCAAGGTAATAACCTTTTTGTAAGTGCTTTAAAATAGGCTCATTTCCACCCTGAGTAATAAGGGAGAAAGAATATCCAGAGAGGTGATTAGAAAGCTAGTCTCTGCACTTATCCAGATGGTCTTTGTAAGAAAAAGAAGTTTCAGCCTTTTCCCCACTTGAAGTGAAAAGGAATTGTTGGTGGGTTCAATTTTTGTGGAAATTACATTTTTTTAAAACTATCACAGAATCCCAAGCATGGCTGGAAGAGTCTGGAAACTGTACTTCAAATAATTCTTCCATTCTCTTGGTAGGATACATGAAAGCAAATTGCTTGTGTAAACAACGGTAGGATACAGCAAGGAATAAGGGAAAGACAGACATTGATGCAACATACTCTTGATTGCTTTCTTGTATGGATAGATTATTGATGTTCTGTGCATGTTGAAATGATGACTGTCAACATTTGTAACCATTAGGACTGAGTTGAATGAGACACTTAGTCTATGGATGCCATTAAAAATTGGAAACTGTGTCTGCTCTAAAACACTGACGCTCATTTTTCTGCCAGGTGTCAGCACACAAGACCTCATCAAACCTGTACCGCAGCCATTATGCATCCTGCAAAAGGATTCAGTCTTACTTCAAAGAATCTGCCAGTAGTCTGGTTCAGTCCAGAACTTCACCCAGTGAAAGAAATTGAGCCCAAGGCTGTTTCCTATGTCATTTTACTGCTTGGAGGTTTGAATTTTTTAAGACTTTTAATAAATAAGTCTGTTTTTAACTACACGCATCTACCTACTTTTCCTCTTTAGCTATTTTTAGGCCTGTTTATATAATGAAGTATTTCTGAGACTAGTATCTCACAAAATTATTTTAACTTGTAGCTTATTTACAATTGACAAGGATGAACCATATGTTGAAGGGAATCAATAATTCTCATCCTCAAACATGTGTTGCATTCCGCGAGGGACAAGAAACAAATGTAGAAGAGACTGCAAAACGACGTCAGTGGGATGGAGAAATGAACGAGGGAAGAGCTCTCCCTGATGATTAAGTTAACATTCTTAGTCTTAGCTACATTTAAATAGCATGATATATCAGTGTACCATTTATATTGTACAGGTTTAAAATTTCCATGCTGCTATTTATGAGAGCTAATCTTTGGAACATTATGAAGCATGCGTAGAACAGAAAAGGAGGATGGTGAAATAGGCTGGACAATAAATTAATGAGCTGATAACACTGTGGTATAAATATAGCAGACGCTATTTGTTCTCTCTTTGCTCTTCTCTCTTGCATCGTGACCATGCTGAGTGAGAAAACCAAAGTGCTCTTCCAGCAGCCATCAGACAATCCCTCTACAATGCCAGACATACATCTTAATGGCGCAACATTAGAAAATGTTGACTATTTCTGCTACCTTGTCAGTCACCTCCCCACAAAAGTCAACATTGACACTGAAATACAACACTGCCTGAGCTAAGCGAGTGCAGCATTTTTCGAAATGAAGCAATGTGTTTGAGGACTGGGATATCTATAGAGATACCAAGATGCTTGTTTATAAAGCTATTGTCCTCCCAACCTTGCTATATGCCTGCAAAACACGGACTGTCTACTGACTTCCTACTCAACTCCTAGAATGATTCTATCAGTGTTGCCTCCGAAAAATACTGCAAATATCTTGGGAAGACAGGCAAACAAATGTCAGCATGCTGGAATAAGCAACGACCACCAGCACTGAAGCGATGCTCCTACGCAATCAACTCCGCTGGACTGGCCACATTGTCTGAATGCCTGATCACCATCTCCCAAAGCAGTTACTATACTCCCAACTCAAGAACAGGAAATGTAATATTGGTGGACAGGAAAAGGGATTTAAAGATGGGCTTAAAGCTAACCTTAAAAACTGTGGCATAGACACCAAGAACTAGGAAGCCCTGGCCCTTGAGCACTCTAACTGGAGGTCAGCTGTGACCAGCAGTGCTGCAGAATTCAAAGAGGCACGAATGGAGGGTGAAAGGGAGAAATATGCCAAGAGGAAGGTGCATCAACCCTGACCGGGACTACCTTCCACTTGGAATCCAATGTCCTCACTGCAGGAGAACATGCAGATCAAGATTAAGGCTCTACCACCACCTACGGATCCATCATCAAGACGTTGCACTTGGAGGACCATCATCCTCAGGCTATGAGGAATCACCTAAGTAAGTAATGTGTTATTGCAATGAATGAAATGTAAAAGTAAGAGCCGCTGTTGAAGCAGAAACAACTGTCTGAAGTCAGTTAACTGGATGATAAGAAGCAAGTTGGCCAGCAAATTGCATTGATCTATCACCTGTACCTTCTTCAGCCCAGGGAGGCTGGTCCCAACTTGAGAATGGAATTTATACTTCAAAATGCAATTCATACTTCCACAAATATCAAAAAATACTTATTATAAATCTGTACAATGTAATTGAATACCCACAAATTCTTTGCTGCACTTCAAACCTGAGTAGGTTCGTTGCTACAGGTCCAGGTGAAGTTACAGCGCAAACTCAGATCAACTTCTTCATATATCAAGGCTGTTCTGAAATACACTTCCACCATGGATGGTCACACTTCTTGAATCTATGCTTACCATAAAATCAGTGTTGTTTATTTAGGATTGTACCTAAGTATTTATGTAGCAAGAGTTATGAATATGCAAGGAGAAGCATATTTGAAACAAGAACCTGAAACTTGGTCTGTTTCAGACATCAACCAACAGTGCTTTCTGTTCCCTCACTACTGCAATGCTCTTTTTCCCCCTGTGAAAATGCATTCAAATAAGGCAGGCTTCACTACATATCACCCTACGAATGTTTTGATGACAGCATATATCACCCCTAACTATTGATCATGGGATGCTGTAATCCAAAATATCTTAAGATTGGGGAATATTGTCGCATTTGTGTGTATGGAACTATCATTTCAACTAGTTAAGGCCTCTGCTCCACTTTTCTTATGTTACCAGTGCAGAAATTGGAACTGCTGGAGTGGTTCACCACATTCAGACCACACAAACATTCATTATTTATTGATTTTTATAGGCTAGTTTTCTGGCACAGCTACCGTTCTTGGTATGTTACATCTTAATAAAAAGATTGTAAAACAAATAAGCCATTTATCTGAAGTACCCATTCTCAAGTCTTCTTCCCTTCAGATAAGTTGGTTCTTCAGGGGCTATTGTGATGACAATTTGGGGATGAATGGATCACCATGAGGTGGTGCACAGTGCTTTTCGTATTAGGGCAAGCATTTGGCTGATAGTTCTATTTGGCATTTTTTCGGTTAAATTAAATTCCATGCAGATCAAAGAAACACAGGACTTCCATTAGATTTGCATTTTTATATCTCTTCATTTATGGTAACTCAATGAATGATAAGTGACCTTATCAACAGCCCTGTTCAAATCTTTCAGACTCAGATGCATCGCTTCCTTTTTTGAGACAATCCATCTGTAAGGCATCTTGTTTTCCTATCGGCTTCAACTTTCTCCAGCATTATCATTTTTTCTCCAACTAGTGAGGTCTTGTCATGAGGTGCCACTACTGACAAAGTGAGGTTATAGCAGATTTGAAACAAATTCCAGCTTTAATTTACAGAGGATAGCTTCAGCCACAGCCATAGCTATGATCACTAAAACATATTTACAGGTCTTAAAAACTACTTTCCAAGACTAGAGATCCTGTAATTCTTTGCCAACTTTGCTAATGGTCATTATAAAGGTAAAGGTTTTCGTCTGACATTAAGTCTAGTCAAGTCAGACTCTGAGGGGTGGTGCTCATTTCCATTTCTAAGCCAGCGTTATCCATGGACACCTCCAAAATCATGTAGTCTGCATGACGGCATGGAGCGCCATAACCTTCCCGCAGAAGCAGTACCTACTGATCTACTCACTTTGCATGTTTTCGAACTGCTAGATTGGCAGAAGCTGGGGCTAACAGTGGGAGTTCACTCCGCTCCCCAGATTCAAACTGCCAGTTTCGGTCAGCAAGTTCAGCAGCTCAGTGGTTTAACCTGCTACACCACCAGGGGACCTTTTAGTGGTCATCCTAGCTGAATTTTATTCTCAAAAGGAACTTTTCTAAACCTGGTCTCAGAGGCAGCATGTTTCAGAATAGCAGTTGTGGTAGAAGACAATAAAAGAGAACTGTTAAGGTGGATGCTGGATTAGATAGAACTATGGTCTGAATAAATATGTTCTTTACTGCTTTGTTTTTCTCCTAAAATAAAAAAAATCCCTAGTGCTTACTGTTTGGGCACCTTCTCCTTCATATGCTCTAGCTTGAGAACTGCCTGAACAATTCCAGTATTGCTCTGCATTTCCTTTCTTGGAAGGAAATTTTTAAAATCATCCCAGTCCAGCATATTTATCTCTGGTTAGCTGGCAACTCTAAACTGCAGCCATACAGGCTTGGGTTTTCTGCCAGAGAGACTTGATAGTGTTCTACATGCTATCTTCACAAAAACAAACAACAGCTAGAATAGGTCAGCACTGCAGATGGGAGAATTCCCAAATGAGGCTAAGCACAACCACAGCGTGCCATGACACATATCCCAAAAGATTTGTTGCTAAGCAGCTATTAAGCAGACAATTCCAGACAGGCTGCAATCAGCCCCAGGAAATCCTGGAGGCATAACTATAACAATATAAAGATATAGGCAGATTAAAAAAATCTTCTCTTCATAAGAGTACTACAAAGTTGACCTGAATCTAAATTTAGTTGAAGGTAAATCCTTGGAATCAATGGAACATGTCTCATGAAAGAGAGCAGGAAAAACATTTTCTTCAACATGTCCTATCAGGAAAATAAGACTGGAACCAAACTCTGAACTCATCATGAATTTTAATCTACAAATGTCAGTATCTTTTATCTGAAATGCAACTTCATATTTCCCAAAGCTAGGTAACTTTAATCCTCCCAAAGTTTTATGTATGTAATGGTTAAGGGAAAAGCCAGTCACAGGAAAAATACAATGTTCATTCACTTAGGTTGCAGCTACACTGTAGAATTAATGCAGTATGACACTACTTCAATTGCCTTGGCTCAATAATATGGAATCTTGGAAGAACTAGTTTGGTGACACAGCAGCACTTTTTGGCAGAGAAAGTTAGGATCACTAGGTTCTTTATATCTTCATATCTGAATGGTATTGCTGCTTGCAAGGTAGGCACAGCCCATCAAGAATTAACATTGCCTCCTCCATTTTTCTATTCCTCAAATTGTTATTATGCTGCAACTCTCAACAGTCCTAGTCAGCATGGTCAAAAGAGATCAATACCGTAAACTGTCGTGCAACTTCTAGAGGTCCCAATTATTCTCACCCTGGATACAGCATGGTGTATGCAAAACAAGATACTTCTTCCTATAAGCTTGACCCCCTTTTCCCCAGAGAAAAGCATAAAACACATTACTTCAAAAATATGCCACACTTTGCAATATGTTGTCAAAGGCTTTCATGGCAGGAATCACTGGGTTGCTGTGAGTTTTCCTGGCTGTATGGACATGTTCCAGAAGCATTCAGGAGAGAATGCTTCTGGAACATGGCCATACAGCCCGGAAAACTCACAGCAATCCAGTTTGCAATATATTACAGAGAACGACAAAATGATCATTCTCTAGTTATCAGCCAACACTGCTTTTGCAAAATGAATGTTAATTCCTTAATATGAAAACAAGGCATTCAGGAAATCAGTATTTAGATCACAACCTTATTATAATAGAGGAATGCTGTTGAGGAACTTGCAGCAGCTGTCCATTGCTGAAGGCAGTTGTTTTGATTCTTTTTCTCTCTCCTTAATTTCAAACCAAAAGTAACAAGTATATAATATTCGGACAGAGAAAATGCAATTGATGTTTATAAAAACTTACATGCATTAAAAGTATACATACAGCACTGTAATAATAATAATAATAATAATAATCATAATAATCTTTATTTATATCCCACTCCCCGAAGGGAATCGGGATGGCTTAAAGTGGTATAAAGGTTATTATTGGAGACAGATTTGGGAGATCCTGACTTATATTTCCATCAAATTATGAAACTCTGATTGGTGACTGACTGTCTGGCATACTCTTCACAATTGTTGACAACAGGAAATACACGTAGACAAGCTTAAGCTAATTGGAGGAAAAATAAATAAGAATAACAAATTAATTGAAAATTCAATTAGTTTAACAGGCCTTTTTGTTTTTTCCCTATTTCTCTCAGAACTCTCTCTTTTCCAACTATTTCAGAATCTATTCCTTGAGGAAACGGCCTTTGATGCACTGGATGATAAGGAGAATCATCATTAATACAGGTTACACTTATCAAGCCAGGAGCAATCATTGCAATTCTAAAAAAAGATCAAAGTGCAGGAGAAAAAGCGATAAAAGTCAGAGCTTGCCCTGAAATGGACATTAGCGAAGATGACTGATGAACACTTCTGATGATTTCCTTCTGTGAAATCACTGTAGCATTTTCACAAGAGCGTCTCCCCAAAATGTTGCATGATATATAAACTTAGGCAAGATTTGTGTAACTTGGACTAGAATTCTATTTATTGCTCTTTTCTATAAATGAAAGTGATTGCAGCTATACATTTCACAGAAATGCATGCCAAAGAGTTCATATCTCTGGAACGTGAAACCTGAAGCTGTTAAGAGCCAAACTGCCCAGAGAATTCGGAGATGTAAGACAAAGTGCACACTAGAAGAACAAGCAGCCTTTAAAAACAGTAGCCTAAGTCCAGTTCTAACCAACAGAATCAATGGAACTGAATTAATTGGTTTGACAGACAAATCCTAGCTGGGTTTTAAAAATGGTTTCAGGCCATTGTTTTGTAGTCTAAATAAAGGCAACAAGAATTGTGAGACATTTTTGGAACAGATATTGTTCTGGAAAGATACATACAGCAATATCTGAAAAAATGCGCAGAGGTTTTAAATCATCCTTAGCTATGCTACATTTCACACTTAGTAGGTGCATTATTTTGTTCCAAACTCCAATCTAAGCAGTCATTATATTGAAATACTGAACACAGAGGACATAAAGGATCACAGCCTATGATATTACACATTCAATATTCCATAAAGAAGAGCCTCAAATTTCATCTTTCATTTTGAAGCAAATGCTGGCAACCATGACATACTGAGCCAGTAATTTCATTAAGATGTGTATTTTCACTCCACGGTCTATTTCATTTTTCCACCTCAAGAATCATTGCTAATTCTAATATGAGTATGTTAAAAAAATTATGCCCAAAACATAATTCGGTGTAATTGAGGAGACCAAAAGCAAAAGCGCATTATTAGCAATAGTGGAAGCAGAATTTCAGCACGTCCAGCTTTTGTTTCTCCTTTGAAGAGAAATACACCAGCCAGAATTTCATATACCGTATATACTTGAGTATAAGCTAAGTTTTTCAGCACTTTTTTTAAGGCTGAAAAAGGCCCCCTCAAGTCAAGGTTATTTATTATTTTGCTCTATTATTATTATTATTATTATTATTATTATTATTATTATTATTGTTACATATATTATTTTACTCAAGCTATTATTCCTATTATTACACTTACATTATTTTACTATATTATTATTACATTTAATATTTTACTGCATTAGTTATTACATTTATTATTTTACTCAAGTTGTTATTACTATTATTACACTTACATTATTTTACTCTATTATTATTACATTTAATATTTTACTCTATTATTACTGTTATTATTACATTTCTATTATTTTACTCTATTATTTTATTACATTTATTATTTTACTCTTTATATTATTATTGCAAAGATACGTAAGCACATTTATATTGAAGGAGGTTAGAATGATGGTTTAATCAGAGTTGGACAGTCTTATTATCCTAAATTAACAGTTTTATGTCAATATTAAAACATTGCACCTACTGATGCCTCAGTTAATGTAATTTTATTGGTATCTATTTTTATTTTGAAATTTACCAGTAGCTGCTACATTTCCCACCCTCAGCTTATACTTGAGTCAATATGGTTTCCCAGTTTTCTGTGGTAAAATTAGGTGCCTCGGCTTATATTTGGGTCAGCTTATACTGTACTTGAGTATATACAGTATTATAGAATTTGATCCTAGTTAGCACCTGAGATGCTCTTGTTACTTAAATCCTACAACTCTTTCTTCTCACTTTAGCCTTATTCTACTTTATCTTTTACCTGACATTCCATGCTGAGGAAAAAAAACTTTAAAATTTTTTCATACTACAGTCTTATTGTTTCCTACCTTCCCATTTATGTGAAGAAATCTGCAGTATAATGAGGTGAAGCTTTGAATTATTAGTATATTATTATTATTATTATTATTATTATTATTATTATTATTATTATTATGCTTATCTATATTCTGCTTTTTCTTTCCACAAGGAAACTCAAGTACTATATTACTTTATTATCTTGCTGAGTGAGAAGTCATGTTACATTTGTCTGACGAAGTACCATTGCTTACATCTCCTAATATAACACACATAATCTGAAATCTAATCTGACACTGCCATTTGGAGCTCTTCCTTGATCTTTACTGGCCCATTTAAATATCACAAGTTGTTTACATGACAGATCCATATAATTAGTTTAGATCATATTGCAATTTCAGAGCAAGAAATACTTAATACAAAAACACGTGTTTTTATAAGATTTAGTTCATATTTTCTTGTTAAAAACACTGGTCTCAGTACAATAGATTGACATATAGGATAAACAAAATTCATCAAATGTACATGCATAAACCAATGAAGAATATTATAAGAACTTGATAGTATATTTCAGAAATTCAAACAATTACACTAGTCGACTTTTGACTAGGATTTAGTTCACTTCAACAAAAAGTGTGGGAGAAAGTTTAGTATTCCAGATCGTCAGTCAAGTCATAGGAAGCAGATTACTGCCTAGATATTTTGTGTGTGCGTGTGCCTTCTAGTTGCCTTACCACCACACAAATACCATATATTGCATGGAAGTTAAAATAAGTTGGAGGCAAAAATAGAAGAGTATTTGAGGAAAGTCAACAAATTATTTCAATAGAAGCGGCATTCATTCAAAACATTACAAATACAACCTGGTGGAACTGAGTGTACAGTGGAGCTACATACATCCATCTACTGTTTTATACTGAATGCAAGAGTTTATTAAACAGTCAGCTTCCTGAGATGATATTCCCAATTGCAGTAAACATGTACTTGGGAATTCATGCTGGAAAATGCAGATGTATATGGAAAGGGGAAGTGCAACAAGCATGGTAATAACATGATTTCTTCTTCTTTCAGGTCATCCATCTTCTTCATTTCCTTCTGTAGATCCCTATAGTTAGATCCGCTGCCAAACATCTAGCATTATGACCTGAAAAGCTATGCCATATTCAGGTTATGACCAGAGATGCACTCAGATGAAAGATACTGTATATTTCAGGAGTAGAAATTGTCCAGATCACCAATGGCTCTGGAACAGGAGACATCTCCTCCATAATATTCATCTTTAAATCAAATAACTGCATGCCACATAAGCCCTCAAGTGCCATTAAAGCTTTTGCTGGGGAGACCTTTGGAGGGACCTGAAATAATCATTTTTCCAAAACAAAATCACTTCAGATTTTGAACAAAAGAGGTTAATGTGCAGGGTCCGAAAGGCCTAGGAAAGAAGCAACACCTGAATCCTTCGCACTTGTCTACCTTTGACATATAGAGTACAGCTATTATTCTTGCTCTGAAAAATCAGCCCCAAACCTCTGGGATTTAGAGGAGAATTTATTTAAGCTATTGCTTATTCTGGGTAGCCTCCAGGAGGGAAAGTGCATAGGAAGTCTCCAGGGGGATAATGTATCTATTCCTGGATATTTTTATATAATCTAGGGAATAATGGAATCTCAGGGGCATCTAGGGCTGCTACTCGCCACCCAATGTAGGCTAAGTGTAGTCTATACACCACAGTTTGCCCATTACTGTTAGACAATTGCTGCTTTCTTATTCAGACTGTAGTTTCAACACAATGTTTATTTTGAAGGATAGCAGATACTAGAGAATAATTTTTGTAAACAAGTTCAATATTTAGGACTTTCAAGATGTTTTCTTAGCTTGGTATATATTTGGAGTGGGGAGGGGTGGAATCCCAATGGATTTACTAAAATATGCTTTTAACAATTATGCTGTGTGGCAGTCACTAGGATTGTGCTAGGACAGTGGTTCTCAACCTGTGGGTCCCCAGATGTTTTGGCCTTCAACTCCCAGAAATCCTGGGTCCCCAGATGTTTTGGTCTTCAACTCCCAGAAATCCTAACAGCTGGTAAACTGGCTGGGATTTCTGGGAGTTGTAGACCAAAACACCCTGGGACCCATAGGTTGAGAACCACTGTGCTAGGGCAAGAAACTTCATTTAACCTCCATAGGTATGCATTTAACATGATCATGATGCATTTAGTGCTTTTTGTATTTTTTTAGAATACCAGCCATAAATATGCATAGTCTCTACACAGTTAACAAATCCAAAAAAAGACTATAAACTCAATTTGCAACAAGTAAGATAGCAGTGGAAGCCAGCTAAAAGAATGATTGACAAGAAATGTAAAAGGTAAAATAAAAGGCCTTTGGCTAGCAACATGAAAGCAAAGTAACACATAACAGGATTTGAAAAGTAGAATCTCTGTCCTGTTTCATCCACTAACTTCTAAAGATAAAAGCACGTAGAAAAGGATCTCTCTGTACAGATTTGTGTAGAAGATGGCAGTCCTTGGATCCAAAGGTCCAAGCTGTATAGAGCTTTTAAATGGTAAGCACTACACTAATAATGATAATAATTCTCCATGTTGTGAAAAAATTAATCTACTGATATCTACAGATCAAACTGCTATTAAAGGCACAAGAGCAAGTCAGGTCAATTCTCACTTGACAAGCTAGAGGGAGAAGAATCTAGAATAGTGGTTCTCAACATGTGGGTCCCTGGATGTTTTGGCCTACAACTCCCAGAAATCCCAGCCAGTTTACCAGCTGTTAGGATTTCTGGGAGTTGAAGGTCAAAACATCTGGGGACCCACAGGTTGAGAGCCACTGATCTACTCACTCCCTACCAAGGTTCATGAGATGTCCCGTGGATTTCAATTTACTTTTCTTCCAGTGTGCTTATTTGTCCTTACTGCATATAAACATGGCTTACTTTCATACTAACCAATTTAAGGGTTTCTAACCAATTTAAGGGTTAAAAATTGGATAACAAAAAACAGTATCATAAAATGGCAACTTAACAGTCCATCCTTTTCCTCTGCCACTTGTTCTTGTGTATTCAGAAATTCAATATTAAGTGTTCCAGATCCAAGTTGCAATTTATTTTTCATAACACGGCAAATGAGACCACTATTCTCTACTGAAATCCCAACAGGTAAAAGCTGCTTTGGATATTAAGACACCAAGTATGGACACAAACACAGTGAGGCAAAATGGAAAAATTATGTCTTTCTAATAAACAAAAAGTAAACAAGTTTATTTTTGTAGGTTACATTCTTCATGTAAGATCTACTTACCCAGACCAAAACAAAAGCTCTCTGAGACCAATCCAAACCAGCATCCCTCCCCAGTTAGTATTCAAAGAGACAAGGATACTAACATTACTACTTCTCAATTCCTAAAGCAAAAAAAAGGTTCAAAGGTGGCACATTGAAATTCGTTTCACACTGAGCAACGCGTTTTGGAAACAATTATGTCTTGGTTTTATTTTATCTTGCACTTTCCTTCACTCTCATCAAAGTCTTCCTCTCTGCATGTCACATTGCATCATATACTGCTTTTAATTCACCTGCAGTCAACAAGTAGAAGCAGTACTACATAAACCAACACTGTCTTCAAAAATCTTAGCTTTGATGGGTTCCTTCCGCCCCGCCCCCCATGCCTCAAATCCAAGAAGATAGAGGAACATTTGTTTCTGTTTTTTGAGAATCAAATAAAGATGGCAGCATAAGCATGCCAACTAAGTCTAATTTTCAAAAAATACTGCACACATAATTGGGTGTAGAGAGTGTATAGCATTAGAAATCCATGTACAGAGACTGTTATGAATCCCCAGAGCAATATTTTCTACAGCTTTCCAATTCTAACAGTTGAACAATTCATCATTTCCAAATCATACACTAATTGTGTTGCATGCAAACTATTTCAGATGCCAATTTTTAGGTCTCTGGAGTTCTCACCCACTGCATTTATGCAATTATGGGATGGAGACAGCATAACAAAGTCTGAAAAAAATGTGTAAGTGGCTTCACACAGTCTCTATAATTGCGTAATCAGTCAGAAAATATCCAGATACTATTTCAAACAATACTTTTGTGTTTCGGGCACACAATTTGAAACCAGAGGTTCAGGACCAATAAATGCAGCAAAAGAGTCAAGGCACTCCTAAAGTCATCTGTCGCCTAGCTACATAAGAAGTCTGGAATGGAAGGTCTAATGAGCGAGCACCATGGGCAACTTGTGTCATGCATTTCCAAATGCTAATTAAATATGCAAACCCAAAACCCATACAGGACACCGATGGCAGGCAATTAAAGTAATAATCCTAATAGAGAGACATGGGGCCGGGAAGGGTGGGGGGCAAAGAGATGGCAAAAGTCAACTGCCAGTGTAAGGGAAACACACACAACAATTTACATTTTAAAAATGAAACCCCCTTATAAAAAGATGTACTAAGACAAAGCCACAATAAGTTAGTGTTTCCATAAAAGGGCATGCTGTTTTGTTCCCCATTCTATACATTGTTTACTGTCTGCTAAATCCTAAATATTTTGACAGCATAGTTGTATAACTGAGGTACATTAGTTTATATAGAGAGCTTTGTAAAAAGGTTATTTTTTTCCTTCCAGTTTTTTTTCTTCTTCATCGCCAAAGAAGAACAATGGAAACATTCCTAAAAGGCAGCCAATGGTCACTCCAATAGCCTTACCCTAAAAAAGAAAAAGGGAAAGCAAATGAATTCATAATTTAGGGACCAACTAAGGGTCAGTTTCAGTTCAGAAGATCTTGATAACATTCTTTATGGCCCAGAGTTTCAGAGTCATTATGTTTCACAATGTATAGGAAAGTAGTGGACATTACAACCAATTTATTGTTAATAGCTAATACTGCTTTACTACTTCATCATCAGTGGAGAGTTGATAGAAATAATGGAAAACATTCATGCAGTATTAGCAAATGTTCGATCACTGAGAAGTACTCTAGATGGTACCTCATAATTATTTATTTTATTTTATTTCCTGTATTGAAACTATTTCTATGTGGCCTTCACTTTCTGGTGAAGATGAGCATGAAATTGACTGATAAAATATTTAAACCCTTATTCAACTGTAGTGAACAACAACCACAAAAAGCAGAAAATGTACTGAAGTTCAGTTTTGCAAGTCAATTCAAAAGATTTGGGCAAAGAAAGAGGTTCTAACCTGGCCAATATTTTTGTTTATGTGTCAGGAGCAACTTGAGAAACTGCAAGTTGCTTCTGATGTGAGACAATTGGCCGTCTCCAAGGACATTGCCCAGGGAACCCCTGGATGTTTTACCATCCTGTGGGAGGCTTCTCTCATGTCCCCGCATAAGAAGCTGGAGCTAACAGATGGGAGCTCACCCTGCTCACCGGATTCAAACTGCTGACCTTTCAGTCAGCAGTTCAGCCAGCACAATGGGAGGCTCCTGGCCATGAACAAAATATATTTTTTGCACTGACTGCATGACTGAGATGCAATAAAGTTAAAACACTTAGAGAAAGACTCTTGCATCTAGCAATGCCTAATCATATCTCTCTTGGAGCTATTTCATACCCGTCAGACCAGTTTCTCCTTAAACTGGCAAAAGTTGAAGATACTCAGAATAAATACCCAAATGCAGGATTTCAAGAGATACTTGCTATCTGTACAGACAAAAGGTAAGCATGGATACTGGACACCTCAGAAACATCACAGGGCTGACTCTACCATCTAATTTGCTGTTAGAGCAATCACAAACTCTTTAAATGTGGCAAACTGCAGGTGTATCACATGAAAGATTCCGAGTGGAATGCCACATAAAATGGGATGCCACATAAAATAAGGGTGTTTATGTGCTTTGGTGTCACTGCATACACCATAATTATGGCAATGACAAAAACTGCTACTACTTTTAATAGTTCAAAGCGCTACTGCAATCCTAAAAGCAGAAACTGTTATTTTGCTGAGTTGATGAGGAGACTTGGTGGGGCCTGCAAAAACTGCACATACTTCCATCGGTTGTATGTTGTCACACTTCTAACACAAACTCTACTATGGCCATTATGTCTACTGAACAAGCCCAGAGCTTTGGCAATATTTTCTTCTCACTTACTAATGGGTTACAACTCTGTATTATCCTGTATTTGATATTACTTCAACTTCTTAGCAATCAGATTATATTCAGACATACATACTTACCAAGTGTGCACTAAGACGTGTTTGCCACATGTCAGCTTGTTTGGGTGTTAAATCAGGAATGGAGAGCCCCAATCTAGAAGCCATTGCTTCAATATAACCTGCAAGCCTTGGAGGAACACATAGATATGTTTATATATAAATTCACAAATATATATACACAGAAACATACCTACTGATCATAAGATATCTACCAGGTGCAACATGTTCAGATTTTGTTGTTTGTAGAAAAACAAGAAGTAAAAAAGATTGTTCCTAGTTTGCTTTGCAAACCAGCTTGCATTTCTGGGATCCAAGTGATGTTTCTTTTGTTATTACTTGGATGTTTCTGCCAATTGCTATGACTTTCAACTCTTTAACAGAACATAGCACTTTTGTTGGTAAACTTTGATACAATTTAAATTCCAAACACATAGTAAGGTTTCTATATGCAATGAAGCTCTGTAGGAGATTGATATAAGAGAAAGACAGTTCTACTGGTATGAGTGGGAGATTTTGCACAGAACACAGTAACTATAGAAGGAAATTACTATCAGAAAGATTAAAAAATGAACTAGGCATTTTTAATTACAAAAATGTGAGTCAAGCACTGAAAGGGTTAAATGGATGCAATGACTCAGCAAAAGCTGCAATTTAATATAAGTAGGTATGTATAGCTTAGTACACCTCAGTCTTAGTTGCCCTCAGTATGAGAGAAGCCTCCAGTGTTAGAGATGCCTCAGTGAGAGAAAGGCCTCAGTTTGAGAGAGACCTCAGTTGAGGTAAACCTCAGTGAGAAGCCTCAGTGTAAGACCTGGTGTGACAAGCTTCGGTGAGAGAAGCCGTAGGTTGAAGACATTGTGTGTGAAGTTCCTGTGTGAGGGCTGTCTGGGGGGGGGAGGGTACTGTATT
Organism: Anolis sagrei; assembly: GCF_037176765.1. Classification (NCBI taxonomy): domain Eukaryota; kingdom Metazoa; phylum Chordata; class Lepidosauria; order Squamata; family Anolidae; genus Anolis; species Anolis sagrei. The sequence goes on along the minus strand of NC_090024.1, from coordinate 19,939,457 downwards.
AAATTTATGTGTAAGTTTGGTGTGAGAGGAAGCTCAGTGAGAGCGTAGCTGTTTATCTGCGTGAGAAAGAAGCCCAGCATTTGTGTTATGGAAACTTGTTCTTGTAAATAGTGTAACCATATTATTTTGCTATTTTAAAAAAGCCTCCTAAGGAAGATATAGCATTGGTCTGTGTATTTTTGTTCCTTTTATCACTTTTGACTACTGGTGCTGGATCATCCTGTTGCTAATAAGTTACTCTGCTATACATTTATGAGAAGGGTCTTTTGTTAATAAGCCCACTCACCCAACAATTACATGAATAGTGCTAAAGCTCTGAATGGGTTTTGTTAATGCAAGGAAGTTATAGGTGCTACTATGTTTAATCATGTGAAACACTCATATCAAACATCAATAAAACTTATATCTAGCACTGAATGAATGATCCAGGGGATGCTAGACCCACTGAGTGCCTAATAATTTAACATCTGAACCACTACAAAAATATGAGTAAAACTTACCCCAATCCAGCTAAGTCCGACACAAGATTGCCTAGGGCAGCAGCTAGATATTAGAGAACCACAAGCATTATTTGAGATGTTATCAATACATGAAGAACAGTAAATAATAACAATAAATAACAACAATACTAATACCAATACCAGTAGTAATAGTAGTAGTAGTAGTAGTAGTAGTAGTAATGCTTTTCATTATTATGGCCCCTCAACTCTGGAACTCACTCCCTAAGGACATCAGGCATGCCACATCTCTGGCAGTTTTTAGGAGGAGCTTGAAGACGTGGTTGTTCCAGTGTGCCTTCCCAGAATAATGAACCCTTAGCATTATGTCCTCCAAAAGCACTTTATACTGATTTAGAACTGCTTGTACGTTTCCACCAACACCCAACCTCCTCTATCTTGTTAATGCCTAGCATTATTTTTTAAACTTCAATTACATTTGGCCCAGCCATAGATTTTAAATGTGTACCGTACCTTGTTTAATGTTTATGCTATTTGTGTATGAGATTTATTTTAATTGCTTTGTATTGTGTCTGTTATTGCTTGTATTGATGTATTGTGGGCTCGGCCTCATGTAAGCCGCACCAAGTCCCTTGGGGAGATGGTAGCAGGGTATAAATAAAGTATTATTATTATTATTATTAATGGGTCTTTTCCAATATATTATTGGTCAAAACCAGAATGCTTCCAATTCCCTGCAACATTTATATATCACGTTTGCATAAATATCCACAATAGCTTCCAAACATGAATTAGAATAATTTAAAAACATCAAAAGAAAAATGGCTTTAACACTAAAAAAAGGACAATAGGAACAGAACACTGTTCAATGATGTAAGACAAGACACAGCCTGCCCGAAACCAAAGTTAAAGACCATGATTGTTTTCCCTCCCTCAAATCTGTGGACTACAGAAGAGATCTCACAGGACACATGCAGCCATTGGCCACACAGTCCCTGCTCCTTTAGAATCTTTAATGTTTTCATGACCAAAAAAGGGTCTCCCGGGTATAAGATACCTGACAGCAGTGTTCAGTCATCTTTCCAAACTAATTTTGGTTGTTAAAATCATGAAAAATCATAGGTCTACCACTGAACTGTGTTTTCATAATTACTTATTGACAAGATTTCTATCTGTTACTATAAAAACCATATAATTACTTTCCCTAGGCACTAAATGCTTGTTTTAGATGCACTAGCTTGATGGCAGATAAACAATTATAGTAACAGATACACGGACAATAGGTGAATACAGATTACTTGCCTGCCATAGTAGAAATTCCAAGCACAATCCCTATCGACAGTTCTATTTGCGTGCCCTAAAAATAATTAGAATACTTTAAGAAAACATTTCACTTTTATTATTACACATTCATAGAAAGAAGGCTACAGGAGATGAGTACATTAAAAAAATAAGACAACATTGGGGATAACAGCCTGACTTCTTTGTAATTCTTCTAGAACCCTAAAAAGGCTTCTAGGAGAATTGCCGTATATACTCGAGTACAAGCAGAGTTTTTCAGCCCCTTTTTAAGTCAATGTTATTTATTATTTTACTCTGTTGCTATTATTATTTTTGTTACATTTATTATTTTATTCTATTATTGTTATTATTACATTTACATTATTTTACTCTATTATTATTACGTTTATTATTTTCCTCTTTTACTTATATTATTAAATTTATTACTTTATTTATTTATTACATTTAAGATTTTACTCTATTTATTATGATAATTACATTTATTAGTAAAGGTAAAGGTTTCCCCTGACATTAGGTCTAGTCGTGTCTGACTCTGGGGGGGTTTGTGCTCATTTCCATTTCTGAGCTGAAGAGCCTGCTTTGTCCATAGATACCTCCAAGGTCATGTGGTCAGTATAACTACACAAAACACCATTACCTTCCCACAGAAGCGGAACCTATTGATCTATTTACATTTGCATATTTTCGAACTGCTAGGTTGGCAGAAACTGAGCCTAAAAGTAGGAGCTCACCCCACTTCCTGATTCGAATCGCCAACCTTTAACTCACAGTGCCAGCAGGGGGGCCCTTTGCGCTTATTATGTTACTCTATTATTATTACATTATTTTACTCCATTCATTATTATTATTACACTATTATTATTATTATTATTATTACAGTGATTATTTATTCTATTATTACTGTTATTATTGCATTTCCATTATTTTACTCTTTATTACTGTTGGAAGGATACGTAACCACATTTACATTGAGGAAGGTTAGAATGATGGTTTAATCAGAGTTGGTCAGTCTTATCTTAAATTACAGTCTTATGTAAATATTCAAAAACATTTAGCCTACTGATGCCTCAATTAATGTAATTTTATTGGTATCTATTTCTTTTAAATTTACCAGCAGCTGCTGCATTTCCCACTCACAGCTTATACTCAAGTAAATATGATTTCTCAGTTTTCTGTAGTAAAATTAGGTGCCTCAGCTTATAATAAGGTCAACTTATACTCGAGTATATATGGTACATTAACAGAGTAAACTTTCAAAACAAAAAAGAAGTATGACATCTACAAAATACATTTTGAAAACAAAACTGAAAATATTTTTAAACTTCTTTAGACGACATCACATATATCATGGATAGCCAATGCAATTCTAGTTTGATACCAATAAGTGAAGTGACTTACCGCAGCAATCATAATTGCATTATCAAAAAATCCAAATCCTACAAAAGGTACTGCATTGTGGAAGAACACTAAAAAAGAGAGCATAAGAAGTGCTTTTAAAGATTTCTAATTCACATATGCAAAACATAGTATATTTCCCTGGGTTTCCCAATCTATAACACTAAAGAAATATTCTGGAACATAGTTAAGATCCTAGACAATCCTATGCAAAACCAGCCACCAAAAAAGGTGTGTCCAGCACACTATGAATGTGGAAATATTTACTGCTTGCCCAGTCCACTTTGAAGTTTTATCAGATCTATTCAATACATTAAAACACTGATGTGTAATAATAAAAAAGAAATCAAAGTGAATGGTCTGTAGGTCAGGATCAATTAAAATGATTAAGTTCTGTATGAAACAGCATGCCTCCTTATATCCTCATTTTATTCCTGCCCTCCCACCCACCCCCCCCCCCTCTTATTTCTGGTAAATACAAATCTTTTGAGCAAGTATTCCCTTTGCATATTTGGTTTGTGCTATTTAGTGATTACCATAATTTATTCATGATTTGAGGAAAGGGGAGGAGTGTTCTAGAACGCGTCTTCTTAAACTTTTTCCACTCACAATCACTTTCCATCTGATAAACTGTTAAGTGGCCACAGGTATATCGGTATAAAACCCCCAAACATATTAATAAATCAGCATTTGCAAGGCTCGCTAAACAGGCATATTTTTATTTCTGTGAAGTATATCTGAAGCATTTTCTGCAAGTCTACTGTTACATTGCACCTTGTTACTAAGAAATTTATGAAATAGGTGGCATTCAGAAATCTTTTACTGTTCCCAAATTTTTATGACCCTAACATAGAGATAAGGGAGCCCCATTTGGTATCAAGATGCACAGTTTAAGAAGCAGTATTTTGATTGTCCTGATCTAAATGACCCATGTTGCCCAATATAGCCAATGCATAACTGGCCATGAGAAAAATGCTCACTTAGAACAAATTATTAGAACAGTGGTTCTCAACCTTTCTTTCACAAGGAATCACTTGACCAGGGACCACTCTCCAATGTTAGAACCAAAAGGGTTACGAATCGGTTTTTGGTCAACTTTAGATTCGGTTTGGTTATTTGGGGTGCTAATTCAGAAAACTGCATTGGATAGACCACATCAGCTCTAGTTTCTGATACAAAACATATGCCATCCAGTAGTTGCCATCTGCTCATTCAAAGAAAACCATATTTAATAATCTAGAGCTGATGTGGTAGTAGTAATCTTTTGTGGGTAGTCAGTCTCTTCCCTCCTGTTGCCTGGGCATTGTAAGAGGGTTTCAGGAAATCAGTCACTCCCATTGCTCCATGGTTTTAAGGCAACAGCGTACTAATGGTGAAACCATATTTTTTTCTTACAGACCACTGGTGGCCCATGGACCACAGGTTGGGAACCACTGTATTAGATAGATTCTTCATACAATTAAGAACCTAATTCTTGTGGTCTCTAGGGATAAATCTTAGGGACTTAGGATACTGTGGACCTTCACCACTTCACAAAGTCCAGAAAACTTATGATTGCTCTGCAGTTGGCTAACAGGCAGAAATTAAAAGAGCAGAAGGGGTGGTGTTACTTCTTCTGCTAAATCCCACCCATCAGCTGATTTTTAGAAATTAGATATTTGAAAGTTTACCGTGCTTCAGCTGTCCAGTAGATGGTGGTGCAACCTCCAGTTTCTCTTGATAAGTAAAAGAGAGAAAGATTTTTAAAAAATAAGCCCATGCATATTTGGATAACCGTTTGGATAAGAATTACTATATGCAGAAATTGAGGATCCCTTATCCAGAATTGCAAAATCCAAAATACTACCAAATCCAAAATTGTTCACATGCGTTGCTGAGATTTACTTTCTGATGGTTCAATGTTTCATGCACCAAATTATTTAAAATATTGCACAAAATGACCTTCAAGCAAAGTGTAAAAGATGTATATGCCACTACATGAATGTTGTGCTTTTTGGATTTGGATTCTAAACACAGACATTGCCATTTAAAAAAAATGAAATCAAAAACACTTTGGATTCAAGCATTTTGGATAAGGAATAGTCAACTTTTTGTGGGGAGGGGTCAATAGAAATATTTATATCCTATTCAATTTAGCTATTTTCAGATGGCGCTCATGGTTTCACAAACTGTTCTTCCATGATTAGTTTCAAATCAGTGTTTGCTTTGATTGTGCAGTGACATCACGTGAGAAGCACCAGTCATTTCTTAAAACAGGCCTGGAAAGCACCATGTCACAGGATAATAATTTACATTACAATCTTGCATTTGATCATTTCAGGCTGAAACATTCAAGCTAAATTATATCTAGAGCAAGAATGTTCAAGAGCTGATTTCTAGAATTCACCAACTGACACTCTGTTGATCATGACAGCATCATTGGCAATTTGTTACCCCTTTATTAAAATACCACAATTTTAAGTTTACTTTTTTATTCATTTGAGATACTTCACCTTATTCAAAAAGTGTTTTTGATGCAGGCTTTGGGTTCTTCTGGTTAGAGACCTCCCAATATTAGTAATAAAAAGGTGCTGTGCAGTTGGTCTGTTTTCCCCCTCATAGATGGGATATTTTGTTAAGTAAACAAATAGAAACAACTGTATGAAAACATACAAGATGCTGTAAAATCTGTCAGGAAACAGTACAAATGCACAGCAAAGGTCTCATCTGGAAGCACCCTTTCTAGAGTGATTTTACAAAAGTTTCCTAGATAAAGCATTCATTACCCTTAACCGATGCTGACAAAGTTGCTTCAGAGGTAGGAAAGGAGAAAATTGATGGACCAAGAACTGGAACTGGAATACCACAAAAAGGTGTTAGGTTGCTTATGAAAAGAAATGTGTAGCACTGGTTAGAGATGGGAAGCCCTGGAGAAAAGCCCAGAAAATTGGGAAAAGCCATTCTTTTCCAGAAAAAAATTGAAAAGTGTGTAGAATATTGTCAAAGGCTTTCATGGCCTGGGGGGTTGCATGGACATATGGCCGTGTTCTAGCGGCATTTTCTCCTGACATTTCACTTGCATCTATGGCTGGCATCTTCAGAGGATCTAGCAGCATTTTCTCCTGACATTTCACATTTAAGAATATCATAAATAATATATCCATAAAATGGCACTCAAACTATATAACATGAAGACCCTAATGAAAGATTTCTGAGACTTTTTTTCATTCGATTTTTTTAATTTTTTCCAGAAAAAAATGGGGGGGGGGGCAACTCTGGTTTTTTCCCCAATTTTTCTGTATTTTTTCCAGGCCTTCCTATCTTTAGCACTGGGTAGTAGTATTAAAGGGTTTCCTAGCAAGATCCACAAAATCACACAAATATTTGATAATTTCATTAAACAATGCTCAGTAAATCAAATAAGTTTATTTATTTATTTTATTTATTTATGCACTTGTATACCGCTAATATCTCAGCCTAAGTCGGCGACTCATTGCGGTTTACAACACTTAAAAAACAATATACAATTTAAAAGCATAAAAACATGAAACACATATACACTACAAGTTATTGGGCCACCAATAACAATCCCAAGCATCTCGTAACTGAAATCGCAATCCAAAATTCATCGTCCATGAGTACCAATCCTTAGTCATCAAATTCGTCGCAACGGATTAACCGAATGCTTGTTTAAACATCCATGTCTTCAGTCTTTTCCGAAACACCATCAGCGAAGGGGCTGATCGTACCTCTATGGGGAGGGTGTTCCAAAGCCAAGGGGCCACCACAGAAAAGGCCCTGTCTCTCGTTCCCACCAGCCGCACTTGTGACGTCGGCGGGATAGAGAGCAGGGACTCCCCAGAAGATCTTAGGGTCCTGGTGGGCTGATAGGCTGAGATACGTTCGGATAGGTAAGTTGGGCCAGAACCCAGAACCCAGTTAACTGCATTTGTGACTGTAAAATTATATATGAAGACGGATGATCCATATTCATGGTGATGCAAAAGAGCAATGTGAATAGTAGCTCTACTAACAAACCGAGAGTGTTTTCCAATACTTCAGAAGCAAAGAACTAGATTTCAACATTAGAACTCTTATTACAACTTAACAGTTTTAAAGCAGTAAAAGTGAAAATGTTAGAACAAAGCATTATAAACATTGCATTAGTGGTGTAAGCAAGTCAAAAGCCACATGCATGGAAGGCAAACTAATGTGGTTTTATTTTGAAAAGCTTACCAAATCATTCGCTGCACCTAAATTGTCTCATAGTCACAGCAACAGCTGGAATGACCCCATGTTTACCTCTCTTAAGGTCCAAAACCACAAACATATACCAGGGTGGGATGTTGCATTTCAGAAACAGTAATGATAGAAAACTAACTTGCTTTAAATACAAAATCCTGTATGTACAGAACAAGGGTCACCTTACCTGAAGTTAGTTTCTGTACCTCAGATCCATCAGTTCAGAACAGAGTATATACAGTACGCAGTTTCTCTCCAACCTGCCTGCCAAGGCAAAGCCAGCAAGTCACTTGCCAAGATACTATCAGGACAGTGAGAGTTTTAGATATACTACAACGAGGAAAATATATTTCTGTTTGCATTAAAAAGGGAATCTTTATTCAAGAACCCATAAAGACAAATGATTTGTTGTAAGAACATCTGGACTGCTGGATAAGATGCACAGAAACCACATCACACTCATTCTATTTCAGCAGCTGAAAGGCAATATTACAATTGCAGTATGAGAACTTGGCAAAGATTTATTAAATCACTTATTTCTAGGTTTTATACAAACTGCTCTGCTATTAAAGTAGGGCAAACAGTTATTGATTATCTAATGCTTAGAATATGAATGTATCCCTTTAGATTGCATGGGAGTTGGCATTTTGAGAATGTGTGCCTGTATATTTTATACTTTGTGTACTTTTCCTTCCGTCAAAATCATTATGTGTTAGGGAAAAAAGTATCCATTTCCAAACTAGCAGAATCCATGAATTATTAAAAACTCTTGGGGCACCACATGGAATGAAATATATCCATGGCTATGTCTAGAGATTTCTTATTAACGATTTAAAAACATAGATAAGATGCAGACTTTAATCACTTAGGAACAAACTTGAACTGTATGAACTTAGCCCACCTGGGTAAACCAGCCGAATTAGTGCCTTTCATAAGATACCTATGTTTCCAGGTTTCCATGAGAGGTTCATATGTATATGTGAACAAGGATGCCCACTGATAAATATTTAATTAGATGTAATTTTAAGCAATTTGAAGCATAATAAAATTTTGACTTTTCAGACTGCAGCAACACTGCCAGAAGTGATGTTGGGGCTCCAGCTGACATTAGCCATTGGCCTGTGGAGTTCCAAAGGGTGCAGTTTTGCTCTGCCTTGCTATTTAACATATACATGAAACTACTGGGATAAGATGTCTGGAGTTTGGAAGTTTGGTGCCACCATTATGCAGATTACTCCAAACTCTGTTCCTCTGTTCTATCAAACACACCAAGCAAGCTGTTTTGGTCCTAAACCAGTGCCTGTCTTCAGTAACGGACTGGAAGAAGGCAAACAAACTCAAGCCTAATCCAGGCAAGACAGAGGCACTCCAATCAAAAGTCTGACCAGGAAGTAAAGAATAAAGCAATGCTGGATAGTATTACATTCCCCTGACTACCAGTACATTTGCAGAGTTAGGTTTGCATGCTAGATATGCCTGTTCTTTGAGATGTCAGATCTGGCTCGTGTCACACATCTTAGTTACAATGAGCACAATGTGTGGTGCTGCCTTTGAAGACTGTTTGGCAACTTCACCTGGTTCAAAGAGCTATGGCCAGATTATAAACTTGGTCTGGCTCCAGGGAAAGTACAACTTCTTAGGGTTGCTGAATTTTCTGGGCTGTATGGCCATGTTCCAGAAGCATTCTCTCCTGATGTTTCACCCGAATCAATGTCAGACATCCTAAGGGACTGTGAGGTCTGTAGTTTCCAACAAATTTCACAACCTCTGAGGATGCCTATCATAAACGTGGATGAAATCTAAGGAGAGAATACTTCTGGAACATGGCCATATAGCCCAGAAAACTCACAGCAATCCAGTGATTCCGGCCATGAAAACCTTCACCAACACATACAACTCCTTTGTTGCCACACCTTCACGGGATGTCAACCCATTTCTAGGCACAGTTCAAAGTGCTAATTTTTACCTGTAAATTTCTATATGGCTCAGGTCCAGGTTATCTGAAGGATGTATTCTCCCTCACCTACCAACCTATGTTTTGAGATCTGGTGGGGATGCCCTTCTCTCTGTCCCACCACCCCAAAAGGTACAATGATTAGAAAACATGGGAGGGTCTTCCGCATGGCTTCTGTCATGCTCTGGAACTTGGTTCCTGGAGAAAAGAGATTGGTACCCTCCCTACTTTCTTTTCATAGACAAGCAAGGACTTTTCTGTTTAGACATGTGCCTGATGATTGATTGCATAAGGTCCATTCACCAAATAATGTGCCTTGCTAACTGTTGTGCTGGTGTGAGTGTGCATCTTAACATATGTTATAACCTGATTTTAATTTTCTATTATTTAATGCCATTTAACTTTGGTGTGGATTTTAACAATATAGTCCCAAATTGGGGGAAATGCAGATTAGGCATACATATAAAAACATACTACATGCACACACAACATTATACTGATTTCAACTTGCTGCAATTATTAGTATAATACGCACACTTCAAAATAGCAATCTGAAGTGCAAGACACATCAAAATCATCAGAAAAGCTTACAGTCAAATGTTCCGAACTCCTTGTAAATACAGAAGTATAAATTAGGTTATTTAATATGAAGGGTCTTTTCATTACTGCACTAACAGGGATTTTATATTTCCCATTTCTTTCACTGAGGAGGGACTCTGACAGGTTGGTTCTTTTATCTGTTGCTATAGTTTACAATTTCTTGTAAACACAAAACAGCACCAATAGCAACATTTTCTTCCTACTACCCCTCTTAAGTAACCTCAAATAACCTCCTTCCAACCCTATATGATTGTTTGTGGTGCTGCAAAAAAGGGGTAAATGCTATTTCAGCCTGCCTTAATAGATAAATAGTTTCTAAACTGAGGGAACTCCCATTATATTCAGTGCTCATCTAGCATCATGTAGAGTATTACATACAGTATGGCGCATCTCAACATAAGAAGGGAATAGACAATAGTTGGAGCTAATTCGGAGAAGAACAAGCGTAATAAGAGATATGGGGAATAAAACATACGAGGAAGGGTTCTTCCCGTTGGTTGAAAGACAGCACTCCTAAGACAACCTTTCACTAGTACTACGATAGCACCAAAAATGGCATAAATACCCTCAGGAAGACCTTAATTGAAGATTTTAATGTGCAAGAGACGTATAAAACTAGACTACTATAGTTTTGATATTGAGCTAGCCACTGCTGTTCAAGTGACAAATAGTTTCTTTCTCTCCAAAAAATCAAATAATCATTTCCCTCATCTCTTCAGAAAATGACATTATACTTTCAAAGGTCTGATCTACTATACATTTCAAAGAAGACACAATTTGAATTATATGTCATAATATAAGAGGGGCAGATCAAAATACATCATCTGAAATGTATTTCGGAAGCAAAAAATAATCATATTTCTTAGCTCTACAGACTTTTCTTGAAGACTTTTTTTTTCACCCTAAAGCAATTCCAACACTCAATCAATAGTCAGATATTTTTGACAAGAATATTATAAAGGAATCCATTAAGAAAATAAAAATCTTCTTAGCTGAAAGACTTGGTAATTTACGGTATCCTAGTCCAATTTGTCTCTACTGGAATCTAACCCTAACTCAGCAGTATTTGAAATCTAAATGGTCATATACCACAGAAAACTCTGTAAAACGATCAATACCTTTTTGGATCAAAAAATCACATCTTTGAGAAAAATCAACTATACCTAATCTCATATTTGTCCTATCTGTCAAAAACCTTCAAACGCCAAGAAGAGAATGTGAACAGAAACTACAAAGTTTAACTTGTCAGGAAAAACAATTGCAGCATTTGTTAGAGCCCAGAACTTTATAGTTTGAGATAATCTCAAAAACTATTGCTCGAATTACTGATTGTGTAGCTTCTGTACATCTTTATTCACCTGTACGATACAGACCTTTCTAGATCCTGAGTGTCTTTTTTCAGTATGTATATTGAAAGACACAACTCTGGTTCACTAATGAGAAAATAAACAGCAACAAAAATGTGGCAATTCAAAGGTAAGTATATGTCAGAGTCATGTTTCCTTTTATGAGAAACCAAGGCATTTTGTATGCAGTACGTTATTTTTTTACTAGTTCAATAAAAATATTTTTGTCTACTATATTTATAGTCTGCCCTTCTCACTCCAAAGGGGACTCAGGGCGGATCGCAATACATGGCAAACAATTAATGCAATTTTTAGACATACAAGACAGACAGATAGAGGTATTTTGGCATTTCCAACTTTGACGCCTAGAGGTTATGCTTGATTCTGGCCGCAGGGGGGAGCTGTTTCTTCATCCACTATTATGCTGGGTCATTTTGATGTATGTCCTCCTTGTTCTTTGATCGCCGGTATTTTGATGGTGTCTTAAAATACCTCTTTGTTTTAAGCAGTCCCTAATTTCTCCACTCAAAGCTCAGCTGTTTTCGAATTGCTTAGATGGACAGTAAGCTAGGCTTAACAGTCGGGTGCTCAATCTGACTCGGACTTCGAATTTGCCACCCTCCGGTCAGCGGTGATCTATTGTCACTGGTGATTAACCAGCTGTTCTACAGCTCGGACCTGAACTAAAACCGAATATAGAAGTGAATTCTGTTTTATTTCAGGGCTCAAGACTGATGTAAGCAAAGAGTAGTCTTCTAGATGTTGCTAAAATGCAGCTCCCAGTAGCTGTAGCAAGAATTGCCAATGGTGAGGAATACTGGAGTATACCCAAAGCCAGCAAATTAGGAGAAGAAAGAATCCAACATTTCCAACATTTAGCACAGCAAGTTAATCACCAGCTGCAATCTTGTCAACCAAAAGGTTGACAGTATGAAGCTGTGTCAGGGTGAGCTCCTGACCTTCAGCCCAGCTTCCCTGCCCACCAAGAGGATCAAAACAGCAATGTGAGTAGATGAATAGGAATCGCATTAAGCGGGGAGATATTTTAGGTATGGCATTTCAGAGGAAAGTTTACGAAGAAAGCTCTTCAGCAAGGAGTGATAGCACCCCCTGTGGCCGGAACGGAGCACAACCTCCAAAAGATGCCGAATGATGAGAAAATGCCTAGATATCCCTTTATCTGTTGTCTGTCTTGTCATTGTAGAATCGGTATTGAATGTTCTGTGATCCGCCCTGGGTCCCCTTCAGGGTGAGAAGGGCAGAATATATGTACTGTAAATAAACATTTACTCATAAAGGAGCATTATTAAGATATGTTGTGTTCATCACTAATGGTGAAGTCAAATTTGAAAAATTGTGTAAATTTCTCGGAGTTGGCCATCTAAATAAAAATGTGTTAGTATTAAGGAAAAGGGAAACCAAAATGGTCAGGAGTACAAGAGCCCAATTTCTATGAGGAAATTTTAGAATTAGCACAAGACAGACATGAAAGGGTGTGAAAAGGCAAGAGAAAATCTGTCCCTCACAGAATTGGAACTTGTGTGATCAAATGGCAGTGACTGGTAAAAGATTCAGGACAGCCTGACATCCTTCAGACTGGGTATAATTAACAGACAGAATTCACTGCCACTCAGAATTGTGACAGGCTTACTTAGATGGCTTCAAAAGAGTAGCAGCAATAGACAATTCATGGATGATGGATACTAGCTACAAAGAATGGATAAAATCTAAGCATTCAGAAATAGAACAGGCATACCTCAGTTAATGAAGCCCCTCATGTTTTAAAGTCCTTTTTACAAAGTCTTTTTATATCCATGCAGTCCCTTCCCTGCTTCTCCTTGCCCTTACAAGTTAGATTACTCTTTTAGTAACATTAATATGGGAGGCTGGTGAAAAAGAGAAGTAATACAGTAACGTCTCAGCTTGTTGGCACCTGTGGGATTTGTTGATGCAGGATAAATGTACTTTCTGGTTTCCTGACAAGTTACTATTAAAAATAGGCTAAGTTAATACTATATCCCATACTATACGATACCATAAACTCTGTGTTGTGCTCTGCGCATGCGTGAGAATACCCAATTGCGGGATTCACAGAGACCATGAAGTAGAAATGTAGTTTCTAGTTTCCTGACAAGTTACTATTAAAAATAAGCTTAACTAATTTAATTAACATCAGAAGCTAAACGACTTGCAGTTTCTCAAGTCGCTTCTCGCACAAAAAACCAAATACTATACCCTATGCTATACTATACCACAATGTACTGATTTAGTATTAATATTGAAATATTGAAATTAGAAGCAAATAAAGACCAAAAATAAAACTTAATATAACATTTCTGCAAAAAACAATTTAATTTAATTTTTTAATTTAAAGCATTGTTTCTTCAGGTTTTTTGTCAGTTGTTTGAGTTGTTAACTGAAGGTCTACTGTATAGACTTTGGGTATCTAATTTCAGCAACATGACTGCAGCAAATAATGTCATAAAACTTGTAATTTTGCTCTTGCCACTATTACAAAAGTTGTGTATGTCTGCCTGCAACAAGCAAGACAAACAGCAGCTGCCTCTGGAAATTACTTACTAAACATGTTTGAAAGTTAAAATAGAGAAGAAAGGGGAAAGCAGATTAAGTCTGTTCCATCGGCACCATCCCATCATGTATAAGCATTTTAAACAAGCCACCAAAATTGAAATCATAAGAAACTGTACTGTTTTATATTACTGTATATGAATACATGTTGTAAACCGGCCTGAGTCCCTCTTCTGAGGTTGAGAAGACCGGTATATAAAACTTCTAAATAAATAAATAAAATAAATAAAAGCGGTGGTGAAATATTTGGATGCATTTTGGAAAAAGCTTTCTATGGAATTCTAGAAGGTTTTTAATTGTTTGTTTACTTATGCAAGGCTTACCTGACTTGGTCATTTCATTCATATGTGCATATTATTAGTTTGGGATAAATAATTAGTTGCAACATTTTCAATTATTGCACTCTCTCTTTTTTTGAGCTGCAGGAACTCTATTCTTCCTACTTTATTTCTGCCAAGTCTAGCACCAAACCTTCTGTCAAGAATTAATACCAGTTCATTAGCTGAGGTATACCAGTACACAGCTATATAAGCATCTGAGAACAAGAAACAAGATGATTTGTTGCCTTCATATACAGACTTGAGAGACTCGGCTGATCACTGAATGAAACAGAATGACAGACATAGAATCAATCATAGAATCAAAGAGTTGGAAGAGACCTCATGGGCCATCCAGTCCAACCCCCTGCCAAGAAGCAGGAATATTGCATTCAAATCACCCCTGACAGATGGCCATACAGCCTCTGTTTGAAAACTTCCAAAGAAGGAGCCTCCACCACACTCCAGGGCAGAGAGTTCCACTGCTGAACGGCTTTAGACTCTGCATCTTCATAAGCAGAGTCTCATGTGGAATTAATACAAGTCAGAAAAATGTTAGCAATATTTGTAAAGTCATCCTTTTCAAAGATGTTGGACAAAGTCAGTATGGGAAAGGTTTTGGAAGAACATAAATTATGTTACTCTAGACTGAGTGATACATAGGATATCTTCAAATAATCATCCAAAACCCTTTGATAAAAATAGATCTATGTTAGTTTAAAATGCCATTACATCTTGCTGAAGATTTTACTCCATTAATCTTTTATAACATTTGTGCAGACTTAAGATCTCAGCAAAAGAAGATAATTTGTAATAAATCAGGAAGAATAAAAAAAATCTCACCTCCTTAAAGTTAATCTGAACACCTGTCTAGAACTTGTGGCCATATAAAGATGAAAATGGAAAGCACATGGTAATTTGTGTTAGAAGAACACTCCAGGTCACTTGACAGATTTGTTAATATATTTATGTAGAAGTTTTTAAAATGGAGACACAGCAGGGCATATGCTACAAGCCTCCACACAAAAGATTCATGACTCAAGCGGCATCTTTTCATATCATCCATGCTTAAGTAGCAAGTCAAACTTTAGTCTGTCCCACTTACTGTCTGGCTCCAGTTGCACTATCTGCTTCCTTGACATTTCAAATGGTACCAGTGGTTTAGGAAATCTAGATGCTAAAGTTTTTCAAACATAAACAGTAAGTCATGCTAGTTTATCTTTCAGTGTTAAGACGTTTAAGATTCACATGCCAGTGCTATGTAATTCATTGAAACTAATATGTAGCACAATCTGAAACATGTTCATTCAGAAGGAAAACAAGATTCACATATATATAAATAAAGTGTTGTTGTTGTTATAAACCAGAAAATCCCAACTGGCTGGTCCCCCATGATGGTCTTCCTCTAGGGGTAAACCAAGAATGGGCAACTTGGAAGTCCCTGAACAGACCCAGAAATGGAGTGGGCAGATCAAAATACTACCTGGCAAAATGGTACTACCTAGAAGAATCCTCCACCTTGTGTGATTGTGGAGCAGAACAAACTACTCAACATCTGTATGTTTGCCCACGATGCCCTGCCTCATGCACAGAGGAAGAACTGTTTAAAGCTACAAACAATGCAGTTGCTGTTGCCTGTTTTTGGTCTAAAATTACTTAGCCGCTTTGGACATGAAATAAATAAAACGTTCAAAGGTTGTGATAAAAAACCTTGAAATCTGAAACACATGTATCTTAAAACAATGCTCTCAGATTTAAATCAATTTGAGGTGAATGATTTATTGAGACCCTCAGTTGGGAGATATAGCTTTGATGCACATAGCAGCATTTCCTGTATTCCCAACCCCTCCTTTTCTCAGTTATGACCCTAACAAACAAGTCCATTTCCTGGCTGATGAGCAATAGTAAAGAGAGGTCTAGCTATCTACAAGGATCTATAGAGGTTCTACACAGGTTTCTACAAATCTTGTCACTGTTCTGAATGCAGGTACAGTATAAGAAGATAAGTGGATACTTCATCTGCTGCCCCTTTCCAGTTCTGCACTGGTCAAGAAATGGCTTTAGGGGGGCAGGTGTAGCCAAGGAAAGGTAAACTGGAAGGTGGATATTGTTCTATTTCCCATAACTAAAAAAAGTGATTTACAATATTTCAAGTACAATTTGGAATATATTTGATATTTAATCTTCTCCTGTTAATCCATCATGATTAACATCACTATAAGAAAGAGATTATTACAAAACTTTATAATATTTCATAATATAAAAATGCCTGGTTATTGCAAAAAAGACAAACTATTAAATAGGTGATATTGTATTTTTAGTTCTATAAGACAAACTGTTGTTCTGAGTCACTGTCAAAACCTTCCCCAAAATAGCACAATTTTCATGTTTTGATTTTTCATGCTGACAACAATGGCTACTTATGTAACTTTTGATCTAATTTAGCTTTTTCTTAGCTCTATGTAAGTTTTAACATGTTGTCTTGCTACTATTTAATCATTCTGAGAGGAAATTAAAGATTTTATAGAGTTCAACAAATGTAGTCAGCACTTACTGCTTTCTTTGATCCCTTCAATATAAATGCTGCCAAAGAAATATGAGTAACTGCATTAAATAAGGGAAAAAATAGCCAAGTACAATCTGAGAATCAAATCTTTTTGAAACATTTAAAAATTAATCCAGAAGTAATACGTACTGCTTTGAGCCATTACCTGAGTTCTTGAGATGTCACATAAGACTAGATGTGTAGCTTATAGCACACTCACTCCTCTGTATTCAAACAGACAAGCAACTATAATCTCCCCCTTCTCAGGCTATCAGGGCAAAAAACAAAGGTTTTGCAGCAGGAGAGCCTGGAACTGTTATTCATTCTTTCCATGCCTATATATATAGAAGTCTACTGCTCCTCCCACAATGGCACTCCCATGCCAAAAGGGTTGGGTGGAAAGAATGCTGTGCTAGGACAAAAATGCTAAAAGCAAATCTGAAGAGAAAAATCCTCCTTGTAAGACGCTACATTGCTCCAGTTCTACAATACTGGGAATCAGGCAGCACAGAAGCATCTCTTGTAAAAACAAGTTGGGAATATTCTCATTCTGTAAAAATTTAATGAAAAAATCAACTGACTGGTAATTGAGGTGTTGCATTCTCGCAGCATTTAAATTATTTCCCAACTGTCCTTACAAGTAAAAGTAAGCAGCCATGTAAATGATTACAATATACAAATACCACACAATCTTCATTGAACTCACTTGTTTTTACATACATAAATAGCAAAGGGACACATTCTTCCATTAATTATAACTCTTAGTTTAAAACAGTTATTAAAATTCCTTCCCAGAAAGGAAAAAGTGACCAGGTCTAAAGCACCCAATTGCCCTTTTCAAGGACACACTTAAATGGATGAAAGACAAATGCAAACCTTTTCCTAAATAGTCAACGAAACTCCAAAAGTCAGCTATAAAAGATTGCTAAAATTTGCCTGTAAGTGGTATTTAAGGAATCAGAACTTCAGGTTGAGTTTAATTATTTTTCCAAGTGAAATCATTCAGTAGTAAACAATTGGGCCTTTCATCTCTGAGACTGCTCTGGATTTATCAGCTGACACAACTACTCAGCAGTAAATTGAAGAGGGAAGAAAGATAAAACTCAGTATCGTTAGAGTAATTTCAAACTTAAGATAAAAATAATGAGAACATCTATAAGAACCCATACTATTTGTACTCATTCACAATAGAAAAAGCTGAATGGACATTGTTCACACTGTGATTCAGCTTTGTATATAAAGCAGTGTTCCAGAATAAGCCATTTGGTGCACTAGGTCAATATGACAGAGAAAATGTCCTGACACTGCAAATGGACAGCCCCGTACTGTGCAGGATTGTTGTATTTCATGTAAATGTGTGCACATAATTACAGAATCTCTGTATCTTTTACTTCAGTATGATTGTAAGCGTAATACCTTAAAACAAACAAAATGCTCAGAAAGTTTTATCATGAACCAAAATTGAGCATTAAGATGCCTTGAATTATTTGCTTGTCTCCTCCACACAAAACCTACTTTTGTATCTAAACTAATAGTTGAAATCCTTATGATAATAAGCTGATATTAAGTCTAGTTGAATCTGACTCTGGGTAATGGTGCTTATCTCCATTTCTAAGCCAAAGACACTTCCATGGTCATGTGGCTGGCATGACTGAATGGAGCGCCATTACCTTCCCACCAAGGTGGTATCGATTGAGCTACTCAAACTTGCATGTTTTTGAACTGCTAAGTTGGCTGAAGCTGGGGCTAACACCAGGAGCTCGCCCCACTGCCCGGATTTAAACCGCCAACCTTTCAGTCAGGAAGTTCAGCAGCTCAGCTGTTTAACTCACTGTGCCACCAGGAGGCCTGATAATAAGCTTAATTCTCAATTAACATGTTTTTTATTTGTTTCACTGCTTCTTCATGAATAATTTGTGCTGTATCCATATCCTTTCACAAAATTTTCTGCATGCCAAAGCCTTCCATCTGTAAATGCCTGTTATATTATGCTAAAGGATGCATTTTTATTCACAAGCCTTCGTTCTTCTAAGCTTGAATCACTAGTGCTATAAATAGTATGTAAGCTTTCATTCTCATCTTTTATTGTGAATTAAAAACGAACAGTTCTGCTCCATTGACGACCTTAGATTTCAAAAGAAGATAACTGCTTTGACTTATATTAACAAACCAACCAAATACGTCACAGTATCATTAGCACAAATCACGCTACAAAATTTTAGCAGGGTGGAGCAAACAGGCCACATTAAAATACTGCAAGTAATGCCTGGTACAACAGCTTCAGTTTGGACACGTTGCAGGATAATGGCACAGCAGGAGTTTGGGTCATGTGCCCACCCACAGCACTATGTATGTACTAAGAATACGTTGTTGGAAGGAATACACAAAAGTCTCAAATCTTTCTCATTCTCTTTCAGATAAATATTGAGATATTTTACATCTCAAAAATATCTTTGTTTTGAAGTGTCAAATACTTAGAACATCAAAATAAATAACTGAACTTTCCTTCTGGCAAAACTGTCGTAACTGCTAAAAAAAGGGCTGGTTAAGACTATAGTATCATCCAATGAGTATGGTTTAGCCCTATATAAGCATTGGGATTGCCAAATAATGGGAAATGAAAGTCCTCAAAAGCAAAGTAAAAGCCACACCCAAATGTGGCAACCCATACATCCAATCAAGTAATCTGTGAGAGCATTGTGTACGTTCTGTGTTGGCAACAGACTTTTCCTAAAGCAAATTAGTACACATCACATAAAATTACATGCCTGGGCCTAGAGGCTCAATCCTGCCCTAGACGCCAATGTCCCTTGATGTAGGAGTTAAGTTCCTTAAATCTAGACGAGTGGGATCATAAACAGCTAACCTCTCCCATATGCTCTGAGACATTTCACTATTTCAGGCAGTAAATCGCTGCAGTGTCAGGGATTTGTTTCGGTTCCTCCAGCCGCAGGGAAAAATAACAGCCCAACCTAGGCCTTGCACTCTTAATCCAGAACCTAAGGGGTTAGTAAAGGATACACAACATCCCAAGAAAACATTTTTGGATACATTTAAAGCTATGGCTCAAATACTGCCAAGCTGCATTCTTGCACGGAAAGAGAACAAAGGCACAGGCTGGACTAGGCTCCGATGGCTAAACGCTGGATGGAGTTCACGCCGAGTGACGCCTGCAATCCTGACTTGTGAGTTTTAACTCTTGCCGTACTCAAAATAAGCACACAATGGATCAAGCTGCAAGGAAGAGAAGTGGGCTGTAAGGTGAAAAGGGGAAAGGTGGAATACATACATAAATAACTTTATATTCCACCCTATTCCGCGAGGGAAAAGACTCCAAGGGCCATCCAGTCCAATCCCCTATGGTTCAGGAATATACAATCAAATCACTACTGACAGATGACCATCCAGTCTGTTTAAAAACATCCAGATTCCACCACACTTCCACTGTCAAATAGCTCT
Source organism: Anolis sagrei (assembly GCF_037176765.1). Classification (NCBI taxonomy): domain Eukaryota; kingdom Metazoa; phylum Chordata; class Lepidosauria; order Squamata; family Anolidae; genus Anolis; species Anolis sagrei. The sequence continues at coordinate 19,919,271 of NC_090024.1, read as the reverse complement.
TATTGTCATGAAGTTATTATTATTTGATACACAACAAGATTGGTACACAGCAAACAAGATCACAATGCTGGCTTTTGTATTTGATCACATGCTGGACACATGTTCTAGGACTGTATGATGTATTGCCAAATAATGTGTACAGATCGAAGTACGGTGGCCTTTTGCAGCTAACAAATGGTAATTTTGTCAGCGCCAACTGTTTTTAAGTGCAGGCCAAGGTCTTTAGGCACTGCATCCAGTGTGCCGCTCACCACTGAGATTACCTTACCTGGCTTTGCAGTTCCATCTTTAAATCCTCCTATTGAGTAAGCTTTTATTTATTATGTAATCCTCATATCATGCAAGTTATATTATTATTATTATTATTATTATTATTATTATGCATGTACATACATGCACAATGGAGGACCTTCTTATAATAACACCAGAGGCACTCCAAGTGACCAGCTACTGGTCAAAGGACATTTAATCAACTACCAAGCTTACAAACATTGTGGTTTGTTTGTTCATTAAAAAATACAATACAACTGTTTGGCTTGCTCCTGACACGATAAATAAATTGTTATGTTTACATTTATTTATATCTCGCTTTTTCTCTCCTTACGGAGACCCAAAGCGGCTCACAACTAAAGGCATTGCAATACAACTTAAAATATAGAAATATAAAAGCGTTAAAACAGTATTAAAAATCATTAAAAGCATATAAAATCACAGAAGCCCCTGACAATCTTAAAAACCTGTCTAAATAAAAAAGATTTTCCCTAATGTTTTGGTTTAATCTCTTTCTCTGTAGTTTGAACCGAACTCTCTGTGCGTCTTTTGTCTTTGAAGCAGAAGAAACAAGACTGCTTGGTTTTCAACATGAAAACCCTCTCAAAGATCCAAACATGGCTACTACCATGTCCTCTCTTAACCTTTTTCCCAAGCTCACTAAGTATTGCAGAGAATGGTTTCCAGACCTTTAGCAACCTGAGTTGTTTCCATTAGATGTGTCCCAGCTTGTCAACACCCACAGTACGCATCAACACTGCACCACTTGAACTGCCACAACTCAATACTATAGAATCCTGGGAGTTATAGTGTTGTGAGACACTGGGACTAAGCCTAAAGACCAGTCAGAGTGGTGTCACAGGCATGCATTTGACAATTTCAAGGCACTTGGTGCCTAACCAAACTACAACTCCCAGTATTCCATTGTATGGAGCCATGGCAGTTGGAGTACAGAATCATTGAGTTGGAAGAGACTCGTGGGCCATCCAGTCCAACCCTCTGACAAGAAGCAGGAAAATTGCACTCAACACATCCCCAAGAGATGGCCATCCAGCCTCTGTTTAAAAGCCTCCAAAGGAGGAGCCTCCACCACACAAGTACTGTCAGACTACATTTATTCTATAGTGTAAATGCACTACCAGGTACAGCTACAACAGGCATGTGAAACTTGGGTCTTCCAGGTGTTTTGGACTTCAACTCCCACAATTCCTAACTTTGGCCCTCCACGTGTGGGAGTCGAAGTCCAAAACACCTGGAGGACAAAAGTTTGTCCAGGCCTGATCTACACTTTATAGAATTAGTGTTGTTTGACACCACTTTAAACTGCAAGGGCTTAATATCATGGAACCATGGGAGTTGCAGCTTGTTGAGACACCAGCACTCTACAACTCCCAGGATTCCATTGCATGGAGCCATGGCAGTCGGAGTACTGTCAACCTGCGTTCATTCCAAATGCACTTTGGGGTGCAACTACACTAGGCATGGGCCAACTTGGGCCCTCCAAGTTTGGACTTCAACTCCCACAATTCCTAACAGCTGGAAGACCTTCAACTACCATCGCTCAAGGCTATGAGATACTGCAGGCCTGGGACAACTTGGGCTCTCCAGGCATTTTGGACTTCAACTGGTTGTTAGGAATTGTGGGAGTTGAAGTCCAAAACACCTGGACAACCCAAGTTTGCCCAGGCCTGATCTACACCATATAAAATTGAGGTCGTTTGACACCACTTTGAACTATGAGGGCTCAATATCATGGAATCTCCAGGTGTTTTGGACTTCCAGATGTGAGGAATTGTGAGAGTTGAAGTCCTGCTGGCTGCTAGGAATTGTGAGAGTTGAAGTCCAAAATCCCTGGAGGGCCCAAGTTCATCCAGACCTGCTGTAGAGTGTACAGAATTAGTGTCATTTGACAATCCTTTGAACTGCAAGGGCTCAATATCATGGATCCTCCTGTTGTTTTGGAGGGAATTGTTAGGAATTGTAGGAGTTGAAGTCCAAAACACCTGGAGAGCTGAAGTTTTTTCCCCCAATGGCTGGTGTACAGAGACACCCAGAAGTGCATTTGGGGAGTTGCAGCTTGTTGAGACCGCGGCACTCTTGTTGCAGAGAAAACATTGGTAAAACTACAAATGCTAGGATTCTATTTTACGGCGTCAAATACACACATGTGCCATAGCAGTTGAAATGTTATCAGAAGGCATTGAAATACACACATCCAGGTCAATGGGCATCTCGAAGTTGTAGTTTGGCAAAGCACCAAGGAGTCTTGTGCAGAGAAGGTGAAGACGCTGAAAATATTGCAAATCCAAGGGATGGGCTCTGCTGATGTTTTGGACTTCAACTCCCACAATTCCTAACAGCCCAAGTCTAATCTGCACTGTATAGAATAAGTGTTGTTTGACACCGCTTTGAACTGTGACAGCTCAATATTAAGTAACCCTGGGAATTGCAGCTTGTTGAGACACTGGCACTCTACAACTCCCAGGATTCCATTGCATGGCACCATGGCTGGCGTACTGTCGGATTGCATTCATTCTAAATGCACTTCCAGGTGCAGCTATACTTGGGTAAACTTTGGCCCTCCGTGTGTTGTGGACTTCAACTCCCACAATTCCTAACAACCTACTGGCTGTTAGGAATTGTGAGAGTTGAAGTCCAAAACACCTGGAGGGCCCAAATTGGCCCATATCTGATCTACACTTTGTTCGACACCACTTGGTACTCCATCACACTAGAGAATGGATCCACTTTAGATCCCGTTTCTGCCGCCTGTAGAATTCTGGGGTTTGTAGTTTAGTGAGGATCTTAAAGGCTTCTCACTAAACTACAAACCCTGGGATTCTGAAGGAATTCTGCAACCGTATTTAAAGTGGATTCATTCTCTAGTGCAGTGGTTCTCAACCTTCCTAATGCCATGACCCCTTAATAGAGTTCCTCAAGTTGTGGTGACCCCCAACCATCACATTATTTTCATTGCTACTTCATAACTGTGATTTTGCTACAGTTATGAATCGTAATGTAAAAATCCGATATGCAGGATGTATTTTCCTTCACAGGACCAAATTTGGTACAAACACCTGATACGCCCAAATTTGAATACTGGTGGGGTTTGGGGGGAATTGATATTGTCATTTTGGAGTTGTCATTGCTGTGATTTATAGTTCACCTTAACTCAAAGAGCATTCTGAACTCCACCAACGATGGAACTGAAGCAAACTTGGCACACAGAACTCCCACAATCAACAGAAAATATTGGAAGGTGAGCACTGGCCTTGAGTTTTGGAGTTGTAGTTCACCTACATCTACTTGCTGGGATTTATAGTTCACCTTAACTCAAAGAGCATCCTGAACTCCACCAATGATGGAATTGAACCAAACTTGCAAAACAGAACTCACACAACCAACAGAAAATATTGGAAGGTGAGCACTGGCCTTGAGTTTTGGAGTTGTAGTTCACCTACATCCAGAGAGCACTGTGGACTCAAACAATGATGGATCTGGACGAAATTTGATACGCCCAAATTTGAATACTGGTGGGGTTGGGAGGGAATTGATATTGTCATTTTGGAGTTATCATTGCTGGGATTTATAGTTCACCTTAACTCAAAGAGCATTCTGAACTCCACCAACGATGGAATTGAACCAAACTTGGCACACAGAACTCCCACGACCACAGAAAATATTGGAAGGTGGGGTTGGAGGGAATTGATATTGTTATTTTGGAGTTGTCGTTGCTGGGATTTATAGTTCACCTTAACTCAAAGAGCACACTTAACTCCACCAACAATGGAATTGGACCAAACCTGGCACACAGAACTCCCACGACCAACAGAAAATATTGGAAGGTGAGCACTGGTCTTGAGTTTTTGGAGTTGCAGTTCACCTACATCTAGATGCTGGGATTTAAAGTTCACGTTAACTCAAAGAGCATCCTGAACTCCACCAACGATGGAACTGAACCAAACTTGGCACACAGAACTCCCACGACCAACAGAAAATATTGGAAGGTGAGCCTTGAGTTTTTCGAGTTGTAGTTCACCTATATCTACTTGCTGGGATTTATAGTTCACCTTAACTCAAAGAGAATTCTGAACTCCACCAACGATGGAATTGAACCAAACTTGGCACACAGAACTCCCACGACCAACAGAAAATATTGGAAGGTGTGTTTTGGAGTTGTAGTTCACCTACATCCAGAGAGCACTGTGGACTCAAACAACGATGGATCTGGACCAAACTTGGCACGAATACTTAATACACCCAAATGTGAACCCTGGTGCAGTTTGGGGAAAATAAACCTTGACATTTGTAGTTTCTGGGATTTATAGCTCAGAGAGAATTCTGAACTCCACCAATGATGTAACTTGCAAGAGATTGCAATTACACCAGGCCTGGGCCAACTTGGGCCCTCCAGGCGTTTTGGACTACAACTCCCACAATTCCTACCGGCTGTTAGGAATTGTGGGAGTTGTAGTCCAAAACGCCTGGAGGGCCCAAGTTGGCCCTGGAGTCTCCCACTTTCCTCCTCCTTCTTCCTGGCTCACCTTGGGCGATGGCGATGGACTCGAAGCGGTGCAGCTCCCTCAGGAGGCAGCTCCTCTCGGTGGAGTGGAGGCTGTAGATGAAGTCCCGCGCCCCTTGCGCCGTGTTCAGCGCCTCCATGGGCTCCTTCTTGGGGTGAGTGCCCAGCCACCGCCTCCCAGGGAAGGAGGAGGACGAGGAGCAGCAGCCCCACGAAGGAGAAGCAGAAGGAGAAGCCGACAAAGGCTGAGGCCACAGTCTTTTGCCCAGGCAGCAGCAGCAGCTGCTACTCCGGCTCCTGCGGGGATGGAGGCGCGGGGCCGAGGCGAAGAAGGAGTGGCCCATCCTCAGCAGCGCCCACCGGCCGCTCAGCCACATTTCGCCGCTGCTACCGAGGCTGCGAGGCCCTGGCACTGCTCCTCATGGGGTCTTTCTTTTGCGGGCAGAGCCTGGTTTATTTCCCTTCTCACACGGTGTGAACTTCTTCTTCCCTCTTCCTCCTTCTTCGCAAACCCGGCATCACTCCCTTTTCCCTTTCTTACATTCAGTTTCCTGCCTTCTGACTGATACTTAAAGACACAACCTCTCAGCTGGCCGGCTCCGAGCCAAATGAGCGAGCGCGCGCCTGGCAGGAGGAGAAGAACGACGTCGCTTAGTGGGCGGGGCTACGTTATTGGGCGGGGCTAAATTAGTGGGCGGGGCCTTCCCTCCCCCTTGTACGCAAGCGCAGTATGGAAAGATGGAAAACCAAAACCTATGGGAACAAAAAATAAGGGGGGAACGGTTTCTTGAGTGACGTGACAAATTGGCCACGCCAGGCTGCCTTTCTTTCCACCAATAGGAACAAAGGTCTATGTTTATTTAATTTTTGTGACAGGATGCCTCCACCTGCCCCCTCCTCTCTCTCTCTCTCTCACACACACACACACACACAAACAAGTTGGCCCCGCCCAGCTCCCTTTCTTCCACCAATAGAAACAAAGGTATTTGTATATTTAATTTTTGTGACCTGCCCCCTCCCTTCTCTCAATCTCTCTCTCACAGAAGTTGGCCACGCCCAGCTCCCTTTCTTCCACCAATAGAAACAAAGGTATTTGCATATTTAATTTTGTGACCTGCCCCCTCCCTTCTCTCAATCTCTCTCTCTCTCACACAAGTTGGCCACGCCCAGCTCCCTTTCTTCCACCAATAGAAACAAAGGTATTTGCATATTTAATTTTTGTGACCTGCCCCCTCCCTTCTCTCAATCTCTCTCACACAGAAGTTGGCCACGCCCAGCTCCCTTTCTTCCTCCAATAGGAACAAAGGAATTTGCATATTTATTTTTTGTGACAGGAAGCCTAGAACCTGCCCCCTCCTCTCTCTCTCTCTCTCTCTCTCTCTCAAATAGACCAATCTCCCTGCTGTGCCACCTCTACAAAGTCCTGGAGAGACTTATTTTGCATAGAATTATGGAAAAAATAGATCCCTGTCTGATCCCACAGCAAGCTGGCTTCAGGAAAGGCAAAAGCTGCACATCACAAGTGCTGAACCTGACTCAGCACATAGAAGATGGCTTTGAAAGGCAGCAGATCACAGGAGCTGCCTTCATAGGCCTGTCAGCGGCTTATGATAATATAAACCACCGCCTCCTCTTGAGAAAAATGTATAATATCACAAAGGACGACCACCTCACCCACCTCACAGGAAACCTGCTACAAAACAGGAGCTTTTTTGTTGAGTTCCAGGGCCAGAGAAGCAGATGGCGGAAACAGAAGAACGGCCTGCCTCAGGGGAGTGTGCTTGCTCCATCCATGTTCAACATGTACACAAATGACCAGCCACTGCCAGACGGGACAGAGAGTTTCATCTATGCTGATGATCATGCCATTACCGCTCAAGCAGGGAGCTTTGAGCTGGTTGAACAGAAGCTCTCCAAAGCTCTAGGTGCTCTTACTGCCTATTACAGGGAAAACCAACTAATCCCTAATCCATCTAAAACACAGACATGTGCCTTTCACCTTAAGAACAGACAAGCATCCTGAGCTCTGAGGATCACCTGGGAAGGAATCCCACTGGAGCATTGCAGCACACCCAAATACCTGGGAGTAACTCTGGGCTGTGCTCTTACCTACAAGAAGCACTGCCTGAACATCAAGCAAAAAGTGGGTGCTAGAAACAATATTTATTTATTTATTTATTTATTTATTTACTTTGCTTATATACCGCTGTATCTCAAGCCCGAAGGCGACTCACAGCGGTTCACAAACAGTAGAAACAGTAGAAACAGCAGTGGTTCCATACAACATATAACAATTGACTTAACACATTATCCATAAATTACCAATAAGCAATTACAATGCACAATTATTACAAAAAACAACCGTACCCAATCTTCTCATCATCCAAGCGTAGTCCAGGTTCGTCGTCCATTGTTCCATTCCTATGTTCCATTACCAGATTGCACTAAATTACTCAAACGCCTGCACAAACATCCAGGTTTTCACCTTTTTGCGGAATACCATTAGAGATGGTGCTAGTCTAATGTCCGTAGGAAGGGCGTTCCACAGCCGAGGAGCCACCACCGAGAAGGCCCTATCTCTCGTCCCCGCCAGCCGAGCTTGAGAAGCAGGCGGGATCGAGAGCAGGGTCTCCCCGGAAGATCTCAAACTCCTCGTGGGTTCATAGGCAGAGATGCGGTCAGATAGGTAGCTTGGGCCGGAACCGTTTAGGGCTTTAAAGGCCAACGCCAGCACTTTGAATTCAGCCCGGTAGCAGATCGGTAGCCAGTGGAGTTGGCGCAACAGGGGGGTTGTATGCTCCCTGCGCTCCGCTCCTGTTAAAATCATGGCTGCCGAGCGTTGGACTAGTTGGAGCTTCCGAGCTGTCTTCAAAGGCAACCCCACGTAGAGAGCGTTGCAGTAGTCTAAACGGGATGTAACCAGAGTGTGGACTACCGTGGCCAAGTCAGACTTCCCAAGGTACGGGCGCAGCTGGCGCACAAGCTTTAGCTGTGCAAATGCTCCCCTGGTCACCGCCGAAACCTGGGGTTCCAGGCTCAGCGATGAGTCCAGGGTCACACCCAAGCTGCGAACCTGCATCTTCAGCGGGAGTGCGGCCCCATCCAACACAGGCTGTAACCCTATGCCCTGTTCGGCCTTGCGACTGACCAGGAGTACCTCTGTCTTGTCTGGATTCAATTTCAATTTGTTCGCCCTCATCCAGACCGTCACAGCGGCCAAGCACCGGTTCAGGACCTGGACAGCCTCCTTAGTAGCAGGTGGAAAGGAGTGACAGAGTTGGACATCATCCGCGTACAGATGACACCGTACCCCGAAACTCCGGATGATCTCCCCCAGCGGCTTCATGTAGATGTTAAACAACATGGGAGACAATATTGAGCCCTGAGGAACCCCACAAGACAATGGTTGTGGGGTTGAACAGGTGTCCCCCAACAACACCTTCTGAGATCGACCCTCCAGGAATGACCGGAGCCACTGCAAAACAGTACCTCCAAGACCCATCCCTGCGAGGCGTCCCAGAAGGATACCGTGGTCGACGGTATCGAAGGCCGCTGAGAGGTCCAGCAGCACCAACAGGGACACACTCCCCCTGTCGAGCTCCCGGCGCAGATCATCCACTAAGGCGACCAAGGCTGTCTCGGTACCATGTCCTGGCCTAAAGCCAGACTGTGCCGGGTCTAGATAATCCGTGTCTACCAAGAATACCTGGAGTTGTGAGGCCACCACACGTTCCAAGACTTTGCCCAAGAAGGGGAGATTGGAAACTGGCCGATAGTTGTCGAATTTAGTGGGGTCCAGTGATGGTTTCTTCAACAGCGGTTTTATTATAGCTTGTTTTAAGCTCGCTGGAATCTTGCCTTCCCGAAGGGAAGCATTAACCACCACCTTAACCCACTCAGCCAATCCCCCTCTGGCCTCCTTTAGAAGCCAGGATGGGCAGGGGTCCAGGATGCATGTGGTTGGCCTCATTCCTCCAAGTATCTTGTCCACATCCTCGGGTTTCACCAATTGAAATGAATCCATCAAAACTGGACAAGCAGGTGCTCGTGTTACATCCTCAGAGACTGCCATTAACATGGTATCCAGACCAGAACGGATCAAAGCGACTTTGTCTATAAAGAACTGAGCAAAAGCTTCACAGCGAGAAGTCGAATCGTCAGGGTTCCCACCTTGAGTGGTGGGATTTAAAAGGCCTCTGACAATTCGGAACAGCTCAGCCGGACGGTTCTTTGCAGACACAATAGTGGCCGCAAAGAAGGCCTTCTTTGCGGCTTTTATTGCCGCGGCATATGCCCTTAAAAAGGACACAAACCGTGTTCGATTTGGCTCACTCGGATCTGAACGCCACACACTCTCTAGTTCCCTCTTCCTTCGCTTCATCGCTGCCAGCTCCTCGGTGAACCAGGGAGCTGGTTTAGCTCGGCTACTTGAGAGGGGACGTTCCGGAGCGATCGTGTCAATTGCCCTAGTCATCTCCCCATTCCAGAGAGTGATCAGGGCCTCGACAGGATCACCTACCGAGGCGGCGGGAAACTCCCCAAGAGCCATCAGGAATCCATCCGGATCCATAAGCCTCCTGGGGCGGACCAACTTAATGGGTCCTCCACCTCTGCAGAGGTTAGGGGGTGCAGTGAGCCTAAATCTGACCAGGAAGTGGTCGGTCCATGGCAACGGAGAGATGGTCAGCTCCTCGACCCCACCACCTTCCTCCGATCCCTGGCAGAAAACCAAGTCCAATGTATGTCCTGCACTATGAGTGGGGCCAGATACTTGCTGGGACAGCCCCATGGTTGCCATGGCAGACATGAAGTCCTGAGCCGCTCCTGAAAGGGCCGCCTCGGCATGGACAATATCACACGAAAGCTGACTGGAACAACCTGGGGATCACAACCAGATACAGTGAAGACATCTGCCTTTGCGCTATGCTACTCTGCTGCTGAGTATGCATGCCCAGTGTGGAACACATCTCACCACGCCAAAACAGTAGATGTGGCTCTTAATGAAACATGCTGCATTATCACGGGGTGCCTGCGCCCTACACCACTGGAGAAATTAAACTGCTTAGCCGGTATTGCACCACCTGACATCCGCCGGGAAGTAGCAGCCAATAGTGAAAGGACCAAGGCAGAGACATCTCCAGCTCATCCCCTGTTTGGGTATCAGCCAGCACGTCGACGCCTTAAATCATGAAATAGTTTTCTAAGATCTACAGAGACACTCGCTGGAACACCTCAGCAAGCGAGAGTCCAAAAGTGGCAGGCTCACACCCAGAACTGATACCAAATGAGAGACTCCCCCCTGGGCACACAGAAAACTGGGCCACTTGGAAGGCGCTGAACAGACTGCGCTCTGGCACCACGAGATGCAGAGCCAACCTTAAGAAATGGGGCTACAAAGTGGAATCCACGACGTGCGAGTGTGGAGAAGAGCAAACCACTGACCACATACTGCAATGCAATCTGAGCCCTGCTACATTCACAATGGAGGACCTTCTTGCAGCAACACCAGAGGCACGCCAAGTGTCCAAATACTGGTCAAAGGACATTTAATCAACTACCAAGCTTGCAAACTTTGTGTTTTGTTTGTTTGTTTGTTTTGTTAAAAAATGCAATGCAACTGCTTGGTCTGCCCCTGACAAATAAATAAATAGTGACATGGCACATTGGCCACGCCCAGCTCCCTTTCTTTCCGCCAATAGGAGCAAAGGTCTATGCTTATTTAATTTTTGTGACAGGCTGCCTCGACCTGCCCCCTCCTCTTGCTCACGCTCTCTCTCTCTCTCTCTCTCTCTGTGTGTGTGTGTGCGCATGCGCAGTAAGCCCTCGCTTCTTCTTTCCAAGGGAACGGTTTCTTTTTTTGAGGGACATGACAAATTGGCCACACCCACCTTCCTTTCCGCCAATAGGAGCGAAGGCCTTTATTTATTTATTTACTTTTGGCCAATCCGGTTACGGGGAAAGGAGAAATCCCGCCTCCTTCACACAAAATGATCCTTCAGGCGAGATTTCGCTTCATACCAATACACACAGAGAGAGGGAAGCGATATGTTTTCCTTTCCCTCTCCAGGGGGCGCTGGACTACACTTCCCATCATTCCCCGCCGTTTGTCTACGCTGACTAGGCTGATGGGAGTTGTAGTCCAAAAAGTTTTGTTGCCCTTTCCTGCTTTTCAAGCCGTCATTGGCAGTTAATAATGGAACCCAGACTCCACAGATTTTTTGAAAAACTGTATTTATTCTCTCTGGCCTTTGTTTTAAACCCTTATGGCATTTGGATGGGTTCAGATCCAGTATTAAGCCATTTTAACTCATCAGAAATAATTTAATTGCTGTTTTTAGCATTTTTTCCCCTTCTCCCTCTTCTTTTCATGGTGCTGCCTTGCTTTGTTTTTTCTGCTGGCTTTGCCATGATGTTTCCTCATTGATAATGTCTTATGGTCAATTATGGACGCTTGGGTAGATATCTACCCCAATAATTCTAAAACACATGCTTCATGTATCCCATTTATTATAGCCCCATTTTTTAAGATTGGTTCTGCATCTTGTGGTGTCAGAGCGCAGTCTGTTCAGTGCCTTCCAAGTCGCCCAGTCTTCTGTGTGCCCAGGGGGGAGTCTCTCATTTGGTATCAGCCATTGGTTGAGGTGCTGGGTTTGAGCCTGCCACTTTTGGACTCTCGCTTGCTGAGGTGTCCCAGCGAGTGTCTCTGTAGATCTTAGAAAACTATTTCTAGATTTAAGTCGTTGACGTGCTGGCTGATACCCAAACAAGGGGTGAGTTGGAGATGTCTCTGCCTTGGTCCTTTCACTATTGGCTGCTACTGCCCGGCGGATGTCAGGTGGTGCAATACCGGCTAGACAGTGTAGTTTCTCCAGTGGTGTAGGGCACAGACACCCCGTGATAATGCGGCATGTCTCATTAAGAGCCACATCCACTGTTTTAGTGTGGTTAGATGTGTTCCACACAGGGCATGCATACTCAGCAGCAGATGTCTTCACTGTGTCTGGTTGTTATCCCCAGGTTGTGCCAGTCAGCTTTCGTATGATATTGTTTGCTTGGTATTCAGGCAGTGCTTCTTGTAGGTCAGAGCACGGTCCAGAGTCACTCCCAGGTATACTCACAGATTGAGAACCACTGATAGAAATGGAAATAGTCATTACACACCATATAGTTTCTCAACTGGCTGCATCTCGCTTAACATTCCAGCTTCCAGAGGAGTAACAGCAGAAACACCCCCTCTTGTCTCAGTTCTATATCAAATCTTATGGAATGCGACCTCTTTGAGTCCATCTGGCACTCTTGAGTACAAGCTGGGAGAATCTGTCGTAATTGCTTGGAGGATCTCTAACACTAAATCCGGATCGGATATTACAGTGGGCAGGAAAGACATCTTGGGCACCGTATCAGGATGTTCATAAACCAAAGTTTCAAAGTTGCAGCCTTCCCATGTTGCTCTAACATATACTTGGCATGCCTCTTAACCCAATTGTTTTGGTCCAACTCAAATGTTGTTATATTTATATACCAATATTATTATATTCATATACTGGAGCCCCCTTGACACAGTGCGTTAAACTGCTGAGCTGCTGAAGCTCGCAGGTTTGATTCCAGGGAAAAGCGTGAGCTCCCGCTGTTAGCCCCAGCTTCTTCCAACCTACAGTTCGAAAACATGCAAATGTGAGTAGATCAATAGGTACCGGTCCAGCGGAAAGGTAACAGCGCTCCATGCAGTCTTGCCAGCCACACGACCTTGGAGGTGTCTACGGACAACGCCAGGTTTTAATAAAATGCAAATTATTTAAACCCAACTCAACCCACGAGATCATCCAAAGGCAGTCTATAAGGAAGTAGTGGGGGCGGCACTGGGGGTGGGGGGAGAATCCAACACTATAAATATCAACCTATATCTTGATTTCCCATCAATATTCCAGAGGTGAAGCTTAAGTCTTTTGACTCTCAATTATCGTCCACTGGATTTTAAATGCAGCCGTGCAGAACTTAGCAATGTTGTACGTCACCCCCGAGTTTGTGTCTGAGAGCAGCAGAGCTACGTAAAATTGTTTTTCAAGTAAAACAACAATAAATTAAGAATATAAGACCTGCTTCCCCTAGAAATCAGTGCTCAAAGGGGCCAGATTTGTATATCCATGTAGGATCTTGGAACCAGACCACAGTAGATACCAAGTGTTCACTGTACATTAATGGAGTCTTCTAAAGAGGAATGCCCTTGTTATTCAAGCCTGTGTAATTAGAAACAGCATTCTATGCATTGGGTGTTGTCGCTATTCTGTAGGATAATGAAATAAAATTACTTTAATTACTGTTTTCCATGAGAAATAATTGCAACCAGGATCTGGACAGTTAGGTTAGGTATTACAGCAATCAGGTGTTGAGTAAAAAAGCCTTCTTTACAAAGCACCAGTTTCTGTAGATTTTGCAGCCCTCTCCTCTACTTTGGTCTACTTTCTATTTTGGAATACTTTTGGAAATTGGTACTTCATACTAACCTCTGAGTTTGCAGCTTTTACCCTGAGAAATGACCTTTCTTGACTGTCATATCCAATATCTTTCCATTAGATTTCCATTACGGAAGCAAGGGCAAAGGCTTATGTAATATAAGCACCCAATAAAACAATAATCCAGGTGTTATTTTGGCAAGTGGTTCTTAATCTTTGTGTCTACACTACAGAATTAATGCAGTTTGACACCACTTTAACTACCAGGGATCAATAGTTTTGCAAAGAGGGGCAGTGCTTCTCCAAACTACATTTCCCTTGATTCTATAGCATTGAGCAAAGGAAGTTAAAATGGTATCAAACTGCCTTAATTCTACAATGTAGGCAGAGTCAAGAAAAGTCCACAGCAGGAAACAGAATGTCTTAATATTCTTAATAATATTTAATTAATTTTACTCTATTTTAGAATGATAGGCACCATACAGATATAGAATGAAACATTATTACAGAACAAGAATAGTTTTGTTGCTGTTTCTGGGGGTATTTATGGGACTATTTCCACCCCCCAAAAATTCTTTTAGGCTAGAGTAACTATAAAGTACCAAATCATTTGAGTTAAATAGCAGAGAGCAATCTGTTGTGTCAAGATTAGAGGTAAACGAAAGGTGTGGCAGGGTTAGCCTTAAGCATGTGCTCTTCCCAAAAGGATGACTCATTGCAAGTATGAATCATCAATATCTTCTTTTTATTACAAAGCTTGTTACCAGTATTTATTTTTTAAAAAAAATGAATTACCTGTCATCCATAACATTGGTCCTACATTCCCAGAGGGCATTTTGGAGCAATTCATTTAGTCCTGGGAGAACGTGAAATGCTAAAGAAAATGGCTGTATGGGCCACACTTTGTCCATTCCGATCTGGAGACTCAAGCTGCATCTACACTGTGGAAATGATGCAGTTTGGCACCACTTTAACTGCCATAGCTCAATGCTATGAAATCTTGGGAGTTGTAATTTTTTTCCAGGTCTTTAGGTGTGCCAAAAAGTGCGAGTTACTCCCCACTTTTAGTATTCCATAGCACTGAACCATGGAAATTAAGGTCCATCAGCGCTGCCTCCGGAAAATCCTTCAAAACTCTTGGGAAGACAGGAAGACAAACCTCAGCATGCTGGAAAAAGCAAAGACCACCAGCACTGAAGTGATGGTCCTCCATCATCAACTCCGCTGGACTGGCCACATTGTCTGGAAGCCCGACCACTATCTCCCAAAGCAGTTGCTCTACTCCAAACTCAAGAACGGAAAACAGAATGTTGGTGGGCAGGAAAAGAGATTTAAAGATGGGCTCAAAGCCAACCTTAAAAACTCTGGCATAGACACTGAGATCTCGAAAGCCCTGGCCCTTGACCGCTCCAGCTGGAGGTCAGCTGTGACCAGCAGTGCTGCATAATTTGAAGAGGCACGAATGGAGGGCGAAAGAGAGAAATGTGCCAAGAGGAAGGCACATCAAGCCAACCCCTACCGGGACTGCCTTCCACCTGGAAACGAATGCCCTCACTGTGGGAGAAGATGCAGATCAAGAATAGGGCTCCACAGTCACCTACGGACCCACAAGAATACTGATACTGGAAGACAATCCTACTCAGACAATGAGGGATTGCCAAAGTAAGTAAGTCACAAACGGAATTAATTCAATAGTTTGTTTATTTATTTCATGTCCAAAGCACTGCATTATTAAATATAAAACTGCTAAAAATAGAGGAAACACAAGCAGTTAAATAATTTTTGACCAAAAACAGGCAACAGCAACCGCACTGTCTGTAGCTTTAAACAATTCTTCCTCTGTGCATGGGGCAGGGCATTGTGGACAAGCATTCATATGCAGTGTTGTTTGTTCTGCTCCACAGTTGCATAAGGTGGAAGATTGGTAGTGCCATTTTGGTAGGTTGTCTTTTGATCTGCCCAACTTTGATAAAAGTTTGACACCACATTAATGCCAACATTAGGAAATCTAGTCCGTGGTGGCTGGTGACTTCCGTAGCAAGTATTTTACATTCCATTCTAAGTAGTTTAACAGTTTTAATGTTTTGAGCGATGTAACCAGTTTGTATGTTTAATCCCATTTTAATATTTATATGCTGGAGAATTCACATTCTGAGCCTCAAAGTAGGATAATAATAATAATAATAATAATAATAATAATAATAGTGCGGTTTTCTGGCATTGTATATTTCTGCTGCTTCTGTGATGGTTCATTTGTATTTTGATTCTGTTGCCCAGTAGTCGATGGATGTCCAGAATCAGCAGCATCCACCACGGTCCTTTTTATCCTGGGCGTCGACCGAGCCAGTATAGACTTCATTTTGGTTTGCTTCTCCATAGTGCTAATGGGTTAGGTGCTCTTGGTTCCACTCCTCAGCTGAGACCTCTCTGGCTTGGTTGGACCTGCTGGTAGTTACACTACCACCAGCACAGCTCTCAGCATCCTTGGAGCAGTTAAGCCCCCCACCACGACAAGGTGGCACCCATCGGGGGGTGCAGACCCAAAATGCAGACTGTGCAAGGAAGCTGATGAAACCATGGATCATGTCCTCAGCTGTTGCAAGAAAATCGCACAGACGGACTACAAAGAAAGACACAACTCTGTGGCCCAGATGATTCACTGGAACTTATGTCACAAGTACCACCTGCCAGCAGTAAATAATTGGTGGGATCATAAACCCACAAAGGTCATGGAAAATGAACATACAAAAATACTTTCAAATCCAGACTGACAAAGTTTTGTAGCACAATACACCAGACATCACGATTGTGGAAAAGAAAAAAGTCTGGATTATTGATGTCACCATTCCAGGTGACAGTCGCATTGAGGAAAAACAACAAGAAAAACTCAGCTGTTATCAAGACCTCAAAATTGAACTGCAAAGGCTCTGGCATAAACCAGTCCAGGTGGTCCCAGTGGTCATCGCCACACTGGATGCCGTGCCAAAAGATCTCAGCCGGCATTTGGAAACAATAAACATCGACAAAAACACGATTTGTCAACTGCAAAAGGCCACCTTACTTGGATCTGTGTGCATCATTCGAAAATACATCACACAGTCCTAGACGCTTGGGAAGTGTTCGACTTGTGATTTTGTGATATGAAATCCAGCATATAGATCTCGTTTGCTGTGACAAACTGTGCTTTTGTGTCAATAATAATAATGATAAAATCAGTGGTGTATCCAAGTTTTACCCTGAAATTCACCATAAATATTTCAGGTGCTAAATCCTGCTTTTCCAAATAGGTTAAACATCTTACATAGTTCTTATATAGTTCAGAGTAAATCCTGGAAAGGATTTACCAACAACTACTGCTTGTATTATGTAATTTCAGCAGAAAGACTTTGACCTTAAACCAAAAATCAGTTAAGCTTGATAATGGAAGAAATAATTTCCACCCATTTTGCCTGCATTCACTTACACCTCTGACCATTCAGGAAACTTTCCTGGTGTTTTACCTGAATTTAGCTGTTGAATTTAATTTCTTTCCCCCTTCCACCAATACTACTCCTATGCCTTAACACTCAGGACTCACAATATTTGCATTAAACCTTTCTGTTCTCAGGATAAAAGTACGCTTGTTACAACTGACCTCATCAATATGCGCTATACACGTTTATCCTGACGCAAGACTAGCTCAGCATTAACCTTGAGATTATGTACCTGCACAAGGCACAATCAGAAATGCCTTTATCTGAGCTACTGCATGGCAAAAGTGTTTTTCAGATGGCACAAGGCTAATCATTAAAGCAATCCACTTCGCTTTATAGGGCAATAAAAGATGTATACAGAGAACCTATACATTAACCTTCAGACTTTCCTCCACAGCTGCCTTTGTCAGGCTCTTGTATCCATCTGTGAACATGGGCTGCCTTTCTGTATGGCATAACTGTACTACAGTTATGGATTTTTGACCTAGGGTGCATTTACACTCAAATGAATGTATTTTGGCCCCCACTTTCACTCCCATGGCTCATTTCTATGGAATCATGGAAGTTGCAGTTTTACAATAAGAATACATACATAATAACACTTTATTTGTACTCCACTCTATCTCCCTGAGGGGACTCAGAGCAGATTACAGTATACACATATATAGACAAACAATCAATGCCTTTTATACAGTGAACATCAATGACATACAATACACAAACAAAGGCAAAGATTTCCCTTTCTATCTCCATTGCCTGGCAGCAGTGCTCAACTCTGACCATGGGGAGGTGCGCTTGTTCAATTTCCATGCTGATGAGCCTTGTTGTCTGTAGACTCCTCCTAGTCATGTTTTGCCAGCATGGCTGCATGGGCACCTTTTACATTCTTGCCGAAGTGGTACCTATTGATCTACTTACATTACATGTTCCCGAACTTTTAGGCTGGCAGAAGCCAAGGCTAACAGTGGGAGCTCACCCTGACCTGCAGCTTCGAACTGCCAACCTTCGAGAGAGCAAGTTTTCTGCAGCTGGCGGTTTAACCCGCTGTGCTACCGACAAGATCTTAAACCCTTCTTGCCAAAGGATGCCAGTGCCTCACTAAAGTACAACTCCCAGGATTATGTAGCATTGAGCAATGACAGTTAAACTGGTGCCAAACTAAATTAACTCTGCAGTGTAAGTGCAGCTGTAAAGTTATTGTTATGTGATTTGAGCTTCTGCAAGAACTGCAGGTTTGGAGACCTAAGTGTCAAACTTTCCAGAAGGTCAGATGAGACACACACAGATTGAAGGCAAAGTCAGAGGCTTTATCTCAATGGCCAAAGGGGATGTCAGCAGAGACAGGTCTCCAGATTATGGTAAGATAGGATATACAGGTTGGTTGGCTGGGATGCGCTGTCTGTCATTGTTGATGATCCATCTCCAGGTTTGGAGGGAAATTTAATAAATTATCATTGATCAGTTTGAAGTATTGTGTCTCTTGCTGGTTCTGCCTCCCATGCGGTGTGTGAAGGAAAGAATGGAGGTTTGAGGTAATGGATGTGAATGATGGTAGTTTCCTCAGCGTGGGGAGGATAATGGTGTGTGCTGGTGAAATAATGGGTAGCAATGGGTGTGCTGTCACGCGCTGGGCCTGTGAAAGAGTCTATAGACAGGATGTGTTTTCTGAATGCCCAACGGGATGCCGGGAATGCCTCGGCTGAGAGGCCTTTTGGATTTCCCCACACAAAGTTCTTTTAAAGACTTAGAAAGTTCAACAAAGTTTTTATTGTTGCTTAAATCTTCAATAAATCAAACAAATACTTCAAGGCTTTGAATCAACTGGTGGCTTGCTTAAATCTTGTCCACAAGGGACAGGCAACTTTCTTAATAAACTGTTTCTTCCTTCTACAAGGGGAATCCTTGACCGCTCCTTGGGCAATCTAACTTAAGCTCTACTGGCGTGGGCCCCTACACCCGGTCCAAATTGCGTTATGGCTGCCACAAGTGATACTTACCAAACAGAGTCCTTTAGTAGATTTCCAAGAGGAAAGAAGGCTTTCAATTCTCAGCGAAGGCTGACTGTAGAGTTGTGGAACTAAATTCCCCAACAAAGGCTATGCTGTAATTCTCTGTAGAGCTGTGGGACTGGATCCCCTCAGCAAAGCTGTAAAAGATGAAGCTTTCTACAAGTGGAACTGATTCACGTCCTGTACAAAAGGCTTCTCTGTGTGAACTGAACTAGAGGTCCCCTTTTTCCCTCCCCAGAAAAAGGGGAGGAACTAAGGGACATAATGATAATTGATGGGTCATTGGCCCAATTATTGCAAACCAAGGGAAGCCACCTTATTGCAAAATGCATGGAACTTTGGAATACATGCAAACACTCAACAGAAAGGAAAAGAAGTTGGAGCTCCTGGTGCAGCCGTACCAGCACAATGGGTGTTAACCAGTCTGAATGGGTTTCCTGAATGGGAGGATAAAGGAGGATGGTGGTAACTCCTTTGAACTCTGGTTTGGCTCCATTGTTAGGTGTGTGAAGGCATTGTTAGGAGATTATGTCTATTGTTGGTCTCTAGAACAGGCATGAGCAAACTTTGGGCCTCCAAGTGTTTTGGACTTCAACTCCCACAATTCCTAATAGCCGGTAGGCTGTTAGGAATTGTGGGAGTTGAAGTCCAAAACATCTGGAGGCCTGAAGTTTGCCCATGCCTAATATAGAGTATATGTCCATATAATTGCTTCCTTAAAACGTCTGCATATTTTTAGATAGGGGGAGGAGGAGCGGAGAGCGATATTTTATGCGCACTGTTAATTTTTTTGAAGTGTTAAAGAACAAACAGGTTATTTCCATCTGGTGTTTGCTACCTACGCTTGCCATGTAGTTATACAAGATTTTGTTTTTTGTGGATGCCCTGTCACTAAACAAGAACATTAATTATCACCTTAGGATGAGATCAATCTTCACAGTGATGTGCTAATGTCATGCATTTGACAAGAGGGAACTGAAGTTTCTAATGCTCATGTAGGATCTGTTGCATGCTATCTTAAACAGAAATATATAGACTTCTATGAGGATTAGTATGTTTTATGTTATGAAAATTACTTCCCATTGTCTTTTGTTGTTGTTGATGTTGTTGTTGTTGTTGTTGTTGTCGTCTGCCTTCTATTTCCAACCAAATCCATGAGCTTGGAAGCAAAAGCAGGATTTGGTTTCCCAAAAGTGCACATTGGGACAATTAAAATTAATAATAATTAGTGCATTTCTACATTACAACTTATATTTTAATTTCCAGCTCTAAGCCAGCACCCATCACAAACAATACCAGGCTGTGTTGAGCTATAAATAAATTAAATGATTCTAAAATGTATAGATATACTAGCTTGGGTACGCGTCAATGCCTGGGTTATTTGAAAGAGTCATTTTATAATGTTTTAATGAATGGTCAAGTTGGTTATGTTGAGCATGTATGGCAAGTTTGCTCCAGATCCATCATCAGTGGGGCTTGGTGTGCTCTTTGGCTGCAGGGAGAACTACAATTCCCACCACGGTGGGTATGTCCCTTCAGGCCCCTCCAGTAGGTTCAGTGGGGGTTCTGTGTTCCATTCGTCCCAGTCTATTGTCGGTGAGGGTCACAGTATCTCTGCATATAGGTCAACTACAACTTCCATAAATCAAGATCAATTCACCCCAAACCCCTCCAGTATGTTCAGTTGGTCATGGTGGTTCTGTGTGCCAAGTTAGGTCCCGGTCCAACATTGGTGGGGTTCAGAGTGCTCTTTGATTGCAGGTGAACTATAAATCCCAGTACCTACAACTCCCAAATGTCAAGGTCAATTCCCCCGAAACCTCTCTGTTATTTTTTGTTGGTCATGTGGGTTTTGTGTGCCAAATGTGTTCCAGGTCCATTGTCAATGGAGGCCACAGCGCTTTGTCTTGTTGCAGGATGAACAACTTCCATCATGTTGAATCAGTCCCCCAAACCCCTTCAGTATGTTCAGTTGCGTATCAATTCCACTCTATTTGCTATGTGCCATAGAAAAGAGTAGGAAGGGTTATGGGAGAGGCAGTGGGTGGGATCATGCAAATTCTACACCAATTGAAAGAGTAAGAAACACTGAGATGTCTGTGGTGGAAGAAACACAAAATCTAGGATGAAATTGTTCCCGTATGAAAGCATTCATGTGAGTGGTGGGCAGTATTGTGTTTTTGGAAAACATTGGGAGGGGTTGGTGGCTCTTGTCATTGGAGAAAGGGCCTTTGGTGGCTCCTCAGTTGTGGAGATCATACCGAACACCTCTCCTCTAGAGTAGGAAAACAGCTGTAAGAACAAGAAGTCTCCTTAAAGCAGTGTTTCTCAACCTTCCAAATGCCACAACTCCTTAATACAGTTCTCCATGCTGTGGTGACCCTCAAACAAAACATTATTTTTGTTGCTATTACACAACAGTAATTTTGCTACTGTTATGAATAGTAATATAAATATCAGATATGCAGGATAGATTTTAATTCACTGGACCAAATTTGGCACAAATACCCATACCCGATATGCCCAAATTTGAATACTGGTGGGGTTGGAGGGGGTTGATTTTGTCATTTGGGTGTTGTAGTTGCTGGGATTTATAGTTCATGTACAATCAAAGAGCATTCTGAACTCCACCAATGATGGAATTGAACCAAATTTGGCACACAAAACTCCTATGGCCAACAAAAAATACTAGGAGGGTTTGGTTGGCATTGACCTTGCATTTTGGAATTGTAGTTCGCCTATATCCAGAGAGCACTGTGGACTCAAACAATGATGGATCTGGACCAAACTTGGCACAAATACTCAATATCCCCAAATGTGAACACTGGTGGAGTTTGGGAGAAAATAGACGTTGACATTTGGGAATTGTACTTGGTGGAATTTATAGTTTGCCTACAATCAAAGAGCATTCTGAACCCCACCAACGATAATATTAGGCCAAACTTCCCACACAGAAACCCCATGAGTAACAGAAAACACTGTGTTTTCTGATGGTCATGATGACCCCTCTGACACCCCCTCGCAATCTGCACCAGGGTTGAGAAATGCTGCCTTAAAGCTTGCCTGCTGAGTGCCTCTCCTCTAGAGCAGAAACAGCTTTAAGAACAAGAAGCCTACTTAAAATGCGTCTTCCTGCAACTGAGTGCCTCTCCTCTAGAGTAGAAACAAGTAAGAACTTGAAGCCTGCCTCTCCTCTAGAATAAGAAACAGCTTTAAGAACTTGCCTCCTTTAAATGATTTGGAAAGAGCGTGGGTGGCGTGCAGGCCTGGGAAAGAAAGTATGCACTTGCCTGCAGTGCCTTCTCCTCTAGAGTAGAAACAACTTAAATGCCTAAAATGAGGGGAAGGGGAGCCTGGGAAGCCCCCTCCCCCCCATGGGCCAATAGAAAATGGATCTTTCAGAGCAAAAACTAATCTCTCTTCCCCCTCCCCCCCAAAAAATTCGGGAGGCTCCTAAAAAACAGGACACAAAATGGATCAAGGTTTACCCGAACTGCTCAAGCCTAGTATGTATATATCTTCTACTTCTATGTATGGTGTGTGTATATATTGGATAAAACTAATAAGCCATCATTGTAAATTGCAACAATTACAAAGTCTCATTGGGATTCCAATAACAATTTCAAAGACGGAGAGACTATACAAGGCAAACTGGCTAAAAAGATAAGTCTTAACCTGCCACCAGGCATGGACTGTATCTTATTGCTTTCATGATGTGCTTCACAAGAGCTTTACAAGGAGTTATTCAGACTGCAAGATCATTTTTGGGAATCGGCTTCATTACACAGAGTAATCATTGATCTCTTCTGCCCGGCACCAAAAAGATAATCAGATCAAGATGTAGCTCTGTTGGAAAGAGATTTCAAAGCCATGACACTTAAACAGAGAAAGCCATATCTTTTGTAATTTCACAGCACACTTCTAATAAAGAAGCTACTTGGTGTATGGCTTTTGTAAAAGAGTATAAGCCACGTTGAGCTTTAAATGTAAGGACCAGCACATTGAATGAGTTTTTAAAAAATAATGCAGGAAAGAGCATTGCAGTTCATTTAATATTGGTCATATAAACCTACTTAAGAGACATCTGTAAAAATTCTAGCAGCCAAATGATGCAATAATTGGAGTTTCCACCTCATTTTTAAATGTTCCCCTTGCAGTAATCTAACTGGGATGTCACCAGAGTTTCAGTCATAATGTCAAAACTAAGCTTGTCCAGAAATAATACAAGATCATATATCTTCATATATGAAAATGTATAAGGCTCGGAGCCTATGAAGCTGTCATTCTCTTCAGTAGCCCCTGAAGGAAAGCAATACATAAAGATAACAAATAGAAGGAACTAACATAAAAATGGAACTTCTCTTTAAGAAGCAGATATTACATTTTGGCTTATTGGCTGCTAGGCAAACTTTGTAATAAAGTCAGTGGCAAGGTCTATACCTTATGAGTTGCCTAAAGGCAGAACTCTCGTATGTGAATCTTATATCTTTGCCTACAAAAAAAGCTGAGTGAAGAATGGAAGACAGAATTAGCTGCACCACGGGTGTGGAGTACAAACATATGACTTCCCTTAAATGCCAGTAAATATTACTATTTTGAACAAGACACCCACTTCTAAACAACAGTCAGCAGCCCAATACATCTGTGGGTCTCAGTGGTACTAAAGCAGGGCAATTTTTCATAGTAACAAGTATTGCTAAACTTCGTAGATGTATAGAACTGACAGTTTAAGTTTGGTTGTGTTCAAATAATCTTTTACTCATGAAATGCAGAATGATCACCATCCTTTAGAAAAATGTAAGAGTCATGTTAGATCAGACCAAGGACCAACCAAATGATTATAGAAACCCACTAGCAAGATGTAGCATAGAAGCATTTCCCCTGTTCCTTTTTCTCAGGAACAGATACAGAACCATATAGCCCAGACATGGGCAAACTTGGGCATTCCAGGTGTTAGGAATTGTGAGAGTTGAAGTCCAAAACACCTGGAGGGCCCAAGTTTTCCCATGTCTGATATTTATTTTATTTATTTCTTTACAGTATTTATATTCCGCCATTCTCACCCTGCAGGGGACTCAGGGCGGATTAAAATGCACATATACATGGCAAACATTCAATGCCAGTTAGGCATAAAACCAATATAGACAGACACAGAGGCAATTTAACATTCCAGCTGTGCTCAAGCTTTTTCTGGCTTCATGAGGGTATTCTAGATTCCCGATCGATTCTGGCCACAGGGGGAGCTGCCGCTTCACCATCCAATATGACACTAAGTCCTTTGATGGTGTGCTGGTACAGCTGTACCAGGAGCTCCATTTCTGTTTGCTTTTGTATGTAATGTTTATTGCAGTCCTAAGTTTCAGGGACCCTGCAGATAGGTGGCTTCTTTTGGCTGCAATCATAGGGCAAGCCACTTGTCAATAATAGTTAGGTTCCCTGGTCCCACCCCTTTTTGGGTTTTGGAGGGAACAGGAGCCATTTTGAGTTAGTTCTCACAGAGAAGCCTTTCGCACAGGACATAGAACGAAGTGGCTCCTGTAGAAAAGCTTCATCTTTTACAGCTTGGCCGGGGTTATACAGCCCTATGGCTTGGCCAGGAGACATACAGCCACAGCTTGGCTGAGGGACTCCAGCCGGCCATCACAGCAACCTGAACTCCTTCTTTTTCCCTGGAGGTCTACAAAGCTCTGTTGAGGCAAGGGTCACTCGCGGAAGCCAGACGCAGTTGGTACCGGGTGCAGGGGCTCCACGTCAACAGAGGCAAGTACAGACTGCCCAGATTAGAAGCTAGGATTTCCCCATCAGTTAGTTACAGTTGAGAAGACAGTGCCTGTTCCTAGTGGACAAGATTGAAAGAACCTATAGACTGTTAAGAAAACCGTTAAAGTACCTGTTTGTTCCTTAATAAAAGAACTTTGTTGGACTTACTTTAAGCATTCTATTGTGGAGTTCGAGACAGCAGTTTGTAGTTACTGCCAATGTGTTAAATGTCTTTGAAAGTGGAACAGCTAACTTGATAGGAGATCATGTTATCTATGGACTAGTCAGAGTGGCTATATAAATTACTTACGGTTCCAGAGACCAGGTTGTGGCGCAGTGGCAGCCCAACGGGACACCGGGGCTGCCTCAGAATAAAGGCCCTTAGATTCCCCCAAACAGAGTTGTTTGGGGGAATCTAAGGGCCTTTATTCTGAGGCAGCCCCGGCGTCCCATTGGGCACAGAAAATTTATGTCCTGTGTACAGTCTAATGCACAGGCCCAGTGTGCGACAGCACAGATGATTTCCTCATTCTTCTGCACGCTGCCAGAAGCTTTTTATGGAGTCGCAAATTAGTTAAATTAGCCTTCCCGCATAAGCGGTACCTAAATTTCCTACTTGACAGATGCAACTGTCTTTTGGGCTGCATAGGTCGACAGCAAGCTAGACGAATGGCTGGAAGCTCACTCCAACCTGGGCTGGCTTCAAACTCATGACCTCTCAGTCAGTTAGCTCTCAGCTAACTGCGCCACAGCCCTAACTGTACCACTGCGCCACAACCTGGTCTCTGGAACCGTAAGTAATTTATATAGCCACTCTGACTAGTCCATGGATAACATGATCTCCTATTAAGTTAGCTGTTCCACTTTCAAAGACATTTAACACATTGGCTGTAACTACAAACTGCTGTCTCAAACTCCACAGTTTGACTGAAGTTTTGTGAAGTTTTAAAACTATCTATACAGTAGAACCACCATATTCAGGTTGGATGTGTTCCTGGGGTTATTGTGGATAAATGAAAACATGGTTAACAGCAATCACTATTGTTTCAAATGGGACAGATAATAGAGGTACCAAGGAGAGGAGCTAGCTTGCGGAAACAGAGGGAAAAGGTCTAGGACTGATAAGAGAATGACATATACGGTATGTCAGATTGCCTTTAAAACCCTTTAGAAGAAGTTGTTGAAAGGAATTATGAACTATCATTCCTTTCATCACTGGAGTGGCCAAATTCACTATTTTATTTCTGAAATGTGACTTCATCACACTACCATTCCTTGAAAGAGTAACTAGTTACAGACAATTGTATTATTTGTAACTAATAATGTCCAAGGACAGTACTTGATTTTACTCATTGCTGGATTAGTTTCCCTTCCTGCATATTCCCTTCTGATTTAGGAGACACTACTTTGGAGAGCCAATCTATGTGGCAATAAAGACATTATAAACCTGCCATTTCAAATGTGAGATTTCCTCAACAGGGATATGAATAGTTCTTGGCACATGAGGAAGGTGACGCTTTGAAGTTTCCATCAAATGACAGTTGCCATCAAATGACAGTTGCAATTAGCATGGTCATGTGAGGCTACCATTAATAACATTTTGTTTGTAGTTTTTCCATTCCCAGAGACCCACTCTTCTTAAAAAATATCTGTTGCTGTTGCTGTATGCTTTCAAGTAGTTTTCTGAATCTATCACAGAATTTTGTTTGTAAGATTTTTTCAGAACGGGTTTCCATAGCTTTCCTCTTTAAGGTAATGCAATTTGCAGGGGCACTCAGTGGATTTCCATGACTCAGCCCCCTTCCACACAGCTGTATAAAATCCACATTGAATTGGATTATATGGCAGTGTGGACTCAGATAATCAGTTCAAAGCAGATATTGGGGATTTTCTGCCTTGATATTCTGGGTTATTTGGCTGTGTGGAAGGTCCCTGAGGCCCTTTCTACACGGTCCTATATCCCAGGATCTGATCCTAGATTATCTGCTTTGAACCGGATTGCACTGCCAGATTATCTGGGATAAATAGATAATCTGGAATCAGACCCTGGGATATAGAGCAGTGAGGAAGGGGCCTGAGTTGGGATTTGATCCTTTGTATCTCAATGTTTTGATGTGCATCTATACCATAGAATTAATACAGTCTGATACCACTTTAACTGCTGTGGCTGAGTGCTATGGAATAATGGGAATTGTAGTCTGGTGAGGCACTGGCACTCTGTGGCAGAGAAGGCGAAAAACCTTGTAATCTCCATTGGGCGGTGTGAAGTGCAATAAGATTCGATAAGACCACAATAATGTTTTGAATGTTTATGCTTTATTGATTGTTTATAATGTTTTATATTTGCCCCTTTGGTGTTGATTTTGTGTTGTATTCTAACATGTTGGAAGCCGCTTTGGGTCCCTTTGTAGGAGAAAAGCGGCATATAAATATATTATTATTATTATTATTATTATTATTATTATTATTATTCTACAACTCCAACCATTTCATTGTACTGAGCAAGGGCAGTTAAAGTCGTATCAAACTGCATTAATTCTACAGTGGAAATGCACTCTTGGATGCCTGGAACAAATTAACTGCCTTGCTGATGGGTGACCCATGAGCTACTTCTTGTTTTGCTTGATTCTTGTGTGCCTTCATGCCATTTCTGATTTCTGGTGTCCTGAATGATAACGGATCACAGGTTTTCTTGGCAAGATTTGTTTAGAGGGGTCTTGCCCATAGTCACCCACTGGGTTTCTATGGCCAAGCAAGGATTCAAACCCTGGTCTCCAGAGTCATCGCCCAATGCTCAAACCACTGCACCATGCTTGCTCTCTACCATCATTACTTGGAATTCCAAATCCCGAATTGTCCACACATGTGGCTGAGATAGTGACACCTTTCCTTTTGGATAGTTCAATGTGCACACTCTTTTTTTCATGCAAAAAATATTGTGTTTACCTTCAGGTTATGTTTGCAAGATGTATATGCAAAAGAAACATCTCCAAGATATCTCATTATGTACATATATGCAAATTGCAAACACAGGTATTTTAAAATCTGGAAAAAAAACCCATATCAAAAACATTTCGGGTCTCACGCATTTTGGATGACGGATACTCAACCTCCACTGGATACAGTCTGCTTTATCACCTGAGAGTTCACCCTTGAGCTTCAGCTGCTACTTGGATAAGATTCAAAGCCTGAGTTCTTTCCATTCACAGCCAAATATATGCTTATGTTCTTCAAGAGGCCCAGTTGCAATCATAAAGGGCAAGAGAGGAAAAATGAGTAAGAGCCCATCAGAGAGTTAAGGGTACTGAGACTGGAGGAACAAAGGTCATGGACAAAGATTTATTGGGATTTAAGAACATCGCGATAAGTGTAAAGGCAGTGTGGGTCAAGAGTGCAAGAGTTCCTTTTGCAGAACTGCAAAGTCCAAAAGCATTTTACAAGAGTTGCATTCCAAGATTAATAGAACTACTTGAAAAATCTGCAGTCTATTTGGAGCCTTCTTAATTTGTTGATTGCTTGAAATTTAAATAATAATAATAGCCCATCCTATATATCAAAAGAGCTAGAGAATCAGCATAGTGCAGCATTGTGAGCATTGGACTAGAACTTTGAGAGAGCAGGATTCATATTCCCACTCATGGAATGCCAGGAGTTGACCTTCGTCAGGTCACACTCTCTCAGCCTTAGAAAAAGGCAATGAGAAGCTTCCTCTGAATAAATATTGCCAAGAAAATCCTATGATAGGATCGTAGACATTTAGCTACAGAAGAGGCAAATGGAAGGCATTGTCCTCATCAATAGGAATTCTGTCTTCCTCCCCCCAATGAAATGTTACTTCAGTTCTCAAATCAGTAGCACTGGACTGACTTTTTTTCTTGTGTCAGGGGCGACTTGAGAAACTGCCAAATTGCTTCTGGTGTAAGAGAATTGGCTGTCTGCAAGTATGTTGCCAAGGGGACGCCCAGATATTTTATATCCTGTGGGAGGCTTCTCTCATGTCCCTACATGGGAAGCTGGAGCTGACTGATGGGAGTTCACCCCGCACTCTACTAACTCAAAACTTCAGTTGAGCAGTTTAGATATCCAAAATAAAACAATTGGGGAAATTTATCAAGGAAATAAAAAGACAGCAAATATAAGGGTCCTACATGAGAATTACTATCAGTTCTCATTCTCTAGAAGGCTAGACATTTATGATTGAAGGAAAGTATCATAAAGAGTTCTTATGATGGGGGAAGTGACATTATGTTGGGTGCATCTACACTGTAGAATTAATGCAGTTTGATGATGCTTTAACTTCCATGGTTCAATGTTATAGAATCCTGGGATGTGTAGTTTGGTAATGCATTGTCACTATTGGGTAGAGAGGGCTAAAGAGCCTGCCAAACTATAGCTCCCATGATTCTGTAGCATTGAACCATGGGTGTTAACGTGGTGTCATACTGTATTACTCCCTATGAACGTATCTCTCCTTATGAACCATCTAGGACGTTAAGATCTTCTGGGGAGGCCCTGCCCTCACTCCCGCCTTCTTCGCAGATGCGACTGGTGGGGACGAGAGACAGGGCCTTCTCAGTGGTGGCCCCTCGACTGTGGAACGCCCTGCCTAGAGATATAAGATAGGCTTCCTCCCTCCTGATTTTTGAAAAAAGGTGAAAACCTGGCTTTTTGAGTAGGCCTTCCCAAATATGGCATAGCTAAAGAGAATCATGGAACTACTTGATAACGCAATGGAATAATGATTTGACATGGAGACGCTCATGATAATATTTTAAGGCTTTGTATGGTTTTGTATTTTTATATATGCTATTGTTTTTAACAGAATTTGATTGTTTTTACTTGTTATAATTGTTGAAGCATCGAATTGTTGCCAATTTGTGAGTCGCTCTGAGTCGCCTCTGGGCTGAGAGGGGCGGTATATAAATATAGTAAGTAAATAAATATTAATTGTGTAACATAGATGCTAACTTGATACCTACATTCCTACCATAAGACAGAATTGACGCAATAGTACATAAAAGCAACATTAAAAAAATAGATATAAGGGCATGACACAGAAAACAGAAAACTCGAAGCCATTTAAAACATAAAGCACAATACAAGGGCATGACACAGAAAACTCGAAGCCATTTAAAACCATAAAGCATTTAAAGGTTCTTTAAAGTAGGCTATGCAACCACTTTATGGACAGATTGAACAAGTTAAAGTGCAATAGTAAGCAAGATGTAGGTCCATTTGGGAAAAGGCATATTGCTAAAGGTATTTTGCCTAAGAGCCCATTTTATCTCCAAGTTGGATCCGGCAGTGAATTGTTTTGGTCCTCTCATTCTGCTGCATATTTAGACCAGGTCAGTTTCATGGCAGTTTCATGGCAAGGGCAGGAGGAGCCACGGAGAGGAACTGGAATGAGCTGAGTGAGAGGAAATGATTCATAATCCTAGAAGGAAAGTGTGAATTATGTCCAACTGCATCACAGTAAAAAGGAGGAATTTGGGCATGGCTGCAAAGCAATCTTGTATTCAGAAAGCATCTGTTCACTTACAGATTAGTAGGAAAAATACTGTATGTGCAGGCTGCGACTTGAGTCATTGAAAAACGCTTGCATAGTTTCCCATTTTCAGCACAGTTTGCCAACGTTTTTGCAGCATTTGTTCACATCTGCTTGTATTACACAGTCTGTTAGAACACAAAGTACTATAACAAGCTCATCTTTGTAGGAATAATAAAAAAGGATGCATCTTATCAAATGGCTTGTAGATATTAATAATGAAGGATGTCGCCAGTGCATCGGTATGAAAACACGGACATAGCTGCTTACTGCATCAAAATACATTCTTAGGCAAGGAAATTACAGGCTCAACTATCCAAACAGAGTTATTGGACAGAGCTTTAACACATTTTGATAAAGGTCCGAAAACATGCAGAGAAGCATATTTTTGTCTAAACTTGAGAAGATACTTTCTAGCAGTATAAACTGTTTGACAGCAGGACAGAAAACCCTGGGAGGTGTTTGGGCTTCTCTTCACAAAACAACATCTGCAGAATTCTTGCAGATATGTCAAATGCAGAAATGGTATTCTTTACTAGGTAAGGTAAAGGTTTTCCCCTTACAATAAATCCAGTCGTGTCCGACTCTGGATTGTGATGCTCACTTCCATTTCTAAGCCGAAGAGCCGGCGTTGTCCGTGGACACCTCCAAGGTCATGTGGCTGGCATGACTGCATGGAGTGCCATTACCTTCCCGCCGGAGCGGTACCTATTAATCTACTCACATCTGCATGTTTTCGAACTACAAAGTTAGTAGAAGCTGGGGCTGACTGTGGAAGCTCACACCGCTCCCCGGATGCGAACCTATGACCTTTTGGTCAACAAGCCGAGCAGCTCAGTGGTTTAACCCATTGTGCCACCGGAGGCACTTTACTACCATCCCCAAAAACATGCCATTCCCTGTATGTGTGCATATATATGCCTTCAAGTCAATTGTCAATTTATTGTGACCACATGAACTTCATGGGGTTTTCTTAAGCAAGAAACACTCAGAGGTGGTATTACCGGTTCCTTCCTCTGAAATACAGCCTAGTATTCCCTGGCTGTCTCCCATGCAGGTACTAACCATAGTTAACCCAGCTTAGCTTGCAAGATAAGATGAGCTTTGGTGCCTTCAGGCTTTTTGTTATTATTGTGAAAGTAACCACTCCTTTCTTTCTTCTACAGTAAGTGTTGTGATTTCAGCTACGGAAAGAATCATGGGTTTGGAGACCTAGAGAGTCCAGTTTTCCAGAAGGCCAAATTGGACACAGATGGTAGAAGGCAAATGCAGAGGTTTATTGGCCAGAGAAACGGTCAACAGAGAAAGCACTCCAAATTACTGACATAAAGCAATTGCAAATACAGAGCATAATGTATTTCATTTGACAGCTATTCAAGAAACCTGTGCCAACTCCAGATTGGTTGAAAAACTGCCCAGCTAGGATCAGAGCTCTGGGTGGCTCAGGATTCCGTTTGACATCATTGTGCGTTGGCTCTTTGTGGTGGCAGGAGATTCAATAAACTGTCATTGGAGCATTTGAAGTGTCAGTCCATTAATGGTCCACCTTGGAGAGGGTTGTAGTGTGGCAATATGCAATGAGTCCTTGATGGGTTTAATGGGTTATCATCCCCAAGTATCCATCGTTTCCAATTAACACAATGGATACTCGAGGATGATGACCTCTTCGATAGGTAAAACAGTCCCGGTGTTTGGATGCAGGATCTTTCCTACAGATAGCTCAGATCTGATCAGTGGGAGCAGAAAACAGACCTGGGGAGCTCTGATGTACTTTCATTGATTGTTTCCCCCCATGTTTCCCAGTTCATTATGAGGGGATCATGGAAATTAAAAGGGATTTTTTGGGGTGCAACCTGACAACATTCCAAAGGTAATTCATAACAAAGGTTTAGGTGAGGTATGGGCATGCATGCGCTTGCTGGGTCTGGTGGAGCAGTAACTTCATACTTTTATAAATTTAATTGTACATTTCATAATTTCCCGGGTCTGATTTCTCTGATATGATAATCATATAGAATCAAAGAATCATAAAGTTGGAAGAGCCCTCGTGGGCCATCCTGTCCAACCCCCACCAAAAAGCAGGAAAATCACTTTCAAAGCACCCCCAACAGATGGCCATCCTGCCTCTGTTTAACAGCCTCCTTAGAAGGAGCCTCCACCACACTTCGGGGTAGAGAGTTCCACTGCTGAACAGCTCTCACAGTCAGAAAGTTCTTCCTAATGTTCAGGTGGAATCTCCTTTCTTGTAGTTTGAAGCCATTGCTCCACGTCCTAGTCTCCAGGGCAGCAGAAAACAAGCTTGCTCCCTCCTCTCTATGACTTCCTCTCACATATTTATACATGGCTATTATGTCTTCTCTCAGCTTTCTCTTCTGCAGGCTAAACATGGCCAGCTCTTTAAGCCACTCATCATTCCGTTTCCCATTCTTGAGTTCGGAGTAGAGTAACTACTTTGGGAGACAGTGATCAGGCATTCGGACAACGTGGCCAGTCCAGCAGAGTTGATGGTGGAGGAGCATCACTTCAATGCTGGTGGTCTTTGAGAAACAAATGTTACATTACAACTAATATTTATAACTTAATAACATCACCAGAGACCAATACTAAGGATCCATTTACACTGTCATATAATCCAGTTTCTGAATCCAGATTATCTGCTTTGACATGGATTATATAAATCTATGCTGTCATATAATCCATAGTCTCAGATTCACAGACTTAAATTCTTTCTCTGCTAACCTTTTCACAAAGCAGGGCAGAGCAATATTGAAGCTGGCCCTTTGAGCTTCAGTTGGTTTGCTTGTTTGAAGCTTCCAAAAATAAATCTCTTTTTTTGTTGTTGTTGCTAGAATCATATTTGTTCCCATGAGTTAAGTCTGCCACCTAGTGTCGAAATGAAGAGACTCCACAGTGGAATGAAAACTACTATTCATTTCAATGTATTGTCGAAGGCTTTCATGGCCTGAATCACTGGGTTGTTGTGTGTTTTCTGGGCTGTCTGGCCATGTTCCAGAAGCATTCTCTCCCGACATTTGACCTGCATCTATGGCAGGCATCCTCAGAGTTTGTGAGGTCTGTTGGAAACTAGGCAAGTGGGATTTAAATATCTACTAGCCGTCCCCTGCCTTGTTTTGCTGTGGCCCAGTCTGTGAATATGTGTTTTGTGTGTGTATATGTGTCTGTGTGTGTATTTGTGTATATATGTATGTTTGCATATAAATCTGTGGTTTTGTGCATGCGTTGTAATGGGGGTTTTTTTGGGGGGGTGGGTTGCTTTTAAAGTCTTTTCTGCTGTGTTTTTCAGTGTTTTTATGAATGATGGTCACTCATTGGCCTGATAGGTGTACTGTGTCCAAATTTGATGTCAATTTGTCCAGTGGTATTTGCGTTATGTTAATCCCACAAATGAACATTACATTTTTATTTATATAGAAGACTAGCTGTACCTGCAATGCATTGCTGTGGCCAACCTTCCCTCTCTGTTTCTCACCTTCTTTCTTTCTCTCCCTTCTTTCTTCCCTCCCTCCCTCTTTCCTTCTTTCCCTTTTTGTCTTTCCTTCTCTCCTTCCTTCCCTACCTTTTTCCTTCCTTCCCCTCCCTTTCCCCCATTTTCATTCTCTCCTTTCTTCCTTCTCTACCTCTTTCCTTCTTTCCTTCCTTTGCTCTTTGCTTTCATTCTCCCTTCTCTTTTCCATCTTTCCCTCTTTCTCACCTTTCCTTATCTTCTTCCTTCCCTCCTTCTTTCCTTTTTGGATTTTAAAGTTATTTCACTGTTGTTGTTTTTTTGTGATTTGGTGATGGTCACTTCTTGAGTTAGTAGGTGTCTTATGGCCAAATTTGGTGTCATTTCGTCCAGTGGTTTTTGAGTTATGTGCGTCCCACAAACAAACATTACATTTTTATATATATCGATGGGATGTCCAGGGTGGGAGAAAAAACTCTTGTTTGTCTGAGGTAGGTGTGAACGTTGACTTCATTTTAAAAAATGCTGCCATAGATTAGGAACAAACATCCAAAGACAGGTGAGTCTTCACAGATTTCTTGCAGATCTGCAAAAATGAGTGCTGAAAAATCCCAGATTTTTCCAGACATGCAAGACTTTTATCCAAAAATAAGGATTTTTTTTACCTTCTGTTAACCAGCATAGCCTCCCTTGCCCGCCACTCCAAATATTGAATAAGTGAAAATGGCATCTGTTGATATCCTCAAAGTATTTGTTGTTGTGTGCCTTCAAGTCATTTTCAACTTATGATGACCCTATTATGGATTTTCTTGCCTAGGTTTGTTATAGAAGGCTTGACTTTGCCTTCTTCTGGAACTGAGAGAGAGTGACTTGCCAGGTCACATTCTCTCAGCCCCCAAGGTTTTTCACGGCCATGTAGGATTCGAACCCTGATCTCCAGAGTCATAGTCCATTCAAAACCCCACTGACTCAATTCAAAGTATGGGCAGATAAAGACACATAAAGACTGTTTAAGTAAATGAGGCCCGAGTATTTAGGACTTCAAAGTTATTTTAGTATTTAAGCTTCAAAGGGGATTTATGGCTCTAAATTTGCATTTCAAATGTGCCTAAGAAACACACTAACTATTTCAGTTGGCATAGCATCGATGTCATGTGAGCTGACCACATAACCTCCATCAGTATTTCATACCAGCTCAAATTTCTAAACCATAATGAATGGAAATCCACCACAAAGAGCATGAAAGTAATCCATGTTATCTATAGAGATGAATGTCCAAGGCAATGTCTGCCCTCTGCAGAAAAGACTGCAGCATTTAAAAGATGCCACCCATTTAAAACGTTATTTGTTTACATAATTGATCACTGTTCCATAAGGCAATACATTTGCTGTTGTTATTTGCCATCATGCCAGCTTTGCCTTATGGCAGTGGTTCTCAACCTTCCTAATGCTGTGACCCCTTAATACAGTTCCTTATGTTGTGGTGACCCCCAACCACAAAATTATTTTAATTGCTTCTTCATAACTGTAATTTTGCTACTGTTATGAATCGTCATGTCAATATCTGATAGGCAGGATGTTTTTTCATTCACTAGACCAAATTTGGCACACCCAATACACCCAAATTTGAATACTGGTGGTGTGGGTGTGTGTGGGGGGCGGGGAGGGGGTGATTTTGTCATTTGAGAGTTGTAGTTGCTTGGATCTACAGTTAACCTACAATCAAAGAGCATTCTGAACTCCACCAACAATGGAATTGAACCAAACTTGGCACATAGAGCTCCCATGACCAACAGAAAATGCTGGAAAGGGTTGGTGGGCATTGACCTTGGGTTTTGGAGTTGTAGTTCATTTACATCCAGAGAGCACTGTGGACTCAAGTAATGATAGATCTGGACCAAACTTGGTACAAATATTCAATATTACCAAATGTGTACACTGGTGGAGTTTGGGGGAAACAGACTTTGGCATTTGGGAGTTGTAGTTGCTGGGATTTATAGTTCATCTACAATCAAAGAGAATACTGAACCCCATCGACAACAGAATTGGGCCAAACTTCCCACACAGAACCCTATGACTAACAGAAAGTACTGGATGGATTTGGGAGGAATTGGCAGTGATTTAGTGGAAATGTAGTTCACCTACTTCCAGAGAGCACTGTGCTCCTAAAACCATCAGAAATATGTGGGTTTTTTTTTAATGTTTTGGTGACCCCTCTGACACCTCCCAGGGGTCCTGACCCCCAGGTTGAGAAACTCTGCCTTATGGCAACTCTATGAATAAAAGGCCCCTAAGAATCCTAGTCATCAATTGCCTTCCTACACACTAGAATTAATGCAATTTGGCACCAATTTAATACTATGGATCAATGCTATGGAAACATGGGAGGTGTTGTTTTACAAAGTCTTTAGCCTTATGTACTATATACCTTGTTCTGATTTGCCTTGTATATCAAGAGAAAGGTGGAAGAGTGTCAGTGCCTCACCAAACTGCAAACCCCAGGATTCCATAGCAGTTCAAATTGTGTAAAACGGCATTAATTCTACAGTGCGGATGCACCGCAGATCTTCGAAACTCAGGCCCCTGGCTGGCTCCCTTCTGTGAATGAATTGATCCATGTGCAATGTGCTTTTGCTCTTTTCTTGGTGCTTTCCACTTTACTGACCATTATCACTTTTTCCAATGAGTCATGCCACCTTGTGATGTGTTCAAAGTACGTTTCCATATTGCATGGAAATATTTGCAAGCATGTGCTGATGAAAATCTGGTATCCTGCTCTCTAATCTTTCCTGAAAATTCATGAGGATTTTTCAGTCCAGCAGAGTAATAGGATTCTTGTAGCGTCTGAAGTTATTTGTGTCAATGTGAGTCATCGGCTTTGCTCACAAAGCAGACATAACACAAATGATTGTAATTATATTATTAATACAGTTGAGCCTCAATGATTCATGCTCAGACTAATTCTAGGGAATATCAAATTGAATGGGGTGTTATATAATGAGTTACAGTCCTACAATTTGAACTGTAATCCATACAGTTATAGTCCTAAACATGCCATTAAGGATTCTCCAGGTTATCAGAATAATATGTATATTTCTGTCTCAGCATTAGAGACCAATGGCTAGACCACATTGTTAAGGTATATCCAGGATAGTCTACTTGAAAAGGTTTTATTTTCTATATTTTTATTCCCCCTTTATCTTGATATATGGACTTGTGGTAGCTTACAATAAATATGACATAAGGCAAATCAGAACAAGGCAAATGCACGCACACACACACACAATTAAACCATTTGTTATTAAAACCACTAAAACATTAAAAGGTATTAAAACTGTGCACCAACTTCAAAATTACAAAGTCACCCTCCCCAAAAGCCCATTTCTCATCAGCCCATAAATGCCCAGATGCAGAGCTAACATTTTGGGTACAGGCATTCTGCAAGTTATGAACATGATAGGTTCTGTAGATTTATCCTTAAGTTGAATTTGTTTGTAATTCAGAACAGGCACATTTTTAAAGCGTAACTCCAGCCAAAAGTATATCTTTTAAAGCCAGTGGTTCCCAACCTGTGGTCTATGGACCACCAGTGGCTGGATAGAACAAAAATAGGGTCCGCGACCTCACCATTACTACACTATTGCCTTGAAACCATGTGGCAACGAGAGCGACAGGTCTCGCATCACCCTCTTACAATGCCAAGGCAACAGGGATGTCAGGATGAGAGGGGCTGACTACCCACGAAAGATTATTACTACCACATCAGCGCTAGATTATTTAATATGGTTTTCTGTGGGCGAACAGATGGTGACTACTAGATGACATAAGTTCTGTATCAGAAACTAGAGCAGATTTGGTCTACCCAATGCAATTTTCTGAATCAGCACCCCAAATAACAAAACCGAATCTAAAGTTGGCCAAAAACTTTTTGTTACCCATTTGGTACTAATGTTGGAGAGTGGTCCCTGGTCAAATGGTCCCTTGTCAAAGTGGTCCCTGGATAAATGGTCCCTGGTCAAAAAAAGGTCGGGAACTGCTGTTTTAAGCTTTGGGTGCTGTCTATGCCCCTGTTGAAAAGATTTCACCTCACTTTTCGTCCCTGTGATAATTGGATTTTGAAAAAAAATTGTCTTGTTATGGAAACAAGGACTGCTGGTAAAGCTTCAATTGAGACACCATTTTCCCATGATAATAATTCCTTCAGGAATGAATTTCCCTTTCTGGGAGTAGATTTCTCTCACTTCCTGCTGTCTCACCTGTGGCATTTGTGGCATGAAGTATTTGTAAGTTGGATGTTTGCAACTCAGGGACTGCCTGAACAGGTAAATGGTACTACAATACCACATGTGCTAAGTTACATCATCAAGTTGGAAAGGGAGACTTTTGTATGTATCTCCTATAAAGGGTCAACTGGGGAGAAAAATAAATTTCCAGATGATTAAAGTCTTTCCAGGTCATCCTTAAAGCTATATTTGGTCCATAGAGTCCACACGACTCCTGATACTTCAACTCTATGAAAAATAGATATGCGTTCTTACTGTAGAAATATCATACAAAACATTTTGGGATTAGTTGGCATGGTTAATACTTTTTTTTAACAATATCCCATATCCCATTATTGGGAAGCAAGCGATATTTCCACAATGTGATCTCATATTTCACAAATAGCATGGAATCTACTGTACTTTTTCCCCCAGTGAGGCTTTGAAGTAGGTTTTTCAAGTGTGTGCGTAATGTTATTCTTTGCTTGTTTACTGCTGTGGAATTCCACTTAGGATAAATGGTCTGTCATAGTGACAAATTTTGAAATGTGGGAGTTTGTCATGACAGGTAGCTTTCCAAGAAGCATTAATAGTCACGGATATCTTGCATCCCCCAGAAGGGTTATCCATCCCTATCATTCTATGACTTGCTATTATAGGATCTAATATTTTCATTAAATGTTTATCATCCAATTTATTGAAATTAAACCAACAAGCCATTGATAACATTTCATTTAGGTTTACAACATGGCTGTGTGTGCAGCATACTGAGTTTGAACAGAACATCTCCAAACCTATAGGAGGCAAACTTTAACATTTAATAATATAAAAGAGCAACAATGTAAAAGTATTACATAAAATAACTGGCATATAGATTTTACATATCGGAAACTCAACACAATTAAAATACAATACAATTAAAACTTATTAGATACCAATAAAAATCCTAACCATTAGAATAGATACAATTTCGATTAAAGCATTGCCAAAGCAATCAACTGCAATGACATCAATGACAGTT
This sequence comes from Anolis sagrei, assembly GCF_037176765.1. Classification (NCBI taxonomy): domain Eukaryota; kingdom Metazoa; phylum Chordata; class Lepidosauria; order Squamata; family Anolidae; genus Anolis; species Anolis sagrei. Next base: position 19,880,490 of record NC_090024.1, on the reverse strand, counting down.
TCGCTCACATTTTCATTTTCACCAGGGTGAAAAGAGAAACCTTGGGAATTAGCACAGAATTGGTATCACCCAGGAGATTTAAAATATTTTCAGAAACATTATTGGAACATAGATAAGCAGAATAGATCCCCAAAATTTGGTTCTTGTTTCAGAATATATTGAGCTGGAGAGCAAATACTTTGACGGATCCTCAATTTCTTGGGCACCACAAATACACAAATGGAGGGATGAAGGAATATGAGAATATCTGCCATCCATCATAGCTGTCAGAATGGTTTGAGGATGAAGGACAGCAAAAGTTTTCCAATGTTATAGAAATGTGGGTTTTGTCAGATCAGATTTATATAATTCATTCAAGAAGCTTCTCTTTAGAGTTCAAAATAGAACAATTGCCCAATGGACTAGGATACAATAGAAGAAACTTTTGATATTTTGAACTCCAAACTTCGCAGTTCAATATTTGAGTTGGGGGAAATCCTAATTGGAGAATATTTTTACTTACTCCAGTAGCTAAATGTGGATCTGACTGAAGGAAAATCAACGCCTGTTTGAGCCAAGCTGTGGGAATGCCAGGTGGAATTAATAATGTGAATAATAATAAACATTGAAAGGCTAGTTATCATTTCATATACATGCCAGAAGTACTGTAAAATATGTTGCAGCCCTACAGTCCTTTCTGCTTCGCTACCACTGTGCCAGTAACTTAAGTGCTGAAGTAGACAAGTAGCTGAGCTTCTATAAAGTAGCGAACTTGTTTTGCATAGGATTAATTTTGTAGCTTTGTTCTCTGCTGTCAACTTTGACATATAGTGGCTCTATGAATGAGTGGCCTCTAAGATCCCCACTCAAGTCTTGCAATGGCCACATCAACATTGCCATATAATGCAGTTTGAAACTGCATTATATGTTCAGTGTAGACTCATGTAACGCCATTTAACTTCATTGAACTGCATTGTATGAGTTTACAATGACCATGTAATGCAATTTTGGGGAGTTGACATTCAAACCATTAGAAGTAGGGGAAAGCAAAATTCAGAATCACACAAGAAAATGGAATTATCAGCTGAATCAGAACATTTAATATAACTTTTTTATCCCACTACTTTCTTAGTTCATAATGATCCAATGTGGAATTAGAATGACCATAGAAGTATATTGTTGCTCCATTTAGCTTTGATCTGCAACAGTTCAAAGCTATCAAAATATATGACTCATGTTGCTTCTACACTGTAGAATTAATGCAAATTGATACCACTTGAAGTGCTGTGGCTCAGTGCTATGGAATATGAGAGTTGTAGTTTGGTAAGGCATTATTACACCTTAGCAGAGAAAGCTAAGGAATTTCTACAGCTCCCAGGATTTCACAGCATTGAGCCATGACAGTTAAAGTGGATTAATGTAGATTTAACTGCATTAATTCTACAGTGTAGATGCATCCTTAAGCTGATTTAAAAGGCTATCCTTACCATTTAAGTCAGCATGAAATGGATGCCTTAATAAACAGATGGAGAATGCCAAACAGACTTTTATTGCTTATTTTATATGTTTTAACATCGGACACTGCCATCAGGTATGATGCAAGATGCTGAACCGTATTACTAACATGCAAACAAGTTTAAACTTTACATCTGATTATGTATTGTCGAAGGCTTTACATCTGATTGACTTTGCATTTGGAATGAGGTGAGGAGAAATCTTCCTCTTGCTTTAGGCAGCAGCATGTGTTGCGCCATTTCTTTCATTTGCTTGCATGTTACGTAATTGTGTATATTACGTAAGATCACACACAGCTGTTCGCAACCTTGTTTTTGGTAGGAGATGAAATTAGAGAGCCTGGCATCGGGACTGCATAGTTCTCTGTTTATATTTGATAATTCAACTGTAAAGAATTTTTCTTCAGCTCTATGTATGACTCCCTTATTTATATCTGCTTATTATCAAACTGGAACCAAGCCTTTTTAGTGAAATTTCATTGTACTATTTGATGTACTTAGTCCTATTATCTCTTGACCATCAGGAACAATCAGGAAAGACGGGTAATACATAAAATTGCTGCTGCTGCTGTTGTTGTTGTTGTTATTATTATTATTATTATTATTAACTAAATTGGAGGTTATTTGTAGGGCTTCTTGGTGACTATCCCTTGACTTCTTAGGCAGAGGAAGGCATTACAGAAACATTTCATATTAGTTTTTAAAACTAACTAACAACAAAAACAATAATAATAACAGTAATAATAATGGGATTTTTTATCCACCTCTCCTTGCAGCTTGAGATGGAGTACTTACTTACTTAGGCAATCCCTCATTGTCTGAGTAGGATTGTCTTCCAAGATCGGTGTAGTGGTGGTGGATCTGTAGGTGACTGTGGAGCCCTATTCTTAATCTGCATCTTCTCCCACAGTGAGGGCATTGGTTTCCAGGTGGAAGGCAGTCCCGGTCAGGGTTGGCTTGATGCGCCTTCCTCTTGGCACATTTTTCTCTTTCGCCCTCCATTCATGCCTTTTCAAATTCTACAGCACTGCTGGTCACAGCTGACCTCCAGCTGGAGCGCTCAAAGGCCAGGGCTTCCCATTTCTCAGTGTCTATGCCAGAGGTTTTAAGGTTGGCTTTGAGCCCATCTTTAAATTTCTTTTCCTGTCCACCAACATTCCGTTTTCCGTTCTTGAGTTTGGAGTAGAGCAATTGCTTTGGGAAACGGTGGTCGGGCATCCGGATAACATGGCCAGTCCAGTAGAGTTGATGGCGGAGGACCATCACTTCAATGCTGATGGTCTTTGCTTCTTCCAGCACGCTGACATTTGTCCACTTGTCTTCCCAAGAGATTTGCAAGATTTTTTGGAGTTGGAGTACAACATAGTTAAAGTACACAAATAAAATACAATACTATTAAAATTCATATATTGTTGGAGGATGCAAGTACAGCAATTTACTTCAAAATGTACAGCCATAAAGATGCAATGAAATACAAGACATTTTATACAGTTCTGAAAGCCATTCAAACCTCTTGCTCCTTCCCCTGGTTGGCTGGAAAGGAGGCTGGTCAGGATCTGTGCTGGGATTGGCTGAGACCTCCGTTGACATCACCACATCCAGGCGGGGATTCCCTTGGCGGGGTGAATGGCAACTGAAGATTGGTCAGAGTAAAGGACCAATCAGCTGCAGAGACATCCCCTGGGAGTGCACTCTAGGGAAAACAATGACACAGATATGCTGATGAGCTTTTGATTAGCTCAAATGTCCAGTCCCATGCCAAACAAAGATATGGAGTTCAAGGGAGAAAGGTGCAAGACTCAAGGGATAAAAATGCTGATTTTGGGTAATCAAGGGCTTGACTGTCAATAAAAGAGTTAAAGAATGCACATTCTCTAAACTTCTATTTCTGTGAAGGACTGGCAGACTCTCAGTTTCATGCAAATTGTACAAACATTTTGGCTGTATCTGGCTGGCAAAGGAAATTGTCTATCTGTGCATATACACAATGAACTTGGAGGGGAAAACAGGCAAGGAATTATCATTATTATTTAAATTTTTGTTATATTGTATTAACAAATAATTTTATTATTATTATATTTATTGTTGTTGTTGTTCATTCGTTCAGTCGTCTCCGACTCTTCGTAACCTCATGGACCAGCCCACGCCAGAGCTCCCTGTCGGCCGTCACCACCCCCAGCTCCTTCAAGGTCAGTCCAGTCACTTCAAGGATGCCATCCATCCATCTTGCCCTTGGTCGGCCCCTCTTCCTTTTGCCTTCCACTTTCCCCAGCATAATTGTCTTCTCTAGGCTTTCCTGTCTCCTCATGATGTGGCCAAAGTACTTCAACTTTGTCTCTAGTATCCTTCCCTCCAGTGAGCAGTCGGGCTTTATTTCCTGGAGGATGGACTGGTTGGATCTTCTCGCAGTCCAAGGCACTCTCAGCACTTTCCTCCAGCACCAGAGCTCAAAAGCATCGATCTTCCTTCGCTCAGCCTTCCCTAAGGTCCAGCTCTCACATCCGTAGGTGACTACAGGGAATACCATGGCTTTGACTAGGCGGATCTTTGTTGCCAGTCTGTTGAATTGTGGGAATTTGTACTGGTATATTTTTTGTGATGATTGTTTGTGTAGCAGGCGTCTAAGTGCGCCTTGCAGTTGTAAGCCGCCCTGGGTCCCCTTCGGGGTGAGAAGGGCGGGGTACAAGAACCCCAAATAAATAAATAAATAAATAATGTCTCTACTCTTTACTATTTTATCGAGACTGGACATTGCTCTCCTCCCCAGAAGGAAGCGTCTTCTGATTTCCTGGCCACAGTCTGCATCTGCAGTAATCTTTGCACCTAGAAATGTACAAAGTCTGTCACGGCCTCCACATTTTCTCCCTCTATTTTCCAGTTGTCAATCATTCTTGTTGCCATAATCTTGGTTTTTTCGATGTTTAGCTGCAACCCAGCTTTTGCGCTTTCTTCTTCACCTTGATTAGAAGGCTCCTCAGCTCCTCCTCGCTTTCGGCCATCAGAGTGGTGTCATCTGCATATCTGAGGTTGTTAATGTTTCTTCCAGCCATTTTCACCCCAGCTTTGCATTCATCCAGCCCCGCACATCCTCGCATGATGTGTTCTGCATACAAGTTAAAAAGGTTGGGTGAGAGTATGCAGCCTTGCTGTACGCCTTTCCCAATCTTGAACCAGTGTGTTGTTCTGTGGTCAGTTCTTACTGTTGCTACTATTTATTTTAATTAGAAATATTTGATTTTTAATATATTTTTTAATTTTTTTCAATAATTATATTTAGTTTTATTATATTTTATTGGTTATGAGAAATATTTTATCAATATTTCTTAATAATTATTATTTTTATTATATATATAATTTTATTATAAATATTGTATTAAGAAAATGTTTTATTATATTATAATAAATATTTTATTATATATATTTATTTTCATTAGAAATATTTGATTTTAAATATATTTTTATATTTTTCAATAATTATATTTAGTTTTATTATATTTTATTGGTTATGAGAAATATTTTATCAATAATTTTTAATTATTATTATTTTTATTATAAATATTGTATAAAGAAATAATTTTATTATTATATTTATTATTATAATACATATTTTATTATATATATTTATTTTCATTATAAATATTTGAATTGTAATATATTTATATATTTTTTCCATAATTATATTTAGTTTTATTATATTTTATTGGTTATTATAAATATTTTATCAATAATTTTAATCATTATTATTATATTATATATATTATTTTTATTATAAATATTGTATTAAGAAATAATTTTATTATTATTATATTTTTTATAATAAATATTATATATATTTATTTTCATTATAAATATTTGATTTTTAGTAGGTTGCTATAGGTTTTTTCCGGGCTATATGCCCATGTTCTAGAGGCATTTTCTCCTGACGTTTCGCCTGCATCTATGGCAAGCATCCTCAGAGGTAGTGAGGTCTGTTGGAACTAGGAAAATGGGTTTACATATCTGTGGAATGACCAGGGTGGGACAAAGGACTCCTGTCTGTTGGAGCTAGGTGTAAATGTTTCAACTGACCACCTTGATTAGCATTTGATGGCCTGGCAGTGCCTGGGGCAGTCTTTTGTTGAGAGGTGATTAGATGTCCTTGATTGTTTCCCCTCTGTTGTTTTACTGTTGGTTATTATACATATATATAATTTTTATTATAAATATTGTATTAAGAAATAATTTTATTAATATTATATTTTGAAAATATTTTATTATATATATTTATTTTCATTACAAATATTTGATTTTTAATCTATTTTAATATATTTTTCAATAAGTAATTATATTTAGTTGTATTATATTTTACTGGTTATTATAAATATTTTATCAATACTTTTTAATAATTATTTTTATTATATATAATTTTATTATAAATATTGTATTAAGAAATAATTTTATTATTCTATTTATTATAATAAATATTTTATTATATATCTTTATATTCATTATATTTGATTTTTAATATATTTTAATATATTTTTCAATAAGTAATTATATTTAGTTGTATTATATTTTATTGGTTATTATAAATATTTTATCAATAATTTTTAAGAATTATTATTTTTATTATAAATATTGTAATAAGAAATAATTTTATTATTATATTTATTATAATAAATATTTTATTATATATATTTATTTTCATTAGAAATATTTCATTTTAATATATTTTTATATTTTTCAATAATTATATTTAGTTTTATTATATATTTTTATTGGTTATGATAAATATTTTATCAATAATTTTAAATAATTATTATTTTATGATAAATATTTTTATATATTGTTTTTATTATATTTTGTGAACAAATAATTTTAGGCCCAAAGTTAGGGATCTAAGGGAAAGTAACGCACATGCGCAGAAGTGATTATTTTGAGGCGCGCGCGGTTCGGCCAACGGTCGTTACGAGGGAGGGGGGAAGGGGGAGAGGGAGGAGCAGAGGCTCGCGCTCCCTCACTGGGCGGGGCCTACGAGAAGAAGAGGCGCGAGCCGTGATTGACTCCTTCCTCCTCACACTTTCACCCAATTCCCTCTCTTCACCCTCCGAGGGGGCGGGGCAACGGCATTGTGACGCAAGGACGCCGCGGCCGCGCCCCCTTTGCGTGCTTACAGGAGGACGTCGGCGACGCATTCGCCGCCGGAGCCACAGGAGGAAGCAGCGCGCGCGTTGGAAGGAACGGGAGAAGGAGATCGTCATGGCGGCGGCCGCCCAGCAAGTGCCACCCCCGCCGCGGCCGGCGTCCCGACAGCCTCGTCGCCCCGCCAAGAGAGCCGGACGGTTGTAACGCCCACCGCCCTCGCCGTGGTGGTCTTCTCCGCCGCCAGAGACGGACGGGAGGCGGCGGGGTCTCGGGGATGGCGGCCCCGGGCCCCCCTCAGCCGCCGCCCCTGCGGCTGGGCCCGCGGCTCTGGGCCGGCGTGGAGGTGGCGCTGCGGGTGCCCAGCCTCTTCCTCATCGATGCCATCTTCAACTCGCCCCCGGCCTTCCCCGGCGACTCCCTCTGGAACAGCCTCTTGGGGGCGCTGCTGCGGCTGATGGGTGAGAGAGGGGGGGGGGGAGAAATACCCAGGCCTTTCCCAGAGCCGTCCTCTCCTGTTTCCCCCTTGACAGCCTTCCCCTGTTATGCCCTATTTATTTGCTTGTGTCAGAAGCGAATTCAGAATACAGTTAATAATAATAATAATAATAATAATAATAATAATAATAATGAACTTTATTTATATCCTGCCCTCTCATAGAATCATAGAGTTGGAAGAGACCTCATGGGCCATCCAGTCCAACCCCCTGCCAAGAAGCAGGAATATTGCATTCAAAGCACCCCTGAAAGATGGGTACCACAATTCAAGAGAGATATTGACAAGCTGGAATGTGTCCAGAAGAGAGCGACTAAAATGATAAAGGGTCTGGAGAACAAGCCCTATGAGGAGCGGCTTAAGGAGCTGGGCATGTTTAGCCTGAAGAAGAGAAGGCTGAGAGGAGACATGATAGCCATGTATAAATATGTGAGAGGAAGCGACAGGGAGGAGGGAGCAAGCTTGTTTTCTGCTTCCTTGGAGACTAGGACGCGGAACAATGGCTTCAAACTACAAGAGAGGAGATTCCATTTGAACACGAGGAAGAACTTCCTGACTGTGAGAGCCATTCAGCAGTGGAACTCTCTGCCCCGGAGTGTGGTGGAGGCTCCTTCTTTAGAAGCTTTAAAACAGAGGCTGGATGGCCATCTGTCAGGGGTGATTTGAATGCAATATTCCTGCTTCTTGGCAGGGGGTTGGACTGGATGGCCCATGAGGTCTCTTCCAACTCTTTGATTCTATGATTCTATGGCCATCCAGCCTCTGTTTAAAAGCTTCCAAAGAAGGAGCCTCCACCACACTCCGGGTCAGAGAGTTCCACTGAGTTGCAGTGAATGTAATGTATATCATGTATTAAAAAACCACTAAGTTAAAAACATTCCTTTGAGCAGAAGCTGGCCTCTTCCAGTGCTGATGTAAGAAGGTCCCTCATTGTGCATGTGGCAGAGCTCAGGCTGCATTGTAGTAAGTGGTCTGGTTTGCTCTTTTACACACTCTCGTAATAATAATAATAAAAGTAATAAAACTCAGAGCGGCTCACAACAATGTAACAGTGCAAACATTAAACATTAATAAGACCAACAATTTAAAACTAGATCAACCAAAAATAAATATTCAAAATCAATATGAAAGACAAATAAGACATATTAAATTGACACAAAAACATCCTCCATAAATAAGGTATGATTATGTTATATAAAAGCAATGAAAACATGTCAGTCACTGTCTGGTTAATAATACCAGTAAAATCCAGTTAAAAATTAATCGTGTTTACATCCTCCAGCCATTGGGTATTATTACATTTAACCATTATCAAAAACCTGTTTTAAAAACCAGGTTGTCAGTTCCTTCCGAAATGTCGAGAGCCTAGGAGCTTGCCTAATTTCCCTGGGAAGGGTGTTCCAGAACCGGGGGGCCACTACTGAGAAGGCCCCCTTCCTCGTCCCCACCAGCAATGGAGGTGGGATCATGAGAAGGGCCTCCCTGGCAGATCTTCAGGCCTGCACAGATCCATAGGGAGAGATGCGGTTGCGTAAATAGGCTGGACCCGAAGCATGTGTCGACTCCACCTTGTAGCCCCATTTATCAAGATTGGCTCGTGATACCAATCTGTATCTGTTCAGTGCCTTCCAAGTCGCCCAGTCTCCTGTGTGCTCAGGGGGGAGTTTCTCATCTGGTATCAGCCACTGACTGAGGTTCCAGGTTTTAGCCTGCCACTTTTGGACTCCTGCTTGCTGAGATGTTCCTGCGAGTATCTCTGTAGATCTTAGGAAGCTGTTTCTTGATTTAAGACATCGGCATGTTGGCTGATATCCTGACAGAGGATGGACTGGAAATGTCAATGCCTTGGTCCTTTCACTACTGGCTGCTACTTCCTGACAGATATCAAGTGGTGCAATAGCAGCCAAATAGTATAATTTTTCCAGAGGTGTAGGGCGTAGACATCTTGTTATAATGCGCCATGTCTCATTAAGGGCCACATCCACTGTTTTAATATGGTGAGATGTATTCCACACTAGGCATGTGTATTCAGCAGCAGAGTAGCAAAGCACAAGGACAGATGTCTTCACTGTGTCTGGTTGTGATCCCCAGGTTGTGCCAGTCAGCTTTTTTATGATATTATTTCTGGCACCCACTTTTTGCTTTTTGCTTGATACTTAAGCAGTGTTTCTTGTATAATACCCTGTTCTTCTTCCTTTCTTGTACCAGGAAAGGAGCAGGAATGTGTTCCATATAGGGAAGAAAAACAAACACCACAGGAAAAACAAACACCACCAGCGCTACCCAAAGATATGTGTGTATACACACACACATATTATATTATGTTTGGCTGGAGTTACATTTTAAAAATGGACTTGTTCTGACTTATGTACAAATTCAACTTAAGACCAAACCTCCAGAAGCTAGCTTGTTTGTAACTTGGGGACTGCTTGTACATTAATGTAATTTATATATTTTAAAAGCATTTTTGTATCTTTTCTAAAAAGTGTTAGGGAAATCTCCAAAATAGCAGAGTATTTAGAAACACAAAACAGGTGTGGTGTTGTGGCTGTAAAAGAATTCTTGAGCTAAGGAGGCAAAGAAGCAGAGTTTCATCCTTAAAGTTTCAAAAGGTTTATCAAATATAAGACCTACATTTCTTGATAGAAAAGATTGGGTCTTAGCTTCTCTCTAACTCCATTACTTCTAAGGTTCAAACAAAAGGAAAAAAATGTTCTTACTACATTTTCTCAATCACATGGAGTAAAGAGAGGTCTGAATGAAAAGGTGGGAAATGTCTATGACAAGTCATCAGTTAGGATGGGAAGAGAGAGAACAGATACATCAACAGACATGGGGGGAGGGATTCCCTCAGCCTAGCCTAATGCTATCTATATGCTTCTCATTGAGTACGGCAGACTTGAGCGTGTGTGGTTGAATTCCAACAAAAAGTAATGTTTCCTTCCTTGGAAGCTTTTAAACAGAGGCTGGATGGCCATCTGTCAGGGATGCTTTGATTGTGCTTTTCCTGCATGGCAAGGGGGTTGGATTACATGGCCTGTTTGGTCTCTTTCAACTCTTCTATGATTTATACCACCATTTTAACCAATGAGGATAGCATAAAACATGTACAACCAGAAATTGTATGTGCATATAAAGCCTCACAACATCCCAGCAAGCAGCAGCACATCTCAGGTAGTTAATCAGGGAGGATATCATGATATCATAAGCTAGATTGCCTACCATAAGCAGTTGTTTTAAAAGGTCTTGATTGTGGCTGGTAAAATCAGACTTAAAAATTAGACTGATGACATTCTAGGAGTACTTCAAGTGGTGAGTACTCAAATCTGGAATTTTTTAAAAAGATTGATTAGCTAAACATTTCTCAAGCATTGCTTAGCAAGATTATTTGGTTAAGCTTGTTTGGTTAACCTTTTATGGTCTTGCTTTAGGCAAGGTTGATCTCATATCTGTAACCTTTGGCATATCAGTGTCTTTTTCAGTAGAACCAGTATGAAACTACTGCAGGTTTGATCTTTGTAGAATTTGTTTATGTGTGATTTCAAGTTGTTTTCAGATTAAAAGTGACAATAAGACAAACCTATCATCAAGTTTTCTTGGTTTGGAGTGAGTGTGCCTTTGCCTTCCTCTGAGACTAAGATACATTAAAGCCACTACACCATTGTAGTGGATGTTGTTGAGACCATATAGCAATAATATGTGGAGTCTACATGTGTATTTTTTCTTCATTGTGTTCATTTACTGGAAAGCCACAGTAAGGCAGCTCAGCAGAAATGTGTGACTCACATGTGACAGTACGATTAGTGTGCTTTTACAGCACAAAACATGTTATCTATTCAAAACAAATCATACTTCAAATGCTTTGTAGATCAGGCTTGCAAATAGCATTAACTTGGTTGTTTGCAGTAAGATAGTTCTCCAAGTGACAAGAGCCTTTACTGATAAGACATTTGATTTTTTCCAGATTTTTGTGTGTGTTTGTGTTAGAAATAATTAGCATTTATTTGTGAACCGCAGTCTTTTCAAATACATCTGTTAATGAGTCTAATTGCGTTTTTGCAATGGCTAAACAATACTTGGATTTTAACACACACACCCCAAAATATTTAGCAACACCAATTATCTGAAATTTCTCTACCCAGTACTTCACATTATCAATGTGACTTTATCATTCAAAACAACGAGAGGTTGTCATAATGTTGCTATTGATGCCAACCTGAATGGTTTTAAAGGTACATGGAAAGCTCAATTGCATATATCTTCTGATGTGCTTTTCCTAGGCAACTGATTAGTCACAGTGTAATTTTGGATGACTGGAATGATATTCAGTCTGTACAGTTATGATTCTGTTTTCCATTTCACCTTCCATGGCAACATCCTGTGTTATCTCATGGTTTACAGTTTGGTGAAACACTAGAGCTTCCTGGCTTAGAAGTCTAAATACTTCTTAAACTCCCTGGATTGAATCATGGTAGTGAAAGTAGCATCCCAGTACTACAACCACATAGTGTGAATGGACGCTAGATAAATCTTTGGTCTGAACCAAGTTGCCTGACTTGGGGTCAGACATACTCGTTCTTAGAATCAGTCCTGTTGAATCAATGAAGTAAGTTAGTGATACTTAACTTGAATGGATCTGTTCTAAACATGTGTAAGTCTCGAACCAACTAGAAAAAGTGTATCTCACAAAGATGGGATTATACTATGTAAAATATTTGAAAAAATCTGTTCCTGGTTTGAAAGTGTTATTTCCTACTTAACTGTTCTGTACTTACTTTGAGGGTAGTTGTTATACTTCATAAACTTCATTTTGTGGCTGCCACAAATTTGTTGAATTGGATGAGAGACTACTAGATATTCATTGAAAGACTATGTGCTGCAGGATGTCCCACAAAAATAAAGTTTTAGGAATTTAATAAACTTTTCCCATGTTTTTATGATAGAAACGGAGACCCCGGTGGCGCAGTGGGTTAAACCCCTGTGCCAGCAGGACTGAAGACTGACAGGTTGCAGGTTCAAATCCGGGGAGAGGCGGATGAGCTCCCTCTATCAACTCCAGCTCCTCATGCGGGGACATGAGAGAAGCCTCCCAAAAGGATGATAAAAACATCAAATCATCCAAGCGTCCCCTGGGCAACGTCCTTGCAGATGGCCAATTCTCTCACACCAGAAGCGACTTGCAATTTCTCAAGTTGCTCCTGACACGACCAAAAAAAAATTGATAGAAACAATTAGGAAATGACATTTATAACCCAGGAACAAGAATCGTGTTGCCTAGTGTTATATTTAGAGTGCTTCACTTTCCTTGTCAGCTCCATATAACTGAAGTAAAATTGTAGACCTTATCAGGACCATATCTCGTTCAGCCTGCCTGAAGATGCATAAGAATTGCATACTTTGCAGCTGATCTGTGTAAATGAGATCTGACAGGTCTGTCTCCAGATGATCTCTGTTAAGAGTACAATAATGAGATTAAATGATTAAGATAGCTTGAGAACTATGGTTCAGTGGTTCCTATATTGAAAGGATTAAGGATATGAAAGAGAAGACCTTTTATTTGAGACTGTTCGTTCTTTATCACTTATGAGAATAATCTTAAAGCTGACATTTGTATGGATCACTGAAGTACAGAAAATGGATATAGCTTGTGTTGAGGCATATACTTACCCTTCCCACTTGAGTTTTAAAGTTGCTCACACAGAATAACTGAATCATTGAATTCTTAACGTTTCAAAGCTCACAGATCTTTGAAACGTTATCGTGCGTCTAGTTTTGCCATTGACTTGTCATTTACCAAGAAAATAAAACACATAACTACACAGAGGAAAATAGAAAATGTGACCAATGTTAAAATGCAGGTGTAACAAATTCTTTAAAATATATGTCAACTGATGCCTTTAATATTAGAATGCTTGTCTAATATTACTTGACAAATTTTAAAAATTAAAATGAATCAAAACAGATTGATTATTTTCTTTAAATTTCAGTCTGGACACTTTTTTACACAACATATCTATACCTTGTGTTTACTTGAAAGTAAGATTTTTTTTCAATTCAGTGTAATTTACAGATAAATATGTATAGTAGGAAACGAGGGTGACTTAGGGATTAAGTGTTAGTCTATGGTTTAAATCCAACACTCAAGCCACTATGCTATGCTGATTCCCTATCATATATAATCTGTTTAGTTCATTGTTTAGATGTCTGCTTAGTCATCGAAACCCACTGGGTGACCCTGGGAAGTTGCATGCTCTCAACCTTAATAAAAGGCAAGGGGCCACTGAACAAATCTTGCTTAGAAAACTCTCTGATAGGATTGCCTGAAGTTGGAAACAGTATACCATATTTACTCAAATATAATTCACCATTGAATGTAATGCACATCTCAATTTTGAAGGTGTGCATTGCAAAAAAAAAAAAAGGATTTGCTTACAAATGGAATGCGAGGCAATGGTGACCACAAAAAATCTGGTGTGAAGCCACACCTCTCCATCTGGCCTTCCCACCAGCTTTTTCGCGGCCACCATCACCTTCCCAGCAGCCTTTTCCTAACCACTGCTGCCTCTCTGTTTCCGAATGGGATCTCTTGTCCAACAGCATATATGGCTTTAGGTGTGTGATTGTAATGTACCGTCAAATCTAATGCACACCTCAATTTTTGCAATGTAATTTAACCTTAAAAAAGGAGGGTGAGCGTTCATCTCTGGTAAATATGCTAATAGGAATGTCAGGAATCTAGCTTTCTAGTTGCTGTTGGACTTCTATTTCTATCCACCTTAGACAGCATAGTGATGAGGAGGGACAAATTTTGTCTACTCTGAGGGACAGGATTTGAATCTAAATGACAAACAGGGTGCTTTCTTTTCACCTGACCTACATCTTTTTCTTTCCCCAGTCCAGGGAGTGTTATTGGTGTTCAAATTCCATTGAAGTCAGTGGAATTAACATTAACTATAGCTATCGTTAGCTATGGCATAAATTAAGCATGACTGACTTTTCTGGATTGGACACACAGCCAGTAAACTAATCATGTAAGAATTTAGTATTAAAACCTCAGTGTTTTGTAAAAGCCAGAATCCCTGTTATGTTGCATTTTGAATAGCCAGGCTTCCTGACACTTCATTGGCTTTGGTTGTAAGAGCAAGTTGTATTTGACTCAGCTGTTGTAATTAGTTATAATGGGTCCTATCGAACTAAACTGGGACATTCAGATGTGCTAGCGTCTTCTAGAATCAAATAGGATTCTTTGTAACTATGACTCATGAGTTAAATCTGGATAAGGTTGCCTAATGCTAAAAAATGTTTGCTTGGTATCTAATTGCACCATAATGTAGCACTAATCAAATGACAGTATGTGAGTTAGAAATTGTGGTACAGAGATTCTAAGGGACAATATTATTATGGCAACCTACGCTATCCAGGTCCTATTTCCAAGGCAAAGTTATAGTAACATTAGCGAGGAAAATGTTTTATTCAGTATCCATGAACTGTGTTTCATTAGATTTTTAAGTGTTATTAAATCTCAAGACCTGACTATGCAATGAGTGGATTATTGTGATTCTAAAAATTACAGTGAGAAATTTTAAGGAGCCAGAATAAGATGTGTAAAAAATTGTGCTAGTCTATATGCCATTGGAGAGAGTATGAGAAAGAGTTTGTTTCCAGAATACTGTAATTTTAGGACTAAATCAGCAGGTATTCTCATCAACCCTAGCTAACAAAACATTGATGATAGTTACAGGCAAGAACCAGGCAGTGGAGGGCCACAGATTGGCTATCTTTTGGCTAAATCCAATTATGAGTCCCAACTACAGTATGACCATTAAATCAATGGGAATTTTGTAGCTCATCGTTTACGTCAGTCCCAGAGAATTAATGGTGAAATCTACTTGGGACTGACAATTGGATTTAGGTATTATATTTTTACTTTTGAGTGATGGGATTATTTTGAATAATTTGTATAATTGTACAAACTAAGACCTTGAAGGAGCTGGGGGTGGTGACGGCCGACAGGGAGCTCTGGCGTGGGCTGGTCCATGAGGTCACGAAGAGTCGGAGATGACTGAACGAATGAACAACAACAAAGTGTTAGTTTGTCTTCACTGTTTTATCCCCTACGAGCTTTTCCCTTATATATATCTATATATCGTTATTCCTATCTCATCCAGTATTTTATCATTTTATGTCATACGTTCGGCCTGCCCATTGTGATTGATTTTTCACCCTGTTACTTTGTACTGTTTTATTTACTTTGTTTTATTTATTTTATTGTGATGATATCTTTGTTGTTCTGTATTTACTGTTACGTATTATCGTGCTTGGCCTCATGTAAGCTGCCCCAGGGTAGAAATAAAGATTGTTGTTGTTCAATGTATTGTCGAAGGCTTTCATGGCCCAAAAAAACCTACAACAACCTATTGTTGTTATTAAATGTCATAATGTTTCCAGTACTTCAATGTATGTGCATGCATTAGTAAGAAAATCCAACTAACTGTAACAATTACGTGTCTGGTGTGTATGTTCAAATTGCCTGTTAACATATGGCGACCACATGAATTTCAGAGGTTTTTCTTAGGCAAGGAATATTCAGAGATGGTTTGCCTAGTTCATTCCTCTGACATATATAGCATATAGCACCCAGTATTCATTGGCAATCTGTAATCCAAGTATTAACCGTGGTTCACACTATTTAGTTTCCAAAACCACATTATTCAGAACTATGGTGTAGCAATTGGGAGATGAATATTATCTTCCCTCAATCTCAGTGCTTACTGCATTGACTGTATTTGTTAGTGTAATTATTGTTAGAAAAAACACTACCTGCGATGTGCACTTTTAGTCCTTTACAAATATTCTAAGAGTTAATAACAGAAGTTTTCTCTTTAAAGATCTACAAAGTTATTTCCCATTCATTTTTAATTACTGGGTTAATTGCTTTTCTGTCTTTCAACTAGCTAATTCTTAGTTCAAAGAGCAATGTTTTCTGACTCTTTTATCAGGAAGTTAGAATTGGATGGCCTTGCACTCCATTATTCAGAAGCATTTTAACAGACCTTAAGCCTCAGTCAGATTATAGTGGGTTGTGTTTGGGGTTGCCTCATTGATTTCAGTGGAACTGCTTTAAGCATGACTAAATATAGATTAAACCCAGTGTATATGAGATGTTATGATGGGACTCATGACAGTATTTTCGCTGCTTTCATATTTGCTAATACCACAAATTCAGGACAAGCACATGGCTTCCTGAACCTTTTTGTTGTGTCCCAAGGGCCAGATTCCAACCCTAATTCTTAGTCTTTGGAAATCTTGATATCTTCAAAGCTTTATAGAAAAACTTGACATGATTCGTCTGAGATACATCCCTTCTTTGGTTCCATGTTTGGTATATTTCAAAAACAGCTGTTGCAGTGCTTCACTGCTCCCTGAAACAGTATAAGTTTGTCTCTGTTTCCAGTAACTAGTGTAAGTGAAAGGTCAGTGTTATAAACAAATTATTTTAAGCTGGGAGAAGAGGGGTACGCTTCTGCTTATCCTAAACCATCACCATTTGCCTTAGATGGACCAATGGGTTTTTAAAGTTAATTTCTTCCTCCAAGGCAGATGGCAGGGAAACCTATCTTAAGCACTCCGATTACTTGTTTTTATGATCATCTTTTCCCCTAAACTATCTTCTCTCCAGACTAAGTTTATGAATATAAAATATCTATGCCTTAGTTGTACGAAATGACTTACCTCCCCTGCCACTATTACTATATAGTAAAATGCATGTATACTGCCTTTCTGCTTAATACAGTTTTTTAAAAAGCGTATTGCTAGATTTTGTTTTCAAATTCAGAGTTTGCTTGATTAATGACATAACTTACTGTCATAAGGCATATATAATAAGAAGCATTAGGCTGATGCTTCTTCCACAATGATTTAATCTTTAAGCTAAGAGAAGCTTGCACAAGTGATGACCTGACCCACTATTGTAGTAGTACAGCAGAACTCAAGGGCCTGTTTTGACTGTGTGTTGGAGACAACAAAAATAGGAGGCGCCTTAAAAATTTGATAAAACAGCTGTAGAAGATTGGCAGGGTGTGCCCAGTTTTTTACTTCCAAAGGCTTATATTTTACCAAGTATATCAAAGTTCAAGTGGATTTTCAAAGCACCTTGCCAGTTCTTTGAATATACTAAGAATTTTCAGCTGTCTTAGAAATGCCTTTCCTAAAAAATGGATAGTAAGTTTTCCGTATCTAGTCTGGTATCAGATACTGTGCATTAATCAGCATACAGACCAGACTTCTTGAACAGTTATACCCCAATAGAGGTATTATATTTCTTCTATTGTAAGATGCCCTTTCCTCCTATATAAACATCTCTAAAAACAGGGTGTGTCATAGGTACTTTTTAAATATACAAATGCTTTTTTTGTTTGTGGTACTGAAATTAGTGTGTGTCTTACAATCAGTAGCATCATAGAATCAAAGAAATACGGTATTTGTGCGTGGACACGAAGCATATTGTGCACCCTCTGTCCTGAGTTCCTTTGTAGCTTAGTTACACTTAATATTTGAGTATATTGTTGGTCACTTTGAGTAATTTTGAACATTATCAGCCTCCACATTAATTAACAGTATATACCAGGCATGCCCAATCAGTTGCCCTCCAGCTGTTTGGGCCTCCAACTCCCAGAAACTAGCCAGCTTGTCCAAAGGTTAGGAATTCTGGGAGCAGAAGTCCAAAACATCTGAGAGCCACAGGTTGTGCAGGCCTGGCATATTCTCTAAAGAAGATTTGATGGTTGCCTGTATCCTAACCCTGTATAGCCTCAGAACCTCCTGTATAACACATATTCATTGGATCATTATGTTTAAATTCATCTTGACAGAATCCAGCTCAAATTCAGTGGGCTTATTACAATAGCAATGCATCCGTGGCTTTCCATATGACTGGCTCTTGCTATCCTGTCAGGATGACCTGCACCTGGTTTATTAGCTACTTAAATCTCTATAGCATCCAGATACTATGATTCAGGACAATAGAGTAACCAAGGAAATGACTGGTATATCTGTGGTTGCACAAGGTTAAGAATGTAAAGCCACAAGGTTGGAAAAGCAAGCTTTCTCCAGGTTTGTGGAAGAGGGGAGAAAAAAAGTCCCATGTTCAGAGAAATTAATTAAAGAGAGATAATTACATAATAGGCTGTGACAGTTTCACTCTGTCATTTGTCCCAGTATACTACTAAAATAAATGTGTGTGTGTGTGTGTATATAAAAATAAAAAGTACTTCAAAGATTCCTGTATGACTTGATGGATCTGGACCAGACTTGGTAGACATACTCTTCTATATACAAATTAAAATGCTAGCAAGTTTTAAACAAAAAAATCCACACCTTTGGTTTGTTGCTATATTTTTTTAAAGTGACCTACATTAGCGGCCCATGAGCCTCATGTTACAACACATGGATGTAGTCGCAAGAGTGTTCTATGTCGAAAGAAAGAAAGAAAGAGTGTTCTATGTCCCAAGAAAGTCTACATTAGAGGGAGAGATGACAAATGGAAGAGAGCTAGAGCATCACCACAGAGACAATCTAGGCATAAAAAAGAAAAACCGAAACAACAAAGAAAATTACAGATATTTTTATTCACCTCTAGTTGGACCATTACTATTTCTAGTAATTAGTATTAGTAACTACATACACTAGTCCGCTTATAACTGCATCTTAAAATCTGCTTTCTGTGATAAACAATGCACAAGGGTAGTATGCCTATTTGCTTGTCTTTTTAAGACTTCTGCATGCGCTATCAAAGGTTAAACATGAAGTTCCAAGTCCATTTTGTAACATACCATATCTGGTGGGAAAAATGATGGAATGTTGCCACAGGAGTCACTTAGAATTTGGTGATAATACGAATTATCTTTGAATAATCACTTACTACCATTGAAAATCTTATTCCCTCTTTGGCCTTATCACTTAGATAGAAGTTGATTTTTTGTATATGTCAAGTTAGTTGTCTTAGAAAGAATCTAAAAGCAGTCAAGACCTGGATTTTTTTTTTGAAATTATGAATATATGAATTCCTTTAAGACATTGCATAATTGCTCACTGTATGATGAACATACAACTTACCTATTTCTTTCTGTTTTTTTCTTACAGGTGTCTTGGTATTCACTGTTGTTCTTGTTCTGTCTCAAAGAGCACTTTTCAGGTTTTATGTGATCAGCTCTGCTATTCTGCTAGCAGCAACATCAGTGTTGGTGAACTATTATGCTTTTTTGCACATAAACTTCCACAGTGCCTCTTACACAACAGCTTTTGGAGTTCAGCTCCTTCCTCAGAAAGGACCTTCTTTATGGATGACCCTCATTATCCTTCAGCTTGCCTTTGGAATTGGCTACGTTGCACTGTTAAATATCGACTCAATATACTCCCAGCTAATCATTCTGGATTTATTGATTCCTATTGCAGGCCTAATTATTGAATTACCTTTACACATCAGGCAGAGTTTAGTCTTTACCTCAGGCATCATTTTGACTTTCTACACCCTCGCCATTTTAGCTTTTAAGATGAAACGGTTCTACTACTCTACAAGGTATGTTTTCCTTCTTATAAGGCACATGTATCGCATTTATGGATTACAATTGTTGCTGGAAGATACATGGAAAAGGATTCGTTTTCCATCTGTATTGCGTGTCTTTTGGCTAATGAGGCTTATAATTCAAGCTGTTGTACTAACTTATGTTGTCAAAATGGCCGAAACCGATCCAGGCAGGAAATTCTACACGATTTCTTGGGACAATTTCTGGGATTTACTTTGCAGCCTTATTATCAGCGGATGTGATTCTACTTTAACTGTGTTAGGCATGAGTGCTGTAATTTCATCTGTAGCTCATTATCTGGGCCTTGGAATTTTGGCCTTTATTGGATCTACTGATGAAGATGACAAGAGGCTTGGTTTTGTGGCACCAGTCCTTTTTTTTATTTTGGCCCTACAGACTGGCTTAAGTGGACTCAAGCCAGAAGAGAGACTGGTCCGTTTAAGTAGAAACATGTGCCTTTTGCTGACTGCAGTCCTCCATTTTATCCATGGGATGACAGACCCAGTCCTAATGTCTTTGAGTGCCTCCCATGTGTCTTCATTTCGCAGACACTTCCCAGTTCTTTTCGTCTCAGCTTGCCTGTTTGTTCTTCCAATTTTGCTCAGTTACATCCTTTGGAACCACTATGCACTAAATACATGGCTGTTTGCTGTTACCGCATTTTGTGTAGAACTCTGCTTGAAGGTTATTGTTTCAGTCACTGTTTATATACTTTTCATGATTGATGGCTACTATAATGTACTATGGGAAAAGCTGGATGATTATGTCTACTATGTTCGATCAACGGGCAATATTGTTGAGTTTGTATTTGGAGTAGTTATGTTTGGGAATGGCGCTTACACCATGGTGTTTGAATCAGGAAGCAAAATTCGGGCTTGTATGATGTGCCTACATGCCTATTTCAATATTTATCTGCAAGCAAGGAATGGCTGGAAAACCTTTATAAACCGCAGGACAGCAGTTAAGAAAATCAACTCACTTCCTGAAGTCAAAGGAGACAGATTACGTGAAATAGATGATGTGTGTGCAATCTGCTATCATGAGTTTACTACATCTGCCCGTATAACTCCATGTAATCACTACTTCCATGCACTTTGCCTTCGGAAATGGCTCTATATCCAGGACACTTGTCCAATGTGCCATCAAAAAGTTTATATTGATGAGAAGGAGAACACAAATCTCTCAAATAACAATGGCTTTGTTGCACTTGATGAAAATGAACCAAATGAAAATCCTGTCCAAGATGAAGCAGCTGCAGCCGATGTCGAAAATGAACTGAATGAAGATAATGGCAGTACAGAGAGTGAAGAGGAGGAAGAACCCGAGAGCTCAGCTCAGTGTGATGTCTCAGTGTCTGAACAACACTCTGACAATTGAACAGGACTTTCACTGGTTTAAAAATGTCATATACTAAACACTGTGGGTGTTTGTAAATAGTGGAGTTCAACAATGGAATAAAAGCTTCACTTCATCAGTGTGTATCTAAGCACAAGAACAGTATCTCAAAATGTTGAATCTGTGAATGGGTTGTTAATTTACTGTGATGTGCTACTGTAAATATACCTCCAATTACTGCTGGTCTCTTTTGAGACCACCTTAATCTTTATGTACATTATTGTACATGGAATAAAGTGTTTTCGCATATTTTTAAAGAGTTGAACAAAACACTCCTTAATTGTTGATAAAATGATGGTGTATATGTTGGGCCAAGATCACCATACTTCGATAAACTGAAACCACTCAATTATAGGATATATTGAAAATTGTCTCTCAAGGAGGCACCCATGAAAACAGTGAACAAGAGCTAGCACTCTGTTTTTTAAAAAAAAGTCTGTGAAAATATAGTTTCCAAACCGACAGCTATAATAAAGTTTAGGTTTCTCTTAAGTGTTGCCATTTCTGCTACTGTTTGTTTATAGAAAGTAGGAAAAAATGTGGGGTGGAAGAAAATAACTTTTGGTGAGAGTGTGGCTAATTCCTCACAGTTCCATTCTGGTGAAAAAACTTTGCATTCAGTGGGGTAGAGCCACATTTACACACTTGTCTCTAGGCTGCTAGAAGCAACCCCCCCCCCCCCACCACCACCACCACCTTCCAGGCAGCTGCTTCTATTGCAACTCCTCCAGCTCCCTGAAGGTACTGAAAGGTACTTGCTAAAGAGATTAGCAGTTGATACCCATGTACCCCATATGGGCAGCACTCTTAACTGGATGCCATGGCTGAAACCCATGGTCTAGCAGTGGTTCTCAACTTGTGGGTCCCCAGGTGTTTTGGCCTACAACTCCCATAAATCCCAGCCAGTTTACCAGCTGTTAGGATTTCTGGAAGTTGAAGGCCAAAACATCAGGGGACCCAAAGGTTAAGATCCACTGGTCTAGAGGGAAGCACCTTCAGCACCCTTCTAGTCATAGCAAACAAATCTTGGAATTGATCTAATCCACTTGATCTCATGAGATGCTAAAATAAACAGAATACCTGAAAGTAAATAATTAAAAGAAGTGTCATTATGAAATCTGGTTTGGTATCAATATTGCAAAAAGTGGTTATTTTAAAACATTCTTCCCACCTATTTATACCCCACTCATCCTGTAAGCATACACTTTAAATAATGGTTTCAGATTACAAACAGAAGACTTCCATCTTTTTTGTTTAATGAACAAAATTCATTGGATACATAATAATACATAAACTGTTTTACATATCCGGAAAGAAGACCTTAATACTGTTGTTGTACATAGTGTTGGCCAGTTCTAATGGATCTTCTTCACGTACTGCTGCTAGTATTTCCAGTATTTGGCTAAAAGGAAACAGATGTTTTAGAAATGGAGCAGTTTATGGGATATTCTGGTGTTATTTTACTGCTTATATGTAACTTGAAAACTCTTAACATGGTAAGCACTACTGGTATATAGGATTTCAGAAGACATTAAGGGTCAAGCCTATGTGCAATAGAGACACAGAAAGAGAGGCTGTGTGCAACTATCACACTGAACAATCTTTGAGCAGAAACAGTATGAAACTAGCCTCACCCTTGGCTTGTATACTCCCTACTATTTTTTTCTTCTATAAGGCAAGGGGATGTTGTATATAAGCTTCTGTATTACATGAGCCATAGTTTTGTATGTAGTACAGATTGATGTTCTGGTGAATCTTCATATACATAGAGTTTATACTCCCGACAAATGACTGTTGGGAGTATAAACTATCATTCAGAACAATTGCAGCTTTCTGGCTTCACTTAGTTTTCCAAGGCTTCTCACTGAATCAATAGAAACTTTGTAATATGCCAGCAAGTTCCATTGACTTAGTGGATCTACCTAGACTCAGTGGATCTACTCTCAAAAAACAGTAGGTATGCCTTATTTAAATTAGCACTGCAATTCTTACATTATATAAAAAGTTTTGTTTACAGGCAGTAATGACTAAGTCCAATTTAAAGCTAAGAAATGTAAATACATTATGACCTGCCCTTCCATAACTGTTTTTTACTGGGATGCAGTTGTGTCTAACCCCAACTGGAGAGAAGCCTTGGCACATATTAAATGGCATACTCACATGATGTGGCAAGGTTCGTTCCTGTCCTTCAAGCAGTGGCCTGATTCCCACTTTTTTTTGGTAGGAAAAATAGTTTTTACATATTTCGATCCAGCATGGGTGTTTTTCACTCCACACCAGGGAGCATCTAATTTGATTTTAAGAAATAGTTAATGAACCACAACCATTTTATAATTTATCTCATATTGCAAATCTTAATCAGCTAAGACATTTCTTCCAATTCTACCCTTTTTTTAAACATGCTTTTAAAAAAGTTTTATCACTTTATCAATTTTAAATCTAGACATTATTTGAAAAAATATTTGCTAGGCATATTCTGGCTGTGCAATTACTTAAAAGAGCTGATTGAAAATCTGAAACCTATGCCTGAAACATTATTTTATAAGGTTGTATTTACTGAAGAACAGACAGTTTGAGGAATTTCAAAGAAATGTAGATAGGCCACACCAAAGCTCAATGCTATTTTAGGGATTGAAAATAATTATTAAAATTGGGATATAGATTACATACTATCAAACTAATAGATTACATACTATCAAACTGGCCTTGAAACAGAAAATGTTCAGGAAGTTTTTCTTCCTTATAGCACTGTCAATAGATTAGATATCCTCATACAAAGAGATGTTTGGAGTGTTTCTCCTTTTTCAAGATCATGTTGAGCTAAAACTTCCATTCAGTTTTATAGAAGTAAGCCTTTGCAAAACTGCAAACAGAACATGTCCCAGATCTGAGTGTTTTGCCAAATATTGATCAAAATGTATACTTACCTGTTTCTATCATTAATCTTTCACTTGGAATTGACTTCACTGTTTCTAAATTGGCTTCTGTTTTCAGTGAACTGGAAATAATTTAAAAATATTGCTTTGAAATGTGATAAAATGCTCTGAATTGTTGAAGTTGTGTGTGTATGACGTCATGTGATTTCATACAATAGCTCTTATCCCTGGATCTACCATAGTGGACATTCTTGCCCCAGAGCCGTTTTTCTAGTTCAATTGATGCCAGTGCAACAAGCACTGAGCTGTTGCATTGGCATCAGTTAAACTTAAATGTAATAATTACAGTGACGTGTATAGTCCAGTTCCACGTGTATTTCCCCAGACTTCCACAAGTAATAATCCTGCTTTCATTTCTCTGAAATGTGAAAGCCCAACTAAGGTTGCAGGTAGGCAATACATACAGTTGCTTGTAACGCCTTCCATTAGTAGTGTCTCAAGGTTATTTTGGTGCAGAGGGGGAGTGAAAAGTGTTTGCTCTCGCTTATTCTTTTTATACTGGCTATTTTCTATTGAAAATTTCCCTATAAAAAGAGTTGTGCTAGTTCAGACAAAGACCTGTCAGATCTATTTTGCCCACACAGTGATATTTGCTTGGGGTTGCAAAACAAGCATTTTGCCATAATATATGGGGAGACTAGTCAAAACAATGCTTCTCAGGAGGATGTGGGGGATTGGCATCACCCTCTTCTTTATTTCCAGTATCCTCTTTTCCCCCCATTGGCTATAGCTGTTTCTTTCTTTCCAGGAAAAAAAATCTGCACCCAGCAGCTGATGGCCTGTAGACAGACCCCCCAATCCGGGGACCACCACTCTTGAATAGCACTGGTTTAAATAATAGTTTTAAAATAAGTCCTATTTCTCCACCATTATACTTAAAATTACATACCAGCCATTTATTCCTATATAAAGATCCAACTCTATGATAGCTGCCGCCTCTTCTTTGGTGCCATCGAAAGAGTGGACCTGAAAAAAGCATGATATGCATGTCTGGTTATAAGGTAGGTAACAAAAGCATCAAAGTACTCAATCGTCATTTTACCTTTCTTTCTTTCTTAGACAGCTTTGCCAATCTTTCTCAGTGAAACTTGACAAGTGAACACACTGAAAAGCTATATAATAAATTTAATCTGCATCGGTGGGAATGTGGATTGGTAAAAGCCAAACAATCATAGCTGTGTTATAAAGCAGTCTTTGCAGACTGACAGACAATTCAGTTAAGACCAGGCTCTTGATTTAATCTAATTAATATAAAATAATGGGATTAGCAGCCTGATGCAGTATAATTCACTCAACTGCCAGACTAAAGCCCTGATAGAGGATTTGGTATTTTTATTCTAGGACAGGATTAAGGTCTCCGCTAGATAGAGCTTAGATGCAGTGCTGATGACAGTAGCATCATCTTTTATAGTATTATGCCCGGAGTCCTCTTGGTTAATCCCAGCTAGAGCAGGCCCATTGAATCAATTGTTAAATGCTGAGTTATCACATGGAACACCTAACTAATTCAATGGGTCTACTCTAGTCAGAATCCACCCTAGGATTTAGTCCTATATTATAATTATTAATTTAATATGTTTATATCTCAAAGCAGCTTATATTTTTCACAAAGAGGCTTATAGTTTTTATAAGCGGCTTACACAAATTAAAAGGTACAGATGGAAAACTTACAGATAAAAGTATACAAAATGTTATTGTTCTAGGAAAGTAAACACTCCACAGAATTGTGCAGTTCCAAATATATAAAAAGTTAATATAAAGAGCATGCTATTAAAAGGGATTTTCTTATAAACACTTAACATTCGTTTTCAGAGAAGTTTCTGTGTTTGTATCTTGGAGCATAAAAAGGAGAAAGAGGGAGGAAAAAAGGAATGTGGAAGCACCTTTAAGACTTAACTGGTTTTTATTTTAGTAAAAGTTTTTGTAGCTATAAAATCACTTCTTCAGATGCAATACGGAGTCATAAAGTACTAAAACCTCTGTTAATAAGCTATATTCATACAGTTATAAGAGTGGGAAATAATATAATAGGGGCCAGAAAGATGCAAATCATGAGCTTTGCTTTCAGTTTTTTAAAGGGTGGGATATAGCTGTATAAAGTATTTCAAATATTTATAGTTAGTGTTGAGTGAAAGCCATAAATCTGTACTGAATACAATCTGTACATAATTCCTGTAAATACATATATTTAAGTGGAATTCAGCTAGTCTCCAGACTGCAAATCTCAGAATGGCAAGCTGAAATTCAGACTGCATAGGTTGTGCTTTGAAGAAAACAAAAAAAAAAATGCTGATGTCATGTGTAGATTGCAGATTTCCTTGACTAGTTCCCTTGCAAAGACTTCAGAACTATAAAGGGAAGCAAACATTTAGCAATAGGAGAAAATTGTATTGCCAAAAAAGATGGTAGTGAAAACACAACAAAGTATGAGTTTTGCACTTACCACTCCTCCCACACTTCTATCCTTGTTTCGCCTCATAATATCTGCAAAAACAAGAATATTTTCCATTTTAAAAGTACAATGTGGCATTCCCCCCAATTCTTAAAAATGCTTTCAATTTCCCAAGGAAAAAGACTTTATTTACCAACCTATGAATTCGGTATGTGAATTCCTACAGTGTAGAAACATTGGTAATTTTGTTTGCTCAGACAAATCAAATTGCTTCTCAAAATATCTGAAAGAAAGCAGAAGGTTTGCATGTTTAATTTCAGTCTTGGGTCACCTAAACGAGACAAAAACAGAACAGGTGTTTTAGAAATTAGATATACAGGGTAGATTTGGACACAGTGTGGCCAGATTGGAGAACTTACGTTCCCATTATATTAAATTAGGAAGGCTAGGTGTCCAAAATTAGCAGAGGTCAAAAGTGCTCTATATTTGGCTGGAACATACCTGTTTCAGGGCATGTA
This sequence comes from Anolis sagrei, assembly GCF_037176765.1. Taxonomy (NCBI): domain Eukaryota; kingdom Metazoa; phylum Chordata; class Lepidosauria; order Squamata; family Anolidae; genus Anolis; species Anolis sagrei. The sequence continues at coordinate 19,853,555 of NC_090024.1, read as the reverse complement.
AGACATACCTGTTTCGACAGGCTTTTAATGTTTGATATTGTTGTTTTTAAATTGTTTTAAACTGCTTTTAAATTTTGTTAGATTTTAGTTATTCTTGTAAGCCGCTCCGAGCCCCAGGGGAGTGGCGGCATATAAGTTTAAATAATAAACAAACAAACAAACAAACAAACATGCTGTTTTTCCTCTGACCCAAAGTAAGAGGTTATGGATACCCTCTTATAACCTAAAGAAACTGCAGAAGCATCCCTTGGCGCTCTGTGTCTAATCTCTCTTGGCTCTCTATCTCCATTTCTAATTTCCTATGAAAAACCTTGTTCCTGTGTAGCAATGCAATATATGCCATACTGTTTCTAAGCTATAAAGAACACTGGAAAGTGACCTATGTGTGGAGTTAATTCCATTGTTACAACCTACCTGCTGGAGGTTTCCGAATGCTGTTATTACGTGGATTATCTGAATCAAATGGGTACTGGTCACTCTAGAAGTGGAATAACTTCATGAAATAAAGTGCAGTCATATCAAGCTGCTTCCAAATATTACAGAGAACACATGGAAAGTGGTTCAGTGGCCTGCATATGGAGGCTACTGAATAAGTTTACCTCATAAAAGTCTCCACTGCTCTCCAAACATCATTCTAAAAGCCTACATAGAGCCTGTGGGCTTTAGATACAAATGAGATTGTAAAATCTAGAAAATGGATTACTGGTTCTGGTTGATTTTTTGCAATGAAGAAAAACAACATTGTTTACATAGGATTTTGCAACAGAAAGTTGCGGCTACTCATGCTGTGTAAATGTCAGATGGTATATTACAGAACTGCAATTTATCTTTGGACAGCGAAAGGGTCCTAGCTAACCAACTGTGCTGCCAAGAAATGATGCTGGTTCTCTCCCTATACAGAAGAGCATAATTATCAAGCAAATGACGATCAGTTTGTCAGAACTTTCTAATCTGCCATCAAGGATGCAAATATTTGGACAATTAGACACATTTATGTGCAATTTAAATTTTCCCCCAAACAGCAAATAGCATCGCAGAAGCCTATGAGGAGCATGATGTGTCATTCAAAGGCATTTATTTCGGACATTAGCCTGTCCCACTCTCCCCAAAGCAATTTATAGAAAAAGAAAGTGAGCAGAGAAGAGGGCGGGGATAAAATGTTTACTATCAAGGCTCCAGACTTGGTGTGTGTGTGTGAGGGGGGGGGGGGGTGTCAAATAGATCCCGAGGAACTGAAAACATAGCTACATGAACTGTATAGGATCACATTAATTTTTCACTTTCTTTGACTCGCCTGTTCTCAAGAAAGCTGCACACAATAATAAACACCCCTTTTGCAACAGCTGGTAGGCTGTTAGAAATTGTGGGAATTGATGTCCAAAACACCTGGAGGGTCGAAGTTTGCCCATGCCTAATTTAGAAATAACTCCAGAAGAGTGAAGATATTTAAAAAGGGGCTTAACTGGTCCGTGCCAAAAAAACATGGGATGGAAATTGATACTCTTTGCTTCATGACACAGAAGGCATGGCTGTCTCGTCCCACCCATTAAATACAGCATGAAAATGGTGTGGAGCTGGGGGTTCACATGAATTGCGATAGAGAGGGAGAAAAGACAAGCATTCTGTGCTTTCCAGTTACAGAAAACAGTCTCACTGCAAAACACTGGAAAGAAAATTCTAAATGACATAAAATAATAATAAAAGCTTACTTGAGTTGGGTGCCTTTAGGGCAGAATTCTAATCTGTCAAAATCTGGAAGAGGAAACACAACTCATTGGCTTTTGAAAGAGTGCTGTATAAAGGTTGCTTTCTCAAGCCAATTGGCTAATACTTACCCAAGCCACACTCCCCAATGGCAATGACCTTTCCTTTGTTTTTCTTAGCTAGTTCCTGTAACTCCTGTAAGTACTGGTCTGGGTTATTCTGCTCAAATTCTCCACAGCGGGTAGGGTGGCAGCCAACGGTACTATAAAACATATCTGAAAAGAAAAGACATACATTTTTAGTTGTTACTGCTATAGTATTGGCATTAAAGCAGTAGTTTAATGTGCCATATGCCACATTAACGCTTAAGCAGAAAGAAGACACTCTCCAGGGCCTAACATTAAGAAGAGGCAACATTAAATGTTTCTCTGGATTACTTCTGAAAACACTCCTGTGTGCACTTTTCATAGATCTTAATTCAATATCTGTAGCATATCATATGCAAAATACTTTGTGACTTTCCCCATGAAACTGGCTGGCATTACTCTTACATAGACAAATTGGAAACCATGGCAGAGAAAGCGCATTACTCCTTTCAGCCAGACTCATTAAGCATTCAGTCGGATTCAAAACTAGGCAATGGCATTCACTGGCAATTCAATGGCATTACTGCAATTCAAGTCAATACTAGGCCATTCATTTTGGGCATAACAGCTTTATGACAGACCATGTGGGTGAACATCTGCAGTATTGACTCATAAAAACCTTTTGTGGTGAAACAAAGTTGAAAAAATATATCTGATCCCAAATCATTTTTTTAAAGTCACCGAGTTACATCTATTCCTATTTTTAAGTAGAACAATTTTGCACATATTGTACAGAAACATCTTAAGATTTTTGGAGGTACCTAAAATGTGAAGTGAAATGAAACCCATATGCATGCAAATATATACGATCACATTTGTACATCTGCTACAAAACTAGGATTGCCTATGGCTGCCTGTTTATTGGACATATTACAGCAATCCTAGAATTGCTGCTTTATAATGGCTGAAACAGCCCTAGCTCCAGAGCCCCTGATGGCACTGTGGGTTAAACCCCTGTGCCAGCAGAACTGAAGATTGACAGGTCGCGGGTTCGAATCTGGGGAGAGTGCGGATGAGCTCCCTCTATCAGCTCCAGTGGGGACATGAGAGAAGCCTCACACAAGGATGATAAAACAACAAAACATCCGGATGTCCCCTGGGCAACATCCTTGCAGAAAGCCAATTCTCTCACACCAGAAGTGACTTGCAGTTTCTCAAGTTGCTCCTGTCACAAATAAATAAATAAATAAAGCCCTAGCTCTAGACAAAATAAGTTTTGCCTCCTAATGTATGATATTTAGAGGACAAAAAATCAGCACTGGTAATCAATTCAATGCCACCAGGTGGCAGATGGATGGAAGTGAATGGCCCTTGTGATCTTTTCTAGTTCTGTGATTCTACATGTATACAGGGATAAACAACTGTTAGATTGCACATACTTGAACAGAGGTAAACAACTCTTGATGTTAGGTTGCAATACATACATTTAAATTAATAAACAATCAGATGATACCACAGTTAAAAACGTGGAAAGATACAGCCACTCTTCCCAACAACAAAAGAATCACTGATTCAAATTCTAAACTTGTAATTCCTCAAGACACATTATCAGATGACAGTGTTTTAATTCTTGATTTACTTTAACAAATAAAATGAGACCCAGAGGTGGCATCCTACTAGGGTTGCCAGGTTCAATACAGGACAAGGCTCCTTTAGTGGCTGCTGAAGGGTCAATGGGAAGCCTCCAGGTTCTGTGCATCTAACTATGAGGAAGGCAAACTTGCATAGTTCCAACTGGCGGAACTTCACATCTCTCTATCCCTGGATCTGTGAACATTAAAGACATGGGAGCTCTGTCCCACATTTACATGACTCCAGGTATAAAAACCTGCTAAACAGATTTTTTTTGTGGAGGACAGCTGAAACGTTATTTGCAGAGTTTGCTATTAACACTGCCAATTACTGCCAATAGGTTTCAGTAAATGAGAGGCGTTCAGAACCCTACAGTTGCCAAACTTATTGTGGCCCCAATATTGAGCAAAGGGGATCCCCATTTGGGGCTGGGGTCCACAGTGTAAGAAGGACTAGAGATGAAAAATGACATAGAAGACTTCCTAACCATATTAATGGATCTACATTGAGTCTGCGCAAATAATAAAATACTTAGAAATGTTAGATTTTAGGACTACATCTAAAATTTTCCAGACAGCATGTTCTAATCTCCCTACCCCCTAAAAAAACCCCTTTCTGAGCTTTGGCCTTAGCACCTGAAGTCTTCCTCTATTACTGGAACTGCAGTTTGTGTAATTTCTATGAGTTAGGTCCATTGGGTGATGAACCCCAAGGAAAAGGCAGTATTTATGAAATTCAGAAACAGAGGGATAGCTGGACTTGGGACAGCACTGCAGTTGCCAGAGTAAAGGGCTGGACCCTTTTGGCTTTTAATGAAGTAATGGTATTTTCAATTATGTATTCAGGAGGGAACACAAAGGTACATTCTTTGTAGCATAATTTCCATAATGCATTTGCTTCTATTTTGTATTTTATTTAAAGCTTTAGAACTTTATCCAAATGTTGAAAAATTACTGAACAAGATAGGTTGACAAGTTCTGCAATCATGTTCCGCGCTGGCATCTTATTGGATGCTTGGATATTTGAATACAGTGCATGTAGGTGAAATTTAATGTATAATTTGCTATATTGTTGTCAAATATATATGTTGGGATTTAACTTATGATTACAGTGTATTTGCAACATTCATAACACCGCTAGTAAAAATTCCCTTCCACTCATGACTCTTTAAAGCCAACTCCAATCTTCAACCAATCTGGGTTCAAACTATTGTACATGTTAAATATAGGATAGTGAACACATTTCATTCAAACCCATATAAAAGACAAATACCATTTGTTTCTGCCAGCTTCAGAGCATCTTTACTGTCTTGCAAACTTCCACCCGTAATCATGAACTGGAATAAAGAAAAATATAGTCATAAGTGTAGTTACAGTAATTAGTAAATAATAAATAAATAAATATTCTTGGGAAAAATATGTATTAAATGATAAAATAAATAATTACAGTTATGCAGCAAAATGTGAGGAAAATTATTGTATGTAAAATTATTTAAAAAAATAATTACCTTTTTAACACCAGTTTTGGTTGCCCTGTCCACTACATCTAGGAAGTCATCTGGAAGAAATAGTATTGGTACAATTCAACAATTAAAATCATATTTTAACTTTTGTATTAATATTTTAGTTATATCTGTTTTTAAGTAGCAGTTACACATCTTGACTTCAGTGCTGGGAGAAATTAGAAGTATAAATAAACAATTATGTTTCAGTCTGCTTTTGAACCATTTACTAGCAGCTGCTCTTGTAGTTTCCTTCTTGTTGCAACTTGCCAACAGTCACAGAATCTTAGAATTGGAAGACACCTTGTGGGCTATCCAGTCCAACCCCTGCCAAGAAGCAGGAAGCCACTCTCAGTCACTAAGGGCTCTTCCAGACAGGCCCTATGTCCCAGGATCTGATTTCAGGTTTTCTGCTTTAAACTGGATTATATGAGTCTTCACTGCTAGATAATCTCGGATAAACAGAAAACCTGGGATCAGATCCTGGGATAGGTCCTGTCTGGAAAAGGCCCTAAACAGTATTATCCAAAAATGTATACCTAACCTTTATAGTTTGCAAATGGTATGTGACTCAAACAATTTGAGGGCTATGGCTGTATTTGCCTTCATACATATTTTCCTAAGTACACATTCAGTATATTTAAGCAACTATCATATGCATATGTTTACCACTGAAGCTTTTTAGGCACATCAGCAATTGTAGAGATTGTTCTTTAACTGCTGAATATGTTCCACCTGGAGACTTGCCCAAATTTGTCTCAATTTGAAAGCCAAAGTGTATTTACTGAAACCATTGGTGTTTACTGCAAAATATGGTCCACATTCTACTGGTGTGCATAGTTCTGCAGGCAGAATTATGCACCCTTTCATTGCCTAAAAGCAGCCAAACTCCAAGATGGACGCCTACTATATTGCTTACTAGGAGGAGGGAGGAGAGGAAAGGATGGAGGCAATTCGGACCATGGGAAAGCAACTGCTCTCCGCTCAATTTTTTTTAAAAGATTTTATTTAAATACAATAACAACTTACAAAATAGACAAAACCCAAAACAGTGAACATTTTACAAACACATAACCCCACCACCAAGGCCTGAACAAGTATAATTTCCTTCACCATGTATTTATAAATCAGCCATTAATCAAATGTCATCTCCAAAATTCCTGACCCATCAAATTCTGTTGTTTTCCATTTTCGCTCTCTAAAACATATTTAATAAAGACCGACCAGTATGCCTCAAAATCTGACCTGCTCTCCGCTCAATTGAGGGAGGGATAGAAATGAGAGTACACTCTCTATAAATAGAGTGCAGCCACTTTTCCTTCTCCCAGGAGCCCAGAGCAGCTAGACTGTCTGCTGCTCTGGGGCCACAGTGTGAAGAGGGGCAGCCAGGAAGGCACAGCTCCATCTTGTCTCCTGCAGCATCACTTGGGAGCTCCTCAATATATACAATATAATAATATAGAAATAATATCATTGTAATGTAAGTGTGTGTGTGTATATATATAAAATGTTGTAATATATTTTATATATACTATAACTTATTATATGGTACAATATAATATATAATAATAGTAATAGTAGTGTATATATTGTTATATAATAATATAGTACAATATAATAATATAATAATTGTATATTATATATTACATGTATTATTACTAAAAATATTGGAGTATAGTGGAATCTGTATAAATAAAAATGTAATGTTCGTTTATGGGATTAACATAACTCAAAAACCACTGGACAAATTTACACCAAATTGGGATACAATACACCTATCAGGCCAATGAGTGACCATCACTCATAAAAACACTGAAAAACACAGCAGAAGGGACTTCAAAAGCCAAAAAAGCAAAAAGATGCTAGTGGACATGCAAAAACGACTCCCTTGCAAACAAAACACACAATAGCATATCCACACTCGCTTCTGGACTACAGCTCCCAGCATCCCCTAGACCAGCCCTTTAGTAGAGGAGGATGATCCAAGTGCACTGCTTCCAAGATGCAAGCTTTCTTCTCCTTGGATTTCTTTGAGAGCATCCCAATCCCTATATATTTCCAATTTCCTATTTCTGGGCTGCAACTCCCAGCAATCATCCAGATAGACAGAGATAGGTAGGTAGGTAGATAAATCGATTAGGAGGACTGCTGGGAGTTGCAGTCCAAGAATAGGTAGAGAAGGAAGAAAGGGGAGAAAGAGGAAGGGAAGAGAAGGAAAGAAGGAAAGAAAAAAAAGGGAAGGAAGGAAAGGAGAGAAAGAGTGAGGGAAGGTTGGCCACAGCAACGCTAGTTACTAATAATATTGGAGTATTGTGGAATAGTACAATATAGTACAATATAGTAATATATACTAATACTGTGCTATGCTAAAATATATACATATATTGATAATATAATACAATAATATAATATTATATAGAATAATATAATATTGTAATACTAATATATTAAATATCACTACTGGTAATATATAACAATATATACCATATATACTCGAGCATAAGCCGACCCGAATATAAGCCGAGGCACCTAATTTTATCACAAAAAACTGGGAAAACGTATTGACTTGAGTATAAGCCAAGGATGGGAAATGCAGCATCTTCTGGTAAATTTCAAAATAAAAATAGATACCAATAAAATTAAATAATTGAGGCATCAGTAGATTAAATATTTACATAAAACTGTAATTTAAGATAAGACTGCCCAACTCTGATTAAACCATTATTCTAATCTTCTTCAATGTAAATGTGCTTACGTATCCTTCCAATAATAATAAAAAGAGTAAAATAAATAATAATAATAATAATGGAAATGTAAAAATACCAGTAATAATATCATAAAATAATAAATGTTATAACAATAATAAATAGAGTAAAATAATACATGTAATAATAATAATAATAATAGAGTAAAATTATAAATGTAATAATAATAGAGTAAAATTATAAATGTAATAAAAATAATAACAGAGGAAAATAATAAATAACCTTGACTTGAGTATAAGCCGAGGGGGACTTCTTCAGCTTGAAAAAGTAGGCTTATACTCGAGTATATACAGTAATGATATACTATTTTGTTATTGTATATTTGTATACTTTAATTTGTAATGTTTTTGATTGTGAGCTGTTTTGAGTGTCCATATGGAGAGATAAAGCACGTTATAAATAAATAAAAAAAATTAGGAAGAGCCTAAAGTCCTGGCTGTTCCAGTGTGCCTTTCCAGATTAGGAAACTCCTGGCATCATGTCCCAATTGCACTTTGTTAGAGACTAGGATTGTCTGCACATTGCACCTACCTCCAAAAAACCTCTACATACCTCCTGTCAAGTTCAGCACTTTTGGATTTTGTCTATTACATTTGGCCCGGCCTTTAGGTTTTAAATGCGTCATGGTGTCATTGTTTTTAGTTTTATTGTTTTGCTTGATGTCTTATTATTTGCTTATGAGTTTTACTGTTATATTTGTATGTTGTTGTTGGTGGTGGTGGCCTTGGCCTTTGTAAGCCGCATCGAATCCTTCGGGAGATTTTGCGGGGTATAAATAAAGTTAATAATAATAATAATTAATAATGTATTTGTTTGTTTCAGGTATTTCTACCTTCTCAACCCCGGGGGGGGGGAGGGAGGGGGGACTCAGGGCGGCTTACAGAGGCACAATTCGATACCAGCATCAACATAAACAATAAAATAAAGCATGAATAACAGCAATTAAACAATTAAGACATCAATTAAAACATCACATCAATAAAACCATTCTAACGCTCAGCGTTCAGCGTTCGCCATCTCATAGTCCGTAAATTCAATTCCACATCATCAATTCCTATCAATTCTAGTTGTCAATTGTCCTTGTCTCACTGCCAGATTGCCCGAACGCCTGGTCGCACAACCATGTTTTCAATTTCCTTCTGAAGGAGAGGAGGGATGTTGATGACCTGATTTCCCCAGGGAGTGAATTCCACAGGTGAGGAGCCACCACCGAGAAAGCCCTGCTCCTCGTCCCCACCAACCTTACTTGTGATAGGGATGGGGTCGAGAGCAGGGCCTCCCCAGATGATCTCAAACTCCGAGGTGGGACGTAGAGGGAGATGCGTTCGGACAGATACACTGGACCGAGCCGTATAGGGTTTTGTAGGTCAATAATTGTTATAGAACCATTGAGTTGAAAGAGACTACAAAGGCCATCCAGTCCAAACACTTGCCATGCAAGAAAATACAAGCAAAGCACTCCTGACAGATGGTCATCCTTCTGATAAACTTCCAGCATATTCCACTTCCAAACAACTCTATGACAACTCTTGTGATAGTCTGAACAGCCTCCTCACTCTTTCCAGCACAAAGCGACATCAGCAAGGCCTATCCACAGCCAGGATATGAATGTGAGGAATTGTGGGATGTGAGATGTGAGGAATTGTGGGAGTTGGAGTCCAAAACACCTGGAGGGAGCAGTTACCTTGATGTTTCTGAGTCCCTCTGTAGATGCCTCTGAACATTGGGTCAGTTAAGTTGATGCCAATATCTAGAGAAAGCAAGGGAGTCAGTGAGGCGCCTCAGTACACAGGCATGGGGATGCTATGGCAGGCCTGGGCCAACTTGGGCCCTCCAGGTGTTTTGGACTTCAACTCCCACAATTCCTAACAGCCGGTAGGCTGTTAGGAATTGTGGGAGTTGAAGTCCAAAACACCTGGAGGGCCCAAGTTGGCCCAGGCCTGCCATTATCCCTATTTCAAAACAATGAGGCTAAACGTAGAGCCCAGCATAGCCAACGAGGGGGCAAAAACAAAAAACCCTCGCCCAAATTGTCCCACGCCGCTTTCCATACACGTCAACCTCCCCCCTCCCCTCAACTCGGTTGCCCGGCAACCGATCTCACCAATGAACTTGAAGCGGCTCATGACTCTGGCTTTCTCCTCGAGAATGAGCCCATAGAGGTATATACAAAATAGAGAGATATGCGTAAGTTAAAATTCCGAGTTAACACTCCGCCCTTTTTGAACCAATGGTAGTTCTGATCCGTGCGTCTGCGTCTATCTACAGCGGACGGAAGCCGAAGCAGGACATCTCCCTCCTTCGTGTCATTTCCTGCAAAGCGCTCTAGTGTCCATCTCGGAGACGGGTGCCGCCGAGGGCCAAACCAGTTTCGGAATCTCCCTCCACCCTTTGCGGAAGAGGCGTCCTTTCCCCTTGGCTGAAGGAGAAGCGGCGGCGCAGCCAAGATGGCGGCGTACTTGACCCACCAGCAGAAGGTGCTGCGGCTGTACAAGCGGGCGCTGCGGCACCTCGAGTCCTGGTGCATCTTCAGGTGAGGCGCAGGAAGCCCCCAACCCTCCCCGAAGCTACCACCGACATCTTTCCCAAGCCAGAGGCGCCCCATTTGGTGTCGCTTTGGCCTATTCCTCTCTCCCCTCCCCCCAATCTCTCTCTCTCTCTCTCATTTCTCTCTTTCTCTCTCTCATCTCTCTCTCTCATCTCTCTTTCTCTCTCTCATCTCTCTCTCTCTCTCTCATCTCTCTTTCTCTCTCTCATCTCTCTCTATCTCTCTCATCTCTCTCTATCATCTCTCTCTCTCTATCATCTCCATCTCTCTCTCTCATCTCTCTCCTCTCATCTCTCTCTCTCTCTATCATCTCTCTCATCTCTCATTATCTCATCTCTCTCTCTCTTTCTCTCTCTCATCTCTCTCTCTCTCATCTCTCTCTCTCTTTCTCTCCTCTCTCATCTCTATCATCTTTCATTCTCTCATCTCTCTTTCTCTCTCTCATCTCTCTCTCTCTCATCTCTCGCTCTTATCTCTATCTATCTATCGATCTCTCTATCTCTACTATCTATCCTCTCTCTATATATATATATATCTGTCTATCTATCTCTATGTAATCTATCTATCTATCTATCTATCTATCTAATTTAATCTATATATAAATGTTCTGTGCATAATGAGTACCTTAAAAACAAAAGAACCAATGAACGAAATCACACCAAATTTGGCAACAAAACGTCTCATAACACAAGGAGTGACCATCACTCAAAAAATTATGATTTCGTCATAATTTCTTTATGCTTGTGGGTAAACAGCACTTGTTGTTTCTTTGTCAGTGTTGATGTAGAGAGGTCGCTGTTGCCCGTTTTGGTCTAAAATTATTTCGCCATTTGTGTGCCCTCTATTTTATCAGTTTTATACTTATTTATTTATGTAATGCTTTTTACACGAAATAAATAAATAAGCTTGGCTCACTGTCTCTTGTATCCTATGGGGTTTGATGCAGAACCATAGGATCCCATGGAAAGCAATGGTTTTAACCCCGAGCACTGTCTTTTGTATCCTATGGGCTTTGATGCAGTTCCATAGGATCCCATGGAATGAAACTTGTGTCAATCCCTTTTAATGTAAGGGGTGTTGGGCAAGGCAAGGGATATCTTAGTTTTTTGATATTGTTGTTTGTCCTATTAAAGACAAAAAAAGCAATACTGACCTTGTGATGAATGTAAGAGTCTATGGTATTTCACCTTTAAATAATCGCCATGGCTTCTACAGTTCGAATACGTTAAAGCCCCCCCCCCCCAGCTCTTTTATATAAGGGACACTATTTTACTACACATTCTATATAATGGGGCTTGAGCATCCATGGAGTTTGGTATCCACAGGAAGAACGCCATTACATTAAATGGTAATGTAATTTGAGATTTGTAGCTCATCATTTGTACACCTTATGTTAAATTACAATTTAAAATGGAATGTGTAACTTCTGATTAAATCATTGTTTATTTTTCAATGTAAGTCCATTTATTTCCCCCCTCAAATAATCACCATAGATAGGTACTATATTCTGCCTCCCTTATCCACAGATTCAGCCACCTCTGGCTTGAATTTATATATTTTAAAATATACTAAAAGCAAACCTTGATTTTGCTATTTTAAATAAGGGATACCATTGAATATAATGGGACTTGAGTATCCATGGATCTTGGTACTCAGGATACAGGATCTGATACCAGTTCTGATGTATGTACAAACTGATTTTTAACAATAATCATTATTGGATCCATCTGGAGATTGCAGGCCCAAATCTGGTTATGGCTGAAGCTCTGTGTTGTTTTGTTTTAAGAATGAGGGTTAACGTTTAATTCTCAATTGCCATAATTAGCTCTGAAAATAAGTCCAATGAAGAACCTACAGAAGTCTGATAGATATTCTCATTTCCCAGCTGTAAGGAAAACTAGATAGCATGATTTATTCATCAGGCTTATATTTAAGTTTCAGATTGTTATTGGGTTGCTGTGACTTCAGATTGTTAATGTTTTCTTTTTGTATAATTACTATCTTTGTTTTTATCAGGGACCGGTATCGATTCTTCGCTTGCCTGCTGAGAGCACGCTTTGATGAACACAAGAATGAGAAAGATATGGTGAAAGCAACCAAGCTGTTGATGGCAGCTGAAGAAGAATTTTGGGATAGGCAGCATCCCCAGCCATACCTCTTCCCTGATTCTCCGGGAGGCACCTCTTATGAGAGATACGACTGCTACAAGGTTCATATGAGATTAGTGAGCCAAACAGTGCTGAAAACAATGTAATAAGTGTAAGACCGAAAAACTATCAACATTAAGATAGAATTAAACCTAGTGTTATTAAAAATGTATAGTGTTATTTAAGATGTATTTAAAATGCATCTTTAAAATGCATTGTAGAATGCATGAAAGGGAGGGAAAACTGCAGTTAGATGCAGGATGTTTCTGCACTGTAGAATTGATGCAGTTTGACATCCCTCTAATTACCATGGCTCAATACTGTGAAATCAAGGGCTTTTATTTTGCTAAGGCACCAACACTCTTTGGCAGAAAAGGCTAAATGCCTTGTAACGTAAACAGTTCACTTCTCGTATTCACAGACTCTGCATCAACAGATTTAAACATCCTCAGCTAGAAAACATTCCTTTTTCCCCCAAATGCAAACTATGAGATTTGAGCATCCATGGATTTTAGTATCCATGAAGTCCTGGAACCAAACCCCAGTGGATTCCAAGGATCTACTCTTGTATTTTCTTTGTGGAGATTATACAGTGCTAGTTTTTATTTATTTACTAGCTGTCCCCTGCCACACATTGCTGTGGCCCTGTGTGTGTATTTGTTTTGTGTGTGCATATGTGTATATATGTGTGTTTGTCTATATATGTGGTTTTGTGCATGCGTTGTAATGTATTTTTGATTTTTTTGTCTTTTTAAGTCTCTTCCACTGTGTTTTTCAGTGTTTTTATGAGTGATGGTCACTTGCTGGCCTGATAGGTGTATTGTGTCCAATTTTGGTGTCAATTTGCACAGTGGTTTTTGAGTTCTGTTAATTCCACAAATGAACATTACATTTTTATTTATATAGATTGTGTTTGATGCAAGGTACAGTTAGAATGTATTTAAAAACACACAGTTTTTAAAAAACTTGTCATTACTGCTAAATGTCCCTTGACCAGAAGCTGGCTACTTGGAGTGCCTCTGGTGTCGCTGTGCTTGTGGCAGGGCTCAGGTTGCATTGTAGTAGATGGTCTGTGGTTTGCTCTTCTCTGCACTCACATGTTGTGGACTCCACTTTGTGGCCCCATTTCTTAAGGTTGGCTCTGCATCTCATGGTGCCAGAGTGCAGTCTGTTCAACGCCTTCCAGGTCGTCCATTCTCCTGTGTGCTAGTAAAAGAGCTATTTTAAATGGGTGAAAATGTCTTCTCATCCACTGGAATCATTCAGTCTTAAGAGCTAATGCCAACTGGCTCCTGAGAAAAATGAATACTCAATGTGAAGACACACTGCTAGGTAGTTTTGCCAGATGGTTCAGATGCTGAGATTTCTCTGGCCCATTTACTTTCTCAGCCTTCTGGCCTGGATGTATGAAGACCACCGAACCCACCAGAACTGCACTTTCTGACAGCTGCTTTTTAAAGTGTATCTCAGCCTTTCTGTTTGATGAAGTTAAACTAGAATTTGAACTGAAATGGCCTATGTGCAGAGGCTCTACTACAGAGCTATAATCTTTCTCCTATTTCTTTAAAATTGGTTGGGAGTACACTGTGTATCAAAGATACTCATTCTGTATGAAACCAAAATAGGATATTTCTGAACATTCTCATGTGCCCTTCTTTATTGGATCCAGCATCTTACTGAGAAATCCTTTTTAAAAAGTAAGTTAAACAGTCTAACCTTAGTTGAAGTGAAGCTGACACGGGGGGCTTGAGTTCAAATTCAAGGGCCTCTTCCTTAAACCAGTTTAAACCGTTCATGGTTTCAAATTCTGCAAATCTACATATCAGTATTAATTGTATGGGGATTCTCTGAGAAAAGGCATAAATAGTAAGTCTTGCATGTTCAGCAGATAAACAACCTCTTTGTCTGTAATATGTTGTTACAACACTTTATTTCTGGCTTGCTTTGCAATCTGACAGGTACCTGAATGGGCCTTAGATCTATGGCATCCTTCTGAGAAGGCAATGTATCCTGATTACTTTGCCAAAAGAGAGCAGTGGAAGAAATTGCGAATGGAAAGCTGGGAAAAAGAGGTATGTATCACTCCTATGGTAAACATACTGCCACCTAGATTTATTCTTCTGTGAAACATTAAATGAAACAAGAAATGAGAATCCAATACCATTTAGAACAATACTCATTTCAGTCCTTTAATTGTTTTTATCCTGTATATGCGGCCTGCCCATTGTTATGGTTATCGTGATTGTGTTTATTAGAATGTTATTTTATGACTGTTTTTTTAAAAAACATTAATTTTGATGATGTTATTTGTTGTTTATGTTTTGATTTTATGGCTGTAATGTGTTGTCCGGGCTTGGCTCCATATTAGCCACTCCGAGTCCCCACAGGGGATATGGTGGCGGGGTATAAATAAAGATTATTATTATTGTTATTGTTGTTGTTATTATTATTATTATTATTATTATTATTATTATATTCACAATGCTCATATGTGGACAAGTGCCAGTCTGCACACTAATGACAATTGGTTTGTGGCAAATTTCCAGTTGTGGCCAATAGGCACGAATATGGTGCTGGTCCCTAGCACTTTGAAGGGGCGAAGAGTCTTCTATCAGTCATTTGTAGTCTTCTACATTTGCAGAGTTTCACTTTAGAGGGGTTGAGTATTCATGTATGTGATCAATACAGTATCTCGAGATCTTTTAGCACTTTTTGGAGGACCTTTAGATTCCTAGAGGTGTTTTCTCTGATTTAAAGTAGTGTTTTATTTTTATTTGTGGTTTTTCTTTTATTTGTACCCCTAACCCCAGTGAACCATAGGTTAGCAAGACAACAAATAACTTAGTCTTTTGCCTGGCTTCTGCTGTAGACTAGGAACTTGCTTACTGGCTTTGAAAGATCATTCTCAAAGTAAAGGTGTAAATGTCCCATTTGTCATAAACAACATGGCTAGTGCTTGTAGTGTACTATTTTTGCTATGTTGATTTGACCAAATTCTTCTCTTTGTTGATTTTACCACATCAACCTCTTTCCCTTATTCAGCCTTATATCTAAACTCTTTTGAGTGTTTGCTCAGGGACTAGCTCATTTTCTGCAGTTTCAGTACTTTTTTAATGGTAAAAAGATAAACGTTTCCCTTTGACATTAAGACTAGTCGTGTCCGACTCTGGGGGTGGTGCTCATCTTCCTTTCTAAGCCAAAGAGCCGGCATTGTCCATAGACGCCTCCAAGGTCATGTGGCCGACATGACTGCATGGAGCACCGTTGCTTTCCTGCCGGAGTGGTGCCTATTAATCTACTCATATTTGCATTTTTTCAAACTGCTAGGTTAGCAGAAGCTGGGGCTAACAGCAGGAGCTCACCCCCCAGATTCGAACTGATTTTTTGGTCAGCAAGTTCAGCAACTCAGTGGTTTAACCCGCTGGTAATAACACATTATTAGAAGGGGTCCAGAGGAAGCACCTGAGTTACATGCGAGTTAAATTCAGTGTGAGGCTATCTACCTCCTAATTTGAAGCAAATTCCTTATCACATTCTAAGACTTGTTTGGTGGTCCCTGCCTGTCAGTACGTTCTTCATATGTAGCAGAGAGCGGTGACTAAGTCTGGAGGTTAGTTTGGCTGTCTCCTGCAAATACCAGACGAGTTCAGCCTGGTGAGTGAAGGGACCCTCAGTTTTGTCTCTGGTCATTGACTTTGGTGACTTCACTCTCATCTCTAGATCCAGCAGCTTCAGGAGGAAACCCCTGCAGGTGGCCCGTTGACAGAAGCCCTGCCTCCAGCTCGCAAGGAGGGGCACCTTCCTCCTCTGTGGTGGCATATTGTAACCAGGCCTCGTGAGCGTCCCATGTAAATGGCTCCTTTCCAAATGGAAGTTCTATACCTCCTACAAAAGAGGTTCTGGTCTACCAATACTATGTCCGTAACTGTTACTATAGCAGGTATTCACAATAAAAGTCTCATGAATATGAACTTGTGGTGTTGGGGCGGTTGTTACTATATCCCACTTTTTCTCAAAAGAGACACAGAAATACAATTGGCTTCGAAGACAACCTCTGCTGTGGAATAAGCACTTCCTGTGAAGTATTGTCAAAACAAGGAAGGACCTTGTTGTGTCTCTCATAAGAGAGCCTGAACACTTGAGTTATGTAACCTCTCCACCTGTCTTCTGAAAAGCGTAGCCCCGGGTCTCTTTTGTGAACTCTTAACACTGCCAAATGAAGTTACACAATGGAATTTTCAAAGGTTTAAATGGTTTGCATACCACTGCAAATCTATTGGCTTTGCTTGACACAGCTGTATCATCATCACAGGTCACTTGAAAGTAATAACCTCGTGTTCCAGGCTGCCGTTCATTCAGAGGTTGCGTGTACATCTGTCTTATTCTAAAGTGGAGGCATCTACATAGTATTTCCGGGAGCTCTTGTTATCCAATGGGCGCACTCATTAGTCTCAGAAAATCAATTTCGCTAAGTGTTCTATTGGGAGGGAATGTATGTATTTGGGATTAAGGTGGAAAAAGATAAAAATATTAATCATTCTTATTTTTAAAATGCACCAGGTATAGAAATGGTGTGTCAGTAGTGTGACTCAATTATTAATATGATCTAAAAGTTCTTAGCTACTTGGATTCATGGATTGCTAGTCAAGTTATTCCCAATGCAGAAGGGAAGGTTATATGCACTGTGATTTACAGTACATTATTATTATTATTAGTCATGTCAGGAGCGACCTGAAAGACTGCAAGTCGCTTCTGGTGTGAGAGAATTGGCCGTCTGCAAGGACGTTGCCCAGGGGATGCCTGGATGATTTGATGTTTTTATCATCCTTGTGGGAGGCTTCTCTCATGTCCCTGCATGAGGAGCTGGAGTTGATAGACCAAGCTCATCCGCCTCTCCCCAGATTCGAACCTGCGAAGCTATCGGTCTTCAGTCCTGCCGGCACAGGGGTTTAACCCACTGGCCACCGGGGGCTCCATACAGTACATTATGAAGCAACAGGATATCTACGCCCAATACTGGAGAAATTATACTATTTCGCCGTTATTGCACTACCTGACATCCGCTGGGAAGTAGCAGCCTGTAATGAAAGGACCAAGGCATGGACATCACTGGTCCATCCTCTGTTTGGATATCAGCCAGCATGCCAATGGCTTAACTCACAGGAACACCTCAGCAAGCAAGAATCCAGAAGTGGCAGGTTAAACCCCGGAACCTCAATCAGTGGCTGATACCAGATGAAAAACTTCCCTCTGGGCACACAGAAGACTGGGCGACCTGCAAAGCGCTGAACAGACTGCACTCTGGCACCATGAGATGCAGAGCCAACCTTAAGAAAGGGGGTCACAAAGTGGAGTCCACGAAATGTGAGTGTGGAGAAGAGCAAACCACAGACCACTTACTACAATGCAGCCTGAGCCCTGCCACATGCACAATGGGGGACCTTATAGCAACACTAAAGGCACTCCAAGTGGACAGCTACTGGTCAAAGGACATTTAGCATAATGCCAGGTCTTTAAACCTTGTGCTTTTAATATGTTACAACTGTACCCTTGGTTCGCTACTGATATGGTAAATAAATAAATCCTACATGTGACTGCAGCAGAAATCCCAAACAATCTGGCAAGATGGCAGCCCAAACAATGTAGGCAAGATGGCAGCCAAAAGGAGTCTCCAGAGTCAAATTGGTGTATGTGCGTGAAAGCTCAAAAATAAGACATTTATCAGCAGGTCTTTATTTATAATATAGGCTGAAGCAATCATTACAATGTAGAAGGGCAACACAGTTAACAGCAATTTTTATTTATAGCAGTTCAGAACAAAAACGCTGCATGGGAGAGAGGTCAACTCTCAGTACAAACTAGCAACTAAACCACAATAACTTACCATTAGAAACATTTTTTTAAACGGTGACACTGCTTTTACAATAGGCAAGGAACACAAAGGAAAAAAAATAGACCCAACAGAACTATCCAAAGTGGTTTGTCACGTTTTAACATTGAATTTTGGCAACCGTGTAATAAAATAAATTTAACTTGAGGGTAATTCTAGTGCTTAAAGAACTAAAGAAGCTGCCCTTCTGGGTACAGCTGCATCCAAAAAGTTTCCGAAATGTGAGTTTTGGATGCAATTCATCAGGAATGCCTCCTGCCCAAGCCCCAATGAAGGAAATGGGGGTTACAGAAGAGCCCAAACTGAGCCAGGAAATAATATTGACAGCCTGCATTCTCTTTGTTTGTTCATATATTTTTTTAAAAAAAGAATATATTGAATGAAAATCTCTTGAAGCATCATTTGCAGAACGCATCCGCTATTTCATCAAGACTGACGGGGCTTTTGTACCGCAGGCACCGCTGTTTGTGTTTACGTGTGTCTGTGTCCGTTTTGTAGTAAAGGAGCTTGTTTTGCAAAGACAGGGGAGCTTATCTTTTAGGGATCATGCTTTTTTTTTTGTTTTGCTTCTGAAGCCATAACATAAAAAAGTGTTAAGCAACCACAGCAGTGTAAATGTATATAGAACACAGTGACTAATAACAGTTTTACGATACGTTTTCACATCCAATGCAGTTATGTATTTAAAGCAATAAAGAGGTTATGTAGGCAAGATGGCAGCCAAAAGGAGTCTCCAGAGTGTCCATGGAAGAGTAGATTGTGCGCATACACAAGACCTAGCTCCTTCCACTGCAGGTTGCGCCTTCGCAACTGCAAACACAACAACAGGTCTGTTGTCTGTAATACCGCTTGCGTTGCCCATAGTAGAGATAAGGCAGAAGGTATCCGTTTTAAGATTGCAGAATGTTCTAAAAAATCACAAAACTGGAACGCCTGTGGTGCCTGAGTTATGCACGTTTCGACCGACCTCCTGTGAAGTGGATATATCACAGCAATATTTTTTTTTCATTTTAAGAAAACAAACCCCCCACCTATATAAATGTATTAACAGCATTCCCCTCCCCCCCAAAAATACGTTGCTGAGAACAATAAAAAAGAAAGCAGTGGTCAATCCCCTCCCTCGCTGATAAATAAAACCAAAAAGTGTCTACCATCCCACCCACATCCCCATAAATCTTGAGAAGTGTTTAGGAAAAGCCAATCCAAAATGACACTTAAGAAAAACAGGCCCCTCAAAAAGAAATGTTTGTAGTCTGACTGGGATTCCCAGCTGGTTGCCCAACAGCTTTTAAGAGTTGTTTCCTCAAAACTATTTGGGGCTTTTCCTGTTTGTTTCTTTAGCTGCCCAGCCTGCTGGGCACAGCCTGTAGAAGGTATAAAGTTAGAATGAAGAACTCCCTGGTATTTCTTTCTCTCTCTCTCTCTATCAACAATTTAACACATTTCTGTCTTCACTTGTAAATGTATATTGTCGTTTTCGGAAAGGAACAAAAAAGCGAAGCAAGAAAATCTCTTTTTTTAAAGTCTACCTGGTTTAAGATGGGGTGATCTAACTGAAGATGTTTGCTTTTGATATTCTGAAAGGGAAAATATTCAAAACCAAACTAAAGAAAACCAGGGAGCAGTCCACAGAGACTTTTCCTGGGCAAGAAATCTTGTACGACCCAATGGGACCATTGCAGAAAAAGTTCCTAGTGGACAGCACCCCAAAATCTTTTAAACACTCTATTTAAACAAACACAGCAATACAATATGGCTTATTTGGACGCGTTTACCATGAAGCTACTGCTAGGCTACTTTTGTGCAACAGTTAAGTCCTCCCCTTTTCCTAACCCCCTAAACACGAACCAGTTACAGGCTTTGCTCTCTCTTCCACTATATATATATCTATATATTGCTTTAGCCAATCAGCTGCTGTTTCTTACTCTCGAAACAAAAACAATTCATTGCTGAACTTCATGGAGGACCTATGTCTCACTTTGTCCTTTGTACAGTAAAGTAACAACTGGTTTCTGGGACCTCGCTATTGCATGGCAAGGGATTTATTACAACCCTGCAAGAGAGAGAATGCATGGCAGCCTCCCTCCTGCCCCTCCGGTTGAAGTTTAAGCTACTTCATGTTTATTGTAATCTTTCTCCTATGCAATGTAAAACTTTTACAAAGATATATAAAAAAGTTAAATGGGATTTGGCACCTTCAGGAAAAAAAATTAAAAAGGGAACGCTGATTTCTTTAAAAAAGCAGGCAAGAAAAAGAAATCCATATTTACAAAAAAAATATGGGGGAGGAGGAGAAACTTACGAGATAGGAAAACATTGCTCCTTAATGATTTTAGTTTGCAAATTCCCTCCCTCCCTCCACTTTCTAGAACGTCTCCATCTATCTGTTACTGAACATCCTACAAAACCTTGATTGTACAGTGGAATGAATAGAGAGACAAAAGACGGTTTCATCAGGTAGTTCCGAGTCTCTGTGAAGATGGTAACTCTCTGGCAGTGGTTCGGCCTCTAAGAAATGCGGGGTGCTGACCGGTCGTTCGTGGTGGTCTTCTTCAGCTTGACCCCGCGGCGAATCGCATTCAGCATATCCTCACCTTGCGGGGCCTCGCTGGCATTTTGGGCTCCCAACTGAGGTGCTGGCTGGCAAGGGGGAGCAGTGAGGCCCGGGCTCCCCCTTTCGCTTTCCTCTCCCTCAATTTCGGTAGTGGCTTGTCTCAGCTCCTCTGTGGCGTTTGGCTTCGGGGCCACAGCGGGAGGGTTGACAGACGCTTGACTGCTCCGTGTTGAGGACGTGCCCACAGCTGCTTGGCTGTTGCTGCTGCTTCCTGCCTCAGGACTAGAAAGCTCAGGGTTTTCTTCTGCTCCAGCCGGCAAGCTGGGTAGTCCTCCTGGCATGTCTGGAACAGTTGGTGTCTTGACTGGAATCACAGGGGTCTTAATGGGAATTGGCCCTGCCCCGATAGTCCCACGTCTGACAGCCGGTTTGGTAGAAGGGGTCCGTCGGATGGTGGCTACACCTGGGGTCACCATCACCGGGCCCAGCGTGGTTGGGAGGCCTGCCGTGGAAGCCGGACGCTTGGCATGAAACATGCGGCGGTAAGACTGACTGATGTCGCTGTTCCTTGGAATCGTTGAAGACTTGTCAAACTCTTGCTGTTCCGGCTCCTGATCCCCGCTGACGGAAAAGTAGTCGTAATCTGAAACTGAGAGGAGGGAAAAGTTGAGGCAAGAAGCTCTGAGAAACAGTTTGATAACATTATTGAACTCTTTTAAAGGCAGTTCTACCTGAATGCAACAAAGGAAGAGATGGGACTGTAATGCTTGCACCATTGGCCCAGGTGAGAGATCACCTGACCTGAGGCTCTAAACCTCCCTGAACCATTCAAACTGGACATTTTAGACACTATGAGTACTAGTTTTCAAGTTTCTTTCTCTCTTTTCTATTTATCCTTCCCTCTCTGTCATAGCTTAAAAAAATCTCTATTAAATGGGTTGCTGTGCATTTTTTTGAGCTGTATAGCCATGTTATAGAAACATTCTCTCCTGACATTTCACCTGCATCTATGGCAGCCATCCTCAGAGGTTGTGAGCCTTCGACAATACATCCCTATTAAAACTGAAAAATTGTTAAAATAAATAGACTTCAATGGGTATTCCTGTAGGTAGTAACTCCCTTGCTTGTTAACTGAGCTTTTGGAAGCCATAATGAACTGGATACAATGGCTTAAAATAGTATTAATCAGTAATAATGGCAGCATGCTATCTTGTCAGTTTAATAGTTACTTGCCATAGATGCAAGCGAAACGTCAGGAGAGAATGCCTCTAGAACATGGCCCTATAGCCCCAAAAACCCACAGCAACCCATTTAATAGAGATGTTTTTTAGCTATGACAGAGAGAAACATAAAAAACCTACAACAACTCAGTTTAATTGTTATTTTTTTGAGAGCCAAGACACTACTTTCAATGCTACCTGAGAGTTGGGACAATGCATAAAGCAAATTACACAATTTTTAAAAAGTCCTTTCAAATGTCCTATCAATGATTCTATATCTTTTCAAGATTTCATTACAGTAGTCTCACTTATCCGACATAAACAGGCCGCCAGTACGTTGGATAAGCAAAAATATCGGATGATACGGAGGGATTAAGGAAAAGCCTATTAAACCTGAACAAAGGCAGGTTTTGCCTCCTGCCTTCAGTGCCCGTATCCATCCATCCATCCATCCATCCATCCATCCATCCATCCTTCCTTCCTTCCTTCCTTCCTTCCTTCCTTCCTTCCTTCCTTCCTTCCTTCCCTCCCTCCCTCCCTCCCTCCCTCCCTCCCTCCCTCTTCCATAAAGCAAACATTTCCACTGCTGGCAAGAGAGAGAGAGAGAGCCAGCCCTTGGTGGGGCTCCCCCTTTATCCACGTGGAGGTTGCTTCACCGAAGCCTCATCTGGGCGTATGGGATAATATAGAATAAGTGAAGGTTGGATAAGCGAGACTCTACTGTACTTTTAATGGTCATGATGTACTCACTTTAAGCTCTCCATCCCCTATGGATTAAATATTTCTCAATTCATTCATCCTTTTCTTTGTTTAAATAAATAAGACATTTTGGAATTTCAGGAAATTTGCAAAACAAACAGATGATTCGGAGAGGTGCAGCAACTCGTTTGGCTATACTCAAGAAACAATATAGTAAAGACAGGCTCGTGAATTCATCCCTTTTTTACCTTGTGAGGGAATGGTGTCCTCTGAACAGCAAGGTGTGGTTGTCTGGGTGCTGTAGCCACTGGAGCACTGCAAGGAATCACGGCTGCTCCTCTGGGTGTCTAGCTGTAGCCCACGGGTTAAAGCGAGAGCCAGCTCTTCACACGCCTCCATCTCCTCTCCTTGCTAGAAACACAACAGAGGGCTCTCATTAGATTCATAACAAGATGGTTGGACAATCCTAACAGTTTGATCTATTACTGCAATGGCTTTTTAAAAAATATGACCCCACTCAACAGATTGGATCTGTACTTGAGCAGATGCATTTTTTATCGTGTCAGAGGCAAACTGAAGTTACTTCTGGTGTGAGAGAATTGGCCGTCTGCAAGGATGTTGCCCATATGTGTTTTTTTTTTATTTAAATTTTTTTTTAAACTATTACATTTGGCCCGGCCATACGTTTTTTAAATCCTTGTGTGTTACTGTTTATATGTGAGTTATGTTAATTGTATTGTTTTTGCTTATTGTATTTGGTTTTATTGATGTGTTGTCAGGCTTAGCCTCATGTAAGCTGCTCCAAGTCCCCTTGGGGAGATGGTGACAGGGTATAAATAAAGTATTATTATTATTATTATTATTATTATTATTATGTTGGAGGCTTCTCTCATGTCCCCACATGGGAAGTTGGAGCTGACAGACGGGAGCTCACCCTGTCTTGCGGATTTGAACCACCGATCTTCAGGTCTTCAGGTCAGCAGTTCAGCCAGCACAAAGGTTTAACCCATTGCGCCACCACAGCAGATGCATTGAAACCAACAGTGATGCCTAACTTCAATTTAAACCTGGAGCCAACTTCAAATTAGCAAATTTTGCTTTGCATGTCACTGATCAGTTTCCACCAAGACTCCCTGAGGAGTCTACAATAACTAATACAAAGACCACACAACCAATTCAGATTGGGCACTGCCTTGAAATCTAAATGGATGCAAGATTATAAAGAACAGTGGTTCTCAACCTGTGGGTCCTCAGATGTTTTGGCCTTCAACTCCCAGAAATCCTAACAGCTGGTAAATGGGCTGGGATTTCTGGGAGTTGTAGGCCAAAACACCTGGGGATCCACAAGTTGAGAACCACTGATACAGAAATCAAATGTACAAATATGGGCAAACAAATCTCAAAATCCCTTTAATCCCATCTGGTTACTCCTCCTGGTCAAAGTGGTATTGTCTACGATGGGTTTCAACGGCATATTTGAATATATCTGATTTCAATGTATTGTCGAAGGCTTTCATGGCCGGAATCACTGGGTTGTTGTAGGTTTTTTCGGGCTATATGGCTATCTTCTAGAGACATTCTCTCCTGACGTTTTGCCTGCTGATGAGGAAACACAACAAACTATCTACAGACCACCAAGAAAATCCAACAAATGCTACGTTCAGCAAAGGACAAGAGGGATCCTCTCACTATGCTTGCCATAGATGCATGCGAAACGTCAGGAGAGAATGCCTCTAGAACAGGGGTCCAGGTCACAGTCCCTCAAATTGTTGGAGGGCCAGATTATAATTTGAAAAAAACATGAATGAATTCCTATGCACACTGCACATATCTTATGTGTAGTGCAAAAACCACTTATAAACAATATAATAATTAAAATGAAGAACAATTTTAACAAATTTATTAGTATTTCAATGGGAAGTGTGGGCCTGCTTTTGGCTGATGAGATAGGGTTGCTGTTGTTGTTGTTGTTGTGTGCTTTCAAGTCATAACAGACTTAGGTTGACCCTAAGTGAGGGCCAGGTAAATGACCTTGGGGGGCCACATTCGGCCACCGGGCCTTAGTTTGAGGACCCCTGCTCTAGAACATGGCCATATAGCCCAAAAAAAAACCCTACAACAACCCATATCTGATTTCATTTTCAGATTAGTGTTCCCACTTAGAAATACAAAGTTAAGGGTGACAGCCTTGAGGTTCCTCAGAAACGTTCCTCAAAGAAGAGTTCTAACACAATAAGCCTTAAGCAGTAGAAGTCTGTGGGATTCAAATGATAGCTGACACTGCTGATCTTTGCTGGACCCATTTAGGTTCAACCATGACACAACCAAGAACAAGAGTCTCACCCTTGGGGTGGTCGACACAGTCATGCTCCGGGGTCTTTGGGCATCTTCGGCAGACAGAGGCGGCCCACTCTGTGCTGCTCCCCCAGCAGAATCCCCTTCTCGTTTTTCCTTGCGGCGTTGCAAAGTGTTTACCATGGGCTGGTCATAAGGACCTGGCTTAGCCCAATCCTATGGAAAAAATTCTGTTAGCCTTATGCTTATACATATGGTGTATTACAACTAAAAACATACATGATGGGCTTTCCCACAAGATTTAATGATTTCATCTCTCCCTGAGACCATGTCTAGCTTTTCTCTCAAACTGCAGAGTGGTACATATTGTTTCCAAGTCTCTCAGATGCTATATTTTAATGTCCATTCTGGATCATTCTGGTGTAACTATCCCAGTTTCCCAAAGCCTTGACCTAGCACAGTGGGCTCTGTGAGCAAGTTTTCTGACACAAGACCCTTCAGGGGCTACAGAAATTGGGGAAAAATGGAAAGAAGAAAATCACAAAAGGCTGAAGTCTATTTTAGGTTTTGAAATTTTTGAAATCTATTCATTTTATTTCCAGAAGATATAATCAACCTTTTGTTTTGGCCAGAAAAAGAGTAGTTTGGGAGATTGGAGGGCCCGAGCTTCCCTTCAAATGTGTTTGACTACCACTTTTATTAACTCCAGTCAACAAAGCCAAGTTTAAATATCCAATATCCCATCTGATTTTGAAAGCTAAGCAGTCTCAACCATGGTTAGCATTTGGATGGGGAACTGCCAATTAATACCAGGTACTATAGGCTATATTTCAGAGGAAGGAAGTGGCAAAACAACCACAGAGTATCCCTTGGTTAAGAAAATACCTATTGAAAAAAATCATGGGAGTCACCACAAGTTGACAAGAGACTAAAGGTATTTATGCAGTATAGCTAATGACCATAGTGGCTAGAGACCGATGGGAGTGATAATCTAATACATCTGGAGGCCATCAGGCTTGGGGTGGGGGTGGGGGGTGGGGAGAGAGATAGGCCTGAAACTGGTCTATATTTTCAGAATCTGAAGGGCAAAGAAGAATTCTCAACTCATATACATGTGGGTGGTAGATAAGTGTAACCTCAAGCAGACATCTGCTGTGGATCTCTCTTGCTTGGCTCTGATGTTTACCACCTGTCTCTCTGGAGGGAGTTGCATAAACCTTCATTCTTTTTTGGCTTTGGCTTGGTGAGAAGAACTCTCCTATCCAACTGGTCAATAAACCAGACTGAGAGGGCTTTGGTGTCTTCCTAAGAACTGGCACTAAAGAAGAAAGAGCAGAAGGAGGACCTTTGACACAACACAATCATGGTGCTATGACTAACTGCCATGATTTCATCCTATGGCAGTGGTTCTCAATGTGTGGGTCTCCAGGTGTTTAAGCCTACAACTCCCAGAAATCCCAGCCAGTTTACTAGCCGTTAGGATTTCAGGGAGTTGAAGGCCAGAACATCTGAAGACCCACGGGCTGAGAACCACTGTCCTATGGACTCCTAGGGTTGAGTAAATTACATGGCTCTAGAACCCCCAGCTGAGAGTTCTCATCACCCTTGCCCCTGAACTTAAAACAGAAAATAAATGAGCCCAGTCTATGTAAGTCAGGCATGGGCAAACATTCTAACTTGGGGGCCACATGGCGTGCCAGAGAAGAGTGGGTTCTCCCCATGGTGACCGAGAGGGGAGGGTTCTCCCCAGGTCCCCTCCCTGCCCTTTCCTCCCCTTCCTCTTCTCTTTTTGAGGCAGAAAATGAAGGAAAGATGGGAAATGTTTAGATCCCAAAAGGGTTAGCCTTGGTCAGGATGAGATGGTGGATGGGAGAGAAGAAGTGTATCCATTAGACACTGTATTGCCTACTCCGAGATCAGAGTAAAGAGAGGGGCCAGGAAGGCAGTTCCATCTTGTCTCCTGCACTGAGCTTAACATAACATAACATAACATAATATAATATAATTGTATATACATATAATATTGATAATATTATAATGTAATACAATGTAATATATAATATTAATATTGTGCTATGGTAATAATATAATATATTGTATTTACTTTTTACTGAGTCCCCTTCGGGGTGAGAAGGGCGGCCTATAAATGTTGTGAATAAATAAATAAGTAAATACTCCTGATATAGAATCCTAGAATCTTAGAGCTGTAAGAGACCCCCAAGGGCCATCCAGTCCAGCCCCTGCCATGCAAGAAGGCATAATCAAAGCCCTCCCAACAGACAGTCTCAGCGGAAAGGCTTCCAGAGGAGGAGATTCCACCACACTTCCAGGCAGACTATACCACTCACTTTCCAACAGCTCTTAGTCTCTGGAAGTTCTTCCTAATCTTTTCAGTCAAATCTCTTTCCCTGCCATTTGAACCCATTCTGCCCTGGTCTCTAGAGCAGCAGAAAGTCAGTTTGCCCTCTCCTTCCTCATCAATGGGAAATCCTTTTAAATCTCAAAGGTTGGTTCTCATGTTCCCTGTCTACCTTCTCTTCTCCCAGCTAAACATCCCCCAGAAGGAAAGGAGGAAGGAAAAAGAGAAGGAAGGAAGGGTGGAAGGGAATGGAGGGTGGAGGGAAGGGAGAAGGAAGAAAGACAAAAGGGAAGGAAGGAAGGAGAAAGAGAGGGAAGGATGAAAGGGTTGAAGGGAAAGAGGGAGAAACAGGGAGGTAAGGAAGAGAAGGAGGAAGGAAAAAGAGTAGGAAGAAAGGAAGAGAAGGAAGGGTGGAAGGGAATGGAGGGCGGGTGGGAGGGAAGGGAGAAGGAAGGAAAGAAAGACAAAAGGGAAGGAAGGAAGGAGAAAGAGAGGGAAGGATGAAAGGGTTGAAGGGAAAGAGGGAGAAACAGGGAGGTAAGGAAGAGAAGGAGGAAGGAAAAATAGAAGGAAGGAAAGGAAAGGTGGGTGGGAGAGGATAAGGAAGAAAGACAAAAGGGAAGGAAGGAAGGAGAAAGAGAGGGAAGGAAGAAAGGATGAAAGGGTTGAAGGGAAAGAGGGAGAAACAGGGAGGTAAGGAAGAGAAGAAGGAAGGAAAGAGAGAAGGAAGGAAGGATAGGATGGTGTGAGGGAGGAGGGCCTGAGAAAAGAGACCAAGGAGCTGCATCCGGCCCCTGGGCCTGGCTTTGCCCATACCTGATTTAAGTTGTTTCAAAGAGTGTTCATGTTACAGTTTGCTTGCTATATTTGCTGCAGAAGTGCACTATCCAAGCATAACAACTCATATCTGAAGGCCACATATTTCTCCTTTCAGATTAACAAAAGTGTGTGGGGTAACTTGGATTTGGTCACTGTTCCTACAGTGTGTGTGTATCCTTCACAACCAATATAGAACCCAAGTTTCTGGTAGTTTCAGAAACTCAAGTTCCCAGTTTATCCAAAGTCTAAAATGTGATGATCTATGGCACTCAGAAGATTCAGATCTCAGGCAAAGTACATTTTTCCTCCTTCTCCTCTTCCCACTTACTACTACCTTGCTTTTTACTAATGTATCTGTTGCTTAGATACTAGAGGTCTATCGACATTACATTATGTTTGATACCACTTCAATGATCCTGGCTCCAAGCTTATAAAACCTAGGAATTGTAGTTTGGTGAAATTTGTAGTTTGGTGAGATAATGACCAGTTCTAACTCAGCCCCACACATTGTCGAATACGGCCTTATTCTTCCTACAAGTTAGCCAGATCATTTCCTCTAATGTTTTTACTCTGTATGTTTTGTGATATTACTTGGGAACCGCTCTGAGTCCCCTTGGGGAGATGGAGCGGTATATAAATAAAGACTACACAGTTCTACAAATTTTCAGTTTTTCTCAGTTGCGGAAACGAAATGTGCCGTTTCTTAATAAATTTAACATGCTGAATTCAAATATAATAATTAAATGTGTTAATTGGCTCTGGTTTTTATGCAACAGCTATTTCAATTTTCTCCACAATAGGTAATTCGTTAATATTATGATCATGCGCCTAACCTTACTGCATGTATATAAACCGTGAATATTTGCTAAATTTTAGTCAAATTATATTGCCAATAGTTTATACATGAGAAATATTTATTTAATTAGTCTATTGTTTATATTTGTGCAGCAAGAAACTATATTAGTAGGCTTAATGCAGTTGAAAAGTCTGAAAGTTTAAATGTCGCTTTAATTGTGACTTTAGTTTATATCCTGTTTGCTTCTCTTGACTTTTCTTTTGTATTCAAGGAAAGGTTTGTCTCTTACAATGCTCCAGCAATAGTCTGACAGCATTGACGGAGTCCATTTGCCTTGATATCTTTTTTCCATAGTGTTTTATTTACACATGTGCGAGGCATAACTACAGTAAAAAGAACAATGTAAAACGATGTTTAACGATACTGTCTCAGTCTTCAACTGACTGACCCTCACCGTTCACTGGCTTTTGCACATAGCACTAATACTGCGTCATCAAACTTTCTAGAATATTCTAGAATCTTCCATAGTGTAAGTCGCAATATGCATTTTTTCAACCATACGTGATCACGTGATTGCTTATATCATAAAAACTAGAGCCAATATACATTTTTAAATGTTATTTTCATTTTCAGCACCCCAAAATCATAATAGAACAACTATTTTCAGGCCCGCAACTTTTTCTCCGTTGAACAGTTATTATTATTATTATTATTATTATTATTATTATTATTATATTTGGAATTCTCTGTTAGATAGTTCTAAGGCTATAGTCCAAAGGAGGACACTAAAGATCAGGAAATAATTGTAAGTAATGTATCAAACTACAAATTCATAAGATGGAGCTGTAATCAATAATGATTTGCACTATAAAAGGCCAGCTCTTTTTGTTCTGTTTTGGTTTCTGGCAGAGAGACATTCTGGACACGATTTTGTGTGTGGGGAAGAAATAAGAAGAGGAGTGAGTTGCCTGCCAATCTTTATCTAGAGATGAAGCCATTTACAAATATTCAGAAAAGAAAAAGCAAGGCTTTCAAAATGAGATCATCCCTGAGAGAAAAAAAATTGCCAAGACAGCTCTGACATATGGATGCTCTCATTTGGGCCACATCAAAAGGTTGCTCTGCAAATCTCCCGCTGTGAATTCAAGAGTCAGTGAAATTAAGATTCAGCGCCCAATTTCAGTGCACTGCATTGGCAATATAAAACTCTGGTCCTGCCTGTTCAAATAACCCCTAGCTCTCCAATGCAATGATTTATGTGGGGAAGTGAGCAGCAAGAGTCCTGTCAGGTCTAGAATTCAGAACAGCATTGAGAGCCAAAGGGATCAGGGAGAGGAAATCGACCAAGAATTCGTGAGATTTCAAAGAAGCAACGTTTCGGCATAGAGTGGGTTGGGGAGAGGGGGATGAAAAGGAAAGAGTGTGACAGAAAACAAAAGAAACACAAACCTTCCAGCTAGGGATCTTAGATGATGGTAACATGCCTGGCCCAATGGTGTAATAATGAGCGTAGTCTGGAAGGAGGGTGGAGGAGGAGGCAGCCCGGGTCCATGCGTGAGAAACAGACGGGACATGAGGGGGAGGACCTGCACCAACTGAGGCTAAGGGTGGGCCACTGGACAAACTACAGTGATAATACCCATTAGACAACTGGAAACAAAAAGAAAAAAAAGGGGAAGGAAAGGAGAGAAATTAATGTAAATATAGAACAAAACATGGGCGGCGGGAGGGGGGGCTATGAGGTGAATCAGGCATGCATTGCTGGAGAGAAAGAAAGGGGGTGAGATGCCCCATGTGATATCGTGTGGTCATTTTTTGCAAGTGAACACCGCACTTCATGCTTTGGTAATGCTGCTGAGATAACATCACACATGCTCAAAATAACAGGGTGGGGGGAGGAAAATCATTCTCAGGCTGAACAGCTCTACACCACTGGGCCAGAGAGGAAATCCTTGCTTGTGGAAGTATGCTAGAGCAGTGTTTCTCAACCTCGGGGTCAGAGGGGTCGCCAAAGACCACCGAAAAACATAGTATTTTCTGTTGGTCATGGGGGTTCTGTGTAGGAAGTTTGGCCCAATTCTATCGTTGGTGGGGTTCAGAATGCTCTTTGATTGTAGGTGAACTATAAATCCCAGCAATTACAACTTCCCAATGTCAAGGTCTATTTTCCCCAAACTCCACCAGTGTTCACATTTGGGCATATTGAATATTTGTGCCAAGTTTGCTCCGGATCCATCAGTGTTTGAGTCCGCAGTGCTCTCTGGGTGTAGGTGAACTATAAATCCCAGCAACTACACCTCCCAAATGTCAAGGTTTATTTTCCCCAAACTCCACCAGCATTCACATTTGGGCATACTGAGTATTTGTGCCACGTTTGCTCCAGATCCATCATTGTTTGAGACTGCAGTGCTCTCTGAGTGTAGGTGAACTATAAATCCCAGCAACTAAAACTCCCAAATGTCAAGGTCTTTTTCCTCCAAACTCTATCACATTTGGGCATATTGAGTATTTGTGCCAAGTTTGGTCCAGACCCACCATTGCTTGAGTCTACAGTGCTCTCTGGACTTAGGTGAACTACAACTCCAAAACTCAAGGTCAATGCCCACCAAACCCTTCCAGTATTTTCTGTTGGTTGTGGGAGTTCTGTGTGCCAAGTTTGGTTCAATTCCCTCACTGGTGGAGTTCAGAATGCTCTTTGATTGTAGGTGAACTATAAATCCCAGCAACTACAACTCCTAAATGACAATCTCAATCCTCCCCAACCCCACCAATATTCAAATTTAGGCATATCGGGTATTTGTGCCAAATTTTGTCCAGTGAATGAAAATACATCCTGTATATCAGTTCCATGTGCCAAGTCTGGTTCAATTCCCTCACTGGTGGGGTTCAGAATGCTCTTTGATTGTAGGTGAACTATAAATCTCAATAACTACAACCCCCAAATGACAAAATCCCACCAGTATTCAAATTTGGGTGCATTGGGTTTTAAAAATCATTTTATGTACATGCGGCCTGCTCTCTGTCATTATGTTTCTATGTTTTGTGTATATTGTTTATATGCTTTGATGTTTTATACTTTATTGTTATGTTGTTTATTTTACTGTAATTTGTATTTTTGTATTGTAATTCGTCGGACTTGGCCCCATGAAAGCCACTCCGAGTCCCCGTTGGGGGAGATGGTGGCGGGGTATAAATAAAGATTATTATTATTATTATTATTATTATTATTATTATTATAATCAGATATTTGTGCTAAATTTGGTCTAGTATATTCTGTATATCAGATATTTACATTATGATTCATAACAGTAGCAAAATTACAGTTATGAAGTAGCAATGAAAATAATTTTATGGCTGGGGGGTCACCACAACATGAGGAACTGTATTAAGGGGTCATGGCATTAGGAAGGTTGAGAACCACTGTGCTAGAGAAAGACAGCAAATAGAAATAGTACTCCAAGGACTAGTGGTTTCCTCCATCAACCAGAGCATCGGTTGGAAGCTTCAATTCAATTCAAGGATGCAAGGAAACACAGTCTTTCCAAAGCTGTTAACGTGCCTTTTGGGGTTAGTAATTGCACATTCCATCCAAGTGAGAGCAGCAGCAGCTCAGCCTCAGAAAACGCTCCCTTCCAGGAGTAACATAATGGTAGGGGGTGAAGGGGGAAGAAGTTGGTGGCTTTGCCAGATGAGAATGGATCCAACTAGTCACTCGCTCTTGGCTGAGCTCAGCACTGATTCAAAGCTTTAATGCTCTATGATGTTGGAGAGATTTATCCACACTTGGGATTTTAAAAGGAAATTTGGCAAAACGGCCAAGAAAATTCGAGACAGCAAGTTGATTAGACATCTGAAGATACATCATCTCCAAGTTTTCGCTTTGCCGGTACGGAAGCCAGCATGGCCAAACTCAAATTCTGACATTTATCAGGGTATTTCTGGAGT
The DNA here is from genome assembly GCF_037176765.1 of Anolis sagrei. Taxonomy (NCBI): domain Eukaryota; kingdom Metazoa; phylum Chordata; class Lepidosauria; order Squamata; family Anolidae; genus Anolis; species Anolis sagrei. Next base: position 19,820,595 of record NC_090024.1, on the reverse strand, counting down.
GGGATAACTGTTATTCTTGCAGGCACTGCATGTGCCACACAAACACAATAGTGTACTGTATTTCATTGATTCTAAGACATACTTTTTCACATATATTTTTTAGGTCTGCTCGTATGCCCTTCCACAAACGCCACTATCACCTTTTCGTCCATGTCCTAGCATTATTCCCAATTTTAACTTTACCTTTGGCCTTCCCACTGTTCTTAATTGTGTGTTGTCTTATTGCTAATGTTGTATATTTTATTGTCTATGTTTTTGTTTTAATTGCTGGTACTGTTGTTGTTGTTGTTGTTGTTGTTATTGCTTGTACTGTTGTATTTGGCCTCGGCCTCATGTAAACCGCACCGAGTCTCTTGGGGAGATGGTAGCGGGGTATAAATAAAGTGTTGTTGTTGTTGTTCGCTGATGTTTTTTAACTAAAATAAATAAACCGCTGGAGTTTTCAGTGGAAGTCCCACGGGGGCCATCTTGGGAGACTCTAAATCTTGCAACAAAACATCAAGTGTGGACAACAAGGCAGAAATCTCGGGATCAACAGGTCTGTATGTGGACTTCTTCGGAAGCTCCGGGATTTTTTTGCCTCTGTCTAAAACCCGTTATTTAGTGCTGTCTGGAAGTGTCCTTAGGATAACAGGTGCTTTTAAAATATATTTAAATAAAGCTTTTTTCTGTTGGTGGTACTCAAATTAGTGTGCATCCTAGTATCAATGGTATCTGAGAATTGATGAAATACAGTATGTTATACCCACTACACGCTACACTTTGAAATACCCACTTCTTGGACACGAAAGGCTGTCTTCAGGCCATTCACAAAATCAGTTATTGCACCCAATGTACCAATGTTCCTGGCAATTTTGCAACATCAACTCTACTCTAGTGATGAGACTCACTGTTGTAGTTTTTAACCAGTTTACTAACACTCCTTTATTCCTACATACATTCATTTTGGGAAATGGTCCTCCAGACGTGTTGGACTTCATCTCCCACAATGGGCTTCTAGGGGCTGAGGTCCAAAATGCCTGGAGGACTCAACATTGAGACCCTACCGACTGAGTTCCTTAAAGGGAGTGAGAGTTTCCATTCTGATCTGTCTGCTCTGTGTCCTCTGCTTGCTCTCCTATTTCACAGAGTTGGGGGAAACCAGGGGACGTGTCTGTTATGGATGGAAGCCTTTGTCACCTTCTCTGTGGAGGCCCAAGCGCCCATGGTGGAGCCTGAGCTGACAGAGGTGGGGGAACTGCACTCGCTCACTGACTGGCACGTTTCAGAGGCTTCGGAGGAGGCCGAGCTGGACGAATTCTGCTGGGATTGTTAAAGAAAAGAGCCACAAAGACAAAAACAGAAGTGGCATCACGAAGACAAGAAGGAAAAAAAGGAAAAAAGAGAAAGAGAAACAAAACAGGAAGCCATCAAAACAAAACCCAACACAGCACAGAGGAACAAATACAGACAACACGGGACAAGAAGGAGGAGAGAAGTAAAGTGTTAGGACGGGTTAAGAAAAAAGCATAAATCATTAAGCACAGCTGATAGCTTTCAAGACTGGTCAGTAACGGTGCAACAGAGACAAAAGCTACAGGGGGCTAAACGCCAGAGGCTCATAAGTCCATTGGGATTGCAAGCCAGATCCTTGATGAACTTTCAGTTTCAACATAGGAAGCTGCAAACTGCTGAAGTCAGTACTTCCAGAACTGTCACCAAAGCAGAATATCAGACAGACATATATGCTGAAGTTACCCAGCCGTCTAGGAAAGCAGGTGAGGCATGAGAGGCCTTTGCCATTGATATTTGGAGGCCACGGTGATGATGGCATTGATGGAAATGTCCAATGCAAGGCCTTCCTTTTGAGATTGTTGAAGTAAACGTGATACAGTAGAGTCTCGCTTATCCGACCTTCGCTTATCCGACATTCCGTCTTATCCGACGTCCCTCTTTTCCTCCAGCATTTCCCCTTCAATTAAAGGAGCACTCCCAACTCTTTCTCCATTCCCAATAAGTGAAAAAGGCAAGACAAGGAGGGGGAGGAAAGGGGGGAAAGTGGCAGAACTGGAAGCGGAAGCGTCCTCCCTCCTTCCCTCTGTGATTTCCACGCTCCTCTTCAGTACCCGGGCACTTTCTGCTGGTCCGTTCTATCCCCGAGGCGTTGCCCTGCCTTAAGCCTTTGAGTCCCTGTTGTTAGTATTCTAGGTGTCTAGGACCGTGTCAGAAGGGTAACAGTAGGAGACTCTGTTGTTGGAGTTCAGCCTGTGATTGTGTTTCAGGATCAGGGTGCTTTGGATGTGGGGGATAATGTCAATGAGGTTCAAGATGGCAATGGTTTGGTCAGTGATACTGATGCAGAAAATGATAGAGAGACACCTGTTCCAAGGTAGTTTCCCATGAGAATGTTCCTACAGGGTATAGGGATGATGGTTTACTCCCTAGATTGCTTCCAGGGAGTTCCCAGGATTTGGAGCTTGAAAACAACTCGGCACCTGTGGAGACTAATGAGCACAGAGATAGACGGGTGGAAATTAAGTCAAAACAGACAGGCCAAGCAAGGCCTTTGGCGTTCTGCCAGGCTTCAACACAAAGAGATAAGGGGCGTTAAAGGAAAGCAAAACCAGTTTCTGAGTGCTTGGAAAGGTTTAAAAGTTCCAAGCATGGAAAATATTACCAAATGAAGAATTCTGCTAAGTTCTTGTCCTCGTCTCATAGAAGCCTAGCTTGGAAGATTCATGCTTAAAGATTTATTGTTTCCTGTTTGTTTGTTTTTTGTCTCTTGTGATTACCTGCTCAGGCCTTGGGTCAATGTTTCCTGGTTCTTTGGATTTTGTTAGAGTCTTGTGGACTTTGCTTTTGAACATTGCTGAACTCTATCTTGGACGAATTCCTGCTTATCTTCTTGCCTAATTGGATTCATCCATCCCCTTAAAGTGCCTTTTCTATTTTGCTGTTTTTACTTATTTTCAATAAAAGGATTGTTTTCCTCTACTCAACGTGTGGTGTTTTAAAGTCAGAGGGTTATTCCTGTTCTGGAGTGCAACATCCGTATTATCCGACATTTTTGTTTATCTGACGTTCTGCTGGCCTGTTTGTGTCGGATAAGCAAGACTCTACTGTATAGGGATTATACGAGATAATGCTTGATGCTGGAACTGAAAGTCCATATGGATTTGTCAAGGAAGAACTAGAAGCAAAATGCCAGCCTCCTGGCAGCTCTTACATGCAGATTTTTTAAGAAGTAAAATCAATAATTGCAATTTTAACATTGGAAATGTCTCCACAAGTATAACCAAGGGCTTTGCAAGCAAATCTATTTCTTCCAACAGAATTGCTTGGCTGCGTAAGAGCTGCTTAAGGGCACCTGGGTGCAGATTAATCCTGGTCTACAAAGAATTACTACACTAGGGAAAATTACTCATGCCATTGATTGGCTACCAACCATCATCTTCCCTCTCTGGCACTCAAGCCACTGTGTCAGTATGCTAGCACTATGCGCTCTGACAGTTTTGTAGTTTTGGACTGAGCTTTTCATGCTAAACGGGCAAGATTCATGGACAATCATCTCTCCCTTTCAGGTTTACGTTTTTGGATTCTCCATGACATATCTCATTCAAAGAATCTTGCTTTTCTAACCCATGAATAGAGGTATCAACTCTTCATTGACTTATCAAGTCCCTCAGCAACAGAGAACAGAATTCGCACAAACAAGGCGCTTGAAATACGTACAAAGCATTGCCACCCACCACATCTATTCTCCACTTTCAAATATGGAAATATGGCATTGTAAGAGGTATTTTTCTGCCCTCATATTTATATCAAGCAAAAATTTCAAGACAAGCACCCATCAGTGACAAACACAAGACATATATTATACAATAAACAACATTGAAGGAATTTTGCCAAGTGTTACTTGGTGATGCCTGTGAGTAGTAAGACAGTCAAGCAAAACCAAAATATCCTACACACACAACTTATGCTTTTTGCTTCCAAGCTGAAATTATCTTAAGAATCTCAGTATTTTACAGACCAAAAAATCACAGAAAATCTCTACAACAAAGCTGAAGTTAGTTCCAATCAATATTCCAACTATACATTCTTTGCACTAGTGAGTAGAGATCGGCATGCATAAGGTGCGGCTTTTGGAAAGAGATCTAGAAAGTTACTTTCCTGAGCTTCAAACATTTTTATCCTACTACTTTTAACTATGATTAAATTAATTTTAAACTATTTTTTGAGGATGTTGCTAACACAGGATATCCCAAAACTCTCCATACATATGAAAAAATAAACTCACAATATATTATAATACACAACTTGTATACTATAATATAATGTTTGTATTTAGATTAGACTCATATGCAAAATAGTAAGGTAAAGGTTTCCACTGATATTTTAGTTGTGTCTGACTCTGGGGGATGATGCTCATCTTCATTCCTAAGCCCAAGAGCAGGTATTGTCCATAGACACCTCCAAGGTCATGTGGTTGGCATGACTGCCACCTTCCCGCTGAAGTGGTACCTATTGATCTACTCACATTTGTATGTTTCTGCCAACTGCTAGGTTGGCAGAAGTTAGGGCTAACGGCGGGAGCTCACCTCACTCCCCAGATTCAAACCGCCAACCTGTCAGTCAGCAAGTTCAGCACCTCAGTGGTTTAACCCGCTTAGAGAGACTATTTTGTAAATACTGTGCAAAATTTTGTGAAGAATATTTTGTAAATAAATCATATTTACCCTCAATTTCCCTTTAATTATTTATTTATGACATTTATCTCCTGCCCTTCTCACCCTGAAGGGGACTCAGAGTGGCTTACAAGTTATATGTACATACAATATATTATATTATTAGCATAGCACAATATTAGTATTCTATATTACTATATTGTACAATACCACTATACTGCAATATATTAATAGTATTACATGTAATACGTATATAATATACAATTATTGTATTATATTCTTATTATTCATATTATATTGTATTACAAAATTATGATAAATATTATATGTACATACATTATATAATCATAGCACAATATTAGTATTATATAGTACTATATTGTACTATACTGCAATATTATTAGTAATATTACAAGTAATATTTAATACATTTTCCTATGTACTTTTAAAACACCCTGTAGTATGATTGTTCAATCGTTTTCTTCTTCTTCTAACATCTGTAATGTGTATTTTAGTTAACTGTTATCTTATGTTTTGTAAGCCATCTTGGATCCCTCGGTGGCAGAAAGGCAGGATATAAACAATCAAACAATTATTTCCTGTATAACACTCTTCAAAATATTGCAGGGAAAAAATGACCTTGTTCAATGTTAGGCCTAAACGAGCCCTACTTTGTACTTTTGGGGGGCTGTTGCATCAAGAGATAAGGCTAACTTTACTTCTTGACTGCCATTGGCCAACCATAAGCAAGGCTCAAATAGAATTCACTGACCGTAAAACAGAATGGAATCCCAGAGTGTGAAGTGAGTTAAACCGCTGAGCTGCTGAACCTGCTGACCGAAAGGTCACAGGTTTGAATCTGAGGAGTGGGGTGAGCTCCTACTATTAGCCCCAGCTTCTGCTAACCTAGCAGTTCAAAAACATGCAACATGAGTAGATCAATAAGTACCGCTCCGTCGGGAAGGTAATGGTGCTCCACGCAGTCATGCTGGCCACATGACCTTGGAGGTGTCTATGGACAACGCCGACTCTTTGGCTTAGAAATGGAGAGGAGCATCAATCCCCAGAGTTGGACACGACTGGACTTAATGTCAGGGGAAAACTTTTACCTTTACCTAAAAAGCCAAATATCCTAGGGCAGATGCCGCTAAAATGAGATTAGTGCACGGCTCTCAGAGATGGTGGGACATTACACAAATGCAATATTCTTAGGGGACCTTTGCAGAGAAGCAAAAGTCATCTCAGGCTCATGTGGGCATCCCTCGACTTACCTGGCTTGGCGCTTCCGGCGGCATGGGGGACGGCGACTTGGACTGAAACGCATCCTGGGACATGAATCCGGAGTCGTGCGAGGACACGCTGGAGAGCCTCATGGGCGCCTGCTGAGGCAGATTGGAGCTGCGGTAGCGATAGTGTGAACTGGGTGAGTGAGAGTGCGAGCCGCTTGACCGGGAGTCACTACTGTTAACACTGTTCAGACTGCTGTGAGGCACAAGAGGGGAGAGAGATGGGGGCAAAGGGAAGAAACAAAAAAAGGGGAGAGGGGGATCGGGGAAGAGACCAGCACAGGACAATTAACATTCCATGGTTCTCCTGCAAAAGGCATGCAGCCCAAATCATAAAAAACGGCACCGCTGGCAGAAGTAACTTGGGGGAGTTGGAAAGGACTGCAGTATCCTCAGTAACCAGATGGAAAATGGCAAAACAACATGAAGGAGTAGTGCTACAACTCCATACTGCTTTGGACTGGCAGAGGGCCATCCGATCGGATGCCTATTTCAAGTATGGACTCTGAAATCCTCAGGAAAAGTGCTTCTCTTAATCCCAGTACTTTCCCAGTGATAGCTGGTGGAAACATGTGACTTTGAAACTCTCTACTTATGGAGTCTAGAATGGCCTCCTCTTTGCTGTCTTCCCATTGGCAGGTTATTTTTTTTCGTGTCAGGAGTGACTTGAGAAACTGCAAGTCGCTTCTGGTGTGAGAGAATGGGCCGATTGCAAGGACGCTGCCCATGGGATGCCCGGATGTTTTGATGTTTTACCATCCTTGTGGAAGACTTTTCTCATGTCCCCGCATGGGGAGCTAGAGCTGACTGAGGGAGCTCATCTGTGCTCTCCCCGGATTCAAACGTCCAACCTGTCGGTCTTCAGTCCTGCCAGCACAAGGGTTTAACCCATTGCGCCATCGGGGGCTCCATTGGCAGGTAAAGCCTTTTCTTAAAAAATTCCAACACTCTTTTACCAAAAGGACTATATTATTTTACATACTTTTGTATTATTTTATATAGTTTTGCTTAACTTAAAAAAAACCCCTAAAGTGTGCATTTTTAATATGGCTAATAGTTTTTATTCTCAACTTACACTGACTTTTTAATGCTTTTAACTGTAATCTTTTAATGTGTTGTCGAAGTCTTTCATGGCTGGAATCACTGGTTGTTATGAGTTTTCCGGGCTGTATGGCCATGTTCTGGAGGCATTCTCTCCTGACGTTTCACCCACATCTGTGGTAGGCATCCTCAGAGGTTGTGAGGTTTGTTGGAAACTAGGCAAATGAGGTTTATGTCAGAAATATTAAGAATTAAATAAGTATTTTTAATTACAAAAATGTGAGTCAAGAAATGAAAGGGTTAAATGAATAAATGACTCAGTTCAATATATGCAGGTGTGCCTGTAGCTTAGTAGCCCTCAATTTGAGGGAGCCCTCAGTGTTACCAGACCTCAGTGAGAGAGGCCTCTATCTGAGGTAGTTTTCAGAGTAAGAGAGGCCTCAGTATGAGAAGGCCTCAGTCTTAGTAGGTCTCAGTGTGAGGTAGGCCTCAGTGTTAGTTTGCCTCAGGGTGAGAGAGGTGCCAATATGAGAGAACCCTCAGTATGAGAGGTCTCTGTGGGAGAAGGGCCTCAGTGTTTTAGTAGGCCTCAGTGTTAGTTTGCCTCAGTATGTGAGAGGCATCAGTCTGAGAGAGCCCTCAGTATGAGAAGGCCTCCGTGTGAGGTAGGCCTCAGTGTTAGTTTGCCCCAGGGTGAGAGGTGGCAGTATAAGAGAGTCCTCAGTATGAGAGGTCTCTGTGGGAGAAGGGCCTTAGTGTTTTAGTAGGCCTCAGTGTTAGTTTGCCTCAGTATGTGAGAGGCATCAGTCTGAGAGAGCCCTCAGTATGAGAAGGCCTCAGTGTGATGTAGGCCTCAGTGTTATTTTGCCTCAAGGTGAGAGAGGCGCCAGTATGAGAGAGCCCTCAGTATGAGAGGTCTCTGTGGGAGAAGGGCCTCAGTGTATTAGTAGGCCTCAGTATGTGAGAGGCATCAGTCTGAAAGAGCCCTCAGTATGAGAAGGCCTCGGTGTTAGTAGGCCTGGTGTGAGAAACTTCGGTGAGAGAAGCCCCAGGTTGAATGCCATCGTGTGAAGCTTCAGTGTGAAGGCTGCTGTGTGTAAAGCTACTGTGTGAAGCTCTTGTGTAAGTTCGGTGTGAGAAGAGACTTTGTGAAGGCGAGGTTGTTTATCTGCATGAGAAAGAAGCCCAGCGTGGAAGCAAAGAAGGAAGTGTAAAGATTCAAAGAACTTTATTTGTGCTGTGGAAACCTTGCTCTTGTAAATAGGAGAGAATGCTTATGGCCATACAGTCTGGAAAATTCACAACAACTCAAGGCTAACTACCTTGTGAAATGACGCACTCACAAGCTAAGATAAGAGATGTGGGTGTTGGTAATTAGAGTGGAGTGTCTACTTCGCACTCCAGTAATCTGCTATGGTATCAACTGAACGTAGATTTGATTTTGGACAACACCTCCCAGTATCCTCAAGCCGTTCTGGCCATGTCCATTCTGGCACCTGTTTCATGTAAGTAATTTTGCCAAACTCTCATTTGAAAATGAAGGACACAACCAAAGAAGCTGATATCCATGTTATCTCCTGTGGATTTCTTTTAAAGGGAAAATACCACTGGTGGGAGATCTGATCTGAGACCAAGGGGAGGGCGCTACACTTTTATTTATCATTTAAACGCACCACAGGTGACCTGATCTCATTAAGGTTGTGCCAGCCGGCTGCTGCCAGGACTATACCGCTGGCCATTTTACCTTTTACTTTGCAGGATATTGCATTGTTTAAGGAAAAAGCCTGCACTTGCTGCTGTCAGTATATATGGATCTATAGATCTCCTGTCTATAGATACTATACATATGCATGCACAGACAGCTATAGCTTTATGGAGGGCAGGGTGGGGGAATGCAAGGATTTTGTGGTCTACCATGCCACAGGGAACTCCAGCTCTCCAATCCAATGTGATTTGGAAGGCAAAGAAAAAAGAACATATAAGGTAGGAGCATTAGGGGCTAGGAAGAAATGCAAGAGGAGAACGTAACAGCAGAACCGTCTTCCTTTCGTTGGAGAAAAGGAGAGAATTGGGCAGTATTTGTGCCTGGGAGGATGGAGGAGGGAGCATGCCGCCAAACTGTTTTAGCCGAGAGAAAACAGTTTCATGGGAGAGGGAGAAAAGGGACTTCAGTGCTCCCAACACACACACAAAATTAAATCTGAATTTAAACAGTGCTGAACAGTTAAGAGCTATTGCATTTTACAGTAAAGAAGCATTATTCCAACAAGTTCAAAGAGAAACATGTGCATTTAGGCAGCTTAATATAGAGAGGAAATGAAGTATCTTGCAACTATCATGTTGATTAAAAAACACACTAGTAAAGATAATGACAGATTCACCTTCATAAGGTATTTGCAAGGAAGAGGGTCTATGCAATTGGATGAGTTCAATTGCAAATTGACACCACCTTTTCCAGCTACTTTTGTAAACAGTAGAGTCTCGCTTATCCGACATAAACAGGCCGGCAGAACGTCGGAGAAGCGGAAATAGCGGATAATACAGAGGAATTAAGAAAAGCCTATTAAATGTCAAATTACGTTATCATTTCTGTTCCATTGATACAATGACCTTCCTTCTTTTCATCGCCATAATTGCACAAAGTTCAGGAAAAAAGTGCATAAACACTGCACAGCAACACGCAGCAAACCATTCTACATACTACAACAAACTGCACTAAGTGACTGTTAGGAAAGGCGAGACATGACCGACAGATGAATCTTATTTATTTTATTTACATTCTTTCTATCCTGCCTTTCTCAAACCCAAAGGTGACTTAAGGTGGCTTACAACCAGGCTAGATGTGTTTCATAGGCTACCTGGTGGACCTGTTGTAATCGATTTTTGTGTTGCAGTGCCTCATCGTTAGGAGCAACAAGAACGAATACAGTCACGCTCCCAAACAAGTGGAAGACTTTTCTCGTCAACAATTCATGCGTGTATTTTTGTTGTTGTTTAGGAGTGTCGGATAAGACAGAATGTTGGATAAGCAACGGTTGGCTAAACGAGACTCTACTGTAGCTGGTTAGTCATAATAACGCTCAGCAATTATATTACATTGTTTATACTAAAGGCAAAGAGTACAATCATTTGGTTCTTTTGGTTTTTGAAAACTCAGGACTAGAGCTGGGGAAAGCTTCTGCATTGAAACTCTTGGAATCTTCCATCCAGTTATTGTTAGTTGGAGACCTTGGGAGAGGTCACTAGAAAAAGTAAATTTTCCAAGCTCTGCACTGAACTCAGTACTCCTTATCTTGAAGCTCAGGGCCCTTCCAGACAGGCCCTATATCCCAGGATCTGAACACAGGTTTCCCAAAATATCTGGCTGTGCAGGCTCATATAATCCAGTTTAAATCAGAAAACCTGGGATCAGATCCTGGGATACAGCGCCTGTCTGGAAGGGCCCTCAATCGCCCAAAATGTATGGGAGATGAGCAGTGGTTGCATTGTTGCCAAAGCTAAGGAGGTAAAGTCAAGATGAATGCCTTTATCAGGGGGGGGGGGGGGGGCAGCAGTAGGCGGCTCAAAGGGCCACACTTAAACATGGAGAAAATGCTCCCCATTGATTTCTTTTTTGTGTGTCAGAAGCGACTTGAGAAACTGAAAGTCACTCCTGGTGTGAAATGGCATTGATGGCATTTGGGGAAAGATTTTCAAATAAATTTTATGAGACTTACAGGCTGCACTTTCCCCAATCCTGACCTCCATGACTATTGCCTTAAATTTCCCAAAGTCATAATAGGATCCAAGTATAATACATTCCAGGAATTAAGCTAATGAACGTGTCTTTAGAATGGGTAAACTTAAATACAGAGACCTCCAAGACAATGAGGCTTTCTTGCTTACCTGCAGACACTGGATTTCCTGGACATGGTGGTACTTGGAGAAGACGGAGGAGTCTGATAGGACCAGCCGTAATCAGAACCTTTCAAATCTAGAATTACCTGCAGAAGTAAAGATAGCCACACAAGGTGTGAACATCAGTCACTCTGGTCCATGGTGGGCTAGGAACTAGTCTCCCAGCTCCATCAAGAAATCCAGAGAAAATACCAGAATAGCATCTCATCTTGTTTCTAGCCTTACAATTGAAGGGCGTGGACTTCTAATGACATTAACCACTAGAACAGTGTTTCTCAACTTTCCTAATGCTGCGACCCCGTAATCCAGTTCCTCATGTTGTGGTAACCCCCCAACCATAACATTATTTCTGTTGCTACTTCTTAACTGTAATTTTCTTCTGTTATGGATTGTAATGTAAATATCTGATATGCAGGATGTATTTTCATTCACTAGACCAAATTTGGCACAAATACCTGATATGTCCAAATCTGAATACCCTGTGGGGTTGGGAGGGATTGATTTTTCACTTGGGAGTTGTAGTTGCTGGGATTTCTGGTTCACTTACAATCAAAGACCATTCTAAACTTCACTAATGATGGAATTGAACCCAACTTGGCACACAGAACTCCCATGATGAACAGAAAATACTGGAAGGGTTTGGTGGGCATTGACCTTGAGTTTTGGAGTTGCAGTTCACCTACATCCAGAGAGCACTGTGGACTCAAACAATGATGGATCTGGACCAAACGTGGCACAAATACTCAATATGCCCCAGTGTGAACACTGGTGGAGTTTGGGGGGAAATAGAATCTTGAGATTTTGGAGTTGTAGTTGCTGGGATTTATAGTTCACCTACAATCAAAAAGTATTCTGAACCCCACCAACGATAGAATTGGACCAATCTTCCCATACCTTGAAGGGACTTGCATAGTGCACATGTGCTCTCCCTTGCCTGCAGGTGTGCACTATACTGTCATGTCCCTTGCCTGCAGGTGTGCACTATACGCCTGCTCTCCCCTCCCCTTGGTTGAGAGGCCAGCCAAACACAGCAGAGGAAGGCTTTTGGTGGGAGAATTCGCTGTCTGTTTCCAAAAAGGAAGAGAAGGACAGGTGGAGAAATCTTCAGCCTTCTCTGTGTTTTCTGATGGTCTTTGTTGACCCCTCTAAAAACCCCTCGCGACCCCCGCCCAGGGGTCCCGAGCCTCAGGTTGTGAAATGCTGAACTAGAACATAGAGCTCCAAGGCACAAGCTACTGAGACATTCTTCTGCAGATCCCCAGATCAGATGGAGGGGAACTATATAAATAGAGTACTTGAAATGGATTGTAACCTAAGCTGTATCACTTCTGCTACTTTGGAGTTTAGTAGTCCAGAGTACATAAAAGTAGCACACTTCTTCTCAGTCACACTCACCTGTTCGCTTGATGGTGGCAGCTTGTGAGGGTCCATGGTGAGGCTTTTCAGGTCTTCTGATATGGTCTGCAGGTGAGTTATTTCTCCCAGCATGGATATTTCTTCTTCCTGGAAGAGTATCACCTTGTTGTAGGTTTTCCGGGCTGTATGTCCATGTTCTAGGAGCATTCTCTCCTGACGTTTGGCCTGCATCTATGGCAGACATCCTCAGAGGTTGTGAGGTCTTCACAGGACCTCATAACCTCTGAGGATGCCTGCCATAGATACAGGTGAAACATCAGGAGAGAATGCTTCTAGAAGCCACACAGCCCAAAATTCTACAACAACACAAGCAGCCTTTATGCTTGCAACAAAGCTTGGGATCATTAACTGCTAGCAGTAATATGTGAGCATCCAAGGAAATTTATTCACTGGAGGAAAATGCAAAATTAATTTGTTGAATCATTACATTAAATACTGTTTAAACTGACTCAAAATGTCCAGTTACAAATTAAAGTAACCGGAAATGTTAAGTCATTACTCAAGACTAATCAGAACATTGGTGTTTAACAATTAAACAAACAAATGTAAAAACTGCTCTTGAAATTTTTAATGAATTGAGCATAACGGATGAATTTTTAATGAATTAGTTGAAAGCTCTGCTCCAGAAAAGCTTTTTCAAATATTGTGCAGCCTTCTGCTTGATATTGTACACTATCTTGTCTCAATCCTTTCGTATGTTTACTCTGCGACCACATTACTGCACATAAATAAATGAGTAAATACACTGCGAAAGAATGGCACTGAAATACATAAAATCGGGAAGACATTTTTTTGGGTTGTTGTAGGTTTTTCCGGGCTATATGGCCATGTTCTAGAGGCATTTTCTCCTGACGTTTCGCCTGCATCTATGGCAAGCATCCTCAGAGGTAGTGAGGGTGCTTGCCATAGATGCAGGCAAAACGTCAGGAGAAAATGCCTCTAGAACATGGCCATATGGCCCGGAAAAACCTACAACAACCCAGTGATTCCGGCCATGAAAGCCTTCGACAAGACATTTTTTTGCTTTCAAACTCAAGCGAATGGGGGGAAAGTTGAAAACAAAACTCACAATGACAGGCCGTAGCATGGAGATGAATGAGCAGAATCGGCCACGTTCTTCAATCAGGGCTTTCCGAACGGCCTGCTTCTCTGTTTCTTCAAGAAGGAGGTATTTATCATTCACGTCCTGTAACGCGCTGTCCAGTTGAGGCTGGATGTCTCCTCTACCTATTTTACAATGATGGAAAAATAATAGTGGTTTTAGGCTCAATCAACCCCCAAGAAAGTCTATGAATACCTGGATTGTTTCTTCCACACAATCCAAACTCATCAAGGTGCCAATCCATGAAATCCCAGCGTGACTTCTTATATTTTCCATGCAGACACATCTAAGTTGCCCCCGACAGCGATCAGTCGAATTTCAAATACGCCGCCACCCCTTGAATTGGCTTCCCCTTTCAATTTAATTTGGAAGACCTCAAAGGCAACTCCAAACAAGACATTCATTTCTGCATTTCAAAAAACAGTCAATTCAAAAGACGACACAGGTGAGGAGGAGAGAAGGAGAAAGGGTTTGGAAATTTTATTATTAAGGTAGTGAATCAATGATGGTTTGTGCTGAAACGTGTACATCAAGATGGGAGGAATTCAAGCTGTGTGTCTTTGATTGGGGAACAGGGAGAATACAGATCCAAAGGAACACACGTAAGCCTATAAGAAATCATGCCCCCATTTCTCTCTTTTGCGTAACCATAAGTTAAAGGAGTCGTATTTCAAAGGTAATAGGTAATAATGACTCGGAACAATACAGGTTGTTTTGATATAATGAGAGAGATATTTTAACTAACTTTAAAAGACATTTTAAAGGAAATTATTAGGAAGTTTCAGAGGCATTTAGAAAGTTTGCTGCCACAGTCTCTTAAACAACTGCATTTGAGGACTGAGTGAAAAAGTTTGGAAGGGTGAGGATGGGTGCATAGAAGAAAAAACATGTAGCTTATCAACTGTGTGCCAAAGCTGTCGGTGGCACATTGGATTAAACTCATGTGCCAGCAGGACTGCTGACTGAAAGGCCGGCAGTTCAAATCCAGGGAGCAGGGTGAGCTCCCATCTGTCAGCTCCAGCTTCTCATGCAGGGACATGAGAGAAGCCTGCCACAGGATGGTAAAACATCCGGGCATCCTCTGGGCAACATCCTTGCAGACGGCCAATTCTCAGACACCAGAAGTAACTGGCAGTTTCTCAAGTTGCTCCTGAAACGATAAAAAACCTGTGTGCCTTCAAGTAGTCTTCAATATATGGCGACTCTAAAGGAAACCTATCTCTGAGGGATTTTTCGGCAAGACTCATGGAGAGGAGGTTTGCAATTTCCTTGTTCTGAGACTGAGACAGTACGGTTTCCTCAAGGTAACCCAATGGACTTCCAGGCCACATGAGGAACCCAACTCTCTCTGATTTCTAGTCCAACACTCAAACCACTACGTCCCCAATGTTAATTGCAAATGGGGTTATGCACTTAAGATGCTTTAGGACAGCGTACCCAAGCTCTGCCATATTTGTTCTAACTCCGTTAAAAAAAATCTCTGGGGTACAGATGGCACATTCCAATTGTCAGAAATATTAAAATAGGCATTTTTAATTACAAAAAATGTGAGTCAAGCACTGAAAGAGTTAAATGGATGCAATGATTCAGCAAAAGCTGCAGTTCTATATAGCAGGGGTGCCTGTAGTTTAGTAGCCATCAGTCTGAGGTAAACCACAGTGGGAGAAGACCTCACAGTATGAGGTAGATCTTAGTATGTGAGAGAAGCCTCTGTGTAAGAAGCTTCAGTGAGAGGAAGCCCCAGGTTGAAGGCCTCATGTGTAAACCTGTGTGTAAAGCTACTATGTGAAACTCCAGTGTAATTTTGGTGTGACAGGAGGCTTTGTGAAAGTGAAGCTGTTTTATCTACATATGAAAGAAACCCAACATGGAAGCAACAAAGGAAGTACGAAGGTTGAATGAAAAGTAATGCCTCCACCTTCATAACTCCTCAACAAAGGGCAGTACTGGTATGCAGCAGGTACTGGCTTGTTCAGTAGAATCTCCTCTACAGTTCCATTTCCATACAGTTCCAAAGCTTTAGCACTGAATGCTTGTGTTGTTAAAGTGTGAAGTATGGAACCCGGCACAAATGGTCAGTTGATGCGACTTAAGCAACATGCAGTCATTGAATTCTTGAAAGCAGAAGGTGTCACCTCAACATCTTTACACTTGCTCGCCCAACAACGCATAGTACTCATATCAACACAATCACCATAAAGAGCTTGGATTCTCTGATGCATCTCCTTTGGTATGACACCTTCTGCAGTCAAGAATTCAATGACTGCACGTTGTTTAAGTCGCATCAACCGACCGTCTGCGCAGGGTTCCATACTTCGCACTTTAACAATACAACTATTCAATGTTAAGGCTTCCGGCCAAAATAGAACTGTAGAGGAGAGTCTACTGAACAAGCCAGTACCTGCCGCTTACCAGTACTGCCATCTCTTCAGGAGTTACGAAGGTGGAGGCATTACTTTTCATTCAACTCTCGTATAAAGAACTTTATTTGTGTTATAGAAACATTGTTCTTGTAAACAGTTCAACCATATTATGTATTATTTTACTATAAGAAAAGCTTTCTATGGAAGAGATAACGGGTCTATGTGTTTTGTTCTTTTTATTATTTTGGGCTACTGACGTTGGGTCACGCTGCTGCTAATAAGTTACTCTGCTGTACATTTATGAGGAGGGTCTTTTGTTAGTAAGCCCACTCACCCAACATCAATCTTGCTTATGCCTATGATCATAGAATCATAGAATCATAGAGTTGGAAGAGACCTCATGGGCCATCCAGTCCAACCCCCTGCCAAGAAGCAGGCATATTGCATTCAAATCACCCCTGACAGATGGCCATCCAGCCTCTGTTTAAAAGCTTCCAAAGAAGGAGCCTCCACCACATTCCGGGGCAGAGAGTTCCACTGCTGAATGGCTCTCACAGTCAGGAAGTTCTTCCTCATGTTCAGATGGAATCTCCTTTCTTGTAGTTTGAAGCCATTGTTCCGTGTCCTAGTCTCCAGGGAAGCAGAAAACAAGCTTGCTCCCTCCTCCCTGTGGCTTCCTCTCACATATTTATACATGGCTATCATATCTCCTCTCAGCCTTCTCTTCTTCAGCTCCTTAAGCCACTCCTCATAGGGCTTGTTCTCCAGACCCTTGATCATTTTAGTCTCCCTCCTCTGGACTACATTCCAGCTTGTCAATATCTCTCTTGAATTGTGGTGCCCAGAATTGGACACAATATTCCAGGTGTGGTCTAACCAAAGCGGAATGATGTTCAAATGTACTCTCCAGCATGCTCTTTAAAGACATACAGCTCATGCATAATATGCCCATTTCCAAAAAAAGTCTCCATTTTCAACATCGCAGTGAAAGACAGTCCTAGGTTAGGATGTACAAAGTTTCCCCATGAAGACAAAGGATTAAGCCAGCCCTGCTCACTGCTTTGTATATGCTAAAACTAGCAATCTCTAACTCAAGTCCAATCAACTGAAGGTTACTCATGATGTCTACACAAGAGATGCCCAGTGACCATTATTGGAACTTCAAGGTGAAATTAAAAGCTCAAATTCTGGTCAATGCCTCGAGCCACCTGGCTGTTCAAGTGCAAATATGCATGACAGAAGCTTTTACCTTAAGATGTTATATCCGAATTACATCCTTAAATATTTTTCTGAGCGATGCCATATGAACGCAACATTAGGAGCTCACTGAAGCATAAGGCTCGAGTGATCCAATTCAGTATCCATTACTTAGAAGACATGCCTAGAAGACATCCACCTCTGTGTCATATTCAATATCAGGACGACACCACAAGCTACATCTTGGAGATCTCTGGCTCTGTAACACATCCCCTTGGAGGGCAGATTTCGGCTTCTGTTTTGCTACCCTACTATGTATGGGTGGGGAGAACCAAAATATAGCCTGTCAAACCTAAAGGAGAGGCTTGCTTATCAAAATCCAAACAGCACTAAGCAGACCACACCTCAAAACAAGTACAAAAAGGTCAATTGAATGTGTGGCTACTTTGGGGGGGGGGGGGGGGGGAGACAACTTCGATGTTAAGGGTCAAATAACATCACATACACACACCATTCCTTTCCTCTATCTTCCTGCCAATGGCTTTTTCATTTGCAAACATTAATATTAATAATCTACTTAATAGAAAAGCAGCTCAGAATGCCAAGAGTGTGAGGATTTTTAAAAGGCACTATGATATAAGACATGTTGTGGCAGCTGATTGGTTGAGCATGCCAGGAGCCAGAATTCTGATTGGCTACGCCTCTAGCTTGCTGCTGAGACAAACGGTTTTAACTGCCACTTTCAGTTCCACCTTGTCTCTTGTGCTATTCTAATAATATAATATAATATAATATAATATAATATAATATAATATAATGTATATACATAATATTTATAAGATTATATTGTAATGCAATATAATACTAATACTAATAATATGATATAATTACATATTTATATTACATGTAATATTACTAATAATATTACAATATAATGGTATAGTACAACATAGTAATATTTAATACTGATACTGTACTATGTTAATCATAGAATCATAGAGTTGGAAGAGACCTCATGGGCCATCCAGTCCAACCCCCTGCCAAGAAGCAAGAATATTGCATTCAAAGCACTCCTGACAGATGGCCATCCAGCCTCTGTTTAAAAGCCTCCAAAGAAGGAGCCTCCACCACACTCCGGGGCAGAGAGTTCCACTGCTGAACAGCTTTCACAGTCAGGAAGTTCTTCCTCATGTTCAGATGGAATTTCCCTTCTTGTAGTTTGAAGCCACTGTTCCATGTCCTAGTCTCCAGGGAAGCAGAAAAATATAATATATTGTGTGTGTGTGTGTGTATGCGTATATGTGTGTGTATGAGTGTGTGTGTGTCTATCTATCTATCTATCTATCTATCTATCTATCTATCTATCTATCTATCTTGTAAGCTACTCTGAGTCCCCTTCAGGGTGAGAAGGGCGGCATATAAATGTCGTAAATATAAAAGGCGGCAAATAAATGTCTCTTCACTTTGGAGAGTGAAGAGAGTGCTGACTGGAAACAGCCAGCAAGGAAATGGCTGACAACTCTCTAAAGCCTGATCATTTCTAAGGCATGAAGCACATTTTAAAGACTGTTTAAAAGGACTGCTTATTCCCTCTGATCTCTGTAAGAATTCAGAGAGACTGTTATATATATTTTGTTGCTCTGTTTGACCTTTTGAACTGAAGTAAAGTTACTGTTACTTGTTACACAAGCCTGAGTGACACATTATTATACTGCAGGGTTTATTTTGGTTCGGAAACAGTGGTAAAGCTTCTATTTATTTACTCTGCAACTCCCCACAAAGAGGACAACAAACATGAAAAGAGAAAGGTTAGCAATAAGGGTGGACAGCACTTCTCTAACACAAATTGATATTTTGAATATGGTGGCTGGAGGTAAGCAACTCTCTCTAGAAAGATACACTGCAGGGGTGTAGGACAACCCCATTCATATGAGTGCTTCTGTCATGGTATTATTTTCTCTTAACTAGAGAAGTTGAAAAGGCCAGAAAAGTCAGTATTGATTTCATACATTGTCAAACCAGAGCTTTATATAGCATGGCAATGCAAGCCCGAGGCATCAAACCTTTGGAAAAATCACACAGCCTGATGGTGCATATCCCATCTACAGAGGAAGAGGGTTGCAGAGCCTCAACACACAGAGACATCCAATGCTTCTATTAGGCTTCTAAATGAGCTTTCAAGCTTTCCCCCTGAATTAGGTCCTAGCGTTCATAGAATTGGAAGAGAGCACATCCAACCCTCTTCCATACAAGAAAAGCATAGTCAAAGCACCCCAACAGATGGCCATCCAGCCTCTGTTTAAAAGCCTTCCAAAAGAGAGCTTCCACCACATTCCGAGGCAGAGAGTTCAACTGTTGAACAGCTCTCAACAGTCAGGAAGTTCTTCCAAATGTTCTGGCGGAATCTCCTTTTCCTGTAATATGAACCCATTGCTCCATTAAGTCTTAGTCTCCAGGGCAGCAGAAAACAAGCCTGCTCCCTCTTCCAATATTTCAACATAGTGATAATTTCGCTTCTCAGCCTTCTCTTCTGTAGGATAAACATGCACAGCTCTTTAAGCTGCTCTTCATAGGACATGGTTTCCAGACCTTTGATCATTTTAGCTATCCTCCTTTGAGTATGTCCCAACTTGTCAATATCCCTCTTGGATTGCAGTGCCCAGAATTGGACACAGTGAGGACTGACCAAAGCAAGTCCTTCTTCCAAGCTCAGCTTTTCCATGAATCCAAATTTATTCTCTGGTTAACTGATTTTCCTTTTATTACATATATAAAATGTAGGCTCTTTGAAGACAGAATGCTACCCTCTCCCCTTTTCCTTGCGAACAGGTCAGAAACAATGTTCCACCTTCAAAGAGCCCTTCACATCTGGCAGAGTACCATTCTGAACACATATTGTGTGCAGAATGATATCTCAAGAAGCTTGGTTCCAAGGGGAGATTTTGGTCTTGCCTTCTTTCTCTGCATCTGGAGCACATGGCTCCAATAGTAGAGCATGTGCGTATCATGGAATCTTTCTCACTGTTTTGCATTTTGCATGGAAACGTCTTCAGAGACTGTGTGAAGAATATTTTACAAAATAGTCTCTGCACACGTTAAAGTTCTATACTTTGGACTGAGCCAATAACCAGTTGGTGCAGGATTCCAGAAAGCATACCTACATCTCATTTACTTTCAAAATTTATAAACTGTGAAGATAGAGGTGGCATGCATTCAGGAGAAACGTAAGACTGAAGCCTCTCCTGATAGACTTCCATACATAATGCTTGAGGGAAGACAAACTAATGATCCAAGCATTACTCTGTGATTATGTGCCGATGCACAATGAGAAAAGTGCTGCTTGCGATTTAAAAAAAGGATGCTCTTTGCATATTTCTCGCAGTGTTTGAGTTTCGGGTTTTCTAGGATTATCCTTTTCTGTTATTCATATGGATACTCAAGGACAGAGAGACTCTGCTACTGTCCAGGAGGAACAACTTAGCAAAAAGATACATTTCATAATTATGGACATTGCTTTCAATGTTTGGGCTGGGTTTTAGCACAGCTAGTAAATCACCAGCAATGATAAGATCTACAAATGAAAAGATTGTCAGTTTGAAGCCACGGGTCAGTGTGAGCTCCTGACTGTCAGCCCAGCTTACTGTTTACCTAAGCCAGGGGTCTACAAACTTTTTAAACAGAGGGCCAGGCCACAGTCCCTCAAACTGTTGGAGGGCCGGATTATAATTTGAAAAACACATGAATGAATTCCTACGCACACTGCACAAGTCTTCTTTGAAGTGTAAAAAACACTTAAAACAATACAATAATTAAAATGAAAAATAATTTAAACAAATATAAACTTATTAGTATTTTAATGGGAAGTGTGGGCCTGCTTTTGGCTTATGAATGTTGTTGTTGCTGTTGTGTGCTTTCAGACTTAGGTTGACCCTGAGCAAGGGCCAGGTAAATGACCTTGGAGGGCCGTATCCACCCCCCGGGCCTTATTTGAGGACCCCTGACCTAAGCAGTTCGAAAACTGATTGAGCTGTAAGTAGAGAAATTAGGTACCGCTAAAACAAGCAGGGGGGATAATTTGTAACACCATAAAGAAAAGGTTAAGAAAATCCCTGGTGACCAAAAGGGAAGAGGAAGTCCCGATGGCTCTTTGTCATAGAGGATGGAGCAACAGCACCCCCCTGTGGCTCGATTCAAGCACAACCTTTAAAGGCGCCAAAAACCTGGACTTCGACACAACATACCTCCTTTCTGTTCTGTCTGTCTCTGTATTGGCTATCCAAAACGGCACTGAATGTTTGCCGTGTATGTGTACTGTGATCTGCCCCAAGTCCCCTTGGGGAGATAGGGCGGAATATAAATAAAGTGTTGTTGTTGTTGTTGTTGCTATTCCTCGTTTCAACGGTATTATGCTAAATCTTTTTGGAGAGACCCAATGACTCCTATGTGATCTTTTTTGGCTATTGACATTGCTGATCGCAAGACACTAATGACAATGCCAAGAGCCATAACTATTTCATATAGAGTTTCCCTGTTGTAATTTATGAAGTTCACAACATCTTAAGACTGTGCATCTCAACTTGTGAGTCATAGAATCATAGAATCAAAGAGTTGGAAGAGACCTCATGGGTCATCCAGTCCAACCCCCTGCCAAGAAGCAGGAATATTGCATTCAAATCACCCCTGACAGATGGCCATCCAGCCTCTGTTTAAAAGCTTCCAAAGAAGGAACCTCCACCACACTCCGGGGCAGAGAGTTCCACTGCTGAATGGCAGTCCCCAGATGTTTTGGCCTTCAACTCCCAGAAATCCTAACAGCTGGTAAACTGGCTGGGATTTCTGGGAGTTGTAGGCCAAAACACCTGGAGACCACAGGTTGAGAACCACTGTCTTAAGACATATGATGAGCCTTTTCTACTCCCAGTAGCCCAACCCAAAGTAAGCCACCTGAAAATCAAGATGCGATTGCAAGCCAAGAGTGGAAACTGTATTAGTTTGATCAATTTCCAGTATAAAAAGCTCACATATTGGTGATTAATCAGGTAATAGCATGCAAATGATTGTTTTAAAGGAGAAAGAAGGATTTTTAGGGACAAGGGTTACAAACAATAATGGTGTTAGGCTCTAGACTTTAAAAAGATGTTGGTTTAAAAAAATCTTAAAAACCATTCTGTTGAGAAACTTCAGAAGAACTTTTCAAAGTTCCTGTTATTGCCTTCATTCCAATAGGAGGTGACAGTCACTTAGCCTGGTTCCAAAAAGAGTAAAAGGAGATGCACTAAACAAATTCTTTTATAGCCAACTTTCTTACAAAAATTGGGTTGTCATTTGAACAAACAAGAGATACGCAATTACTTTCCATTGCGTATATCATTACAAAAGAAACCAATGATGGCAAACTGGGATATCCAAACACCCTTAGATTATGACTAGAAAAATATCCAATCAGGGACAATACAAAGCCCAACCAAAACAAAATTCTTGGTGTTTTGGTGTTTAGGCTTTTTCTAGGGCTTTTTGGGGTGTTGATTCAGAAAATTGCATTGGAATAGACCACATCAGCTCTAGTTTCTTAGGTATGGTTATTATGTTGTTGTTGATTTTTTACAGCAGAGCATATGCTCTGTATCTCGAAAATTACAGCTGATGGGGGTGCTATTTTTGGTATCTGTAGGCCAAATATACCCAGAGGCACCAAAATGTGTGTTGGCCAGTGATTGTTATCCAAAAGCTTGAAAATATGTGCCGAAAGAAGGCTAGAACTTCAAAATTTTGATCCCAGTGCCTTGCTATAAAGACAACTTTGACGTATGACAACCCTGTGAGTGGGAGACTTCCAACATCTCAGGACATAAACTACTTTGCTTGTCTTGCAAAGTTGGGTCTTTGGCTTCCTTGGCCAAACCAACCCACCTGTAGTGCCGTCTCTCTCTTTTCCTACCTGAAATATTGTCCAGCCCTGGTGGTACCTTACTGCTTTCATACATGATCTGAATAAGGAAGGCATGGACCTTAGCACATGCTCTTGGGTCTGAAGGCCAAAAGATGCCCTTTCCAAAAAGGTCAAAATTAAAGTCTAGGCAGTTTGACAACCATGAAGACCACAGCAAGGATTACACCGACCAGCCACCAGATGCAGTGCAGCTTAGACTTACCCAGCGCCTCAGCTGTCGAGAAGGTGAGCATGATGAGAAATAGCAGGATACAAAAATTGACACAGAAAAGGAAAATAAAAGGAAGTCAAAACCAGTGATCCAGCACTCCTAGTGTGCATTCTTTATCATTACTAGCTTGAAGAGAAGCAAAATGATTCAATATATAGTCCATCTTCTTTCTCGTTTAATATTTTGAGCAATGAAATACTTTTTTTAACCTCCTCCCCTCCCAGCAGGTTTTTTTGTATTAGAAGCTAGCGTAAACTTTGTCATCCCTAGAGCTTAATTTCTTCATGAAGTCTTGTCAGCTGGCGATTCATATGTTTACATGCCAACATGATACAACTTGATGAATTAGACCGGGGACCAGGAAAAATATTAAATCTATGACACTTGTTCAATGGAGAGAGAGGTCTTGACTTTTCAAACCATTGTTTGAGGGACTGGGGGTATCTGCCTTTGGGATAGCCTAGTGAGCCAAAGTTTTCCTATCATTCGGCTAAATGTAGAAATGGATGGAAAGGCCAGTTTGGAAGAATGGAAACAGACAGATACTCCCTATCCCACAAACTATATCAGGCTCTTCAGTAAACTTATTATCCCTTCTGAGATGTGTTTTAAAAGGGATTAAAAGTGGTTATTATTATTACAGTAGAGTCTCGCTCATCCAAACTTTGCTCATCTTACGTTCTGTATTATCCAACGCAATCTGCCTTCCACCCGGATCCACAGCTGGTTTGAATACATTGCATCTGTGTATGTCTGTATATGTTTGTATGTCAAAAATTGGCATTGAATGTTTGGCATATATGTGTACACTGTAATCCGCCCTGAGTCCCCTGCGGGGTGAGAAGGGCGGAATATAAAAGCTGTAAATACATAAATAAATAAATTGCAATGTTATGGTGCTAAATTTGTAAATACATTAAATACCATTTATTTATTTACTACACTTTTATCCCACCCTTTTCAGCCCAAAGGTGAATAAGGGTGGCATACAGACTGGCAACAATTAGATGCCGAACACAAATAAATACATCATTTAAAACTGGTTATATTACATAATAAAATTCATATAAAAACAATTTAAAACTATAAAAACTACTACATAATGTTACCGCGTATTGAACTGCTTTTTCTGTTGATCTGTTGTAAAACATGAAGTTTTGGTGCTTAATTTGTAAAATCAAAACATAATTTGACATTTAACAGGCTTTTCCTTAATCCCTCCTTACTATCCAACATTTTTACTTATCCAACGTTCTGCCAGCCCATTAATGTTGGATAAACGAGACTCTACTGTACCACTAAATTATATAGTTACTGGTGTTAATCTTACAATTTTCTAAGAGTAGAGACTACATTAACTTGAGGGATTTCTAATTTTTTGAAAGTTTATGACAGTTTTTTGAAAAAAGCAACTCAAAAGTAGCATGGTAGTAACAAGCTACTAACACATAATAGAATTAATTGCTTGCGAGCCTGGAGCAGCAAGTAATTCACACTCCTGCAGTACAAAGAGGCAACGTGACATTCTGTAGATACATCAAGTAGATGATGTAGAACATTTCCAACATGGCAAATTAACCCCCCTGAAGAGGCCAATAACTAAGTTTAATTAGATACACAACAGGGACCACCCCAATCCCACAACAAAACTCTTCTTTGCCGACTTCCTTGCTCTTTTTGAAAATGGACATGGCTGTCTTCCAAAATAAAATTTTCCACAACAAAGAGTTCCGGCATCTAAAATCTAAACATCTGTTGGATGAAAGTCTTGTTTGTAACATATGAAAAACAACCTTCAACTCCTTTAAGGTACAAGTATCTGGAGATTTCCTGTCCAAAAATAAGAGACAACTACAAAAGAAAATCTCATTCAATGGCCCAAAGACAGCTAATTACCAAAGTGAACTGGGACTCATTTTCTCTTGTTATTTTTCAAAGTGAATCACTACATTTTATACTTTAGTAATATTTTGCTTTTGTTACAATGAGTTGACTATCAACTTATCGGCACATCATTTTATCTGATGTGTTCACAGTTAAATGAATGTGAGAAAAGGAACGGGAAGGGCCGTATCAGAACTTCATTCAAGTCAAACGTTTCCTTGAGATTTCTCTCCCAGCAGAATACCGGGAGCGGAGTGTCACCTGAAGGTTCACAATTATGCAAAAAGGACTAGTCGAAAACCAAGTTTCTCACTTGGAAATGACACCGACTCACAAAGGACATGTTCAAAACTACTGAAGCATTTCATGTGCTGTTGGGTGAACAAGTACATACATTGACACACACATACACACACAAATATGGTGCAGCTGACCACTGGGGGGGAAGTGGTGGTCATGCAATTGATTCCAAATCAATTCTGCATCCCAACATATTGCATGTCGATCTAAAACATTCAGATTTAATCGCACCCACAAGAATTCTAGCCAAGTTTTAAAAAATGCTTTAAAAAGGTGGCATATGTCGGAATTCAACCCCACACTGCCTGTCTCAAGTCCTCAACCAGGAGCAGTTAGTTAGTTAGTATATACTAAGAGAATTCCCTTCCTCCGTGTCTCCTGTATGACAGCTGGAATATATCTAAGTTCTTCTCTTCTCGCTTTCTGCTCCCATTCTGATTAGTTGTTTAAAATGGATTCTTTTCTCCTGCAAGTTTTTAAAATCTGACTTCTACCATCTTATACTTTTGTATGGAGAGTATGTGCTGTGTGCTTTGAGATCTCTCTCTTCTTGTGTCAGAAAGATGTAGTGATTTGGTGTTTTTTCCCTCTCTTGTAACCTTAGAAGAGATGGGTATTAGAGTATCTCAGACCCAATTATTTACTATGAAGAAATGTAATTATTACTTTCTATTATAAACTAGCCGTCCCCTGCCAGGCATTGCTGTGGCACAGTCTGGTGATTTGGAAAATAAAGTAATCAGAAAGTGTTGGTTTCTAATCTAGGTAATGTCTTTCTGCTTGTGGGTAAACAGTATTTCTTGTTTTTTGTCAGTGTTGATGTGGAGATTGTCTTGTTAGCCCACCCTGGAATATGCAACATATAATTGTCCTTCCTTAGGGGTTGCCTGTCCGAACGGATTCTCCCCTTTGAACCATCAAGGTTGTAAAAATCTTCTGGAGGGGCCCTGCTCTTGGTCCCACCTCTTTCACAATCGTGCTTGGTGGGAACGAGGGACAGGGCCTTCTCGGTGGTTGCCCCTCGGCTCTGGAACTCCCTTCCGATGGAAATTAGATCTGCCTCTTCCCTCCTAACTTTTAGAAAGCTGGTAAAATCATGGCTTTAGCACACTGCATTTGCAGATTGATGACTGAGTCAATAACTGTTGACCTACTGGCGGATGGCGATGAATTTGTAATGTGTGATTTCACTCTGACGAACTGATTTTTTTGTAAATGGTATGAATTGTATTTTAATGTATTCTATATTGATGATGTATATTTGCTTTATCTTATTGTACTGGATCCTTTGTTGTTAGCCGGCCTGAGTCCCTCTCCGGAGGTTGAGAAGACCGGTGTAACGCAGTTAGGAGAGAGGAGGGACGATTTATTATTTATTACTCTTAATGGTGCCACCAATGTGTGATGTGAGATATTATTGGGAGATATGGCACACTGGACGCAGAATTAAGGGAGGTGAGGCAGTCTTCAAACAAAAGTTAACAAGTTTATTGAGCACAAAGCGTGTGGTTGCAAGTGGTAACTTTTCTTATGGAACTCAGAATAATGCTTGGTTAGATGAATGTTACACTCTTTCAGGTTATACAGTATTTTCTTGACATAGAGCACTTGCTTCGGACAAAGTATCAATACAGGGATATTTCCCTTATTTGATCCTTCCTAGATCAAATTCTAAATAAGCTATTCTTTAGCCTCTCCTTGGACTATAGAATTCCGGCTATGTTTCCCCCTTTCGGCTACCCTAGCCAGAGAAACTTTCAATAGCCAGACCCGGCTTTCCAAAGCCTCGAAACTTTGCTTCAGAAGTCACTCAGCCACCTTTTCCTCTCCTTCTCTCTCAACTCCTCACTCTAACTCCTCACTGCTAAACCCTAACTCTGACTGAACTTAAACTGTCGTTTTTCAAACTCTCCCCTCTAACCTCCTCCCACTTCTCTACAGCATCGTCTCCATGGCAACGCACTCCTCTCAGTTAGGCCGCTCCAGCATTACTGCAGCCAATCTAAACACAAATACAGTTAAAATCATACAATTTATAATCAACTTCTTTACAACCGGGTTATAAAAACTCTAAATAAATAAATCAATATGATATTATATCTGTGTGTGTGTGAATCATATATATTTATCTCTCTATATCTACGGCTGGATGGCTCTTTGTCAGGAGGGCTTTGATTACATTTTCTTGCCCTGGTGAAGGGTGTTGGACTGGATGGCCTTAAGTATTTTCTATTGGTCATGGGGATTCTGTGTGGGAAGTTTGGCCCAATTCTGTCATTGGTGGGGTTCAGAATGCTCTTTGATTGTTGGTGAACTATAAATCCCAGTAACTACAACTTCCAAATGTCAAGGTCTATTTCCCCCAAACTCCATCTGTGTTCAAATTTGGGCATATGGAATATTTGTGCCAAGTTTGGTCCAGATCCATCATTGTTTAAGTCCACAGTGCTCTCTGGATGTAGGTGAACTACAACTCCAAAACTCAAGGTCAACGCCCACCAAACCCTTCTAGTGTTGGTCATGGGAGTCCTGTGTGTCACATCTGCTTCAATTCCATCATTGGTGGAGTTCACAATGCTCTCTGATTGTAGGTTAACTATAAATCCCAGCAACTACAACTCCCACATGACAAAATCAAATTTTTGAGTGATGGTCACTCCTTGGGTTAGTAGGTGTCTTGTGGCCAAATTTGGGGGCAATTTGTCCAGTGGTTTTTGAGTTATCATAATCCCACAGACGAACATTACATTTTTATTTATATAGATAAACCTTTTGTGATTTTTTTAAAGCTTGGACTATGCATGTTTACCTCCTAAGTTCTAAATTTTTTACAGTCATACCACACAGCACTTTACGTTCTGCTCGCTAGTGAGCTGATGCTCAAGTTTTTGTATTCTGTTTGTTTTTGGATGCTCTGCTTTATTTTAGGGTAGTTTCCCCTAACAGCATATACTTCCACTGTAATACACATTTTTATAACTCTTATGATTTCATTTTATTTTTTTTTAAACATTATTGTGAGCTTTAGGTAAAGGCACAACCTAAAACGCAAGGCTGTATATAGAGACACATGCAATTACATCAGAAAACAATGCAGCAATTGGTTGCACGTGGAGAAATGTATAAATACTCCTTTATGTAGTTTCCACAAAAATGCACAGAAAACATGAGGAACAAATTGCCATTTAGTATGGCAGACATGGCAAATTGAAAAAAATAAACTACAATAAACAGATAACCGGACAAAGAAAACAGGTTTTTTTTTTACAGAGACTGGACACCATCTCTGTAAGATTACAGATAATTGCACACATACGTCAGCTGAGTGCAAAAGCCAGATTTCCATTTTCTGTTCTTCTCATTTTCCAATGCTAAGTGTAACCATTCATAACCAATTGGCCGAAGATGAGTGTGCTAGATTTGTCTGTTTACAACAGACATGGGCAAACTTTGGCCCTCCAGGTGTTTTGGACTTCGACTCCCACAATTCCTTTCAGCCTACCAATCCAAAACACCTGAAGGACCAAAGTTTGCCCATGTCTGGTTTAAAGGCTTCCATATGATGACAACCAACAGCCTACACCATTGTCAACCAGTTCTTAAGGTAAATATGTTCTTCCTAATGGTTAAGTGGAATCTCTTTTCTTATATTTGAATCTGCTGGTTCTCAGTCTAGTTTCTCAAGAAACTGAAAAGAAGTCCATTTCATCTTCTACATCAGTGATTCTCAATCTGTGGGCCCCCAGGTGTTTTTCGCCTACAACTCCTAGAAATCCTAGTCGGTTTACCAGCTGTTAGGATTTCTGGGAGTTGAAGGTCAAAACATCTGAGGACCCACAGGTTGAGAACCACTGGTCTACATGACATCCCTTCTGTTATTAAAATGGCTATTGTGTCGTCAGTTTTCTCCTCTGTAAGACAAGCATGTCAAACTCTCTAAAGACCAACATCCTGTTGACAACGTGAAGAAATACTGGGTGGTTGTTATTGTTTGCCAAAAGGTTAGGTCCGCCTTTTGGACTGTCCCATCTAAACTAGTGAACACCAACAGAATGGAGACTGGGTCCTTTTTACACACTGAATTGTGTAAAACTGAATTATGACAGACATTCAAGAGTTCTGTCTGTCAAAGAGAATGGTCATTGCATCCACGTTTGACCTTCCTATATTTACTGGAAAGATCTGAATGGGTACAATGCTCCATTAGATCAGGAACCATGCCTTATCAAAGCTTCCCTGGGGTTTTTATATTGAAAACATGAGACTTCTCCAATTCCTTTAATAATTGTATATGAGAGGAAATTACATCACATGTTGCTTGTCATGCAACCATGTAACAAGCAATAGCAGATGAAATTACCTATTCTATGCAGCCATGTGAATCTCTTGAATGTGAAGTCACATAACCTATGGTTTTCTCTTCAAACATTGGCTTCATAATAAGCACAGGAAAGTCATGAATCCACAGCACTATTTGCTTCCACAATTACTAAATATATGAATAGCTCTAATAGCGTCTTTGAGATTGACCAAAAGAAAGAAGTTGGTAGCATAATATGTGAACTTCAGTCTACTTCAGTGGTTCTCAACCTGTGGGTCCCCAGGTGTTTTGGGCTACAACTCCCAGAAATCCCAGCCAGTTTACCAGCTGTTAGGATTTCTGAGAGTTGAAGGGCAAAAACATCTGGGGACCCCAGGTTGAGAACCACTGGTCTACTTCATCAGATGCAATATGCAGACCAGTGGTTCCCAACCTTTGGTCCTCCAGGCATTTTGGACTTCAGCTTCCACAATTCCTAACAACTGTTAAGATGGCTGGGATTTTTGGGAGCTGAAGTCCAAAACACCTGGAAGACCAAAGGCTGGGAACCACTGATGTAGACTAAGGTGCTACAAGATCTATCAGTATACTGATCCAGATTAACACATGTAATACACATGAATACATGTAATGTTTATCTGTTTTCTCCCTCTCTCCTTAGTTTCTATAACATTGACATAAGATACAATAAAAAATAATGCCAATGGGAGAAAAAGGCAAGAAAAACAGTCTGGTTCCTGAATTTTTTTTAAAGCACTCAAATGTTTGATATGCTGGACATGAGTCACACATACATATGATGGAATTCTTCACAAGCGTTCCCAAATACTATTTGGAACACGATAGCATTTCAAAAATTTCAGGTAGTTTAAGCTTCAATCAAGCTAAAGCTCCGCAAGAGTTAATTCTACATTAGAGCTTACTAGAACATTGCTTATTTAAAAAACACTCCAGGTTATAATAAAATAGAGTCCTTAGATGTATGGTGAATTTAAGGAACACAAAAAAAAATACCGTGTAGCTCATTTTACGTTGTTTTTGTCTTTCTCATTTCAAGCTTCTAATAGAGTGATAATGCCAATTCCATAAAAGCAAAATGGGGAAAATCCAATCTCTGCTTTTTAACTGTTATGGGGATACAAACAACATGGGAGGTAAAGATAAAGGCAATTGCCATTACAACTGGAGCTGCATTCAAGCGGATATCAACACTGAATTGAAAAATAAATTTAAAAGAACATGAATGCCCTCCTTAACTTTTGTATGACTACCGTTACTTTAAATACCAGGTGAGTTGAATGGGTTTACCTGCTAAGGCAGTGGTTCTCAACCTGTGGGTCCCCAGATGTTTTGGCCTTCAACTCCCAGAAATCCTAACAGCTGGTAAACTGGCTGGGATTTCTGGGAGTTGTAGGCCAAAACACCTGAGAATCCACAGGTTGAGAACCACTGTGCTAGGGAGATATTGTCATAAAGATATCACAGTCAGACTATTAGGCCCTAGAACAGTGTCTGACAGTCCTCCAGGTGTATAGGATGTCAATTCCCAGAAGTCTCAACCAGCATGGAACAATAGTCAAGAACTCTAGCAGTTGAAGCCTGGAATCTCGATAGGACCAAAGTTTGAGAACATCTGCCCTAAAAGACAGTGTCCCGTCCTCCAGTCTGAAGATGTATACCTCTGGTCTAAAGCTAGAGATGCTAGTCTGAAAACCAGAGAGGACTCTTACACTTTTAATGGATGGGAATAAGAGGAGATTCCAGGTTTTGTTGCTAGTTATCAAGTTACATAAGAAGTAACACCTGTTGACATTCATTCTTCTACTCTTTCCAATTTCAGTCTGGCTACCTTACTTGAGTCCAACAATGGGATACTACTTGTGCTCCACTAATCCTGCTCCAAAGAGTTTCCCAACTCTGTGGATTAAGTTTTGAGAACATACCAAAGTTTGCAGAGATGAGGTATAGATTCCTCTGTATCCAAGTAGGCAGAAAGTTCAGATACCACAGCAATCCTACCAGATCTTGCCCTTGATAGTTAAATAATGCTATGTAACAAAAATTTTAAAAAATCTGTTTCTGGTTGAAAGTGTTATTTCCTGTTTAATGGTGTGATACTTATTTTGAAAGTAGTTGCTATACTCCAGAAACTTTGTTTTTGTGGCTGTCACAAACTAGGTTGAATTGGTTGAAACTCTATGACAGTGATTCTCAATCTGTGGGTCCCCAGATGTTTTGGCCTTCAACTCCCAGAATTCATAACAGCTGGTAAACTG
The DNA here is from genome assembly GCF_037176765.1 of Anolis sagrei. Taxonomy (NCBI): domain Eukaryota; kingdom Metazoa; phylum Chordata; class Lepidosauria; order Squamata; family Anolidae; genus Anolis; species Anolis sagrei. The sequence goes on along the minus strand of NC_090024.1, from coordinate 19,788,684 downwards.
GCTGAGATTTCTGGGAGTTGTAGGCCAAACACCCGGAGACCTACAGATTGAGAAACACTGCTCTATGAGATATTCATTGAAAAACTATAGCAAAATGTGTTGCAGGATGTCCCACAAAAACAAAGTTTTTGCAGTTTAATAAACTTTTTCCATGTTTTTACGATAGAACCAATTAGAAATATGGGTTGCTTACCTGTAACCGTAGTTTCTTGAGTAGTCCACTGTGAATCGCACATATGGTATTCCTGCGCCCGCGCAGGCCCAGTTTCGGAACCTTCTAGAAATCAAAAGCAACAATCTGACCCCTCCTACCCCCTCCCTCTCCCTCCCTCGGGTATATAATGCTCCTGGGCGGAGCCCACCACCAGTTCTCTTCCGCCAAATTGGCCAGAAGGCGTGGCATGACATCCGAGGGGAGGAAGGGCGGGGATGTGCGTATTCACAGTGGACTACTCAAGAAACTACGGTTACAGGTAAGCAACCCATATTTTCTTGTCGTAGTCTACTGTGAATCGCACATATGGTAGACTCGCAAGCTCAACATAGCGGCCGGCGGGGTCATGCCACTGCCGAAAAAAGCACCGCTCTACCAAAATCAGCTTGCCTCTTAGAAACCGCATCCAACTTATAGTGCGAAACAAATGTGCTGGGGGAAGCCCAAATAGCTGCCCGACACACCATATCCAAAGGGACACCCTTCATAAAAGCCGCTGAAGCGGCCATAGCCCTTGTAGAGTGACCCCGAACCTGAAGAGGAAGATCCTTCCTTGCCAACAAATAACAACGCCGAATAGTCGAAACTATCCACGAAGAGAAGCGTTGAGAGGACACTGGGAGTCCCCTGGTATCCTTCCGGTACTTCACAAAAAGTCTAGGAGACTTCCTGAACTCGGCAGACCTCTGCACATAAAAGGCCAAAGCTCTTCTCACATCCAACAAATGAAGATTCTTTTCCAGAGGGGTCTCAGGGTTCTGAAAAAAGGAAGGTAAGTTCAATTCCTGGGACATATGAAACTTGGTTGCCACCTTGGGCAAGAAAGCAACATCTGTACGTAATACCACTCTATCTTTATGAAATCTCAGATAAGGAGGATCTGCTCGAAGGGCACACAATTCACTGGCCCTCCTTGCTGACGTAATAGCCACCAAAAAGGCAACTTTCCAAGTGAGGAAAGCTATGTCCGCAGTTGCTAACGGCTCAAAGGGTGGTTTCGTCAAAAATGATAAAACCAACTCTAAATCCCAAGCGGGGACTACAGGTGCTACTGAAGGCCTGATGTTAGAAAGACCTCTAAAGAACGATTTTACCATTGGGTCCGCGAAACAAGAGGGAAGTCCCACTTTTCTCCGGAACCACGAAATAGCTGCCAAATAGCATTTCAACGAAGAGTTTGACAGCCCCGCTTCATACAAAGAAGTCAAAAACTCCAGGACCAAGGAGATTGGTGCCCTTTCGGGCTCCCAACCCCTCGGGCTCGTATATTCCTTAAAGCGTGACCACTTAAAAATGTAGGAACGTTTGGTAGACGGTCTATGAGCCGCCTCAATAATAGCCAAAACCGATTGAGAGAGAGAATGGGAAGAGGTAGTTATCTCAGCTGCACCCGCCAAGCCGTGAGTTTCAGAAGGTGTACATCCGGGTACAGCACTCTCCCTCGCTGGGAGGACAGCAAGTCCACCCTGCACCTGATCCTCCTGAAAGTGTTCCCGGATAATTGCAGGAGCGGGGCAAACCATGGTTGACGTGGCCACCACGGGGTTATCAGGATGCATGACGCCCTGTCCTCTCGCAACTTGGCCACCGTCCTCAATAACAGGGGAAAAGGAGGAAAGGCATAGGTCGCCTCCCTTCCCCAATCTCTCAGGAACGCATCTCCCAGGCAATTCCGTCCCACCGAGGTTCGCCATCTCGAACAGAACTTGGGGCACTTCGCATTCTCCGGGGTTGCAAAGAGGTCCACTTCCGGAGTTCCCCATGCCCGGAAGATGCGAGTTGTCTCCTCCTCGTGGAGCGACCACTCGTGGTGACTCAGAGGACTCCTGCTCAATGCATCTGCGAGGGAGTTTTCTTCCCCCGGCAGATGAGCGGCCGTCAGGAAGATGCCCCTCTGGATGCACCAATCCCATACTCGTAGTGTGAGCTCCAGCAGATACCTCGAGTGCGTGCCCCCCTGCTTGTTTAGATAATACATGACGGTCGTGTTGTCCGTCAGTATTTGCACCACTGAATTGTGGATCAGCTGCTCGAAGGATTTTAGGGCTTTTTCCACTGCCATAAGCTCTAGAGCGTTTATGTGCAGTTTTGACTCTTCCGGAGACCACCTTCCGCTTGCGATGAGATCTCCTATGTGTGCGCCCCATCCCGTGAGTGAGGAGTCTGTTGTAATCGTCCAACATGGGCTGGGGGGTTGGAAGGGTAAACCCATACATACATTGTGGGGGTGTGTCCACCACCAAAGAGAAAAGCGGACTTCCTCCGGAAGTGCTAATCTGGTTTGCGGGTTGTCTCTGATCGGGTTGAAATTCGACCCGAACCAGGATTGAAGGGGTCTCAGGCGCAGACGAGCAAAGGGGGTGACCGATGTCGTGGACGCCATGTGACCCAGAAGAACTTGTATTTGTTTGGCTGAAATGGTAGGTGAATGTAGAACTAGTCTGATATGGTCCTGGAGAGCGATGAAACGGTCCCACGGCAGGTACGCCCTCCGCGATATGGAGTCCAGGAGAGCTCCAACAAACTGGATACGGCGAACCGGTCTCAGCAGAGACTTCTCCTGGTTGACCAGCAATCCCAAGCGCTGTAGGAGACATAAAACAATACGGACATGGTCCTGTAATTGGGAGTAAGACTTCGAGACCAATAACCAGTCATCTAAATATGGAAAAACTACAATTCCCAGCGTACGGAGGTGGGCAACGACCGCCGCCATACATTTAGTGAAGACCCGGGGGGCGGTACTCAAACCAAAGGGGAGTACATTGTAACAGAATGCCTCTTGGGCAACCATGAATGATAAAAATCTGCGGTGGTGTGGCGCTATTGACAAATGGAAGTACGCGTCGCGCAAGTCAATCGTGGCAAACCAGTCATCACGTGCTAGCAGGGGCAAGATAGACGACAACGTGACCATACGAAACTTTTTGGTCAAAACCACTTTATTTAAAGCTCTCAGGTCCATAATTGCTCTGTAGCCACCTCCACGTTTGTCAATAACAAAATACTTTGAAAAGAAACACATCGGATATTCAGAGGGGTGAACCGGGGAGATGGCCCCTTTCTCTAACAATGTATTAACCTCCTGCGTCAAAACTGGGGAGGGGGGGGGGTAACTTGGAGCGTGCCCACCCGAGGGATGCCTTTGAATTCTATAGAGTAGCCCTCTCTGATGATCGTAAGAACCCACTCGTCAGACGTAATATCCGCCCAGTTGTTGTAAAAGGGCGCCAGCCTGTCCCCGAATAGCGGGGGGTCCTGGGGAGAGTCATCCTCAGCAGGGGAAGGGCAAGCAACAATCGGGTCCGTGGCCCGTAAACTCCCAGCAACGGGAACAGTAGCAGGAGGAGGTAAACTAGGGGCAACAGGAAGACGCACATCAAAGGCGCTTCTTTGAGGCACCTTGGTTCTTTGCCTTATTATGATACGGTTGGTATCGAGATCTGGGGGAATAAGAATTCCTCCTATTCGATTGGTATCTAGAGGAGGATGCATTTCTCCCTCTGAAGGGGCCCTGGTAATTATTATTACTATTATTAGTGTTCTTACGGTAAGAGTTTGCGGGGCCCTGCCATCTGGGTTTTTGTTGATAGAACGGCTGCCAGGCATAGCCAAACTTATTGGCCGCCTGGCGTACCTCTTGTTTTTCTTTAAGGGTGGCATCCGTTTCCGGGTTAAACAAACCCCCTGCATGTAGTGGGAGTTCCTCGGCTAGGGCCTTGCCCTCTTCCGATAAATTCGCCGTCCTGAGCCAAGCATGCCTTCTAATGCACGTGGCCGTAGCGAAAAGGTGGCCTGCCGATTCCGCCAAATGCTTGGCGAAATCCTTCTGGGCTTTAGCAAGTAGGATTCCTTCTGTTTGTAGGGCCTTCGGGAATCTCTGTTCCTCTACGGGCAACTTATCCAAATATGGCAACACTTGAGACCACAGGAAGGTCTGATAGCCCGACATATAAGTGGCATAGTGTGCCATTCTCGTAAAGAGACCCGCCGCTATGTGGGCCTTCTTTCCCATGGAGTCTACTTTCTTTCCCTCTCTGTCTGGAGGTGCCGAGAGGGTTCCCTTTGGCCGTTTAGATTTGACCACTTCTGCTACCACCGTGTTCGGCTTCGGCGGGTTATTTACCCATTTCGCATCGGCCAGGTCAATTTTGTATAGAGTGTCTACTCTTTTAGGGGTGGCGGGAACATTTGCAGGAGGCACTTCTAAAATCTTCACCAATTTTAACAAGTATGGTAGCATGGGAAGGGTAGTCGAGGTTGGGGTGACCTGTTCCTCTGACGGGAACATGGGGTCCTCGACATGCTCCGGGGCCCTGGGAGCAGGGAGGTCTAGTGCCTTCACCATTCTGTCCACAAGTGAAGCGAATTTATTAAAGTCTGGCGGCAACGCCTCCGGCTCCCCTGCTGGCTGGGGTCTGTTAGAGTCCTGCGAATCAGCAGAGGAGTCGGAATCCTCTGGGTTCACAGTCATTAGTTCTCCATCTGGGGTCGGCATGTCCTGAGAAATGACAGGTGTGGCCGACGGGCCCGGCCGGGCCGGCACCGCTACATTAGTAGCAAGAGTCTCCGAACGGTCAGTACAACTCAACAGTTCATTACAAGAAGAGTCAACAACACCTGGACGGTCAACACAATCGGGTCGTCCAGCCCCCAGAGATGGGTCAGGCAATGTCGGGGCCATACCGGTCCCCGCTGGTGGTGCCACATTGGGATGAGCAAATACAGTCGTTGAGGTGCCATAACCTCTCTGCTGCACTCCCGGAATTGCGTCCATCTGATGACCTAAAGACCGGGGGTTGCTGTGCTGAGCATACATCAATGACCCCGGGGGCCCCAGATGCCACATCCCAGGGTAGGGGTATGGCGGTGGCCCATATGGCCCCCAGGCTGGGGCTACGGAGCGAGACCTTCTTGCCCGATGGCCTCTCCTCGATCTCCTGGAGCAGGGAGACGAGGAGGATGACGATGATGATGACGATGAGGAGGAGGATGACGCAGAGCGGGACCTTCTCCTCGCTGAGGGTCTGTCTCGGCGGCTCTCACCCCTTCTGCTTCGCCTCGAGGGGGAGCGGGAACGACGGCGTCTCGAGCGTCGGCCCCCTGGAGAGGCTCTCGGTATCGGAGCCTCCTGGGGCAAAGCAAGGCTTCTTGCGCAGGCTGGGGAAGCAGCTCTCTCTCTCTCTCCTCTTGGCAGCTGCTCATCCCCGAAGCGCGTTCTCGGCGCTGGGGGATCGCCCCGCCCCTTGGGAGGAGGTCGTCCTCTTCGACACCGGCCGGTGTCGAGCTCATCGGGGCTGCAGCCGGGAGCGCTTCGGGGGAGGTTTCCCCTGGCTCCGTCTCCATCCGGGGAGTTCCCCCAGCTCGGATGGGTGGAGTTGAGCTGGGAGGGAGTCCCGCCTGGATCACGCCCGGGGACGTCGATCCAAGCCCCGCCCCTCTCAGGAGCGACGTCGACGCCTGGATGGGTGAAGGGAGGGGCGGCGTCGCCGGCGTCGGGGCCGTCCCTGGAGTCGATCCCGCGGAGCGCGCATGCGCGACCGCGGGAGAGGCCTCACCACGAGGCTGCAGGCCTCCCGCCGGAGGTGGAGACATGGGCCCAGCTGAAGGAGGTAAGGCAGCCGACGAAGCCGCACCCGCTGGCCTTGTCCCTTTCTTTGAGGCAGGCTTTGCCAAACTCCCCAAGGGGCGGCCCTCCTGGTCTTTCTTCTTGGCCTTTTTCTTGGGCGGGCCACTCGGGGCTTTGGTAGTCGCCGCGGCGGGTTGAGGCCTAGTCGGCCCACCGGGCACAGAAGGCATTAAGGCCCGCTCGTAAAGCGCCGCTTTAAGGCGCGCCTCCCGGTTTTTGCGGGTTTGCGGCGTAAAGGCCACGCAGATGGTGCAGGCCTGGGAGAGGTGGGCCTCACCCAGGCAGGCCAAACAGAGGTCGTGTCCATCATTGTCCGGCAGGACGTTCGGGCACACCGAGCATTTTTTAAAAGACGAAGTCGCCATGTCCAGTCCGGGAGGCAAAGAATCGTCGTAGGTAGTCCTTAGTCAGGGGTACAGATTTTAGAGAAGTCTAAGTCCAGTCCAAAGTCGTATCAGGAAAAAAAATTTTGCAAAAAGGTTCTCTAACTGTGCCTACTGTCTGGCGGAAAAAAGAGAACTGGTGGTGGGCTCCGCCCAGGAGCATTATATACCCGAGGGGGGGAGAGGGAGGGGGTAGGAGGGGTCAGATTGTTGCTTTTGATTTCTAGAAGGTTCCGAAACTGGGCCTGCGCGGGCGCAGGAATACCATATGTGCGATTCACAGTAGACTACGACAAGAAAAATGAGAATTATAACTTGGGGAAAAAATCATATTACATAGTGTTATGGGGTTCCCATTTCTAATACTAAACTTTGATTCTTATACCAGGTCAAGGCTTAGTATTTACAGGAGCATCTCTAGGTGACACAATAGGATCACCGCTCTTCAATCTTATTCTTCCCTAAATTGAGAAGATGGTTGACTGAAACCAAAAACCAGAACATCTAACCAGTTTTGTACAATACAAAAGAGATATAGGGGTGGGTTGCTGTGTGTTTTCCAGGTTGTATGGCCATGTTCCAGAAGCATTCTGAAACATGGCCATACAGCCTGGAAAACCACAGCAACCCAGTGATTCCAGCCATGAAAGCTTTCAACGACACGTTGGATATAGGGGTGTTGGACAAGTAGGCATGCAGGGCTCCACACAAAACACACATCTGCTCCGGAGCCTTGAACATATATCACTATGATTTCTGGGGGAAGGCCAGCCCTGAACCTATACCCGTCATTAGAATCCATTAGTGGTTTACATATGGAAAAATACCGATACATTCACATGAATGAGTTGCATCCAAGCTTCCTCCTACTCAGCACAATATGATTGCATGTTACAAACACCCAACAAACAGCGGTGACGGTAGGAGTCATACTGTTTACAGACAGAACACAGAAAAGGGTAGGAAAGCAATTTGCTAATGTAAATTGCTGCATGGTGCTAACAATGACACGTCTGCTTTCCAAGAATGTTTACATCGTTATAAAATACTCTGCAAAATTTGTGGGTTGAGATGAAAGGGAGTTATTTTTAGAACACTTTACCATAGTTAAGCCTTACACCCAGGTGTTGAAGTAAATGGATCAAAAGAAGCTTCCAGCACAAGTCCATCTCAATGCAACAATGCTACGTTTTCCAATCTGGAGACTGGACACCAAATGTGAGCGATGAGAGTTAGGTGGGCGTGGATACACCAGACCCATGCTTTTTGGATGGGGAAACTGGGTAAGATGCCCTCAGAGGACTGCTCTTTGAAAGGCACAAGATGATACAGGGACCTAACCATCCATCAGGTCAACCCAAGCTTTCTGAAATCATAGCTCATGGCCTGACTTAGATCACGGAAATTAAAGATCAAAAATGAAAAGGTGAACAAAGCCACACTCAAGATCAAGTTGAAATGCAGGGGTGCATTGCGGTGGAAAATTTCATTCGTCCAATATTTCAGACTAAATGTCGTTGTTCCTCAGTAGGCTCTGCTCTTGGCTATTCTTCAGATTACTCCTGTTTACTTCCAGAAACAATGAGCATTCTCTTTCTCTCTAATTGAATACGCCCAAAGGCAAGGCTTTGATTGTTGTGACTCTTACAGTAATCCTCTCCGAAGTTGAAACATTTGCTGCGCTCCTTAAGAAGAATGGGTGCACAAGCAAGATATGGAGACCTTTTCAGATGTTGGTAATCTAATGACTTTAGAAAAGAGCGCAAATCCCTACGCGTTGCTCAATGGTGGGTATTAGATAAGACATCTAATGTGTGTAATGGATGTATATAATCATATACATCAAGTGCCTCATCTAATTCTCACCATGGAACGATACTTATGAATGTGTATGTAATAATAATAAGAACATATTAATAGGATAATAATAATAATAATAATAATAATAATAATAATAAATATCCTACTTTTTCTCTCCAAAAAGAGGCTCGAAGTGCCTCACAATACAATAATAGTAATAATAATAATAATAATAAATATCCTACTTTTTCTCTTCGAAAAGAGGTTCAAAGTGCCTCACAATAAAACCAACACAATACAATAATAATAATAATAATAATAATAATAATAATAATAAATATCCTACTTTTTCTCTCTAAAAAGAGGCTCGAAGTGCCTCACAATAAAACCAACACAATACAATAATAGTAATAATAGTAATAATAATAATAATAATAAATATCCTACTTCTTCTCTAAAAAGAAGCTCAAAGTGCCTCACAATAAAACCAATACAATACAATAATAATAATAATTATTATTATTATCCTACTTTTTCTCTCCAAAAAGAGGTTCGAAGTGCCTCACAATAAAACCAACACAATACAATAATAATAGTAATAATAATAATAATAAATATCCTACTTTTTCTCTTTGAAAAGAGGTTCAAAGTGCCTCACAATAAAACCAACACAATACAATAATAATAATAATAATAATAATAATAATAATAAATATCCAACTTTTTCTCTCTAAAAAGAGGCTCGAAGTGCCTCACAATAAAACCAACACAATACAATAATAATAATAATAATAATAAATATCCTACTTTTTCTCTCTAAAAAGAGGCTCGAAGTGCCTCACAATAAAACCAACACAATATAATAATAATAATAATAATAATAATAATAATAATAATAATAATAAATATCCTATTTTTTGTCTCTAAAAAGAGGATCAAAGTGCCTCACAATAAAACTAACACAATACAATTAAAACCTGAACCATATACATAATTAGCTACTTGAATGTATTGATAGCACTTCAGGACTCTTGGAGGTCTCTCACTGATAAACCAAAGTCAAGATGAAAAGAGTTAACAATAATAACAAATCAATATATTCAAATAATTTATTAAAGTCTGTGATACATATATATTCCTTCAAATCAAATATGGAGGAAGTCATGTAGAGCATAAAAAGAAAAAAAACAATGGGGACATTTACCTTTCTTTGCTTTCTTCTGAAGTTTCAGTGTATCTGAGGATTTCTTTTTTATCTCCTGGCGGGCTTTCTTGTATTCTAAAAGAGACAAAAACAGTTTGTATTGTGACACGTTTGAGATCAATGGCATAATGTGCTTTGAAACACTAGGCTATTTCTGGCATTGCTAGAAGCCGAAGCTGGTGAAGATTATGCAGGAAAGATATATACTTTAAGAGTGCAATCATATACTTGCTCACTCAGACAAGTCCCACTGAGCTGAATGAGGCTTGGTTTGCAGCAAGTATATAACCTAAGGTAACTTTATGGTGAACCTTAAGCAGAAGCATACCATTGAATCACCTGAAGGACCTAGAAAACGGCTAGAGAAGACATTTTGTTGAATATATGAAACTATGGGTATCATTCCTATGGATAGAGGGGTCAACCTATATTATAGAATTATAGAATCATAGAGTTGGAAGAGACCTCATGGGCCATCCAGTCCAACCCCCTGCCAAGAAGCTGGAATATTGCATTCAAAGCACCCTTGACAGATGGCCATCCAGCCTCTCTTTAAAAGCTTCCAAAGAAGGAACCTCCACCACACCTCTGGGGCAGAGAGTTCCACTGCTGAATGGCTCTCACAGTCAGGAAGTTCTTCCTCATTTTCAGATGGAATCTCCTTTCTTGTAGTTTGATGAATATTGTTAAATAATTAATGTTAAATAATTAATTAATGGAGCCCCCAGTGGCACAGTGGGTTAAACCCCTGTACCGTCAGGACTGAAGACCCACAGGTCGCAGGTTTGAATTCGGGGAGAGGCGAATGAGCTCCCTCTATCAGCTTCAGCTCCTCATGTGGGGACATGAGAGAAGCCTCCCATAAGGACGATAAGAACATCAAATCATCCAGGCATCCCCTGGGCAACGTCCTAGCAGACGGCCAATTCTCTCACACCAGAAGCGACTTGTAGTTTCTCAAGTCGCTCCTGACATGACAAAAAAAATTGATGATGATGATGATAATAATAATAATCTTTATTTCTAGACCGCCCTCTCTCCCTGGAGGGACTCAGGGTCGTTTACACACAAAAAGGCAAACATTCAATGCCTCAACATGCGTACAAACACATCAAAATAATACAGGATAATAGATAATAACAACAATAAACTTACAACGAAAAAAATGAGTATCGAAATAAAAACGAAACAGGAGCAATCCACTAAGACATAGAACTAAAACATGGGTAAACGTTATAATATACACCCTAAAAGAAAAAGAAAAAAAATTACATTAAAAATGGCTGACACCAGTGGCTCATTTAAGATGTATCATAATAACCATATAATACAAATGGTAAAGCCAGCAATCCACTGTTTTAAAGTGACCTAGTCCTTCTCCTCTCCATACACTAAAGTGCGTAAGTTTTTAGAAGTTTCTTAAAGGAAAGGAGGGTGGGAGCTGTTTTTATTTCTTTGTGGAGGGAGTTCCAGAGACGGGAAAAGATCGCAGGGAAGGCCTCCTCTCTCGTTCCCAACAACCAAGCTTGTAATGGGGGTGGGACTGAGAGGAGGGTCTCCTCTGTATACCGCAGTGCATGCAATAGTCTGTACAGGGAGATGCGATTAGACAAACAGCCTGGATCCAAACTGTTTGGAGCTTTATAGGTAACACCAGCACTTTGCATTTCAGCATTTTAAATACTTTAAGTATTTTTTAAAAGTACTAAACATAATGAAATAGTTATCATTATCACTAGTGTTGTAGTCTCCTGCTTAGTTACTCATTATTATTATTATTAAACTTTATTTGTACCCCGCTAGCATCTCCCGCAGGACTCGATGCGGCTTACAAAGGCCAAGGCCTCAACACAACAACAGCAAAACAATAACTGTACAATTTAAAGCAAATTAAAACATAAGCAATAACAAAACAATACATCATTACGCAATAAAAAACCAGGGCCGGGCCAGTGATGGGTACAGGTTAAAAAGTGCTGGGTGTGGCAGGTGGTATGTTGGATTTCCGGGCAAGTGCAATGTGCAGAGAGTCTTAAACTCTAATAAAGTGCTTCTGGGACGTAGTGCTGGAGATTATCCTATTCCGGAAAGGCACATTGGAATAGCCAGGTCTTCAGATTCTTCCTGAAGACTGGCAACGTGGGTGCTAGTCTAATGTCTTTGGGGAGGGTGTTCCAGAGTTGGGGGGCAACCACAGAGAAGGCCCTGTCCCTCGTACCCACCAAATGCGCCTGTGACACAGGTGGGATCGTAAGCAGGGCCTCTCCGGATGAACGAAGGGAGCACGCGGGTTCATACACGGAGATGCGGTCACCCAGGTAGGCAGGTCCCAAACCGTTTAGGGCTTTGTAGGTAAGCACCAGCACCTTGAATTGGGTTCGGTAGGTAAATGGCAGCCAATGGAGCTCCTTAAACAGAAGGGTTGACCTCTCTCTGTAAGGAGCGCCAGTTAACATCCTGGCCGCCGCCCGTTGAACCAGTTGGAATTTCTGAGCCGTTTTCAAGGGCAGCCCCACGTAGAGCGCATTACAATAATCCAATCTAGAGATGACAAAGGCATGGACCACCCCGGCCAAATCAACCTTTGCGAGGTACGGTCGCAGCTGGCGCACAAGTCTTAGCTGTGCAAAAGCCCACCCGGACACCGCCGACGCCTGAGCCTCAAGCAGATCGTGTATTTTATTTGTTTACTGGTGTTTTTATTTGCAATCTACATCTTATGTTGTGTCCAAAAACTAGCAGCTATGTGCAAATTTTGTGCCTGACTAGTACTTCTAACACCTCACAAACAACAAATACATTTTTGTAAATTCCAGAAGAATCCCGCAATAATAAAAGTCTAACAAATTTGTTTCTGCATTGCATTTTGCTTCACTAGAAACCGAAAGCTTTATCCTGAGCTTCATATACAGAATCAGTTGGATTTGGTCCAGGATCCCTCATAAATATGAAAATCCATGGATGCTTAAGTCCCTTTGTGTACAGTGGTGGAGAAAATAATGTAATATGTGTGTGTGTGTGTTTATTACAGTCAGTAACCAGCACCTCTCTTTCTCTCTCTCTCTATATATAGTGGAAAATCAATTATTATTATCATTATTATCACTATTATTTATATCCTACTATTTATCTCTAAAAAACAAGACTCAAAGTGGCTCAAGCTTTGCTTATTTTCAAGCTATAGATGATTGATTTCATGGATGGAGGGGGACGACTATATACAAACACATGTTTTGCAGGAAGATAAATAGTTCAGGTCAGAAGGAAATGAAATCCTAAAGCACAGACGAGGACAATTCTGTTATCAGCAACAGCAATTTACAGAACAGCTGCTGCTGGTAATACAAAAGTATTGTGTGAAAGGACAGCGTTATTAACAGGGACTGTCTCTGCTTTTTGCGATCATTTGACCTTAATGTTTACTGCCCCCACTATCCCAAAACATCTATGCTGGTGGTTCTCAACCTTCCTAATGCTGTGACCCCTTAATACAGTCCCTCATGTGGTGGTGACCCCCAACCATAACCTTGTTTTCGTTGCTACTTCATAACAGTCATTTTACTACTGTTTTAAATCATAATGTAAATATCAGATATGCAAGATGTATTTTCATTCACTGGACCAAACTGGGCACAAATACCCAATACACTCAAATGTGAATGCTAGTGGGATTGGGGGAGGATTGACTTTGTAATTTGGGAGTTGTAGTTGCTGGGATTTACAGTTCACCTATAATTAAAGAGCATTCTGAACTCCTCCAGCGATGGATTTGAACCTAATTTGCCACACAGAACTCCCATGACCAACAGAAAACACTGGAAGGGTTTGGTGGGTATTGACCTTGAGTTTGGGAGTTGTAGTGCACCTATATCCAGAGAGCACTGTGGACTCACGCAATGGTGGATCTGGACCAAACTTGGCACAAATACTCAATATGCGCAAATGTGAACACTGGTGGAGCCTAGGGAAAATAGACCTTGACTTCTGGGAGTTGTAGTTGCTGGGATTTATAGTTCATTACAATGAAAGAACATTCTGAACTCCACCAACGATAGAACTGGCTCAAACTTCCCACATGGAATCCACATAACCATCAGAAAATACTGGGTTTTCTGATGGTCTTTGGCGACCCCCCTGACACCCCTTCGCGACCCCCTAAGGGGTCCCGACCTCCAGGTTGAGAAACACTGATCTATGCCATTAGGTAGAAAATAAAAGGCATTATTGTTGTTGTTGTTACATCTCAGGATAACACTGCATATCTGGCTAAATGGACAGAAGTATTTGGAAGCTTACAGCGTAACAACTCTTAGCTTTTAAGGTGCCAAAATACTCAAAAACCAATAAAACAGATAACTGGAGAACACATTCATTATTAAAAGTACATTTTTGAAAACAAGCCATTAGGAGCAGAAGTCATTAAAAAGAGCCAAATAGGCAGACAATATTGTTTCCAAGCAGCAGCTTAACATTCTGTTGCGGTTTATTTTTGACTATATTAACAATAAGCTGCAATGGGTCTTTATATTTTTTTTTCAATTTAGTATGAAATGGATTAATAAAAAAGCAGTTAAAAATACATCAAGAGCAGGTCTTATCATGACTTCATTTCATCTTATTGCACCACCTGACATCCGCCAGGAAGTAGCAGCCAATAGTGAAAGGACTAAGGCAGTGACATCTCCAGCCCATCCCTTGTTTGGGTATCAGCCAGCACGTCAATGACTTAAATCAAGAAATAGTTTTCTTAGATCTACAGAGACACTCACTGGAACACCTCAGCAAGCGAGAGTTCAAAAGTGGCAGGCTCAAACCCAGCACCTCAATCAATGGCTGATACCAGATGAGAGACTCCCCCCTGGTCACACAGAATATTGGGCGACTTGAAAGGCGCTGAACAGACTGCGCTCTGGCACCACGAGATGCAGAGCCAACCTTCAAAAATGGGGCTACAAAGTGGAATCCACGACATGTGAGTGTGGAGAAGAGCAAACCACTGACCACCTGCTGCAATGAGCCCTGCCACATGCATGATGGAGGACCTTCTTGCGGCAACACCAGAGGCACTCCAAGTGGCCAGAAACTGGTCAAAGGACATTTAATCAACTACCAAGTTTGCAAAATTTGTGGGTTTTTTATCTGTTTGTTTGTTTTGTTCTGTTAGAAATGTAATACAATGGTCTGGTTGCAGATGACACGATAAATAAATAAAATAAAATAAATAAATAAATTTCATCTTAGGAAATCAGTAGTACTTTATGGAGACTATTACTACAAATGCATCAAAAGGGGGCCAAATAGTTATACTGTTTAGCTAGCCACGGAAACCTTTCAGGTCCATAAATTCTGATTGTATCACCCTCTCGCCACTTGGTGGAGTGCTTAAACACATATAAATCATAGAACAATTGGCAGGAGACCTCGGTATGAAATAACCATATCAGCTTACTCGTGTAAAAGAGGGCAGGTTCTACCTGTCCTGTTGATGCCAATACAATAATGGTTTCCTGACATTGGGCGTTAAAATACACTCCAACCTTGCAAGCCCTCCTTTTTCCTAGAAGAATTATTATGCCAACCAACTTCCACTTATCAGTGAATTTTATAACACGAGCATTAGCTACTGCTAAATTAACTAGGATTTTCATTCACTGAGGATTTGAAATGGAGAATATTAAAATTTGGGTTTGAGAGAGTGGTTAAACATTAATTTATTTACAGTATTTATATATCGCTTTTCTCACTCCTAGGGGGACTCAAAGCGGTTTACACACAGATAATGGCAAAAATTCAATGCCTTACAACTACAATATTAAAGCCATACTTTAAACATAAATCATATTAAAAACAGTACATCATCAAATATCAAAACAGTTATTAAAACAATAAAACAATCTCATCAGTCGAGTCGCCGTTCCAGTCCTTGTCCCACTAAATGCTGCATACATCTATTGTCCGAAGGCCTGGTCCCAGAACCATGATTTTTTTTCTAAAGGTCAGGAGCAAAGGAGCAGATCTTACCTCCTTTGGGAGTGTGTTCCATAGGCGGGGGGCCACAGCCAAGAAGGCCCTGCTCCTCGTCCTCGCCAGCCCCATTTGCGCTGTTGACGGGAGCGAGAGCAGGGCCTCCCCGGATGATCTTAAATTGCGAAGTGGGATGTAGGGGCAGATGCGTTCGGACAAGTAAGCTGGGCTTAAATCGTATACAACTTAGTTAGCCTCAACCTTTGTTAAACAGTGGTATTCCAGCTATAAAAAAGATAAAAAAGGTAGTAAAGAGTAGGCATAGGCAATCCATGGTTCTAAATGGTGGTATAAGTACTTACAAAACTAGAGGGTGCTGGTGTTTTGCTTCTACAGTTTTGCTAAAGTTCTGGTGGTGAAAATTTCAGAACTCTAACAAAACTTTCAAAATTTCATTATTATTTCGTTATTGGCGGTTTTTATGACAGAACCAATTAGGAATTGCCATTTATAATGAAATTTTGCAAGTTTTGTTAGAGTTCTGAAATTTTCACCACCAGAACTATAGCAACACTTTAGAAGCAAAGCACCAACGCCCTCTAGTTTTGTAAGTTCTTTAGAAACATTTAGAACCATAGATTGCTCATGCCTAGAAGAGCAATGTCATCCCCAGATTTTCAATTTGCTCTCTGGAATTAAGACGTTGCTAATATCTTGCATCAACTCCTGATGGCCAATGCCCCATTATGACATAGTTAGTGAATACTACGTTCCTGTTAAAATGAGAAAGATAACCAAAACAATCAACGTATTTCAGCATAAATCTTCACAAGCTACACTAAAGTCCACAAAAACTCACAGTGAAATAAACTGATCTACTTTATATTTTATTTTATTTATGCCCGGCGTTACCTGGGTTATTTGAAAAAGTCAGTTTTTAATTGTACGAAATGCATACGGTTATGTGGGTGAACTACAACTTACATCATACCAGGTTTTAAGTGCTCCATCAGTACTTAAAATTTGTTATGTTGGGCAAGTTTGCTGTAGATGTGTCATCAGTGGGGTTCAGTGTGCTCTTTGACTGTAGGGTAAACTACAACTCCCGCAATGGTGAGTCAGTCCCCTCAAACCCCTCCAGTAGGTGGAGTCAGTTATGGGTATTCTGTGTGCCAAGTGTGGTCCAGGTACATCGATTTATCAATACGCCCCCAAATTTATCAATTTATCAATACAGATCCAACATCGGTGAAACTCACAGTTTCTATGGTTGTGGGTGAACTACAATTCCCAGAAAGGAACGTCCATTCACACACACCCAACCCCTCTATTAATCAAATTTAAGCACATCAGGTATGTGTGCCAAGTTTGGTCCAGATCCATCTGTGTTTGGGTTCACAGGGCTCTCTGAATATAGGCGAACAACAATTTCTCCAAATGAAGGTGAATTTTCCCCAAAGACCTCCAGTATTTTTTGCTGGTCATGGGGGCTCTGTGTGACAAGTTAGGTCCAGGTCCATTGTTGATGGAGTTCAGAGTGCTCTTAGATTGCAGGTGAACTATACATCCCAGTACCTACAACTCCTATGATGAATTCTCTCCAAGCCTCAGTTGCTGATAAATTCTTCTGTTTGCTGTGTGCCATAGAACAATATAGGAAAGATTTAAGGGAGAGGCAGTGGGCGGGGTCATGCAAATTCCACACCAATGGAGAGAGTAAGAAACACTGGAATGTCTGTGGTGGAGGAAAAATAGAAAATCTAGGATGAAATTGTCCCTGTATGAAAGCCTCCACTTGGGTGGTGGGCACTGTGGTGTTTATAGAGGACTTTGGAAGGGCTGTTGGACAAGTTCACGGTGCTCGCTATAACCTGCAATGTCACTGAAGGGAGGGCCATTCGTGTCTCCTAAGCAGTGGGAGCTATAGCTGTTTGTGGAGGCAGGAGCTTGTCTGTGTAAGTGGACATTCCAGCCACATACACACATACATATTTTCACTTTTATTACGTGTATAGATTTCATTATACAATATTATTTATCCAAAAATTAGATCTCTGAGAAAAATTTAACAAAAGAAGGAAAAACTGTTTGGGAACAGACTCCGTTTTAATAAAAACACAACAGCAACGTATTTATTCGGCAGACTCTGTTCACTCTCTATCCTCAACCCATTATTAATTACCTTTTGCATGGTCTTTGTCCAGCTGGTTGGCCACTTTCTTCCACTCTTCCATCTGCTCTTGAAGTGGGTTGATCAGACAGTCAATTAAAGCACTAGTTTTGTGGAGAAAAAACACAAAGAGGAGTCAAGTCTTGCAGGGAAATAGTCAATATGGATCTATCCATAAGAATGATATTGAATTTTCTGAAACTCTATCATCCATGTTGCCTTTTATAGGTTGTGATCCCCAGGATGTGCCACAATCGCTGTATCTGGTTGTGGCACAACCTGGGGATCACAACTGGATACAGTGAAGACATCTGCCCTTGCACTTTGCTACTCTGCTGCTGAATACACATGCCCAGCGTGGAATACATCTCATCGTATTAAAACAGTGGATGTGGCTCTAATATTCCAGGATGTCTACACCCAACACCACTGGAGAAATTATACTGTTTGGCCGGTATTGCACCACCTGACATCCATCAGGAAGTAGCAGCCAGTAATTAAAGGACCAAGGCAGTGACATCTCTGGCCCATCCTCTGTTTGGATATCAGCCAGCAAGACAATGCGTTAAATCAAGAAACAGCTTCCTAAGATCTACAGAGAAAATTGCAGGAACATCACAGCAAGCAAGAGTCCAAAGGTGGCAGGCTCAAACCCGGAACCTCAACTCATGGCTGATACCACATGAGAGACTTCTCCCTGGGCACCCAGAAGACTGGGCAACCTGGAAGGTGCTGAACAGACTGCGCTCTGGCACCACAAGATGCAGAGCCCAATCTATACTGTCATATAACTGCATTGAACTGCATTATATGGCACTGCAGATCCACAGAATACAGTTCAATGCATTTAAACAGCATTATACGGCAGTGTAGATGGTGGGCTTTGTTTGTAGCTAAGGTAGCAAGCTACTAGGTACTCCTCAGATAGTTTAGACTAAAATCTCCATCAGCTCCAAGACAGAATGGTCCAGGATTATGTGCAATATTATGAGCCCCCGGTGGTGCAGTGGGTTAAACCCGTGTGCCAGCAGGACTGAAGACCGACAGGTCGCAGGTTCGAATCCGGGGAGAGGCAGATGAGCTCCCTCTATCAGCTCCAGCTCCTCATACGGGGACATGAGAGAAGCCTCCCACAAGGATGATAAAAAATATCAAATCATCCAGGCGTCCCTGGGCAACGTCCTTGCAGACGGCCAATTCTTTCACACCAGAAGCGACTTGCAGTTTCCCACATCGCTCCTGACATGACAAAAAAAAATGTGCTACATAATCCCAACACTGAGAAGGCTTCACTATCCCAAATTTCTCAGCCAACATGCAATAGAAATTCTCACATTCACGAGAGAGATTCAGCAGATAATACGTATGAGCAAACCCGTTAAAATAATATCCTTTCATGGCCAGAATTACTGGATTGTTGTGAGTCTTCCGGGCTGTATGGCCATGTTCCAGAAAAATTCTGGAGACCTCACAACCTTTGAGGATGCCTGCCATAGATGTGGGCGAAACATCAGGAGAGAATGCTTCTGGAACATGGCCATACAGCCTGGAAGACTCACAACAACGCAATAATAGCCATTGTCACAATAATCTCAATTTCTCAA
Organism: Anolis sagrei; assembly: GCF_037176765.1. Classification (NCBI taxonomy): domain Eukaryota; kingdom Metazoa; phylum Chordata; class Lepidosauria; order Squamata; family Anolidae; genus Anolis; species Anolis sagrei. The sequence continues at coordinate 19,769,716 of NC_090024.1, read as the reverse complement.
TACTAGACGCCTTGGCTTTTGGCATTCTTCACCCACTGCTGAGCTACAGTAACACAAGGGACAGGAATTCCTGGTGTATAATTTGGAAAAAGTCTCGGAGCAGCAAGTCCAATTTCTCAGGATGGGCAGTGAAAATCTCCTTCTTTCACAAAGCCCGGTTTGTTTGGGGAGAGAAAAGAAAAGGGTGTTCCCAGCGACAGAAAGGCAGAGGCCGGCTGGAAACTGGCCCCAGTAAACAATTTCATCTGGTCCTTGAATGAAAAGGGTTGTGTACCAATTACTTCTTGACTTCAGTCCAGAAGCTAATGAAGAGCGATTTCCAAACTCCCGTCCGTGCATTGGCACAGATGGCTCACCTTGAAAACTGCCTGAGCTTGGACTCGATGCTTCTGTGCCGCATGCACATTCGGGTCAGAGCAGAACCAATTTCTCTGGTAGCACCTGAAGAAACGACAAAAGAGAAGGAGAAATAATATTATAATATTTTTATTTCAAATAGTGTTTAAAGAAAGAAAGTGGCATTTAAATCACAGGTTAGAACAGTGATTTTCAAAATGTGGGTGTAGTTTGGCTTTAATTTGCAATATCCTCAACAGGGAACGATTCTCTTAGTCCAGCATTTGGAGACTCACAGGTTCGGGATCACTAGATAAGACAAATTTGACTCACAACATTAGTTTTCTAGGCCTGATTTATTCATTTATTTACTACTAGCCGTCCCCTGCTACACGTTGCTGTGGCCCAGTCTGTGTGTAAGTGTTTTGTGTGTGTATATATGTGTATATACATATATACGGCGCTCCATGCAGTCATGCCGGCCACATGACCTTGGAGGTGTCTACGGGCAACGCTGGCTCTTCGGCTTAGAAATGGAGATGAGCACCACACCCCAGAGTCAGACATGACTGGACTTAATGTCAGGGGACTACCTTTACCTATATATGTATATGTGTGTATTTATATGTTTGTGTATATGTGTATATATATGTGTGTTTGCGTATATATGTAGTTTTCTGTATGCGTTGTAATGTCTTTTTTGTTTTTGTGGCTTTTTATGTCTCTTCCACTGTGTTTTTCAGTGTTTTTATGAGTGATGGTCACTCATTGGCCTGATAGGTGTATTGTGTCCAAATTTGGTGTCAATTCGTCCAGTGGTTTTTGAGTTATGTTAATCCCACAAACGAAAATTGCATTTTATTTTTTTTTCCCTATATTTATATACCGCCCCTCTCAGCCCGCAGGCAACTCAGGGCGGTTTACAGTCAGCACCAAGACCAAAAAATACAATTAAAACATTAATATAAATATAAAACAAGTAAAAACAATCAAAAACATATATCATTAGTGCCTCCTTGTTAAAAACAGTGTCCAGTCACATCGTCCAGTCGTTCCATTTGCCTATGTCTGTTACATTGCATCTGCACACGCTTGCTCAAAAAGCCAAGTCTTGACTTTTTTCGGAATGTTAAAAAGGAAGGGGCCGATCTGATATCCCTAGGGAAGGCATTCCATAGCAGGGGGCCACCACTGAGAAGGCCTTGTCTCTCATCCCCATCAGATGTACTTGAAACAATAGTGGGATCAAGAGCAGGGCCTCCCCAGACAATCTTAAAGTTCTGGATGGTTCATAAGGGGAGATGTGTTCGGACAGGTAAGTTGAGCCAGAACTGTTAGGGCTTTATAGGCACTTTGAATTGTGCTCAGTAGCAAATTGATAGCCAGTGGAGCTGGTGCAGCAGAGGAGTTGTGTGCTCCCTAATACTAATCAAGGTGGCCATTTGCAACATTCACAAGCAGACGAGAGTTCTTTCTCCCATGCTGGACATTCCACAGATATATAAACCTCACTTGCCTAGTTTCCAACAGACCTCACAACCTCTGGGATGCCTGAGAATACTTCTGGAACATGGCCATACAGCCAGGAAAACTCACAGCAACCCAATGCTGTTCTTAAAATCAGTCTTTTTTTCAATATTTCTTGGAGTTCATCGGTATATTCATAGATAGAACACAGGCCTTTCTCCCCGCAGCTGAAGATATATAAACCTTACTTTTAATACTGGTAGCCAGAACAAAACAACCACCATGTCAGACTACACAGAGAAGCCATTGAAATCCACAACCATGTGGACAATTTCAACAGAAAGGAGGAAACCATGAAAATGAACAAAATCTGGAAACCAGTATTTAAAAATCTCTAAAATTAAAACAGCAAAACAGCAGAGAGGAAACAATCAGGCACATCTAATCACCTCTCAACAAAACATTGCCCCAGGCACTGTCAGGCCATCAAATGCCAATCAAGATGGTCAGTTGAAACATTCACACCTAACTCCAACGGACAAGAGTTCTTTGCCTCACCCTGGTCATTCCACAGATATATAAACCCGTTTTCTTAGTTCCAACAGACCTCACTACCTCTGAGGATGCTTGCCATAGATGCAGGCGAAACGTTAGGAGAAAATGCCTCTAGAACATGGGCATATAGCCCGAAAAAACCTACAACAATCCACTTACTTGCTTCGTTTCCAACAAACCTCACAACCTTTAATGATGCCTGCCATAGATGTGGGCAAAACATCAGGAGAGAATGCTTCTGGAACATGGCCATACATCCCAGAAAACTCACAGCAACCCAATGCTGCCCTTATTTTGTAATTGTTGCATTTTCAATTATTTTCGACCTCATTGTTATCTGGACTGCATCATTTTGTTGTGAGGCACTAGGAGCTCCAAACCTTGGACGCCAAGGTGGGACATGCATCAGACCCAGCTAGCCATTTAATCTAAATTCTACACTAAGCAAGAAAATAAGGGAGATTTATTGGAGCATCTGCATCCACATAGAAGTCTCACAGAGTTCTGCCAAATCACTACCTGTGAAGAATCAATTTATACAATTATCTTTGGAGATCTTCACAATAACAAGGATTAATCTGGGATTTAACAGGAGATCAATACTTGGAAATCCGGCTCCCTATCGTGTGAACTATATGTAATAGTTCACACACATAAGTCATTTTTTAAAAGTCATCCATTTGCCCACAGTCACTTTCAACAGATCAAAAACTTTTAAGACGTTGCAGTGGCACAACCCTTGTGCCAAAAGGTCAGCAGTTCGAATCTGAGCTCCAATCTGTCAGCTCCAACTTCCCACGCAGAGACATGAGAGAAGCCTACAACAGGATTGCAACACATCCTGGTGTTCCCTGGGCAACGTTTTTGCAGACAGCCAATTCTCTCACACCAGAAGAGACTTGCAGTTTTTCAAGTTGCTTCTGACACAATAAAAAAATAGCCTTTAGAAACAGAACCGCAAAACTAGCTGTTTATAAATATGCCACCCACTCAATTGTTCAAGCATCACAATAATATTCAATTCTATTTTCCATTTTGTTGTGTTGCAAACAACAAGTACCAGTTTGGTTTTGTTTACTTGACGTTTCCTCTACTAGAACAATATTTTGGATCTACACTGCCTTGAATGTCTGATGCCAATTAAATCTATTGCCAATTGTAACAACAATAAAATGTGGAAGGCACTGTGCGGCTATAAACAATCTGTACACACCTGTGTTTTCAGTGCAAATAAGATTAAAGGAATGGAAACATGTACACAATAAATGCTATAATACCTAATACGGCACTGGGTCCTGTAAAAGCAGAAGCACACAATATCCAGTTTTTGGGTTATTGTAGGGTTTTTTGGGCTACATGGCCATGTAATAGAGGCATTCTCTCCTGACGTTTCGCCAGCATCTATGGCAAGCATCCTCAGAGGTAGTGAGGTCTGTTGGAACTAGGAAAATGGGTTTATATATCTGTGGAATGACTAGGGTGGGACAAAGAACTCTTGTCTGCTGGAGCTAGGTGTGACTGTTTCAACTGACCACCTTGATTTGCATTTGATGGCCTGGCAGTGCCTGGGGCAATCTTTTGTTGAGAGGTGATTAGATGTCCCTGATTGTTTTCCCTCTGTTTTTTTGCTGTTGTAATTTTAGAGCTTTTTTAATACTGGTAGCCAGTTTTTGTCGCTCAATGTCAGCCAACCTCTGAGTGATGATCGGTAGAACAGTGAACAGGTGTTGTATCTACCTTGTAAATGGTAAAAGTTTTTTCCTGACTCTGGGGGTTGCTGCTCATCTCCATTTCTAAGCCGAAGAGCCGGCGCTGTCCGTAGACACCTCCAAAGTCACGTGGCCGACATGACTGCATGGCGCGCCATTACCTTCCCACCACTATTGATCTACTCACATTTGCAAGTTTTCGATTTGCATGTTTTATCAGAAGCTGGGGCTAACAGCAGGAGCTCACCCCGCTCCCTGCATTCGAACCTGCGACCTTTTGGTCAGCAAATTCAGCAACTCAGCACTTTAACCCACTGTGCCAACAGGGGCTTCTATCTACCTTGTAGCAAAGACAAATATATTATGCAAAAAAAATGCAAATTCTCACTAATATGCATACAAATGCATACATAAACACAATAAAAATGTTTAATTATCCATATTAATGGTAAGGATCCTGCTTTTACAATAATTCACAAATTTTGGGTAGCTAGATCACTGCAAACCACCTTTTTCTCATTATCCATGAAAGCACAATCCAATAAGGACGTGTATGAACAGTGTCTCCAGCAATGACTATTCCAGCTTCTTTTTTTCCAGAGTGCCTGTTTGCATCTCATCCCACAGTTGTTCTATATTTTGTGGGGGGAAGAGAGAGGTGTTTTTTCCATTTACCAATTCACAATGGACTCCAGGGTTTTCCAACATTTTTGTGATGCAAAGAAAGGCCTCTTGCAGAAGTGCAGAGGACTTGAAACCAGTAGATGGTGCAGTTCCCAAAGAACACAAGCCTTGGAAGAACTGCCTCCATGAATCAGTGCTTATGATGCCCATCCATTCTTGAAAAGAGAAAGATCACATGGCACGATGGAGACAATCAACCCTTGTACTTCACATTTGATACTGGACCTCTATGTTGCTTTTGAACTTGGGAGCAGTTACTATGGTCCACAGGCACTGATGAAACAGCCTTCCCCAAACCTTTTAAATTCAGCCACACCAATAGATTGTGTATTGTATATATCAGTTCCCAACCTTTTTTTGACCAGGGACAACTTGACCAGGGAACACTCTCCAACATTAGTACCAAAAGTGTTATGAATCAGTTTTTGGTCAACTTTAGATTCAGTGGTCCACCTCTAATGGAGGCTGACTGTAGAGTTATGCTATAGGATCTAGATAAGTACTTCCCAACTTTTTTTTGATCCAGGTCCACTTTGACCAGGGACCACTCTCCAACATTCGTACCAAAAGGGTTATGAATCAGTTTTTGATCAACTTTAGATTCTGTTTGGTTATTTGGGGTGCCAATTCAGAAAATGGCATTGGATATACCACATCAGCTCTAGTTTCTGATGCAGAATATATACTATCCAATAGTCACCATCTGCTCGCCCACAGAAAACCGTATTTAAGTTTTTGGTCAATTTTAGATTTGGTTTGGTTATTTGGAGTGCAGATTCAGAAAATGGCATTGGATAGACCACATCAGCTCTAGTTTCTGATACAGAATATCTGCTATCCAATAGTCGTCATCTGCTCGCCCACAGAAAACCGTATTTAAGTTTTTCGTCAATTTTAGATTTGGTTTGGTTATTTGGAGTGCAGATTCAGAAAATGGCATTGGATAGACCACATCAGCTCTAGTTTCTGATACTGAATATCCAATAGTCATCATCTGCTCACCCACAGAAAACCGTATTTAAGTTTTGGTCAATTTTAGATTTGGTTTGGTTATTTGGGGTGCCGATTCAGAAAATGGCATTGGATAGACCACATCTGCTCTAGTTTCTGATACTGAATATATACCATCCAATAGTCACCATCTGTTCGCCAACAGAAAACCATATTTATCGGCAATATAATATGGTTTCACGAGACCAGTTGCTCTTGTTGCAACGGTGTAATAACGACGAGGCCGTGGACCATATTTTAGATATTGTGGACCACTGGTGGTCCACAGAACACAGGTTGAGATATATATATATATATATATATATATATATATATATATATATATAGTTGTTCATTTGTTCAGTCATCTCCGACTCTTCGTGACCTCATGGACCAGCCCACGCCAGAGCTCCCTGTCGGCTGTCACCACCCCCAGCTCCTTCAAGGTCAGTCCAGTCACTTCAAGGATGCCATCCATCCATCTTGCCCTTGGTCGGCCCCTCTTCCTTTTGCCTTCCACTTTCCCCAGCATAATTGTCTTCTCTAGGCTTTGCTGTCTCCTCATGATGTGGCCAAAGTACTTCAACTTTGTCTCTAGTATCCTTCCCTGGTGAGACATACATACATACATATAACTTTCATAGAATCAAAAGAGTTGGAAGAGACCTCAATAGTCATCCAGTCCAACCCCTACTGTCATGAAGGAAAGGCTCAATCAAAACCCTCTCAACAGATGGCCATCCATGCTCATAGTCATTAGCAGGTTCATGGAAAAATAGAACTAGAGAATCAGAGCCTCCTAGAGTTGGGAGAAACCCCTCCTATGGGCAATGTTTGATTAAACCTTTTAATAGGCTGTGACCTGCCTTTCACCTCAACCGTAAGAGAAAAAGATCTCCTCCAAGTCTTGCTGGACTTCATATCTCAGTAGTCTCCAGCTCACTTAGCCAACGATTAGGCATGATGGGAGCTGTAAATTCGGCAACAAGAAGACACTTCTATCTATGATGCTGATAGGACTGAACTGAACGGGCCAATGATTTGACTTGCTATAGTAACAGCTTTCTAAATTCCAAAAATTACACTACAAACTAGCATAGTGGAGTATCGCGAGTAGGTGTAGCCTAGACATAATGACTCACAAGTAATGTAGTTATCTATAGTTGGAGGGGGAGTGATGAGGACGTAACACATTTCCAAAATAATATACCAAGTGGGAACAGTGTCAGCCTCAAAGTAGATGATACGCTCAGCGGGTTGTGAGAAAAGATATTTCTAAAAGTGGTAAAATATGGGTGTTTTATCACAGCACATGCTTTTCAACACCAACATAATGTAACTCGAGAGTGTTTTGTTTCGAGATTAATCCTTGGAAGGAAAACATGGTCTTAATCTGCAAATATGACAACTAAGGTGCATATCCCTAAGGAAATCTTCTTGCAGAAGGGGAAATGGTTTATTCACAGGGAATATGGGCTGTCTTTAATGCTTATTTTGATATTTACGATAAAGTCGGGGGTAACATTAAACAATATAGGGTTTAACAGGTTTAAAGGGAAATTGTCACACATAAATGTTCCCAATGGAAGCAATTCACCTTCTTAGATGAGGAAAATAGTGGTATAGGTAGCTAAATGGGCCTACAGCCACTAAAACAGATTCATACGAGGCTCCGAGGTCACATTATCAACTTGTTTTAGAGGCGGTTCGACAGGATGTTTGCAACTTTTGTTGTTGTTTTCTAATCAATATCTAAGTTGATTAAGTTGAATTTGTATGTAAATAGGAACAGGTAGTTTTTAAAGTGTAACTCCAGCCATACACACACACACACACACACAATAATGTATTGTCGAAGGCTTTCATGCCCGGAATCACTGGGTTGTTGTAGGTTTTTCGGGCTGTATGGCCATGTTCTAGGAGCATTCTCTCCTGACGTTTTGCCTGCATCTATGGCAGGCATCCTCAAATGTTGTGAGGGGATAGTGTGCTTTCTGAATTGTTACCAGAGAGTTCCCATGATAAGGAACATGAAAATAGCTCCGCGCCTGGCCCAGCTGCAGAAGTTAATGAGCAAATAGATAGACGGGAGGAGATCAGTCAAAACAGGAGAACCAAACAGTGGCTTCAGTGATCTGCCAGGCTCCAAGAGAAAAAGATAAAAAAATTCTCAGCTAAAGCAAAACCAATTTCTGAGTGCTAGAGACATAGCTAACGAGGAGATAAAAGTCCCAAGTACAGGATATGTAGTCTGATGATGCATCGTTTGGAATCAAGTCAAGACCCTATCCTTGTTCATGGAAGCTTTGCTTGGAAAATTCAAGTTTTAAGTGCCGTTTCATGGTTTTGTTCTATGCTTTTATATTCATGCCTTGGATTCATGTTTCGTGATTTCTTGCATTTTAATTGGGAAGTTTTACTTTGTTTTTATGTGCTTTGCTGGACTATTCCTCTGGACTACTTTGTTCCTGCTTATCTTCCTACCTAACTGGATTTATCTATTTCTTTAAAGTGTTTTTAACCTTACTGATTTTTAATTATCTTCAATAAAAGGATTGTTTTCCATCCAACGGTGTGGTGTTTAAAGACAGAGGGTTTTTCCTGTCCTGGAGTGCAACACTATCCCCACTCCTCCAATCCTAAGAAAAATAGTTACAGCTCTAATCACAGCAGTCCTGTTTGTTCCTCTGACACCAGGGAATGGCTTCAACCCAGTTCCATGTCACAAACAGCAGCAATCCCATTTGATGCAGGCAGCCATGAGCTTTTCGTCTACCCCACAAAGCCTTCTTGCATTTAGGAAGCTGCAACCAAACACAGCATGGCCTTACTAAACATGTGAGCAGAAGAGGGCAAATGGCATGCATTGGTATGTGCAGATACGGAGCAGGCTGTTCCAAGTGAGCAGGCATCTGCCGCAGATTGGGGTGGGGGAGGCGAGGGGGGGGGGGATTTCATGCTCTCATCAAAGCAAATTTGCCGCAATAGCAGTTATGCATCCCAAATTCCTGTTTGAATGTGAATGTTGTCAAGGGCCTAATTAAAGGCGAGAGAGGGAGAAAGAGAGGAAAGTGGGGAGGAAAAATCAGCATGAATTCAAAGACTATGTAACACTCTTATCTATGTGCTCACATGGCCATGCGCCAGGGGCAAGACAACAGCCTCAGCATCATCACTGCTATCAGCATCATCATGGTATTATTTTTTATATCTCGCTTTCTTTTCTTAAATGAGACTCAAAAGTGGCAAAAACATCTGCTGAATAGCTTCTGCCAATACTGAGCTGGACAGATGTGAACTTTGATTCCGCATATGCTGGCTTCATGAGATTTTCCCCCCAACCCATTGGGGTTTAACCCCTGGTGGCGCAGCAGGTTAAACCGCTGAGCTGCTGAACTTGCTGAACGAAAGGTCAGCGGTTTAAATCCAGGGAGTGAGATGAGCTCCCGCTGTTAGGCCCAGCTTCTGCCAACCTAGCAGTTTGAAAACATGCAAATGTGAGTAGATCAATAGGTACCGCTTCTGCGGGAAGATAACAGCGCTCCATGCAGTCATGCTGGCCACATGACCTCGGAGGTGTCTACGGACAATGCTAGATCTTCAGCTTAGAAATGGAGATGAGCACCACCCCGTAAAGTTGGACATGACTAGACTTAATGTCAAGGCGAAACCGTTCCCTTTACTATCAGGGCTCCATCTTGGAAACTTTAAAACATTAACTAAAACAACAACCCCTTAATTATAAACCTGTCATGTGTCTTATAAAGCAGACAGTGCTACCTACAGCTTAATACAAATAGACCTTTTCGTTTAAGCTTTTAGTTACAATAAAAATGCATAGATCACTTATCCACGCCTTCATGTTCTCCTTTGATTGCTCAGCAATGAATGGGTTGAAACAGTGTTTCTCAACCTTCCTAATGCCGTGACCCCTTAATACAGTTCCTCATGTTGTGGTGACCCCCAACCATAAATTATTTTCATTGCTACTTCATAACTGGAATTTTGCTACTGTTATGAATTGCAACGTAAATATCTGATATTCAGGATATATTTTCATTCACTGGACCAAATTTGGCACAAATATCCAATATGCCCAAATTTGATTTTTCATTTAGGAGTTGTAGTTGCTGAGAATTATAGTTCATCTACAATCAAAGAACATTCTGAATTTCACCAATGATGGAATTGAACCAAACTTGGCACACAGAACTCCCACGAGCAACAGAAAATACTGGAAGGGTTTGGTGGGCATTGACCTTGAGTTTTGGAGTTGTAGTTCGCCTCCATACAGAGAGCACTGTGACTCAAACAATGATCATTGTGAACCAAACTTGGAACAAATCCTCAATATGCCCAAATGTGAACACTGGTGGGGTTTGGGGGAAATAGACAGTGACATTTGGGAGTTGTAGTCATTGGGATTTATTGTTCATCTATAATCAAAGAGAATTCTGAACCCCTCTAATGATAGAATCAGGCCAAACTTCCCAAATACTGTGTTTTCTGATGGTCTTCGATGACCCCTCTGACCCCTCCTCGCGATCCTCCCAGGGGTTCTGACCCCCAGATTGAGAAACACTGTGTTAAACTCTTGTGCCAGCAGAACTGTAGACTGACAGGTTCAAATCTGGGGAGAGTGCGGATGAGCTTCCTCTGTCAGCTTCAGCGCTTCATGCGGAGACATGAGAGAAGCCTACCACAAGGATGGTAAAACATCATAAAACATCTGGGCATCCCCTGGGCAATATCCTTGCAGACGGCCAATTCTCTCACACCAGAAGCGACTTACAGTTTCTCAAGTTGCTCCTGACATGGGAAAAAATCAACCCCCTGATTCACTTCTCAAAGCCAGGAAGCAGGGGAAATAGGCGCAACAGATGGAAGGAATAAAAGGGGGCAGACGATGCAGCACACAAACACAAGACGAATGCCATCTGAAGACATGCAGACATGACAGAAAAGGATTATGCGGGACACCAGCTGGTCTTCCCACCCACTTACAATATTACTGACTCCCTAAAAATATTCTGAACACCTGACATTTTTGCTCAGGAGGGTATAATGCACAAATATTTTGTTTCCTCTATCCTCTTAAAAACACACACACAAGGAAAAAGGAGAGCTTTAGCTCCCAAAACATACCTGAGGTTCTTCAATCTGCAAATGAATTGCCTGATCAAGAAATTATATAATCGTAAGAAGGCAAATGTTATTGATGTTGATGAAGTAGCAAGTCACACTGTGCGCAATGGGATTTACCCTCCATGTAATATGCATTGGACTTCAACCTGTTATTATACATTTACAATTTCCAAAACACAAGCGTATTTGGCCTATTCATGAATTGAGGATTAACCCCAATTATTGGGCACAGACTTTTTCCCCCCGCATTTTTCACACATTTTGCAATATAACTATTTTTACTCAAAATACCAGAGTGCAATATTAAATACTGGTTTAGACACCTCCAAGGTCATGTGGCCAGCTCTTGCATCCAAGGTCATGTGGCCAGCATGACTACTAGTGGAATGATTCCATCAGCGTGCTGGAAGAAGCGAAGACCACCAGCATTGAAGAGATGGTCCTCTGCCATCAACTCCACTGGACAAGCCACATTGCCCAGATGCCCGACCACCGTCTCCCAAAGCAGTTGCTCTACTCCGAACTCAAGAACGGAAAACGGAATGTTGTTGGACAGGAAAAGAGATTTAAAGATGGGCTCAAAGCCAACCTTAAAAACTCTGGCATAGACACTGAGAACTGGGAAGCCCTGGCCCTTGAACGCTCCAGCTGGAGGTCAGCTGTGACCAGCAGTGCTGCAGAATTTGAAGAGGCACGAATTGAGGGTGAAAGAGAGAAATGTGCCAAGAGGAAGGCGCATCAAGCCAACCCCGACCGGAACCGCCTTCCACCTGGCAACCAATGGAAGACTATCCTACTGATTCTGGAAGACTATCCTACTCGGCCAACAAGGGATCACCTAAGTAAGTAAGTAATGACTGCTAGGTTGGAAGAAGCTGGGGCTAACAGTGGGAGCTCACTCTGCTCCCCAAATTTGAACCTGCAACCTTTCGGTCAACAACTTTAGCAGCTCAGCAGTTTAACCCACTTTATCTCCTAGAGAGATAAAGTGGGGTATAAATAAATATAATGATAATGATGATAATGTGACATTGGAACCAATAACTCAAGTTTGCCTCTTCTGAGTTAAACCAGATTCATTCACTATAGAAAATACTTGGGATTATTACTCTAGTTTCTCCATGGAAAAGAAAAAGTTCAATACGCTGAGGAACATTAAGCAGCATTGCATAAGACTGTCAGCTTATTCGTAATATGACTTATGACGCCACACAAATACAGCCTTAAGCTTAGATCAGGGAAGACAGGTTCAAGTCTTTCTTGTCACAGTGAAACTAATCGGATGACTCACACCAATGCGCCAAATACACTAACCCCCCCCCCCCCCCCCATTTAGGAGGTATTGATGAAACAGAGCTTTGGAAAAGTTATATTTTTGGACTTAAACTCATAGAGGAATTCTTTTGGATTAACTTTAGAATGATGATAGCTCACAAGAATATATTTGAACTAAAACTCAATGATGGAATATTTTTGGTTATTTTTGGAAAGAAGAGTGCTCATACGAATGACTTATTGGACTACAAAGGCATACCTCAGTTAACAAAAACTTCGATAAAGAAGCTCCTTTACCTACCCAGCCAGAAGCCCTGGTGGCACAATGGGTTAAACCCTTGTGCCAGCAGGACTGCTGATTGAAAGGTCGGCAGTTCAAATCCGGGGAGTGGGGTGAGCTTCTGTCTGTCAGTTCCAGCTTCCCATGCGGGGTCATGAGAGAAGCCTCCCACAGGATGGTAAAAACATCCGGGCAACCACTGGGCAACATCCTTGCGGACTGCTAATTCTCTCAAACAAGAAGCGACTTGCAGTTTTTCAAGTTGCTCCTGTGTCATATCATGTTCTGCAGTTGTTGGTGGTTGGTGGTGGTAGGTCTAGAAGTTGGGTTAATGTGAGTCTTCTGTAATCTGTAAGTAAGAGTTCATGGGTGTTTCTGGATATAAGGAGCTAGGCTTGGGACTGATCTTCGGGAGGAAAGTATTGTCTTATATTGGTGGTAGATGCTGCTGGTTTTTCCCCAGGTTTGTGGATTTTTGGTGTCCTGACCTGTCTCCTGAACTTTTGGAATCCTGGAACCTTGAACCTTTGGACTGGCTTTTGACTACGGTATAGACTCTGCCTCATGATCTACCCCCAGCATATTAAAAAGTGGAAAGACCTCGCCATCAAAATGGAAATTGTAAGAAAAGTGGAGATGGATGAAAGGAAGGAAAAAATCCCTATATGTGCTTTGGAAGAAGCTTTCAAGTGGTCTCTAAAGGGTTCAAAATGTATCTGTTCAAAATGCAAGGCTGGCCTTACCTAGTTGTTTTTTCCTCACATGTGCATATTGTTAGTTTCCATGAAAAGTTAACTTCTTTTATTTTTCTTGAAATATAGGAACTTATTGCTATTCTTTCCACATAACTTCTAATTCTGGTACCAAATATTTTGTTGAAGAGGTAATATACAGAAAAATATCTACAGTAAAGTTTCGCTTATCCAATCTTCACTCATCAAAGTCTGCCTCCCGCCCAGATCCACAGCTGTTTCAATACATTGCGATGTTATGGTGCTAAATTCGTAAATACAGTAATTACTACATAACAGTACTGTGTATTGAACTGCTTTTTCTATCAATTTGTTGTAAAACATGGTATTTTGGTGCTTAATTTGTAAAATCATAACGTAATTTGACTTTTAATAGACTTTTCCTTAATCCCTCCTTATTATCCAATGTTTTTGCTTATCCAACATTCTGCCAGCCCGTTTATGTTGGATAAGTGAGACTGTACTGAACCCTAAACGGTTCTGGCCCGACCTATCTGTCCGAACGCATCTCCTCCTATGAACCAGTTAGGACGTTAAGATCGTCTGGGGAGGCCCTGCTCTCGGTCCCGCCGGCTTCACAAGCACGCCTGGCGGGGACGAGAGACAGGGCCTTCTCAGTAGTGGCCCCCGGGCTGTGGAACACCCTTCCTACAGACATTAGATCGGCCCTCTCCTTATTGGCATTCAGGAAGAGAGTGAAGACCTGGCTCTTCGAACAGGCTTTCAACTAAGAAGTACAATTGATTGATTATTGGAATATGGATTAATGGAAAACGAGATTGGATGCTGATTCTATTGATGAGACGTGATGGATTGTTGTTTTCCTGTATTGATGTATTGATGTTCTGATGTTAATTAATGGATATTACTGTTTTAAATGATTAATGATTTTGTATTGTATTGTTGTATTGTTCATACTGGTTGTTAACCGCTCTGAGTCGCCTGATGGCTGAGAAGGAGATTCCATCTGAACATGAGGAAGAACTTCCTGACTGTGAGAGCCGTTCAGCAGTGGAACTCGCTGCCCCGGAGTGTGGTGGAGGCTCATTCTTTGGAAGCTTTTAAACAGAGGCTGGATGGCCATCTGTCAGGGGTGATTTGAATGCAATATTCCTGCTTCTTGGCAGGGGGTTGGACTGGATGGCCCATGAGGTCTCTTCCAACTCTCTGATTCTATGATTCTATGATTCTAAGAGCGGTATACAAATAAATAAATAAATAAATAAATAAATACTGTACTTCATTAACTGGAGGCAAATCTATTAATTAACTGGAGGCAAATCTATTAATGAATGCAGTTGAACACCACTTTAGCTGCCAGGGCTCAGGGCTGTGGAATAATAGGAGTTGTAGTTTGATAAGGTCTATATATAGCCTTCTCTGCCAAAGAGTACAGCTCCCCTAATTTGATAACATTGAGCCACAGCAGGAAAAGTGGCCTCGAGCTACATTAATTAGACAGTGCAGATGAACCCTGAGTAGTACCTGTAACTCCCAGAATCCCCCAATCTGCATGATCATGTTTGCTGGGAGGTTCTGGGAATTGTGGTCCAAAAGTATGTTTATCGAAATACAGGATAAATATATTTTGAGGCGACTGTCCATCAGCTGTGCTTGTTTCGTCATGGCAATGCGCATCATCCCATTTGCGTTCTCCTCCCCCTTTAAAAGAAACAGCTGCCTCCTTAAGCCTCTTAAGCCCAAGAATTTGGTGCAAAAGTCTTGTCAGCAATGGGAAAACAGCAATGGGCCACCTGCCACCAAATAATAAATAAATAAGGGAGCAGGACAAACAATGAACTTCTTAAACACAAACGCACTGCAAATCCTACTTAAGAAAAAAAAGAAGAAGTGGCAAAAGTATATTTACTTCTTGGATCAATCAAGACCACGAAAACCCCCGAGAGAGAGAGAGATCTTGCCATTTTATACATTCAAGATAGCGTCCTTTATTACCAGATTTAAGGCTGGAGCATGCTGAGAAACGGAAAGGAAAATGCAGGAGGTAAATGCATTGTATTTTTATGTGCTTCACTCATATCCTGCCTTTCTTTCTGCAGCGAGACTCAAGGAGACTCCCAGGAAGATTAAAAAGCATATAGAAATAAAAACACAATGGGCTTTATGATATTAACTGGGGCGCGAACACTTACCATTTAGGAAACTGTTAGGGAAATTATCCTGTAACACGACTCAATGGAAAGTTCATCAGTAACTATGCCTAACTATACTGATTCAGACAGTGATTCTTGTCTAATTAGGGGGTGCATCTACACTGTAGAATGAATACAGTCTGAAACCACTTTAAATGGCATAGTGAAGGAGACTTTTGGTGACAATGCAATAAAACCTGAGATGGGAAAGAATGGGATTCCTCTCCAAAGTGATGCAGATTCAGGCCTTGAGAACACAGAAATGCTGGACCACACCAACAACCACCATGTCAGACTACACAAAGAAGCCATTGAAATCCACAAGCATGTGGACAATTTCAACAGAAAGGAAGAGACCATGAAAATGAACAAAATCTGGCTACCAGTATTAAAAAACTCTAAAATTACAACAGCAAAACAACAGAGAGGAAACAACCAGGCACATTTATTTATTTATTTATTTCAGAGTTTTCTATACCAAGCTTCTCAACCTCATTGAGGGACTCAGCCCGGTTTCCAGCCATAAAAAACATACACACTCATTAAAATATCATATATCACAATTACAAAAACAACTTTAAAAACACTATATATAAAACTACAGTGGTCAGTCGTCCTATTAAGATGGATCTACATCAACTTCCATCCAGGGTCCTATGTTGTTGTCTCATTCATCGGCCTGACTCCACAGCCACGTCTTAACACCTCTCAGCAAGAGATTTTCCCAGGCTCAGGCAGGCCTTCAAATGCTAATGAAGGTGGTCAGTTGAAACATTCACACCTAGCTCTAGCAGAGAAGAGCTCTTTGCCCCACCCCAGCCATTCCACAGATATATAAACCCATTGCCCTATTTCCAACAGACCTCACTACCTCTGAGGATGCTTGCCATAGATGCAGGCGAAATGTCAGGAGAAATGCCTCTAGAACATGGCCCTATAGCCCGAAAAAACCCACAAGATCCTAGTGATTCCAGCCATGAAAGCCTTCGACAATACACTTGTTCAAAGTGTTGATGCAGGTCAGGATCAAAGTGTTGAAGATTCAGGCCAGAGAAATTAAACTGGCTCTAATGATGCCGAGCTCCAAAGTCAGTCACAGGAGCCAGAAACAACATCACTAGATAAGGGGTCGAGTGAGGATGAAACAGAAAACTCTCAAGGGAAAGCACCTGGTTTACGGAATAAGCAAATATCTTTGTTTAAAGATTAATGCAGTGAATCAGCTCCATAGATCTGAGATACAACGTGGGAAAGAGATAGAGAAAATTTGTGGGAAACGACATGAGTTCATGACTGCTTATTAACAAGCAGTTGTTTACATTATAGTTAGTTCAGTCAATGTTTGCTTTCAAGTGAGAAGTCAGTCCTGAGTTTTTGTGTCAAGTCAAGTCCTGATTCGTGCTCAAGTTGTTTACGTATACCTTTTGTTTATGGATTTATGCTGTACCTGTTTTTGTTTTGTCAGGAGCGACTTGAGAAACTGCAAGTCACTTCTGGTGTGAGAGAATTGGCCGTCTGCAAGGACGTTGCCCAGGGGACGCCCGGATGATTTTGATGTTTTTATCATCCTTGTGGGAGGCTTCTCTCATGTCCCTCATGAGGAGCTGGAGTTGATAGAAGGAGCTCATCCACCTCTCCCCGGATTCGAACCTGCGACCTGTCGGTCTTCAGTCCTGCCGGCACAGGGGTTTAACCCACTGCGCCACCGGGGGCTCCATGCTGTACTTGTGAGTTTTGGCTATTCCTGGATTGTGTTACCTTTGGCCTCTTATCAGGCCTATTGTTAAACCTTTTTTGATCACCCTTCTCCTTTCTTTATTCCTTTATTTCCTATATTTTATGTGCTTTTACAATAAACTGTTTGCTTATACTCTGTTCTTGTGTGGTGTTGTGGTCATAGGTGGTTCCATGCTTGGGATGCAACATTGGGTATCTTCTTCTCTGAGGTTGGATATGATTTATATTCAGTGCTGTCCAGATGATTCAGGAAGCAACCAAGAGCTGAAGTCATTGCTGGGAAAAGTGAAAACATCCCCAGTCACCTGCTATTTTTGCTCACTAGACCTTATCCACCTTTCTTTCCCTCCGATCCTTGCGCAGGGAGGGAGCGCACAGCTGGTTTATCGGCGATTGTCCCTAAACTATCTATTAATAAGACAAACAGGAAATCATCAGGTGAGGGCTGGGGGGCTTTTGACCTTGGCACGAAAGGGTCGGCTGCACACACTTGGAATATAGATTGCCACTTTGGAGGAAACAGCTTTGAAAGATTCACCTGCTGTTTAGAATTAATTAACTATTCCCACTGGGGACGCTTTGGTTTAGCGCTATAGCGCCAGGTTCCCACATTAGCCATGCGCTCGCTGTATTAGAGACCTGACCCCCTGCGTTTCCTTCTGTTCGAAACACAAATGACCCCCTCCTCTAATTCCAACTAGACTCTGGAAAAGTTGTGTGTTTTCCCCCTAATTATAACTCGCAGAATCCCGCAGCTAATATGGAAATGCTGGTCGGAGGCATTCTGAGAAGCAACATTTCCAGCCTCTGTGTCTTAAACTAATCAAGTTCTTTCTAACCAAGGTCTAGATGACTTCATGCATAGTTTCTTAGTTAGAGTTCCTAAACCTTTACAAGGGGCATGATGCTAGGTAAACAATACGGCTACAGTGGACCTTTGCTATCCACTGGGATTTGGTTCCAGGATTTTCTACAGACACCCAACTCTGTGGATGCTCAAGTCCCATTATATACAAAGGAAAGGTAAAATAGTGTTCCTGATACAGTATAAAATGGCAAAATTAAGGCTCACTTTCTGGAAATAGTTTTGCATATTTTCAAGCCATGGATGGCGGGATACGGGATCCTTGGATACGGATGGCTCGCTGTACTTAGTTTAATTCCCGAAGGTTTCAATTGCCACTCAAGGGATGAAGGACGTTTGCTGACTCTCAAAAGCATAAGTTAATTACTTCTCTCTCTGCAGTTCAAGGTCCTTGTGAGCAAGAACTGAGGCTGGTTAAAGAGCAATCAAAGGGCTTTGCTCTCTTTCAGCCAGCCTAAAAAGGTTCCTTACCATCTCAAATCCCATCATAGATTGAACAATGTTATATATGTGCCACATTTAGACAGCGAAACACTCCCAGAATCGTGACCGAAACAGGCCTTTGGAATTCTGGCCACTTGGAGAGCCTTGCCAATATTCAAGCATCCTTCAAAAACACTTTCATAATACAACCTTCTATTGAAGGTGCCTGCTGGACTAAGTCCAAACAGGTACTTGGAGAGAGGAGTGCCACTTTAAGCTATTTTAATCTGATAAATAACTTTTATTGCTATGTATGTTATTTATATAGTGTCTGCTGACTCTGAAATGAAGAAAAGTAAAAAAACAAATGGTTCTCCATATGGGAGTTGGACTACATTTCCATCACTCTGCTAAATTGGCTGAAGAGTCAATATTGGAATCACCTATAAAGCCCGAAACGGTTCGGGACCTGCCTACCTTCATGACTGCATCTTCCCCTACGAACCTGCATGATCTCTAAGATCTTCTGGGGAGGCTCTCCTCTCACTCCCACCCCCATCGCAAGTGCGGTTGGTGGGGACAAGAGAGAGGGCCTTCTCAGTGATGGCCTCCCGGCTCTGGAACTCTCTCTCTAGGGAGATTAGACTGGCACCCACCCTGGCTACCTTGCACAAAGATCTAAAATGTGGATGTTCCACTGTGTTTTTGATTAGACAGTTCCCCAGATAATTTTGGCCCCCAGCGATGACCCAAAACCTAATCCCCGCACATTACTGCTGTTCCCTAACTAGAGATATAGTGCTCTTTTTACACTAACTTTGTCACCTGGCTCCAGCACTTTATACATCAGCCCTGTCCTTGCAAATGATCTGCACCAGCCGCCTGCCCACCCTACTCAGGCCATTGGTGGTTTATGAGGGACATCTAATCACCTCTCAACAAAAGATTGCTCCAGGCACTGCCAAGCTAGCTCCAGCAGACAAAAGTCCTTTGTCCCACCTTGGTCATTCCACAGATATATAAACCCTTTTTCCTAGTTCCAACAGACCACACTACCTCTGAGGATGCTTGCCATAGATGCAGGCGAAACGCCAGGAGAGAATGCCTCTAGAACATGGCCATATAGCCCGAAAAAACCTACAACCCGACAATACTTTTTGGCAAGACTGAAGTCTTCCCATTACTCAGAACTGTGTCAGAGAAGCCTAATGAACGTGTCACCCCCCTCCTGAGCAGAACGAAGAGACGTTCTTATCAAAATAATTGGTGCATTCCATCTGTCCATCTGCTGTTTAATATAGCACCAAAACTGTTGCAAACACTAGAAGTAAAACAAACGGCCCAATTAAGGGAAGGAAAGACAATTCCTTAAAGCAGAGCTCCAAAAGATAAACCGACTGGGGCATCTGTTTTTACAGTATGAAAAGGCCTGTTGGGGGAAACCTTTCAATCTTATCAAAAGGTTCCTCCAAAAATATAGTACTATGTACTATAAAGAGTCGTTGTGGTGCAGCGGTTGGACTATGGCTCTGGAGACATGTTCAATTTGGTCATGGAAACTCATGGGTGATCTTGAGTAGGGCATAGCCTAAGCATTGGCAAACTTTGGCCCTCCAGGTGTTTTGGACTTCAACTCCCACAATTCCTAACAGCCGGTAGGCTGTTAGGAATTGTGGGAGTTGAAGTCCAAAACACCTGGAGGGCCAAAGTTTGCCCATATCTGGCCATAAAAAGAAAACAAACTCCCTCTGACCAAATCTTGCCAAGATAATCCTGTAATAGGTTCAGCTTAGGGTCACTGTAAGTCGAAAAGGACTTGAAGGCACACAACAAAGAAACAGCAAGAACCACATGCTATATGGCAGGGGCAATGTGACATAACAGCATTGGAATACTTCAAATACCTAGACAAGGAACAACAAGTTTTTAGCAGCCTGAGAAACCAGGAGTTTTGGAATTTCCCAGTCTTGAATCAACATCCTGCGGTCGCTTGCTCAAAGTCATATGAACGCATGCTGGCCCTGCTTCTTTCCTTAAAACTTTTTTCCAACTGTCACGATGGTGGAGAGACAGACATTTGGCTGGGTCACTCAAATATCAAAGAAAAATATTTGCATGCATAAACATGAATCGTGCATGAAACCAGGGAGATCCAAGCTCAAATCCTTGGATCAATCATAACCAATCGCTCACATATGTTGTGGGGATAAGTGGGGATAGCCACACTACGTTCTGCCTTGAGCTGCTTCTTAGGAAATAAATGTAGATATAAGTGTGGGGACAACGCACAAGGCCTTTTCTGTGGTGGCCCCTCGGCTGTGGAACTCCCTCCTAAGCGAAATTAGATCTACTCCATCCCTCCTAACTTTTCAGAAACAAGTGAAATCTTGGCTTTAATGAACTTGACGGACTGTTTTTAGGATGATGACTTAAATCGGCGACCATTTGAATGTTTTTATACTGTTTTTATATTGTTTTTATTTAAATTGTATATTTATGCTTTTGGTTGTGGGCACCATGGTGTGCCGGTTGTTAGCTGCCCTAAGTCCCTCTGCGGAGGTCGAGATAGGACAAGATACAAATGTCTGAAATAAATAAATAAATAGGGTTAAACATCAAATCAAATTATATTTTCTATCCTGGAAGAAGGTGCTACCCATGGCCTTCAACAAGAGCCTTTCTCTGCCTTACCTGGAGATACCAAGGACCTTCTGCATGCAAATTTCATGTTCCACAATTGAGCTATGGCCAGGTGAGTCTAATACCTCTGTAGCCACAACAAACTGTAGGCGTAACTATATTATATTATTATACTAGCTTGGGGACCCAGCAGTAACCAGGTTATCAAAGGCTTTCATGGGCGGAATCACTGTTCCTAACTCCAACAGACCTCACTACCTCTGAGGATGCTTTCCATAGATGCAGGTGAAACGTCAAGAGAAAATGCCTCTAGAACATGGCCATATAGCCCGAAAAAACCTACAACAACCCAGTACCCAGGCTATTTGAAAAAGGCATTGTTTGTTTTTCAAAGTTTGGTAATATCAGTTTAGCAATGTATAATGCTATTTATTAGAGAGAGAAAAACAGTCTTTCAATTTTTTATAAATGCTCCCATTAGAAAATGCATGAGGATGTGGGTGCACTACAATTCCCAGAATCGTGGGGCAATCCTTCCCAAACCCTGCCATTATTCAAAGTTGGCCATGTTGGGTCCGTGTGCAAAGTTTGGTCCAGATCCAGTATCAGATGGGTTCAGTGCTCTCTGGATAAGGGTGGACAACTCTCCGATTTCCAGGGCAATCACCCCCAAACCCAGCCAGTATTCACAGTTGGCCATGTTGGTTCTGTGAGCCAAGTTTGGTCCAGATACATCGTCAGCTGGGTCCAGAGTTTTCTGGATAGCTGTTGAGTCAGTTCCCCCAAACTCCTCCATTCTGTTCAGTTGCTGATCAATACCTCTGTGTTTGCTGTGTGCCATAGGAAAGGGTTAAGGGAGAGGCAGTGGGCGGGGTCAATTCATTTCCTCACAAGGAACCCTGGGATGCCTGCCTGTGTTGGAAAAAAACACATCAAATCTAGGATGAAATTCTCCACGAATGAAAGCATTGCTGTGGTGTTTGGGGAGGACATTGGAAGTGTCTGGGTTACATGTTCATGGTGTTTGCTCTAACCTGCAATGTCAGTACCTTTGGAGGCTTTCAGCACTTGGAATTACAGCCCGTTTGTGGAGGCTGGAGGTTGTCTGTACAAGTTGACACCTCCTCCACATACACACATACACATTTTTCACATTTATTATGTGTATAGTAGATAGATAGATAGATAGATAGATAGATAGATAGATAGATAGATAATGTATTTATATCCTGATTTTCTCCCTTGATGGAGATCCAAAGGAGCTAAGTGTAACTTCTCTATGGTAACATCTGCTGGGCTTCACTCCAAACTAGGAATAAGCTTCACCCATGAAAGTCATCTAATGTGGGTACATTTTCTCTTGAGAGAAGCGACTTTACCATCCATAAACTTTAGCAAAATTCCTATTCAAACCCTGGGACAGAATCAGGATATTTATTTTATTTATCGTGTCAGGAGCAGGCCGAACAGTTGCGTTGCATTTTTAAACAAACAGACAAAATACAAAGTTTGCAAGCTTGGTAGTTGATTAAATGTCCTTTGACCAGTAGCTGACCACTTGGAGTGCATCTGGTGTTGCTGCAAGAAGGTCCTCCATTGTGCATGTGGCAGGGCTCAGGTTGCATTGTAGTAGGTGGTTAGTGGTTTGCTCTTTTCCACACTCACATGTCGTGGATTCCACTTTGTAGCCCCATTTCTTAAGGTTGGCTCTGCATCTTGTGGTGCCAGAGCGCAGCATGTTCAGCGCCTTCCAAGTCGCCCAGTTTTCTGTGTGCCCAGGGATTCTCATTTGGTATCAGCCACTGATTGAGGTTCTGGGTTTGAGCCTGCCACTTTTGGACTCTCGCTTGCTGATGTGTTCCAGCGAGTGTCTCTGTAGATCTTAGGAAACAATTTCTTGATTTAAGTCATTGATGTGCTGGCTGATATCCAAACAGGGGATGAGCTGGGGAATCAGGATGAAAGCTACAGATGGAGTTTCATCTTGTGTCCTTCTTCTTCCATTATCACCCCGCATCTCCAAAAAGCACTTAATACTGAGCATCTTGGCGTTGGAAAGAAGTAGTACCATTGTGCTCTTGGGCTCCTTCTTGACATGTGTGCTAAATTAAAATTTGGATTTATTCTGCGAGTAATTAAGAGTAATCACTCCGCACCAAAAGCAACATCAAAGCAAGTGTTTACATAGCATGCCGTCTCCATGGCTGACTTTAAATCCCAGCAATGGCAAGTTATTAAAAGGAACAGCCAGACTTATAATGTTTTAAGATGGCTAGTTTCAGGACAACTAAATGAAAGCAAAGTTACATCAAAAGGAAACCGCCAGACTTGCCCATTTACCGATTCACTTTTTAAAAAAAAGCATCATTATTTACAAAAGGAAGTATTTCCTTTGGCAGCAGTTCCAAGTACTAGGAGGGGCTATATAATTTTCTTGCAACACCTTATACGTCTACAGATTTCCTGCTAAACACAGACAGAAAAGAATGAGCTAACCCCACAGTCGGTCCAACAAATGTGCTGTGCTGTGTTTCGACAATCAAAGGAAAGAACTCCTTTTCCCTGGATGTTCAAACTCAGAGGTTGGAAAACGGTATTTCTGGATGACAACTTTCAGAATCCCTTTTCCAACACAGGCTGAGCCTTGAAAGGTTGACACTACAAACTACAAACCAAAAATCTTGATTACCTTGGAACTGTTACCCAAGCAAATTGTCAAAGGCTATTGGCACTCACGCTCGGAATGAAACATATAACAGTACAAATGTAAAGCTTGGTCACTGTTTACATGTTATGGCTACTTAAATATTTTTGTAATTACTCTTTTAATGGGAGCTATCAGGAAACTATGATCTTGACAATGGCTGGTTGAGTGTTTTCAACTGAGAAGCCAACAGAGAAGGCCATTTCATAAAACCATCATTGGAAATTACCCTTTTGGTCCTCTACCGGTGTAGGATTTGCATTGAAGAAAACACTATTGAAGGTAATCCCACTGAGATTCTTCTCTAATGTCAAGAGTATGACATACTGGTTGGAATAACAGATCAAGGACATGAAATCCAAGTTCTTCTCAGTACAGAATCATGACACTCTTGGATAACCACTAAGTAAAGAATTTCTCAGTCTCACTGTCCTCTCAGGCTCTTCTGAAGACAGCCTGGGCAGAAGAGGCTTGAGCTCATTAGAAAAAGTGTAGGATGGAAATTACCATTGATAAACATGAATTTAGGAGACTAGGATGAGGAACAATGGCTTCAAATTACAAGAAAGGAGATTCCATCTGAACATTAGGAAGAACTTCCTGACTATTAGGCATGTGCAGTCCATGATTCTAAAGTCCGTACAAAACTAAAGTTCTGGTGGTGAAAACTAGGGGGCGCTGATGCTTTGCTTCTACAGTGTTGCTAAAGTTCTGGTGGTGAAAATTTCAGAACTCTAACAAAACTTTCAAAATTTCATTATTATTTCATTATTGGTGATTTTTTATGACAGAACCTATTAGGAACTGCCATTTATAATGAAATTTTGAAAGTTGTGTTAGAGTTCTGAAAGTTTCACCACCAGAACTTTAGCAACACTGTGGAAGCAAAGCACCAGCACCCCCTAGTTTTCACCACCAGAACTTTAGTTTTGTAAGTACTTTAGAACCATTTAGAACCATGGATTGCACATGCCTACTGACTATGAGAGCTGTTCAGCAGTGGAACTCTCTGCCCTGGAGTGTGATGGAGGCTCCTTCTTTGGAGTCTTTTAAACAGAGGCTGGATGGCCATCTGTCGGGGGTGCTTTGAATGTGATTTTCCTTCTTCTTGGCAGGGGGTTGGATTGGATGGCCCATGAGGCCTTTTCCAACTCTGTGATTCTATATGATTCTATGAATTTCACATAACTGAATTTGTATTGTATCCACAACTGTCAGTCATATAGTATGACTCCCATCTCTACAGGACTGGTACCAGAGGTTTCATTTATCCATGTCCCACAAAATACAAAATACCTTCTCTCTAGGCATTCTCCAGTGTGACTCGTATTCTTGAGCTGGAAGTCCTTCATTTCAATAGGATTTGCTATTACGTGGATATGGAGATCACAGGATACTGTGGAAGGCAGTTTGAACCTTCTACAAGTGTCATTCCTCCAACTTTGAAATTCTCCTGTTCCAAGGGATGCCTTTTTAGAGATGAAACAAGTCCGAAAAAACAATGAAGCCCTGGCAATTTTCATAACGACGACCTTTGAAATGTTTTAACTCCCGGCCTATTATTTGTGGCAGAAGACCGAGCAGCAGGTGATTAGCCACACTCTGAGTCACCACGGTCTCCCAGTGCAATAATTCAATTAGATGCTTTTAACATCTTCCCATTTTGTTTTGCTGCAACCACCCTCCTGCTGGCCGTGGTCTTGGTTGGCCTCCTGAAGCTTAGCAAGGTCAGACCGGGTCGGACTGGAATGGGAGACTTTCATCTCAGGAAGAACCAGGAGATAGCAGGGCGTTCCAAAAGTGATAAACTGTTCAACTGTGCTCAGCACCATCCTAATGCCTGAAAAGGGATTACCTCCATCACAACGTGGGCCTTCAGGTGCAAGGGCAATGCAATCTGATACCTGCCAATCTCACTCCAAGCTTTCTTGGTAACCAAAGCTGGGAATCATGCAGCCCTTCAAATGTGATTGGACTGCAAGTCCCAGCAACACTAGCAAGACTATGCAATGGTGACGAACTCTAGAACTATAGTCTAACAACATCTGGAAGACCACATGTTTTCCATCCTTGTGTTTAGCAATCCCCTAGAATCTATACAAAGGCAGAAAATGAACTGTAAAATATTTTGTCCAGGTCCAAATGGACAGGAGAGCTTGACTATTGCCATATGTTCACCCAGCAGTTTCCAATCAGGAGTGTGATTCATTTCCTGTCCAGGGACTGCTGCAAGATCTCCTTGTCAAACAGCTGCTTCCCAACCAAAAAGGAGAGCATGTAATAACAATTCAAAGCAGGAAAGGAAGACACACACCCCTAGTCACTTCCTCTTCTGGATCATTTCCCCAAATGTCACCAGGAAGCAACTTGAGATGCGCCCAACATTCCCACCTCCAAACGATGAAGAAGTTCTGTATTTCAAATGTATTATCCCGTGTCATTGAGAAGATCCTGAACTACAGATTCAGAAACTGGAAAAACAATAGTTTCCCTTTACCTTTTTAATTAACAGGTGGGATTGTCTATAACCTTTAAATTAGGCTTTAACCTGAGGGTTTCCTTCCTGGAAACCACTACAGTGAAGCCAACTCAGCTACTGCTTTCTTCAACCTAGAATCATAGAATTGGAAGAGACCTCATGGGCCATCCAGTCCAACCCCCTACCAAGAAGCAGGAAAATCACATTCAAAGCACCCCTGACAGATGACCATCCAGTCTTTGTTTAAAAGCCTCCAAAGAAGGAGCTTCCACCAACAATAATGAATCTGGACCAAACTTGACACACAGACCCAACATGCCCAACTGTGAATATAGGTGGAGTTTGGGGGTGATTGCCCTTGGAATCTGGAAGTTCACCTGAATCCAGTGAAACTGCGACCCCCGATGACAACAAACTGGGACCCAACTTGCCGCAAAGAAGTCCTACATGATCTTCTCAACTGAGCATACTGTAGGGCTGTGTGAAAATTGACCATGATTATGGGAGTTGAAGTTCACCCTTATCCAGAGAGCCCTGAACCCAGCCGACAATGGATCTTGACCTAATACATCTAATGTTGCCTACGACGGATCTAGACAAACTTACCTAATACATCTAATGTTGCCTATACATATATACACACACATATACACACACACGTGTGTATATACGTATAGGCAACATGAGGTCTCTTCCAATTCTATGATTCACTGAACCCCCGGTGGCACAGCAGATTAAACTGCTGAGCTGTTGAACTTGCTGACCCCAAGGGTAGGTGGTTTGATTCCAGGGAGCGTGGTGAGCTCCTACTGTTAGGCTCAGCTTCTGCCAACCTAGCAGTTCGAAAACATGCAAATGTGAGTAGATCAATAAGTACAGCTTCGGCAGAAAGGTAATGGCACTCCATTCAGTCATGTTGGCCACATGACCTTGGAGGCATCTACTGACAACACCGTCTCTCAGCTGAGATATGGAGATGACCACCACCCCCTAGAGTCAGACATGACTCAACTTCATATCAAGGGGAAACCTTTACCTATATATATATACACACACACACAAACATGCCAAGTTTCTTTCCACTTTTTCTATTTACCATTGTTTTCAAAAATAGTGGAATCAGCCATTTGTGTCTTTTCCTCACCCAAATAATGGTAGTTTTAGCCTCAAACCTGTATAACACCGTGGAGAAGCTAATTCACGCCAGAAACTCTATGTTTTACTTTGTGAACAGACTGACTCACCAGCCAATCCCATCTTTTTAAAAAAATAAACATAGAGCTACAAACTAAAAATCATAAGCACAGGTTGATAATGATGAAAGGGGGAAAATCATCTTGGAAGAAGCTTTCAAGTCTCAAGGGGGTTCAATTGTTTTCCATTACTTCTGCAAGGTTTTCCTGACCCGATGACTCATTTAGCAAGTGCATATTGTTAGTTTTGAATAAAATGTCTGCTGAAACACAGTGATCTGCTCCTCTTTTCTGCAGTGTAGGAACCTATCCCTTTTCTTCCCATCTTCTTTTTGCTTTTGGTATCAAGATTTCTGTTGGAGAGATACTTGTATGGTATTTCTATGCAGACTGGATCATTTTCTTACAGATCAATGAGTTTTAAAAGTGCCTCAAAGGGTATTTTCTAGCGTATCTGGATTAATTGAAGCTACAGGGATTTTCCTTTGCACTCTTTTACATTGATACCCTTACACAAAGCAATAATCTGTCCATATGTAAACATCTGGCAGAGCTCGTAAAGGAGAAAAAGCCTTCCCGCTGACCATCTCCATTGGCTAAAAGTAGTAAGCAACATTTTCTGCTGAGGAAGACAATTTTTAAAAGGCTGTTATTACAGTCATTATTAATTCATACCACTAATTCATATACTTGCATTATGTTTAGCAATATTCCTCTCACGTTTACTGAAACAGCTTTTTTGAGATACGCCAGCGATTATGAAAGTTTAGAGGATGAAAACGAAGGCAAAAGAATGACTTGACCAAAGTCACATCATTAGTTTCTGACAGAGACAGGAAGCATATGGAGCATCCACATCCAACGTTTTTATCCACTTAAGCTGACCCCAAATTCCACTGGGTCATTTAAATTTAGACACACTTAATTTGCTAATCTTACCAAAAAGCCCAAGCGTGTTTTATACAAGAAAACAAGACGAAGTGAAGATGTTATGACATGATGCTTGGATAGTGACTGGAGAGCAGGATTGTGACTTGGGAGATTTGGCTTAAAGTCACCATTGAGCCATGAAAGTTAAACTTGTGTCAAACTGCATTAGTTCTAGATGCACTCCTGATCTTCAGAGTCATAATCCAATGCTCATAACACAACACTACATTGCTTATTATTCTCATACGTCAGCTTTTCTCAACCGGGGGGTCTGGACCTCTGGGGAGTAGCGAGGGAGTTTCAGAGGAGTCACCAAAGACCATCAGAAAACATAGATTTTGGATGATCTTAGGAACCCCTTTGGCAAAGAAGGCTGAAGATGGGTTGTTGTAGGTTTTTTCGGGCTATATGGCCATGTTCTAGAGGCATTTCTCCTGACGTTTCGCCTGCATCTATGGCAAGCATCCTCAGAGGTAGTGAGGTCTGAATGTAGGTGAACCACAACTCCAAAACTCAAGGCTGAAGATCTCTCCACCTGTCCTTCTCTTCCTTTTAAGAAAGGGGTGGCGAAGCAATCCGCTGCTGTGATTGGCTGGCCTCTCAGCCAAGGGGAGGGATGTTTCTGAGACTCCAAGCCAGGAAAGGAGAGTAGGCATGCTCGGTGCACGGCAGCATGGTGTGCATGTGTGAGCGAGGGAGAGCGTATGAGGCTGGAGGGAGGCTCACGCCAAAGTGTCCTTTCAAGGCATGGGCATTCTGTGTGCCAAGTTTGGCCCAATTCTATCGTTGGTGGGGTTCAGAATACTCTTTGATTGTAGGTGAACTATATTTTTTTTGTCGTGTCAGGAGCGACCTGAGAAACTGCAAGATGAACTATAAATCCCAGCAACTACAACTCCCAAATGTATACTTCCCCCAAACAACTTTTTTTTAAAAGGGGGGAGATAGAAAGATGACGGCAGCTCAGCCATAGTTCACATTTGGGCATATTGAGGATTTGTGCCCAGTTTGGTCTAGATCCATCACTGTTTGAGTCCACAAAATTTATTAATAGTTTAAAATTCTGTACAAAAGCAATAGCTTGTAAGAGTCCACAGTGCTCTCTGGATGTAGGTGAACTACAACTCCAAAATTTAAGGTCAATGTCCACCAAACCCTTCCAGTGTTTTATGTTGGTTATGAGAGTTCGGAGTACCAAGATTGGTTCAATTCCATCGTTGGTGGAGTTCAGAATGCTCTTTTATTTTAGGTGAACTATAAATCCCAGCAACTACATCTCCCAAATGACAAAATCATCCCCTCCCAACCCCCTCAGTATTCAAATTTAAGTATGTCAGATATTTGTGCCAAATTTGCTTCAGTGAATGAAAATACAACCTGCATATTAGATATTTACATGACGATTCATAACAGTAGCAAACTTACAGTTATGAAGTAGCAACGAAAATAATTTTATAGTTGGGGGTCACAACAACATGAGGAATGGTATTAAGGGGTCGCGGCATTAGAAAGGTTGAGAAACCCTGCTCTATCCTATCATGCATACATAATCCAGTAGATGTGAAAGAAATAAAAGAGTGATGGAGGCATTGCTTTTTGACCCACCCTCGTATAAAAATAGATTACAAAGATATTAAGCTGCCAGTTTTTTGTTGTTTGTTTGCAATGAGAATATCTATTGAGCTGCCAGTTTTTTGTTGTTTGTTTGCAATGAGAATATCTAACAATATCCTTTCCCCCCCATCTTCCCAAAGTTACATAGCCTATTATAGCCAGCCACTTGGGACTTGACAAGACCTATTTCATTCTCTTCTTATGCATTTGCAGAGCCTGGGATGACAGGGAGGCAGAAAGGCTATACAAGACCATGAGAGAGAAACCATAGCAACACTTTTGAAGCCGGCTCTCAGACAGACAATAAGGCAGGGAATGTTTTTCAGCATAGGATCCCTTTTCTTCCTGCCTCCTGGAGAGTGAAAGAGATACGCTCACAGTGGGAACATCCATTACCTAAGTACAGTGTTTACCTTCCATGCAACTCTGCCTTATATAATAGCCAAAAGAGGAATGGTGGGGAAAGCTATTGCATACAATATCAGGCCACCCCAGGAAGAAATAGACATTATAAATAGACAAATAGACATCTCTTGAGTGGCAGTCCTATAGCTTGTTCTACCACATCTCCCCATTAGCATATAATGCAACTCAGAAGACTTATTCTCCTATATGGGTCTGCCTAGATTTCAAGATATTTGGGCAATGACCTTTTTCCAAAGAGTTAAAGTCAAATTGTATACCAATATACACATATACAATACAGTAAGCATTCTGAATTCTATACATAACAAATAACTAGTGGAGGCTTGAGAAGGTTGCTATTTTCAATAGTATCAAACTGCATTAACGCTACAGTGTAGTAGATGCACCCAAAGTGGTATCAAAACTGCAATAATTCTAGAATGTCCAATTTGCTATAGAAGGTTGCAGGATTTGAAAAAAGGTCCTTGTCCAAATATCTTTAAATCTAGGCAGGGGGCTACAGACCATGTGATCAGAACTGGGCTTGTTCAGGACTCAGACTCCATTTTAGAAACAGTTATGCTTCAGACTTCAATGAAGGAACTGTATGCTTTTTAGAAGACTGTAGGAACAGTTTGTTTTGAACTTCAGTAGGATTTATTTATTTATGACATTTATATGCCACCCTTCTCACCCCGAAGGGGACTTGGAGCAGCTTACAAGATATATATACATACAATATATTATATTATTAGCATAGTACAATATCAGTATTAAATATATATTATATTATACCATTATATTGTAATATTATTAGTAATATTACATGCAATATAAATATATAATTATAATATCATATTATTAGTATTATATTGCATTGCATTATAATATTATAATATTATAAAATTATATTATATTATATTATATTATATTATATTATATTATATTATTGACATAGCACAGGAGACAACGTGGAACTGTCTTCTGCCCCCCTCTCTCTTCACTCTGGCCCAGAGCGATAGTTGGTGCTGGGGGGAAGGGTCTTGGTATAATTAGTGACTCAATTGGACTTCCAGACTAGGCAGAGACTCTAGAAGACTCTCAAAATAGGGAGATGCTTTGGACTATGGACTACTGTTTCTAAGAAAGATGCCCTGTGTTACCTACACAGAGAAACTACTTCAGATCTAGTTGTAACTGGATTCGTATGCAAAGTACCTGTATGCTGAATACATGAAGTCTGTGAGTAAACCAACTATGTTACTTTTAAAGAAGTCTACTTATTTTTGTCTTTTGAGAGCATGATTTAAAGGTAAATATATTTTAAGAGAGAGTAGATTATTTTGGGCAACTAAAAAGGACACTTCCAAAACTCTGTTGTGTATGTGTGTGTGTGTGATATTATGCTGGTGAATGCCATTTTCCCATAAGGTTATGACTCTTAACAGGTCATGCTTTTTACCAACAGGTTAATGTAAAAAGTCATTTTCAAAAGGTCATGACTTGTAACAAAGTCATCTCTTTCCAAAGATCATAAAATCTCCAAAAAGGTTCTGGAGATTTCCATTATCCAAAAGATACCACTTTAACTGACATGACTAAATGCTATGGAATCACGGGAGTTGTATCTCTCTTTGCCAAATAGTGCTGGTGCCTCCCCCAAACGACAAATCCTAGGATTCCATAGCAGTGGCACATGCCAGTAAAAGTGGTATCAAACTGCATTTGACACCACATGCAGATTGCCATGGCTCAAACTTAGTGAACTCTGGGATTCACTGTTTTGGAGAAAATTCTCCACCAAAGATGGGAACACATTGCAGAATTCCAAGTACTAGATGGAATTACAAATACCAGGATCCTGCAGGTTGGAAAAACATTGGTAAAGTGATATTAAACTGTTATAACTGTAAGGTGTGGCTAGTTTTCAGTCCCAGGACTGTGACAGAAACTCCCTAACAAGGAAAGCTAAAGAGATCCTCACCCTGTTGTATTTCACACTTGTACTGACAGTCCCCGAGTTACAAACATCCGACTTACAAATAACTCCTAGTTAAGAACGGGAGTGAGACAACAGGAAGTGAGAGAAATCTACTTCTAGGATCCTTTTATCCACTGTCCTAGCTATCCATGACAGACTTGACCTGTTGTTAGTTACCTAGCACCATTTTTTGGGAGCCAAGCAAGGTATAGATCCAAATGGTACATGAAACAGACATCGACAAACACAAGCTTCCTCTACGTGCTAAAACTTCTTTAAAACTTCCAATTCCCCTTTATGACTCATTCACATCTCCGCAGGTTCTGAAAGTTTCCTCTCTCATATGCCCTGCATAGGCAACAGGTATGAGAAGGCATTTAAGGACACCCCAAAAAAAAAAAAAAACCCTCCCAATGACTTGGGAAAACAGAGTTTATATTGGAAAGGATACAAGCATTTCAACTCCATCAGCCTAGCTTCCCCATTAAGAAAAATTACATTGTTGTGTAAGCTGAGAAGCCTCTTTGACAACCTATTAGAATCCACTGGTGGGAAAACTAAGTAATAAATAATAGCAGAAAAAAGGTCCCCGTGGGTCCATTACGGTTGCCCTGGTACTGATGGGTTTACACACATTGTTTTAAACAGGAGCAATGCACAAGTTCTCGGGGGAAATTAAGCTTCAGAGTAGGTTAGATGGGAAAATTAAAACTACAGGCATTTATTTTGAAAGTAAATGATTTTTTTTTGTGAGCTTTAAATCGACTAAGTGATGAAATGGTTCAACCAAATATGTAATCTAAGATTAAAATTGACTCCCTATTGATTGGGGAGTTGAATAAAAAGGCCTCTTTTATTCAAAACTCACCATTATGTCAGCTACTATTTCTCAACTAATCCAACGGTATGCAGTTAAGGGAATCTTCCAAAATCAGCATCATTTTTGCAGTAAAAACTCAACTTGTTTACAATATGGCGCTGGAGAAAAGATGCTATGGTTACCGTATATGGCCAAGAAGGTGAATACATGGGACTTGGGAGCAAGTCAATCTTGAACTCTCACTAGCAGCAAAAATGGCTAAACAGAGGCCATTGCACTTTGGGTATATCATGAGACAAAATTACTCAATGAAACAGAGTTGAAGGCTGTATTAGAGATGGACTGGTTCAATAAAAGAACCGATTTTGCAAGACATGAACAATGCAATGGATAACCAGAGGTCTGTCATTCGTAGGGCCATCTAAGCCAAAGCTGATTTGATGGCAACAACAACTTCAAAACATCTTTAGATATTATCAACTAATTAGATGAAACTACTGTATCTTCAAAACTTGCTAGTTGGTATCACAAACACAGTAAATGCTCTTGGCTGAGTAGGTCATAGCTAAACTTAGGAGATTCCCAAACATAAACATCTTCATGGCCACATGCTTTGACTCTTTAATAGCCCTCAAGATGATTTCTCATTATGGAACAATACATAGCCACCTAAAGTTAAAACTGGAGGTACATACATCTTACGCTTTTGCATAAACATGAGGCCTCTGCACCCATTTTGGTGACCTTCAGGGTATCCCTACTGTCACAAAATAAGCCACTGTCACAACAGCCATCCATCCACATTTAATGTGAATTTTTAAAATAAAAACCATCTCCTTTCTTTACCCTAGAGAACACCTTCAGCGAGACTGGTCAAGAAAGCTGTGAAATGCTGGTGACAGAGTGACAAGTTTCATGTCACATGATGGGTAAAGACCAGTGGTTCTCAACCTGGGGTCCCCAGATGTTTTTTGGCCTACAACTCCCAGAAATCCCAGTCAGTTTACCAGCTGTTAGGTTTTCTGGGAGTTGAAGGCCAAAACATCTGGACCCAAAGCTTGAGAACTACTGATCTAGGTCCTCCAGCATGATTTTAAGGTCAACTTCTTTCTAGGATCTCTAGGTTCCTGATGGAAGCTGACCACAGAGTTGCATTGGATAACTTGAGAGATTTCTAGAGAGAACATTGAAAAAAAAACTCAAAATAATCAATCTTGCAAAAGTCAAACATGCAAACGTGGAGGACCAACTGTACTTCTGTTTTCCTTCTTTCTCAATGCTTCATTTAATGACCAAAGGAGGAGGGATGCTCTGTTCTGCAGCTTTGTAAAGTCCTCCCTTTTGCTCCATAGGAAATTTGGGGGCTGATTAATTTTGAAGACAAGTACAGTAACAAATCTAATTCACTTGGTGAATCACCAAGTGAATTGCAAGGAAGTCACTCTCTCCAATCATACAAATTAGCTCACTCTTGCCCTAGAGAATGCAGGTATAAAACGTGTCCGTTTTCAGTGTAGTCCAACTGCTGTGCTTCTGCGTGAGATCTGTCCATGCTCCATGACTGGAAGAGCCAAGGCAAGGAGACACAGCAGGAATCTTCAATCAGGAGGCCTGCTGATGGCAACCATATTATCTCAACACCGCATTGCACAACAAGGCGGCATAATCAGAATCAGACTACTAAGAGATAAGGGCAAGGCAGTGACTAATGCACAGACACAACAGAGCAGCCTCGTTTGGTCACGCTGAACTCTGGAACTGTTTTATTTCTCAAGGCGCACTAGCCGTTCTCTCAAAAACACATCACTAAGGAACCACGAGGGGCCTCAGATATATTTTGCATGCAGAAGGTGAATATTTAAGACTCCTGCCCTTTCAACGAAGGAGGAAATTAGCATGCAAGAAGACTACTTTACCTGAGACCCAGAACGCTGCTATCAATTCATTGCAGAAAACATACAAAATAACAAGGAAGAGGGATTTTTGAGTCAGGAGAAGGACGCTTTATAGAAGTGGTTCTCAACCGGCGGGTCCCCAGATGTTTTGGCCTTCAACTCTCAGGAATCCTAAAAGTTGGTAAACTGGTTGGGATTTCTGGGAGTGGTGGGTCAAAATACCTGGGGACTCACAGGTTGAGAACCACTGCTTTATAGTTTCATCCAGGCAGCAGTTGCTGAAGGAGCTGCAAGGAAGAGCTTCCCAACAGCTGTTCCTTCTGAGCCGCTCCAGGTATTTCCATTTCCACACATTGCAATGAGAGCCTATGCCTATAGGATTTTCTTAGGCAAGGAATACTCAAGAGATGGTTTTACCTTCTTCTGAAAGAAATCAGTGGTAGTCTTCCATC
Source organism: Anolis sagrei (assembly GCF_037176765.1). NCBI lineage: Eukaryota > Metazoa > Chordata > Lepidosauria > Squamata > Anolidae > Anolis > Anolis sagrei. The sequence goes on along the minus strand of NC_090024.1, from coordinate 19,734,232 downwards.
CAAATACTAACTTCCTTGGTTTCCAAGATCATGCCACTTCCTTGGTTTCTAAGATCATACCTTGGTTTCCAAGATCTCTAAATCAGCCAATCCCGTTGGCTTCTGTACTCAGAATCATTGAAGATAACCATCTCGTCTTTCACTCTCAAGTAGCAACATGACTTGGTTCAAGCTGGTCAATATAAATAATGACACCAGTTTCAACCCAACACAGGGACTCTCTTAAGAATCTCTAAACACACAATACCATCACTTTTATGTTGCTACACGGTTGGGCTTTAGCGAACCCGATTACACCCCGACCGATTTCTTTAAAACATCAGCACGCTGTAATTGTACATATGCAAATATACACATTTGCAAAGATGAGGGGGAAAAGAACAAGAAGCATGGGTGGAGGAAACCAAGCAGAGCCAATATGCAGGAGTCCCCACAGTCATTTTATTAATAAACATTCAGTAAAGCCTCATTGCTCCTGGTTGTATCTGTCTGCAAAAGCAATGAGGGAGTGAAGTGTTGCATTTACTGCTCTTCTTCCTTGGGTTTAATTTCCTTCTCCAGTTGCTCTGCAGATTTTATAAGTAATGAACCAATAAGGGGTTTTTTTGAGGGGAGGGTTAATTTGTGGGAGAGAGTGGGAGAATTTGTTTTCTTCCTGTCCTGTGTTTGTCTGTATTTTGATGAAGCCAGTTCTAGACTGAGAACAGGGGAAATTGGTCATTCAGGTATTTTACACTATGACTTCCAGAAACGTCAGCCCATCCAGCAAAAGACTGTGGGAGATGTGAGTCAAAACATCAAGAGTCTCAAAAATGAACTAATGCTTTGGCAGAATACATGCATTGGGCATTTAGGATGCATGCACTGGCATCGTGGTTAGTTCAAGAGGCCAGAGGCAAGGAGCACAATAATTATTCCAATTGCACTATTTCCACCAAAGTAATGAGTCCCTGCTGAGCTGCTGAACGTGCTGATCAAAAGGTTGGCGATTCGAATCCTGGGAGCGGGGTGAGCTCCCACTGTTAGCCCCAGCTTCTGCCAACCTAGCAGTTCGAAAATCTGCAAATATGAGTAGCTGAAGAGGTTCCGCTTCAGCAGGAAGGTAACAGCACTCCATGCAATCATGCCGGCCACATGACCTTGGGAGGTGTCCACAGACAATTTCAGCTCTTCGGCTTAGAAATTGAGATGACCACCAACCCCCAGAGTTGGACGCAACTAGACTTAGTGTCAGGGGGAAACCTTTACCTTTACTTATGGGGCGAGTAATTCATGGAGTAGCATGTTAATTCAGAATGGAAAGCTTTGCTAAAAAGTGATCAAAGGCCTGTAAGCCGTGGTAGGACCAAGGTATTTTATATATATCACACTTATTTAACCATATAGCCTCTTATCAAAACAGAGTGATAGGAGTGGCCAGACCATCTTCTTCTCAGGCAGCAACATAGACATGTTCTCCCTGGGTTTAGCAGAGATGCTCTTTTTCATAACACAGCCATTATCCAGATGGTCCTGTGGAGCAGGCTAGCAAGGTATCTTCAACATTCAGATTTCCTTGATGGATGCATAGAGTAAAACCTTGGGCTCTGGTGGAGAACTTGGGCTGAACATGTTGGCGCCATATGGAACCCAAATATTTAAGCAATGGATGTAATTCTGTCTTTTGTGTGCCCTTTTTGAACAGTCTTGTAAACAGTCATTAGAGCAGTTCTATGTAGTCATGGATCACTGTCTCCAAGCAACAAGGTATAAAAACATGGTTGGTTCCCTTACAGGCCACAAATTACTAACAGATAAGTATGTCGTATATATGCATATGGGCAGAGTGGTAAAAGTAAATAAAGAAATAAGTAAGGGTGCGTATTTTCACAGGACTTAATTGCAAGGCAGCTCTGTGATTGACTGGTCTCCCAAACTGTGAGAAAAAATGTTTGTGGGGTATCATTTACAACCAATGGCCAAAAATAGTGAAACCTGGTTAACTAAAATCGGTTGTAGGTTAGACATACTATTACTTTCTCATGTACACACACACACACACACGTTTAGAAAACTGACTGGGTTTAAACACACTTGCCACTGAAAACTTTGAGCAAGGCATCCCAGCTTGACGTACTTCATAAAGTCGTAAGAAATGTTGCTAGAATGAAAACTGAAGAGGTCTCTTGTGCACAATAAAGAATTTCAGCAGATGTTGCAGTCAGGCAACCAGTCACAAGCAACAGCTGCTGAAATATCCTGAACTCTATAAGCATGAAGGTATAGGAGTCTTGTCCATTTTTCACTTTGGCAACTCTCTGATGTTGCAACTTCCCATTAAGTCAACTTATAGGGACCCTATGGAAGAGAGACCACCAAGAGCCCTTGCAAAATCAGGGTTGTGGCTTCTTTTATTGAGCTAATCCACCAATTCCTCTTCTCCCACTTTTACTAAGTATAATTGTTTTCGTTTTTTCCCCAATGAGTCATACTGGATCTAGGAGTCTTAATAGACCAGAAGCTGAACATGAGGTCAACAGTGTGGTGTCATAGATACAAAGAATGCAATTCTAGTTGCATCAATAGTAGTAGTGTCTAGATCAGTGGTTTCCAACCTTTTTCTGACTGGGGATTACTTTGACCAGGGACCACTCTCCAACATTAGTACCAAAAAGGGTTACGAATCAATTTTTGATCAACTTTAGATTCGGTTTGGTTATTGGGGTGCTGATTCAGAAAATTGCATTGGATAGACCACATCAGCTCTAGTTTTGAGTACAGAATATATGCCATCCAATAGTCGCAATCTGCTTGCTCACAGAAAACCATATTTAATAATCAAGAGCTGATGTGGTGGTAGTAGCAATCTTTCATGAGTAGTCAGTCTCTCCCCTCCCAACGTCTCCATTGCCTCGGCACTATAAGAGGTTTTCGTAAGATAATTTGCTCTCGTTGTCATATGGTTTTGGGGCAACAGTATAGTAATGGTGAGACCCCGGATCATATTTTTGTTCTTGGGGACCAATGGTGGTCTATGGACCACAGGTTGGGAACCATTGGTCTAGATTGGGGAGTCTCACTTGCTATTCTGCTTTAAACAGACCTCATCTAGAATACTCTGTCCGCAATTCAAGAAGGATACTGACAAGATTGAATGTGTCCAGAGAAAGGCAACCAAAATGATCAAAGGTCTGGAAGCCAAGCCCTGTTAGTAACAGAGAGCAAAGTATGTTTTGCATGGAGAAGAAAAGGTTGCAAGGGTACATGATAGGTATAATTAAATATCTGAAAGGATGTCACATTGAGGAGGGGCAAGCTTGTTTTTCACCACTCTACAGAGCAGTGGTTCCCAACCTTTTTTTGACCAGAACCACTTTGACCAGGGACCACTTGACCAGAGACCATTTAACCAGGCACCACTTGACTAAGAATCACTTTGACCAGGGACCACTTGACCAGGGACCACTCTCCAACATTAGTACCAAAAGGGTTATGAATCAGTTTTTAGTCAACTTTAGATTTGTTTTGGTTATTTGGGGTGCTGATTAAGAAAATTGAATTGGACAGACCACATCAGCTCTATTTCCAGATACAGAACATACGTCATCCAGTAGTTGCCATTTGCTCGCCCACAGAAAGCCATATTTAATATTCTAGAGCCATGGACCTTATTTTAGGTCTTGCGGCCCACAGGTTGGGAACCACTGCTATCTGTAGAGATGAGGACATGAAGCTACGGATATAAATAGCAGGAAAAAAAGATTCCACCTCAATAGTGGAATATGTTGCCTTGGGGTGTGCTGAACTCTCCTTTATTGGAGATTTTTAAATAGATGTTGGCTGGCCATCTGTTGGGGTGCTTTGATTGTGTGTTCCCACATGGCAGGGGGTTGGGCTGGATGGCCCTTGTGCTTCCTTTCATCCCTTCGATTCTATGAGATGATCTGTCCCAAATATGACAGTCTTCATTTAGTCATTCTCACTTGTAATAAGGGGCTCAGCCTTGATTTGCTCCAAGACTCATTCATTCTAGAAAAGCTAGTAGTAAGGATGAAATGGAACAGTTCCCTACATAGCACCCTTCACTCTTTTGCAGGGTGAAAAACAAATGTGAAAGATAAAACATACTCCAAAACGTTAGCATAATTGGCCTGAACAGGAGGTGTTTGGAAAGCAGATGGTGTCCTATTTAAGTGGAAGGTCTTTCCCTCCTCCCTCGCAAACCCTCCCTTCATTCTGGCCTCCTTTTTTCTTTGGCAGCACCAGATAAGACCATAGCATTATCTTGCATCTATTCATTTTGGTACTGACAGGAATCAGATTTCTGTTGCTTCTAATTTAAAGTGGCTTCTTGCAGATAAGATTGCCTCCTGATCTGTAATCATCTTTGTATCACTGACATGACTAACGCACATCAAAGCCTAATGGATAATAGCACTGTGGGGCTGCTCCATTTGGGTGGACCTCTTAGCTAAATGGGGCCGGTGAAAACAAACCTTTGTGCCCATTACCATTACAAATTTCTCCCCACGTCTCAGGCAAGATTGAATCCCTTTTAAGACCCAAGGCATCTTGGGACAAGTGCGCTGAATCTAAAGCAGCGCAGCAGAGAGAGAAAGCAAAGGAAGACATGTTGCAAACTCAGTGCATTTAATGCGACAAAAGTGTGCAAGGAATCAAGTTATTTGGGGTTCTTCCATGTAGTTGGGTAGTATAAAATATTAGAAGAGAACGGCATCGAAACTGACCTTACAAATATCATGAAGTCTGCATTTAAACTTGGGGTCCATTTTATACGAAATATTGTTATTGGTATGATTCCACCAACATGACAGTATTGTATGGAATTCTGAAATTTTAAGTCAAGGTAAGTGCGTTGCATATTTTATATATAATTTATTATATTATTTACCATATTGATATTCCGCCCTTCTCAACCTTTAAGGGGACTCAAGGCAGCCTTACAAAGGAAACAATTCAATGCCATATATTAATACATCAGTAAACAAACAAAAACATTAAACCCAAACCCATTAAAAACATAGCATTAAAACATAAATCAAAATCACATGATTCAAATCGTATTCCAGGACTGGTTCGAGTCATCATTATATTAATTTGTAGTCTCATATTGCACTACTCCTGTTACTGGCCAAAAGCCTGATCCCAGAGCCATGTTTTCAGTTTTTTTCCTAAAGGTCAGGAAGGATGGGGCAGATATAATTTCACTGAGGAGGGAGTTCTATAGCCGAAGGGCCACTACCGAGAAGGCTCTGTCCCTCGTTCCCACCAGTTGCGCTTGCAAGGGGGGTGGGACCGAGAGCAGGGCCGTCCCCGACTATCTTAACCTCTGAGGTGGGTCATAGAGGGTGACAGATTGAAGTTCAAAGTGACTTAACACATTTAAAACATATATAGTGGAAAAAATGATCAGTATTGTTCAAAAGTAATCAAACCACCCTAAAATCTGAAACATTTTGCACTGTCCAGATATAGGGTTGTGGTTCCACTTTTACTGTCATGGCAACATCCCACAAAACACTGGGACTTCTACTTGGAATCACAGAATCATAGAGTTGGAAGAGACCTCATGGGCCATCCAGTCCAACTTCCTGCCAAGAAGCAGGAATATTGCATTCAAAAAACCCCTGACAGATGGCCCTCCAACCTGTTTAAAAGCTTCCAAAGAAGGAGCCTCCACCACACTCCAGGGCTGAGAGTTCCACTGCTGAACGGCTCTCACAGTCAGGAAGTTCTTCCTCATGTTCAGATGGAATCTCCTTTCTTGTAGTTTGAAGGAACGAGAACTCTAATTGGAAATTCTAAACATCCCTTCCTGAATTACAAATCTAGGATTCCCAAGGATATAGTTGCGGAAGTTAATGTGGAGACGTTATAGTATAATGTCCATAATGAGAAAGGGGCCACTGTTTCCATGAACAGTATAGAAATAAAGCAAATAAATAAATAAATAAATGAACAGCAGACATCCAAATGGGAAGGAACCGACTCTCAGCAGTCTAAAAATGTCATTATGATCACACAAAACATATGGAAGATGTAGATACAAGGAACGCAAGAAGATCCATATACTGCATTAGACCAAAGGCCAATCTGGTCCAGTATTCGGTTCCCAGAAATGGCCTAGGAGTTGCCCTAATAGGAAGCCCATGAGCAGGACATAGTCTTTCCACTTACTTCCTCAGCAACTGGTATTCAGAGGCGTTATTATGTCTGACACAGCAGGTGATGCATTGCTATCTCCACAATTAGCCTCATCTTCCTTGAATGAGTCTGAATCCCCTTTTGCATTGTCCAAGTTGGCACAACTATTGCCTTTTTGGGGCTACTGTCTATGGGAGTTGCAACTCTTTTTGGAGACTTCCAAGATCTCCTTCCTACTGGAGTCACTCTACCTCTTCCAAACAATCCAATGCCTTTTTTAGGACAGTGGTTCTCAACCTGTGGGTCCCCAGATGTTTTGGCCTTCAACTCCCAGAAATCCTAAACTGGCTGGGATTTCTGAGAGTTGTAGGCCAAAACACCTGGGGAACCACAGGTTGAGAACCACTGCTTTAGGGAGTATAAAACAAGGAATAAATCTAACACACCCCTAGAGCAGTGGTTCTCAACCTGTGGGCCATCAGATGTTTTGGCCTTCAACTCCCAGAAATCCTAACAGCTGCTAAACTAGCTGGGATTTCTGGGAATTGCAGGCCAAAACCATCTGGGGACCCCAGGTTGAGAACTACTGCCCTAAAGTCAGAAACTCTGAAACAGCCCATGATACACAACCAACAGCATCCAAATCAATCCTCCACAAATTAATGTGTAAGGACCTCTCTGTCAGGGACCGGAAGAAGAGAAAAACAGGAGATATCTAAACGTTAAATTATTCTCATTTCCTATTCACTCTCCTCTGATATTAAGCAACAAATAAACTAAGACAGTTAATTGTTGAGACATTAAAATTGTGGCTTCTCTTAACTGGTTGGCCTCTTGACATGTGTTGACCTATATTTCCCAACAAGCCAAGCGCTGAGCAATTAAAATGCCCATCGACCCAAGCACTGGGCATGCTGAAGGTCATCAGATTGCAACTTTTTTAAAAAAAATATTAAGAAATGTATCCATCTCATCCTATCAAGCTTCAACCACATGCAACTACATTTCATTAAATCAGCTGTCACTTCATACCGACAGGACAGGCGAGGAAAGGAACAGGGGATCAGGGAGGGAAAGAAGCCCTTGCAGAAATCCAGAGGTCAGCAAATATTCCATCTTATTCCCCAATTCCATCTCAATAAATGTTAACAGGGTTTCCAGTCTAGGACTCCTCCCGAAGGGCATCCCGGATGACATGATCGTTCCGACAGCTGTGACAAATTAGGCTCAGTCTGCCTGAGCACCGACCAGCCATGTTCGTTTAGCTGCAATTACTGGTACATCATGATCTCCCACCTTGGAGAGAATGTGCCCATCCAGCAAAAAGGAAAACCATCCCGTACGTATCAACACATTTGTATTATTTCTGCATTAGCCTTCTGAGAAAATAAGAGGCAGGAGTGCAGCTGACAATGGGTTCAGGTACATTAGCCCTTCCTCAAGTGTTTCAAAAATGCTTCTTTTTGCAAATGAAGGTTCTTTTAAAGCAGTGTTTCTCAACCCTCCCAATGCTGCGACCCCGTAATACAGTTCCTTGTGTTGTGGTGACCCCCAACCATAACATTATTTTCATTGCTACTTCATAACTGTAATCTTGCTACTGTTACGAATTGTAATATCTGAGGTCCAGGATACATTTTCATTCACTGCACCAAATTTGGCACAAATACCCAATAGGTCCAAATTTGAATACCAGTGGGGTTGGGGGAATGGGGGATCGATTTTGTCATTTGGGAGTTGTAGTTGCTGGGATTTATAGTTTGCCTACAATCAAAGAGCATTTTGAACCCCACCAATGATGGAATTGAACCAAACTTGGCACACAGAACTCCCATGACCAACAGAAAATACTGGATGGGTTTGGTGGGCACTGATCTTGGGCTTTGGAGTTGTAGTTCACCTACATCCAGAGAGCACTGTGAACTCAAACAATGATGGATCTGGATCAAACTTCGTACGAATACTCAGGATGCCCAAATGTGAACACTGGTGACGTTTGGGGAAAATAGACATTTGGGAGTTATAGTTACTGGGATTTATAGTTCACCTACAATCAAAGAGCATTCTGAATCCCACCAAAGATAGAATTGGGACAATCTTCACATACAGAACCCCCACCCCTTGAAGGGACTCGCTGGCATGAGCTTCCCTCCAGCTTCACATGTTCTCCCTTGCCCACATACGCGCACCACACTACCATGCACCAACCACGCCTACTCTCCCCTTCTTGGAGTCTCAGAAACATCCCTCCACTTGGCTGAGAGGCAGGCCAATCATAGTGGAGGAGGGCTTCGCCATCTGTTTCCAAAAAGGAAGAGAAGGACAGGCTGAGAGATCTTCAGCCTTCTCTGCCAAAGGTTCCTAAGACCATCAGAAATATGTTTTCTGATGGTCTTTGGCAACCCCTCTGACACCCCCTCGCGACCCCGCCCAGAGATCCTGACCCCTAGGTTCAGAAACATTGTTTTAAATCTTTGAATTATCCATTCATTCATCATGACATAAAATACTGTAAATGAGCACCAACACCAATTGAACAATACTGGATTGATTATCAGTCCGCGTCCTAATCAGCTTTCCATCCATAGGAATAATCTGAATATTGATAAACTGATGAACACTTACATGTCGCAGTGCAAACACAGGTTACCTCAGAAACAAAGAGCCAAGGAAACCAAATTTGTTATTAACTGCTGTCAAGTCTACTTCGATTTATGGTGACCCTGTGAATGAGAGACCTCCAAGTCACCCTCTTATCACCATCCCTGCTCAGAGCCAAAGATACTGCTTCCTTGATTGAATCTATCCATCTGGAATGCAGTTCTCCTTTTTTCCCCCACTACTGCATTATTTTCTTACATGGAATGAATACAAGAGTCGTAGATTTGCACCGACAACAAAAGAAATCTTCTCAAAGAGAGTTTTGGACCCTGGGAAACTGACTTTTGGTATGCAGATGTATTACTTTTCACACATCAACGCTAACTGACCACTGTTAAGATCTGAAAGACCTGTATCACCTTACAAAGTGCTTTGAAAATTGAAGGCAAGGTTCATGATTTGCATCTTTCTGGATCCTATTACATTCTATCCCACTCCCACAACTTTACAAATGCACTTTATGGCCGAGACCTTTATACCACTCAGTACTGCATCCAGAAAAGTGGGTTTATATTCATGAAAGTGCATGCAAAAACAATTTTTCCGTCCCTTCCTTCCTCTTTCTTTAAATGTGGAATGGAGTATATCTTTTGGAGGGCAAAATGGTTCCTGGCTTTGGAGCAAGACTGGGCAGAAGGCTTAAAAGACAGAGGGAGAGAGGAAAGGCAGGGCTTTGGATGCCCCTTCTACACTGTCATATGAGATTATCTGGTTTGAACTGGATCATATGTCAGTGTAGAAGGGGCCTGAGACAAAACCATCAGATATTTTTTGCTTCTTCACTCCTCTGTCCCCTAAAGGCATTCATTCCACATCAACAGAATGGTGTGGCCCAGTGTGGAACACATCTCACCACGCTAAAACAGTGGATGTGGCTCTGAATGAAACATGCCGCATTATCATGGGGTGTCTGCACCCTACACCACTGGAGAAATTACACTTTCTATCCGGTATTGCACCACCTGACATCTGTCGGGAAGTAGCAACCAATAGTGAAAGGACCAAGGCAGTGACATCTCCAGCTCATCCCCTGTTTGGATATCAGCCACCACGTCAACGACTTAAATCAAGAAATAGTTTTCTCAGATCGACAGAGACACTCGCTGGAACACCTCAGCAAGCGAGAGTCCAAAAGTGGCAGGTTCAAACCCAGAACCTCAATCACTGGCTGATACCAAATTGGAGACTCCCCCCTGGGCACACAGAAAACTGGGCTACTTGGAAGGCGCTGAACAGACTGCGCTCTGGCACCACGAGGTGCAGAGCAAACTTTAAGAAATGGGGCTACAAAGTGGAATCAATGACATGCGAGTGTGGAGAAGAGTAAACCACTGACCACCTGCTGCAATGCAACCTGAGCCCTGCCACATGCACAATGGAGGACCTTCTTGCAGCAACACCAGAGGCACTCCAAGTGGCCAGATACTGGTCAAAGGACATTTAATCAACTACCAAACTTGCACACTGTGTGTTTTGTTTGTTTGTTTGTTTTAAAAAATGCAATGCAACACAATAAATAAATAAATAAACAGAATGGTTTCCATGTCAAGTAATGGTACCAGGATTGGCAATTGCAAGAATGGGTGATTGATTTAATTCCTTTTCCCCTTGTAAGGCATATCTATTTAATTGTAAGATAGAGAATGTGAACTATTTTACCATTGAAACTTGTAAATAATCTGGATTTTTTTTTCATTAAAGAGTAGGACAAAAAGGCTTTCAAATTAATAAAATTAACCTAGTCATAAGTGTTTGTTAGCATGAACTATTCAGAAGAAACCTTTCTGGCAGGTCTTTGCTCCAGTTTTCTGAAACATCAACCTCAAAGTTTATTATTAATTTATTTACTGCATTTATATACCGCTTTCCTCACCCCTGAGGGCACTTCAAAGCAGTGTACAACAAGTAATGGCAAGATTCAATGCCAACATATATACGAAACCAAAGCATAATAACTAAAACCGATAACATATAACTATAAATTATACCTTGAAATCATATTTAACATAGAACATAGACGTATGAAATTAAAAACATCTTAATATATCATTAAAATCACAAAATCTAGAGTCGTAATCCAAAGCCATTCCAATTATCAATTGCACTTATGTCCTATTCTTTTCTTATGTCCAATGCATTACTTTATGGCATTCCATGCAGTCATGCCGGCCACATGACCTTGGAGGTGTCTATGGACAACACCAGCTCTTCGGCTTAGAAATGGAGATAAGCACCACACCCCAGAGTCGGATCCGACTGGACTTAATGTCAGGGGAAAACCTTTACCTTTATATTTCTTTACTGCCCGAAGGCTAGGTCCAACAGCCATGTCTTTACGTTTTTTTCTGAAGGCCACAAGGAAGGGCACTGATCTAATTACACAGGGGAGGGAGTTCCAGAGGTGAGGGCCCCCCACTGAGAATGCCCTGTCTCTTGTCCCCACCAGTCATGCCTGAGAAGGAGGTGGGACCGAGAGCAGGGCCTCCCCGGATGATCTTTGCCTCCAAGATGGTTCATAGGGGGAGATGCGTCCGGATAGGTAAGCTGGGCTGGAACTGTTTAGGGCTTTATAGCCTAAAGCCAGCACTTTGAATTGTGCTCAGTAGCAGACAGACAACCAGTCGAGCTGGCGCAACAGGGCGGTTGTATGCTCCCTGTACACAGCCTCGGTGTCTGGCTGCTGCTCATTGGACCATTTGGAGCTTCCGAACAGTCTTCAAAGGCAAACCCATGTAGAGCGCATTGCAGTAGTCTGTTCAGCATGTAACCATGAACCACTGTGGCCAAGTCTGACTTCCCAAGGTAGGGGCGCAACTGGCACCATCATGCCACAAGACAAGAATGTAAAATGAATGTTCAATAATATAATACAGTTTTTGAAAGTTGAGCACCAAATTCATGACGTACAATTGACCACCCAACTTTGAAAGTCAAAGACAAACTTCGCAGATAATTTTTGGAATGTGATAGCATGGGCAGACTGCAGCCAGGAAATCAGGAGACGCTTACTTCTTGGGAGGAGAGCAATGACCAATCTTGATAAAAGTGTGAAGAGTAGAGACTGGCAACAAAGATCCGCATAGTCAAAGCAATGGTATTCCCCATAGTTACCTACGGATGTGAGAGCTGGACCATAGGGAAGGCTGAGTGAAGGAAGATAGATGCTTTTGAACTGTGGTGTTGGAGGAAAGTTCTGAGAGTGCCTTGGACAGCGAGAAGACCCAACCAGTCCATACTTCAAGAAATAAAGCCTGACTGCCCATTGAAGGGAAGGATAGTAGAGGCCAAGATGAAGTACTTTGGCCACATCATGAGAAGAAAGGAAAGCTTAGAGAAGACAATTATGCTGGGGGAAATGGAAGGAAAAAGGAAGAGAGGCCGACCAAGGGCAAGATGGATGGATGGTATCCTTGAAGTGACTGGATTGACCTTGAAGGAGCTGAGGGTGGTGACAGCCAACAGAGAGCTCTGGCGTGGACTGGTCCATGAAGTCACGAAGAGTTGGAAATGACTGAGCGAATGAACAACAACAACAAAGCATGTGTCAAAGCACTAAGCACTCTATTCCCATTATTTTTCCAGAACTCACAAATTTGGCAACAGTACATATATTTCTGTGTTCCCAATATCAGAACACAACCCTTATGCAGCTGCTGGAACCTATAATGCTTTAGGAAAGTCCATCATACCAAGGCCTTCTCTGTATCTCTTTTTAACCATTAAAAATATACACAGCAGTGCTCGTATTAGGGTTGGACAGCTGGGCGGAAAGCATCTTTTGGAATTCATCCACTGCCCCAAGTTCTTCACAACTCTATGGGAAATTGAAATGGCATCCCCACCCTTAATAAAGCTTTGGGGTGGGGTTGCAATTCTGAGTTCCTTACAATGCCTAAACATGAATGCAGTCCACTAAACTGAGAACTGTGTGAAGATGTGACAGAATGTGTTCATAACCCAAGGATCGTTTACAAACCCAAGCCTACAAGATCTGAGCATGGCTTTTGATAAGAGGGTGACTTGGAGATCTCTCAGTTATAGGATCACCATTAATTACAGTATTATGATTCCACCTTAGCTTCCACTGCTGCACCCTATGGAATCCTGGGAGTTGTAGTTTTGGCAGATATGAGAGCTGCCTTTCTAAAAAGTCTACATACTCTTCCTTAAAATAGCAAATTCCAGGATTTCCCAGGATGGCATCGTGTCCACTAAAATGCCATAAAAGTGCTATAATTATAGAGCGTGACAATCACGCACTCCCAGTACACAGACTGACCGCCCTGCTGTAAAATGAATGCTACTTTGAGGCAGGGATGGAATACAGAGCTTTTCAATGCCTGTTTTCCAGCCACCGTCTTGTGTTTTATTCTTACGGCTTCCTAAAACAGGTGGCTAACTGTCCACCCCACCCCCAGCAACACCCACACCTTCTCCAAAGAGCCTCCAGTTAAATGAAATGTGTGACAAATTGTGGCATTTCCCCGTCTTCTACTTGACCTAAATTAATTTTCCTCTTGTCAACAAGTTTTCAAAGCCTGACCTCCTTTACACTTCTTTCTTGAAGCCACCAAGTTTCATGGCATTTAGTCAAGATAATATTTTTTTTCTAGACGTGTTAGGAAACAGCTTATTAGATCATGACGGCAGGTACTGGGGGCTGGATGGCATTTTCGAATGAGCCACATCTAATTGGCCAAAAAATAACTTTTGCAAAAAAAAATGTGTCTCTATTTCTCATTAAGGTAACACCTTTCGTTCAGAAGACTTTCCATTTCCCATCTATGTTTTTTTTTTACTTTTATAATGTTTTAATGGAGTCTCGTTGTTTTTAATCGCATGTATATGTTGGCAGCATCACTGATGGTTATGCCCACCGCCCTGAGTCCCCAGAGGTGGGACCTTGAAGTAGATGGACCGCTGCACTAACAGGACTCGCTCGTCCTCGTCGATGTCACTCTCATACACCTGAGTCTTGCTATTGTGTGCCACGAGGCGCACAACGAGGTCCCTCTTGCTCTCCACGTTTTTCAGCAGCTCAACATTCCTGATGTTCAGCCTGTGTAGGTTTCGGAAGAAGTTCCTACGGGCCAACTCCTTGGGCTTGATCCTTTTCCCATCTATGTTTTTGAAGTATAATAAACCTCCTCAAATGTTTTGCAAGTGCAATAAAAGCTGTCCTGAAACTTGACTATTGAAGAACCCGCTGTCTTGAGCTTTGCTTGCAAATGCCTGAACTCTACCTAGAAGCCAAGATGACCAAGCTGAGGCTGTCGTACTTTGGGCATATAATGAGAAAACATCTCACTAAAAAAAAGACTATCATGCTTGATAAGACAGAAGGCAGTACAAAAGGAAGAAGACCATGTTCCAGATGGATAAACTCAATCAGGAAAGTCATAACCCCAAGCCTACAAGATCTGAGCATGGCTTTTGATAAGAGGGTGACTTAGAGATCTCTCAGTTATAGGATCACCCTAAGTTAGGCATGGGCAAACTTGGGCCCTCCAGGTGTTTTGGACTTCAACTCCCACAATTCCTAACAGCCGGTAGGCTGTTAGGAATTGTGGGAGTTGAAGTCCAAAACACCTGGAGGGCCCAAGTTTGACCATGCCTGCCCTAATTCAAAGCCTGCCCTAATTCAAAGCCTGCCCAAAGACCATGCCTGCCCTAATTCAACCACAACAACAGCAATGTTTGTAAACAGCCCTAGATCTGAGATAAGTACGAAACCCCTTCCCAACCATGGGAAGTTCATAAATTGGAAGCAAGTTTGTTCTAAAGACATTGCATGACTAATATAATATCAATGACTAATAGAAATGTGTGGGTAGACGAGCAGACAACATTTGTGGACTTACATGAAAAACTACATCAACGGCTGCTATGACACTAGTGATGTCATCCTCAACGGTGGCGATGATGAAGAGAAGTATGACTCATTTCGGGGGATACATTCTATCCCCAATTGCTTAACCACAGCTGGGAACACTGGCAGCATTATACCTGTGTTGTTGTTGCATGGTTTCGAAACATCTCTGACTTATGTTGACCCTAAGGCAAATCTATCATGGGGTTCTCTCAGCAAGAGTTATTATGGCAGGGTTTACCTCTGTCTTTCCCTGAAAGTGAGATTATGTGACTTGCCCAAGGTCACCCACTGGGCATTTCAAATCCTGTTCTTCAGTGTTCAACACCCAAACACCCAAAGCACTACTATACCATACTGGTTGTCCACACACTGCTTATCCAGAGAATTACATGACAAACCACTAGACCAGGCTAGCTATACCTGTAGCAGCCCCCCAAATATGTATGATAAATGTGGGATAAGAAATCTATGGCCCTGAATATTATGTTGTACATTGCTTCATATCAACCGAGGCCAGCTTGGCCAATCAGTGATGATAAATTACGGAAATTGTTGTTATTAACTGTGGCCAAGTTAGCTTTGACTTATGGTAACCCTATCAGTGGTTTTCAACCTGTGTGTCCCCAGATATTTTGGCCTTCAACACCCAGAAATCCTAACAGCTGGTAAACCAGCTAGGATTTCTGGGACTTGTAGGCCAAAACACCTGAGGACCCACAGGTTGAGAACCATTGCCCTATGTACTAGAGCAATGGTTCTCAACCTGGGGTCCCCAGATGTTTTTGGCCTTCAAGTCCCAGAAATCCTAACAGCTGGTAAACTGGCTGGGATTTCTGGGAGTTGTAGGCTAAAACACATGGGGACCCACAGGTTGAGAACCACTGTGTTAGAGCATGCATAGGAAAACTTCAGTCCTCCAGATGTTTTGGACTACAACTCCCACAATTCCTAACAGCCAGGCTGTTACCTGGAGGGCCATAGTTTGCCCATGCCTATGTAAGGGTGTTGGGCTAGATGGCCTTTATGGTCTCTTCTAACTCTACGATTCTATTATTCTCATCCTTGGGAATACCTAAAGCAACTCTTTGGATTGGGACCTAAGATTGAGAACCACTGTACTAGAGGCTTTCGAGATATGGCATTAGTAGTAGCTCTGGTCAGCTTTTGGAAACCTGGGGCTGTAGCCTCCTGAATTGAGTCCATCCACCTGAAATTGGGTTTTCTCTTTTTCCAGCACCTCACATTTTAACCAAGCATTCTTGTCTTTTCTAATGAGTCATACTGTCTCATGATATGTCCAAAATATGATAACCTCACTAATAATTCTGGTTTCTACGAAGAGTTCAGTTTTAATTTGTTCTAGGACTATTTCAAAGTCATTATATCTCTCAATGACATAAACAGAACTGTGTTGTTGAAGGCTTTCATGGCCAAAATCACTGGGTTGTTGTCGGTTTTTCGGGATGTACAGCCATGTTCCAGAAGCATCCTCTCCTGACATTTCGTCTGCATCTATGGCAGGCATCCTCAGAGGTTGTGAGGTCCTCACAACCTCTGAGGATGCCTGCTATAGATGTAGGCAAAACATCAGGAGAGAATGCTTTTGGAACATGGCCATACAGCCCGAAAAACTGACAACAACCCTGTGATTCCAGCCATGAAAGCCTTCAACAACACAGTTCTGTTTATGCCATTGAGATATATAATGACTTTGAAATAGTCCTAGAACAAATTAAAACTGAACTCTTCGTAGAAACCAGAATGAGTTCAAAAGAACTCTTCTCCAGAACGTTTAAAGTGAGTTGATTGTCTTCCTGGCAACTTTTTTCCCTAACCAATTTCCATAACCATACATTGAAACTGGCAATATACGTATGTATGTTTGTTTATTTAGACGTCCGTATTTTGGTCTCCAATTCCTTTTGGCTTGCAGAATTTCTGTTCTCTCTACCCACATTTATTTCAGTGTTTTGTTTGCTCTTTAATTTGCTTGTTCCAAATGCTGGTTTTGCAAGCGAACCTTTGGACAGGTTTTGAAAAGGTTATTCCTCTTCTTATCCGAAGGTCTCACGAAAGGTTAACCTACATAGGCACCTACTAAACATCAGATACAACTTTCTCTGAGGCAGAAAGAGAGGGAAGGAAGGAAGGAAGGAAGGAAGGAAGGAAGGAAGGAAGGAAGGAAGATCCAGGCTACAGGAATCAGAGTGCTGCATGCAAGCCTGAACTGTACAAAGAATGCCACGTCACAGACAAATGTGAACAAGTACATTGTACATAGTAATCAAGCCTAGTGTACATAGCACCAGAAATTACTGACTTAAATCAACAAAGGCCCCACCTTAAAAATGTGGTTTTTCAAGCAAACTTCTGAACAGCCAACTTACCATTAGACTTCCTGTATTTAGAATAAACACAGATATCAGAAACAAACCCACAATTTGAAGACAGGCTTCTTTGATTCAAACATTTCAAAATAGTTGGGAAACAACTGTTCTGCGAAACCAAATCTCTAATGAATAACTTCTGATGGGGAGCCCAAAATGCCATGTATTATTTAGTTGAATGTTACATTTTATACATTTTGGAAGAGTGTTAACCACCCTGATGGCTACAAGAACTCAACATTCAATTACCAAGATTAGCCAAGGTCGATTCTATAGTTTGTGTAAACTAAAATGTTGCAGGAAAAAGAAACCTTAGGTTAGGAGACCTAACATCCCTACCACAGGCTCACCTTCTATCACGTAATGTTTTGCGTTGGTGAGAAGTTGGGCAACTTCTACAACTGAGCGCTGCAAAAACAGCATGGAAAAACATAGTTTGATTTTCATACATGTTTCATTACATATTGCTTGTTGTCTTATTGATAATGCTGTATATTTTATTGTCTATTTTTTATTTTATTTGCTTGTATTGTTGTTATTATTGCTTGTATTGTTGTGTTTGGCCTCGGACTCATGTAAGCCGCACCAAGTCCCATGGAGAGATGGTAGCGGGGTACAAATAAAGTGCTATTATATTATTATTATTGTTATTATTATTATTATTATTATTATTACATATGATCGGAAGATAGCTTGGAAATGTTGCCTGTTGAATTACAATTCCCAGAAACCCACATGTAAACTGTGGGATATTGGGCATTTCCAGGTTCTGGATTAGAATAATTCTTAAAAAATCATTCCTCTTCTTCTGGCCTCCTAATCTGGTTTTGATATCTATCCTCTGATTAACTTACTTTTCTTTAAAATGCATGGAACATATTTAAGGTAAGTCATGCTCACCCTCTATTCTGCCTTGGTCAGACCACAGCTGGAATACTGTGTCCAATTCTGGACACCGCAATTGAAGGGCGATGTTGACAAGCTGGAATGTGTCCAGAAGAGGGTGACTCAAAGGATCAAGGGTCTGGAGAACAAGCCCTATGAGAAGCGGCTTAAAGAACTGAGCTTAAAGAGCTGGGCTGCTCTGGGACCAGAGCGAAGAGAAGGGCCAGAAAGACAGTTCCATCTTATCTCCTGCACTGTGCTAGTAATATAATATAATATAATATAATATAATATAATATAATATAATAATAATATACATAAACATATAATATTGATAATATTATAATGTAATACAATATAATACTACTACTAATAAATAATAGTAATAGTAATAGTAATAATAATAATAATAACTTTATTTATACCCTGCTACCATCTCCCCAAGGGACTTGGTGCGGCTTACATGAGGCCGAGCCCACAGTACATCAGCAAAAAACAACAACAGCAGTAATACAAAACAATAAAATAAAACTAATAAACAAAAAATTGACAGTAAACATCGACAATAACACAATAACATTTAAAAACCAATGGCTGGGCCAAATTTAAAAATTATTTATTTATCGAGTCATCAGCAACCAGTCAGTTATATTACATTTCTAACGACAAAGCAAACAAACAGACAAAATACAAAAATACAAAATACAGAATACAAAATTTGTGAGTTTGGTAGTTGATTAAATGTCCTTTGACCAGTATTATTTAAAAATAATGCTGGACAAGACCAAGTGAAATATAACTAGGGTAGAATGGGGTGTACAGACAGTTCTAGATCACTAATAAGGTGCAACTAGGGACATATTGCTGGAAGTTTCCTTATTCTGGGAAGGCACACTGGAACAACCACATTTACAAGCTCCTCCTAAAAATTGCCAAAGTTGGGGCGTGTCTGATATCCTTAGGGAGTGAGTTCCAGAGTTAGGGGGCCACCACCGAGAAGGCCCTCTCCCTCGTCCCCACCAATCGTGCCTGCGATGGAGGTGAAAGCGCGAGTAGGACCTCTCCAGATGATCGAAGAGATTTATATTACATGAAATATTAGTAATCATACAATATAGTAAACTAAATATTGGTATATAATACCAATATTGTGCCATGGTAATATAATATATTGTATTTACATATTACTTGTAAGCCGCTCCAAGTTCCCTTCGGGGTGAGAAGGGCGGCATATAAATGTCATAAATAAATAAATAAATGTTTAGCCTGAAGAATGTGTCTAGAAGAGGGCGACTCAGGTGATCAGAGGTCTGGAGAATAAGCCCTATGAGGAGCGGCTTCAAGAGTTAGGCATGTTTAGCCTGCAGAAGAGAAGGCTGAGAGGAGACATGGTGAGGGCCATGTATAAATATGTGAGGGGAAGTCATAGAGAGGAGGGAGCAAGCTTGTTTTCTGCTGCCCTGGACACTAGGATGTGGAACAATGGCTTCAAACTACAAGAAAGGAGATTCCACCTGAACATTAGGAAGAACTTCCTCACTGTGAGAGCTGTTCAACAGTGGAACTCTCTGCCCTGAGTGTTATGGAGTCTCCTCCTTTGGAGGCCTTTAAGCAGAGGCTGGATGGACATCTGTTGGGGGTGATTTCAATGCAATTTTCCTGCTTCTTAGCAGGGGGTTGGACTGGATGGCCCACGAGGTCTCTTCCAACTCTATGATTCCAATATAAAACAATCCCAAGATACCAATAACTGTGGTTTCACCTATCTGCATCCAATAAATTATGTCATCTCTAGGGATTTGATAGGTCGTCTAGATACCTCTCTAGTAATTTCCTTGCCCTCAAGGGTGACCTCATGATAACTTCCAAAAGAAGTCATCCATTTCAATAAGATTTGCTATTATCCACAGTTTCCTGTTTCCACCATAAATTCTGGAATGTATCCTTATGGGTGTAGAGGGTTGTACTGTATTGGCAAACAATATATGTAAAATAAACTAACACTACGAATTATATACAGATCCTAGAATTCTGTCCACTTAATATGTCACACAAATCTGCTCGATTCTTCTGAGGTCTAGTTACACACATATGGAAGGCGAAATCAATCTTATGAATGCAGATTCGCACACTCTATCCCTGCACTATAGTTGCTTCTCTGTTTCACGAAAGAGATGAATTATGACATAAATCGGGACAGTGTGAAATTCAGGCAAATGCTACAGCGCCGAAGTCTCTCGCCCCTATGCATTAAGGGCTTTTACATGCATGTCCACAGATTTTATTCCAAGGATTGAGTTCTCAGAGAAGTTGCTTAGAAATCTGAAGTCATGGCTACTTGCAATAATGGCACCTTAAAACTCTTTGGGAGCATCTGCTAAAGGAATACCTCAAAGTGGAAAATCCAAAACCCCTTCCCCGCTCCAATCTCTGTCTTTGTAATGAAACTGCCTAATCCTGTGAGGCAGCAGAATGAAAATGGGTCACATATCTAATTATCACTGTTGGAACGTGAAAGCAAAACAGCCATGAAATTCTTTCACAGGATTAATTTTTTTTTTGAAAAAAAATTAAAACATATTTTAACTCCTCAGATGGATACTGTGAAAAATCTTGGTTTGGGGGACAGGAGAGACTGAAAAGAGATACTGTACTGCTGTGCTATCAGACGACAATGCACCAATACAAATAGAAATATCATACTTGAAGTTGGAATTCCTCATCTCTGAAAGTCAAAACGGAAAGGGCTCGGGTTTGCCTGAAGAATTTGAAACCTCCAAGTTCTCTTTCCAGAATTAAACATTTAAATGTATGCCACATACTATTGTTTGCAAACATATTTCAGATGGGTTGTTGTAGGTTTTTTCGGGCTATATGGCCATGTTCTAGAGCAGTGTTTCTCAACCTGGGGGTCGGGACTCCTGTGGGGGTCGCGAGGGGGTGTCAGAGGGGTCGCCAAAGACCATCAGAAAACATAGTATTTTTCTGTTGGTCATGGGGGTTCTGTGTGGAAAGTTTGGTCCAATTCTATCATTGGTGGGGTTGAAAATACTATTTCATTGTGGGTGAACTATAAATCCCAACAACTACAACTCCCAAATGGCAAGGTCCATTTTCTCCAAACTCTACCAGTGTTCACATTTGGGCATATTGAGTATTTGTGCCAAGTTTGATCCAGATCCATCATTGCTCGAATCCACAGTGTTCTCTGGATGTAGGTGAACTACAACTCCAAAAACTCAAGGTCAATGTCCACCAGACCTTCCCAGTATTTTTTCTTGATCATGGGAATTTTGTGTGCCATGTCTGATTCAATTCCATCATTGATGGAGTTCAAAAGGCTCCTTGATTTAAGGTGAACTATAAATCCCAGCAACTCCAGCATTACCAAATGACAAAATCAACCACCCCCAACCCCACAAGTATTCAAATTTTGGGTGTATTGGGTATTTGTGCCAAATTTGGTCCAGGGACACAAAATACATCCTGCATATCAGATATTTACATTACAATTCATAACAGTAGCAAAATTACAGTTATGAAGTAGCAACGAAAATAACGTTTGGGGGCCACTACAACATGAGGACCTGTACTAAGGGGTCACGGCATTAGGAAGGTTGAGAACCACTGTTCTAGAGTCATTTTCTCCTGATGTTTTGCCTGCATCTATGGCAAGCATCCTCAGAGGTAGTGACGTCTATTGGAACCTTGGAAAATTGGTGTTGAGATTAACTTCACAATTCAGTAGCAGATCAGTTGCACAACTTCAGCGCTTTCCAGTAGCTTCCTCCTGCACAGTATTTTCAGTCAACTGCTCCCACAGCCTGCAGTCACTCTGGAACCTTTTACAGACACTTGAGCACATTCCCAGCCATTGTCAGTTTTGCCATTGTCTTTCCCCCAGTCTAGATGATATTACAAACTTACCACAGCATACAGTTATATCTTGTCTTAGCAGACAGGTTCTTTTAATTACATATAGCCTTCAACGAACAACATCACAGCACAAGGAGAAATATACACTGTACATGACTTCCTTATATACAATCCATTTACACACAGCAATCACCGATTGGTTCCCAACTCATTGACTCAACTCAAACATAGGATTGCATCATTCATAATCACCTGGACTAGGCCAGAACACATTCCCCAAATATACAGTTAATGCATGACTCAGCATTCCCAATAGAAGCCCATTAGCAGTGCATGACTCAGCTATATTACATTACAATACATTGTAAAACCTGACAATTGGTTTATATATCTGTGGAATGACCAGGGTGGGCCAAAGAACTCTTGTCTGTTGGAGCTAGGTGTGAATGCTTCAACTGACCACCTTGATTAGCATTTGATGGCCTGGCAGTGCCTGGGGCAATCTTTTGTTGAGAGGTGGTTAGATGTGCCTGATTGTTTCCCCTACAACAACCCAGTGATTCCGGCCATGAAAGCCTTCGACAATATATTTCAGATGCTACACACCGTAGTAGTCTGAGAATAGACATATGTACACTGTAGGGCCAAACTGAAGCACAGCTGGTTAATCATCAGCAGTAATAATAGATCACTGCCAACCAGAAGGTGGCAAGTTCGAAGTGTGAGTCGGATTGAACACCCGTCCTAAGCTCACTGTCCACCTAAGCTGAGCTGCGAGTAGAGAAACTAGGAACCACTCCCAGGAATGGCAGGAGAAGCCTATACTTCGGTACCTATCAAAATCAAGATCTACTGCTGCATTTTTTCCAAGTATGGTTAGTAGAGTCCATGGATGCTGCTAGAAAGAAGATGAGGAGGAAAGGGAGGTTTGGGTAGGCACGCAAAGACTTTTATAAAGGAGTGTCACTATGAGAATTTAATAAAGGAGTGTCATTATGAAAATTTTTGTGAACTGAAGTAAGCCTCTGAAGCAATATTCTTCCATTTTTAAAGCCCTAGGAACACCCTGCAGTTTAGGGAGAGGTACACAGAAATTGCTGTTAAAAATCCTAACGGCTCACCAAATGGCAGTGACATCTCCAGCCCATCCCCTGTTCGGATACCAGCCAGCATGCCAACAGTGAGTTGTTGTAGGTTTTTTAAGGTGTTATAGAACATGGCCATACAGCCCGAAAAACCTACAACAATCCAGTGATTCTGGCCATAAAAGCCTTTGACAATACATTCAGCATGCCAACACCTTAAATCAAGAAATAATTTTCTAAGCTCTACAGAGATACTCACAGGAAAACCTCAGCAAGCGAGAGTCCAAAAGTGGCGGGCTAAAACCTGGAACCTCATGGCTGATACCAGATGAGAGATTCCCTCCTGGGCACACATAAGACTGAGCAACTTGGAAGGTGCTGAACAGAGTGCACTCTGGCACCACGAGATGCAGAGCCAACCTTAAGAAATGGGGCCACAAAGTGGAGTTTTCAACATGCACTGAGTGTGGAGAAGAGCAAACCACAGACCACCTACTACAATGCAGTCTGAACCCGGCCACATGAACAGTGGAGGACCTTCTTATAGCAACACCAGAGGCAACTGGCCAGCTTCTGGTCAAATGACATTTAGTATAATGCTAAGTTTTTACACTTTGTGTTTTTAAATACATTACAACTGTACCCTCAGTTTGCTTCTCACAATATATATAAATAACAAATGGCAAACCCTAGGATTCCATAAGATATTACCATGGTAGTTAAAGTGGAATCGTATCATTGTAACTGAGTTATGTAAAGAAGTCTAGTATCTTCTGTCTAGTATCTGTCTAGTATCTTTGTGGGTGAAAGATAGGGACAGTCATAATACAAACTGTCTACTGCCTTCTTAATGTACTTAAGATACATTTTTTGCAAAGTTGGCACTCTGTATCCATGGATTCTGCATCCACAGTTGAACCATCCATATATTGATTTTTTTATTCCAAAAGGCAAACTTTGATTTTGCCATTTTTTAATTTCAGAAACTATTTTACCAAGCCATTGTAGTATAAATGGAACTTGATCATCTGCAAATATTGATATCCACAGAGTTCTGGAAACAAAAGATCCACTGTATATTCCGAGTGTATATACCCTAAGTTATTATTATTATTATTATTATTATTATTATTATTATTTAAAACATTTATACCCCATCCTTCTCGATCTCCGCAGAGGGACTCAGAACGGCTTCCAAACAGGCAACAATTTGATGCCAATCATTATATATATATATATATAGAGAGAGAGAGAGAGAGAGAGAGAGTCATATCAGAAATGACTTGAGAAACTGCAAGTCGCTTCTGGTGTGAGAGAATTGGCCATCTGCAAGAACGTTGCCCAGGGGATGCCTGGATGATTTGATGTTTTTATCATCCTTGTGGGAGGCTGCTCTCATGCCCCCGCATGAGAAGCTAGAGCTGATAGAGGGAGCTCATCCGCCTCTCCCCAGATTCGAACCTGCGACCTATCGGTCTTCAGTCCTGCCAGAACAGGGGTTTAACCCACTGCGCCACCGGGGGCTCCTTAATCATAATATAAAACACATAATAAATACATCCACAAAATTAAAATAAAATCTAAATGCACATTAAGAACTCGTTCGCCAGATTAAAATCACCAGAATGAAAATCGTCATTACAAACCATCCTTCAGGCATTGACTGCATTTAACACTCAAAAGGTTATGCACATAAGAAACTTAGAATATAACTTTGGTCAATGAAGAAGTCAACCCAAGAAAAGTATAAAGGCAAGGGATGAGATCAGACCAAATAATGTTTAATGTCAAAGCTGGGCTTTGGGCAACCTTGCTGGGCAGGAGCCAAGAGCCATGGATCAAAGTTAACAGTGAAAACTAAAAAGCAAGGACAAAAAACAGGAGAAAAGCAGATGCCTGAACCAAAGGGCAAACAAGGATAAATGCAACACAGCTGAGCTCCAGAAGAACTTGCTGCACTAGCAAGGCTGAACTGGCACAGAAATCCATCTTATATCTCTCCCAGTCCAACACTATTCAACATCTAGGAATGAAGAAGTTCACTAGGTTCACATTTCCTTACAAAAACACCAGTTTTGCATCATCTTACAGGATGAAACACACCTTGTTTTGGAAGCTTACACTTTTCAAGGTTTGAGATATGACTTTGGCGAAGAAGAAAAAAATTGCTCTGAAAACCACAAACAGATCTGGAAAAGGAGCGTGACAAAGAACGTGTGTCTTTGAAAAGAAAATATGCACAAAGATGTTTTGCTTGGTGGGACAAAATACAACAAAATGCATGTGTCAGGGGAGTTGTGGGTTAGGGAAGAAAATACCAAAACACTCTTTGGAGGAGAGGAAGTCTTGCAACCTGATACCAGGCTCTATGGGACAAGAATGCTAGCCGAACTCTGAGAAACACAGCAAAAATGAATCTGGCAAATGTCCACATCCCGAACAATAACCCAGTTGGGTGTGTAGGATCTGCTGGGGACAGAGAAGGCTAAAGTGCCTAAAACCCAATGCAAATCTACACCATGCAATTTGGTGATTCACTACATGGGGCAGCCAGTCAGCCACACCAAGCCCAGAAGCACAGAGAAAACAGCATGTGAAGCAAGGCATTTTTCTTCCTAAATCGGACCATTTCCTCCCTTGCTATTGCAATTGGGGGAAGCAGAGGGGAGTAAGAAAAAGAATGCCCTTACCGGTGTTTAGCTTGCTTCGAGTCAACACACATAAAAACGGGTAGGAAAGGCAGCTCAGTACACACTGTTCCTTCACCCAATTTTAAAAAGCAAACTACTTGCACAAATATCCACATGCGTTTCCAAGGACTAAACATAATATTTCGAAAGAATGCCACTTCTAAGAAAAACAGCCAGACAGAGTCCACAATGAGGCCAAATTTGATTGTTGTTTGTGCAGAGAAAAGGGGAAATGAGGAAAAAGTACTTTCCCTTTTTTTTGCATTCCCAATGTTTGTTTATACCCTATAAAAAGTTTATATGGCAAAAAGTGTTTGTGGTTCTCTGCTCCAGGGTTGAAAAGAGGCACAACAGTTGCGCCTCCATACCCATAGGTATGTGCATCCAATGATTTAACCATCCACAACTTGAAAATATCCTTTCCTCAACCAAAAACAAATCCAAAAAGCAAACCTTGTCTTTCCCATTTTATATAAAGGACACTATTTTACTATGCCAATGTATATAAAATGTGACTTGAGCATCTATGGATTTTGGTATCCACAGGGAGTCCTTGAACCAAATCCCAAGGACACACTGGACTCATTTTAGTCAAAATTACTCTACAAAATGAGTTGTAGAATCGATTACTGCAGATGCAGACTGCAGCCAGGAAACTAGAAGACGTTTACTTCTTGGGAGGAGAGCAATGACCAATCTCGATAAAATAGTGATGAGTAGAGACATCACACTGGCAATGAAGATCCGCATAGTTAAAGACCATAAGGAAAGCTGAGCAAAGGAAGATAGACACTTTTGAACTGTGGTGTTGGATGAAAATTCTGAGTGCTTTGGACCACAAGAAGATCCAACCAGTCCATCCTCCAGGAAATAAAGCCCGACTGCTCACTGGAGGGAAGGATATTAGAGACAAAGATGAAGTACTTTGGCCACATAATAAAAAGAAAGGAAAGCTTGGGGGAGACAATGGTGCTGGGGAAAATGGAAGGAAAAAGGAAGAGTGGCCAGCTAAGTGCAAGATGGATGGATGGTATCCTTGAAGTATCTGGCTTGACCTTGAAGGAGCTGGGCATGGCCACAGCCGAATGGGAGCTCTGGCATGGACTGGTCCATGAGGTCACAAAGAGTCAGAAATGACTGAATGAATAAATAAAGTTGTAGAATCGTAGAATTACAGAGTTTAAAGAAACCACATGAGCCATCCAGTCCAACCCCCTTCCATGCAGGAAAAACACAATCAAAGCACCCCTGAAAGATTGCCATCCAGTCTCTGTTGAAAAGCCTCCAAAGAAGGAGACTCTACAACACTCCAAAACAACATATTCCAATGTTGAACTGATCATCAGGAGATTTTTCCCAATGTTTGGGTGAAATCTCTTTCCCAGCAATTTGAATCCATTGTTCCATGATCTAGTTTCCAGGGCAGCTGAAAACAATCTTGCCCCCTCCTCAATATGTCATCCTTTCAAATATTTAAACATAGCTATCCTATCCCCTTTAATTTTCTCTTCTCCAAGCCAAAGATACTTGGATCCCTCGTAAGGCTTGGCTTCCATAACACATAGCAGTATGATTCCAGTGAAAACATCTTATGCAGTCTGTCACCTAGTAGGATTTTAGAGCCAGTTGCTGTTTAACTTGCCTGTTGTAAGCAGGCATATGTTATTGATGTAGGATTGACAGCAGCAGAATCTCACACATATTGCATTGGGGTTTCTACACAGCTGTTTATGCTGCTTTAGTGATATGTTTACACTTTGATTGCCATGGTATGATCCCATGGAAGCCTAGCATTTTGAGTTTAAAGAGTAACATCTACATGTTCATATTATTTGTTTTGAACTAAGGTTTTGCTGAAAGATGTTGACTTCTTTTTATTTTTGTTGAGTAGGAACCCATCTCTATTCTATCCTTGGTATTTCTACCAATAGTATCACACTTTTTGCCAACGCAGCAATGACCAAGAACAAAAGCTATGCAAGAAACAAAAATATGATCCAATTAAAACACTGCAGTTTCCAAGTTTTCTTGCGAGAAAGCCTAAACTGGATTCTTACTGGTTAGAAATTTATTTAAAATATGTGAAAGGAAGTATATCTTTGGAAATCTTTATTAAGAAGCATTTTTATCGAATCTAGGTATAGACTTGTATAAAGCCCTGGAACAAACTCTGAAGCACAAAGGCAACACACATATACTTCTGTTCCAAACCAACTGTTTTTTACAGAAAGGATATTATGCTTAAGGGGGAGAGCTTTGCTGAATCCAGTGCTCTTTAAGACAAAGAAGAACAGGAAGGTCAGAAGTCAAACAAACCTTGCAGGCCAGAATTTATGCCTCCTCCTTCACCTCCCTTGCTTTTTCACAAATGGATAGCATACTGCCGGATGGGGCCGTCAACCGAGAAAAAATCAAGCATGCTAGCAAACAGCAACAGAAAAGCGAGAGGCAGATATTAATGTTGACGGATACTTCGGTAGCTCTGCAATTGCCTCGCAGGCTAGTGCGCCTTTTGTTGAGCACGTCACGCAAAGCCAGATTGCCGCACCAAGAGGGTTGCAGTTATCAGACTTTCTTTACAATTTCCCATTTCCATTTACAGTGGCAACAAAGGGAAAAATTGGGATGCCAACAATGATAACAATGATGATAATGAACTTTTATTTCTCCGCAATTAGGACTCAATCTTGCAAATCAAAATGATTCAGATATAGCTAAAAAACACACCAAAAAAGTCAATATTAATCTTTAATGAAGCTATTAACAGCATTAAAATAATTTCAATCAAGTGCTTAAAAGGATAAAAAGCCGTTTAAAGCAATGCATATTGAGATATATTACTGTTTGATCTCTCGGGGATTTACTGTAAGGGTTTCAGACTGGTTAGTAATGTCAACAATGTAAAGGCGCAATTCCTTTAAGTAAGCTGCTATGATCAGCCGTTGGGGTAGAAAAGGGTGAGAGCTTAATTCTGGCACTAAACCCAAATTCCTCATCTGACATTTCTTCACAAACACCTTTATCCTCCCTTAATTGACATACCGTATATACTCGAGTATAACCCAAGTTTTTCGGCCGTTTTTAGGCTGAAAAAGCCCTCCTTGGCTTATACTCAAGACAAGGTTATTTATTATTTTACTGTTATTAATATTATTTCATTAAATTTAACATTTTACTCTATTGATTATTATTATATTTATAATTTTACTATATTATTGTTATTACATTTCTTATTTTACTCTATTATTGCTATTATTCATTTATAATTTTACTATATTTATTATTATTACATTTATTATTTTACTCTAATTATTATTATTGCATTTATTATTTTACTTTATTATTAATTATTATTACATTTGTTATTTTGCTCTATTATTATTGTTATTATTACATTTACATTATTTTACTCTATTATTATTACGTTTATTATTTTACTTTATGAATATTGTTTTTATTACATTTATTATTTTACTATATTATTACTGTTATTATTACATTTATTATTTTACTCTATTATTGTTGTTCTTATTACATATCCATTATTTTACACTATTTATTATTATTATTATTATTATTATTATTATTATTACATTTTTATTTTACTTTATTTATTTATTTATTTATTTATTTACTGTAGTTATCTACCGCCTTTTTCAGCCCAAAGGCGACTCAAGGCAGTTTATTATGATTGTGATTATTATTTATTATTTTACTCTATTATTACTGTTATTATTACATTTCCATTGTTTTACTCTATTATTCTTATTACATTTATTATTTTACTCTATTATTATTGGAAAGATACGTAAGCACATTTACATTGAAGAAGGTTAGAATAATGGTTTAATCAGAGTTGGACAGTTTTATCTTAATTTACAGTTTTATGTAAATACTAGCTGTCCCCTGCCACGCGTTGCTGTGGCCCAGTCTGGTGATCTAGAAAATAAAGTAAGGAGAAAGCTTTGGTTTCTAATATATGTAATTTCTCTATGCTTGTGGGTAAACAGTTCATGGGGTTCAGAACTCCCAAATGTCAAGGTTTATTTCTCCTAAACTCCATCTGTGTTCATATTTGGGTATATTGAGTATTCCTGCCAAGTTTGGTCGAGTTCCATCATTGTTTGAATCCACAGTGCTCTCTGGATATAGGTGAACTACAACTCCCAAACTCATGGTTAATGCCCACCAAACCCTTCCAGTGTTTTCTGTTGATCATGGGAGTCCTGTGTGCCACGTTTAGTTCAATTCCATCATTGGTGGAGTTCAGAATGCTTTTTGATTGTAGGTGAACTATAAATCCCAGCAACTACACTCAGTTTTTTTGAGTGATGGTCACTCCTTGGGTTAGTAGGTGTCTTGTGACCAAATTTGGTGTCAATTCGCCCAGTTGTTTTTGAGTTATGTTAATCCCACAAACGAACATTACATTTTTATTTATATAGATTCAAAAACATTTAACCTACTGATGCCTCAATTAATGTAATTTTATTGGTATCTATTTTTATTTTGAAATTTCCCAGTAGCTGCTGCATTTCCCACCCTCGGCTTATACTCGAGTCAATATGTTTTTCCAGTTTTTTTGTGGTAAAATTAGGTGCCTCGGCTTATATTTGGGTTGGCTTATACTTGAGTATATACAATATATGTTTGCTTGGTGGAAGCACCCTGCAAGCATAGTCTGTCCTCCACATTTGCTGGGAACACGACCCCCACGAAAGTGGAAAAACTTCAAAGCAAAGAAAGCTATTTTGTTCTACCTAAGTTTGTTTATTTATTCAATACTTTCCCTTTTTTTCTCCATGCACAGGACCCAAGGTAAACATGCTGTGCAATTTCTGTGATACACTTACATTCTTTTTAAAAACCAAATATATACAGAAACTTAGCTACATTTCTTTCTTGGTATTGAGTTGTTCAACTAAACACTGGAAATAGTTATTTTAAAGGTGTAAACATGGATGCAACTCAATTTTAACTAGGAATCCATCCATTTGAATGATAGAGAGTAAAATAAACACATTTTAAGTTATAGTGTTGAAGTATGAAGTTCTAAAAAGTCAAAAAGAAGAAGAATGAGGTTCCAGTGAAAGGCATAACAGCTGTCCAAGGTCAATTTGGGACACAACATTTCCCACTAGAAGTAAACACAAGGCACCGCATCTCACATTGTTATATTGCAGCTCCCAGCAGCTATGCTTCTCTGCTGCGGAGTTTGCATGCCCAGTGTGGAACACATCTCACCATGCTAAAACAGTGGATGTGGCTCTTAATGAGACATGCCACATTATCATGGGGTGTCTGCGCCCTATATCACTGGAAAAATTACACTGTCTAGCCAGTATTGCACCAAATGACATCCGCTGGGAAGTAGCAGCCAATAGTGAAAGGACCAAGGCAGTGACATCTCCAGATCATCCCCTGTTTGGGTATCAGCCAGCACATTAACAACTTAAATCAAGAAATAGTTTTCTAAGATCTACAGAGACACTCGCTGGAACACCTCAGCAAGCGAGAGTCCAAAAGTGGCAGGCTCAAACCCAGAACCTCAATCAATGGCTGATACCAAATGAGAGACTCCCTCCTGGGCACACAGAAGACTGGGCGACTTGCTCTGGCACCACGAGATGCAGAGCCAACCTTAAGAAATGGGGCTACAAAGTGGAATCCACGACATGCGAGTGTGGAGAAGAGCAAACCACTGACCACCCGCTGCAATGCAACCTGAGCCCTGCTACATGCACAATGGAGGACCTTCTTGCGGGAACAACACTCCCAAGTGGCCAGATACTGGTCAAAGGACATTTAATCAACTACCAAGCTTTGCAATCTTTGTGTTTTGTCTGTCTGTTCGTTTTGTTAAAAATGTAACACAACTGTCTGGTTGCTCCTGACACGATAAATAAATAAATAAAAGCTCCCAGTATTTCTCAATTGCTGGTGATACTTGGACTGATAGCTGTCCAACAAATACAAAAAACTAAATCCCACCTTGCTCTGTATAACAGGTTTGTCCAAATTGCTGCAACATGTATCCCTATGAATGCAGCCCAACACAAAATTGTAAACATACTTAAAAAGTTATGAGATTTTTTTGGTTAATCAAATGTGTGGTCAAATGCAAAATTTTGCAGATGTCAATGGAACAGAATGGAATAATCAGAGTATGTTACACCTACAGATATTGGAGTATCGTCCATAATTGACATTATAATTAACTGCAAACAGTTCAACCGAAAGACCTGCTCAATAATTTCAAAATACCCTCTGCATGGGGAGGTACATAATTAGGATTATTATGCAGGGACTTTTTTTTTTTTTTTTTTTGCTTATCGTGATGGTGGATTTCAAGAAAAGTTTGCTCATAATAGTATTATAATAATGGGGAATTTATTACCTGCCTCTTCCTATGGCTCAAAGCAGGATACATAATTAAAACAAGAGATAAAACACTACTGAAAGACATAAAACATCAGTTGTTGTTAGCGTTCTTATAATTTTATGTGTGGCCCAAGGTAATTCTTCTTCTTCCAATGTGGTCCAGGAAACTGTAACAGTTGGACAAGCCTGCTCTATTACGATCAAAGCATTGTAAGCCCTCAGCACTTCACTTGCGACTTTTCTGCATCCTGAAGGACAAGTTCAATAACTTCTGCTTTCAACTCACTGTATGCAAAGGCTGCAAAAGGAGAAGTCTCTGTCCTAAACATCTTACCATCTACAATTTTGACCTTGGAATGCATCACGAGATGACAGGAATCAGTGAAAAACACAATAATGTTGGGGAAGTGGAAAAGAGCCAGAAAAAAAAAAGAAAATCATGCATTCATAGGCAACCAAAAGTCAATGCTATCTTGATGGCAAACAACAACATCACATTGCAAAATTGCAGCACCTTTATCCTATTTATTTACTTATTTACCATATTTATTGCCCCCCTCCCTTCTCAACCCCAAAGGGGACTCAAGGTGGCTTACGCATATGCAACTATTCAATGCCTTAAACAACATACAATTAAAATAAATATTTAAATTAAGATTAAAATTAAGATCAAACTACAAGAGAGGAGATTCCATCTGAACATGAGGAAGAACTTCCTGACTGTGAGAGCCGTTCAGCAGTGGAACTCTCTGCCCTGGAGTGTGGTGGAGGCTCCTTCTTTGGAAGCTTTTAAACAGAGGCTGGATGGCCATCTGCCAGGGGTGATTTGAATGCAATATTCCTGCTTCTTGGCAGAATGGGGTTGGATTGGATGGCCCATGAGGTCTCTTCCAACTCTTTGATTCTATGATTCTATGAAAATTAATACGCATTACATTACATCCATTACTAAAAGAACGCAATCCACAATCATAATCCAGGGCCATTCCAATGGTCACACATACCCTATCCTTCTACTGCACTTCTCCGAAGCTTGATCCCAAAGCCATGTTTTCACTCTTTCTGAAAACCAGGAGGGAGGGGGCTGAGCTAATATCACTGGGGAGGAAGTTCCACAGCCAAGGGGCCACCACTGAGAAGGCCCTGCCTCTCGTCCCCACCAGTTGTGCCTGTGAAAGAGACGGGAACAAGAGCAGAGCCTCCCCGATGATCTCAATCTTCGAGGTGTTTCATAGGGTAGTGGTTCTCAACCTGGGGTCCCCAGATGTTTTTGGCCTACAACTCCCAGAACTCCAGGCCAGTTTACCACCAGTTAGGATTTCTGGGAGTTGAAGGGCAAAAACATCTGGGGACCCCAGGTTGAGAACCACTGTCATAAGGGAAGATGCCGTCATTGCATCCTTCAAGATCCTGGGATGTGTAGTTTAGTGAGGCACTAGAGCTCTCTGGTAGGGAAATCTCACTACCTCACCAAACTACAAATGGTACGATTTCATAGGATGGCATCAACGTGCTGTAATTGTTTTGTGTGAAAGACAACCAGATCTTTTTTTTTAATGCTTCTGTTTTTCACCCAAGGCATCCAAGGACTGAAAGCATTAATGAGCAAGGAGAGCAGATATTAGCCATCTGAGGGAGGTCACCACATTTTACAAACTATGGACTGAGTGCCTAAATCCCCATTACAGAGAAAGGAGAAAGAATGGACCTCGAGTGGGCTTTATGTTATGCCCTAATGAACATTGGCCGCGGGTGACAAAGGAACCTTGTGGACTGGCCAAAAATAGGACTCGCAACCTTTGTCCTCCAATTCTGAGCCACTTGCCAGAAGAACCAGCCATTTGCTTTAGAACAAAAATAAAAATAAAAAATAAATAGAGGAAGCCTTTCAGAGAGAGAGAGAGAGTGCATTGCAAATCAAAATAGAGGGAGCAAAGGCTGTGTCAGCACATTGCATGGGCAGAGACCTTCTTTTTTAATGAGGTAAATAGAGGACACTTGTATGGATTTGGACTGGGTTGGAGGTGAAGGAGAGGAGCTACCCAAGCAACGTGGAACTGCAGACCAAAACTAAAAGGGTAAAATAAATATTTCGAAGTGGAGGACACGGCCTTGTTTCCCCTTCCGCTCCACAATGTGGGGAACAAGGGGATTCTTTCATCAAAGGCAAAGCATTGATGGTCTACTCCACTATGAAAAATTGTGTTATGGTATCTGAAGCGTCTGTCGAAAAAATAGAGGGCAAACAGGGTTTGCGTTCCTACATCAGAGATTTAAGCTCTTGCCCTCTCCTTTTTAATTTGTTTTTTTTAAGCCCTACATTGTGTGATAATGAAGAACACGTCCCAAAGGACCGACTGAGAAAGAGACACCGAAACGAGCGAGAAAGCTGCAAGGCAAATATTTGCATATTTCAATATACAGCAGGGCATGGAGTAGGGCGTCTCGCAAGAATTAAGTGGGAACATGTCACACTTCATATGAACACGACCCGGAGCTATTTCTTATAGGGATTTTCAAAAGAGTGTAATAATAGAGTCACCGTTTGGAAAAGAGGGGATTTCTGGTAGGCGCTGCCAAAGATTTCATCCTTTTGAAAACACAAGGATTTTAAATATTCAAAGATTTGGTTTTGAAGAAGTCATGCAATTTTGCCTTATATGTGAAACCAGGGCATAGCAAGTAGGTCACAAAAGTGCATGAACTCGCCATACATATATACATTGTATATAACCTCTTCCTGACAAAATATCTAAATTTTTATTTATTTATGTATTCACATACATGTCTGTGCTTCAGAATAGCAAAGGTCTAAAAACAGTTAATCCTAATATATTTGAATTGAATTACAATTACACGCACCACTTCAAAACACAGGAGATGGGCCAATAACAGGTCGAAGTAACATGCAAGTCAAAGTAACCAACCTATCTTCAAGATAGCA
Organism: Anolis sagrei; assembly: GCF_037176765.1. Lineage (NCBI taxonomy): Eukaryota > Metazoa > Chordata > Lepidosauria > Squamata > Anolidae > Anolis > Anolis sagrei. The sequence goes on along the minus strand of NC_090024.1, from coordinate 19,699,307 downwards.
TCTCCTTCTATGAACCGTATGGGCCTTGAGATCTGTTGGGGAGGCCCTTCTCTTGGTCCCACCACCGTCACAGGCCAATAACAGGTCAAAGTAACATGCAAGTCAAAGTAACCAACCTATTTTCGAGACAGCATCTCCTTCTATGAACCGTATGGACCTTGAGATCTGCTAGGGAGGCCCTTCTCTTGGTCCCACCACCGTCACAGGCCGTCAGTGAGGTTGCATACTGCTTTGACTTGCATAACAGGTCAAAGTAACATGCAAGTCAAAGTAACCAACCTATCTTCAAGATAGCATCTCCTTCTATGAACCGTATGGGCCTTGAGATCTGTTGGAGAGGCCCTTCTCTTGGTCCCACCACCGTCACAGGCCAATAATAGGTCAAAGTAACATGCAAGTCAAAGTAACCAACCTATCTTCAAGACCGCATCTCCTTCTATGAACCAGTGTGGGCCTTGAGATCTGCTGAGGAGGCCCTTCTCTTGGTCCCACCACCGTCACAGGCTTGGTTGGTGGGGACGAGAGAGAGGGCCTTCTCGGTGGTGGCTCCCTGGCTCTGGAATGCCCTTTCTAGAGAGATTAGATTAGCCCCAAATCTTCAAACCTTCTGTTTGACCCTAAAAACATGGCTATTTACATGGGCCTTTGACCTGGGGTAATGTACTATGGTCATGTGATGACATCAACCAATGTTATTCAGCACTTTACTTCGTGTTTGAAGAAACCCAATGACCCACAGGAATGACTCTGTTTCAGAAGTCTTACATTTTTTAATTTTATCAATTGTTGTTCTCCATGGTTTGTATTCGGTCAAATTGTGTATTGTTTTCATTTATATGTAATTCTATTTTATGTGTGGCACCTTGAGTGCTTTGTTAGTCACCCTGAGTCCCTCTGGGGACATGGTGGGGTACAAATAAAGTTTTATATTTATTTATATTAATGATTTCTCTGGGATTTCATACTTGGAGCACTTATTTTTCAGTCGCCTTCGGGCTGAGAAAGGCGGTATATAAATATGATAAATAAATAAATACATTTAAAGTAATGGCCTTCACCATCATCTGCTAGCTGACGCTCGGTCAAAAAGAGACACCAAGGATTGACCGTGAGACTTTGCATACAAGGCAAAAATTGTTTCGACAATAGTTGGTCCTTCCTTACACATTTGTAGGAAACATCCAGAAGGATAAAATGAGTTTCTTTCTCACTAAGTAATTAAGACTTAAGTTCTCCCTAAAGGGGAAATGTCTGGAAATTCTTTCTTAACAATATGTTGAAATTTAGGAGAGATAGTTAGAACATATACCTCTCCTAACAACGAAGGAAGGAGATCCTACAACAACATGACAACACAGGATAAGTCAGGGGCTGGAATCTGTTGAACTACAAGTCCCAGCAGCCCTAGTCAGCATAGAAAATTGTGAAGGACACTGAGCACTGCAGTCCACAACTTTTTTGGGTTCTTAAAGGGATCCATGACTCTAACAGAGTCATCTCCATTCTGGATTTGGGATACAATGTATACATGGCAAATGTGTCTGAAATGGTATCATGGGAATTGGTTTGGTGAAGACAAGTGTGTGGGCAAAATCACACAAAAAAGGAATGTTGTGATGTACACACACCATCTTGATAAAATAGTGAAGAGTAGAGACATCACACTGGCAACAAAGATCCACATAGTTAAAGCAATTGTATTCCCCATAGTCACCTACGGATGTGAGAGTTGGACCATAGGGAAAGCTGAGCGAAGGAAGATAGATACTTTTGAACTGTGGTGTTGGAGGAAAGTCCTGAGAGTGCCTTGGACAGTGAGAAGATCCAACCAGTCCATACTTCAAGAAATAAAGCTTGACTGCTCATTGAAGGGAAGGATAGTAGAGGCCAAGATGAAGTACTTTGGCCACATCATGAGAAGAAAGGAAAGCTTAGAGAAGAGTATGATGCTGGTGAAAATGGAAGGAAAAGGGAAGAGGGACCGACCAAGGGCAAGATGGATGGATGGTATCCTTGAAGTGACTGGATTGACCTTGAAGGAGCTGGAGGTGGTGACGACCTACAGGGAGCTCTGGCGTGGACTGGTCCATGATGTCATGAACAGTCGGAAACAACTGAACGAATGAACAACAACAACAACACCACACCATGGCACTATCATTTTGTGGATCAAGAATTAAACCCTACTCCTAGCCAGTTATACGGTACATACACGGAGCACTTATTTTTCAGTGAAAGGTCTGATACACATGGCACTAGAGAAGCAACCATGATCCATAGGGGCAAAATATACAACACTTGATTTTTTAAGATTCCACCACTATGCAGTTCCTCCAGGGAGAGAAGATAAAGCAGTATGCAACCTCACTGATAGGGAATAGTAATAATATGACCAGCAAAATGATGACCCACGGGATTAATGGTAATCCTGGCGTGACTAAACATGTTATGCTACCATGAAGGAGAGTTTAAGGAACACAATTTTCTTCTTTCCTGGAGGAAAGCAGACCTTGACAAAGAACAGAAAAAAATGAATCTTAAGAGCTGAAAATACACTTGAAATAACAAATGCTGGTATAAACGCAATTAAGTCAAGTGACACTCTAGGTTTGTATTCACACAAAAAATTGCTTTGATTCAGAAACTGTGTTGAGAAAACGGGCAGCGTAAAACCAATTTTCGAAGTACATATATTGAATATAAGTAGGACAAACACTGAACCAACAAAGGTGAAGACAGGTTGGATGTGTCGAATTCTTCTGTCATTTCCCAACCTACAAAAACCAAGAGAGAAGCCAACCATTTCCAGGGTTGAAACAGAAGTCAGGCCAAAGACGTTCAATACTTCACCGCGACCTATTAAATTATGAACCAAATGAGTTTCCAATATCCACAGCAGGCCGTTGGGTACGGAAAAGGCAGGAGCGTTTGATTGATCGTATTTTCTCTGAAGCAGCTCAATTTAAAGTAACATCCGCACGCCAAAAGCTGATATGGTCCATTAAGCTGCAATTTTGGGATTGTTCAACTGTGCAGGTAGCGTTTTGTATAGGACCCATTCTTAACAATGACAAGTTGGCTTGCAGGCAAAGCCTTTGCATGCACTGCAATGTGGATATAGAAACGCAGGTACCCCTCTTTTATTTCAATACTAGCTTGAGGAACTGGTGCTGCCCGGGTTTTTTGAGAAAGGAATTGTGTATCAAGGTTGGTCTTTATCAGTTATTTATATGGCCCTTAGTGGTCTCAGGAAGTTAGTGAAGGTACTGCGAGTCCCATCATCCATGGTCCATCCTCCTCCAAACAGAACCAGGATGCAGAGTGGGTCATGAGGGCTCTGTGTGCCAAGTTTGGTCTGTATTGGTAATTGGATGAGTGTTGCTGTGGTCTCAGCAAGTGAGTGAAGGTACTGTAAGTCCCATCATCCATGATCTGTCCTCCTCCAAACAGCACCGGGATGTAGAGTGGGTCATGGGGGCTCTGTGTGCCAAGTTTGGTCTTGATCTGTCATTGGATGAGGATCACGGCGGTCTCAGAAAGTGAGTGATGGTACCGCAAGTCCCATCATCCATGGTCCATCCTCCTCCAAACTGCAGTAGGCTATAGAGTGGGTCTTGTAGGCTCTGTGTGCCAAGTTTGGTTTATATTGGTAATTTTCTGACACAGCCTCAGGCCTTTTTCTCTCCTCTGTCACCTCAGAATGTTGGAGTTTTGAGGCTGGCCAATCAGAGATCATATGCAAATTGTACCACAGTGGCAGCCAATCAGAACACTGCCACATACACCTCCCTCCACATACAAACACTGACTTTTATTATATACATAGATAGATAGATGTTTCATATGTGTCTTCTTCCACATACTTAGTTTGTATCCCACTTTTCCTCCATTCAGCATGGGATCCAAGGCACATCATTTTGAAAGCACAGTACCATTTATTTCTTTGGTGGGACTGAGAAGAAGCCTTTCGCTGCAGATCTTGGAGCACAGACAGGCTCACTTAGGGAAATATGCTTTTTTCAAATACTCATGTAAGAGCAGAGAAATATACAAGGTTTAGGTACAACTAGAGTTTATTTAAGACTCCAGCTCAACAGGGCTAACCTGTGAACAGCCAGGATGCTGATATACTTGATGGACTGCACCTTATTTTTTGAGTTCCTTCCACAAAAGAGTGAATTATTCCCACACCATCTGCAATTTTATGCTTAGCAAGAGTTAAAAAGAACCTGATAGGCAGGGCAATCTCCATATTCAGCAAACCCAATGCAAACATATCTCCTGACCATAGCATTTCTCCTTAGCAAATTAAATCCTTTTTTGAGAGGGAGAATCTGCCGGAGAAAATATTCAAGATTTATTCAGTCTGTGCAAGTCAAGTGTTCGGCCGGCACTGTGTCATTTTAATTTTTTCCCCACAGCAAAAGCAAGTTGAAGCCGCAGGTTTTTTTTTCCAGATCCTTAACAGTATAATGAGAACTCTTCAGGCTCTCTCATGCTGACAAAACTCTTAAATGTGGAAAACAGAATGGCTCCCCCCCCCCCAAAAAAAACCAAAATACCACCACTACCCTATTATTAAAGAACATCAACACCTAAAACTGAGCTATAATTACTTTCCTATTTAACATTCCAGTCCCATCATGGTGGTTCATGGGTAGAAATGGGGAGGTGATGGGACAGAGGAAATAACACTTGTATTGTGTTTTGTTGTTTTATTTTCCTCATATATCACAATAGAAAATATTTTAAAAATCCCAGCTCCATCAAAAGAGGTACTTGTATTTTCCCATCATCAATTACCCTTTTTATTATCAATTATAGCAAGTATGGTTTGAAGTAGTTAAGTTTTATATTCCTACTCATTCAAAAAACTCACAGTGTGACACTCTGCTTTTTTCACCAACTCTTCAACCAGTGGTTCCCAACCAAGGACCACTTTGACCAGCGACTACTCTCTAACATTAGTACCAAAAGAGTTATGAATCAATTTTTGGTCAACTTTAGATTCAGTTTGGCTATCTGGGGTGCCGATTCAGATAATCGCATTGGATAGATGACATCAGCTCTAGTTTCCAACCTAGAACCTATGCCATCCAATAGTCGCCATTGGCTCACCTACAGAAAAACATAATTAATAATCTAGAGCTGATGGGGTCTATCCAATGCAATCTTCTGAATCAGCATCCTAAATAACCCCAGGAACAGGCCTAAAATGAAGACATCAAGGCACCCCATGGAACAGCTCCACTCAGGGGGAGGAAGGAGAGGAGAAGAAGCGGTCAAGAGGGTTGTTATCACGCCTTTCGTGGGTTGTCAGCCTCTCCCCTCCTGACAACCCCATTGCCTCAGCACTCTAAGAGGGTTTTGCAAGACCAATCGCTCCTGTTGCAATGGTATACCACTCTGAGTCGCCTTCGGGCTGAAATGGGCGGGATAGAAATAATGTAAATAAACATAAATAAATAAATGGTGAGGCTGCAGACTATATTTTAGTTCTTGGAGACCACTGGCGGTCCACGAACCACAGATTGGGAACCACTATCTTAAGATTATTATTATTATTATTATTCTTGTCATATGTTCTGCAGTTGATGGTAGTTGGTCATGGAAGGGTTAATTTAGGTATTAGTTCTAAAGGGTTTAGTAATCTGCAAGTAAGAGTTCATGGGTGAACGCAATTAAGGGTGGAGATAGGTTGCAGCTGGGTTTCTGGATAGAATGAGCTAGCCTTGGGACTGATCTTCGGAAGAAAAGTATTTGTCATATTTTGGTGGTGGATGCTGCTGGTTTTCCCCCAGGTCTCTGGATTTTAGGTATCCTGACCTGTCTCCTGAACTCTTAGAATTCTGGAACCTTGAATCTTTGGACTGGCTGTTGACTATGGTAGACTCCTGATCCCTGGACTTTACTGAATTCTCGGTGTTTGACCACTGGACTGGACCTTCGACTACGGAGTTATGTTGAACCTGCAACTGTGTTTGCTATTTTTGTTTATTCTGTGGTTGAGTGCTATCTTTATGTCTTATATTTTGGACTATTAAAACAGCCAGAAAGTAAGTGCTGTTTTAATTAAATTGTTTAACACAAACTGGGAGTTTGGTTCATCTCTACCTGAGTAAGGCAGAGCCTAGCAATGTGACAATACTCACACAAAAATACAATATGTCACAGCAAACGAGATATACATATGCTGGATTACGTATCACAAAATCACAAGTTGAACATTTCCCAAGCGTTTAGGACTGTGTGATGTATTTTTGAAGGTGGCATTTTGCAGTTATTATTATTATTATTATTATTATTATTTGAAACACAACAAGATGAGTCCACAGCAAACCAGATCACTCTGCTGGCTGTTGTATTGGGTCGCATGTCGGACACTTCTCAAGTGTCTATTATTATTATTATTATTATTATTATTATTATTATTATTATTATCTCTCTTTGGGTATCTCACATGCTTGTTTCATTAACAAAATGGGTTGGAACAGAGGACCATGTATCCTACCCTGAACCTTTTTAGGAGAAAATCGGAGAGAAAAAACGCAATGATACACAACCATAGAATCAAGGGTTCTGTTTTCCTTTTAATTGTTTGCATTGGTCTGTCTTCTGCTCTCCCTTCTGTCTTTCTTGGCTGGTCGCTTTCTGCACAACCTTCTCTTAGGAAGATAAGCCCTCAAACCCTGATGTATGAACAGTGACAGTGGTAGCAACCATCTTGAGGATAGATAGAATGTGTCTACAAGCTGAGATAGTTGTTTGGGATTTCAAACTCCAGAATGGCCCAGGATGGTCAAAAAAAGTAACTTCTCTTAATTTTGGGTGTAAGCCAGTGCTGCACCCTTGACAAACCTGTTGAAGGCCAACATGTTGGGGCAAGAGAAAACTTTCCGGCCTTAACACCTGGGAGCTGTTTTCAACTCCTGGATGAATGAACCTCCTTTCTCCCACTTTCATGGTGGCTTGAGGATTTATCTTGGGACGGTGCTGATAAAACAGCTGTACAGCTTCCAAGAGATGAGTCATCCCAAGCCTAGTGAAAAGAGACTGTTGATAAGTACTATACAGCTGCTTAAACATTTCTTTTGAGACGTAAGGAACTCGGACAGACAAATCATTCCTCCATTAAACGACAGACTGTAATTTTAGGTTCCAAGTCAAGTGAGTGTCTAAAGATGATTTCTCTTCATTTCAAGAGTGTAGCCCTCCTGATGAAATTAGACTGTAGCTCCAACCAGCCTTAATCGAAAGAGCCAAAGGTATGGAAATAAAGTAAGTTGCAGTCCAATGACATCAAGAATAAGGACGGAGGAGTATTTTACTTGAATTAACCAAGAGAGCCAAAAGTGTTGAATAAGGCAAGACAAGGTCCAATGATATCTAGAATAAGGACAAAGGAGTATTTAATTTATTTTGGAAAAGAATTTACCAACATTTACAGATTTCTTTGCACAGGAGTTTAGACTTAAATTCATATATGTATATATTATACCAGTGGTTCTCAATCTTCCTAATGCCACAACCCCTTAATATAGTTCCTCATGTTGTGGTGACCCCCAACCATAACATTATTTTCATTACTATTTCATAACTGTAATTTTGTGACTGTTATGAATTGTAGTTGCTGTAGTTGCTGGGATTTATAGTTCACCTACAATCAAAGAGCATTCTGAACTCCACCAATGAGGTAATTGAATCAAACTTGGCACGTAGAACTCCCAAGACCAACAGAAAATACTAGAAGGGTTTGGTGGGCATTGACCTTGAGTTTGGGAGTTGTAGTTCACCTACATCCAGAGAGCACAGTGGATTCAAACAATGATGAATCTGGACCAAACTTGGCACAAATATTCAATAGGCCAAAATGTGAACATTGGTGGAGTTTGGGGAAAATATACCTTGACATTTGAGAGTTGTAGTTGCTGGGATTTATAGTTCAAGTGCAATCAACGAACATTCTGAACCCCACCAACGATAGAATTCGGCCAAACTTCCCATCCAGAACCCCCATGAACAATAGAAAATAATGTATTTTCTGATGGTCTTGATGACCCTTCTGACACCCCATTGTGACGCCCCCAGGGGTCCCGACCCCCAGGTTGAGAAATGCTGTATTATACCATGTTTCTGGAGCCCCCAGTGGCACAATGGGTTAAACTCTTGTGCCGACAAGATTGCTGACCGACAAGTCAGCGGTTTGAATCCGGGGAGAGTGGGTGGAGCTCCCTCTGTCAGCTCCAGCTCCCCATGCGGGGACATGAGAGAAGCCTCCTACAAGGATGGTAAAACATCAAACATCTGGGCATGCCCTGGGCAATGTCCTTGCAGACAGCCAATTCTCTGACACCAGAAGCGACTTGCAGTTTCTCATGTCGCGCTTGACACACACACACACACACAAAAGTATGTTTTTGGGGCTGAGATGAAATTGCTACTTCTTTAATATTTAATGTAGTAGGTAGGCATAACTTGTTTGTTTCCATATTAGGAATAAATGTAATTACTGGGTGTGAGTGATATTTATTACAGAATTTACCAAAATAAATAAATAAAATTTCGAGACTGAAAGAAATTGAGGCTATAATATTCAGAATGAGAGAAATCAATAGATTTTCCCATCTCTAGCTTGGAATGATCCACATTCCTCATCTTTGAATTCTGTGAAGACAAACAATGAATTGGGGGAGATATATCATTCTACTGTAATCTCTTCTACATGTATGAACGTCTAGGCTGGACTCGAATATCCACAAACACTCAGGTGACCCAAATTGAATGCACCAACTATTGGCTATTAACTGTGCCGAGGGATCCCTTTAATCCTCAATTAGCCCAATTCCCTGTGCGCTTTCAGATGAAGCAAATCTAACATGATCTGCTCACAGCCTCCAGGAATGTGGCCAGGTGCCCTTAGTACAAGGCCAACATGCCAGTCCTCTAAGCCCTACACAAAGCGTTCAAATTAAAGATGTAGAAAGCAAGGTACATGAGTCAGACTTCTTTATTATTATTTTGGGCAGTTCTGCGATGCATGTAACAAGAACCACCCATTCTTCATGACTTCCATGTATCACCAGCTAGTATCATGTTTTCACATTACAGTAGGTTTTTAGTATCCGCTGGGGTTCAGATCTATGACCCTCCGTAGATACCAAATTTCACAAATGCTCAAGTCTTGTTATATACAGCAACGTAGTAAAAAGTGGTGTGCCCTATATATGAGGGTTGAATGAAAAGTAATGCCTCCACCTTCGTTACTTGGGTTTGGATGGGAATATTTTAATAAATCAAATGCAGAAATAATCCTTAGAATGTGCTCTTTGTATTGTCGAAGGCTTTCATGGCCGGAATCACTGGGTTGTTGTAGGTTTTTTCGGGCTATATGGCCATGTTCTAGAGGCACTCTCTCCTGACATTTCGCCTGCATCTATGGCAAGCATCCTCAGAGGTAGTGAGGTGAAACGTCAGGAGAGAATGCCTTTAAAACATGGCCATATAGCCCGAAAAAACCTACAACAACCCAATGTGCTCTTTAACTACCACTATTCACTTTCCCACATAATCACCAGACAATTGAATACATTTCTGCTAACAATGAACAAGTTTTCTGAAGCCGTAACAGAAGAAGTCGACAACCTTTTCCGCAACCCATCGTACACACATCTTCCGATAGCCAAGCAAAGCAATAATATGACCCACACATTCTTGTGAAATGCTGATTAGGCTTGAAATTTCTCTCTGAATAATACGACAATAGTCCTGAATCAATCTGTCAACCTTTTGCTTGTGAAACTCGGTAGTTGCTGTCACAGGATGTCCAACACTTTGTCACGCAAGTCAGATGTTCCCACCTCAACATCTTTAAACTTACTCGCCCAACGATGCACAGTACTCACATCAACACAATCACCATTAACAGCTTGCATTCTCTGATGAATCTCCTTTGAGATGACACCTTCTGCTGTCAAGAATTCAATGACTACACGTTGCTTAAGTTGCATTGACCAACCATCTGCACAGGGTTCCATACTTCGCACTTTAACAACCCAACCGTTCAATGCTAAGGCTTCCCACCAAAATGGAACTGTAGAGGAGAGTCTACTGAACAAGCCAGTACCTGCCGCATACCAGTATTGCCATCTGTTGAGGGGTTACGAAGGTAGAGGCATTACTTTTCATTCAACCTTGGTAAAATGTCAAAACAAGGTTCAAACTACATAATTATAACACTGTTATTCTACTTTAGCTGCCATTATTCAATCTCATGGAATTATTTGATTTGCATTTTAGGGAAGGGCTCTGAGAACTCGCTGCTAAACTGCAAATCCCAGGATGGAGCCGTGACTGTTGAAATGGAATCACAGTGCTGAACATGTAGTGTGGAAAAGCCTCTGAAGATTTCAGATTGACAACCAAGAATCAATTACTGTTTCATGCATAACATTCTTGTGAATCTGGGATTACCTTTCTGTGGGAAACCAATTATTTTTCCCCCCAAACTCACACATTTACATGGGCAGGCATTTAAAAATAACATGCAAATAATCTATTTTTTGCAAGGCCTTCCGGACACTTGCAGTTATAGCAAAACAGAACCTACACATTATGGCTTACATGTTTTCCTTACACATCTCCTCTAATCTCTGTGTAAGCAAATGAGCATGTGAGAAACTGCCCTGACCACATGGCCTCGAGCCTTTCACAATTTCGGTCTTGCTTCCAGATCTTCAAAAATGGTGAAGGCTATCATTTCATGAAGGATAAGAGCTATAAATGGCTATGAGTCACGGTGGCTAAGGTTGTCTCCAAAATCACATCTGGCAGCATGTCTCCAAAGAAGAACAGGAGAAAGAAACGGTAAGTCACTATGAGAAGTAAACATTAGCCTAGGTATCGCTCTTTTAAATGAGTCCATTATTATAGTGCAACTCAAGATGTTCAACATCTTCATTAATGACTTAGATGAAGAGTTAGAAGGCAGGATCATCAAGTTTGCAGATGACACCAAATTGGAAGGGATAGCCAATACTCCAGAAGACAGGAGCAGAATTCAAAATGATCTGAACAGATTAGAGAGATGATTGGCCAAAACCAACAAAATGAAGTTCAACAGAGACAAATGCAAGATACTCCACTTAGGCAGAAAAAATGAAATGCAAAGATACAGAATGGGGAACAATGTCTGACTCGACAGAAGTAGGTGGGAAAAAGATCTTGGAGTTCTCATGGACAACAAGTTGAACATGAGCCGACAATGTGATGCAGCAGCTAAAAAAACCAATGGGATTTTGGACTGCATAAATAAGGGTCTAGTGCCATGATGGTGAACCTATGACACGCGTGTCAGCACTGACACACATGCTATTCTGATGACACGCAGACACATGCAGCCGCATACAAAGAAGTGCACCTTATAAGAACCAATCTAATTCCATCCTTAAATTTGTAAAAAGCTCTACAAATTTAACATCTGCACGTTTGAGCATTGTTCACTCCATAACTCAGCATGGATTATACATTTTTGTTATTTAAAGTAGAAATATAGCAAAATTATGTTTTTTCTCTCGAAGTGACACCCCCACTCAAGTTATGCTCAGGTTTTTGGCAAATGTTGACACACCAAGCTCAAAAGGTTGCCCATCACTGGTCTAGAGTCTAGATCAGGGTTCCTCAAACTTTTTAAACAGAGGGCCAGGTCACAGTCTCTCAAACTGTTGGAGGGCCGGATTATAATTTGAAAAAAACATGAATAAATTCCTATGCACACTGCACATATCTTATTTATAGTGCAAAAGACACTTAAAACAATACAATAATTAAAATGAAGAACAATTAAAAAACATATTAGTATTTCAATGGGAAGTGTGGGCCTACGTTTGGCTGATGAAATAGGATTGTTGTTGTTGTTGTGTGCTTTCAAGTCATTTCAGACTTAGGTTGACCCTGAGCAAGGACCGGGTAAATGACCGTGGAGGGCCGCATCCGGCCCCCGGGCCTTAGTTTGAGGACCCCTGGTCTAGATCTAGAGAAGTAATGCTACCCCACAATCCTGCCTTATTCAGACCACACGTGGATTACTGTGTCCAATTCTGGGCACCACAATTGAAGGGAGATATTGACAAACTAGAATGTATCCAGAGGAGGGCGACTAAAATGATAAAGAGTCTGGAGAACAATCCCTATGAGGAGTGGCTTAAAGGGCTGAGCATGTTTAGCCTGAAGAAGAGAAGACTGAGAGGAGAGGCTGGATGGCCATCTGACAGGGGTGATTTAAATGCAATATTCCTGCTTTTTGGCAGGGGGTTGGACTGGATGGCCCATGAGGTGTCTTCCAACTCTTTGATTCTATGACATGATGAGGGCCATGTACAAATATGTGAGAGGAAGTCATAGGGAGGAGGGAGTGACCTTGTTTTCTGCTGCCTTGGAGACTAGGACACGGAACAACGGCTTCAAACTACAAGAAAGGAGATTCCATCTGAACATTAGGAAGAACTTCCTGACTGTGAGAGTTGTTCAGCAGTGGAACTCTCTGCCCTGGAGTGTGGTAAAGGCTCCTTCTTTGGAAGCTTTTAAACAGAGGCTGGATGGCCATCTGTCAGGGGTGATTTGAATGCAATATTCCTGCTTCTTGGCAGGGGGTTGGACTGGATGGCCCATGAGATCTTTTCCACCTCTATGATTCCTCATAGGGAGGAGGCAGCAAGCTTGTTTTCTACTGCCCTGGAGACTAGGACATGGGGGAAAAAAAGAAAGAAAGGAGATTCCATCTGAACATCAGGAAGAAATTCCTGACTGTGAGAGCTGTTCAGCAGTGGAACTCTCTGCCCCAGAGTGTGGCGAAGGCTCTTTCTTTGGAGCCTTTTAAACAGAGGCTGAATGACCATCTGTTGAGGGTGCTTTCAATGCAATTTTCCTGCTTCTTGGCAGGGAGTTGGACTGGATGGCCCACAAGGTCTCTTCCAACTCTATGATTCTATGGTATGGTATAATCTGTTTGGCTGTGTTTTTAACTATTGACTTTCCAAGCTCCGTTAGGACCACATCTTCACCACCATTGGCTAGAGGACCTTCATAGCAAGAACTTTAAATGTCTACAAATTCTTAACATGCAAGGGATAGCATTCTGCAGTGTTTTTTAAACAGCTGACCATACAAATAGTAAGTCTGCGTGGGTAAATATGCAAGCGCTGGCTTGCCTGCAACCACCCACAGAGTCTTAACTCAACCTGGCAGCCAAAGGGACACTTGAGAAGACATGAGACGAAAGTAGACGACATGAGACGAAAGTACCAAGGAAGTGCCAAATGGGACTTTGTGAAGGTTTTGGCATCTTTTCCACTCAAGCCCCCACCTCTTTTCTCTTTCCTTATGCTAACTTCCTAAAGTCCAAAAGCAGTGCTGCTAAGACAAATGGACTGCAGGCTCATTCCAGCTGCTATTTCTCAGAAGTATGCAACAGCTGCTTGCCCTTGTCCAAAATGGACACCTCAAACATCTTCCATTCGAGATAGAGAGATATATATAGATTAAATTTCTGACATCCCAAGAATATTCCATGCATTGAAAAGAATGGGGTGGGGACTTTTAAAATTCAATCACTCCCTACAGCTCTTACCAAACACTTGGGTCACAGAATTATGACTGCTCTATCATTTTAATTTATTTACTTTATACCCCACTTTTCTACCAAAACCAATGGGGGACTTGCAATATAAAGCAAATGAAATACAAGTCTTTAAGGGACCAGGATCAGTTTTTCTTTTTGTATTTTTACACATCTCGGTTGCTGCAAAGATGGAATCGTAAAGTAATAAAGTTCCACAAAGATGGAATAGTACATTCCATCTTTCCATCAGGTTTCAAGATCAACTTTAAATTGTGCTGGTGACCATCCTGAGGCTATTTGTTCCTGGACCCATCAATCTCTCCTTCAGAAGAAAACAAAAGTCACAGATGATGGGAATTGGGAAAAGGGTATTTCGCTTTGCATGTGAAACACTAAATCACAGATATTTTAAAAATAAATTATGGTATGTTTAATCCGCTGAGCTGCTGAACTTGCTGACCGAAAGGTCGGCGGTTGAAATCTGGGGAGCTGGGTGAACTCCCTCTGTTAGCCCCAGCTTCTGCCAATCTAGCAGTTCAAAAACATGCAAATGTGAGTAGATCAATAGATACCGCTTTGGCGGGAAGGTAACAGCGCTCCATCAAGTCATGACGGCCACATGACCTAGGAGGTGTCTCTGGACAAAGCCAGCTCTTCAGCACAGAAATCAAACTACAAGAAAGGAGATTCCATCTGAACATGAGGATAAACTTCCTGACTGTGAGAGCCGTTCAGCAGTGGAACTCTCTGCCCCGGAGTGTGGTGGAGGCTCCTTCTTTGGAGGTTTTTAAACAGAGGCTGGATGGCCATCTGTCAGGGGTGCTTTAAATGCAATACTCCTGCTTCTTGGCAGGGGATTGGACTGGATGGCCCATGAGGTCTCTTCCAACTCTATGGTTCTATGAAATGGAGATGAGCACCACCTCCCAGAGTTGGGCATGACTAGACTTAATGTCAAGGGGAAAACGTTACCTTTATTTATTTATTTACTTGCGGTATTTGTATACAGCCCTTCTCAACCCAAAAGGGGACTCAGGGCAGTTCACAGTGTTGGCAATAATTCAATGCCATCGATAAAAAACAGTATAATCAAAATTGCCCCTTTACGCCGACCTATGACGTAGGCTCAAGAGAGATCTGGTTCTTGGTTTTATGGTGCTGTACTTAACCGGGGAGCCCACCGGGGAGCCCCCAGTGGCGCAGTGGGTTAAAGTGTTGAGATGCTGAGCTTGTTGACCGAAAGGACACAGGTTCAAATCCAGGGAGCGGCATGAGCTTCCGCTGTCAACCCCAGCTTCTGCCAACCTAGCAGTTCGAAAACATGCAAATGTGAGATCAATAGGTACTGCTCCGGCAGGAAGGTAATGGCGTTCCATGCAGTCATGCCGGCCACATGACCTTGGAGGTGTCTATGGACAACGCTGGCTCTTCGGCTTAGAAATGGAGATGAGCACCACACCCCAGAGTAGGACACGACTGGACTTAATGTCAGGGGACAACCTTTACCTTTTCCTACTCCATTTTCAAAACATGCACACGTACACTAAGTTATTCTCTTCATTCCCACAAGAAACCCTTTTTTTTTGGAGGGGTGTGCATGTTCCCCTTCACAATTGCCAATTCCCAAAATTTTGCTGGAGACATTTCTAAAGAGTATGAAGTTCACTCTGAAGCATTAATTATAGTTTCACATACCTATTCATCTGAACAAAGCCATGCAAATTTAAACAAAGGATTACCACTTTTTCCCCTCCTGTCATTTTCAAAATCATCTGCCACCTACAATTTAGCCTGACTGCTGAATTATTAGTTACGTATACACTCTTTTACAGCACTCTGATCACACACCGTTGCTATCCACGCACATTTCATTTCAAGTGGGCTCAGATCTTGTGATGACTCTTACCTTTCATTTGACTACAAGCATGGATAAGGAAAAAATTTGCTGCCACACATCAAATACAAGAGGAAAGGGTCTGTGTCACAAAAACAGCCCAAAAAGCCCTCTGAAATCTATGCACATCCCAAATAGTTTCCTGAACCTTATGCAGAGTTAGTCAGAAGGATGAACAACAAGGTCAGTACGAGAACGGCCCCTTAGATAAGGGAAGGTTATGCAAGCTAACAACAAAGTACAGTATGCCTGACTATTACACAAGTTTTGTTAATTGCAGTTTCAGTTATGTACAAATACTACGTAAAATGATGCATATGGACCTAGAAGACTACAGAAGTGTTCTTTCTAAGTTTCCAGTGAAATTCTGTGTCTACTGATGTATTGTATTGATGATTGGCCTCATGTAAGTCGCCCCGAGTCCCCTTGGGGAGATGGTGGCGAGGTATAAATAAAGTTGTATTATTATTATTATTATTATTATTATTATTATTATTATTATTATTATTATTATTTGAAACACAACATGATGAGTCCACAGCAGACACTCTGCTGACTGTTGAATTGGATCACACGTCAGACATTTCCCAAGTGTCTAGGACTGTGTGATGTATTGGCGAATGACGCGTGCAGATCCCAGGAAGGTGGCCTTCTGCAACTGGCAGATGGTAATTTTGTCAGCGCCGATTGTGTTTAAGTGCAGGCCAAGGTCTTTAGGCACTGCACCCAGTGTGCCAATCAGCACTGGGGCCACCTTTACTGGCTTGTGCCAGAGTTTTGCAGTTTGATCTTTAAATCCTATTGGGTCAGCTTTTCCTGTTGTTTCTCTGCAATCCTGCTGTCACCTGGGATTGTGACATCGACAATGCTTACTTTGTTTTTTAACACAATTGTGAGGTCAGGAGTGTTGTGCTCCAGAACTCTGTCTGTCTGAATTTGGAAGTCCCAGAGGAGTTCGGCATGTTCATTCTCTGTAACTTTTTCCGGCTTGTGATCCCACCAGTTCTTTGTTGCAGTCAGATGTTATTTGTGGCACAAGTTCCAATGAATCATCTGAGCAATGGTGTTATGCCTCTGCTTGTAGTCTGTCTGCGTGATCTTCATGCAGCAGCTGAGGATGTGATCTATTGTTTCATCTGCTTCCTTGCAGAGTCTACATTTGGGATCTGTTGTTAACTTTTCAATTCTGGCTTTGATGGCATTGGTTCGAATTGCTATTATTATTATTATTATTATTATTATTATTATTATTATTATTATGCTCATCTTCTGCTAGAAGTTCTACCGAAGTTGACCATCGCCCAGTCCTCCTGCATGATTTAGCCAGGAACCAAAAAAGCATTCATTTCAGGTAAGAAAAATAAGGTTCTGACTATTTGCAAAACTCATATAACATGATGGTTCCTTGAATTGATGCCTTACATACCATTCAGACCTACTATACGTCCTGTGCTATTGGTAGTATTTTGCTTCTGTGGGACATTTAGCTAGAACCAAGTTGGCAACTGAGCAGAATTCAAAATAATCTTAACCAATTATTTTTGTTTACAGTATTTATATTCTGCCCTTCTCACCCCGCAGGGGACTCATGGTGGATTACGATGCACATATACATGGCAAACATTCAGTGACATTAGACAAACAAAATATATAGACAGACACAGAAGCAATTCAACATTCCAGCTTTCCAGCTTCATGAGGGTATGCTCAATTCCAGCCACAGAGGGAGCTGCCGCTTCACCGTCCACTTGTGACACCGAGTCCTTGATGGAGTACTTCCTCATTCTTACACATGATGCTGGAAGGTTTTATGGTGTCGTAAATTAGTTAAATTAGCCTCTCTGCATAAAGCGATACCTAAATTTCCTACTTGACGGATGCAACTGTCTTTCGGGCTGCAAAGGTCAACAGAAAGCTAGACTTGTAATGGTCAGAAGCTCACTCCGACCCAGGCTGGCTTCAAACTCATGACTTCTTGGTCAGTAGTGATTTAATGCAGCTGGCTACTAACCAACTGAGACACAGACTAGTCCGATTAGAGAGATGATTGGCTGAAACTAACAAAATGAAGTTCAACAACGATAAATGCAAGATACTCCACTTAGGTAGAAAAAATGAAATGCAAAGATATATCATAGGGAACGTCTGGCTCGATAGCAGTATGTGAAAAAGATCTGGGAGACCTCGAGGACAAGTTAAACATGAGCCATCAATGTCATGTGGTGGCTTAAAAAGTCAATAGGATTTTGGTCTGCATTAATACGAGTCTAGTGTCTAGATCCAGGAAAGTCATGCTACCCCTCTATTCTGCCTTCAGACCATGGCTGGAATACTGTGTCCAATTCTGGGCACTGCAATGGAAGGGAGATGTTGACAAGCTGGAATGTGTCCAGAAGAGGGCGACTCAGATGATCAGGGGTCTGGAGAATAAGCCCTATGAGGAGCGGCTTCAAGAGCTGGGCATATTTAGTCTGAAGAAGAAAAGGCTGAGAGGAGACATGATGAGGGCCATGTATAAATATACGAGGGAAAGTCACAGGGAGGAGGGAGCAGGCTTATTTTCTGCTGCCCTGGAGACAAGGATGCGGAACAAAGGCTTCAAACTACATGAAATGAGATTCCATCTGAACACGAGGAAGAACTTCCTAATTGTGAAAACTGTTCAGCAGTGGAACTCTCTGCCTTGATGTGTGGTGGAGGCTCCTTCTTTGGAGGCTTTTAAGCAGAGGCTGGATGGCCATCTGTCAGGGGTTATTTGAATGTGATTTTCCTGCTTCTTGGCAGAGGGATGGACTGGATGGCCCACGAGGTCTCTTCCAACTCTATGATTCTATGTTGACTAGAGGCCATGTAAATACCAACTGTGGATGAAAACTTTGCAGAAATATGGTTAACTGTTACTCTTTTTTGTGGCAAAGGAAGCTATATCTATTCATTTTACTTCTGCCACTGGTATACTCCATTTTCTCTTAGAGAACTAATGCCCATGAACACCTATTCTTTGTTAACTGAGACGTAGCTCTACAATCACTTTGGACTGGTGTCACGCTAATCCTAGCTGCACTTGCAAAGACTTGTGGCTCACTATTCCTGAGCACTTGAGAGTCACTTTACTGCTGTCATAGTTCTTTTGCAAGACGGTTCCTGCACATTCCTGGGCCCATGGCCATGTAAAACATTAGCAGCAGCGGCAGCCTTGCAATCATATTTTAGTTTTATATCCATTCCGCCAACTAAAAAAAAGGCTAAATGTATTACAAGAATCATAAAACAAACACAGGAAATAAAGCTACAGAGAAAAAAACTCAGAGAATGACTACATAAAATACCACTTTCTGTAAGTGGTCAACAAAAATAGAAGCAGTCACTTCATGATGTCTTCCAGGATGCAATTCCCAATAAAGTAAATGAATTCCACTTTTAAGAAAGCATAGGTAAGATTTCACCTATAGGACTAGCATTCCAGATCAATACAATGAGTGTTTTTGCTCCTGCTGTGAGAGGATGGGGAGTGCGCGATGAGAAACACTAATGCAACATTACTTCTCATTCGCCACAAAAGTCTGAAAGGATTCACGTATATAAAAGACATGTCGTCATTGTACAACTCATGGCATTTCCATCTCCTTTACAATGTTAAGAGACTTCATGCATGACTGTTCTCAACATATAATCAAAGGCTTTCATTGCCGGATTCACTGGGTTGTTGTAGGTTTTTCGGGCTGTATGGCCATGTTCTAGAAGCATTCTCTCCTGATGTTTCACCTGCATCTATGGCAGGCATCCTGAGAGGTTGTGAGGTCTGTTGGAAACTAGGAAAATGGGGTTAATATATCTGTACAATGTCCAGGGTGGGAGAAAGAACTTGTCTGTTTGAGGTAGGTGTAAATGTTTCAATTGGCCACCTTAATTAGCATTTAATGGCCCAACAGTTTCAAGGTATGACTTCTTACTGCCTGGGGGAATCCTTTATTGAGAGGTGATTAGCTGGCCCTGATTGTTTCTTGTCTGGAGTTCCTCTTTTTTTGTGTACAGTGTTCCCTCACCATTTCGCGGTTCGATTTACACAGAGTTGCAGTTTCGCAGATTTTAAAAAATGAATTTAAAATATTTACATTACAATGGGCCTCAGAAAGGGAGGCTGGTCCCTCGTCTCCTCTTTTGCTCATTCCTTCAGTGGCTCAGGCTGCGAGCAGACGTGCTTTGTCCACCTCCACGTTCCGGGCAGGGATGCAGCCCGCTGGTTGCTCCGATGCCACCCCAACAACATCCAATAATGTATAAATATTACAATTAATATAGCATCCCTACTTCATGGATTTTCACTTATCACGGGTGGTCCTGGAATGTAAACCCCACAATAAGTGAAGGAACACTGTATTGTTCTTTATTTACTGTTATGATTTTAGAGTTTTGTTAATACTGGTAGCCAGATTTGGTTCATTTTCATGGTTTCGTCCTTTCTGTTGAAATTGTCCACATGCTTGTGGATTTCAATGGCTTCTCTGTGTAGACTTACATGGTGGTTGTTAGAGTGGTCCAGCATTTCTGTGTTCTCAAGTATTCTCAAGAGTCCTGAAGGATGAAGAGGTAGTTAACCACTACCGTGTGTATAAGAGTGTGCAATCTGTCATTCATGGGAATGCCAGTTTATTCACACTAGAAGAGTTACCCCCATTGCTTCAATTGTCCTAGTTACAGTAGAGAACTTATTTATTTACAGTATTTATATTTTGCCCTTTTCACCCCGCAGGGGACTCAGGGCGGATCACAATGCACATATACACGGCAAACATTCAATGCCACAGACACACAACATATACAGACAGACACACAGAGGCTATTTAACTTTCCAGCTTCATGAGAGTATGCTCGAATTCCGGCCACCGGCGGAGCTGTCACTTCACAGTCCACTTGTGACACCGATGGAGTACTTCCTCATTCTTTTACATGCTGCTGGAGGTTTTTATGGCGTCGTAAATTAATTAAATTAGTATCTCGGCATAAGTGGTACCTAAATTTCCTATTTGACAGATGCAACTGTCTTTCGACAGCAAGCTAGACAAATGGTTGGGAGCTTACTCTGACCCGGGCTGGTTTCGAACTCATGACCTTTAGGTCAGTAGTAATTTTAATGCAGGTGACTCCCAACCAGCTGCGCCATAACCCAAGCTCCTAATTAAAGCTTCCCCCTTTAGTACAGTAATCCTGGTTGCCTTTCCATCCTACTGGACGGCAGATTAAGAGTGAATCCAATCTGGATTATAAGGAAAGCTTTAACCCTACTACGTACTATCCTACTTCCTCAACGAATCCTCAGAACATGGCAACGGGATCTTCAATTGTTCAGTGCCAACACTCAAAACGGACCTCAACTGCCATGTTTGGTGGGTGATTTTGCTTAAATAAAACTAGTTTTGGTTTGATGTATGAACACTAAGATCGATGTATTGTCGAAGGCTTTCATGGCCGGAATCACTGGGTTGTTGTAGGTTTTTTCGGGCTATATGGCATGTAAGATCGGTGTCTCCTCGACCAATACTCTAGTCAAGGCAATCTCATTCTTCCTGCCATCGGTATATAATTAAAGTTTTTATGATGGTGCTGCAACAGCAAACTTGCTGCCAATTACGAGAATAGCAGTTCTATTTGGAGGGTTCCTTTTCTAGCCAAGAATTCTCCTCTAGGAAGTTCAGAGAACCAAAGCAAGATTCAGCTGCAAATCCTCAAAAAGATGGTCAGATTTATAAACAACACAAATAGCTAGAATTCTTTGTGCAATGAAAAACAGAGCCAATTGCTTACAAACATTACAGACGTATATACACACACAGAGATGACAGATTTGTAGATTTATAAGAGAACCACTCAGTCTTTAAATACTCTCCTTCTAGCATTATGAGTGTTTCTTGTATAGTCAATATGGCATTGCCATAAATATTGTGTAAATCAGGGATGGGGAAACACATGCTGGATCCATCCTCCCTGTGAACTGTCACACAATCATGGTCCTATCCCCATAATGATATCATTTGGTGGGCTTCTAGCTTTGATGGAGAGGTTGTTCAAAAGCCAGCATGATTTGTGGGTTGGACAAGGATCCAAGAAGACTAGGGTTGAAATCCCCATTCATCCACAGAACCCCAATACGTGACCTTGGGCAAGTTGAATTTCTTTCATTCTAAGACAGTGGTTCTCAACCTGTGGGTCCTCAGGTGTTTTGGTCTACAACTCCCAGAAATCCCAGCCAGTTTACCAGCTGTTAGGATTTCTGGGTGCTATTTATTTATTTACATTACTAGCCGTCCCCTGCCACGCGTTGCTGTGGCCCACTCTGGTAGTCATGGGGGTTCTGTGTGGGAGGTTAGGCCCAATTTCATTGTTGATGGAGTTCAGAATGCTCTGTGATTGTTGGTGAACTACAAATCCCAACAACTACAACTCCCAAATGTCAAGATTCTATTTTCCACAAACTCCACTAGTGTTCACATTTGGGCATATTGAGTATTTGTGTAGAGTTTGGTCCAGATCCATCATTGTTTGAGTCCACAGTGCTCTCTGGATGTAGGTGAACTACAACTCCAAAACTCAAGGTCAATGTCCACCAAACTCTTCCAGTATTCTCTGTTTGTCATTAGAGATCTGTGTGACAAGATTGGTTGAATTTCATCATTAGTGGAGTTCAGAATTCTCTTGGATTGTAGGTGAACTATAACTCCCAGCAACTACAACTCCCAAATGAAATAATCATTTTTTTTGAGTGAAGGACATACATTGGGTTGTTAGGTGTCTTGTGTCCAAATTTGGTGTCAATTCGTCTAGTGGTTTTTGAGTTCTGTTAATCCCACAAACGAACCTTACATTTTTATTTATATAGATTTATATTCTGCCCTTCTTACTCCGAAGGGGACTCAGAGCAGATCACAATCCAAACATACAGGGCAAACATTCAATGCCGTTTTTAGACATATAAGACATACAGATAGAAGTAATTCAGCATTTTTTCCAACTTTGGCTCCTGGAAGTTGCGCGATTACAGCCACGGGAGAGCTGTTGCGTCATCCACTATGACGCTGAGCCTTTGATCACAGTATTGCCTCCTTGCTCTTTGATCTCCAGCATTTTTTATGGTGTCCTAAATTAACTTCCCCCGCTTTAAGAGGTCCCTAATTTCTCTACTCACAGCTCAGGTGTTTTCAAACTGCTTAGATCAGGGGTCCTCAAACTAAGGCCCGGGGGCCGGATACGGCCCTCCAAGGTCATTTACCTGGCCCTCGCTCAGGGTCAACCTACGTCTGAAACAACTTGAAAGCTCACAACAACAACAACAACAATCCTATCTCATCAGCCAAAAGCAGGTCCACCCTTCTCACTGAAATACTAATAAGTTCATATTTGTTAAAATTAGTCTTCATTTTCATTATTGTATTTTTAAGTGTTTTTGCACTACAAATAAGATATGTTCAGTGTGCACAGAATTCATTCATGCTTTTTTCAAATTATAATCCGGTCCTCCAACGGTTTGAGGGAATGTGACCTGGACCTCTGTTTAAAAAGTTTGAGGACCCCTGGCTTAGGTGAACAGTAAACTGGGCTATTAACAGTCAGAAGCTCAAACCCAACTCGGGCTTCCAATTTGTCACCTTCTGGTTGGTAGCGATTTATTGCTGCTAGTGATTAACCAGGCCTGCTACAGCCCGGCCCAGATGTTTTGGCATTGAAGGCCAAAACATCTGGGGTCCCACAGGTTGAGAACTACAGGTCTAAGAGGAGGGCAATAGAAAACCTGGTCATGAATTAAAAGAATTAAAAGCTTACAACTGAATGTTCATTTACAATGTGTATTTTAACTAGATAAACAACCACAATACAATACGATTCCCCCATACCTGTGGGACCAGTACCCACAATTTCACCTAATGTTGCTTAGGGAAAGTTATGGAAGTGGCTTACCTGCAACCGGACTTGCCAGCATATATACAAAATTCTGGAAATTAATCCAAAATAGTAGCTTTCTGAAGCACTGGTATTCCCAACTCAATGTTTTCCCCAAAGAAGATTTTGCAATGCTGGGAACCAACAAGATGGCATGTGTATCCACTGACACACGCACCAACACTGTGCAAAGTCTGGACATGGGATGACAGTCTGAACGGATGGTGACATGACAGGAGTGTTATTGCTCATGGCAGGCGTCTTCATTCCTCTCTCATTCCTTTTCACACAGAACCCCAGGAAACAAAGCCTTGATTCCACTGCTTGTCAACTCATAATTACTGGAGTCTGCGCCTAGCTTTGCAGGCAGAAGTTTCTTCCATGATGTATATTCAGCATCCCAGAAAGTGACAGAGAGACTGCTTCAGCCATATGGTGGACACAATGTGAAATCACATATTATGAGCTGCTGGTGCTCATTGCCAAATGAGCTGTTAATCTTTCTGGGACTTCCATAAAATGCAAGGGGAGGGGACACAACACCACAAAGGAAGTTGTTCCTCATCCATGGGAGTTGCTCGCATTATGTGCATTTTGTAAGCACCCCAAGGGCCCAAATTAGGCACCACTAGGGTGCATAAACATAAGCAAATCAATGCAGCAATGCAGCAAAAAAAGACAAGCTTCCCCAATATATTATGTGTTTTTTTGGACTTGGAGAAAAGCTTCTATATTTATCCTCTATGCATACTAGGCTGCATCATACTATGGTCTGCCTCCCACCGTGGTTGGGATTAGGGCTACAGAAACAAAGGGAAACAGTAAGCAAAATAACACTATTTTTAACCTAAAAAACCACTTCTCTTCAATTATTATTATTACTACTACTACTACTACTACTACTACTACTACTATTTCTACAGTATAGTCTCGCTTATCCAACCTTCGCTCATCCAACGTTCTCTATTATCCAACACAGTCTGCCTCCTGCCTGGATCCACAGTTGTTTCAATACTTTGCGATGTTTTGGTGCTACATTTGTAATTACTATTATATTTATTTATTTACAGTATTTATATTCCGCCCTTCTTACCCGGCAGGGGACTCAGGGCGGATTACAATGTACACATATATGGCAAACATTCAATGCCAAGGACACTCAACAGATATAGACAGACAGCCAGAGGCTATTTAACTTTTCTGGCCTCTAGGGGAGCTGTCGCTTTCATCGTCCATCTGCGACACTGATGAAGTACTTCCGCATTCCCCACATGCTTTTTGCTGGAGTGCTTTGCTGGAATCTTTTTTATGGCCTTGTAAATTAGTTAAATTAGCTTCCCCACACATAGGTGGTAACTAATTTTCCTACTTGGCAGATGCAACTGTTTTTCGGGTTGCAAAGGTCGACAACAAGCTACACAATTGGTCAGAAGCTCACTCCGACCCAGGCTGGCTTCCAACTCATGATCTTTTGGTCAGGAGAGATCTTAATGCAGCTGACACTCAGACAGCTGCGCACAGTTCCAGTGTAGCAATGTTACCATGTACTGAACTGTTTTTTCTGTTGATTTGTTGTAAAACATGATGTTTTGGTGCTTAATTTGTAAAATTATAGCATAATTTGAGATTTAATAGGTTTTTTCCTTAATCCCTCCTTATTATCCAACATTTTCACTTATCCAACGTTCTGTCAGCCCATTTATGTTGGATAAGCAAGGCTCTACAGTATTATTATTAACTTTATTTCTACTACAGGGACTCAAGGCAGTTAACAAATAAACACAATAAAAATTAGGAATCTCTAGGGCCTCCACAATCACACTGGAGAAGTTAGAAATTATTTGAAAGTAATCTAATTAACAATACTCAAAAAACGGATCGGGCCCCCACCAAAAGCCAAGACACGAAACGGGTCGAAGTTTGCCCCAAATGCACAACCCTATTATTGATTACCGTAAGAACATTTTAGCAGGCTCTACTGCTACAAGGGCTGTGAGAACTAAATATAAATGCCGAAACTGAAAGTATTCCTGCCATGAAGCTTACTGTCTAAGCAAAAGTACAGAAGAAGAAGAATTGGGGAGAGTGAATGAATTCTAGAAGGAGGAGGAAGAAGTTGTTGCAAATTAAATAAATGATAACAAATAAATCATAGAATCATAGAGTTGGAAGAGACCTCATGGGCCATCCAGTCCAACCCCCTGCCAAGAAGCAGGAATATTGCATTCAAATCACCCCTGACGGATGGCCATCCAGCCTCTGTTTAAAAGCTTCCAAAGAAGGAGCCTCCACCACACTCCGAGGCAGAGAGTTCCACTGCTGAATGGCTCTCACAGTCATACACACAAATAAAATCTTGCGCTGTCATGAGCTTGGCAGAACCTGTCTCCCTCCACTTGCCTCTAGCAAAAAATCTCTTTTCCTAGATTGGTGAAGTAGAAAGCATATGGATTTCCAAATGTTGGGGTGCAGCTTCAAACATTCTTCAGCACTGGCTATCATGAGAAAGATAGCTAGTCACATCTGAGGTCTTCATGATTCCTATCCCTTCTTTGTCAGGAATCAGGAAACTGAAGCAAAGCTTGGCTGGATATTCATCTTCTGCCAACTTCATTCCTACTTATCTACTAACTTGTAGCTACTATATCCTGGAGAATCTATATAAATAAAAATGTAATGTTCGTTTGTGGGATTAACAGAACTCAAAAACCACTGGACAAATTGACACCAAATTTGGACACAAGACACCCAACAACCCAATGTTTGTGCTTCACTAAAAAAAAAATGGATTTTGTCATTTGGGAGTTGTAGTTGCTGGGATTTATAGTTCACCTACAATCAAAGAGGTGAACCCCACCAACAATGGAATTGAACCAAACTTGGCACACAGTTCTCCCATGACCAACATAAAATACTGAAGGGTTTGGTGGGCATTGACCTTGAGTTTGGGAGTTGTAGTTCACCTACATCCAGAGATCACTGTGGACTCAAACAATGATGGATCTGGACCAAACTCTACACAAATACTCAATATGCCCAAATGTTAATACTGGTAGAGTTTGGGGGAAATAGAATCTTGACATTCGGGAGTTGTAGTTGCTGGGATTTATAGTTCACCTACAATCACAGAGCATTCTGAATCCCACCAACGATAGAATTGGGCCAAACCTCCCACACAGAACCCCCATGTGGGCCACAGCAACGCGTGGTAAGGGGCGGCTAGTAACTTGTACAATGGGATTGATGGAGGTTCAGCTAGGGATGGAGAAAGTACAGTGCCATCATTTACAACTTCCACACACGGCAGTGGAAATGCAAATGGGGTTGTTAACAACTGGGACTGGAGTAACGAAACTTCACTTACAGGAGCAAAGCAACCATGCAGAAAGATTCGCAAACATGGTTGCCACAAAAAGTGGCAGCAACAAATGAAGTTGGGCCATTGTCATCATCGTCACTAATTTTATTTATTACCCACAGATGAAATATAATGCTATTCAAATGCATATATTAAAATACACAGAGATAAGACTGGTGCCAATCCCAATAAAATGTGAGGTTAAAATTCACATAATAATAGCAACGCCTTAGTTAATCAGGAGAAAGGTATCACAAGTAAGGGTAGAAAGTCAAGCATGATCATTCCATAAAAAAATGAAGGACAGCTTTATCTTTTAGTCAAGGTTATTGTCCAATATAATATATTTTCCACAATTAAGTAGTACACAGGAAAAACATGAAAAAATATTGGAAAATTCACTTTTTCTGCCAAAGCTAGATCAAGTCATATATTTTATTTTCCATCAGAGACATTTTGAGGAACCTGGATGATGTGCAACAAAAATGCCCTTAGGCCTCCTAATAGTAATTCACTGGAATAGTGTCATTTTATTCAATTATTCTGTCTCCTGGATCTGTGATAGATCAGAATAAGATCCTAATTATAAGCACACAAAGGACAACCATATGCTGTATACAAAAAAGAGGTGAGAACCACTGCCAAAAAGTAAAAGACTATCCATTATCATGCACATACTGAACAAACCAAACCAAAACACGCATGCAGAATAGAGGTTAAGCCTATGCTGAAAGTTCTAGCCCATAAATAAAACATCCACTCATTAGAGAGCCTCAGTCAATAAATCAATCAACCCCTTTCCGCATATGTTTCACATTGGGAAATAAACTAGAAAAAAATAATTAAGAATCCAGAGAAAGAACTTTCAGAACCTAGATAAAATAGTTAGCAAATGTAACCTTGACCAAAGTGCTGTTAAGCTTCTAAAGTAAGCGCAATTCCCCTATGGAAGGAATTGGACATTTTTGTCTGATCTGGAACATCCATATATAGTGCAAAGTCATGAAAACAGAGTTTCATGTGCAGTGTGGTTGCAGATACCTATTCCCTTGCACAGTATTGTCCTCCAATGTAACTTATTCAATGTATAGCTCCATATGCGGAGTTGAACTATGCAATCCCAACACAGGGTCTCAGTCTTAGTATTACTTTAACCCCACCTTCTCCAAGATGAACTGAACCACCTCAACTGGGCTCTCCAGGCCAATGGATACTCCACCTCAGACATCAGAAGAGCTGCAAGACCAAGAACAAGCCACGAGAGTAAAGATGAAGATCCACTCAGAGGAAAAGTGTTCTTGCCATACATCAAGGGAACCACTGATCGCATAGGGAAGCTGATGAGGAAACACAACATACAAACCACTTACAGACCCACCAAGAAAATCCAACAAATGCTACATTCAGCAAAGGACAAGAGGGATCCTCTCACTTCTGCAGGAGTCTACCGTGTACCATGCAGCTGTGGACAAGTCTACATAGGGACCACCAAACACAGCGCCCAGACACGCATCAAGGAACATGAAAGGCACTGCAAACTACTCCAACCAGAGAAATCAGCTATAGCAGAGCACCTGATGAACCAACCTGGACACAGCATATTATTTGAGAACACAGAAATGCTGGACCACTCTCACAACCACCATGTCAGACTACACAGAGAAGCCATTGAAATCCACAAGCATGTGGACAATTTCAACAGAAAGGAAGAAACCATGAAAATGAACAAAATCTGGCTACCAGTATTAAAAAACTCAAAAATTACAACAGCAAAACAACAGAGGGGAAACAAACAGACACATAAAATCACTCTCAACAAAAGATTCCCCCCAGGCACTTCCAAGCCATTGAATGCTAATCAAGGTGATCAGCTGAAACATTCACACCTAGCTCCAGCAGACAAAAGTCCTTTGTCTCACCCTGGTCATTCCACAGATATATAAACCCATTTTTCCTACTTCCAACAGACCTCACTACCTCTGAGGATGCTTGCCATAGATGCAGGCGAAACGTCAGGAGAAAAATTGTCTCCAGAACATGGCCATATAGCCCGGAAAAACCTACAACAACCCAGTGATTCCGGCCATGAAAGCCTTCGACAATACATTGTTGCCTATTGTTAACCGCTCCGAGTTGCCCTTGGGCTGAGAGGGGCGGTATATAAATGTAGTAAATAATAAATAAATAAAATGAATAAAGTCTTGCCTTTTTGTAAGGCCACTCTGAGTCTCTCTTTTGGGGTGAGAAGAGCAAGATATAAATGTATTAAATAAATAAATAAATACTTCTAACCCAATTGATCAGAAGGAAGAAAACAACCTTGAGACCCTGGCTCTTGTCTCTCAGTTGAGAAATGAATTATATCATTCAGATAACCAGATTTTTCCTCCCCAACACACGCCTTCTTTCCCTGCAGATCATCAAAGTCGGGATTAGTTCATTGATGGGCATAAAGAACGGATGAATACAAAGCATTAAGGCTGAAGCTGCTCTCTCATCCTAGGCTCCTGCCAAAAATAGACATCAACATCGAACCCAAAAGCCATAAAACAAAAAGGATTTGAAACTAATGGAAGGTTTTTTTAAAAAAAGAGAGAGAGAGATCCCTCCTGAAAACTGGTCGCTGATCTAGTTAACAGGTTTGTTTTTTCTTTGTTCTAAAAGAAGTTTTTAATAAAGGATAATATCATCAGTTTATATTTGCAGATTTAATTTCAGCAGCGGAGGTACTAAAGAGGCTATTACTTTCAGAGAGATTGCACAACAATCCAAGAATCAAATGCCAAAACCAATTAATAACATACCGGGGGGGGGGGGGGGGGTACCGAGAGTACCGTGTTGGTACTTTAGTTTTATAGCAGCATTCAAGTTTATCTTCTCATCTGACACATGATATTCACTCCTGAATGAAACAGAAGTTATCACTGGTTGCTCAAAACGAAGGTATGCTCCTACCTAGAAGGTACACTCCACTTCTTTTTCAAAATCCTCCCTATCTATCACCTTCAGTATCATAGGCCCATTTCGGAAGACGTGCTATAAATGCTTAAAATGATTAGTGCTCTTCCTGCATACCATCAAGAAACAACTAAAAATTCAAACAGAAACAAGTAAGCGATTCTGTGTGTCCAAAAATAGCGTAAAAGACATCATTTTAAACCAATGTAATCCAAACTCTGTTTCATAACATCTTTTTTTGCAAAACAACCAGCTTAGTTATTGGAAAAAACTTTGCACAACAAATAAGCTGGGCACAATCCTTCCTAAAGTTACTACCAAAGGTTTTACCTTCACTTTCCTATACACCAGTGCTTCTCGACCTTCTTAATGCAGCGACCCCTTAATACATGAAGGACATACATTGGGTTTATTTATTTATTTATTTGGTGGTTTTGTATACCAGTCTTCTCACCTCCATTCGAGGCACTCGGGCCGGTTTCCAACATCAATATTACAGACCGTCATTAAAACATCATATTTCTAAATCACACTAAAACATTAAAACATTGAAACAATTAAAATGCCAAAAAAACAATCATATGATTACAGTGGTCAGTCGTCAACAAGTCATTATTCGTCGTCATCCATCCATATCACAGGATCATGGCTCATTCGTTGAATGCCAGTCCTCAAAGCCAGGTTTTCACCTGTTTCCTGAACGTTAAGATCAAAGGGGCAGTTCTGATCTCCAGTGGAAGAGAGTTCCAGAGTCGAGGGGCCACCACCGAAAAGGCCCTGTCTCTCGCCCCCACCAGCCACGCCTGTGAGGCCAGTGGGATCGAGAGCAGGGCCCCTCCAGACGATCTTAGCAATCTTGATGGTTCGTAGGGGAGGATACTTTCGGACAGGTAAATTGGGCCGGAGTCGTTTAGGGCTATTAGATGTCTTGTGTCCAAATTTGGTGTCAATTCGTCCAAAAATCTTTTGAGTTCTGTTAATCCCACAAACAAACATTACATTTTTATTTATATAGATTTACAGTACTTATATTCCACCTTTCTCACCCCAAAGAGGACTCAGGGTGGATCACAGAACACATATATGGCAATCATTCAGTGTCGATTATACAATGACAAGCCAGACAACAGATAGAGGTATATTTAGGATTTGACTCATCATTCAGCATCTTTTGCAGGCTGTGCTCCAAAAAGTATAGAAATTTTTCTTTGCTTTGGTTGGAAAAGAACTCAATTGGAAGGCCAACCGTTTGTTGTATTTGACATTCCGAACAGGAAGCTCAAGGTTCTCAACTAGCAGGACACTTATCCCATCAATTTGTTGGGTCATGATGGATATGTGTGATTTATTTTGGTACAGAGAAATCATGTTTGAAAAACACACTGATGCATTGAGGCAAACATCTGGAACGCAACGGACATAACTTGAAAAGAGAGAGTGATATGGCCATGAAACAGGCGGCATTAACCTCCTGCCCTTCCAGCCTTCCCTTTTTACAGTCCTCTGATGCAGTGAATCAAAGGTAAGCTGAACTGACTTGCTCTCGTTTCATTCCGTCGAACTTAGAAACCCAACGTTAATGTTTAATGCTTCTTCCCAGTTGCTAGGGGAAAGGCTTCAAGGTGGGGAAGACTCTTAAATATAAATAAATAAAACGAAAAATATATGTTGCTCCTAATAGAGGAAAACTATGACAAAGCTCCATTTTGGAATAGTTTTCCTAATGGTTACAAACACTCTTATTTCATGCATGTTAGATACTATGAATGGGAAATTTGACCACCGAAGCTCATACCTTAAAAATTTAGAACAGTGGAAGATATGAAAGTAGGAGTAGTAGTAGTAGTAGTAGCAGCAGCAGCAGCAGTAGTAGTAAAAAGCATTACATTACTTGTCAAATGTATGTAAATAAGATGCTATCCATTAGAAAGGAATATTTAAGTAGAATGAAAGAAGTAATCTAACTGGGACAGAAGAAGTGGCTATCAAATACTGTCTCCTTTAGTGTGTCACTCTATCCATTTTGAGATGCAGTTAAAATCCAATTTGGAAGTCATGTTTCATACAATAGACAATCACGATGGACATTTCTGGATTTTAAATGCAAAAGACCAAGAATGCAAGGGTTTGGAGAACAAACCCTATGAAGAGTGGCTTAAAGAGATATGCGTGTTTAGCCTGCAGAAGAGAAGACTGAGAGGAGACATGATGAGGGTCATGTAGAAATTTGTGAGGGGAAGTCACAGGGAGGAGGGAGCAAGTTTGTTTTCTGCTGCCCTGGAGACTAGGATGCAGAACAATGGCTTCAAACTACAGGAAGACGCGAGGAAGAACTTCCTAACTGTGAGAGCTGTTCAGCAGTGGAACTCTCTGCCCAGGAGTGTGGCGGAGGCTCCTTCTTTAGAGGCTTTTAAAAAGAGTTGGATGGCCATCTGTCAGGGGTACTTTGAATGTGATTTTCCTGCTTCTTGGCAGGGGGTTGGACTGGATGGCCAATGAGGTCTCTTCCAACTCTATAATTCTACAGTTCTATGAAAAGTCCCCTATGGTTCTATGAGGAGCCCCCAGTGGCACAATGGATTAATCTGCAGAGCTGCTAAAGTTGTTGACCGAAAGGTCACAGGTTTGAATCCGGATAGCGGCGTGTGCTTCCACTGTCGGCCCCAGCTTCTGTCAACCTAGCAGTTCACATGCAAATGTGAGTAGATCAAGAGGTACCACTCCAGCAGGAAGGTAACAACGTTCCTTGCAGTCATGCTGGCCACATGACTTTGGAGATGTCTACGGACAATGACGGCTCTGCAGCTTAGAAATGGAGATGAGCACCAACCTTTAGAGCCGGACATGACTGGACTTAATGTCAGGGGGAACACTTTACCTACCTTTACTATGAAAAACAGAATCCAAGTGTAGCCAGATGCTGGCTAGCTCAGCTCCATTTCCATGCATTATCCTTCTTGAGCTAAGATAGTGGCTTCTAGACTTTGGTCCTCCAAGTGTTTGAACTTCAACTCTCAGAAGTCCCAGTTACTTTCACCAACAGTTAGATATTCTTGGAGCTGAAGTGCAAAACATCTGGAGGACCAACATTGGGAAACGGCTGACCTAGGGTATCTTTACTGTAGGCATCACAGGTCAATAGTTGCCTGCCATTCTTGGTTTGGCTGGTAGCTAGCTGTCCACACTTGCAGTCATATCACTGTAAATTTTGAAAACTAAACAAAGAACATGCAGAGCAGATGCATCACAAAGTTGGCTACCATGAAAACAGGGAAGCAACATCAATGCTGATCACTTTTCAACTTGAGGTTGGAAAGGACAAATCTCTCAGCATTGTTGGTATTGCATGATTATAGAATTCACAGTTACTCATAAAGAAATACCAAAAGGATATCCATGGAGCTGGGATACAGCCCCGTATAGATTTAGGACAGGGCAACTAAAGGGGGTTAATCAATGGCTCATCAAAGCGAAAAATACAGCTTCAGCAGCAGTCGGCTGCCCCTTTTTTTGGAAGCTTCCACTTTCTGCATTCAGCATATCCAAGCCATCGCCCTCAATGTAAGCAAGGCACTTACAGAAATAAAATCAGTTATAAGCGAAAATGCTAATAACCCAATCAAAGTAATGCTTGACAATGCAATTTCCCCTTCTGCACGCCTTTCGTTTTCCTTTAAAAGCGAGCAAGCCATCCTTTATTTACAGAGTAACTCAAAAGTCATGTCTCCTGATGGTCAACATCAATACTGTTCTTCCATTGCTGCCTCGCTAAAGCCACAATTATTGGGAAGAAAGTAGAACGGATCACAATTCGGGGACTTAATCACTTTGCCAAAGAATTAAAATACAAGATATATATTGACTAAATGATTGAAGAGCACTGTACTGGGCCCAACTGCAACATGCCTCATTTTAAAAATCAGATTAAAGAAGGTGCCAATTGTCAGTGTGGGAAACTGACATGGGAAATCCAATGACTCAATGGTATTTATATAACTGTGGATTTACCATTCTGCAACTCACTGTATGGGTCTGCTCTAGATGGTTCTGCATACCAATGCTTCCTACGCTTAAGATCACACCAAATTATTAAATAAGTTTCCGGAAAAGTTTATACCACGTGGCATAGGTAGAGTCCACAGGAATGCCACACATTAGTCTCTAACATTAGTACCAAAAAGGCTTTGGTCATCTCTAGATTTGATTTGGTTATTTGGGGTGCTGATTTAGAAAACTGCATTGGATAGACCGCATCAGATCTAGTTTCTGATACAGAACATATGCCATTCAGTAGTCACCATCTGCTCATCCACAGAAAACCATATTTAATAATCGAGAGCAGATATGGTCTAATCAATGCAATTTTCTGAATCAGCACCCCAAATAACCCCAGGAACATGAAGACACCAACAAAAAAATTGTTTTGGTTGTGCTGTGTTGTTATCCGTAGTAGTAACGGTGAGGCTGTGGACCATACTTTAGTTCTTGTGGACCACTGGTGGTCCACAGACCACAGGTTGGGAACTACTGAGTTAGACTTTGGCCCAGTAAGTTCTTACCATCTCGACTGTATTTCAGGTTAGAAACACTCCAGGTGCCTATTAGAATTCTTGCTAGTGCCACACACTGGTTCCCATAACTAGGTTACCAAACAGCTGTGCATAATGAGCACATGAACTCTTCACCTCTAAAATCAGTGTAGGTTTCAATTGCCAGCTCACGAAGAAGACCTGTCCGGCACACCAGAACACAAGTCCGTAAACCAAAAATAAGGTCTGTCACACTCTTACTCAGTTTGGACAAACATTCAATACTAAGACCGAACTTAGTCATGGAACCACTCCTTTTTATGAATGAACTATAAATAAATTAAAGCATACTCTAGCAGGGATTGTCACAACTAGTTAAGTTATGCGTTGAAAAAGAAATGCTTTGGAATATGAGCCTAAACTGCAGCATTCAATGCAGTGACTCTAAGCTTAGTGGACAGACAAGACACTGACTTTTTTGTGCTATTCTGGGACACACGGATCAGCAAGATATCTAATACAGATATCAATGACAGCATTGTCTGGGCCAGATATTACTTCCTTTTTTAGAGGAGGGGGAAATGACGGTCCGCTCTATTCCGATCTCTCATGCACATGCCCCACACTGTTCGTTGAGGTGTCACAGACAGGGAAGAATTTGGGCCCCTCGGAGAGGAATTCGCTTGTCAAGGCAATGAAGGGTGCACAACAAGAGGGAACATGAGCTCTTGCGCCAACTGGGAATACCGTCCTTGCAACCCATCTGTTGTCCTTTTGTACTGTAGTAAAAGAGAGGAAGGGAGGAAAAAAGAAACCACCCACCCCTTGGCTTGAATTTCAATTCGGGGCGAGCCAAAAAATGTTTTAGAAGGCAGCAGTATTGCATTGAGATGGATGAACCTGCCGCATATATATAAAAAAAATCAACCAGCCCAAGGGTTTTGTGCCTTTGTGTTGCTGCTCTGCATATTTCAGATGGGGCACGCACAGCACTTCCACGGTGTAAAAAAAAATCATGTTGCATTTCGGATCCTGCGCCATACTGCGAAATGAGCTAAGGCAGCTCCACTGCCCGGCTCCCAGTCAGATCCTCAATATTAGTTTCTATAGTAACCAGTCCCTATGCCTAGGCACTCACAGTGGGGAATCATGCAAATTTTTCAATTTTGCTTAGAAGTAAATGGAATTGAGATGAGTGCAGGGAAACCATTCCAAACACCACCAGCGTTGCAAAGAGATGCTCCTTCTTCTCCTACTGCCAGATAACCAGGGAGATGCCAACTGGCCTCAGATTAATGCCTCTTTCTCTTTCCTGAAAAGGGTGTTGGCTGCGCAGCTGAAAACATACACTGATCAATCAGCAGCAGAAGACAGATTGCATCGTATGTGTGTGTTTTTAAGCATTACACAGCAAGTCTTGTTCGCTTAAAAAAGGAACTCTGTGTTGATGGCCTTGCTGTTGGACTAAATAAAAGGAACAATACGATTATCAGAATTGCATGATCCATCTGTTGCTGCAATGCAGCGGAGCTTAGGCTGCAGAAGGAAAAAACCAAAGTGATATTGGTTTCCACAATGGACTATTACTCTAGAACAGGGGTCCTCAAACTTTTTAAACAGAGGGCCAGGTCACAGCCCCTCAAACTGCTGGAGGGCCGGATTATAATTTGAAAAAAAAAACATAAATGAATTCCTATGCACACTGCACATATCTTATTTGTAGTGCAGAAAACACTTAAAAATACAATAATTAAAATGAAGAACAATTTCAACAAATATAAACTTATTAGTATTTCAATGGGAAGTGTGCGCCTGCTTTTGGTTGGTGAGATAGGATTGTTGTTGTTGTTGTTGTTGCTGTGTGCTTTCAAGTCATTTCAGACTTAGGTTGACCCTGAGCAGGGCCGGGTAAATGACCTTGGAGGACCGCATCCGGCCCCTGGGCCTTAGTTTGAGGACCCCTGCTCTAGAACAGTGTTTCTCAATCTGAGGTTGGGACCCCTGAGGAGGTTGCGAGGGGGTGTCAGAAGAATCACCAAAACCATCAGAAAACACAGTGTTTTCTGTT
Organism: Anolis sagrei; assembly: GCF_037176765.1. Lineage (NCBI taxonomy): Eukaryota > Metazoa > Chordata > Lepidosauria > Squamata > Anolidae > Anolis > Anolis sagrei. Next base: position 19,662,950 of record NC_090024.1, on the reverse strand, counting down.
GGTCGTGGGGGTTCTCTGTGGGAAGTTTGGTCCAATTCTATAGTTGGTGGGGTTCAGAATGCTCTTTGATTGTAAGTGAACTATAAATCCCAGCAACTACAACTCCTAAATGTCAAGGTCTATTTTCCACAAACTACAGCCATGTATACATTTGGGCATATTGAGGATTCATGCCAAGTTTGGTCCAGATCCATCATTGTTTGAATCCACAGTACTCTCTAGATGTAGGTGAACTACAACTCCAAAACTCAAAATCAATTCCCACCAAACCCTTCCAGTATTTTCTGTTGGTTGTGGGAGTTCTGTGTGGGAAGTTTGGTTCAATTCCATCGTTGGTAGGGTTCAGAATGCTCTTTGATTGTAGGTGAACTATAAATCCCAGCAACTACCCAAATGACAAAACAACCCCCCTCCACACCAGTTATCAAATTTGGGCGTATTGAGTATGTATGCCAAATTTGGTCCAGTGAATGAAAATACATCCTGCAAAATCCTTAAAAATTACAGTTACGAAGTAGCAACAAAACTATTTTTTTTGGTTGGGATTCACCACAACCTGAGGAACTGTATTAAGAGGTCATGGCATTAGGAAGATTGAGAACCACTGCTCTAGACACCAGGGTTTGAATTGCCACACTGCCATGAAAACCCACTAGGTAACGCTGGGGAAGACATACACTCTCAATTCTACACCACAATATTTCCAACTTACACCAACTTAGGGCTGCTGTAAGTTGGAAACTGTTTAAAGGCGCACAACAACAAACACACAAAATGCTGCATCGGGGAAAAAGGTAGCCTAGAGTCTGTCTTATTAAGTTGCCAACTTTATGGAGTTTTTTATATTTGTGTTTATATAGAGCACACACACATACTGTACAAACAGTTTTTAGTATTCAATGCACTGAAAGAATTAATGGAACGTAAGGTACTTCAGCAGATACATTGTGCAAATATAAAGAAAGTGTCGCGCTCAAGAATTATGTACTACCGCAACTATCAAGAAGCAGCGTAAGCAAAACCGGTGCCTTTACTCAAGAGAAATTTAGCACAACCCAATCTATATCATTTGCCTTGTGTAGAGGAGACAAAACACAGTGCTTTATAACAGTTACACATAGAAGGGTGAAGTATTTGTATTTAGATTTACACACAGGTCAACTCAACTGGATGGAATGTTTGAATGTTATATTTAACTTTTGTAAATAAAGAATTGTTTATACACACACATACACACAAACCTTTGGTCTTTGGAAACACTATCTAATTGAGATCTTTGATTTAGACAAAGTATCTGTCGTGGCTGTACTAAATATAGAGGATTGGTATCCATTGAGGACATTAAGATGGTCCCTACAGTGGATGTCAATAAGATGGGTTGAAAAGAAGCTCCTATTTTGTGGTAGAGATGAGAAACAAGAAAAGTTCTCACTCTTAGTAACTGCAGTGAGAAACATGGAAGTTTTCACATTTGGGGGGCCAAACAATAGAAATGACAAATTTGGCCATTTGAGAACAACCTTCATATCTGGTGGCACTGTTGGGATTGTCCAAGTGGAAAACCCAACAGCTGGTGGCATACGAAGTGGAGAAGACTCACCTTTAAACCAGTTGCTTACATGAACCTCCTTAATATCCAAAATTTAGACACTGTGACCTCAACGCTGTCAAGTTATTTGTCCAATATGCTATTTGTCTAATGAAGAAATCTGCAAAGCTTTGAAAACTAGTCTGATGTATTTTGTGGGGGGTTTTTTTGTTGTTGTTTTTTTTTTTTTGGTGGCCCAAAATCTATCAACACGAGATGGATTTTGTTGTCTCTAGGAATGCTAAACACTATGTGTTTACATTGCCATTGGTAACACTCTGGACAACCTTGACAAATTTGGCCATTTGAGAACAACCTTCATATCTGGTGGCACTGTTGGGATTGTCCAAGTGGAAAACCCAACAGCTGGTGGCATACGAAGTGGAGAAGACCCACTTTTAAACCAGTTGCTTACATGAACCTCCTTAATATCCAAAATTTAGACACTCAACCTTGTCAATTTCTTTGTCCAATATGTTATTTTACCAACTTTGTCTGATGAAGAAATCTGCAAAGCTTTGAAAACCAGTCTGATGTATTTTGTGCTTTTTGGTGGCCCAAAATCTATCAACATGAGATGGATTCTGTTGTCTCTAGGAACGCTAAACACTATGTGTTTACATTGCAACACTCTGGACAACCTTGACAAATTTGGCAATTTGAGAACAACCTTCATATCTGGTGGCATTGTCCAAGTGGAAAACCAAACAGCTGGTGGCATACGAAGTGGAGAAGACCCACCTTTAAACCAGTTGTTTACATAAACCTCCTTAATATCCAAAATTTAGACACTGTGACCTCAACCTTGTCAATTTCTTTGTCCAATATGTTATTTTACAAACTTGGTCTGATAAATAAATCTGCAAAACTTTGAAAACCAGTCTGATGTATTTTGTGATTTTTTTGGTGACCCAAAATCTATCAACATGAGATGGATTCTGTTGTCTCTAGGAACACTAAACACTATGTGTTTACATTGCCACTGGCAGCACTCTGGACAGCCTGCCATTTCAAAGAAAAACAAAACAATATGAAGTAAATCAAAGTATTTTTTGATATTGAGCTGCTATAATTTTACTATGGTCTACTTTTTGAAATGTCTCTCACTCATAGGGTCGCCATAAATCAAGGTTGACTTGACAGCAAACAATAACAACAGCAAACCTCCTGAAAGAGAAGAGAAGCTTGTTCACCTGTTTCTGTGTGAAAATACATGAACATTTGGCAGGCTTCTCCTTTCAAATAGGTATCATTCATTACAGGTACCTCAGGAACATCATGCAAACAGAAAAACAGCTCTAGTGCACGAAAAACCCTTGTTATTCCAAGTCGTTTCTTGGCATGCAAAAGCCAAACCAATAATTGATCTGACTGCTACCCAAAAAACTGGCGAACAGAAAAATGAGCTTGGCTTACTTTAAGCAAGAGGACAAGGAAACAGTCAAGCTTGGTAGACAAATGCAGGATGCATTGCAAGCTTGTGTAAACCGCTACACAATAACAACCTTGTATGCAACATGAGAATGGCGGTGCTAATGAGCCAGAGAACAATTCTGTTAACAAGGATGTGTTAAAATGCACTCGGAGCACGGAAGAGCCCATCCTCCAGGGATAGCAGGAACATCAGATAGCACAGCTCAGGAATCGCTTTGGGAGGGAGGGTTTGTCACCAGAGGAGGGAAATGCCTAAGCAAGTACGCATTGTGTTTCGGGATGAAGCAGAGCTGTTTTGATGTGCAAACTGCAACGGGAAGCTCCCAAACTCAATAACTTCATGGCTTCTTTCCTCACCAACTATGTTGCTTTCTCTATTTCTGTTCTATTTCTTAATCCACATGAACACACAAAAACAAAGGGATCTTTCACATTATGCATTTATAGTACATTTTGGGTCCTATTTGAACTATCATTGCTGCATCCTACCCAATTGTAGGATTTATAGTTTGGTGAGGTGCCTGAAATTCTTTGGTTAAAGGCTCCAGTACTACAAAGAAGGGGAGTGGACTGGAGTTCTCAAAAAGCAATTTCTAAATGCCCCCTGAAGCTATAAATCCCACAATTCCATAAGGGCAATGCCCTGGCAGTTAAAGGGGCATTCAAGTGAGTTAATTCTGTGATAATTTTTTTTTAAAAAAAACCCTTTATATTCAGCCACCATTTCCCTGAAGGGACTCAGGGCGGCTCACAAAAGCATCCCAAAGGGCTGAATACATAGAATACACAATATATAAGCATATAAAAATGGTGACAACATAAGTTTACAACGATTACACATCAAACATGTGAAAAAAGACTCAATCAACTCAAATTTGCATGAATACCCAAGAGCTTACCACAATGGGGCAAAATCAGACTGATGGTTTGTTGTTCTACAACTTCTCTAGTCCTGTTTGTCTTTCCTTGTCATAGAAGCATAGAGTTGGAAGAGACCACAAGGATCCTCTACTCCAGTGGTTCTCAACCTGTGGGTCCCCAGATGTTTTGGCCTTCAACTCCCAGAAATCCTAACAGCTGATAAACTGGCTGGGATTGCTTGGAGTTGTAGGCCAAAACACCTGGGGACCCACAGATTGAGAACTACTGATCTACTCCAACTCCATTTTGCTATGCAGGAATACACAGCCAAAGCATTCCTGATACATGGTCATCCAGCTTCTCTCCAAAAGAGGAGTTTCTATCACACATCAAAGCAGCACATTCCACTGCAGAACACCTCTTACTATGAGGAAGTTCTTTGTAATGTTTAAAGGGGATCCTTTTTTCCTGTAGTTTGAAACCTTTACTCAATGTCTTAGTCCCTGGAGCAGCAGAAAACAAGCATGTGCCCTTCTCAATATAACACAGCTAAACGTAAAGATTTCTCCTTGACATTAAGTCTAGTTGTGTCCAATTCACGGGGATGGTGCTCATCTACATTTCTAAGCCAAATAGATGATGTTTTAGTAGACACCTCCAAGGTCATGTGGCCGGCATGACTGCATGGGGCGTCATTACCTTCCCACTGAAGTGGTACCTATTGAGCTACTTATATTTGTATGTTTTCAAACTGCTAGGTTCACAAAAGCTGGGACTAACAGCAGGAACTCACCCCACTTCCCGGATTCACACCGCTGACCTTTCAGTCAGCAAGTTGAGCAGTTCAGCAGTTTAACCCGCTGAATCACCAGGGACTCCCAATATAACATATTTTCAAAATATTTAAACACAGCTATCATGTCCCCTTTCGATCGTCCCTTCTTCAAAATTGTCTTTTATGCTTTTTCCTCTTTTTGACATTAATAAGCCCAGGGTTTGGTTCTCTTGTAAAGCAAATGTTGCATTATTCCATATACCATCAAAACAAATGCATTGTGTCTAAAAGCGAATAGGGATGTGAAGAAAACCCTGAGATGGCACTTGTTCAGAGTGAATGGGAAAGCGAGAGCAAAGGCTCACATTTAGCATACTATCAAGTTCCCAAAAGGAGCTAAATGAAGAGGAGAGCAACAATGGAAACTGGACAGAAATTCAACTGATGAATGAATGTAACCTGTAAATCCCCTCCACAATGGAAGGGATGCTGGCCATACAGAGAGAATAAGCAGCAGGAAGCACACAGCATTTACGTTTCCTGCTCTCATTACACTCCAAAATGATGGAAATGACTCTTCACAGCTAAATACAAGTGCACAGTCAAGGAAAATCAAAAGTATGACCCACACAACAGACTCTTCCCCGCTACAAACCTCCACCAATGTGACTTCCTTTGCCACTTCCCACAACTACTTCCCCTTGACTTGCTTCCATTCCTAGTTTACTCCACCCTCAACCTTGATCGTGTTCCAAAGTATGAAGTCCCAAAGTTTACTGTGAAAACACATCTGAAAGAATAGAAAATGCCTAGCGAAGTATTCTCTGTAGAATCACTAGGTCTTCCAATGCAATTCTATGGTCAAAGTTGACCCAGAGTTGCACTGAAGGACCGAGAGGTCCCTAGAATGGTAATTCCTTCACAAATAACCAAATCCGCAAAACTAAACCCACAAATGTAGGGGACTAACTCTACTTTTAGAAGCTTTTAGGAGTTTGATTTTGTTGGTATACATTGTAAAAGGGGGGGGGGGGTCACATGTAGCCCATGGTTGAGTGTTGCCATCTCAATAGAGAAGACCTTCTCTGCTATGGATTAGTAGTAGGAGTAGTAGGAGTAGTAGAAGTAGGAGTAGTAGTAGTAGTTGTTGTAGTAGTATTTATATCCACTTCTTCTCTCCCAAAAGAGACTCAAAGACTACACTATCTATATAAGTAAAAATGTAATGTTCGTTTGTGGGATTAACATAACTCAAAAACCATTGGACGAATTGCCACCAAATTTGGCCACAAGACACCTACTAACCCAAAGAGTGACCATCACTCAAAAACATTGATTTTGTCATTTGGGAGTTGTAGTTGCTGGGATTTATACTTTATTTACAATCAAAGAGCATTCTGAACACCACCAATGATGGAATTGAATCAAACTTGGCACACAGGACTTCCATGACCATCAGAAAACACTAGAAGAGTTTGGTGGGCATTGACCTTGAGTTTGGGAGTTGTAGTTCACCTACAGAGAGCACTGTGGACTGAAACAATGATGGATCTGGACCAAAATTGGCATGACTATTCCATATGCCCAAATATGAACACAGATGGAGTTTGGGGGAAATAGACCTTGACATTTGGGAGTTGTAGTTACTGGGATTTATAGTTCACCTACAATCAGAGAGCATGCTGAACCCCACCAATGACAGAATTGGGAAAAACCTCCCACACAGAACCTCCATACTTAAGGCCATCCAGTCCAACTGCCATCACCAGGACAAGAAAACGTAATCAAAGCCCTCCTGACAAAGAGCCATCCAGACAAATATATAAATAGATATATATATGATTCACACACAGAGAGATATAGTTTTTTAGATTTGAAAGGGACCCCTAAAGAAGGACAATAATACGTTGCATGTTCCAGAGTAGGCAAACCAGACAATCTCTACATCAAAACTGACAAAGAAACAACAAGAAATACTGTTTACCCACAAGCATAAAGAAATAACATATATTGCAAACCAACACCTTCTCATTACTTTATTTTCCAGATCACCAGACTGGGCCACAGCAACATGTGGCAGGGGACGGCTAGTAACTATAATACATTGAGATTTCTTTCCACCAGTCTCTATGCCTACTCCCAAAGCTTGGTAGCAAAAAAAGGCAAATGAGAAACAAATATTGATTAACATCTATCAATAAACAGAAGACAATGTGTGTCTTTAGCTACGGGTTGCCATCCCGCGTGTCAGACGCATCAAAAGAAAACTCTCTCGTGTTGAGTTACCCCACCACCGTTGCCATAGCACCAATTACCTGGCACCGAACATCAAAACCTGACAGCAAAGGAGGCTTCAAAGAAAAGATGCTTTGCTTCTTTCTTATTTTTTCTGCAGACAACCCCAAATTATACAAAGCCTTTAAAGACTGGGAATATTTCTTCTCATCTTTTCAAATGAAGAGGCAAGCACCAAATAGCTAGTAATTTTAGCAATTTCTAAAGCACAGAACGTAGTCTGTTTTGGATTTCCCAATTCATGACTAGTCTTGGGAAGCTTGCCTCACTGAATTAAATCAACAAAATGAGTCGTGGAGGTGGATGTGTTTAGGGTCATTTTAAAATAACTGCTGATGGAAATGATCTCTAGACACTTAATATTTATTTATTTATTTACAGCTTTTATATTCCGCCCTTCTCACCCCGCAGGGGACTCACGGCAGATTACAGTGTACACATATATGACAAACATTCAATGCCAATTTCTGACATACAAACATATACAGACATACACAGAGGCTATTTAACTTTTTCTGGATGCCAGGGGAGCTATCGGTTTCATCGTCCATCTGTGACGCTGATGAAGCACTTCCGCATTCCCCGCATGCTTCCCCGTTGGAGTCTTCTTTATGGCCTCATAAATCGGTTAATTTAGCCTCCCCACACTTTAAGGTGGTACCTAATTTTCCTACTTGACAGATGCAACTGTCTTTTGGGTTGCAAAGGTCGACAACAGGCTACACAATTGGCTGGAAACCCACTCCAACCCGGGCTGGCTTCAACTCATGACCTTTTGGTCAGAGTGATCTTAATGCAGCTGACACTCAGCCAGCTGCACCACAATCCTGGTGCCCATTTGTTACATTTGTTAAGGACATTTGTTACAAAGAGAATACAATATAACCCTCATATCTGATGGGGATACATTCCAAGACTCCCTGTGGATACCTGAAACCATGGATAAGAGGTCTATAGTTTTACTATACTTGAGTCAGAAGCATACAGAATTCCACCCGAGGACTGAGATGAAACTCACAATCACTTCCAGGGGATGGTGGGGAGATATATTTTGGAGTAAATGAATCTCTAGATATCGGATCCATGGATGGAGGAAGTGTGGGGGTTGTCATTCTCCCCTCAAGATGTTTTGATCTAAATTTATGAAATCCAGTCTGTATAAACACATGAACACACACTTCAGAACACTGCTGCAGGTTTTTGAGCCAATGCAATTATGAGAACTGAATCACCACTGCTCAGCTGAATCCAAATCAAGTCACAGCTACAGAAGGCTAGGATAGCCCTCCAACAGAAGGGAATCTCGTAAAATCTGAACACGAGCTTGTATTTCTGAGTCAAGAGTGAACCAGAAGAGGAAACTGCCTCCTCGATTACATTATAGTTGAGAGGTAGGTGTTTTCTAACCACCCAGAAGTTGGAGATTATATGCCTACAACCCATGGCCCACAAGTGTAAGTAATGCTGACTAAGGCTTCTGGAAACTGAAGTCTAAACACATGGAAGGCCAAAGACACACCTAGCCCTGAAGGAACCCAGTCACTCAATTCTGACAAATTTGATGTCTTCTCATTTTCATTAATCAAATCATATCACACAATTGTTTGTAATAACCTTATTGTGTGTGTGTGTGTGTGTGTGTGTGTGTGGGTGGGTGTGTGGGTGTTTGTATGTATGCTCAAGATCCTGCAAGGTAGACTCCAGCAATACATGGAGTGAGAGTTGCCAGATATACAAGCTGGGTTGAGAAAAGGTGCTAAGATTACTGTAAACACAGACTGCAGCCAGGAAATCAGAAGACGTTTACTTTTTGGAAGAAGAGCAATGACCAATCTCAATAAGATAGGTAAGAGTAGAGACATCACACTGGCAACGAAGATCTGCATAGTTAAAGCAATGGTATTCCCCGTAGTAACCTATGGATGTGAGAGCTGGACCGTAAGGAAGGCTGAGCGAAGGAAGATAGACACTTTTGAACTGTGGTGTTGGGAGGAAGGTTCTGAGAATGCCTTGGACCATGAGAAGATCCAACCAGTCCATACTTCAGGAAGTAAAGCCCGACTGCTCACTGGAGGGAAGGATATTAGAGCCAAAGTTGAAATACTTTGGCAACATCATGAGAAGAAAGGGAAGCTTGGAGAGGATAGTGGTGCTGGGGAAAATGGAAGGAAAAAGGAAGAGGAGCCAACCAAGGGCAAGATGGATGGATATTATCCTTGAAGGGACTGGCTTGGCCTTGAAGGAGCTGGTGGTGGCAACAGGCGACATGGAGCTCTAGCATGGGCTGGTCTATGAGGTCACGAAGTCTCGGAAACAACTGATCGAATAAAGAACAACAAAACAAAATATCTGATTTATAGAGACCAAAGGATTAAGAGAACCTGAAAGTGGGGATGAGGTCATCCATAACTCAATAAAAACACTTTTATTATGCATAGAGAATTGTCATGGGTAATAGTCCCAAACATCCTTAGTTTATAAAGGGTCAAGTAGGAAGGAACATAAATTAGCAGCACTGGTAATGTTCTTGCAGGGTCTCAAGCAGAGCAAACACTATAAAAACAACAGACTGAAATCGCGTTGTCACTCCAGATGGAGAACTACAACTCACAGTAATCCTAGCCAAGACAGCCAATGGTGAGGAATGATGGGAGCTGTAGTCCAACAACACCTGGAGAACCACAAGATTCCCACCAGTAGACCAATAGACTTATAGCAGTAGTTTTCCCTGCTGTAAGGCAGCTTCCTATGGTGAGATCGGATTAAATTCATTAAATTGAGATCGGTTTAAATTCAAAATGTAAAGTACGACCCCCATATCTATGGGATTGGTATCCATAGTGTCCTTTATCAAAATCCAACAATGGATAGTCTTGCTCAGCATTTTCTAGGTCCTCAAATGCAACTTTATGTTGTTCTTGAGCTGGAAGTCCTTTATTTCAACATCATGCCAAGTCCATGAACTTATCCACAGGGACTGTATAAATAAAATAAGGGTTAGAAGATTCTTCTCTGTTCCTTTAATCCAAGTGCAAAATAGCAAATCTTTCACCAACTGTATTTTAGTCCCTTCTCACAATAAATACAGGCTTTCATACACAACTGTATTTTCAAAGCATGCAAGGCTGGGGGAAAAAAGGCCACGTGCAGTTTATATACAGTCTTTCAGAAGACCCACAGATAAAAGCTGGTTACCATAGTGATTATTTTATCTATCAAGCTGGAAAAATCCCCCAAAGCGAAAGAGTGTCACAGCAGTACTAACTGGGACCATATTAACTCCCAGCTAGATAGAGCCCCAATCTTAAGGAAAGAAGCACACACGGATGAATGAAAAAGAACGCTGTGCCAGTTTGATAGCTTCCTCCCACACTAATTAAGCTTAATATACATATCATTTGGCTGAGAACAAAAAAGATGAGTTACAGAATTCAATTTCTCATTTTTTCCCTTTGTGAACTGCAGATTTGAAACAAAGAGTCTTGATTTTCTTTCATTTCTGCATCCTCTTTGCAGCCCTGTTACCAGAAAAGCTGAGGACGGGATGGTTTGTGTTGTTGCAAAGTGTGAACACCAGCTTTTCCAAACAAATCTCCTCCGGATGCATTGAACTACAACTTCCAGTCCTTCATAGCCATCTAAGACAGGGAAAGCAATGATATCCAAATCACTGAAGCCTTCCCTTTGACAACAACCGTAATACGAACCAAATCATACATACTACAAAAACATATATGCAGCAACCTTGCTGTACCACTAACATTTAGATGGATCCCATTGGCTGAAACCAAAAAGCCAAAGTTACAACAACGCAGGTATGTTTTAAAAAATATTTTCTTCATCCAAGAAAGAAAATATTTGGTATATATAGGAAAAACAAGTGGAATTAACAGTAGGAAAGTGGGAACACTTAATAAACCTTTGTGATTATTTCACAGAATCAAAGAGTTGGAAGAGACCTCATGGGCCATCCAGTCCAACCCCATTCTGCCAAGAAGCAGGAATATTGCATGCAAATCACCCCTGACAGATGACCATCCAGCCTCTGTTTAAAAACTTCCAAAGAAGGAGCCTCCACCACACTCTGGGCAGAGAGTTCCACTGCTGAACGGCTCTCACAGTCAGGAAGTTCTTCCTCATGTTCAGATGGAATCTCCTCTCTTGTAGTCTGAAGCCATTGTTTCATGTCCTAGTCTCCAGGGAAGCAGAAAACAAGCTTGCTCCTCACTCACAACACACATGTTGCCTCCTCACTCACAACACACATGGGCATCACGTGAATAAATAAATCCCACATTCCACCTGTAAGGGAATCTCTGCTTTACTCGTTGGAACAGTCATCACACCAAAGAGTTTTAACATTACTGGTTGAACAGGACCGTTCAGTTGATGTGGCATGAGAAGAACCGTACCCAAAACAATCACTCTTCACAAACTTTAACAGGCTTTCACAAATCTACACAACCAATGTATTCTTCAGGTAAAATGTGTCAAATAACATACATATCAGGTGAGTTTCTGCACAGAGAAACTTTCCATATGTAGAGTTGTGCATTGTTTGTGCTACACAACCCTTCTACTGAATGGAAACATTACATGACTGAATTGTGTCAAAAATGAGCAAGTGGATGCATAACCAAATGTCCATGCATATCCATACACAATGTACACTGTGTATCCGTATGCAACATTACCTGCATGCAAAATTCTGCTTTTACAATCTTGAATTTATGTGTTGGACAAAAAAAAAGAAAAGAAAAGGTCCGGCTACATCTATACAGGAAGGCATACAGAAGTAAGACACCAACATGTAATTGGAAATAATGTTGACCAAGAGTTTATTTTATCCCACCTTTTTCTCCAACAAGGCTAAGGTAATGTAGATAGCTCTTCTTTTCCTCATTTTACCCTCACAGCAATTCTGTGAAGTAGGTCACGGCTGACAGAGAAACCGACTGCCCTGAGGTCACGCAGAGAGTTTCATGGCTCAGAGGAGACTAGACCAGGGATGTCCCAAGCTCGTATCCAAAATTCCACCGTATAACACTCCAGCTGAACAGGCGTGTGAATTAAACATATATTTTAAGAAGGTCCCTAGTGCTACCAACTGCCACTTTCCATTCTTTCTCTTTTTGTAAACTCTGCTTCCTTTCCTGCTGCAAAAATTCTAGCGTGTCCTCTAATAATGCTATTTACTTCTTCTCCATGCTGGTTCCCCTGATGTGTGTTAAACCTGGTGTCAGGATTACCCTGCCTTCCACTGCTGTTAAGTTTCTCTGTTCACATCATCTCTTTCTCCCTTCCTCGACAATGTAGACATTTGGTTCCTACCTTCAAATTATTGCTCCGTTGTTGTTTCTTGCTGTTAACTACATCACCTCCTTCCAGACCCTTTAAGGCAGTGGTTCTCAACCTGAGGTCCCCAGATGTTTTTGGCCTACAACTCCCAGAAATCCCAGCAAGTTTACAAGCTGTTAGGACTTCTGGGAATTGAAGGCCAAAAACATCTGGGGACCCCAGATTGAGAACCACTGCTTTAAGGTTTCTGGTGACCTAGTTAGTATCTGGCTCTAGCAGAGGATCACCAGCATTTGGACAATGATAGTGAATGGAAAGGTCCCAAAATCATGCACCCAAAGTGACCACTTTTACCCCAACATCCATACTTGGCACACAAACATCTTCCATTGGCCATTGGCTTTACTGAACCTTGTCTGGAGCCTTAATGTAATCTATTTTTATACTTTTCTGTTTAGTGTGTTTTTATCTGGATTGTTGTATTTTATGGTGCTTTTATTTTAATGTCTTGTGGACATTCTGTCTCATATGTAAGCTGCCCTGAGTCACTTCGGGGAGACGGCGGCGGGGTATAAGAATAAAGTTTTTATTGTTATTATTCCCTAGATAATCTATTTTTGGATTCTCAGAATAGTTGGTTTAGGACTCATGTCCTTTTACTAAAACAAACTGAAGCTCCAAATCCTTAACTGTCATTGTGTAGTCACATTGTGTAGATTTTAATCAAATCTGACTTTTGTAGATTTTATTAAAATGTTCTCTCTGCGAATCTCTAGCTCTTCCAGACCAATATGACCATGTTCATACTAGAGAATCATTGTCAGCTTCCATTGAAAAGTGACCAAAGTCATGCTAGGAGACCTAGAAATGCTTAGAGAGGTGTTCTCGCAAGTTTTTTAAAAAGATATTTCTTTGTTTGCAATTTTTCACTTTCACGGGGGTCTGGTGCTACTAACCCCAGCAAATGTGGAAGGTTGGCTATACACATATGCACATCCAACAGTGCAAAGAGAAGACAGCACAGATAACACTATGTAACACCATTTTTGTTCCTGGGTTTAAAATGTCATTTCCTAATTGGTTCTATCATAAAAACATGGGGAAAAGTTTGCTAAACTGCAAAAGCTTCAGTTTTTGCGGGACATCCTGCAGCACATTTTGCTATAGTTTTTAGTAAATATCTCCTAGAGTCTCAACCAATTCAACATAACTTGTGGCAGCCACAAAAACAAAGTTACTGGAGTAGAACAACTACTTTCAAAGTAAATACCACACAATTAAACAGGAAATAACACTTTCAAACCAGGAACAGAAAAAAATGAAATTTTGTTACATAGTTTTTATTTGTTGTTGCTGCTGCTGTTATTATTATGATGATTATGATTATGATGATTATTATTATTGGTGGAATCACAAGCTAGAAAAAGTTACAGAAAATAAGCACGTCAAGCTACTCTGGGACTTCCGAATTCAGACAGAAAGAGTTTTGGAGCACAATAGTCCTGACCTCACGATCGTGTTAAAAAACGAAGTATGGATTGTCGATGTTGCAATCCCAGGTGACAGCAGAATTGAAGACAAACTGGGAAAGCTGACATGATATGAGGATTTAAAGATCAAACTGCAAAGACCCTGGCACAAGCCAGTCAAGATGGTCCCAGTGATGATCGGCACACTGGGTGTAGTGCCTAAAGACCTTGGCCTGCACTTAAACACAATCGGCGCTGACAAAATTACCATCTGCCAGCTGCAGAAGGCCACCTTACTGGGATCTGCACGCATTATTCGCCGATACATCACACAGCCTTAGACACTTGGGAAGTGTCCAACGTGTGATCCAATACAACAGCCAGCAGAGTGAGCTTGTCTGCTGTGGACTCATCTTGTTGTGTTTCAAATAATAATAATAATAATAATAATAATAATAATAATAATCTAGCTTTTCTTTGAAAATTGGAACTCAAGAAGGCTCAATTTTATTTTATTACATAGTGTAATGTTATTCTGCACCACACAATTGATACCGCTTTAATTGCCATGAATCCATCCTCTCTAGGAATCTCTCTGCCTTATGGACACCTGGGGTTTGTAGTTTAACTCTTCTAGAGAACTCTAGTTCTATTGTGTAGGAGAATGAACTAGAGTTTTATATACTTCACCAAACTACAAGTCTCAGGACCCACAGCATGGAGCCTTGTGGTTAAAGGTGTGCCACATTGTGATGTGCTGATACACTGTTTGACTCAAATTTCAGCTTCCCATCATTGATGCTGGAAGAAAAGAGGCAGCCTCTCCAAACAATGGCACTGACGTTTCTATGCCAAATGCTGCCACTTTTTATTTGCAGGCCCTGGGAAACAAGATGGTTCAGATAAATGCTCTGTGCACGCTGAAGTATCTGTGCCATTTCAGTCAACAGACAAAGTAGTGCACATTCAACCTTCCATCATCACTTTCCTCAAGCAAAAAAGCAAGCCCAAAGAGGAGACATTCCTGTCTGCTTGAAAGCTCCCCATACAAGGAACGGGACTTTAAAAAGATCAGGAACCTGCTGACCTCTTGCAACAAAAGTGAGACAATAGTAGAAAAGGGCTTGACATTACTTATTTTCCATTATAAGTAATTAAAGACTGAAAAAAGAATAATTTTTAAGAGAGCTAAGACATACACAGTGTAAAGAAAATAGAGAATCACAGATCAAGCAGCAGCAGTTTCTACTATTAACTTTGTTACATTATAATGATACAGTGTGACATCTGCCCTTGAGTTTTGCTACTCTGCTGCTGAATAGGCATGCCCATTGGTGGACACATCTCACCACCTTAACACAGTGGATGTGGCTCTTAATGAGACATGCCGCATTATCACAGGATGTCTACACCCTACACCACTGGAGAAATTATATCGTTTAGCCGGTATTGCACCACCTGATACCTGCTGGGAAGTAGCATCCAATAATGAAAGGAGCAAGGCATTGATACCTCCAGCCTATCATCTGTTCGGATATCAGCCAGCACCCCAACACCTTAAATCAAGAAATAGCTTTCTAAGATCTGCAGATATACTTACATGAACACCTCAGCAAGCAAGAGTCCAAAAGTGGCAGGCTAAAACCCGGAACTCAATCCATGGCTGATACCAGATGAGAGACCACTCCCCTTGCCACATGGAAGACTCAGCATCTTGGAAGGCACTGAACAGACTGCACTCTGGCACCACAAGATGCAGAACCTATCTTCAGAAATTGGGCTACAAAGTGGAGTCCACAACATGTGAGTATGAAGAAGAGCAAACCACAGACTACCTACTGCGATGCAACCTGAGCCCTGCCACATGCACAATGGAGGACCTTCTTATAGCAACACCAGAGGCACTCCAATTGGCCAGCTTCTGGACAAAGGACATAATGCCAAGTTTTTAACTTTGTTTGTGTTTTTAAATTTATATATATATATACACACATGCGCGCGCGCGCGCGCGCGCTCTGTGCATAATGAGTACCTTAAAAACAAAAGAACCAATGAATAAAATCACACCAAATTTGGCAACAAAATGTCTCACAACACAAGGAGTGACCATCACTCAAAAAATTATGATTTTGTCATTTGGGAGTTGTAGTTGCTGGGATTTATAGTTCACCTATAATCAAAGAGCATTCTGAACTCCACCAACGATGGAATTGAACCAAACTTGGCACACAGGACTCCCATGACCAACAGAAAACACTAGAAGGGTTTGGTGGGCATTGACCTTGAGTTTTGGAGTTGTAGTTCACCTACATCTAGAGAGCACTGTGGACTCAAACAATGATGGATCTGGACCAAATTTGGCACAAATACTCAATATGCCCAAAGATAAACACTGGTGGAGTTTGGGGGAAATAGACCTTGACATTTGGGAGTTGTGGTTACTGGGATTTAAAGTTCACCTATAATCAAAGAGCATTCTGAACTCCACCAACGATGGAATTGAACCAAAGTTGGCACACAGAACTCCCGTGACCAACAGAAAACACTAGAAGGGTTTGGTGGGCATTGACCTTGAGTTTTGGAGTTGTAGTTCACCTACACCTAGAGAGAACTGTGGAATCAAACAATGATGGATCTGGACCAAACTTGGCACGAATACTCAATATGCCCAAAGATAAACACTGGTGGAGTTTGGGAGAAATAGACTTTGACATTTGGGAGTTGTAGTTACTGGGATTTATAGTTTACCTACAATCAAGGAGCATTCCGAACCCCACCAACGATGGAATTGGGCCAAACATCGCACACAGAACTCCCATGACCAACAGAAAATACTGTTTTCTGGTGGTCTTTGGTGACCCTTCTGACACCTCCCTGGTGACCCCCCCCCCCCCCCCCAGGGTCTTGACTTCCCAGATTGAGAAATGCTGCCTTAAGGCCATCCAGTCCAACCTCCTTCACCAGAAAACATAATCAAAGCCCTCCTGACAAAGGGCCATCCAGCCATTCACACCCACACATATATGTAGATGACAGATGCAGTACCAAAGATGTGAAAGGGACCCCTAAAGAAGGACAATGATATGTTGCATGTCCAGAGTAGGCAAACCAGACAATCTCCACATCAACACTGACAAAGAAACAGCAAGAAATACTGTTTACCCACAAGCATAAAGAAATTACATATATTCGAAACCAACACTTTCTCATTACTTTATTTTCCAGATCACCAGACTGGGCCACAGCAACGCGTGGCAGGGGACCGCTAGTACATTATAATTTTACTCTCAATTAGCTTCTGACATGATAAATATTATAACGATGGGTTATTTGGAAGGGATAGAAAGGAAACCAAACAGAGGAGATGCCGCCGTAGGATGCTGATCACGGTAACCCTAGCTTTCCATTTAGATGTGCTACCTTTTAAATAATGGAGTATGCGTACATGAAAGTATTATACACGAAGCAAGGTTCTTTTTCTCTCCTTGCGAAACAAGTGCTGATAAAAGCAACTTGATGAGCAGCTCAGGAGGGCTGCTGCTGACGGACAAGGATGAAAACGCTTCTCTCAGCGAGAACCGCGGGGCCCTTAAAATAGAACGCGACTTCCAGTCAAACAATAACGAACTACAAGACGGCATTTTGCTTCACTTCAACCAGGCCACTTCCCATAAGGTTTAAAAATAAATCCCGAAATAAAGAAATACAGAGAGCCTCCTCCTTCTTCTGCCCGAAGCACACAAGTCAGCAGTTTTGTCTCGGAAAGGAGGTGGTGGGCAACTCCATTGGGTCTGGGGGCCGCCAGAATGTGTTTTGGTTTTCCTGCATATATGAAAACCATATTAAAAATGCACTGAAAGCAACTAAAATTAAAAAGGAAATTCTTCACTAAGTAACATCTGATTACGTGAAATTCCTCCCACCCATGATTAACAAATAAAATCTTTCCACCCATCTGTGAATTGTTATTACATTTATGTTAATGACTTACCATGCCTTAATTGACACTAAGGTATGGCTAGGGCTCACTTATACACCAATATGTTGAATTAATATGAAACAAATCAACAATGATACTGAGCAAATCAAGCCTCGGCTCTCACTAAAAGCCAGCATGACTAAACTGAGGTTGTCATATTCTGGACATGTCGTGCATTGACAGGGGCGGCTCAACCGATTACGCAAAGTAAGCAGCTGCAGTACAGTTGATTTTGCCCAGCGGTGCTCTTGAGGCGCTCTTGGGGGGAAATAGACCTTGACATATGCGAGTTGTAATTGCTGGGATTTATAGTTCACCTACAATCAAAGAGCATTCTGAACTCCACCAATGATGGAATTGAAGTAAATATGGCACACAGAACTCACACGACGAACAGAAAATATATATAAGTGATTGGTGGGGGGGGGGGTGCAAAATACTATTTGTTTACCATTGAAAATTACCTAGGGCCGCCTCTGTGCATTGACATCGAACACTTGAAAAAGGCCAATCATCATTGTGATTTGCCTTGAAGTCACTTCTGACTTATCATAACCTTAAGGTGACTTTATCAGCCCAACTTACCTGTCTAAACATATTTCCCCCTATGAACCATCTCAGAGATTAAGATCGTCAGGGGAGGCCCTACTCTCGATCCCACCTCCTTCGCAGGCTTGACTGGTGGGAATGAGAGACAGGGCCTTCTCAGTGGTGGCCCCTCAGCTGTGGAATTCTCTTCCCGATGATATTAGATCAGCCCGCTTCCTCCTAACCTTCAGAAAGAGCAATTAACAACCCTGCTACATAACAATCAAGCCCTACTTGTCCACCATGCCTTGATACTCCAATTCAGTAGGAATCAAATATTTTGCCCAAAGCAAGAACAACAACAACACAAACCTGTGGTGCACCTTGTTAGAACAAGAATTGGAGCCAGATACCCTCTAATTCTAGCTCTAATTTCTATTTCTGGACAAGAACGCCCCCAATCCCCATGGAAATATTCAGAAGATTTGGAGATGTTGCAGAGTAGCTGGTGTACTGGATTGCCGTTCCAGATTCTAAGCCACCACTAAGCCATGAAATTTACTGGGTAACTTGGGGTCACCAAATCTCTCCCAGCTTGATCTATCGAATAGAGTTGTTGCTAGAATAAAACAGGGTGAAGGAGTGCCATAAAGACTGCTTTCATTTCATTGGAGGAAGTTCAAACCATAAAGGCCACAAACAACTAAATGCCTTGAGCTCAACCGTCCTGATCCTAGTCTCACGAAAACAGAATGTTCTTACTTCACATCACAAACAAACTTTGCTTTCTAGAAGGCATTGCATGCACACACTGATCCTATTGCAATCAAGACATGATCTCCTCCAATGACTCACAGCATGGTACGTGGCATATTTGCCCACACAAATTAGATCTATTATGCTATTTATTAGCAGCGTGGAGGGGAGTTTCTTATTTCCGCATTAAAATCCCTAGTCTGGAGAGTACAGGGAAATAGAGGCAAGCTGTCACTCAAAAACATGCCTTTAATCTATATTCAACTAAAACAGGGATTAGTTTGGGAGATGAAACAGTTGTCATGTGTACATCTAAATCTCAATCATGGCCTTTTTTGATATCCATAAGAAGGACTTTTTCAATTCCTGTAATATCCTATCTAGTTTGGCAATAACAATACTGGACTACTCTGCAGAGTGATTCCAAAAGACACAGGAGTTAATACATGTAAAGAGATCCAAACATGCTTCAACATGAACTATGTGGCTCTCAATGACTCAGTTGAGGAGAATATGCAACTTTTGAAATCAAAGAATTTTATTACTGACTATGCATGAATACCTATCCACATGAAGAGATCATCCAGAGCTTTGGGGTTGGGTGTTTCCAATAGGCTGATGATAATGCTGTTCTAGCTCTCACTTACATCTGGTGCAACTTTATGTATGTGAGTAAATAGAATGCATCTTAATACAGCTTAATACTCCTTGTAAAGTTAAGTTGGATGATAGTTGTAATAGGGCCCTCTCTCAATTATGGAACTCCGTACCCAAAATGTCGGACTGGCACCATTTCTTTGAAAATTCCAACAAGCAACCAAAATAGTACTTGGCATGAATCTTTGAAACTGCTGCTTTAACACTACTGGAGAAGTTAAACAGCTTAGCCGGTATTGAGACAGCTTACATCAATCAGGAGGTAGCAGCCAATAATGAAAAAACCAAGGCAGTGACATCTCCGGCCCAACCTCTGTTGGGCTATCAGCCAGCACACCAACACCTTAAATGCACAAATAGCTTCCTAAAATCTATAGAGATACTTTGAGAAACACCTCAGCAAGCAAGAGTCCAAAAGTGGCAGGCTAAAACCCAGGAACTCGATCCATGGCTGATACCAGTGAAAAGATTCCTCCTGGGCTCACAGAAGACTGGTTGACTTGGAAGGTGCTGAATAGACGGCACTCTGGCACCACGAGATGAGGAGTCTATATTCAGAAATGGGGCTACAAAGTGGAGTCCACGACATGTGAGTGTGGAGAAGAGCAAACCACAGACCACCTACTACCAATGCAGTTTCTGATACGATAAATAAATAAACAAACAAATACTTGATTTGAGGATTGTTTTAGACTGCTTTTGGAAGTTTTTAAAGAGTATTTAATGCTTTATCTTTCCATGTTTCAATTGGTTTTTATTTATTCATCACCCCAATGGGTCCTAGTGGGCTGGGAAGCAATGCAGAAATACTTTAAAATAAACAAACAGACCCATAATCTGACCCTAAATACAATAAGCATCACGCTCAAGTAAATTCAGAGGTCAAAACTATCACCACCCAGCTCAAAGGACATAGCCACAATTTTTCAATATAAAAAAAGATCAATTCCTTATGAGTTCCCAAAATTAGAAGTTGTTATTGCAGCTCTGGCAAGTTATCAATTCCTAAACGCCTATTTGGAAGCATAAGACAACCACCAAAATATATTATGCAGAGACAATTTCATATAGAGGTATCAGGGAGGAAAAAAAACCCAGAAAAATTACACTTCATCCTATTTTGAAAACCTCAGAAACATCAGACTCTGGGTGCATCCACACTAGGTATGAACAAACTTGGGCCCTCCAGATGTTTTGGACTTCAACTCCCACAATTCCTAACAGCCAGTAAGCTGGCTGAGATTTCTAGTTGAAGTCCAAAACACTTGGAGAGCCCAAGTTTGCCCATGCCTGATCTACACAGTGCAATTAATGGAGTTTGACACCACTTGAATGACTGTTGCTATAGAATCTCCGGGGTCTGTAGTTTGGCGAACTATCAGCATTTTTTGGTAGAGAAGGTCAAAGACTTGCAAAACCCCAACTCTTAGGATTCGGTAGCATTGAGACATGGTTGTTCAATTGGTGTCAAGGTCCATTAATTCTACAGTGTAGATGCACCCTTGGAGATAAAGCAGCGACGCTACTGTCATCATAGCCTGCTTATGGAAGCACATAATGTCACCGCCATGGACGCATCTTCTCACTCAGAAATAAAGACAGATGGACCTAACAATCGCATTGCTCTCCCCTCTGCTCAGTCTCTGTGTTTGCTTCTCAACTCAGACTCCTCTCCTCCTGGCCTTCTCCTTTATCCATCTGGACCAATCTTTGTTCCAACATTTCCAACGTCACCTCCTTCCCTTTGCTTGCTTGTCTGCTTCTTTCTTTCCATGGCATTTCTGCCCAATCCTTCCGAAACCCTCTTGCCCATCCCATCATCACCCTAAAGGACCTTCCCATGTCATTGTTGTGGTGCCTCAAAGGGCTTTTTCCATCCCCATGAAGTCCTTTGAGGCACCGCAATGCAAACTGCAGCAATTATCAAAGAGATGCTATGTTCTTATGCCACATCTAAGAAGACTTTTTTTCTTTCTTTCTTTTTCCAACATAAATTAGTATCGCTTAAGCCACAAAGCAGTTATCCGCACTGTATGCTTCAATCCATGACCTAAATCCTTTTTTTGAGGCACTTATGTGAAAGATGGTGGGCGCAGCCATTTCCTCTTCGCATCCCGCTTTTCCACAGCTGCAACCCAGAGCAGCGTACAGACACGTCACTTTGCATTTTGCAGAAAGGAGATTAAAATAGCAAAGAGTTGCAACCCCCCCCCCCTCTGTAATTATGACTGACGTACACAAATCGCTGTTCACGTGCCCAAAAAAAATGCAAGAGGCAAATGCATCACACAAGCTTACATTTTCTCAACCAGCATTTCTTAACATTTCCCATGTCATTCCAAAAAGGGGGCTCAATCCATCCACTGAGATGAAGAAGTGGCTTCAAAAAGGCAAGGAAAAGCCACACAAAACGGAAAAAAGGGGGGAACACTCCCACGAAATAAATGAAGAACACAGCAAAAGCTCCTATCTACATATGTAAACAAAAAGAAACCGGAAAGCCTTGAACTGCTGTGATTTTTATTTAGATGCAGATCAGGGGAGAATTTTGTTCCGGATCTACAGCTCCGTTCTCTAAAATACCCAACTTGTAAGTAGCCGCTCACCTGCAGCGAGTAAATAACTACCCCCAGGCGACAAGGGAGGCAGAGCCTTTGTAGACTGGAAGTGAATTGCATTCCTTCCGTCGAGCTGTCAACATGCCACACGATGTGACAAGCCAATGTGAGTAAATAAATTGTGGACTTATTCACAAAGCTGCAAGACATGTCTCTGCATTCAGCTCTCATAACAGTATATTTCAATAAATATATTACTTTTCCTTTTCACACCAAGGTACTGCTCAGATGGCAAATGATGCCACTTGCTTGTTATTTACATGAATCAAGCCTCAATGGCAGGTTTTTGGCTGTTTGCATTTTTTTTCCAAACCATTGATGTATTTTTTTTCCAGCTCTTGTAAGCAAATATTCGCACTTTAGGAAAAGGGAGTATGTTCCACAGATGTCAACCAGATCTGCCGGTTGGCAAGAGCAGCGAGATTTCGAGGGAGGGAGAAAATGTGTTATAAGCCACACACGCCTTTGCATTCTGTTAAATTAAAATTAAAGAACGGACACATCTGCTCACCACGTGTGTTGGTCGCCATGTCAGCCACTTTCTGAAAGGCATCCAAGAAGGCAGCTGCTGCTACTACCGTCGTCCTAAAATACAGTCAGATAGCCCAGTGTTAGTAACAGCTTGTCATAGTCTATTTTCATCACTTACTCACGCAAAAAAAAAAAGAGAAAAAAGAAAGAAAGTTATATTAAGGCGGAAGAAAGAATTGAGTGGGAGATTCAACAGTAACGACAAAAATAAAACCTACTGTAGGTCTTCTCCATCACGTTTATGCTTCTCTATCACTCTTGGTTTGGAAAATAATAAAATTATTTCCTACTATCCTAGAAAATATTAAGCATAACATTCTTCTGCAACACTGCTATCACTAATAATGTGGTTTACTGCAACCTAAAAGACTTATTTATACTCTCGTATGCTTCTTTATCTCTCTCTCTCTTGGTTTGGAAAATAATAAAATTATTTCCTACTATCCTAGAAAATATTTAGCATAACATTCTTTTGCAACACTGCTATCACTAATAATGTGGTTTACTGCAACCTAAAAGACTTATTTATACTCTCGTATGCTTCTTTATCTCTCTCTCTCTTGGTTTGGAAAATAATAAAATTATTTTCTACTATCCTAGAAAATATTAAGCATAACATTCTTCTGCAACACTGCAATCACTAATAATGTGGTTTACTGCAACCTAAAAGAATAATTTTCAAAGACTCGGACCCTGGACTACAACTCCCATTATCCTAATTGTTAACAGGATAACACAGAGTGCATCTACACCACAAATGGGAAACTTCGGCCCTCCAGGTGTTTTGGACTTCAACTCCCACAATTCCTAACAGCCTATCGGCTGTTAGGAATTGTGGGAGTTGAAGTCCAAAACACCTGGAGGGTCAAAGTTTGCCCATGCCTGATCTACACTGTAGAATGAATGCAGTTTGATCCCAATTTAACTTCTGTGATTCAGTGCTATAGGATCTTGGCGGTTGTTGTTTGGTGAGACAGCCTCACTCTTAGTAAAGACCTTGTAAAACCACAACACCCATGATTCCACGGCACTATGCCACCTCAATTCAAGTGGTGTCAAACTGTAGTTCTACTGTGTAGATGCGCCCATAGAGTATAATCCAATAATGTCTGTGGATCTCACAATGCGAAGTGTCTAGATCTAGGGAAGTCATGCTACCCCTCTATTCTGCTCTGGTTAGACCACACCCGGAATATTGTGTCCAATTCTGGGCACCACAATTCAAGAGAGATATTGACAAGCTGGAATGTGTCCAGAGGAGAGTGACTAAAATGATAAAGGGTCTGGAGAACAAGCCCTATGAGGAGTGGCTTAAGGAGCTGGACATGTTTAGCCTGAAGAAGAGAAGGCTGAGAGGAGATATGATAGGCATGTATAAATATGTGAGAGGAAGCCACAGGGAGGAGGGAGCAAGCTTGTTTTCTGCTTCCTTGGAGACTAGGACGCGGAACAATGGCTTCAAACTACAAGAAAGGAGATTCCATCTGAACATGAGGAAGAACTTCCTGACTGTGAGAGCCGTTCAGCAGTGGAACTCTCTGCCCCGGAATGTGGTGGAGGGTCCTTCTTTGGAAGCTTTTAAACAGAGGCTGGATGGCCATCTGTCAGGGTTGATTTGAATGCAATATTCCTGCTTCTTGGCAGGGAGTTGGACTGGATGGCCCATGAGGTCTCTTCCAACTCTTTGATTCTATGATTCTATGAAGGACTGTATCAGAGAAAATAATAATAATCATCATCATCATCATCATCATCATCTTTATTGGAGACGAGGAATATTTTAAAGTATTTTACCATATATATTAAACACTATCAGCAGTATTGGGGTCCCTTTACATATTATTCCTTTACAAACAAATTTAGAATAACACATAATATTTTGCAGTGTGGATACAAAACGTATGTGAGTCATACTTTGGCTCAAGAGCTGAAGATTAACTCCACTTTCGAGCCAAGTGTAGATCTGATGACAAACCCCAGTTCACTATTGTCTAATGTGTTAATCAGCTCCAGGTATAGAAGGCTAGGAAAAGAAGAAGGAAGTCAAAACAAGTTGGGTTACAAACTCAAGCAACTACTAAGGGGCATTTTTACAACCAAGCTATTCTAAAAGAGTTTAAATATGTGTTTTTCTTGTGCAACGGGCCCTCCTTATCCATGGAGTCTGTGTTTATGAATTCAAACATCTACAACTTGAATGCATTACTTTAAAATTCCAAAAAGTCAATCGTGATTTTGGCATTGTATATAAGGGGTTCTGTTTTACTAAACCACTGTGTATAATGGAACTTGAGATTTTGCTTATTCCTATGGTGCTGGCAGAGTCTTCTTGGTGGTTGCTCCCTAACTTGCTGAGGTTTCTGGGAGTTGTAGGCCAAAAACATCTGGGGACCCCAGGTTGAGAACCACTGTTCTAGAGCAATGGTTCTCAAACTTTCTAATTTGGGAGCTGCAGGTACTCAGCATTCTGAACTCCACCAATATTGGAATTGAACCAAACTTGGTCCTGTCTTATACTCTCTAGCACAGTGATTCTCCACCTTCCTAATGCCGCAACCCCTTAATATAGTTCCTCATGTTGTGGTGACCCCCAACCATGAGATTATTTCCATTGCTATTTCATAACTGTAATTTTTCTACTGTTATGAACTGTAATGTAAATATCTGATATACAGAATGTATTTTCATTCACTGGACCAAATTTGGCACAAATTCCCAATATGCCCAAATCTGAATACCAGGTGGGGTTGGGGAGGGGATAGATTTTGTCATTTGGGAGTTGTGGTTGCTGGGATGTATAGTTAACCTACAATCAAAGAGCATTCTGAACTCCACCAATGATGGAAATGGAACCAAACTTGGCACACAGAACTCGCACGACCAACAGAAAATACTGAACAGGTTTGGTGGGCATTGAGCTTGAGTTTTGGAGTTGTAGTTCACCTACATCCAGAGAGCACTGTGGACCCAAAAAATGATGGATCTGGACAAACTTGGCACGAATACTCAATATGCCCAAATATGAATGCTGGTGGAGTTTGGGGAAAACAGACCTTGACATTTGGGAGTTGTAGTTGTTGGGATTTATAGTTCACCTACAATCAAAGAGCCCCTTGAACCCCACCAACACTAGAATTGGGCCAAACTTCCCAAACAGAACATTCATGACTAACAGAAAATACTTCATTTTCTGATGTTCTTTGTCAACCCCTCTGGCACCTCCTCGCAACCCCCCCTGGGGTCCTGATCCCTTGAGAAACGCTGGTCTAGAGAGGATAGATTGGCATCCTCCTTGCTAGCTTTTGTGGGCAAGTGAAGGCTTTTAATTTTTGGCAGGACTGACTGTTTGGCAGAAAAATGCATTTCATGCTTATATTTTCTTTTTTAATGGTTTGCTTTTAACAATATTTAATTATATTGATTTCTAACTTTTGTACGATGTGATTGTTTTAAAGCTGTCTCTGATGTACCTTTTGTAAGCCATCTTGACCTCCTAACTGGGGAAAAGGCAGAGTATATATACATAAATATAATAATACAAATAATTCTCACATATGCCAGTGCTCCAATACTGACTGACATAGCAAACTCTTAAGAATATATAAATGCCCATCAATCTCACTAAAAAAATTTATTATTTATTTATTCATTTAATAAAACATTTTATCGGAACATATATCCAAGGACTTCAGGTCTACTGGCACAATTCTATGGTCTACTACTGCTGGAAATCACCATAGAATAGCATTGAAGAACCTAGACATTCCTAATGACAAGACATCCAGACAAGACTGATGTACTCCTGGTCAGTCGAAAGGCTGAACAGGGTATAGGGTTAGAGTCTGTGCTGGATGGGGTTACGCTCCCTGCGAAGACACAGGTTCATGGCTTGGGAGTTCTCCTGGATTCATCACTGAGCCTGCAACCCCAGGTCTCGGTGGTGGCCAAGGGTAGCTTTCGCACATTTAAAACTTGTGCACCAATTGCATCCGTATCTTCTTTTGTATGAATGTTTGTGCGGCATCAAATTGTTGCCTACTGGAAGCCACTCTGAGACCCCCTTCGGGGTGAGAAGGGTGGGGTATAAATATAGTAAATAAATAAATTAATAATGAGGACTTCTGTCCAGTAATCTCTACCTCAGGGGTCTGGAGAACAAGCCCTATGAGGAGCGGCTTAAGGAGCTGGGCATGTTTAGCCTGAAGAAGAGAAGGCTGAGAGGGGATATGATAGCCATGTATAAATATGTGAGGGGAAGCCACAGGGAGGAGGGAGCAAGTTTGTTTTCTGCTTCCCTGGAGACTAGGACGCAATGGAACAATGGCTTCAAACTACAAGAGAGGAGATTCCATCTGAACATGAGGAAGAACTTCCTGACTGTGAGAGCCGTTCAGCAGTGGAACTCTCTGCCCCGGAGTGTGGTGGAGGCTCCTTCTTTGGAAGCTTTTAAACAGAGGCTGGATGGCCATCTGTCAGGGGTGATTTGAATGCAATATTCCTGCTTCTTGGCAGGGGGTTGGACTGGGTGGCCCATGAGGTCTCTTCCAACTCTTTGATTCTATGATTCTATGATTGTATGATCCTCAAACTAAGGCCTGGGGGCTGGATATGACCCTCCAAGGTAATTTACCAGGCCCTCGCTCAGGGTCAACCTAAGTCTGAAACAACTTGAAAGCACACAACAACAACAACAACAACAAGAAGAATCCTATCTCATCAGCCAAAAGCAGGCCCACGCTTGCCATTGAAATACTAGTAAGTTTATATATTTTTTAATTGTTCTTCATTTTAATCATTACAAATAAGATATTTGCAGTATGCATAGGAATTCATTCATGTTTTTTTTCAAATTATAATCTGGTCCTCCAACAGTTTGAGGAACTGTGACCTGACCCTCTGTTTAAAAAGTTTGAGGACCCCTGCTCTAGGTCCTCCAGCATGAAGGGAAGAAGTTGACCCTTGAGTCACGCTGGAAGACCAGGAGATGTCTAGAGAGAACATTTTAAAAGAGAGACAAGAGAGGAGATTCCATCTGAACACAAGGAAGAACTTCCTGACTGTGAGAGCTGTTCAGCAGTGGAACTCTCTGCCCCGGAGTGTGGTGGAGGCTCCTTCTTTGGAAGCTTTTAAACAGAGGCTGGATGGCCATCTGTCAGGGGTGATTTGAATGCAATATTCCTGCTTCTTGGCAGGGGGTTGGACTGAATGGCCCATGAGGTCTCTTCCAACTCTTTGATTCTAAATCAAATCTGCAAAAATCAAAAATGCAAATGTGGAGGGAGGGCTGTACAACCATTACATCAGTAAATCCAATCTACGACTGTCTCAAGAGGGGCAATCCTGCATGAGATACACCACACAAATCTGCTGATCCTGTGGCATGGCGCTTGGTTGAAATTTTTGACAAGGAAATGAAAGTCAACCAAATTTTCCACACAGATCAGCAAGAGAGACATCTCCGTTTGCAACCAACAGCCCTTTCTTCCCTTTCCTGCATGGAACTAGTAGCAGCAGCCAGTCCCCAGATTCTTACCCCCAGCAGACAGTAGATCCGGACTTCCTAAATATAGCGGGTACTTCATGAATAAGTAGGTCTTAAGGACCTTGTTCACCTTAAAAATTCATGCTGAAGTGTTTCCTTCTCTGCTGTAATTAACTGCATATTCAGATTTGAAATTTAAGGAATCTGGGACATGACTTTGGGGATAAACTACAACAAGAGCAGCAGGAGGAGGGAAATAAATCAACATGGCCCCAAACTCAAGCATTATCCGAGATGGGATTAAATCGTGCCTCTGAAAGCATCTCACGAGCACCTTAGATCTTGCAGTTCAGGAGAGGAATATTTTAAATAAGACACAGTACTGATTGATATCCTGTGTCTGAAATACTTGGATGGGTTTCAGATTTATTTATTTATTGGATTTTAAATACCTGTGTTTACACATATAAGTAAATAATGAGATATTCTGGAGGTGGGACCCACATCTAAATATCTGTTTTTTTCTGTTTTACGTACACTTCATAGACATATCCTGAAAAAAATTTTATCCAGTATATTTTTTAAAAAATTGTGATTGTAGCATTGGGCACTGAACCAATTCCCTCTCAGCAATGGAAAACTTGGGCAAATTAGTCTCTTTCAGCCTTTGAAGAAGTGAGTGAGAAACATCCTTGGTATAAAAATTTCCAATAAGACAAAATTGTGTTGTGATTTCAGTGCTGTATTGTGACTCCACGGGAACTAACATTCAAATCCCCCACTAAGCCATGAAAACTCACTTGGAGACCTTGAACAAGTCAAACAACTCCCTTGGGGCAGGGAGGGGGGGGGCTCCACAATGCTCCCAATGTTGTTGTTTTTGTTATTCCTGCTTCACTCTTTACAATCACAGAATAATACAGTTGGAAGAGTCCCACATGGGCCGTCTAGTCCAAGCCCCTGCCATGCAGGAAAAGCACAATAAAAGCACCTCCAACAGATGCCCATCCAGCCTCTCTTTACAAGCCTCCAAAGAGGGATCTTCCACAACACCCCAAGGCAAAGAGTTTTACTGATGATCATCTTTTGCACTGACACATGGTAATGGATCCACACTGAAGATATATATATATATACATACATACATACATACACACACTAGCCATACGCTGCCACGTGTTGCTGTGGCCCAGTCTGTGTATATGTATTTTGTGTGTGTATGTGTGTTTATATTTGTGTATGTGTATATGTGCATGTCTGCATATATATGTGGTTTTGTGCATGTGTTGTAATGTATTTTTTGTTTTTTGGCTTTTTAAGTCTCTTCCAGGAAATTTTCCTCTGTACGGACGACATCGCCATCACTGCTCAAGCAGGGAGCTTTGAAATGATTGGACAGAAGCTCTCCAAAGCTTCAGGGTGTATTATTATTATTATTATTACTACTACTACTACTAGCCCTCCCCTGCCACGCGTTGCTGTGACCCAGTCTGTGTATATGTATTTTGTGTGCGTATATGTGTGTGTCTGCATATATATGTGGTTTTGTGCATGCGTTGTAATGTATTTTTTGTTTTTTGGCTTTTTAAGTCTCTTCCAGGAAATTTTCCTCTGTACGGACGACATCGCCATCACTGCTCAAGCAGGGAGCTTTGAAATGATTGGACAGAAGCTCTCCAAAGCTTCAGGGTGTATTATTATTATTATTATTATTACTACTACTACTACTAGCCCTCCCCTGCCACGCGTTGCTGTGACCCAGTCTGTGTATATGTATTTTGTGTGCGTATATGTGTGTGTCTGCATATATATGTGGTTTTGTGCATGCGTTGTAATGTATTTTTTGTTTTTTGGCTTTTTAAGTCTCTTCCAGGAAATTTTCCTCTGTACGGACGACATCGCCATCACTGCTCAAGCAGGGAGCTTTGAAATGATTGGACAGAAGCTCTCCAAAGCTTCAGGGTGTATTATTATTATTATTATTATTACTACTACTACTACTAGCCCTCCCCTGCCACGCGTTGCTGTGACCCAGTCTGTGTATATGTATTTTGTGTGCGTATATGTGTGTGTCTGCATATATATGTGGTTTTGTGCATGCGTTGTAATGTATTTTTTGTTTTTTGGCTTTTTAAGTCTCTTCCAGGAAATTTTCCTCTGTACGGACGACACCGTCATCACTGCTCAAGCAGGGAGCTTTGAAATGATTGGACAGAAGCTCTCCAAAGCTTCAGGGTGTATTATTATTATTATTACTACTACTACTACTACTACTACTAGCCCTCCCCTGCCACGCGTTGCTGTGACCCAGTCTGTGTATATGTATTTTGTGTGCGTATATGTGTGTGTCTGCATATATATGTGGTTTTGTGCATGCGTTGTAACGTATTTTTTGTTTTTTGGCTTTTTAAGTCTCTTTTGGGACATTTTCCTCTATGATGACGACATCGCCATCACTGCTCAAGCAGGGAGCTTTAAAATGATTGGACATTTCTGAAGCTTCAAGGTGTATTATTATTATCAATATTATTACTAGCCGTCCCCTGCCACATGTTGCTGTGGCCCAGTCTGTGTATATGTGCTTTGTGTGTGTATATATTTGTGTATATGTGTATATATGTGTGTTTGCATATATATATATGTGTGTGTGTGTGTGTGTGTGTGGTTTTGCACATGCATTGCAATGTAATTTTTGTTTTTTGGCTTTTTAAGTCTCTTCTGCTGTGTTTTTCAGTGTTTTTATGAGTGATGGTCACTTGTTGGCCTGAGAGGTGTCTTGTGTCCAAATTTGGTGTACATTTGTCCAGTGGTTTTTGAGTTCTGTTAATCCCACAAACTAACATTACATATATATATATATATAATGCTGGAAAAGTGTCAACCATATATTCTCATTGGTGCCCTTTATCCTTCCCGCTTCTCCCATATCCTAATTTCTAACCTGCTTACGAGCAGAGTCTTTCCAAGCTTTAAAACAGGATATTTCCCTAGACTTATCTGGAAATTGTTGCTGGTCCCTGATGACCTCTCATTTATGGATTAACTGGACCTGACCCTGTTTAGCTCTTAAAATCAGACAAAATGCAGTATGTTCAGGTTGTTGCAGTATTGCACATGATTCTCCTTTTTAAAAAAACAACTCTGAAATTTTCCTTCGTGTCCCTTCCTCTTTCCAGAAGCCCAAATTGCTAAGCCACAAGCCCTACAATTTCCTGGAACTGAAACCCAGTCGACTGGAAAGTTTCCTAGCCCCATAATTACAACCTGGTTTCTAAAAGACTTCCACTACCACAGTGGTCTTTTATTCAACTTATTTGCTTACGGCCTAGAGGTCTGTTTGCATAAGCAAACTGATTCATTATTAGGAGCTCTGTAGCACTATTTGCTAATCCCAAATGCAATGACTGAGAATATTTCGATTCTTCTGCTTTTGTAACAAATGACTACCACACCTCCAAGGATTAGCTCTACATGACTCAGGGGAACCTATCTAAAAAAACATACTAAAGTCAAGGTCAAATAATCCCTTATATCACTGGTTCTTAACCTTTTGGGGGAGGAAGCAATGAATCCCTTAATTGTGTTCAATATTAAAAACAGAAAGGAAAAATATGGGCAATTCATATACTCCTTGAAGCTATAGACACTGTAGAATTAAGACCCTGAAATGCATGGTTGTTGTTCAGAAAATGTGTGAGTGTATACACGTCTGGGGAGCAAATTCAGAAACAAATGGAGAAAGGGAAGTAGCATGGATAGGAGAGGAAAGGGTTGAGCTGCTTTATACTGCTCTTCTAACAATCAAATTATATCCTAGACCAGCAATGGGCAACTCTTAGGAATTTGGGGCTCACTATGGCCTTCAAGTAGGGTCACACACTGCACTACATCATCCCCCCCCCCAAAAAAAACAACCAACTTTTTTGGCCCCAAATGCCTCCAAATATCTCCAAATGTCTCCCTACACATGAATTTCCTTCCTTTCCACAGTTATGGTTCTGTCCAGCTTACTTATCCAAATGTATATCCCTCTACATCCCACCCTGCAGTTTAATATCTTCCGGGGAGGCCCTTCTCTCGCTCCCACTAGCTTAACAAATGCGTTTGGTGGGGACGAGGGACAGGGCCTTCTCAGTGATGGCCCCCCACCTGTGGAACTTGCTCCCCAGCGAGATTAGCTCGGCTTTATCCCTCCTTTCTTTCAGGAAGAAACTTAAGCCATGGTTCTGGTACCAGGCTTTTGGACAGCAGGCATAACAGCACTTTGGATGTTGAATTGGACATTATTTGACAATAATGATTTAATGTTCAATAATGATTTAATGTTCCATCTATTGTTTTAAATTGTTAATTTAATGTTCCATTTATTGTTTTAAATTGTTGTCTGTATGTTGCAGCATCGAATTGTTGCCGAATGTAAGCCGCCCTGAGTCGTCGTGTCCCCCCCCCCCCGGGGGGGTTGAGAAAGACGGGGTAGAAATGTTGGAAATAATAAATTACTATTATTGATGCATGACATTTCATAATTGCAGTTGTACAACATCAACCATGGAAATAATAAATTATTATTACTATTATTGATGCCTGATGTTTCATAACTGCAGTTGTACAACATCAACCAAGGAAATAATAAATTATTGTTACTATTATTGATGCCTGACGTTTCATAATTGCAGTTGTACAACATCAACCATGGAAATAATAAATTATTATTACTATTATTGATGCCTGATGTTTCATAACTGCAGTTGTACAACATCAACCAAGGAAATAATAAATTATTGTTACTATTATTGATGCCTGACGTTTCATAATTGCAGTTGTACAACATCAACCATAGAAATAATAAATTATTATTACTATTATTGATGCCTGATGTTTCATAATTGCAGTTGTACAACATCAACCAAGGAAATAATAAATTATTATTACTATTATTGATGCCTGACGTTTCATAATTGCAGTTGTACAACATCAACCATGGAAATAATAAATTATTATTACTATTATTGATGCCTGATGTTTCATAACTGCAGTTGTACAACATCAACCAAGGAAATAATAAATTATTGTTACTATTATTGATGCCTGACGTTTCATAATTGCAGTTGTACAACATCAACCATGGAAATAATAAATTATTATTACTATTATTGATGCCTGACGTTTCATAATTGCAGTTGTACAACATCAACCAAGGAAATAATAAATTATTGTTACTATTATTGATGCCTGACGTTTCATAATTGCAGTTGTACAACATCAACCATGGAAATAATACATTATTATTACTATTATTGATGCCTGATGTTTCATAAGTGCAGTTGTACAACATCAACCATGGAAATAATACATTATTATTACTATTATTGATGCCTGACATTTCATAATTGCAGTTGTACAACATCAACCATGGAAATAATACATTATTATTACTATTATTGATGCCTGACATTTCATAATTGCAGTTGTACAACATCAACCATGGAAATAATACATTATTATTACTATTATTGATGCCTGACGTTTCATAATTGCAGTTGTACAACATCAACCATGGAAATAATACATTATTATTACTATTATTGATGCCTGACATTTCATAATTGCAGTTGTACAACATCAACCATGGAAATAATACATTATTATTACTATTATTGATGCCTGACGTTTCATAATTGCAGTTGTACAACATCAACCAAGGAAATAATAAATTATTATTACTATTATTGATGCCTGACATTTCATAATTGCAGTTGTACAACATCAACCATGGAAATAATACATTATTATGACTATTATTGATGCCTAACATTTCATAATTGCAGTTGTACAACTTCAACCAAGGAAATAATAAATTATTATTACTATTATTGATGCCTAACGTTTCATAATTGCAGCTGTACAACATCAACCATGGTAAATGCAAAGGATCTGCATAACCATGACTACAAATCACTGTTCATACAACCAACACAGCATGCATTAACACAAACTATGGTTTGCATCAACAAGAGATGGAAAGAAGAATAAAAAAAGAGAGAAGAAAATATCACCCTTAAAATTGCTCCTGATAAACAAGCAATGGTTTGAAGGAACCATAGGAACATCTGCTACAAATATAAGTTTATTCATACTATGGTTATATGCAGATGATTAAAGAAAGAATACCACTGTAAGTAAGTAAGTAAGTAAGAAAGAAAGACAAAAAGACAATAAAGACAGAAAGAAAGAAAGAAAGAAAGAAAGAAAGAAAGAAAGAAAGAAAGAAAGAAAAGCAAGATAAGTGCGATAATAGCTTACCTAAGCTGAGACTGCAGTTTTCCTGCTTTGTTGATGAAATCTTCCCAAACTGGATAGCTTCCCTGGAAGAACAAAGAAAAAACATATGTTGTAAATGTCTTAATTTGATCAGTCTTCCAAAAAGACAACTGGGAGTGGCACACGTCAATGGGCACATTCAGTCATACTCTTAAACAATGGTTCTCAACCTGTGGGTCCCCAGATGTTTTGGTCTTCAACTCCCAGAAATCCTAACAGCTGGTAAACTGGCTGGGATTTCTGGGAGTTGTATGCCAAAACACCTGGGACCCACACGTTGAGAACCACTTCTGCAAACAATTTAAAGATTTTTTATGCTACTTTTCCTTTAAAACAGGGTATGGGAGGGAAATCAAGAGCATGGAAACAGAAAAAGACAGAATTTTCAGTCTCATCCTCTATTTCTGTTTAGCACTATGATAAGGTCTTTGTTGGGCAAGGGATCAGTTCTTCTCAAAGCCCTTAGGAATGGAAGACCTAATCTGACCCTAGTTCTACGCAAGGTTTATTTCCAGAAATTTTGAAGCCAGTGTGTGTTAACTCAGAAATTTCAACAGAAAGGAGGAAACCATGAAAATGAACAAAATCTGGCTACCAGTATTAAAAAACTCTAAAAATTACAACAGCACAACAACAGAGAGGAAACAAACAAGGACATCTAATCACCTCTTAACAAAAGTTTGCTCCAGGAACTGTCAGGCCATTATATGCTAATCAAGGTGGTCAGTTGAAACATTCACACCTAGCTCCAGCAGACAAGAGTCCTTCGTCCCACCCTGGTCATTCCACAGATATATATACCCTTTTTCCTAGTTCCAACACACCTCACTACCTTTGAGGATGCTTGCCATAGATGCAGGCGAAACGTCAGGAAAGAATGCCTCTAGACCATAGCCATATAGCCCAAAAAAACCTACAACAACCCAAACCAGAAATATTTGGAAAAACCGGGGGTGGGGGGGATACTGTATTACCTTTACAACTTCCTGACTGTGAGAGCCGTTCAGCAGTGGAACTCTCCACCCCGGAGTGTGATGGAGGCTCCTTCTTTGGAAGCTTTTAAACAGAGGCTGGATGGCCATCTGTCAGGGGTGATTTGAATGCAATATTCCTGCTTCTTGGCAGGGGGTTGGACTGGATGGTCCATGAGGACTCTTCCAACTCTTTGATTCTATGATTCTATGACTCTATGAAAGTTAATTTGCTGCTTTATGAATGTGAAAATGTGTGATGCCTAATTTAGTTGGTCATAAAATTATAATTGGGGAAATTAAAAATTACAGCTTATTCAGACAATAATTAAGAATTACTCTGCTTTACATTTTCGTCCCAAATGGCTCCACAAGCACCTGACCACCGAGGAACACCAAAACTATAAGGGCTTCTATTTAGTTTATGAGGTACAATTTGTAAAAAGCAAGAAAGAAATAAAAGAAACCATTAGCATTTGGAAAATTATTTTGTCTTTTCTAGTTCTCCACAGGAGAGAGAGATTTACAACCCCCCGTTATGTCAGTTCCATGGCTGCCATTCTGCTACCGAGCACAATTCAAAGTGCTGGCTTTAGCCTATAAAGCCCAGCTTACCTGTCAAAATGTATCTCTTCCAAGCCATCAAATGCTAATCAAGGTGGTCAGTTGAAACATTCACACCTAGCTCCAGCAGACAAGAGTCCTTTGTCCCACCCTAGTCATTCCACAGATATGTAAACCCTTTTCCCTAGTTCCAATAGACCTCACTACCTCTGAGGATACTTGCCATAGATGCAGGTGAAACGTCAGGAGAAAATGCCTCTAGAACATGGCCATATAGCCCAAAAAAACCTACAACAACCCAAAATGTATCTCTCTCTATGATCCACCTCACAGGTTAAGATTGTCTGGGGAGGCCCTGCTCTCGGTCCCACCTTCTTCGCAGGCGCCGTTGGTGGGGACAAGAGACGGGGCCTTCTCAGTGATGGCCCCTCATCTATGGAACTCCCTCCCCAACTAAATTATATCAGCTTCCTCCCTCCTGACTTTCAGGAAAAAACTAAAAACGTAGCTATGGGACTAAGGTTTTGGTCAGTAATTTTTTTATCAGTGCAATAAGTGAATTCAAAATAGTGAAACAGCTCTGGGGTATGATTTTGGACTGCATGGTTTTAATGTTGATATGTTTTTAACTTTTTGGTTTTTAATGTATTTGTTTATTTCATTTGTATGTATTTTGTGCAGCATCAAATTGTTGCCTACTTGTAAGGCCGCTCAGGGTGAAAAGGGTGTGATATAAATATGGAAAATAAATAAATAAATAAACACTTCCCTGATTTTTTCCAATTTTACTATATTTTATCCAAAATTAACCTGATCTGGACCCAATGGCACAATAATGACCTGTATAGCTAGGCAAGAAGAAGTTTAGCATAATCCAAAATTCTCATTTTCATAACTGATATAGATGGTACATTCTGCACTAGCGGCTACAGATTGCGAAGATTCACCATGATGGTAGAAAATCCTGTTTTAACATTACACAACAGTCAAGGTTCACAAAACTCCACTTTTGCCAGGATGGAAAGGTACCTAATTCTCAACTATGTCAAGAACAGTTACTCATTAACATAAAGGTTTGCATTCATGCAATTGTAGAGTGTCCAGTTCAGCAAAAAGGGCAAGCCAAGGATATCTTACGATGTGCTAGAGATGGCTATTTACATAAATCTGCATCAATATGTTACTTTTTCTGTAGACAGGAAGGGAAAATAGAAACCTTCAATAAATATGAAATACATACAATTTTTTTGTTATCAAAGCTGAACTACATTTTACTCATTTAGCAGCATATGTAAATAAATGGAATATAATCAGATCTCCATATCCATGGACTCTGTATCTGCATACTGCCCCCCCCCCCCCCCACTGAAGCGATGGTCCGCCGCCATCAACTCCGCTGGACCAGCCACTTTGTCCGAATGCCCGATCACCATCTCCCAAAGCAGTTGCTCTACTCCGAACTCAAGAACGGAAAATGGTGGACAGGAAAAGAGATTTAAAGATGGGCTCAAAGCCAACTTCAAAAACTGTGGCATAGACACCAAGAACTGGGAAGCCCTGGCCCTTGAACAATCAGGCTGGAGGTCAGTTGTGACCACCAGTGCTGTAGAATTTGAAGAGGCATGAATGGAGGGCAAAAGAGAGAAACGTGCTAAGAGCAAGACACGTCAAGCCAACTCCGACCGGGACCGGCTTCCACTTGGAAACCGATGCCCTCACTGCAGGAGAACATGCAGGCCAAGAATAGGGCTCCACAGTCACTATGTACCCACCACCACCATCAAACTTGGAGGACAATCTTATCGGACAACAAAATATCACCTAACCCAATCATACTTTTCTTGCAGTAACTGATGTTGATGTTCCAAACCATCATCCAAGTGTGGAAGAATGTAAGATAAATCACATGTAAACCCACGCATTGCCTTGCCAGGTAAAGAAAATATGCGAAGCAGGTGAACAGTTACTCTTCTTAATTCAGAACAACATATGTACAATATGATCAGTTGCATCAACTCACTTAATGTCCTTTTAGAGATATTTAAAATGGTATCCCTTCATCTATGTCAGAGATCTTCTTTTCAGCAGCTAAGAAGCAAATCAGCCTGCCTCTCTCTCCTTCTCTCTTCCAATGGTTCCGGTCCACCTTACCTATCCGAATTTATCTCTCCTTATGAACCATCTAGGACTTTAAGATAATCTGGGGAGACCCTGCTCTCAATCCCGCCTTCCTCGCAGATGCATTTGGCGGGCACGAGAGACAGGGCCTTCTCAGTGGTGGCCCCTTGACTATAGAATGCCCTTCCCGGTGATATAAGATCAGCTCCCTCCCTTCTAACATTTCGCAAAATGGTTAAGACCTGGCTCTTCGAGCATACTAGAGCATAATTAGATGAAAATGAAGATATATGCTTGCCATAGATGCAGGCGAAACGTCAGGAGAGAATGCCTCTAGACCATGGCCATATAGCCCATAAAACCCTACAACAACCCGAAGATATAGAACCATCGACGATGCAATTGGACAACGATTTTAGTAAGGAGACGCAGAGAATCTTGTTTTTACAGATATTATTGTTTCTTTT
Source organism: Anolis sagrei (assembly GCF_037176765.1). Classification (NCBI taxonomy): domain Eukaryota; kingdom Metazoa; phylum Chordata; class Lepidosauria; order Squamata; family Anolidae; genus Anolis; species Anolis sagrei. The sequence goes on along the minus strand of NC_090024.1, from coordinate 19,624,238 downwards.
ATATTACATTTTAAATGTTGAATTGTTTTTATAATTGTTTTAACTGTATTTTGAGATTTGTATGGCATCAAATCACTGCCATCAGTGAACCGCCTTGAGTCACCTCTGGCTGAGAAAGGCGGTATACAAATGCGGTAAATAAAGAAGTAAATAAACTGTCTCTTTGCATCTGCATAGCTTGAGCCTGAACAAAATTGCAACCGTATCCAAAAGTCCCAGACTCAGCCATTGCTCAACCAATCAGTTTCATGCATCTTTTTTTACAGGAGCCCCCGGTGGCACAGTGGGTTAAACCCAGGTGCCGGCAGGACTGAAGACCGACAGGTCGCAGGTTCGAATCCGGGGAGAAGCGGATGAGCTCCCTCTATCAGCTCCAGCTCCTCATGCGGGGACATGAGAGAAGCCTCCCACATGAATGATAAAAAACATCAAATCATCCGGGCGTTCCCTGGGTAACGTCCTTGCAGACGGCCAATTCTCTCACACCAGAAGTGACTTGCAGTTTCTCAAGTCACTCCTGACACGACAAAAAAATATCTTTTTTTGCAGTTGATGTACACTCACTGATTCCATGCATGCTCCAGATCAAAGCACAGTTTTTCTGAACAGACTACTGGTTAGGTGATTCTAAGAAATATAGTACAAAATTTCGTGCTTACCTCCCTAAATTCCATACAAATCTATGCCCAAAAACATCATTGCATAAGGCAATATTTAGCCAAACTGAACTCTTAAACTTCAATCCCAGTTTGCTTTCCAGGCTCACATCTCAACAATTCAGGTTCAGGCGAATTTGCTGCTGTTATTTTCCCCTTAAAAGATGATACTATTCAAGGGCAATTTCACACCTATTTGAACATTCTCCCACCAATCCACATTTTCCAGAAGACCCCCAAGGACCTTTTAAACAGATACCACTTTGTGAGAGATCGGTCACTGATAAGCATGAAACGGGTCCAGAAAGCAGATCTGTCAACTCCTGATGATTTTGGAAAACCAGATCAAGAACATGAGCTGCAACAGACTTGCAGCTCAGAGTAGTAATCAAACAAAACAGCAATTCATTCCATCATCATCAGATTTCTTGTCCATCGGGTTCCCGTTTACTGAATGAGCCTTTTATCCCTCACTTATTTCTTAGCCACCTCTTCATACCCACAAACAGACACAAACATCACAATTTAAATCACAAGCTGCTCCATTTTCCAGGTGTAAATAAAATGTGCATCTCTTGAGTTGCATGTGGCTCTCAAAGGTTATTTTTTGGACCCTGACTCCTCCAGATTTCCTTGAATTACTCCTTTTCTCACTCACTAAAGGGATGAATTTCTTCTTGTGGGCTTCCCAAAAGAATAGGGCCCCTTCCAAACAGCTGGATAAAATGCCACATTATCTGCTTTGAATGGGAATATATGGCAATGTGGACTCAGATAACCCAGATCAAAGCGGATATTGTGGGATTTTCTTCCCTGTGTGGAAGGGCCATAAGTTGCATTTTAAATAGGTTAAAAATCCTCTAGGTATAGCAAAGCCTTGGTATCCACTGGTGTTTAGTTCCAGAACCCTCTGTGAATACCCAAAACCATGGGTGCTTAAGTCTCATTATACGACGGTTGAATGAAAAGTAATGCCTCCACCCTCGTTACTTGGGTTTGGATGGGAATATTTTAATAAATCAAACGCAGAAATAATCCTTAGAATGTGCTCTTTAACTACCACTATTCACTTTTCCACATAATCACCAGACAATTGGATACATTTCTGCCAACAATGAACAAGTTTTCTGAAGAGTGTTGGAAGAAGTCAACACTCTGTTTCCGCAACCAGTGTCTCACAGTTCTCTTCATCAGTTCATCTTCATCAGAAGCATAATGATGTCCCCGCAGATCTTCTTTCATTATCAGGAACAGATGGAAGTCAGGCAGTGTTAAATCTGGACTGTATGGAGGATGTCATTTGGTGGTGAGATCCAGTCTCTGAAGTTTCAAGTCTGTGCGCTTTCATTTCAGGAATCAGCATTCTGGGTACCCACCGTGCACAGATCTTCTGATAGCCAAACAAAGCAATAATGTGACCCACACATTCTTATGAAATGCAGATTATGCTTGAAATTTCTCCTCTGAGTGATATGATGTTGTCCTGAATCAATCGGTCAACCTTTTGTTTCTGAAACTCGTCCAACTCTTTGTTTGTCACACAAGTCAGATGTTCCCACCTCAACATCTTTAAACTTACTCGCCCAATGACGCACAGGACTCACATCAACACAATCACCATAAACAGCTTGCATTCTCTGATGAATCTCCTGTGGGGTGACACCTTCTGCTGTCAATAATTCAATGACTGCACATTGCTTAAGTCGCATTGATCGACCGTCTGCGCAGGGTTCCATACTTTGTACTTTAACAACACAACCGTGTTGTTGGCTTCCTGCCAAAATGGAACTGTAGAGGAGAGTCTACTGAACAAGCCAGTACCTGCTACATACCAGTACTGCCATGTTTGGAGGGAGGGGGCTGATCTAATTTCACGAGGAAGGGAGTTCCAAAGCCAAGGGGCCACTACAGAGAAGACCTTGCCTCTCGTCCCCACCAACCATGCACAGGCGGGACTGAGAGCAGGGCCTCCCCAGAAGATCTTAACCTCCTACCTGGCTCATAGAGGGACATATGTTTGGAAGCATATTATATTACATTAATATATAATAACACTATGTAAAAAAATTGAAAAAAAATCTGTTCCTGTTTAATTGTGTAGTGCCTATTTTTAAAGTAGTTGTTATACTCCAGAAAGTTCATTTTTGTGGCCTCCCACAAACTATGTTGAATAGGTTGATACTCGATAAGACATTCCTTGAAAAACTATAACAAAATGTGCTGCAGGATGTTCAACAAAAACAAAGTTTTTGCAGTTTAATAAACTTTTTCCATGTTTTTATGACAGAGCCAATTAGGAAATGACATTTATAACCCAGGAACATTAATTGTGTTACATCGTGTAATTGATTAGATCTACTGAATATATTTCATCACCTATTGCAGTAAACTTGCGAAAAAACAGATAACAAAATTTCAGAACAGACAGGCCTATTTCACATGACTAGTTTTTATTACTCCCTTTTGCCCACAATTTTAGGCAGTGAGTTGGGAAACGATCAAACGGAGAAACGCCATCATCTGTTATGTATTAACTGTCATTCTGTACACAATTACAGATGTTCCGTCCTCAAACATTGGTTCAACCGGTAATATCTTTATGCAGCAATGCCCAAGTTGCTTGCTGTGCAAACTTCATGTTGCGTTACAACACCACAAAACCTTTCACCAAGACATGTGGTGCTATGCTTGCCTAGACAGGGGAGGGCTTTAAAGCTACAGCCCCCAAGCAATGATCCACAGCAAAGTTTGCAGAAGTTGTAGACTTTGGACTAAATTTCCAGCATTTCCTAGCAAGGGCCATAATGGTTGAAGAATCTTGCTTTTGGCATCTGCTGAGTGCCATGCTGACCAAGAAACTCTCTTCTGTCAGGAATTGCAATTCAGCACCCTTAAGTTTGAGCCCATATAAGGGATACTCAAACCATACTGTCCAGTCTACCTGCCTGAACCCACACGATCCCTTCGTAAATCTGAGGAGGCCCTGCTCTCGTTCCCATCCCCCTTGCGAGCGTGATTGGTGGGGACAAGAGAGGGGGCCTTTTCAGTGGTGGCCCCTCAACTCTGGAACTCACTCCCCAAGGATATCAGACAAGCCCCCACATTGGCAGTCTTTAGGAGGAGCCTGAAAACGTGGCTGTTCCAGTGTGCCTTCCCATTTTGCTACTGTTATGAATCGTAATGTAAATATCCAATATGCAGGATGTATTTTCATTCACTGGTTGAAATTTGGCACAAATACCCAATATGCCCAAATTTGAATACTGGTGGGATCGGGATGTGTGTGTGTGTGTGTTGATTTTGTCATTTCGGAGTTGTAATTGCTGGAATTTATAGTTCACTTACAATCAAAGAGCATTCTGAACTCCACCAATGATGGAACTGAACCAAACTTGGCACACAGAACTCACAGTACTCCGATGAACAACATCAAATACTGGAAGGGTTTGGTGGGCATTGACCTTGGTTTTGGAGTTGTAGTTCACCTACATCCAGGGAGCACTGTGGACTCAAACAATGATGGATCTGGACCAAACTTGGTATAGATACTCAATATGCCCAAATGTGAACTCTGGTGAAGTTTGGGGAAAATAAACTTGACATTTGGGAGTTGTGGTTACTGGGATTTATAGCTCATCTACAATCAAAGAGTATTCTGAAGCCCACCAACCTTAGAATTGGGTCAAGCTTCCCACACAGAACCCCCATGAACAACAGAAAATACTGTGTTTTCTGATGGTCTTCGGCAACCCCTCTGACACCCCCTTGTGAACCCCACAGGGGTCCCGACACCCAGGTTGAGAAACACTGTTCTAGAACATGGCCATATAGCCCAAAAAACCTACAACAACCCACTGTTGTAGATCTCTCGCAAGTAAGGAGCATACTTATGTACTGAGTTAAAATTGTTAAGAGGGTGACTAAAATGATTGAGGGTCTGGAGAACAAGCCCTATGAGGAGAGGCTTAAGGAGCTGGGCATGTTTAGACTGAAGAAGAGAAGGGTGAGAGGAGACACGATAGCCATATATAAATATGTGAGAGGAAGCCACAGGGAGGAGGGAGCAAGCTTGTTTTCTGCTTCCTTGGAGACTAAGATGCGGAACAATGGCTTCAAACTACAAGAAAGGAGATTCCATCTGACCATGAGGAAGAACTTCCTGACTGTGAGAGCCATTCAGCAGTGGAACTCTCTGCCCCGGAGTGTTGTGGAGGCTCCTTCTTTGGAAGCTTTTAAACACGAGCTGGATGGCCATCTGTCAGGGGTGATTTGAATGCAATATTCCTGCTTCTTGGCAAGGGGTTGGACTGGATGGCCCATGAGGTCTCTTCCAACTCTAAAATTCTATGATTCTAAGTGGCATCACGACAGGCTTCCAAGCCTTCGTTGTAGAGGTGTCTGAAGGAAAACTTCAAGGGGAAAATGTCCATGATGGCTGTACCATGCGTGATCAGTGCAAATGAACACCTTCAGCTGAAGCAAAAGGACAAAGCAGAGGGTACAAAAGGAGACCTTCCCCCCAGAAGTTGTCTGCCTTTCCGTAGGGGACACATTTCCTACGTTCAGAGCAAATGCTTTAAAAAATCTAAAAATAGCTACCCATTTACACCGCTACGGCATAAGTTTAAAGAAACCCCCAATGTGCTGACAGCTGCTGCGCTGATTGTTTCCAAGATCAACACTCAAGATCAGAGGATTAAAAATCAGAAGGGCTCTTTCTCCCCTCCCGCCCTCCCTCTCCTCTTCCCAAGTCCAACAAGAAACACATTGCAGCTGTTTGCAATGGCAAGGAACTGCCGAGCAAGGAGGGCCAGTTGGTTTCACTTAATTGCAAACAAACAAGGGAACAATCAGCTGTATTTGGAGCCAACACAATGGACAGGCAAAAATATATATCTTCCGCTATTCTTTGAAAAGGGGAAGGAAAGAACTACAGAGAGGACAAAGACATATGCAGACTACTTATTGCCATCAGCATTTCTCATCAAGTTTCCGCATCTAGCAAGATACTTATTCCATCTCAACATATCACAGAATTAGAGCTTGGGGAAGTTACTTTGGACTGCAACTCCCAGAAAGCTTTAACCAGCATTCTGTGAGTTTAGGCCAGGAAAAAAATTAACTGTCGAAGGTTTTCATGGCTGGAATCACTAGGTTCTTGTGGGGTTTTTTCGAGCTATATGGCCATGTTCTAGAGGCATTTTTCCTGACGTTTCGCCTGCATCTATGGCAAGCATCCTCAGAGGTGGGGTCCTCATCTCTGAGGATGCTTGCCATAGATGCAGGCGAAACGTCAGGAAAAATGCCTCTAGAACATGGCCATATAGCCCGAAAAAACCCACAAGAACCTAAAAAATTAACTTTTCTAACCTCTCCTCAAGGCACTGCCATCAACATATGATATGTCCGTTTGTATATAAGATTCTCTCCTGAAGAATCTGTATAATGACTGTGCAGGTACAACTGCACCAGGAGCTCCAATTTTGTTTGCTTTGCATTTAATGTTTGTTGTAGTCCTAAGTTTCAGGGACTCTGCAAATAGGTGGCTTCTTTTGGCTGCAATCATAGGGCAAGCCACCTGTCAATTATATTTAGGTTCCCTGGTCCCGCCCCCTTTTTGGGTTATGGAGGAAATAGGAGCCAGTTTGGGTTCAGTGCACACAGCGAAGCCTTTCACACAGGACCTAATGCCAAGAGCTCCTGTAGAAAGCTTCATCTTCTACGGCTTGGCCGGGGAGAAAAGGCCCCACAGCTTGGCCGCTGTTATACAGCCTACAGCTTGGCCGAGGATCATACAGCCTTACAGCTCCTTTGCTGAGGGACTTCAGTCAGCCATCATTGAAACCTGAACTCCTTTTCCCTGGAAGTCTACAAAGCTCTGCTTGGTAAGGGTCACTCGCAGAAGCCAGAAGCAGTTGGTACTGGGTGCAGGGGCTCCACGCCATCAGAGGCAAAGACAGACTGCCCAGATTAGAAGTTAAGGATTTCCTCATTAGTTACAGTTATGAAGATAGTGCCTGTTCCCCGTGGACAAGATTGGGAGAGAGCCAATAGACTGTTAAGAAAGCCTTAAAGTACCTGTTTGTTTTCATTAATAAAGAACTTTGTTGAACCTTTAAACAATCTAAAGACTCTGTTTTAAGGAAATCCAAAGGCCTTTAATCTGAGGCAGCCCCAGCATCCCGTTGGGCACACAGAATGTATGTCCTGTCTACAGTCTTATGTATAGGCACAGCGTGCGACAGCACAATGACCAAGTAGCAACAGTAAGAACTGGCCATGGAACAACAGACTGGTTCAAGATTGGGAAAGGCGTACAGCAGGGTTGTATACTCTCACACAACCGATTCAACTTGTATGCAAAACACATTATGTGATGTGCAGGGCTTGACAAATGCAAGGCTGGGGTTAAAATTGCTAGAAGAAACATTAAGAACCTCAGATATGCAGATGACACCACTCTGATGGCCGAAAGCGAGGAGGAACTGAGGAGCCTTCTAATCAAAGTGAAAGAAGAATATGCAAAAGCTGGGTTGCAATTAAACATAAAAAAACCAAGATTATGGCAACAAGACTCACTGATAACTGGGAAATAGAGGAAGAAAACGTGAAGGCAGTGACAGACTTTGTATTTCTAGGTGCAAAGATTACTGCAGACACAGACTGCAGCTAGGAAATCAGAAGACGTCTACTTCTTGGGAGGAGAGCAATGACCAATCTCGATAAAATAGTGAAGAGTAGAGACATCACACTGGCAACCAAGATCCACATAGTAAAAGCAATGGTATTCCCCATAGTCACCTACGGATGTGAGAGCTGGACCTTGTAACAACTTGTAAGGCACACAAGATGAAATGTTAGAGTCTCAACTCAAAAGAATCACATAAGCCATTCCATCAATAATAATGCAATATAATAATAATAATCATCATCATCGAACTGCAAAGACTCTGGCACAAACCAGTAAAGGTGTTCCCAGTGGTGATCGGCACACTAGGTGCAGTGCCTAAAGACCTTGGCCTGCACTTAAACACAACCGGCACTGACAAAATTACCATCTGCCAGCTGCAGAAGGCCACTTTACTGGGATCTGCACGCATTATTCACCAATACATCACACAATCCTAGACACTTGGGAAGTGTCCGACGTGTGATCCAATTCAACAGCCAGCAGAGTGTCTGCTGTGGACTCATCTTCTTGTGTTTCAAATAATAATAATAATGTATTTATACCCCGCCAGCATCTTCTCGAAGGGACTCAGGGCAGCTCACAAAAGGACTCAATAGTGCTAACACACAAAATACAAAAAGTGCATGAACAATGGCACAATAGAAAAAAGAAACGGCACAGCATCATAAAACCCCACTAGTTAAAAATTCAATAAAATGCAACAATAGCTACAGATATAAAACAACTGCAATCAATATCAGTCACATAAAGTGCAAGGTGAAATAATCACTAAGTCCTTGAGTATAATCATTAAGGATTCCTAAACAAGGTCAAAGACCTGCTTGAAGAGCCATATTCGCAATATTTTTGAAAAACTTGGGGAGTGGGGGATAATTTAATCTCTCTGGGGAGGGCATTCCAAAACTGGGGGGCCATCACTGAGAAGACCCTCTCTCTTGTCCCTACCAACAGCGGTGGGACCGAGAGAAGGACCTCCTCTGACAATCTCAGAGCCCATGCCGGTTCATAGAAGTAGATGCAAGAGTGGTTTTCTGGGTTTACTCAGTAGATCTTGCTGAAATCAGTGGATCTGCATACAATGGGTGCGTGGTATTTGCTAGGGTTTGGTTCCAGGACGCTGCATGGATACCAAAATCCAGATATTCAATGCTCCCTATAAATCAGTGAACAATTGAAATGTGTGGCAGAGAGAGCCTGGAGGTGTGGACTGATGGTGTATTCCTACACATCAACGGAGTGCCTGGCGTGGATTAAAACCCAATGTTTCGCTTTTGGGGGAAAAAAATTGAACTCTGATTGGTCTATGATTGATCTATGGATATGGAATTATGACATTCAATTTTTCCACAGCACTCTTACAAGTTGCCAAAAGCATTTCTCTCTCATATATATATATATATACACATTTATTTTTATTTACATTTCTCTTTCATTTTTTGTTTTGTTGTATTTGTCACTTTTCATTAAACCTGGTGGTTGCCATAGGTTAAACCGCTGAGCTGCTGAACTTACTGACCAAAAGGTCGGCGGTTCGAATCCGGGGAGCAGGGTGAGCTCCCGCTGCTAGGCCCAGCTTCTGACAACCTTGAAATTCAAAAACATGCAAATGTGCATAGATGAATAGGTACTGCTTTGGCGAGAAGGTAAAAGCGTTCCATGCAATTATGCTGGCCACATGACCTTGGAGGTGTCTACAGACAATGCAAGATTTTTGGCTTAGAAATGGAAATGAACACACACACCCCCCTCCAGAGTTGGACATGACTAAATGTCTGGGGAAACCTTTACCTTCACTATATATTAACATTGACACTTACCATTTACATATGTTACAGTTCCCACGAATGGGCTCACTGTGAGTGTATTTATACTGTACAATTATGGCAGTTTGATTCCACTTCAACTATAGTGGAGTCCAGGGACATGTCTGGAAAACTATGAGGAATTATCCACCAGTGAGCAATAGTTTAGCCCCCTGTACTACAGCACTTGAGCTCTCTTATAGCAAATGTAAAATACCGTATCACTACAAATCCTAGGGTTCAAATAACATGACAGCTATAATTGTTAAAGTGGTATCCAACTGCCCTAATTGTGCAATGCACCCCAGTACATTTCTTAAAATAGTAAGAATTTATTCCCAGATATGTGTGTATAATATTGCAGCATGAAATGAAGAGGCCCTTGTGGCCTTCTCCATGATTCAATGAAATACAAACTTGAGTATTATCTGTGATTTGAAAGTTCACATGCCCGTCTTTTCTCAACTACTGAAATGCTAACTTTTAATCATAGAAAGTTGAACAGAACAAGCACAATCCCAACAATTTTTAAAAGAAATTCTGACAAACTTTCAGAAAATAAGGTATTTATGGAAAGGACTTTAAAAGAATGCTGTACTGCTTAAACTGGTACTGCTTTTTGTCTTATTTAAGTGTTTGAAATTGTTTTCATTTTTATTATTAGTTTTGTTCTATTTGTACTTTTGATATTGTTTGTTTTTAAGAATACCGTAATAGTTTTGCTTTGTTGTTTTTACTGATGTGTTGCTGGGCTTGGCCTCATGTAAGCCGCTCCGAGTCCCTTTGGGGAGATGGTGGCGGGGTATAAATAAATAATAATATTAATTATTATTATTATTATTATTATTATTATTGTTTTAACGCATAAGCTCCCTGGAATCCCAATCCTTGAAAAACGTGAGGTTTAAATACAGTTAATACAGTCACCATTAATTTTTATATTGACCCTTGAAGTATTACTGGACAGAATAAGGGAAGACAAAGAAACCGAAGGAGCGCGAATACAAGGCCACAATTATAAGATCAGGGCGTTTGCAGACGATATTATAGGGGTAATAGAAGAACCAAACAAAAATCTGGGGAAATGGCTGGAAATAATAAATCAATATGGAAAGGTAACAGGATTTAAAATCAACTTGGACAAGACAAAAGCGATAACAAAAAATATAGCGAAGAAAGAACAAGAAGAATTAAGGACCAAATGGAACATACAAATTACCCAGAAAATAAAATATTTAGGAATAATTTTAACAGCGAAAAATTTGCAATTACTAGAAAATAACTATACCGAAACATGGAAAAAAATCAAAAAAGACCTAGATAATTGGGGAAATATGAAATTATCCTTATTGGGAAGAATTGCAACCATAAAAATGTCAATACTTCCAAAATTGGTTTTTCTATTTCAAAATTTACCGATAATAAGAAGTCAAAAAATACTAAATGATTGGAAAAAAGACATAATGAGGTTTATTTGGCAAAGAAAAAAACCAAGGATAAACTATAAAAACATGATAGAAGAGAAAAGCAAAGGATGTCTAGCAACCCCAGATATTAAATCGTATCACGATGCCTGCGCGCTGATTTGGGTGAGAGATTGGACCAAATTAGAGAAGGAAAAAATTCTAAACTTGGAAGGAGAAGATCTAAGACTAGGGTGGCATGCCTATGTGGGATATGGAAAGGAAAAAATAGAAAAAATTTTTGGAAACCACTTTATTCGATCCTCCCTAATAAAAATTTGGAACAAACACAAAAACAAATTCTTTAAAAAAATACCATTATGGCTCTCACCTTTAGAAGCGTCACAAAGAAGACTTACGGGATGGCACGATTGGCCCAAATACAAAGATATAATAAGAAAAGAGGGAGGAGAATTCAAGATGAAGACACAAGAGGAGTTAAAGAGTATAAACGAAAAGATATCATGGTACCAATACGCACAAATTAAAGAACATTTCAAGAAAGACAAAGAAAAAGGCTTCGAAGAGGGGAAAAATCTATGGGACAAAATAATGCAAACAGAAAACAAGCTAATATCTAAAATATATAAGAAATTGGTAGAAGAAGAAAACAACAAAGAAGAAGGAAAAAATTACATGAAAAAATGGAAAGAAAACCTAGGAAGGGAAATAAAGAAAGAAGAATGGGAAGAAGTTTGGAACAAGAAATTAAAATACTCAAAGGCAACTGAGTTAAAAGAAAATTGGGTAAAGATGGCTCATAGATGGTACATCACGCCGCATAGATTGGGCAAATTTAGCAAAAACGCAAATACAAAGTGTTGGAAATGCGGAGAAAAAGAGGGGACGTACTACCACCTATGGTGGACCTGCCCAAAGGCAACAACATACTGGAAGAAAATACACAAAATATTACAAGAAATATTAAAGATAAACATACCATATAAACCAGAAACTTTCCTACTTGGCATACACAATACAAAAATGGAAAAAAATAAAGATAAAATTCTATTTCTGCTGACAACAGCAGCTAGAATAACATACGCGAGACATTGGAAAAAGAAGGACCCCCCCAGAAGTAGAAGAATGGCTAATAAAAATACTAGACATAAGAAATATGGACAAATTGACGTATCTTTTATCAAAAAAGAAGGGCATGCCGATAGCTGAAACAGATTGGAAACAAGTAACAACATACCTGACAAAAGAAAAGAATATGAAGATAGTTACTTAAAGACATAAGATAGAGGAAAAACAACTAGGGGAGAGCGAGATATAAGGAAATAAAAAGGAAAGAAGAAGGAAAAGGATCAGAAACCTCCAAAGATACCAGGAAGTCAACGCAACGACCACAAACCATCCCCCCCCCCCACTATCCCTCACTACTCGTACCCAAATTTCTTTTCTCACAATATCTACACTGCAGGAAATCAGTTTGTGACAAGACGAAGAGAATCAAGACAGAAATCCCCCCCCCCGACTATACCTTTAACTCTATCTCTACTCCCCTCTTTTCCCCCCCTCCCCCCTCTCCTATTGACACTCCCTACAGTGAGAAACTTTCACAGACCCGAAAGTTTCCAGCACCACCTATCTATATACTTGTACATTTTAAGAAAAGCAATAAAGATTATTTAAAAAAAAAATACAGTTAATAATGTGTTGCTGAAGACCTTCATGGCTGGAATCACCGAGTTGCTGTGAATTTTTTGGGCTGTATGGCCATGTTCCAGAAGCATTCTCTCCTGAAGTTTCACCCACATCCATGGAAGGCATCCTCAAAGGGTGTGAGGTCTGTTGGAAGCTAGACAAATGAGGTTTGCTTCCACAGATATATAAACCTTACTTCCACAGATATTTAAACCTTACTTGTGTAGTTTCCAACCAACCTAACAACCTCTGAGGATGCCTTCCATTGATGTTGGCGAAACGTCAGTCGAGAATACTTCTGGAACATGGCCATACAGCCTGGAAAACTCTCAGCAACCCAAAGTTAATAATAATTATACTATGCAACGTTTTTTAAAAATAATTCTGGTTTGAAAGTGTTATTCCTGTTTAACTGTGTGGGACTTCCTTTGAAAGTAGTTATATAATAATAATAATAATAATAATAATAATAATAATACTTTATTTATATACCACTCTATCTCCCCGAGATAGAGACAGCAAAGCCTAGAGAAGACAATTATGCTGGGGAAAGTGGAAGGCAAAAGGAAGAGGGGCCGACCAAGGGCAAGATGGATGGATGGCATCCTTGAAGTGACTGGACTGACCTTGAAGGAGCTGGGGGTGGTGACAGCTGACAGGGAGCTCTGGCGTGGGCTGGTCCATGAGGTCATGAAGAGTCGGAGACGACTGAATGAATGAACAACAACTATCTCCCCGAGGGGGACTCAGGGCGGTTTCCAACTTTTGTTTTTGTGGCTGCCACAAACTATGTTGAATTGGTTGAGACTGTATGAGATCTTCATTGAAAAACTATAGCAAAATTTGCTTCCAAATATCCCACAAAAGTTTTTGCACTTTAATAAACTTTTTCCATGTTTCTATGACAGAAGGAAAAAGGAAGAGGGGCCGACCAAGGGCAAGATGGATGTATGGCATCCTTGAAGTGACTGGATTGACATTGAAGGAGCTGGGGGTGGTGACGGCCAACAGGGAGCTCTGGTGTGGGCTAGTCCATGAGGTCACGAAGAGTTGGAAATGACTTAACGAATGAACAACAATGATAGAACCAATTAGGAAATGACATTTATAACCAAGGAACAAAACTTGTGTTACATAGTGTTATCAGAAATGAAATTAAACAATTTTGGGATGGACTTCATTAATTTCCATCACATATGACCCTCTCCCTTCTTCAAAACATTCTTATGAATCCATGCAAATGCTGTATTTATCATTGTCTTATTCTGAATTAGCTTTGTCTACCACTCCTTGAACCAAAATCCTCTTCAACCCTCCAAAACACCCTTTGGAATAACAGAAAACGCCCATTAAACCAGAAGATGACTAAACCACATCAAGCTATAACTTCCCTCATTTTGTCATCTGCCAATTGGCCTTTTGATACTGCTTCAGTATCAACTTCAGAAAGACAACAACCCCACTGCAAAACGAAAACATGGACACACAAAGAAAATGGTCAGAAACCCAACTGGGAAGACCACAGGCACCATTCTGTCCTTGTCAATGGTCTATGTAAGCCATGGACAACGTTCACTCAAACTCCATAGCTAGGTTTTTTCTGGCTTCTATAGCAGTGTGGAAGAAGAAGGAGAACAACATGGATCAGACCATCTAGTATCCTGTTTCTCATCATGGCCAAGCAGATATAACAAGATGTGATGAAATCAACCTTATCTCATTGCTGCTCCCCAGCAACACGTATTCACAAGAGTCCTGCCTTTGATACCAGAGGAGACGCTAATGTCTTTGTTGCTTCCTACATACACAAAAAATGTTTTAATTAAAACTGAAAGCATATATCACAATGGAGACAACCACAGCATTTCTCAGTCCAAATCAGATTACGATGCCGAACTCAAATGAACCTATTCAGTCAAGTATTTGTGTGTGTGTGTGTGTGTGCCTTCAAGTATCTGTTGACTTAAGGCAATCCCATTAATTCTTCACAGTTTTCTCAGGCAAGGAAAACTCATGAGATGGTTTTGCCAGTTCTTTCCCCTGAAATATAGCATTTGGTATCCATTAGTAGTCTCTCATCCAAGTGTTAACCAAAGTTGACCCAACGAAGCTTCCAAGATCAAACAGAATCTGGAATCTTTAAGGCAGGGGTCCTCAAACTATGGCCCGGGGGCCAAATGCGGCCCTCCAAGGTCATTTATCCGGCCCTTGCTCAGGGTCAACCTAAGTCTGAAACAACTTGAAAGCACATAACAATAACAACAACAACAACAACAATACTATCTCATCAGCCAAAAGCAGTTTATATTTGTTAAAATTGTTTTTCATTTTAATTATTGTATTGTTTTTGCACTACAAATAAAATACATGCACTGTGCATAGGAATTCATTCATATATTTTTTCAAATTAGAATCCGGCCCTCCAACAGTTTGAGGGACTATCACCTGGCCCTCTGTGTAAAAAGTTTGTGGACCCCTGCTTTAAGGTATCGAGGCTGAATGGTAAATCGGGTAAATCAGGTCCGAGATGTGGTGTAGCTAGTTAGTAGCCAGCTGCATTAAATCACTAGTGACCAAGAGGTTGTGCATTCGAAGTCAGTCCGGATCGGAGTACGTTCCCGACCATTAATAGTCTAGTTTGCTGTCAACCTATGCAGCCCCAAAGACAGTTGCATCCGAGTCACCTCTGGGCTGAGAGGGGCAGTATATATATATAGAGAGAGAGAGAGAAAAAAATAAATAAATAAACCCTTCTAGAGTTTTCTGTTGGTCATGGGAGTCCTGTGTGTCACCTTTGGCTCAATTCCGTCATTAGTGGAGTTCGGAATGCTCTTTGATTGTAGGTGAACTATAAATCCCAGCAACTACAAACTTTATGTGGGGAGGCTAATTTAACTAATTTACGACGCCTTAAAACCTTCCAGCAGTGTACAGAAGAATGAGGAAGTACTCCATCAAAGGACTCGGTGTCACAAGTGGACAGTGAAGCAGCAGCTCCCCCTGTGGCCAGAATCGAGCATATCCCCATGAAGCCAGAAAAGCTGAAATGTCAAATGCCTTTGTGTCTGTCTATATATGTTGTATGTCTAAATGGCATTGAATGTTTGCCGTGTATATGTACACTGTAATCCGTCCTGAATCCCCTGCAGGATGAGAAGGGAGGAATATAAATACTGTAAATAAAATAAATGTAAATCCCAATGATTCAATGGGTCTCTAGTTGGGACAAGCCATTGCATTTATACCTTTATTGTTAAATCTGAGATGAAATTCTCAGACAAATTATATATCCAAACTAAAAGCAATGCCCTGCCAACTTGAAGGCATATGAGTACGCCATGCTCAATGTAATGGCAATGGAGATTTCTGGATTTCCTGGGGGTGTCCCTTCTGTTTTTGGACATCACAGCTGCACATAGTATAACAAATGTTCCTATTTGGGGAGGATGGGCTGCAAGTCTTAGGAATCCTTTCCCTTCGGTCTGAAATTGCAATCTGATGACTTTTAAGATCAACTGTCGAAAGGTTGCTAGGCAAGGCCAAGAATGTAGGCAGCTGGTGGAGGGTTCGACATCTGGGAAAACATAAGTGAGTTTTTGGGGGAAAGCAGATCAATGCTTCAAGTTAGAGTGACAGGTTAACAAAGTCAGCCTTTGGGGAAAATCTCAAGATACTTCCTGCTCCTATGTCAACACATTAGTGCAACAAATGGGTATTCTACGCAACTACGAATCCGACACATTGGTTATTTCAGACCTCAGAGGTCCACTGACACAAAGGAAATTTACCCATTCTTTCGCAACAAGCAAACAGGTGGCAGCTGAACTGGAGCAGTTCAAACCACGTCCAACAAGTATGGACATGGACAGGCTGTTCAATGGGATTTCTCCTTGTCTTGGCTTGCAGCTGAACCGGCCCTCAAAGCTACACCCACACGATGGATAATCTTTACGAGATTTTCAGTCCGTCAGCTGGAAATTCTCCCTAGCATACCAAAATATGAAACATTGAAAGCAATGTCTGAAAAAGGTCTCCATGCTGTTCCAGTTCAGAGGTGTAAAAAGAGTATGTAGATATGTTTGGAGGAATCATAGAATCATAGAATCAAAGAGTTGGAAGAGACCTCATGGGCCATCCAGTCCAACCCCTGCCAAGAAGCAGTTATGTTGCATTCAAATCACCCCTGACAGATGGCCATCCAGCCTCTGTTTAAAAGCTTCCAAAGAAGGAGCCTCCACCACACTCCGGGGCAGAGAGTTCCACTGCTGAACGGCTCTCACAGTCAGGAAGTTCTTCCTCGTGTTCAGATGGAATCTCCTCTCTTGTAGTTTGAAGCCATTGTTCCGCGTCCTAGTCTCCAGGGAAGCAGAGAACAAGCTTGCTCCCTCCTCCCTGTGGCTTCCTCTCACATATTTATACATGGCTATCATATCTCCTCTCAGCCTTCTCTTCTTCAGGCTAAACATGCCCAGCTCCTTAAGCTGCTCCTCATAGGGCTTGTTCTCCAGACCCTTGATCATTTTAGTATGAGACACAACCTAGATAGGCCAAACAAACAACACTATGGTCCATGTTGGTACAAAACCAAAATCATTAAATTTCTTTAAAAATCCAGCAAAATCAATATCATCATCGTCATCATCATCATTCCAACTTTGCCCCAAGAATGAGGGTGCATCTACACTGTAGAGTTATTGCAGGTTGTCACAACTTGTAAGAGACATTAGCTCAGTGCTATGGAACCGTGGGAGCTGTAGTTTGGTGAGGTAGCAGCACTCTTTATCAGGGAGGGCTAAATACCTTGTCAAACTGCAACTCCTATGATTCCACACACCTACTGAGGACAGAACGACATAGAGACACCGCATTAATAGGGTCACCATGAGTCAAAAGTCAGCTTAAAAGCAGTTAGCAAGGATATCAAATGGTGCAGCAGTTATAGGAATGTTCTGACACTTCCAAGATTCACTTTCACGTCACCACTGAATCATGAAACTCACTAGGGAACTTTAGGCCACTCACTATCTCTCAGGTTGATCTACGTCACGTGTTTGTTTTGATGAGAAGATAAGAGCCATGTACACTGCCTTGAGCTCACTGGAAGGAATTCTGAACAGAAATGTAACTGATGCAGAGTTTTAACTGCCTTTAAAAATTATAGATAAGTAGGTAGGTAGGTAGGTAGGTAGGTAGGTAGGTAGGGAGAGAGATAGAGCATCACTGATATTTGCCATCACATTGACTTTGATATGGTGACCCCATGAATGAGAGACCTATAAGGGTCTCAGTCATCAACAGCACACATTTCCCAAACTCAGGACTTTGGTTTCCATAACTCAGTAGTTCCCAACCTGCGGTATGTGGACCACTAGTGGTCCGCAAGAACTAAAATATGGTCCATGGCCTCACCATTACTACACTGTTACAAGAACGACTGGTCCCACAAAACACTCTTAAAGTGCCGAGGCTAATTAAATATGGTTTTCTGTGGGCAAGCAGATGGCGACTACTGGATGGCATATGTTCTGTATCAGAAACTAGAGCTGATGTGATCTATCCAATGCATTTTTCTGAATCAGCACCCCAAATAACCAAACCAAATCTAAAGTTGACCAAAAACTGATTCGTAACCCTTTTGAACTAATGTTGCAGAGTGGTCCCTGGTCATAAAAAGATTGGGAACCACTGCTGTAACTGAATTAAAGCCAAGGGAGCCAGACAGCCATAGATACCATAAATGTTTTGTACATAGCTAGGAGACTCATGGCCACAACTTCCTTAATTCAATCAATCGTTGTGTAATACAGCATCCCCTTCTCCTACTGCCTTTCTACTTTACTCAGTATTAGGTAAAGGTAAAGGTTGCCCCCTGACATTAATTCCAGTTGTGTCCGACTCTGGGGGTTGGTGCTCATCTCCATATCTAAGCTGAAGAGCCGGCGTTGTCTGTAGACACCTCCGAGGTCATGTGGCCGGCATGACTGCATGGCGTCAATACCTGCCCGCCGGAGCAGTACCTACTGATCTACACACATTTGCATGTTTTTGAACTGCTAGGTTGGCAGAAGCTGGGACTGACAGAGGAAGCTCACACCGCTCCCTGGATTCGAATCTGCAACCTTTCGGTCAACAAGCTCAGCAGCTCAACTGTTTAAACCACTGCGCTACCAGAGTCAGGATTATTTATGTCTTTTTCAACAAGTCATTTCATCTCGTGATATGTCGAAAATACAACAGCCTTGGTTTAGTTATCTTTGCTTCTAATGATGCATACACATTTCTACTGACTTATTTTTGTTTGACTGCAACGTAAAGCATATATGCATACACACACATATATATATACACACAGAGAGAGAGAGAGAGAGAGAGATGTTTTTGTGTTTTCAATCTGCTCTGGTTTTAGTAGTCTACTTTGGGTCCCAATATTGGCAAGAAAGTCAAGATCTAAATGAAGTAAACAAAGAAATTCTATGTATAGAATTATTGCCCTTTGCATCCAATTAGATAGTAAATTATTAACAGAAGCAGATTATAAATATCTGCTTCATTTTCAGGAAAAGACTTGGACTTCGGAAATAGGAAGCCTGGGGGAACATTTCTTGCATATTGTGTGCAAAGTCTGAAGCCATTGCAAATGTATTAGCCTGTAAGCCATAAGAAATATCTTTTCAAGCATTCCAAGACAGCTGGAACGTGGAATTGTCATCAATGTCTTGGTTGACTAAACAATACTGCAAGATTAAATATAAGGGAAATGATCTGTTTTTTCCTTGTATTCTTGGAGACGCTCAGTTTGTTAAAGATGTGTTTCCTCTGCTACATTTCAGGGTCTGCTTCCTTTAAAACACATTCACAGCTCTACCCAGACACACAAAACAATTGTGTGCCTCGAAAAGGGAAAGAACAATGGCTTCAGGTGAACACTTTTGCTTCCACAGGTTGCAGTTGAGTTTGGTTTTCAAGATGTATCTGCTTCCTGTTGGAAAGAATGGAAGGATGAAGTCCCCCGCCTCCAGCCTTGCTATAAACAATCCCATCTGATGGAAGAAAGCATCTGCTAAAATGTTCTAACTCCGTTGAAGGGGACTTAATGAAAATGATTGCAGGTTTTGCTTTGGATCACGAGCCAACCAGCATCCCAAGTAATTCACATTCTGCTTGACAAAGGAAGATCTCGAACCCAATCACATCACAAATGTGTTCATTATGACAAAATCCCTAATGCACAATGCCCTTCACACCCACAGACAAAAACCTGCATGTTTAATAACTCCAGAGATAGAAATATCTGATTTTTCGAAAGGAAAAAGAAGGACAAAGCCAACCCCTTCCCAACAAAGTGTTGGAAATAGCAACCTTCTCAAGCCTACACTAGTTGTTTGTTATGTATATAATTGCTTACAGTATTTTAAGTGTGTATTGGTTTGCAATCTTACCTAAACTCTTTGTTGTGGGAGGGGCTGCAGACCATGTGATCAGAACTAGACATGTTCAGGACTCCACTTAAGATCAGTGTTTGCTTTGAGAAGCCATGTAGAAAGTATGTTTTTGCTTTAGACTTCAGTGGAGATAGAAGCCTTTAGACCAGAGGTTCCCAACTTGTGGTCCGTGAACCACCAGCGGTCTCCAAAATATGGTCCACGACCTCACTGTTATTACATCATTGCAATGAGAGTGACTGCTGGATGGCAAATGTTCTGTATCAGCAACCAGAGCTGATGTGGTCTAACCAATGCAATTTGGAGTGCAGATTCAGAAAATTGCATTGATTAGACCACATCTGCTCTAGATTATTAAATACTAGCTGTACCCATCACACGTTGCTATGGCCAACCTTCCCTCTTTCTCTTCTTTCTTTCTCGCCCTCCTTCCCTTTTTTTCTTTCTTTTTCTCCTTCCTTTCTTCTCTTCTTCTTCCCTTCCTCCCCACCACCTCTTCTTTCCCTTCTACTTTCTCCCCTTTCTTTCTTCTCTACCTATTCTTGGACTGCAATTCCCAGCAGTCCTCCTGATCAATCTACCTACCTACCTACCTACCTACCTATCTCTATCTAATCTATCTAGAGGATTGCTGGGAGTTGCAGTCCAGGAATAGAAAATTGTATATATGCAGGGATTGGGATGCTCTCAAAGAAATCCGAGAAGAAGAAAGCTTGCATCTTGGAAGCAGTGCATTTGGATCATCCTCCTCTCCTAACGGGCTTGGTCTAGGGGATTCCAGGAGCTGTAGTCCAGAAGACTGTGTGGATGTGCTATTGTGTGTTTTGTTTACCTGGGGGAGTAATTTTTGCGCATGCACTGTAGCATCTTTTTACCTTTTTTTGGCTTTTTAAGTGCCTTCCGCTGTGTTTTTCAGGGTTTTTATGAGTGAAGGTCACTCGTTGGCCTGATAGGTGTGTTGTGTCCAAATTTGGTGTCAATTTGTCCAGTGGTTTTTGAGTTATGTTAATCCCACAAATGAACATTGCATTTTTATTTACATAAATGGTTTTATTTGGGTAAGTAGATGGTGACTACTGGATGCCATATGTTCTGTATCAGAAACTAGAGCTGATGTGATCTATCCAATGCAATTTTCTGAATCAGCACCCCAAGTAACCAAAGACAATCTAAAGTTGACCAAAAACCGATTTGTAACCCTTTTGGTACTAATGTTGGAGAGTGGTCCCTGGTCAAAGTGGTCCCTGGTCAAAAAAAGGTTGGGAACCACTGCTTTATACTCTTAGAGATAGTAGAAGCCATCAGTATGCTTTAGAACGGTACAGCTTAGACTTCGGTAAGATGTATGCTTAAAGACTCCATTGGACTATGGAATATTGTTTTTAAGGGCGATACCCTGTGTTACCTACACATAGAAACTACTTGAAATCCTATAGTAACTGGATTCATAAACAAAGTGCCTGTATGCTGTATACATAAAGTTTTGTGAGTAAACCACCTCTGTGACTGTTTATTTTGTCTCTTGAAAGCGTGTTGTAAAAGCAAGTATATTTTAAGGGAGAGTAGATGTTTTTTGGGCAACTAAAGGGACACTTCTGAAACTCTGTTGAATGTATGTTTTTGTGCAATGGCATGTCTTTGTCCCTAGCAGTTCAAAGACACCTAGGTACATCAGTTTAACACAGTGGTTCTCAACCTGGGGTCCCCAGATGTTTCTGGCCTACAACTCCCAGAAATCCCAGCCAGTTTACCAGCTGTTAGGATTTCTGGGAGTTAAAGGCCAAAAACATCTGGGGACCCCAAGTTGAGACCCACTGGTTTAACAGTTGAGAGACCTACTTGTCTTGCATGAATGCTGAACATAATTTTTCAAAAGTTTGTGACTTTTAATAACGTCATGCCTCTCCAGTGACCAGTGGTTTTCCAAAAAAAGGTTATGAATCCCATTTCCCAAATGGTTATGGAGATTCACATATTCCAAAAAAAGGCTGATGCTTCAATTTATCTAATTTTTTTATTTAAGTTTATTAATGGTCCAAGAATGGGACAAACATTCAATGCTCAGATACCACTCCCTGAAAACTAATGATGCATTCACCTTCAAGTACCAGTGTTTTTTTACCACTGCAGACAAAAAAGATCTTCCACACTATTAGAAATACAATCAAGCAGCATCCTGAACAAATTGATTTGAATGTCCAAAGAATGCCTCTGGATTTTGACAACAACAACAATGTATGTCCTTTTCTAGCTAAGTTGTTAAACTTCGCCTTCCCTTAGCAGGAAAAAGGCACCTTGCCCTTGCTTGCGTATGCCAACGATTTCAGCACAGCTGTGAGACCAAAAAAGGATGAAGTACCTGTCAGAGGACATTGTAGCTATATTCCTATGATCTTCCAGCTGTGATGAAATGGTGGGCGATCGCACATACAAACAAAAACCCAAAAATGTAATTCACAGTATAGGAGCAACCAATATAAGGAATGCTCCTCAAAATATGAATCATCCCTTAATGTTGTATTTTCTGCACACAATAGTAAGCAAAGGACCATATAGTTTGTTATTGTTTTGTGCTTTCAAGACCTTTATGACTTCTGGTGACCCTAAAACAAATTTATCACAGGGTTTTATGGGTCTGAAAATGTCACTCAAGCCACTTCTGCACTTCCGCATAATCCAGATTATCACAGATGATAATTCACATTATTTGCTTTGAACTGGATTATATGAGTCTACACTGCCATATAATCCAGTTCACATCAGATAATCTGGATTTTATACAGCAGTCTAAAAGGGGCCTCAGTGGGTTCCCATGGCCAAGCAGGGAATCAAACCCTGGTCTTCAGAGTCACAGCCAATGCCTAAACCACTTTGGGCCCTTCCACACAGCCATATAACCCAGAATATCAAGGCAAACAATCTGCAATATCTGCTTTGAGCTGGATTATCTGAGTCCACACTACCATATAATCCAGTTCAATATGGATTTTGTATAGCTGTGTGGAAGGGGCCTATATTTTGCTGGCTCTCTCCCCAATGCTAACCACTGGTGCTCACGTTTTGCTGTAGTTAGTGATTTCTTCTCACGGAAGAGCTACAGAGAAGAGGAGGTTAAGAGAGGACATGAAAGCCAGGTTTAAATATTTGAAAGGATTTCAGATCAGAGATGGAACAGGCTTGTTTTCTGCTCTCCTAGAGATTAGGGCACGGAGCAATGGATTCAAAGTGCAGGAAAAGAGATTCCCAATGAAAATTAAGAATAACTTCTTGACAGTAAGACCGTTTGACAGAGGAATACGCTGCCTTGGAGCATGGTAGAGTCTCCTCTGGAGGACTTTCAACAGAGGCTGGATGGCCATGCTTCAAGAGTGTTTTGATTGTGTGTTTCTGTATGTCAGAATGGGGTTAGACTGGGTGTCCCTTGGAGGTCTCTTCCAAAATCTCTGATATACACATGACATGAGAAACTCCATTACGTCAATGTATTTGTCCATCTCGTCTGACCGATAGTAACCCTTCCAGGGTTCAGAAAAAGATCTTTCCACAAGATCCTCTGAAGTGGAGATGTGGGAACATCTACACTAGTGGTTCTCAACCTGTGGTTCCCCAGATGTTTTCACCTTCAGCTCCCAGAAATCCTATACTGGCTGGGATTTCTAAGAGTTGTAGGCCAAAACACTTGGAGACCCGCAGATTGAGAACCACTGATTACACTGTAGAGTTAATGAGATTTTACGAACCAATAACTACCATGATTTCACTGAATTGAGCTATAGCACTTAACATGATGCCAAACTAGACCAAGCATGGGCAAACTTTCTAACTTGGGGACCACATGGTGGGCCGGAGAGGGGTGGGCGGACGCAGGAGAGAGGAGGTTCTCCCCAAGGCCCCTCCCTGCCCTTTCATCCCCTTCCTCTTCCCTCTTGGAAGCAGAAAGTGAAGGAAAGACATGAGACTTTTGGATCCCAAAAGGATTGGTCTTGGTCAGGATGAGAAAAAGTGCATCCATTCGATCCCATATTGTCTACTCCTGATATAGAATAATAGAGCTGGACGAGACCCACAAAGGCTATCCAGTCCAACCCCCTGTCATGGAAGAAGACACAATCAAGGCATTCCCAATAGACAGCCTTTGCTGAAAAGCCTCCAGAGGAGACTCCACCATACTCCCAGGCAACCTATGCCACTCTCCAACAGCTCTTACTTTCAGGAAGTTCTTCCTAATATTTTCAGTCGAATCTCTTTCCCTGCCATTTGAACCCATTGCTCCCTTGTGCCCTGGTCTCTAGAGCAGCAGAAAGTCAGTTTTCCCCCTTCTCTAAATCTTGAAACATGGTTCTCATGTTCCCACTTTACCTTCTCTTATCCCAGCTAAACATCCCACAAGAGGAAAGGAGGAAGGAAAAACAGACGGAAGGAAGGAAGGGAGGAAGAGAAGGATGAATGAAAGGAAGGAAGGGTGAAAGGGAATGGAGGGAGGGAGGAAAGGGAGAAGAAAAGTCAAAGGAGAAGGAAGGATGGAGGAAGAAGAGTGAACGAGGGAGGAAATAGAGCAGGAAGGAAGGAGAAAAGATTGAAGGGAAGGAAGTGGGGAGGGAGAAAGAGGGAGGGAGGGAAGAAAAGAGAAAAGGAAGGGAGGAAGAGAAGGATGAAAGGAAGGAAGGGTGGAAGGAAATGGAGAGAGAAAAGGGAGAAGGAAAAAAGTCAGAAAGGAAGGAAGGACGAAAAAAGAGGAAAAGGGAAGGGGGGAGGAAAGAGAGAAGGAAAGAAAGAAGGAAGGAAGAGAAGGATGAAAGGAAGGAAGGGTGAAAGGAAATGGAGGGAGAAAAGGGAGAAGGAAGAAAAGTCAAAAAGGAAGGACAGAAAAAGAGGGGGGGAAGGAGGGGGGAAGAGAGAAGGAAGGAAGGAGAAAGGTGGAAGGGAAGGAAGTAGGGAGGGAGAAAGAGGGAGGGGAGGAAAGTGGGAAGGAAGGGAGGAAGGAAGAGAAGGGTGAAAGAAAGGAAGGGTGGAAGAAATGGAGAGAAAAAAGGAGAAGGAAGAAAAGGAAGGAAAGATGGAAAAAGAGGGAGAGGGAAGGAGGAAGGAAAGAGAGAAGGGGAAAAGATGGAAAGGAAGGAAGTACGGGGAGAAAGAGGGAGGGGAGGAAAGTGAGAAGGAAAGAAGGGAGGAAGAGAAGGGTGAAAGGAAATAGAAGGAGGGAGGAAAGGGAAAAGAAAAGTAAAAAGGGAAGGAAGGACGGAGAAGGAAGGAAGGAGAAAGGGTGGAAAAGAAGGAAGTAGGGAGGGAGAAAGAGGGAGGGGAGGGAGGCAAGAGAGAAGGAAGGATATGATGGTGAGAGAGAGGAGGGCCTGAGAAAAGAGCTCAAGGGCCACATCTGGCCCCTGGGCCTGGATTTGCCCGTACCTGCCCTAGACCCTTAACATACTTATCTCTTGAATATACATATACAGCCCTTCCTATATATGACTAAAAATACAACGCATACACAAATATGAGTCTCAAGCTTTACTGTGAGAAAACCACAATTCTGCAACTTGAGAAAGTACAAGGAAGAGATAAAATTGGCATAACGACACACACAAATTGTCCAGACTTGCAGTGAAGCACTTGCTCGGTTGCCACAAATAAGAAATTCCTTCCAGGTGAACAAGGAAGCTGGGTGTGGAGGAAGAGAGGACCCTTCCTCTGTAGGGCTGAGAACGTGCAGCTCTGCATCTTCTTGCAAATTGCAGGCAGCATTAGCCAACAGGGGATTATGGACATTTTACACCTAAGAGCAGACCCACATGTTGCACAACCCTGTTATACAGCATGGGTAGAAATTGTGAGGCCTAGACACTATTGCAACTGCAACTCCCAGAAGCCTAGGACTGGGGAACACTGGGAATTGTAGTTCAGCAACAACTGGAAGACTGCACCATTCACAACCCTGGTACACAGACAGCAAGAAGACACTGCAAACTGGTGAACGAAGGATGGAAAGATAATCCCTCTTTTACCATTCTGTACATTTTTGCCTGTCAAGAGACAAAAATCTATTTTCTACTATTACCCTCTTAGCAACACTAACAATTTTCCTGTCTTTATATACAATGCAAACCAAACTAACAATTTTCCTGGCCATTCATACAATGCTTTTCCACTGAATGAGATCATCGGCCCATTTTGCCCAGTATTTACCAACACTGACAAGCGGAGGGCTTCACGCAGCAGATTTTCCAGTCTTATCTGGATATTCCTGGCATTGAACCTCAAAGACCTTCTTCATACAATGCTGTGGAAATGTGTGGCCCCACAAACATAAAAAAATATTTGATGCAGTGAAGGTACATCTAGATCAAGCATGGGCAAACTTTGGCCCTCCAGGTGTTTTGGACTCCAACTCCCACAATTCGTAACAGCCTACCGGCTGTTAGGAATTGTGGGAGTTGGAGTCCAAAACACCTGGAGGGCCAAAGTTTGCCCATGCCTGGACTATATCATTATGTTTTCTGCTAACTTCCAAACATCATCAAACGTTGACATCACTAGCAGGCAGTTGATGGGCTTTCCTGGTGTATCCCCAACAACTAGCATTCAAAGGAGGTTCCAGTGGGAAGGCACAATTCAAAACATTCAAGTACACCTGTACAACTAGGAATAACAGAGGCATGTGTCAATTCATATCCATGTCTCCAAGATGGCCTTGGAGAATCATTCTCATCTTTTTGGCCTTATAGAAAGAACAGCAGCAGATACGTTGCTATAAGAACTAAACCAAACAGGTATCTGACAAACACACCCTTCACAAAAGCAGCTGTGTTGAACTACAATTCCCATCCCACTGTGCTGGTGGTGGAATTCTGGGATTTGTAGTCCAAACAGTATAGATTAATTATAAGTCCAGTAGCGAGAGAAAGAAACAGGAAGCAAAATAAATACAGCGCAGAGCTATTATTTGTGTATGATGTTCCAACCTCTCATCTGGCTGTCGCTCTATTTATTCATTTTCAAACGCACACCCCCATATATATATGTGTGTGGATATATATACACACACACACACACAAGCTGTCCCCTGCCACGCGTTGCTGTGGTCCAGTCTGTGTATATGTGTTTTGTGTGTATATATATATTTGTGTATATGTGTGGTTTTGCACATGCGTTGAAATGTACTTTTTGGGATTTTTTGGCTTTTTAAGTTTCTTTTGCTGTGTTTTTCAGTGTTTTTATGAGTGATGGTCACTCATTGGCAAGATCCCAGCAGGGTGGCCTTTTGCAGCTGGCAGATGGTAATTTTATCAGTGCCGATTGTGTTTAAGTGCAGGCCAAGGTCTTTAGGCACTGCACCCAGTGTGCCGATCACCACTGGGACCACCTTTACTGGCTTGTGCCAGAGTCTTATTATTATTATTACTAGCTGTCCCCTGCCATGCGTTGCTGTGGCCCAGTCTGTGTATATATGTGTTTTGTGTGTATATATATTTGTGTATATGTGTATATATGTGTTTATGTATATGTGTGGTTTTGCGCATGTGTTGTAATGTACTTTTGGGTTTATTTTGGCTTTTTAGGTCTCTTCTACTGTGTTTTTCAATGTTTTTATGAGTGATGGTCACTCGTTGGCCTGATAGGTGTGTTGTCTCCAAATTTGGTGTCAATTCTGCCAGTGTTTTTTGAGTTATGTTAATCCTACAAACAAACATTGCATTTTTATTTAGATAGATAGATGCACTAGGGTTTTATATTCTCTTAAGAATCCTAGGATGCAGGCTCGTAGCCAGGATTTTGATTCGGGGGGGGGGGGTGAGTTTGATGGGGGGGGGGCTCAGGATCTACCCTGGCAAACCTTTTGTATCACTGTCCCAATACCCCCATGCATATGGGATATATTGAGCATGGTGATCAGATCATGACATGAATAAACGTAACAGTTTAAATAATGTACCAGTAAGGCCTTCTTGCGGACCACCCTGAGAATTTCGGGTGGGGGGGGGCTGAAGCCCCTCAAGCCCCCCCCCCCCAGCTACGGGCCTGCTAAGATGCAAAAAAAAAAGGTAAGAGAGAAAAAGAGAGGAATCCTTAAGAGGAAAAGCAACATATGCAGTTGTTGTTTTGAACTACAATTCCCAGGGCCTTTCATCCCACTGTGCTGGTGGCAAAAGACTGGGATCTGTAGTCCAAACAGTATGGATGAATATAAGGTCCAGTAGGCCTGAGAAAGGGAGGTGAGAGAAATAAACAGGAAGCAAAATAAATACAGACCTCACAACCTCTGAGGATGCCTGCCATAGATGCAGGCAAAACGTCAGAAGAGAATGCTTCTGGAACGTGGTCATACAGCCCGAAAAATGTACAACAAACCAAAATAAACACAGTGCTTGGCTATTATTTGTGTGTGCTGTTCCAGCCTCTCGTCTGGCTGTCGCTCTCCCGATTTATTCATTTTCAAACACACACACAGCCATATATATGTATATATTTGTGTGTGTATGTGGACATTGTGTGTGTGTCTCCTAGGGTTTTATATTATCTTAAGAATCCTAGGAAGCAAAAAAGGGGGGCAACAGAGAAAAAGAGATGCCTAGAAATCCCTAAGAGGAAATGCAACATCAGCTGGATCATTATTATTTTTGCCTTGGAGGGGAATGGGGGGTCCATAGAGGGAAATGCCAATCTGCAGCTGATGTCAACAGCAGGCAGGCTTCCTTCCCTTTACATACAACACACAGGGGCTGGCTCTGCAGTCTAAATCTGCATTATAGGGCCAGTGTAAACCCATAAACTGCATTATATGGCTGTATAGATTCAGCCAGAGATGGGAGGGGAAGCAGCTTTGGGGTTTCCCCCCTTCTTTCCTTTCATTCAATCATTTCAGTGCAAGTGAAATGCATATAATAGATCAAAGGAGGGAAATAAATACACTAAGAGTTTGCAATCCAGATGGTTAGGAAGACAAGGCTTGGAAGGTGGGTGGAGATGCTTCTCCATATCTTCTTACCTTCATGTCACTGATGGTGGTCTGGAAGAGTCCTCCAAGCGCACTACATTCCTTCTCTATCACAGCCTCCATTTTCCCCCAGATCCAAAAAATAGCCCCAAAAAATCAATAAGGAAAGGACTACAGCTTCACACAGCCAAATCTCTCTCTCTGGGAGGAGGGAGCTCAAAGAGAGTGCTGAGGCTGAATTCTTTGAGGGAGAATAAGAAGGATTGGGATGGCCAAAGCAGCAGGGACTACGAGCTGGAAAAGAAAATCCTCTCCCTGTTCTTCAAAGTGATCTCTGCTTGCAAAGGAGGCAATCAAGAGGCTCCTAAGCCCCAAAGACGGCCACCAAAGCCATCGTTGGCCATTCTGGCCAACCAAAGTCAGGGATCCAGCTGCTTAAAAATGCATCGGATGCAGCAGAAGCTCGCCCGCCTCTGAAACAGCTGCAGATCCGATTCTGCCCACCAAGACAAAAAAATAATTAAATTAAGAACCGCCCAAAAATATTTAAAAATTCAATTAAAAACCGCCAGATCACCTTCAGGGGCTGAAAACAGATAAGCCAACACCCCTTTTTCCTGTATTAAAATCGAGCAACACCTACTGCATTGAATGCATCTTGAGTGCCAGCTCAATTAAGTAAAAGCTCCACCAAAACAGCCAAACACAAAGAAAAGCTCCTTCTCAGCCCCCTCCCAAGGGAACGAGGCGCTGCTCAGCCTGCTTCCCTCCACTACAAAGCCTCTCTTCCTCCTCAACCAAAGCTCCGAAGGAGAAGGGAAAAAAAAGAAGAAGGGAAGGAAAAAATAGAGAGAGAATTGCACTCCAGCGCGCGCGCCCCGAAAAGCAGCAGCTGCTGAGGCTTTGGAACGCTCGTTCCCCGGGAAAGAGAGAGAGTCACGAGCGCAGAATGTCCGGGCTCTGGCTCCTGATTGGTGGAGAAGGAGGAGCGCGCGGGAGGGGAGGGGGAGAGGGAAGGAGGGATGAGCTGCTCGCCTCCTTGAGAGCGCCGCCTAGAGGCCACGTGCAGGAACAGACTTAGGAAAGGAAAGGGAAGGGAAGGGAAGGAAGGAAGGGAAAGGGAAAGAAGGAAAGGAAAGGAAAGGAAAAGGGGGAAGAGAAGGAAAGGAAATGGAGGAAGAGAGGGAAAGGAAAGGAAGAGAAGGAAGGGAAGATAAGGAAAGGAAGCGAAGGATAGGAAAGGAAAGGAAAGGGGGGAAGAGAAGGAAAGGAAAGGGGAGAAGAGAGGGAAAGGAAGGGAAGAGAAGGAAAGGAAGCGAAGGGTAGGAAAGGAAAGGAAAGGGGGGAAGAGAGGGAAATGAAAAGAAAGAGAAGAGAAGGAAAGGAAAGGGGGAAGAGAGGGAAATGAAAAGAAAGAGAAGAGAAAGAAAGGAAGGGAAGAGAAGGAAAGGAAGGAAAGGAAAGGGGGGAAGAGAAGGAAAGGAAAGGGGGAAGAGAAGGAAAGGAAGGGAAGAGAAGGAAAGGAAGGAAAGGAAAGGGGGAAGAGAGGGAAAGGAAAAGAAAGAGAAGAGAAGGAAGGGAAGATAAGGAAAGGAAGCGAAGGATAGGAAAGGAAAGGGGGGAAGAGAGGGAAAGAAAAAGAGAAGAGAAGAGAAGGAAGGGAAGAGAAGGAAAGGAAGCAAAGGAAAAGAAAGGAAAGGGGGGAAGTGAGGGAAAGGAAAAGAAAGAAGGAAAGGAAGGGAAGATAAGGAAAGGAAGCGAAGGATAGGAAAGGAAAGGGGGGAAGAGAGGGAAAGGAAAAGAAATAAGGAAAGGAAGGGAAGATAAGGAAAGGAAGCGAAGGATAGGAAATGAAAGGGGGGAAGAGAGGGAAAGGAAAAGAAAGAAGGAAAGGAAGGGAAGATAAGGAAAGGAAGCGGATAGGAAAGGAAAGGGGGGAAGAGAGGGAAAGGAAAAGAAAGAAGGAAAGGAAGGGAAGATAAGGAAAGGAAGCGAAGGATAGGAAAGGAAAGGGGGGAAGAGAGGGAAAGAAAAAGAAAGAGAAGAGAAGGAAGGGAAGAGAAGGAAAGGAAGCAAAGGAAAAGAAAGGAAAGGGGGGAAGTGAGGGAAAGGAAAAGATATATATGCTGTGTGTGTAATGTGTACCTTAAAAACAAAAGAACCAATGAACAAACTCACACCAAATTTGGCAACAAAACGTCTTACAACACAAGGAGTGACCATCACTCAAAACATTATGATTTTGTCATTTGGGAGTTGTAGTTGCTGGGATTTATAGTTCACCTACAATCAAAGAGTATATATATATACACACACACACACACACACACACACTCTGTGTGTAATGAGTACCTTAAAAACAAAACATGCTCTGTGTGTATATATATATATAGAGAGAGAGGACAGGGAGAGGACAACATAGAGAGGACAGGGTGCAAATTACAAGACATATATATATATATATATATATATATATATATATATATAAGATGAGGCACATCTTTTGACAATGATATATATCTGGGCTAAGTTACACTTTTAAAATGTCCCTGTTCCGATTAAGATACAAATTCACCTTAAGAACAAACCTACAGAACCTCTCTTGTTCCTAACCTGGAGAATGCCTGTATACTACATCAGTATGGTCTTCAGATTCGTCAGGCTTCACCTAAAATGCTGTGTCTCCGAACTACATTGCATTGAAAACCATCCAGCTCTCTTAAAGCCAGGGCCTCTGAAGGGTTTCATATTAGAGAGGCATAAAATATTACTATTACGCAGTTGCTAAAAGCACAAAGGCCCTGCCTCTGGCAATGATGTGTGTGTTGTAGGTGCCTTCAAGTCACTCATTGACCTTTGGTGACCTTATGAATTTTGTTGCATTTTCAAAGGCAAGGAATACTCAGAGGTGGTTTTGCCAGTCCCTTCCTCTGAAATACAGCCTCCAGCACCTGGTATCCCTTGGCAGTCTACCGTCCAAATACTATCCAGGATTGACCCTGGTTACCTTTCAAGATCAGACAGAATCTGGTGCTTTGAGCGTATTCAGGTTTGGCAAGGACATGCTACAGTCAACAAGATCCAGAGAGCCACACTTTGTCCATACGTGAGGTAAACCTATAGAACATGCTCCCTTTTCAATCCAGGATGACTGTTAGTTGTAATTCTATGCATTTATGCAGGGGCGGCTCAACCATTACGCAAAGTAAGCATTTGCAGTATAGTTGATTTTGCCCAGGGGCGCTCTTGGGGGAAAATAGACCTTGACATATGCGAGTTGTAGTTACTGGGATGTATAGTTCACCTAAAATCAAAGAGCATTCTGAACTCCACCAATGATGGAATTGAACCAAATATGGCACACAGAACTCCCATGACGAACAGAAAATATATATCAGTGATTGGTTGGGGGGGGGGGCGCCAAAATACTGTTTGCTTACCATTGAAAATTACCTAGGGCCGCCTCTGCATATATGATTGGGAGTTAGAGTCATTCAACACAGGCAACATGCATAGATAGGTTCAGGAGACACATTTGAAAATCTAAGAGATATGTTCTTTCTTCAGATATCAATCTAAAAAAATAAAAATGTAATATTCGTTTGTGGGATTAACATAACTCAAAAACCACTGGACGAATTGACACCAAACTTGGACACAATACACCTAATAACCCAATGTATGTCCTTCACTCAAAAAATTGATTTTGTCATTTGGGAGTTGTAGTTGCTGGGATTTATAGTTCACCTACAATCAAAGAGCATTCTAAACTCCACCAATGATGAAATTGGGCCAAACTTAGCTCAAAGGACTCCCATGACCAACAGAAAACACCAGAAGGGTTTGGTTGGCATTGACCTTGAGTTTGGGAGTTGTAGTTCACCTACATCCAGAGAGCACTGTGGACACAAACAATGATGGATCTGGACCAAATTTGGCACGAATATTCCATATGCCCAAATACGAACACAGATGGAGTTTGGGGGAAAGAGACTTTGACATTTGGGAGTTGTAGTTACTGGGATTTATAGTTCACCTACAATCAAAGAGCATTCTGAATTCCACCAATGATGGAATTGGGCTAAACTTCCTACACAGAACCCCCATGACCAACAGAAAATACTTAAGGCCATCCAACTCCCTTCATGAGGACAAGAAAACATAATCAAAGCCCTCCTGACAAAGAGCCATCCAGCCATAGATATATATATGATTCACACACATACACAGATATAGTATCATAGATTTGAAAGGGATCCCTAAAGAAGGACAATTATATGTTGCATGTTCCAGAGTAGGCAAACCAGACAATCACTACATCAATGCTGACAAAGAAACAACAAGAAATACTGTTTACCCATTACATATATTAGAAACCAACACTTTCTCATTACTTAATTTTCCAGATCACCAGACTGGGCCACAGCAATGCCTGGCAGGGGATGGCTAGTGCCTCATAAATTATATACAGTGTTAGAAATTATCCAGAATATATCGGGTAACATGTTATTTATTTGTCGTGTCAGAGCAACCAGTCCATTACATTACATTTCTAACAGAACAAAGCAAACAAACAGACAGAATACAAAACTTGTGAGTCTGGTAGTTGGTTAAATGTCCTTTGACCAGTATCTGGCCACTTGGATTGCTGCAAGGAGGTCCTCCATGGTGCATGTAGCGGGGCTCAGGTTGCATTGCAGCAGGTGGTCAGTGGTTTGCTCTTCTCCACACTCGCATGTCAAGGATTCCACTTTGTAGCCGGGTAACATGTAATCCTGGAATATTCCTCCTAAATCTTTTGAAACTCGTGGCATTCAAGCAGCGGATTTAGAAGTAGCTACAGAAAAAAAAAAAGATGAAGTATGAAATAAATATCTTCTTTCAACATTCTTTCAAATGTTGATTGGCACATACATGGTGTGCTATTGTCTGGATTAAGTTACTGTATCTAAGAATTATAGAATCATTGAGTTGAAAGAGACCTCATGGGCCACCCAGTCCAACCCACTGACAGGAAGCAGGAGAATGGCCTTCAAAGCACCCCCCACAGTTGGCCATCCAGATTTTGCTTAAAAGCCTCCAAAGAAGGTGTCTACACAACACTCTGAGGCAGAGAGTTCCACTTTTGAACAGCTCTCACAGTTAGGAAGTTCTTCCTCATGTTCAGGTGAAATCTCCTTTCTTGTAATTTGAAGCCATTGTTCCATGTCCTTGTCTCCAGGGCAGCAGAAAACAAGCTTGCTCCTCCTCCCTATGACTTCCCATCATATATTTATACATGGCTATCATGTTTCCTCCTAGCCTTCCCTTCTGCAGGCTAAACATGCCCAACTCTAAACTCCTCATAGGATCCAGTCCCTTGATCATTTTACTTGCCCTCCTCTGGACACATACCAGCTTGTCAAGATCTCAAGAGAAGGATATTTGCAACAAGCTTCTTTAT
The DNA here is from genome assembly GCF_037176765.1 of Anolis sagrei. NCBI lineage: Eukaryota > Metazoa > Chordata > Lepidosauria > Squamata > Anolidae > Anolis > Anolis sagrei. The sequence goes on along the minus strand of NC_090024.1, from coordinate 19,590,159 downwards.
AATTTCTCATTTTCTCTTCTTTATTGTTTACTTCTTTTCGTTTGTATGTTCTCCTTTGGTCCAAAAGCTACAATCAGTTTGGAAAAAATGATTCATGTATACTTGATATTAATATTTCATTTATTTATTTATTTATTTAGCAGTTTTGTATACCGGTCTTCTTACCTCCATCGAGGGACTCAAGCCGGTTTCCAACAACAATATTACAAACAATCATTAAAAACATTGTACTCCAAATTACACTAAAACATTAAAATAGCAAAGTAATTACAGAGGTCAGTTGTCATCCTAAAATCATTGTTCGTCATCATCCATCCATATCACAGGATCTTGACTCATTCGTCGAATGCCAGTTTCCAGAGCCAAGTTTTCACCTGTTTTCTGAACGTCAAGATAGAAGGGGCAGTTCTGATCTCTGGTGGAAGGGAGTTCCAGAGTCGAGGGGCCACCACCGAGAAGGCCCTGTCCCTCGTCTCCACCAGACGCACTTGTGAGGCCGGTGGGACCGAGAACAGGGCCCCTCCAGACGATCTTAGCAGTCTTGATGGTTCATAGGGGAGAATATGTTCGGAGAGGTAAACTGGGCCGGAGTCGTTTAGGGCTTTATAGGTTAACACCAGCACTTTGAATTGTGCTCGGAAGCTAACTGGCAGCCAGTTGAGCTGGCGCAACAGAGGAGTAGTATGCTCCCTGTACCCCGCTCTTGTTAGTAGTCTGGCTGCTGCACGTTGGACTAGTTGAAGCTTCCGGGCAGTCTTCAGAGGCAACCCCATGTAGAGAGTTAAACACTTCTTAACATTTATGGTATTTATTGACAAAACAGAATACGGAAAACAAATTAATATAAAAAAAACTAGAATTAAAGCAATGATTAAATTAATTAATCTTGAATTATATAAATGCTAATTGGGAAATGTTTTCTTTGCTAATT